>NC_064922.1:760137294-761387294 GCF_023897955.1 Schistocerca gregaria
CGACAACGATAGTTCAGGTATACATGCCGACGTCGCAAGCTAAAGATGAACAGACAGAGAAAGTGTATGAGGATATTGAAAGGGTAATGCAGTATGTACAGGGGGACGAAAATCTAATAGTCATGGGCGACTGAAATGCAGTTGTAGGGGAAGGAGTAGAAGAAAAGGTTACAGGAGAATATGGGCTTGGGACAAGGAATGAAAGAGGAGAAAGACTAACTGATTTCTGTAACAAGTTTCAGCTAGTAATAGCGAATACCCTGTTCAAGAATCACAAGAGGAGGAGGTATTCTTGGAAAAGACCGGGAGATACGGGAAGATTTCAATTAGATTACATCATCCAGAATGAGATTTTCACTCTGCAGCGGAGTGTGCGCTGATATGAAACTTCCTGGTAGATTAAAACTGTGTGCCCGAGTTCGAGTCTCGCTCGGGCACACAGTTTTAATCTGCCACGAAGTTTCATAGATTACATCATGGTCAGAAAGAGATTCCGAAATCAGATACTGGATTGTAAGGCGTACGCAGGAGCAGATATAGACTCAGATCACAATATAGTAGTGATGAAGAATAGGCTGAAGTTCAAGACATTAGTCAGGAAGAATCAATACGCTAAGAAGTGGGATACAGAAGTTCTAAGAAATGATGAGATACGTTTGAAGTTCTCTAACGATATAGATACAGCAAAAAGGAAAAGCGCAGTAGGCAGCACAGTTGAAGAGGAATGGACATCTCTAAAAAGAGCCATCACAGAAGTTGGGAAGGAAAAGATAGGTACAAAGAAGGTAGCTGCGAAAAACCATGGCTAACAGAAGAAATACTTCAGTTGATTGATGAAAGGAGGAAGTACAAACATGTTCCGGGAAAATCAGGAATACAGAAATACAAGTCGCTGAGGAATGAAATAAATAGGAAGTGCAGGGAAGCTAAGACGAAATGGCTTCACGAAAAATGTGAAGACATCGAAAAAGATATGACTGTCGGAAGGACAGACTCAGCATACAGGAAAGTCAAAACAGCCTTTGGCGACATTAAAAGCAACCGTGGTAGCATTAAGAGTGCAACGGGAATTCCACTGTTAAATGCAGAGGAGAGAGCAGATAGGTGGAAAGAATACATTGAAAGCCTCTATGATGGTGAAGATTTGTCTGATATGATAGAAGAAGAAACAGGTGTCGATTTAGAAGGGATAGGGGATCCAGTATTAGAATCGGAATTTAAAAGAGCTTTGGAGGACTTATGGTCAAATAAGGCAGAAGGGATAGACAACATTCCATCAGAATTTCTAAAATCATTAGGGGAAGTGGCAACAAAACGACTATTCACGTTGGTGTGTAGAATATATCAGTCTGGCGACATACCATCTGACTTTCGGAAAGGCATCATCCACACAATTCCGAATACGGCAAAAGCTGACAAGTGCGAGAATTATCGCACAATAAGCTTAACAGCTCATGCATCGAAGCTGCTTACAAGAATAATATGCAGAAGAATGGAAAAGAAAATTGAGAATGCGCTAGGTGACGATCAGTTTGGCTTTAGGAAAAGTAAAGGCATGAGAGAGGCAATTCTGACGTTACGGCTAGTAATGGAAGCAAGGCTAAAGAAGAATCAAGACACCTTCATAGGATTTGTCGACCTGAAAAAGCGTTAGACAATATAAAATGGTGCAAGCTGTTCGAGATTCTGAAAAAAGTAGGGGTAAGCTATAGGGAGAGACGGGTCATATACAATATGTACAACAACCAAGAGGAAATAATAAGAGTGGACGATCAAGAACGAAGTGCTCGTATTAAGAAGGGAGTAAGACAAGGCTGTAGCCTTTCGCCTCTGCTCTTCAATCTGTACACCGAGGAAGCAATGATAGAAATAAATGAAAGGTTCAGGATTGGAATTAAAATACAAAGTGAAAGGATATCAATGATACGATTCGCTGATGACATTGCTACCCTGAGTGAAAGTGAAGAAGAATTAAATGATCTGCTGAACGGAATGAACAGTCTAATGAGTACACAGTATGGTTTGAGAGTAAATCAGAGATAGACGAAAGTAATGAGAAGTAGTAGAAATGAGAACAGCGAGAAACTTTACATCAGGATTGAGGGTCACGAAGTCAATGAAGTTAAGGAATTCTGCTACCTAGGCAGTAAAATAACCAATGACGGACGGAGCAAGGAGGACATCAAAATCAGACTCGCTATGGCAAAAAAGGAATTTCTGGCCAAGAGAAGTCTACTAATATCAAATACCGGCCTTAATTTGAGGAAGAAATTTCTGAGGATGTACGTCTGGAGTACAGCATTGTATGATAGTGAAACATGGACTGTGGGAATACCGGAACAGAAGAGAATCGAAGCATTTGAGATGTGGTGCTATAGACGAATGTTGAAAATTAGGTGGACTGATGAGGTAAGGAATGAGGAGGTTCTACGCAGAATCGGAGAGGAAAGGAATATGTGGAAAACACTGATAAAGAGAAGGGACAGGATGATAGGACATCTGCTAAGACATGAGGGAATGACTTCCATGGTACTAGAGGGAACTGTAGAGGGCAAAAACTGTAGAGGAAGACAGAGATTGGAATACGTCAAGCAAATAATTGAGGACGTAGGTTGCAAGTGCTACTCTGAGATGAAGAGGTTATCACAGGAAAGGAATTCGTGGAGCGTTGCATCAAACCATTCAGTAGACTGATGACAAAAAAAAAAAAAAAAAAAAAATCCCTCGCCTGTTATACCATTTCCCATTGCTGTTGGTATTAGCCTATACTCATCTGACCTGAAATCCTTGTCTTCTTTCCATTTAACTGTCACGACTGTATCTAGTTTGAGGTTTGGGATCTGCCTTTTGAGACTTTGTGGGGTCCCTGCTACGTTCAAACTTCACTCACCGATCCGCAGAAAATTTGTCTTTTCGTTGGTTGTTCAACATTTTTCTCATGGTCAGCTCCACCTTCACAGTCCTCTCCTGGACATCCGAAAAGTGGAATGGAGCGGAATCTTTTGCCAATGGAGAGATCATCATGACACTTTTTCAGTTACAGGCCACAAGTCCTGTGGATACGTATTATGTGTAATTAACGCAGTTGTTTCCATTGTCTTCTACATCTTTTTTCATTGATCATTGGTGATTCTTCCGTCTTTACGGGCAGTTTCCCACCCCAAGGACAAGACATTTCCGTGAGCCTCCGTCCGCTCCCCGCGCCGTGTTTGACAATGCAGTTGGTAGATTGAGGCTGACTTATTATGGAGGAAGTCTTCGACCGCTGCTCGTGATACTATTTATTCAAACTCTAAGCGATGATATGGTTCGAATCCGGGACCGAGTACGTTTTGGTTATTCGTTAAATCAGCTACCTCGAGAGCATGGATTATGGTATAATGACTTAATTAACCTGTTGTTGTTGTTGTTGCGGTCTTCAGTCCTGAGACTGATTTGATGCAGCTCTCCATGCTACTCAATCCTGTGCAAGCTTCTTCATCTCCCAGTACCTACTGCAACCTACATCCTTCTGAATCTGCTTAGTGTATTCATCTCTTGGTCTCTCTCTACGATTTTTACCCTCCACGCTGCCCTCCAATGCTAAATTGGTGATCCCTTGATGCCTCAGGACATGTACTATCAACCGATCTCTTCTTCTGGTCAAGTTGTGCCACAAACTTCTCTTCTCCCCAATCCTATTCAATACTTCCTCATTAGTTATGTGATCTACCCATCTAATCTTCAGCATTCTTCTGTAGCACCACCTTTCAAATGCTTCTATTCTCTTCTTGTCCAAACTATTTATCGCCCATGTTTCACTTCCATACATGGCTACACATCAAACAAATACTTTCAGAAATGCCTTCCTGACACTTAAATCTATACTCGATGTTAACAAATTTCTCTTCTTCAGAAACCCTCTCCTTGCCATTGCCAGTCTACATTTTATATCCTCTCTACTTCGACTATCATCAGTTATTTTGCTCCCCAAATAGCAAAACTCCTATACTACTTGAAGCGTCTCATTTCCAAATCTAATTCCATCAGCATCACCCGACTTAATTCGATTACATTCCGTTATCCTCGTTTTGCTTTTGTTGATGTTCATCTTATATCCTCCTTTCAAGACAATGTCTATTCCATTCAACTGCTCTTCCAAGTCCTTTGCTGTCTCTGACAGAATTACAATGTCATCTGTAAACCTCAAAGTTTTTATTTCTTCTCCATGGATTTTAATACCTACTCCAAATTTTTCTTTTGTTTCCTTTACTGCTTGCTCAACATACAGATTGAATAACATCGGGGAGAGTCTACAACCCTGTCTTATCCCTTCCCAATCACTGCTTCCCTTTCATGTCCCTCGTCTCTTATAACTGCCATCTGGTTTCTGTACAAACTGTAGATAGCGTTTCACTCCCTGTATTTTCCCCTGCCACCTTTAGAATTTGAAAGAGAGTATTCCAGTCAACATTGTCAAAAGGTTTCTCTAAGTCTAGAAATGCTAGAAACGTAGGTTTGCCTTTCCTTAATCTTTCTTGTAAGATAAGTCGTAAGGTCAATATTGCCTCACGTGTTCCAGTATTTCTACGGAATGCAAACTGATCTTCCCCGAGGTCGGCTTCTACTAGTTTTTCCATTCGTCGGTAAAGGATTCCAAAATTAACCTAACAAGACAGATTTTGGTGCAGGTTGTGAAATCCTTGAGATGAGGCGAGTGACACTTGTATTAAAGTTAGCAGAACAGTAGAAACAAAAAGAAATGTAACACATTGAAATAAAACAAAAGCAAAGTTAGAGTATGAAGAAGAATTACCGTTTTTTTTAATTATCTGGCTATAACTAGATGTTGTCGTCCCTTATGTGCATCTTGCAAATATTGATACATCGAACCTCAGAACTTGTAGGCAAGGTTTACTTTTTTATTATTGTCCTTCTGGTGTTCCCCTTACAGCCATCCGCCCTAAATACTTCAAAATTACATGAAACTGTCACACGTAGCAATAGCTAGACGGTAAGGAAACGCTACTGACGTTGGTGTAAAACAAAGGCAAAAACACACAAATCATCTTGATAACGTCGAGCGCCTCAGCTGACACTAATGTTCGTGACTAATGAAAACCATCTCTGCTGTATTTTACCCGTTTGTTGGTAAAAGACTGTTATAAGGGTGTTATCAGTGTGAGCTGACTATTTTATTCGTCAAGATGCTGCAGCCTTAGCCTACTTTTCTTCTCTTTAACTGAAAACAATCGGACGTTGCTCTAAGAACGAATCCGACCGTAACACAATAAAGGTGTGATAATAAAGATGAGGTGATTTTCATATTTATTTAACTTGAAATAACATACTGAGATAATGCAAACTTATTTAATTTACGTGCTTTAGCTCACATCTCTCATTTCGCTTGTAAGAGAAAGGAGTAAAGATCTTCGTACGTTGTAAAGTAACGGGTTTGCTTAAATATTGGTAACTGATATTCCTTACTCAGGAGATTCCCTAACAGTTTTTGACGTCGTCTAAAAAAATATGTGATTTGTGTCTTCCACTTCACAGTAATCACAAAATGAAGATGGTACTATACTTATAAAATGTAGGTGCTATGCGAATCAACAGTAGTGGTACCTCACCTGCTGTATGCTAATCGGAAATTTCCGTGAGCACATGACTGCACGGTGCTAACGCTTGGATTCCAACACTGGTGTTATTTGCTCATGTATTTTTCTTTAGTTTTTTGCGAGTTTTCATCTTTCCATTCTCAGTCGCACTCATTCGCAATTTTCTTGCTGTAAATCGGTAACAGAGCTTCAAATTGACCGCCTGTAGTATAACATACATTTTGTCATTGATTTCTTAAGAACGGGCTATAGTGATAACAACAAATTGAGCCACAGAAAAATGGCCATCCATTAAACACCAGAGAAGACATTAACTAATGAATAATGTTGCTGAGGTGGAACAGTTGAGCTGACAACTTCAGCAACTGCATATTGATAGTTACATATGAACTGCGTAGTGTTCACATTCACATTAATATCGACGATTTCGAAACAGACATAGGCCCCTAAACAAAATTTAAAAGGGGGGAAGAGTCAATTTTCGGGATATCGCACGTATACTGACATAGTTATTTTTCGAAGGTGACTCAGCAGATAAGTCGCAAAGACCTGGATAACGCTTGTCGTTTTAAATTTCGCCCCTATACTCATGCAGAAGGTGGCATCACATGCCTAGTCCAAGGCAGTCGACACAAAGTACATCGCGACCAGTGGTTAGCGATCAGCAGTCAGACCAAGATGGAAGATATGCCATGAGTGTGTACCGGACTAGAACAACGTGAGATACTTTTGTGAGCTGTGGAATTCTTCGGAGAGGACGTCCATAGCGGAATTTGGTCCGGTATAGGTTACGACAGGAATTCAGTAAAAGACAAGAAAATTTCAGAAGCAATGAGCGTCCTGGCCGTTTAATCCTGCCTAGTCGTTGAATATGGGGTGTCTAGGAAGCCTACTTCCTCATATCGCTAGACAACAAGTGAAGGATATCGTATTAATGAGTTCCATTACGAAAAGTACACTACTGGCCATTGAAATTGCTACACAACGAAGATGGCGTGCTACAGAAGCGAAATTTAACCGACAGAAAGAAGCTGCGGTAATATGCAAATCATTAGCTTTACAGAGCATTCACACAAGTTTGGCGCCCGTGGCGGCACCTACAACGTGCTGACAAGAGGAAAGTTTCCAACCGATTTCTCATAGACAAACAGCAGTTTACCGGCGTTGTCTGGTGAAACGTTGTTGCGATGCCTCGTGGAAGGAGGAGAAATACGTAACATCACGTTTCCGACTTTCATAAATGTCGGATTGTAGCGTATGGCGATTGCGGTTTATGGTATCACGACATTGCTGCTCGCGTTGGTTGACATCCAATGACTGTTAGCAGAATATGAAATCGGTGGGTTCAGGCGGGTAATACGTAACGCCTTGCTGGTTCCCAACGGCCTCATATCACTAGGAGATGAGGTGACAGGCAACTTATCTGCATGGCCGTAACGGATCGTGCAGCCACGTCTCGATCCCGGAGTCAACAAATGGGGACGTTTGCAAGACAACCATCTGCACGACCAGTTCGACTGCTTTTGCAGCAGCATGGACTATCAGCTCGGAGACCATGGCTGCTGTTACTCTTGACGCTGCATCACAGACAGGAGCGCCTGCGATGGTGTACTCAACGACGAACCTGGGTGCACGAATGGCAAAACGCCATTTTTAAGGATGAATACAGCTTCTGTTTACAGTATCATGATGGTCGCATCTGTGTTTGGCGACATCGCGGTGACCGCACATTGGAAGCGTGTATTCGTCATCGCCAAATTGGCGTATCACCCAGCGTGATGTTATGGGGTGCCATTGGCTACACGTCTCGGTCACCTCTTGTTCACATTGACGGCACTTTGAATAGTGGGCGTTACATTTCAGATGTGTTACGACCCTTGGCTCTACCTTCATTCGATCTCTGCAAAACCCTGGATTTCAGCAGGATAATGCACGACCGTATGTTGCAGGTCCTATACGGGCCTTTTTGGATACAGAAATTGTTCGACTGATGCCCTAGCCAGCACATTCTCCAGATCTCTCACCAATTGGAAATTTCTGGTCAATGGTGGCCGAGCAACTGGCTCGTCCCAATACGCCAGTCACTACTCTTGATTAACTGTGGTATCGTGTTGAGGCTGCATGGGCAGCTGTACCTGTACACGCCATCCAAGCTCTGTTTGACTCAATGCCAAGGCGTATCAAGGCCGTTATTACGGCCAGAGGTGGTTTTTCTGGGTACTGATTCCTCAGGATCTACGAACTCAAATTGCGTGAAAATCACATGTCAGTTCTTGTAAAATATATTTATCCAATGAACACCTCTTAATCATCTGCATTTCTTCTTGATTTAGCAATTTTAATGCCCAGTAGTATACATGACAATACTTCACGCTGAGAAATACACAGATGCGTCGCAAGTAAAAGGTGACAGACAATTAAGAAGTCTCCTCAGTATTGGAATTCCAGGTTTGAACTACATAGAAAGAACGAGAAAAGTAGTGAACCTTGGTTGGTGGTCATGAAGCTTCTCGTGGAACTGGACCGCTGCCAGTCGGGCGCTATGCTCATGTTCTCTTCGTACAGAGGCCGCTGCTGTCGCGTTCTCGTCCTGGAGAGGGACCGGTCAGCGTTCAACTAGCTGACTTCTTGACAGCCCTCTCTGTTCTCGTTTCGACTGGTGTGCCGTCGCTTGAACTTACGTCGGAACACTGGCCGCCTTATTTATTAACTGACGGCAAATTGTTTCTCTGTCCAGGGGTATTTCGCTACGCCTAGGACACATCTGTCTTGTGGGCTGTAATAATTTATTGTCACAGTAATGTTGAGTCGTGAGTGTGCCGTTTTCATGGATTTGATGATCAATATGTCCAAACCATAACAGCTGGAGCAAGAAGAAGAAAAAAAGCTGCTCTCATCCGTGACTGGTCGAGTCCCTATTTCCTTGGCAGCATCGTTTGCGATGCTACAGATATGCATGTGACATAATGATTATGGGGCAGAGACTATCCACATGCTACTGTGTGGGCCGTGAGACTGCATGCCTTGTAGTCCTGTTACATGAGCTGGCAACTGCACCCGCAGTTGGACACAGGTCCATAATTTCTTGTTGCAAAACGTAGCGGTAGTCTGCTGCTATAGTTGACCGTGGTCGACCCATCCCCTCTCCTTCTGGCAGCAGTGCCTGTGGTTTGGAACGCTCCCCATGTCAAATAATACTGTTCTAATAGAAATGAGAAAACTAGCTTCAAATATGGATACGTTCTTATATATCTTTTCATCTGTACATATGTAACACATTCGAGGACCTTCTTATTCACGTAAAACGGAAGTATGTTCTGCAGTATTTGATGTTACTTAAATAGAAGAACGTAATCTCTCGGTAAATAGTTCCATTTTTTGACGGCAGTCTGCTATACAACGAAAAATAAAATTCCTTTGTGTGGAGCAATCATAAATGACATTTATAGTCCTTCTTTTCACAAATATTGGATTATTTTATCGAATACGTCTAGATTTTTGAGGGTGTGGTTATGCAGGATTCTGCGAGTACAGCTTAAATTGTTTCGAGTAAACCGCCAGCAATCTTACTTACAGTCTTGCGCCCTACAGGTGTTTAGCTGCGATGGAATCCTTAACAACGCTTTCGTAAATTTGTCTTTCAAGACAAGTATCGCACTACAAGATCGGCGGACGTCACGTGACCGCCTTCAGATGTCTGCCGAGTGTCAGACTCACCTCCGATTTTTAGCCACACCTATCCACACGACTGTCGCCTCTGCAGTTACTACAGCTATTTTTATCACCAAATTTAAGGATCGATATTATTTTGACCTTTAACTAGCCTTTTCATTCCTTTCCGAGTTCTTGATCGAAGATGTGAACAGGTCTTAAATGTAGAAGTAACCAACGATATTTCCACTGTCCCATATTAAGACCATCTGAATACCTAGCGTCCCTATTCTTTGAAATTTTAAGAGCTTCCATCAGTTCTCACATATCAATACCGTCTGGATCTATTGTGTTATTTGGCTCAGGTAAAATCTGAATTACAGAAATGCTGTGGAATATTATAGCTGAAAAAGATTATCAGCCTCATCCCACACACGTACCGAAATTGTTGTAGATATTACAAATATTGTCACAAAACCAGTGAACACAAACAAAGGAACACGGCAAAGGTATTTCAATACATACTTCGATGAAGTGACCAGTAAGTGTAAAAAAGGTAAATAAAAAGGGAGTATGTGTAGATCGTGACTAAATATAATTTTGTTGGCGGATGATCTAACTCCGACTGCAGAGAATGGAGATGACCTTCATGGGAGTCTATAAGTTGCAACGGAAAGACTGAGATTACAATCTAACATTGTCTGCATATAGAACGAAAATGACGGAATTTCAGAGATTATGTCCAGTAAGATATCAAATAATAAATAAAGTCCATAGCAGTATCGATACTTACTTATGGAAGTGAAGCATGGATGACAAAAACACTCCAAGAAAGCAAAATAGACGCTCAAGAAATGAAGTGTCTAAGAAGAGTGGAAGTATGTACACGGGACGATCGCAAAAGAAATGAGACGTAAGGAACCCAAACGTGAAAATAAAAGAGTAAAGTATTGTAGAAGAAAATGGAAGAAACATATGGACGGTAAGAGTGGAGATAGGTTCCAGTAGAGGCTCTCAGTTACAAATGTACTGGGAGATGAGATATAGGAAGACTATACGAGAGATGGAGTACCGTGACGCCCTATTTTTCCTTTTCATTAAGTGAAGAAGAAGAAGAAGGAGGAGGAGGAGGAGAAGAAGAAGAAGAAGATGATGATAATGATAATGATGAAGAGGAAATGTGTTAAGGCATCACCGAGTAACTTCAACGCTCTGGAGGGAACTGCTCAGGGTAATAAGTCGAGAAGGCCTACTTCCGAATGTATCCAAGAACTAGGTTAGCTACAAGTGGTACTGTGCGAAATACAAAATTTTAGTGTAGTGAACACATTCTGACAAGGTGTGGTATCCTAGCTCTATCTGCACCTCCACCTATGCTCGGAAAGCCACGATACGGTGTGTGTGTTTGTGTGTGTGTGTGTGTGTGTGTGTGTGTGTTTGTGGCACAGGAGCCTTCTCGTACCACTGTATTTGTCGAATTTCCCTGTTTCGTTCGCGTATAGCAATTGAGAATCACAGTTGTCGCCAAATATTCATGCAAGGTCTACTTTTTCTGATTTTCTGGTGTTGGCCATTGCGCTTGACATATAGTGGAGCAATTATTCACGAAACGTGCTATCTCGGAATTTCTGCAGTAAACCTCTCCGGTTATTCAAAAAGCCTCTCTCCCCACGGCAGACAACGTAGTTTGTTAAGCATCTCCGTAATGCTACCATAGCGACTGAACAAACCAGTGACGAAACTCCCCACGCTTCTGTGGTTTATATCACCCTTCTGCTAATCTAATCAGGTAATGAGCGATACTAAAAGATCGATCAGAGATGTGCTTTGCAAGTGACTTCTTTCTGAATAAAATATATTCCGTGACTTTCTTCCACAAATTCTCAGAACTGCATCTGAATTTTCTACAATTTTGTTCATTTGATATTGTTCCACTATATGCCGCTCTAAATCACTACTCCTGTAGTTACTGTACCAGTGATTTGTTACCAGTACTGTAATCAAACAGTAATGGATCTCTCCGTCTTCTGATGGATAATACGTTGCAGTTATTTGCGTTACACTTCAACTAACAGTCCCAGCATCAGTTATCGATCTTCTGCTTGCCTTCTATGAATTACACGACCAAAATGCGTATCGGAAACTCGTCCATTGGCCATAGTTGCGAACTAACGTGTGTTTTGTGCCTATTATGGTGTCACAACTATCGTCAGTTTGCGGTGTGGTGTCCTCTTATATCAATACATAATTTACAAGGATTCCTCATACCGCATAGTCGGGACGTCCTGCATGATTTGTCTAGCGAAAAATAAAAATCACTCGGAGATTCAGTAGTGATACAATAGTAACGGAACAGATATGACATTGTCTCTATGAATGTCTTTGCAATAAGCACACTGGACAAAAAGAGTACCCCCTCACTATCACAGCCAGAAGACATCACGCTCGTATCTGTACCACAATCTCTACTTGTCGATGTGGCTTCATTTCAGAGAGAAAGGCGGCCAAGAAGTTTCTTGAGGTATATTACATCCAGCTTTAGACACCCATTGATATTATAGAAAAGCTGTAAATCTAGATACAAATCGAGACCCCTCAGGAGACTACTGCTTGCAAAGCAACACTCACAGCTTCAGCAGGTTCCGGTCATTTACCGTGGAATGGTGGTCGAGTGATTTATAAAGGCATTTGAAGTGTCTTGAGTGTTCATCACACCAGGAACGTACAAGTAGAGCCAGTGAAGAAGGCTCTTGAATTCTTTGAAGATGAGAATCTCTACAATTTAACAATTATGAACTATCAAGACACATTAATTCACGTGAACACCTCTCAAAAGCCACAAAAATCCTCTCTGGCAGCGCTAGGGGTGCAGTAAGAGAGTCAGTGGGGTTCTGGAAAGTACAGACAATGATGAGGAGCCATCCCGACTCCAGTGCCATGGCCTCTTCCTCAGGTTTCTCGGTTGACGATCCACAGATTGGTTGCACGGCAATTATGCTTTAAGAAGTGTCACACTGTACAGAACAAAATCCATATATCCAATGGAGTATAAAACATGGATTTCCAGTTGCAGCATTAAGGTCCAAATTACAGCCTTCATCATTGATGAACAGCAGTCAGCATGGGAATCAGCAAGGGAACATGAACCAGGCAGCGTGACGAAGGTCATACGCAGCAGTGATAGTTGAGGAGACACTGTTGGTAGCCCCTAAGTTCATTGGTTTATTAGTTTGAGAGAGGACAAGTTATTGTATCACCAATTTTTCACATACAGAAAATTGTTAAAGATTTTATTATAACCTGAAACACCATGAGGAAGACTCTAGAAAGTTAACTGCCGGAGCAGACGCTGATAGAGCCTGGTAGGACGCTGAAAGCACGAGGTATTTTTATAATTCTTAGCTCATAGAAACAGCATGTTCAGAGTTGAAAGCAATTGGCGGTAACCCCACCCGTTAGTAAATCTTGGTGGACAGGTCCACAGCTTTATAGGGCAGGAACGGTAACCCCTCGTCGAGACAGGTCTCCAACAGAACAATGCTGAGATACCTACAATGGCGCCAGTGAATGCCTGGGTGGGGGCGATGGGCTAATTGAACATGTCAGCGCAGTGGAGTCATAAACCAGGTATTGCGTGCAGAACCATATGCAATAAAAATTCACAAGATTTCGTGATTACCAACAGTGCAAATAGGCCAGTAAACCACTTCCCCGGCCACCTCAGATGTGTAAGAAAAATCCGGCGGTAGAGGAATGTTTGGAGACAGAATTTTTACTATACTTGATAGCTAAGACTAACAAGCTTCAAGGCACGGGCGATTTAGGTGAAGATCTTTGATAATAGTTACTATCAAAATCAGTTTTGATCACGAATTCATTTATTCTGGTAACTGGTGTCGACCACAACTGTGGTCATCTTCAGACCTACAAGTCAGATGCAAAGTCTGACGAGAGGGCTACATACATTAAAGAAAATTATATAAAACTACAAAGTTATAAAACGATAATTACCAAAATGCTGTATGAGTAAGAACCTCCTTCTGGTGATAAATCACTGCCAAATAGAGCAGTGCACGTGTTACTTATATACTGGAGGCACCACCCATTTTTGACAGAATGATGCCATCGGTAAGCAATGTGTTAAAAGTCAAATAGAGACGTAAGATATCGTAATTAAAAGAACAATGACAAGAATGAAAAATAAAAATACATAGAACTTAGCTGGTTCAACAGCTATTGTCAGATAAAATATGTAAAAATATTAAACATATTAATTAAATAAAATTTGTTTCGACAGTACATGGGTCGCCCTCTCTGGGCCCGTTGTAGAAGCTACTGGTTGCCATGATACGTATGGACGTCATTTCAAAGATGTGGCAGCAGGATACTCTCCAATGAGGTTGTTGTAATATCGATAGGCAAACACTGTCAAGTCAGTTGATGTACCATGAACAGCACCATATTGTTATGGAAACGATGGACCCTCTACCAGAGCGCTTTCCATTAAGGAGGCTGCAAAAATCGTTGCCTGACGTGTTGTTGTAAGTCCTGCAGAGATACAGTTTCAAGGTGTAACAAGAGACATCCATTTGTATAGATTATTCGATAGATGATAGATAACAGTTAGTTCTTGCATCTGGATACTGAGAAAGAAAGTAATTGAGAGAGCACAGTACTTGTGCATATTCTTAAAATACTGCCTATGAGGATTCTATATATATTTGAAAATTTACATATGGTATTATTAAATGGCATTGCTATGTTTTATTTCACATGCCAGTATTTTAAACAAAAATATAGTTAAAGTACAAATAGTAGTAATAGGAGACTAAGAATAAAACAATGACAGTATAAGGTACAGAATTGACAGGTAGCTCTGACAAACACTGGAGCAGGTGACATGCATTTTTTGGTCAATAAAATATATACACAACACTATATATACAATAGTAGTTTATATTAACTTTGGTTTCTTAGTAAAATGTAAAGGAAAGGAGAAACTGAAGAGTGGCTAAAACTATGTTAGTATAGAATAAGATCACTTCCACATAAGTATATAAAAATTGTTTATGAAACAAATATAGAAACATAAACCATGTATATACCATTGGTCAAAAAGTAAAGGGAATTCAAAATACGGTACCACAAGCCATAGTGTCAGAATATTAAAAGGATTTGAATTTGCATTATGCAGTCTTAAAGTGAGACAGAAGCAAACAATATAAAAACAGATTGTCAGTCATAAAATAATATTTGGCAAATTAATAAAGATTACAAAATATAAAATGTTTTATAAAGGTTTGAATAATTTTTAATGAATGGGACACAGAAGAGTGAGCATTCTAAAGCAAATCATCAAAAAGCTCAAAGAAATACTTGCCTTTGAATTCAATAACAGTTCAATAATGGTTTACTTTTATAAAGTGAACAGATTTCAATTTCTTCTAAAATATTTAGAAGAAGCTCTTTTGGTACATTATGTAATGTTTTCAAATTGTGTGAAATGTAACCCTCAGAGCAGTTGTATTCGTCAAGATGATGACCAAATACTGATTTAGTATCTGCACTACAAGTAGAATGTTCCTTACAACGTGTTAGAAAGTTGCGGCCAGTTTGGCCAGTATACAGAGCCCCACAATCGTTACATAGAATTTTGTAAACTTCTGATACTTCTTTTGAGCCCCAGTTATATATTTCAGTTTCATCTGTAGTAATTCATTGGTTTTGAATGCTATTGTCACATTTTTTTTAAATAATTTATTTATTTTATCTTAAATAGTCCTATGTATGTCATTTTAGTAAATATCCTCTTGTAATATGTTACAGCAACATGAGCTTATTTAAATTTTTGATGTAACACATCAACCTGATGAGCATTATACTTGATAGCAACTGCTATTGATTTTATGGTATCAATTTCCTTCCGGATTGCACCAGGTTGAAGAGGTAATTTCTATATCCTATGTATCATTGTTTAAAAAAAATGCTGTTTTGTATTTTAATGGATAGCATGGTATGGCATTTATTATTATGTCAGTTGATTTGGGTTTTCTGTAACTAGAAATATTATGTTTTCAGTGCTTTTTTTCAATTATGAGGTCCAGGATGTTAATACTGTTATGACTTTCGTGTTCCACTGTAGATACAAGTTCTGGATGAAGATTATTTAAGTTTTTAGTGAAAGCATTAATTTCTTCCTTAGAAGCGTTACATAATAGCAATGTCACCAACAAATCTTTTGTAGTGTATAATCTTATTCATTATTTCTGGATCGTTTTTGAAAAACAGAATTTCAGCATGATTGACGAAGATATCTGCTATAGTGCCAGCCAGGGAATTCCCCATTGCAAAGCATTTTTTTATTATTAAATAAGGAATAACTGAAATCAAGAGTGGTTTTTAATGAACTCCACTAAATCTCCAGGCCTCATGAATTTATGATACATTAGGTTATCTTTAATAATAGAGATAGTCTCTTGAATGAGTATGTTCGTGTAAGGATTTTCGATGTCCAAAGATGTGAACCTGGCGTTTTTTGGATTTCAACATCATAAATTAATTTCATAAATGTAGAATGATTTTGAAATTTGATTGATCACTTGTTCAGGTTTTATGAGGGACTGTTAATGTTGTTAACAATTGAACAAACAGGTAAATTTGGTTTACATAATTTGATTTGTGATCTCAACATAGATAGAGTGGGATTCATAACCTTAAGAGTTATTTTATCTTTAGGTGTTAATAGAGAGGCATTATCATCAATCAGATTTTTAATTTTGTTTGAAATCTTGGAGGTGGGTCTTTATTAACCTCAGTTATTCCATTAGTGTTAAGAAATTGTTAAGTCTTAGAAACATAATCATCTTTACTAACAATGACAAGGGTATTCCCTTTATCTGCCTTGACTACGATTGCTTTATTAGTTATTAGCTTCTGGTTGATCTGTTTTAAATTTTTAATTCAGTGTTATGTTTAGTTTTATCTTTGTCATTAGAAATGATTTTTTTAGCTTTATGGGCAATATCACATATTTCTGAGTTGCTAAACTGAGTATGTTTTGCTGCAATCTTTATGTCAGCAGCAACACATTTAATATATGTATTATTCAGTTCTGGAGCTAGATTATATTTTGGGCCTTTGTATAAAATTGTGGTATCCACAGGAGTGAAAGTAATCTTAGTTAGATTCGTTACTCTTGGATAAAAGTTATGTACATTTGATGAAACATCAAGTGAAAATACAATTTGTTGACTAACAAGAGCTGAAATTTTCTGATTATGCCTATTAAGAATAGTTTCACATACTGCATTAATTTTGTCATCTGTAAACTTAAGTAACTGTGAAAATATTGATGATGACAATTGATTGCTAATTTGAAGATGCAAATCATACATTTCAAGATTTAATGCTTCTTTTACTTTATATGCATTTTTAATTTAAGATCTAATCCAAAGAATGGTACTCTTCTGTCGTAAAGATTTTCCTATATTTGATGTGCCGTTAAAGCTAATTTTTAAATAATTAGGAACCACATGGTTCATTAGGCATGTTTGTTAAAAGATATTTTGAAACTGAGTTTCATGACTTTAGTACGTGACCCTCTAAACTTCTTGTACTTTCCTAATACCTGACTTGGCAATATTAATAACTCTTGAATACATCGTGGGAGCAGACAGTGATTAATGTTTTAACTAATAGTTACTATTAAAATCAGTCTTGATCACAAATTTATTTATTCTGGTAACCGGTTTCGAACAATCCTGTGGGCATCTTCAGACCTACAAGTCGAAGACAAAGTCTGATCAGAGGGCTACGTACATTAAAGAAAATTATACAAAACTACAAAGTTAGAAAACTATGTTGTTGCTCACCAGAAGCGCTGCAACTACGCAGTCTTAGCCTGACGGAGACGTTGATCCTGATGTGCCCATTTTTTGCGATGGAGGATGGCTCTCTTTATTGGGATACATAAACTCATAGAACATTCAACGTTGGTGTTCTGAAAAATCTCTCTATAAGCATCTGTATTATTAGGAAACTAGGGCGTACGTGAGTTGATGTCAACTTTAATATTCTGGAGCATATTTTACGTTCAAGATCTACAACTTTTTGGAGAACGAAAATTTCCCTTGAAAAATACAGAATGAGTTCCGATAAGAGAGATGTTACGAAACTCAGCTCTCTCTATTCATTATGAAATCTATAGCGCTGTAAAGTTCGGCTCTCTGGTTGATGCCGTGTTCCTTGACTTCAGGAAGGCGTTTGACATCGACCGGCACTACCGTTGTGTGAAAAAAGTAACGGACCAGATTTGCAACTGATTTCAAGGCTTCCTTACGGATAAAACTCAATACGGAACTTAAATGGTAGAAGGAAATGTGACAGAAAGCGTCGGAAGTTCCTTAAGACTATTTGCAGATGATATGGTTGTCTATAAAACAGTATCGATTTGCAGAACGACCTGCAAAGGATTGATAAATGGTACAGGCTCCGACAGTTGACTCTGAACGTAAAGAAATGTAACGTAATGCACGTACGTATTCAAGGAAATTCTCTTCTGCATGACTGCACCACTGACGACAACTTGCTGAAACAGTATCTACAGTAAAATATCTAGGATTAATTTACCAGAGCGACATTAGGTAGAAAGACCAAATGAAACAAATCTTAGAAAGAGAAGGTGCCTGATTAAGATTCATAAAACTAATCTTCTGAAATACTAGAACTTATCCACTAAAGAAGTGGATTACAAGGTACTCGGTTCGACCGATTTGTGAGTATGATATAGATGTGGATATAGATGGCAGTGTAACATGAATTGTTGGACCGATCTGTTATTTCAGAGAACTAACACTTAACAAAACGATCCACGGTTATTTTAAGTAGGACAATACTGGAGCTTACTCCTCAGATATCTATCTGACACAGTTACAAGGATAGTCCTTACCGTCAAACACACCGCATAAAACTGTCTAAATGCGTCAGTGACGCATTAATACACGTCTGGTGGTCGACAGTCAGTTGTTCCGGTGTGACACTCTCGCAACATTGCGTCGCCCTGGCGCACATGCGCGCTCTGCCGCGGTATGATTTACGTATCCCCGTGACCGCCGCCGACCATAAAACGAATACTGGCTCCCCCTGCCCGTTTACGACCTGCTTGGCGTTTTTAACGGCCATCCCCGGCTTATTTAGGGTGCTAGCACCGCCCATTAAAACAGTGATGATAGCTGGAAACAAGGGGTCCAGACGGTGCTCTGCTCGGGTCTCTGGAATAGTGTCCACTATCTCACGTGTGCATGATGTCTGTGTGTAAAAAGCCGTAAATCCCGTCTTGCCTAATGCGCTTGCTATCATGTGGAGTGGGAAAAACAATAAAGCATGGAATCATATCAGTTTGTTGTTACCTGTATCAGCGATGGCAACCTGGAAGTTGTGATCGCGGTTGTTCCTTTCCGTACTTGATACTTCTTTTGGCGACTGCGATCGTCGTGATTATAACGCCACTAGAGAGTACTCTACCTCTACATCTGTAATCCATCTCACAGCTTGAGTGACGGCATAAACTGTCCGATTCGCATACCTTTCGTTTGAAGAACAATTGTTGACAACTACCTTTATAAACTCAAATTTCTTTAATTTTACTGTCAGTGCCACTACGCGCAACCTTTCTCTGTAGAAGCAACATACTTTTCAAATGCAGTGGAAAATCTACTATTTGAAACCTCGGGAATCAAAGTAATCGAATATATCATTATTCGGATATCCGATCACTTACGAAAACGTAACCACCTGCTTAATAGGACTTTGGGCAACCTTTGGAACGCAGTACATCAGCGATTGTGCATGACAAAGATTCGACAAGTCCTTGGTAGCTTTTGCAAGTGTGTGACACCACATGTTTACGGGCAAGTCATGCAGTTCCCGTAAATTGCAGGCTGGCGGTTTGCGGGTGGTATCCTGTAACGTCCCATATCCGTCCGTCCTGATTCAGAGCAGGCGAACGTGTTTCCCAAGACATAAAAGTGGGTTCACCGTCATATTTCTAAAACCAATGTACCATTCTTGTCTTGTGACATATACCGTTATGGTACTAGAGAGTGCCATCGTGAAAACCTGAAGCATGAAGGGATGTAGGCTGTCCGTGCTAATATACATGTAGTCCACAGTTTCATGGAACCTCCGATTGCTCAGGTCTCATGGAACCAAAATTGAATACACCCCTATGCAATATACTACCCTACTGGATTAAGTCCGTGGGTTGGTGCATGTTTTGGACAGGGAATCGCCTTGAACACGGCGTCTTGGTACACTACCATCAATGTAGTGCAAGAAGAAACACGATTCACCTCACCAGGAGTCACTTGTCCATTGGTCCACAGTTCAACCTCGAATATCACGTGCTGACTGCAGTAGTAACTGGCGATGTCGTTGGATCAACACCGGAACACGTCAGAAACGCCTGATGCGAAGCACGAAGTTCCACCTTATGCATTGTACTGTGTGCTTTGAAACAGTTGTACCTGCACCAGCACTGTCCCATGTCGTTAGATCTGACACATATCACCTGGCCTCGTTCTGAGATGAGGGCTGAACGTCGAAATCCTACTTGATGTTTCACCATCCCCCATCTACTTTCCATAGATGCCCACGACAGTAGCAAGCGGACATCCAACCAATTCCCCTTCCCCCGAGATGGTCGTTCACAATCTTCGGGCCATGACAATCTGTCACCTGTCAGAGCCACGTATGTCAGTGGAATTTTACGTTTGCAGCCTGTACTGTCGCTAAAATGATTTCCTGTTAGTCTCTGCTTCGCTTATCTACAGTGCTTTGCAAAACTTATCCCTAGAGCTCCAACGTTATGAGCGTAATGGGGCCCCTTAGGAATGTGCGTGCCAAGCAGGGGAAGGAAGCCAGTGTGTACCCTTGTGCATACCGTGGGGAGTCATTCCGGATGTGGAAAGGGTGCTTCCGCATGCTATGAAAAGTACAGGGTGCAGCCAACTGTAGGTGATGATGCGGCGGGACGGGGTCGGTCGTCTGCATTTTTGTTTACGCTATCGTTCAGTTCGCCTACCTCGATAGGATTCTTGCCACTGACATTTCTTTGGGCTGGCTGGCTGTCATTATGTCTACTTCCAACAGGGACCCCTCGCCCTCGGTACCTGCCTCTATAATTACTGGATTTTTGAACTCCTATTTTATTTACATGTGCCTCGGCTCTGTTTTCATTTTGCTTAACGGGAAGCCTATAATCCCTCCTGGCATTTTTTACCCCCTCAAAATAATTAATAAATTTATCAGTATCATCCCTAGGTGCCGAGATTATTTTATTACGCCAGTACAAAGGCAACTTATTCTCTACTCCCATAACGATCTGTCCCGTCCCCACTTTAGAGTTCAAATATGACGAAGTTGTGACCCATTTTTGCACAAATCTCTTAACAGTATCATTCCACAGATCAAATTTTTCATTTGACCAGAATTTGTTTAAAACTTCAATCTGCTTTAATCTGCCCCAATATGCCTGAAAAAAAACCTGTTTAAAATCCTCCAACTTGTCATATTTATCCACTACCCAATTTCTCCACATTCCAGGTTCACCCATCAAATATGACGCTGTGAATCCAATGTTTTGCTTATCAATCCATGATTTGGGTAAAACGTCTTCAAAATCACGCCAAAACTCTTTAGGATGTTCATTTTTACTTGGATCAAATCCTAATAACTGCCGATGTGTCACATATGCAATTTTTGAGGTTTGTGCCACACCAT
The DNA here is from genome assembly GCF_023897955.1 of Schistocerca gregaria. Taxonomy (NCBI): domain Eukaryota; kingdom Metazoa; phylum Arthropoda; class Insecta; order Orthoptera; family Acrididae; genus Schistocerca; species Schistocerca gregaria. The sequence continues at coordinate 760,158,321 of NC_064922.1, forward strand.
TAGGTGTTACGTAGCCACTACTGTTAATAACACTTCGTTCTACTATTTTTAGTCTACCATCAAGATTAAGCAGTTGTTCACCTAGAGCTGTACTAAATTGAGTTATGTTATATTCCAGGTTAGTAAATTTAGCAGCCACTTGCACAAGAAATTTCCCATATACATTATCTCCTTCCTTGATTTGGTGTACAGTTTGACTATTCTCACATTGTTTTTCCACATTATTTACTTGTTCCTGTATTTCCTTAAAATCTGCGTTTACTTGATTCCTAATTGTTTCATGTCATCAGCAAATTGCTTCATGTGGCATGTCAATTATTTTTTTACTGTTAAAACAATTACATTCTTGTTTTACTTTACTAACTTCACTTTCTACACTGTTACTATATAAAATCGTTTCTCCACGAATCTCTAAATTTAGAAATTTTGTTTACCGTTCTGGATTCGTTTTCTACTGGCATGTTAGTAAACCCTTGATTAACTTTAGAAATCAATCCATCGATTTTAGTATGGAACCCATTTATGTCGGAACTTAAACAATTATTTATGTCAGAACCCATTTCCTTCATTTTGATATTCATATCAGAAACCAATCCATTCTTTTTGAGATTCATCTCCCCCATATGTTTCAAAATACTTCTTAACGTTTCTGAGACCCTATCTTTCTGCGCACAAGCAACTGGCATGGTTCCTGCTTTATCTCTCTAACAGTAACAGGTGTAAACTTAACAGTAATCTCAGGTTCTGCTTCACTTTTTTTCTCCAGAATAGCGACAGGTTCAAATGGCTCTGAGCACTATGGGACTTAACTGCTGAGGTCATCAGTCCTCGAGAACTTAAAACTACTTAAACTTTACTAACCTAAGGACATCACACACATCCATGACAGAGGCAGGATTCGAACCTGCGACCGTAGCCGTCGCGCGGTTCCAGACTGTAGCGCCTAGAACCGATCGGCCACTCCGGCCGGCCAGTAGAGACAGGTGTCGAGAATTTCAATCTTCAATTCCCTTTTCAGCCTTTGAAGACGAAACATCATTTACTTGTGATGCATCAAAACTAAATTCATCACTGCATCATCTCCACATATTACTTTCTCCAAATCTACCCCGACATTCTAATCTTCTATAGCATGGTTATTATTTTTTGCCATGTTCGCAAGTTTCTTTCCACACATACACACACCAAGCAAAGTAGAATACAACTTAGCTTTTCTCCTCGTCGTCAGCACGGCCAGATGTTAGAGAGGATCCGTTCGCTAAGCTCTGCCCCTACAAATGTAGTTTATGGGTCCACACTCTGTCCACTGTTGCCAACTGCCGCAGACTCCTGGGTGCTGTTGCTCGTTCTCGCTCGATGTTCAGCTGTTGCTGACGTCGTCGCCCGCCTTCTCCACTGATTCTTCTAGCCGCTAAATCTTCCACTTCGCTATTGCTATCTTTTCTGAATCATATTTCCTTTGACCACATGTTCCCTCTGTCTTTTTATCAAAATTTATTTATACTAGCGTGGGTCTTTCTTTTATTCGGTTAGCTACACTGCTGCTTTTAAAGTTCGCACTCACATGAACTTTACGATTCCCGGAAGTTAAGTGCACCAATTGTGGCGGAGCGGGGTCGGTCGTCTGCGTTTTTGTTAACACTATCGTTCAGCTTACCTAGCTCGATAGGATTGTTGCCGATGTCCCTTCACTCAGTGGTAGCAGATACGTGCTAGGCATATGAAATAGCTATCAAGTTCGTATTTAATATGGTAAAACGTTATCATTCATCATCATATAAACCAGTTCATAATCTTTTCATACATCTAAGAAAGCATATGATTCAGTATTGCAATCGAAATTGTACAGAGTTCTTTTGGAACTTGGAATACCAAAGAAGTATGTTACACTTATAGAAGCGAGTTTGAAAACACAAAAGGCAGAGTACGCAGGAGGAAATTGGAGTCAGAAGAGTTTGTATTAAGAACGGACTTGTTAATTTAGTCCTAGAATATATTGTACGAATGGCAGCAGATAATTCTGAGGGTGTGGAGGTAAATGGAAATATTAAGACATTAGGGCATGCAGATGATCTAAACATCATTAGCGATAGTAAAGAATCTGTAACAGCAAATGCGAATGCGTTAATCAAGGTTAGTGAAGATGTAGGTCTAAGGATAAGTGAACACAAAACTAAATTCCTTGTTACTACTAGAATGCCAACAACAGTAGATCAGGAAATGTCAAGAGTTGGAGACATGCAATTTGAAAAAGTGAACATATTTAAGTATCTAGGCGTAGACATCACTTCGAGAAATGAGATTGAATCCGAACTGAAGAAGAGATTACGGGCGGGAAATGAGTGCTACTTCTCACCGAATAGATTACTTTCATCACGAATATTCTCTAGAAATTTAAAGATTAGAATTTACAAAACTATTATTCTACCAGTTGTGCTGTTTGGGTGTGAGACTTGGCCTCTCACTGTGCAAAATGAAAAGCCTTCGAGTATTTGAAAACAAAATTTTGAGTAAAATTTTCGGAGCAAAAACGGATGATATTAGCGGAAAGTGGCAAAAACTGCATAACGAAGAGGTTCACGAACTCTACTCAAGCCCTGACATAATCAGTATTATTAAATTACGTAGGCTGCCATGGGCGGGTCACGTAGCTCGAATGGATGAGGGCAGTGCAGCGCGCAGAGTACTGTCCTGTGGGGAGACCGAGGAGTAGATGGGAGGACAATGTGGTTCAAATGGCTCTGAGCACTATGGGACTTAACATCTGTGGTCATCAGTCCCCTAGAACTTAGAACTACTTAAACCTAACTAACCTAAGGACAACACACACATCCATGCCCGAGGCAGGATTCGAACCTGCGACCGTAGCAGTCGCGCGGTTCCGGACTGCGCGCGTAGAACCGCTAGACCACCGCGGCCGGCGAGGACAATGTGAAGGCTGATTTGAGGAGCCTAGGTATTGAAGGTGAATGGAAGGAAATAGCCCAAGACAGGGACAGATGGCGAAAATACTCCCGAGTTCGGTATGACCAGTGTGTGTGTGTGTGTGTGTGTGTGTGTGTGTGTGTGTGTGTGTGTGTGTGTGTTATCATTCAAAGTTCTATGTCTATATAACAAATATTCACTCCAAAAGCAGCTATAATTTTTAGTAAATCCTGCCTGACTAATGATCACGTTCTACCAATCACAGACCCACAACTATTCGAGAGTTAAACGTTAGATGGTTTCAGTGGCCTTCTTCGTAAAGGGTGGTCCCCAAAATATTCCGTACAGAGCACGAAACACGCCACGCATAGTTGTTACTACGGCCAGAATGTTCACACTCTCATTTTCTTCAAACTGTTTAATTTAGAAACACCATAGCTTCATTAAAATTTTCGTAACTCCAGGCACTCCAGTCACGATATGTTCGAACCGAAATTAGTTCACTATTTCCCCATCTTACAGAGTATTTTTAAGGAGCGATTTGACATCGTGTTATCCGTAGACCGGCTAGCAAGAGACTCCTCTCGAGGTACTCTCCTAAATGCCCACTTATCTTTTCGCGTGGGAACGACTTAATTCTGATTGTTTGTTGATCTAAACGACCAGTCAGAACTTTCCTCCCATATCATACTAGCGGAAAATCATGCTTTATCCAATCACTAATTTTATAGTAATTAATGTCAGCAAAAATTCAAATTCTTGTGTTTTATTTAATATAAACAAACTAAGTGCGAAATAGTCTTCAAATTGATAAATAAACTTATTCCGCCTCTAACTTCCGTTTGGGGGCTTTTATACAAAAGCAAGTACACACCGACATACGTCCCCTGAATAGTGATTGCAACAAAACTTTACCACGACTCCTTTATACAAGGTTTTAAGAAAAAATGAAATATTAAATTTTAACGTATGTCCCTCATACACTCTCTCAATCATTCTCACGCACTCACACGGCAAAATGTAATCAAATAATAATGTTTACCGATTTTTGTACTCCGTAATGTACAGTGACTAACGCTATGAAAAAGAAAATTCTAATTAACCGATTTTTTATGCACTAATAACTTTGAAATGGCTTTAAATGATAATGAAAGTCAATATGTTATTGTTATTAACTTGGTTACATGTTTTTAACAACAAGCCTAGGTTTTAGGAGTTTTAGGTAGTTCTCATTATTACAAAAACTGTAATACATAAAAATCTGAAATTTGGACAGCTTCATTCCATTAATAACAAAAGGCTGTGTACCACATTTGAACAAAATCGGATAATAAATAATACGGATTATTTAGATTCGTAGAAGGTATGAACCTTCGTATCGACAGCTGTGCTGTGAGCGAAAAAAAAGAAAAATAGCCATCGTGCAGGCACCGTACTAGACGGCTGCTTGGCTTACTGCAACGAATGTCATCTCGTAATTACTTACTGCATTACAGTGACTCATGTCGGTATCAGTGACGTTTGTATCTGTGGATCTTTGGATCGCAGGAGATACTCTCTGATTTCAGGCGGCTAGTGGAATGGCCAGTTTTGCTTCCGAGATTAAGGAGGAGCTCACTATCTGCGGCATCGTCGATCAACCGATTGTGGTCCATTGCTGCAGAGCCGAGTAGAGGCTGAGGGGTTCTGTGACCGTATAGAGTGCAGATCGCTTGGCTTTCGCCATCAGGTGGTGGGCTTCTGCGTTCCGTTTAATAGGTCAGGAGTCCACTACACACAGGAGGCGGTTACACGGGTAAGGGCGTCCCTCTAGCAGGGGGCTGGCAAAACACAGTAAAGTTGCTGTAGAAGCGATCGGTTTTGTAGTTGTAAACTGTCGTAGCTGTGTTGGGAAGAGCCAGAGCTCCGACCCCTAACAGGAAGCACTGAATCGTAAATAATTATAGGTATAGAACACTGGCTAAAGCCGGAAATAAGTTCAGCCGAATGTTTTCAAACGATCTACCAGTGTTCAGAACGGATGGATTAAATGTAGTTGGTGGTGGAGTATTTATTGCTGTCATAAGTAGTTTGCCTTGTAGTGAAATTGGAGTAGATAGTTCCTGGCAAACAGTATGGGTACAGGTTGTACCTGACAATTTACTAAACTAGTAAATCCCCCCCCCCCCCCCCCCCCCGACTCATAAGATGTAGTTGCTGAACAGGTCAAAGAAAACTTGAGTCTCAATTCTACAATTATAGACGGTGGTGACTTCAGTCTACCCTTAATGTGCTGGAAACATTATACGTTTAAAGCCGGCGTCAGGCATCCGAAATTGTACTGAATGCTTTCTCAGAAAATTATTTTGAATAATTAATTCATGAGCCCACTCGAAGCGTTAATTGTTTCGAAGCTTACTTGACCACTTGGCAAAAAATAATCATGGAAAATAGCGACTATCGTGACGAATACAGGGATTACTGACCACAAAACAGTTGATGCTATGCTGAATACCGTAACACCTACAACCATCAAAAAGAAACGCAAAGTATATGTGCTTAAAAATCTGACAAAAATGCTCTAACGCCTTTTTAAGAGACAGTCTTCACTCCTTCCGATCTGATCATGTAAGTGTAGAAAAGTTGTGGAATTATTTCAAAAAGATAGTACGACAGAAATTGAGAGATATATACCCCATAAATTAATAAGTGACGGTACTGATACCCCATGGTGCACAAAGCGTGTCAGATCCCTGTTGCAGAAGCAGCTTAAAAAGCAGGCCAAATTTAAAACAAAGCAAAACCCCCAAGACTCTCAAAGTTCTGCAGAAGTTCGAAATAGAGCGCGTACGTCAATGAGAGATGCTTTTAGTTATTTCCACAACGAAATTCGGTCTCGAAATCTGGCAGATAAACCAAAATCTGGTCATACATAAAGCACAGCAGTAGCAAAACTTATTCATAACCTCACTGCGTGATAACAACGGTGAAGTCACTGATGACAGTGCCACAAAAGCAAAATTATTAAGCACTGTTTTCTGAAACTCCTTCACGAAATAAGACGAAGAAAATATTCCTGAATTCAATCAAGAACAACTGCCAACGATGTAACGAAACAGCTTAAATGACTTAATAAAGTCAAGGCCTCCGATGCAGATTGTATATCGATCAGGTTCATCTCAGAGTATGCCGATACAATAGCTCCATATTTAACCATTATATACAACCACTCGCCCACAGAAAGATCCGTACCTACAGACTGGAAAATTGTTCAAGTCGTACCAATACGCAAAAAGTAATCCTATATCACTAACGTCGATTTGCAGATGGGTTTTGGAACATATACTGTACTCCAACGTTATGATGTACCTCGAAAGCACTCCGTCATCAGGCCACAAGTGGCCCATCGGCACCATCGGACCGCCGTGTCATCCTCAGATGATGATGCGGATAGGAGGGGCGTGTGGTCAGCACACCGCTCTCCCGGTCGTTACGATGGTTGAAGTACCTCGAAGAAAACGATTTATTAACACATATTCAACATCGATTCAGAAAATATTGTTCTTGCGAAACACAACTGCATCTTTATACTCATGAAGTATTGAGTGCTATCGACAGGGGATGTCAAATTGATTAAATTGATTCATATTTTTAGATTTCCAAAAGGCTTTCGACACCGTTCCTCACAAGCATCTTCTAACCAAACTGCGTGCCTATGGAATATCGCCTCAGTTGTGCGACTGGATTCGTGATTTTCTGTCAGAAAGGTCACAGGTCGTAATAATAGACCGAAAGTCATCGAATAAAACAGAAGTAATATCCGGCGTTCTCCATGGAAGTGTTATAGGCCCTCTGTTGTTCCTGATCTATATTAACGACATAGGAACCAATCTAAGTAGCCCTCTTAGCTTGTTTGCAGATGATGCTGTCATGTACCGTCTTTTAAAGTCATCAGATGACCAAAACGAATTGCAAAATGATTTAGATAAGATATCTGTATGGTGCGAAAAGCTGCAGTTAACTGTGAATAAAGAAAAGTGTGAAGTTATTCACATGAGCAATAAACGAAATTTCGATTATATGATAACTCACACAAACATGAAGGCTGTAAATTCAACTAAATGCTTAGGGATTACAATTACCAATAACCTAAATTGGAACGATCACATAGATAATGTTGTGGGTAGATGCGATGCGTTGGAAGAACACTTAAAAGGTGCAACAGGTGTATTAAAGAGATTGCTTACGTCACGCTTATCCGGCTTGTCCTGGAGTACAGCTGTGCGGTGTGGGATACGCATCAGGTGGGACTGACGGATGGCGTCGAAAAAGTACAAAGAAGGGCAGCTCGTTTTGTATTATCGCGAAATAGGGGAGATAGTGCTACAGACATGATATGTGAAATGGAATGTCAATCGTTAAAACAAGGATGTTTTTCGTTTCGACGGGATATACTCATGAAATTTCAATCACCAGTTTTCTCCTCCGGTTGCGAAAATGTTCTGTAGGCACCCACCTACATAGGGAGAAATGATCATCGCGATAAAATAAGAGAAAGCAGAGCTCGCACAGAAATATTTACGTGCTCATTTTTCCCGCCTGCCATTCGAGGGTGGAACGGTAGAGAGACAGCTTGAAGGTGGTTCGCTGAATCCTCTGCCAGGCTCTTCATTGTGAATTGCAGAGTAACCACGCAGGTGTAGATGTAGGTGAAAACTAAACCGGGGAGAATGTTACATTGCTAATAAACCATCGTAAAAGTAAATACTCCACATTTTATTCAAATGAAGTCATAACTTATACATCAGGCGTGAGTTAGTTGCAATTATTAGGTCACCATTGGCATGTTACATACCAAATTAATTGCTAAACGACCTGTTTTATACGCTATTGAAGTCGTAAATTTTACCAAGATTTAATAATCTGGGGTCATGGAGGAGATGGGTAAAGCAACTGAGCAATGCCGTGTCAGAGTTCTCCCGCTCGTCCGCATAAAGTTGGACGTTCCATGGCGTAGGGTATGCGTGACTATAGTGCCCAATGTTTCTGGCTCCACAACAGGAGGCAGCAGGAGGAATGTGACAAGACAATGTGTGACTGTCTGTGAGCAGGTACAGTATAATAAGGTTGTGGTCTTCATTACATGCCCCGCAGACACCATATCACACGGGGATAAATCATCGGCGTAGTAGAAGAAGAAGAACGGAGTGTCAGGAGTGTCGCTCAGAGCAAGACATTCCCAGAACGTGTTACAAACGCCAAGCTGGGAAATAACATAAGCATGTATCCACATTCGAACATTCTCTTCTCAGTCTATAACGATACGTCATAGTCACAGGACCACAGAGAATGAATGCAGGATTCCTTTAATGCGGCCTGCCACGAATTTCTCTGCTGCGCCAACCTCATCGTCTCAGAGTAGCACTTGCAACCAATGCCCTCAATTATCTCTTGGCTGTACTTCAGTCTCTGTCTTTCTGTACAGTTTCTTCCTTCTACACTTCCCTCTAATACAATGGGAGTCATTTCCTAATGTCTTAAGAGATATTCTATCACTCTATCCCTTCTCCTTGTCGGTGCGTTCCACATATCCATTTCCTCTCTCATTCTGCGCAGAACCTCCTCATTCTGTACCTTGTCAGTCCACCTAATGTGGTGTGTAGCACCACAGATCAAATTCTTCGATTTTCTTCCGTTCTGGCTTTTCCTCAGTCCATGTCTCGTTACGATACAATGCTGTGCTCCAAACGCATATTCTCAGAAATTTCTTCCTCAAGTTAAGGCGTATGTTTGATTGTAGTAGACTTTTTTTGGCAAGGAATGGCCTTTCTGAGAGTACTAGTCTGCTTTTGAGCCCCTCCTTGCTTCTTTCGTCATCGGTTATTTTGCTGGCTAGGTAGCAGAATTCCTTAACTTCATCTACTTCGTAACCATTAATCCTGATGATAATTTTCTCGCTGTCCTCATTGATGCTATTGCTCATTAGTTTAGTATTTCTTCGATTTACTCTCAATCTATTCTCTGTACTCATTAGACTGTCCATTCCATTCAGCAGATCACGTAATTCTGCTTCCTTTTCACTCAGTATAGCAATGTCATAAGCGAATCGTATCACTGATACGCTTTCACATAGAATTTTAATTCCCCTCCTGAACCTTTCTTCTATTTCCGTCATTCCTTCTTCGATGTACAGATCGAACAGTAGGGGCGAAAGACTACATCCCTGTCTTAAACCCTTATTAACCCGAGCATTTCGTTCTTGGTTATTATTCCCTCTTGGTTCTAATACATATTCTATATTAATCGTCTCTCCCTTTAGCTTGTCCCTGTTTTCCTCAGAATTTCGAAGAACTTGGATCATTTTACGTTATCGAACGCTTTTTCTAAGTCGACAAATACTATGGAAGTATCTTGAATTTCCTTTAGTCTTACTTCCATTATCAACCGAAACGTCAGAATTGCCTCTCTGGCGTCTTTACCTTTGCTAAAGGCAAACTGATCGTTATCTGAAACATCCTCCATTTTATTATCCATTTTTCTGTATATTATTCTTGTCGGAAACTTGGATGAATGAGCTGTTACGCTGATCGTGCGATTATTCTCGCACTTGACAGGCACTCTTCGGAATTGTATAGATGATATTTTTCCCAAAGTCAGACCATTTCCAGACTGATACATTCTACACACCAACGTGAATAGTTATTTTGTTGGCATTTCGATTAATGATTTTATTTGATCTTAAGTGCTGTAAAGCTCTCTTAACTTCTAAGTCTAATACTGGACCCCTGTCTCTTCTAAATCAACACGTTTTTCTTCTTCTGTAACATCAGACAAATCTTTCCACTCGTAGAAGCCTTCAGTGTACTCTTTCCACCTATCCGCTTTCTCCTCTGCATTTAACAATGGAATTTCGGTAGCTCTCTTAAAGTTACCACCCTTTCTCTTACTTTCACCCAAGGTTGAATTTCCCTTTCTTTTTCGATTTCTTCTTACTTTTCATGCAGACATTTCGTTTTACCTGCCGGAGTGGCCGAGCAGTTCTAGGCACTTCAATCTGGATCCACGAGACCGCTGCAGTCGCAGGTTCGAATCCTACCTCGGGCATGGATGTGTGTGATGTCCTATGGTTAGTTAAGTTTAAGTAGTTCTAAGTTCTACTGGACTGATGACCTCAGATGATAAGTACCATAGCGCTCAGAGCCATTTGAAACACTTCGTTTTAGTTTTCCTGCGCTTCCTATTTATTTCATTCCTCAGCTACTTGTATTCCCGTATTTCTGAATTTCCGTGAACACTTTTGAACTTCCCTCTTTCATCGATCAACTGAAGTATTTCTTCTGTTACCCAGGGTTTCTCTGTACCTATGTTTTTCTTTCCATTTTCTGTTATGTCACTGTTTAGAGATGTACATTCGTATTCAACCTTACAGCCTACTGATCTATTCCTTATTGCTGTATCTACAGCTTTAGGTAACGTGAAGCGTATCTCGTCATTCCATGGTACTTCCGTAACCCACTTCTTTGCCTACTGATTGTTTCTAGCTAATCCATTAAACTTCAGCCTACTCTTCATCACTACTGAATTCTGATGTGAATCTATATCTGCTCCTGGGTACGCCTTACAGTCCAGTATCTGATTTCTGAATCTCTGTCTGATCATGATGTAATCTAATTGAAATCTTCCCCTATCATCCGGCCTTTTCCTAGTATACCTCCTCCTCTTGTGATTCTTGAACAGATTATAAGGTATTACTAGAAGGAATTTTTATTACGGAACGCAAATAGTCTTTTCTATCTCTTCATCATCAGCTTGCGACGTCGGCATGTACACCTGAACTATCGTTGTCGATGTTGGTTTGCTGTCGATTCTGACGAAAACAACCCTATTACTTAACTGTTCACAGTAACTCACTCTCTGCCCTACCTTCTTACTGATATCGTATCCTACGCCTGTTATACTATTTCCCACTGCTGTTGATATTGCCCTGTACTCATATGGCCAGGAATCGTTGTCTTTTTTTCCATTTCACTTCACTGACACCGGCTATATCTAGATTGAGATTTTGCAGCTCCCCTACCACATTCATGCTTCTTACATTCCAGGCCCCGACTCTTACAACGTTATCCATTCGTCGGTTTTTCAGTCTTTTTCTCATAGTCACCTCCCCCTTGGTAATTCCCTCCCGGAGATTAGAATGGGGGTCTATTCCGGAATCTTTTGCCGATGGAGAGATCATCATGACACCTTTTCAATTACAGTCTACATGTTTTGTGGATACGCATCACGTCTCTTTAATGCAGTGGTTTCCATTGCCTTCTGCGTCCTCATGCCGTTTATCATTGTTGATTCTTTTGCCTTTAGGGGCAGTTTCCTACCACAAGGGCAAGCGAGTGTCCTGAATGTCTGTCCGATCCTCCGTTCTCTTGGACAAGGCCGTTGGCAGAATGAGGGTGACTTTTTATGCCGGAAGTCTTCGGCCACCGATGCTGATTATTAATCAAAGCTTAACAAATAGCGGGTTTCGAACCCCAGACCAGCCGGCCGCGGTAGCCGAACGTTTCTAGGCGCTCCAGTCCGGAACCGTGCGACTGCTACTGTCGCAGGTTCGAATTCTACCTCGGGCATGGATGTGTGTGATGTCCATAGGTTTGTTAGGTTGAAGTAATTCTAAGTTCTATGGGACTGATGGCCTCCGATGTTAAGTCTCATAGTACTCAAAGACATTTGAACCATTTTGAACCAGAGACAGAGGACTTTTGGTTATAAATCAAACATTCTAAAATTAGTCTATAGCACATTGCGGTGTGTCATTAACAAACATGTAATAGCTCCTAGAGTGACAAATCTTCATTGCGCGTTATCCATAAAACAACATACTGCACCAACACGTAAGTTATAACACGGAAACGACCGAAATATGATGAACCCTATATGGAGGCTCAAAAGTAGCAATCGAGGGACACCACGAGACCGTTTTCCCATGTCAGCTGATTGCCAGACAGGTTTCAGACTACAGTCACTCATTGTGGATTCAGCCTATAAATTCTATGCCAAAACCCTGAATGCAAAACTAAAAAAAGTAACGGTGAAACTAATATCTGAATAATGATCAGTTTGTAAAAAGGAACGGCCAACTACTGACAGGTTTTGCACTACAACAAATTATAGAAACGAGGCGAAAATACAGTAAGAAAACCCGTCTCGGTTTAATAGATTTGGGAAAGGGGTTTTATTTTGTCGTATCATTTTTTCCCTTATTCTTGTTTTTTTCGTTCATCTCCTTGCCGATTCTGTGGAGAAACTTATCATTTATTAGCTTACGAGTTCACCGACCTTATGGCCTACATCTCTAGAACCACATCTCATATACTTAGATTCAATTTTTTCCAGCTTTTCCAGATTCCACAGTGCACTTCAATACAAAATTGGTTTCCGAAAGCACATTCTCAGGAATTTATTTCTGAAATTAATATCAGTTTTATACTAGACATAGTTTGTCCTGTATGCCTTTGCTATTCTGTTTCTTATGACATCTATGCTTTGTACGTCATGTGTTATCTTGCTTCCAAAGGAACAGGATCACGTTTCTTGCTCTGCTTTGTGGCACTCAGATTTATATTAAATCAATCGCTACTCTCATTTCTGATGCTCCTTCGCTTTTTTGTTCTTTCAGACTACTCTCAGTCAATAGAATGTGACAACTGAACTGTTCATTTGAATCAACAAGCCCACTTATTCAGTGTCACTTTCACAGAATACAGCAATGTCATCACTCAGTCTTATCGTCAATATCGTTTCACCCTGAACTTTAAATACAGTCTCAACCTTTAGTTTGTTTCAGTATAAACAGTAGGGATGGAAGAATGTATCTCTGTCTTACAACCTTTGTAATTCGAGAATGACGTTCCTGTTCTTTTATGCTAATTTTTCTCCCTTGATTCTTTTACCTGTCAATCCTTACGGAATACACGTCTTTTGCTCTTAATATCCAACATCTTGAACCAAATTATAGTGTCGAAAGCTTTTTTTCCTAAAGTCAACAGCTAAAGTATCCTGATTTTTCTTGAATCCCACTTCTATTATCAAGCGCAGTCTGATAACCGTGTCTCTGTTGCCTTTATATTTCCTAAAGCCAAACTGATCGTTAGCTAACATGCCCCAATTTTATTTGCCAGAAGTTTGCGTTTTTTTTTTGTTAGCAACATACTTGCATGAGATGTTAAGCTGGTATATAATAGCTCTTTCATTTATCTGCCCTTTCCATTGTCGGTAATGTGTAGATGCTCATTTTCGGGAATTCTGATATGTTGTAGACTCACAGATCTACAGACCGACTTAAGCAGTCATTTGCTGGCCGCTTCCTCCCCATATTGCAGTATACAGAATTTCGAAGTTACCTAATCATTCCTTAATACATCAGTTTCCCACAAGTTGATTCCTCCAGGAGATCCTCTTAAACAGTTTCTACACCTCACCATTGCTAAATTGTGCTCTGAATTTTGTTTCAAAACCCTGGATATGAGTTCGGAATTTCTGTCAGACCGTGAAGCCCAAATGGAGCCTTCCCGTGTGTCTAGCATATTTCCAAGTATATTTCCTCCACTTCTGAATTTTAGGAATTGTATTTGCTGTTATTGGTTGATAGTTTACGAAGAACTAGTTTTGCTCATCTCCGTTCTTCTCCTGAACGCCTATAGTCCCGTAAATCTGCCTTGTATTCCTTCACGAGTTTAACCGTTCGAAACACTCACGATTATTACGTTTTAAGCTGTCTTTACATACCAAATTACACGTTCAGTAACCTGATATACGTCGACCATCGTTACCATATCTATTTGCAAGGGCGCGATATATATCTGAAATACTGCTGTCGTACGCTTCCTGTCGTTTCTGATGAGAATAATCCCACCACTGGACTCATGCTTTGCCCTACTTCCCTATTCATCACGAACCCTGCTCCTGATACGCCATCTTCCGCGGCTGTTGATAATGCTCTATATGCTTTTGTCCATAAATCCTTATCTTCCTTCCACGTCACATTACTCACCCCACTGTACGTAGATTGAATCATTGCATTTCCTTAACCACGGCTTTTAATTTCCCTGCCGCACTCACAGTTTCTGGCATCTCAGGTTTCAACTTATAAAACATTAAAAATCGGTGATCATTCTGTTTTTAACCCATGGTCACCTCCCCTTGAGATCCCCTGCTGGAAATTTAAAATGTGAACTAATTTCAAATCTTTAGCTACTGGGCAGGACTCATACTCAGCTACAGACCTCACGTCCTGTGTATTAGATTTATTTATCTACAATTTAGTGGTCTCCATTGCCTTCTGTATCTGCATGCAGTTGATCATTGCTGATTACACCACTTCTTTAGCGGCTGTGTCTCATCTCAAGAGTGGAAAAGGGTTCCACGAATCTCACCCCGCTCCTCCGCCATCTTCGGTAAGATCGATGGCAGGTCAAGAGCGACGCGTTATACCGAAACTATCCTCCGCCTTTACTGATGATTATAATTTAAAATTAACGAGAGTATCATGACGTTTTGGTTACTAGTGAAAGACACTACCAATAGACGACCGTGAAAATTTACGTTTATTATTTTGTACTACTGAGATCTCACTGCTGAGCGCAGTGTTATCTAAAGCAGTTGCTTTTTTCCCAGGTGTTTCTTTAGCTCATTATAATTGTTGGTAAGCAATGTGACTGGCGCTCTATGAACTATATTTAACATAAAATGAGAATTTAGTGAGCTGGTAACCAAGGTAAGTGTATCGTGGAGAACAACCGTCAGCCATCCTGTCATATACTGTAGAAGACTTCTGCAGCATCTTACCTACAGAGAACAGAATGAACAATCCGTTAAACGGAAATAGAGATAAGCCTGAAAACGAATCACATAATTAAGTGCAGTATTCGGAAAAAAAAGAAATTATTCCAATCAGTCCCACCGACATCGACCTCATTAGAGATGGAATGTCAAATCAAACTTGTAGCGATACATTTTGAGAAACTATTCCAACATTTTAACTGCATGGATGACGATACATGGAACTAGAATGGGTATAGTTCTGACTCAAATGCATGCTTATAAACAACAGTTCTTCCCTCGAACCATTCGCAACAAGAACGGATAGGCTATTGGAAAAGTGACATTGCAACTCTAAAAAATATCCATCATACACCACAGGTAGCTTGTACAAAGATGGAGAAGTGGATATGGATGTACATCTCATATCCAGTAACATACAGTGTCCTCTATTACCCTGTCCCTAAGTAAATGTCTTTTCTTTCAAAGACTAAAGCAGTTAAAATACAAGGGAATCATAACGTAAAGATTTATCCACCACTAGTTTCTTCAATGTAGGACCATACTGTCAACGATTGAAGGTTTGGCAGTGAAATAACGGCCGTGTCAGAATCTAGGTGTAAAAAGTATACAAACCGAAGGTACATTCGCGCATGCGTTCACGGATAATATTCGACAAATTTTATGTAGTGAAACGCGATTATCTAGATTGGAGTTTTGTTGCTTGTATTATTCTTGAAGTAGAATATCATCATACAATTCCCTTGAATAATATTCTGATCGCTCTAAAACAATGTATGATAGTTGTTCAGGACGCGCAAAAAGAGGAAATGAGTCCTTCCGTCTATATGTATAAGAGTACAATGCAAAAACATAACTAACCTTGAATACAGAACAGTGTTCTGGTGAAGGCTGGTTAACGACTGTGTTAATATTTTACTGCTTGCCCTCTTGCCTCGCAGAGACCGTGAGTACAAAAGAAACACCTGCTTCCTAATTCCCTTTTGTCTTTTGCCACATAGAGGAGAAAGCCAGTGTGCGTGAAGTAAATGAGTTTGGCTTTGGGTCTTCGCTGTGGCTGCCGCAGAACTATGGGCTTGGAGGTAGCTGCCTGCTGCAGGTCATCAAATCATTCAATCTGGGGCTACTACCCACGCCAATACTGTTACAGGGGATGTAGCTACGATACACTGATAAAATGCTATGCTGTTCTGTTATCCAACTACTCCAACTTATGATACATTAATCTACGATGAGTTAACCATCCATACTTGCGAACAGATCTGTTGTTTCGAGAATGAATTTCCACTGTGCAATAGATTGCACGCTTATTTGAAACAACCTGGCAAGTTACAAATATGTGTCATTCCCAGATTGTGTTCCGGTCCGACAAGCAGCTTTAATTTGTCAGGAAGATTCAAAGGTGCTGTTGTTTCTGCTTGCGGCACTTCAGCATCTAGTTTATTAGCGGCCCTAAATATGTTACGTGGAAGAATGAACTTACAAAATAATAAAACGTTCTTCGACCGCAGCTGTGTTCCCCAAAAGAGCGAGCTTAAGAATTAAAAACAATCTTCCTCTTCTTTCGTTCAACATACTCTAATAATCATAGAAGAAAATAATGTTCAATAAAAGAATCCAATGATGGAAAAAATGCCTTAAGATTGTGGGTGGTTGCTCACTAACCTAAAACTACCATGGGCAGAAACTTGTCATTGTGACAAATGCCAAAACTTGCGGACGAGTCTCTGGTCGATTGCACATAGACTCAAACATACACCGTCATTCAGACATTCACTCATTGAAGCTCATCTCCTCCGTGTCTCAACATCCTGTATTAATCAAAACAAAACATATAACAGATTTCAGTACTAAAAAAAACATGTTACAACTTCTTCTCAAATGTTTGTGGCTGCTTGACCCCTATAAACGGGAAAGTTCCACTTACTACGTTCCCAGTAAAAATCTATACGCTTACTAATTTGGGAGCTGCATGCAACTTCAGGAAATTTTAAACTCTATTTAACGCACCATCATTCCAAATAGAGAGTACATCCACAAGTAGTTGTAGGGCTGGCCTTATGTCAGTAAACGATATGCATTCAGTAAGGTGGCATTTTGTCAGTGATACATGAGAAGCCTTGGACATTGGTGGGTCCTCTTACTGAAGGAAAAAACCCTTGCATCGAAGGACTGTGTTTAGTACGGAGCCTTTTAAGAGAACTTCACCCTGCTAAAGGGTGAGATGTTCGTCTTCACCATCTGTAACATTCACTTTCAGTTAATCTTAATCCATATGACCCACCTCCATAGCTGATGTTGCTAACACACTGCTGGACGGTGAGGCTTGACTCAGTGGCCCGCCTCCTCGAATCCCGGTGATGGATGAAATTCTTCTAGTTTATGACCGCCTAGAGGAGAAACGTTCGTGGCGTCAAGTTCTTGTTCACGGTCTTTGGGCCAATGTCGTGGATTCAGTTCAAAATCTCTCTGTAGTGTCTCAACAACTGAGGGCATTTGACACTAGACGGTGATCCGTCCGTCGGTTGGAGACGTTAAGCTATGCGGCCCCCTTGGTTCTATTCGACAGAAGTAGCCTATGTGTCAGGAATGGGTTTCAGCCGCTCCCTTCTCTGATCATCATCATCATACAACGCAAAAATAACACTACGCTATACGAGTACACACATCCTTTAGCCTCACCTGAACTCTGTAAATATACTTATCAGGAAGGAAAGGAACCACTGTACGCTGAGGAAGAACACCCTATCCTACAGCCAATAACGCACTAAACATTTAAATTTTGCAGACCATTGTTGTAAATTCATTGCCCTGAAAGCCAATATGCTATGTAACCCAGCAGAATACCATTTGTCCTAGTTATTGCAGAGTGTATTGTGAGCAAGGTTATGACTAATGGTTAGCTTTTAGTGTACCCTAAAAGTGTAACCAGATGAGGAATTTCATAGTATTTGTCCTAGTTATTGCAGAGTGTATTGTGAGCAAGGTTATGACTAATGGTTAGCTTTTAGTGTACCCTAAAGGTCTAACCAGATGAGGAATTTCATGGTGCGAGTACAACTGCTCCAATGCCTTCAATACTGCTTTTCTTTCTGAGTCGTACACAGTGAATTTATTCGGTAACCATATCTTGAGGACACCAGGAATACTAATCACAGCACAGTCCCCGTTCCCCATCCTTATACCCATGAACGTATTTATAGCGCTGGTTTGAAAAGTTTAAAATGTAGTTTCACTAATCTGCACTACGGCATCCATTTCATTGTGAAAGTTAGTTCCTGGGTAGTTTTGTAACCAGGGGCAATACTCGAGACTGCTGGCCAGTACTATGAGGGCAACCTTATCCTACATCTATGCCTGCATCTAAACCTACATTCTCTCAAGGTGGGTGGTATATAAGACCTATAAATATGATGCCCAGACTGTTCTATACACTTGCCAACCACAACGTGGCCTACGTGGCACAAAATCATTGCAGAACTTGAATAGTGGTCGGATCCCTAAGACCTGTGAATCAGATGCTTTAAAAAATTAAACACTTCGAGTGGCTTGATAACGCCCAGGGATGTTCTGTCGCCTGAAATTAACTGAATGCTCAAAGGAGACCGAAATTTCATTTACTGGAAAATGACGACATTTGGCGGATTTGACGTTTAACCACCTCCGATCCCAATGACTCACCATCATAACAGTATCTTGTAGAGCTCTTACCGTGATCACTTAAATAAACTGAGTTGATTTTGTGTGACCGCAATGAGAGCAAACCGACTACTTCGTTGTAGTGATGGTTCCTTTGAGTCGGAACTGGATATCTGTCTAAGTCACCAAATGTGATTACGTCATTTATGGTTACAGATACTCAGTACTCGTAAAATTTTCATGAGTAAAAAAACGGACACCTTGCACAGGTTTTGTGGTGAATCAAATTGTGTTGTGCTCCGTGCATGACCAGGTGGTTATAATTAAAGTGCAGGTACTCAAGAGAGGTCTAGCGTGATCTGTTCATTAGCGAATGGCAGGGAAACTTGAAACTTTTTAGATATTTTATAGCTTAATGCGAAACCGATTTACTCTGAAAAAAAGAACTTATTTCATTTTTGGCCATCATATGCAAACCTTGCGCTGTGAACGCAAGGAAGACGTACAGAAATGTTTCCATATGTAACGGATTAGGAAAGGGACGTGGACAGAAAATATCAAACAAGTTAGAAAGACAAAATTCTGATTTATTGTTACCCGCCGCCTACACAATTTGTTCAGTACGAGCACCGGAGACAGCTACGATACGCTGCATCCGTGATCGACAGCTGCTCGCAGCACTTAAGGTCGAATCCGAGCAACGTGTTTCTTCATAGCCTACTGACCTCCAGATCGGGGAGATACCGAATGCGTCGCTGGTAAACGGGTTGTTTTAAGTATCCGCAGAGCCAAAAGTCTCATGGATTCAATTCAGTTCCTCTTGCATGCCGTGCATCAGGAAAACATACGTGGGAGGTTGCATTACGCAGATCTTTCATTGGGTGTGCTACATCAGGTGTTGCCCTATCTTGCATAAAAACAGTGGTTTCCCCAGAGTTGCGGTCTTCAAAAGCAGGAATCACAAGCTGTACCAGGAGACGCATGGTATACATGACAGACCATCTGGGTGTAATCTCTGCAAAGAAGAACAGACCAAGGAGAAAGGTGCTTGTGAAACCACGCCACACGATCTCAAACGGTGAGTGCAATGGTCCTTTGTGCACAACAAGCCCCAACAGTGTCCCAAATTCAGTAGTTCTGCGTATTCAGTGTACTCTGTGGCGCACAATGAGCTTCGTCACTCCATTGAGTAATGCTCTGTCATAATGTCACTATCATCGATGCTTGCCAGAAACCGGAGAGCAAACTGAGAACGATGATACGGATCATGAGATTTCAGTGGCTGCACAGTATGGGTCTTGTACGATTACCAGTGTAAAATTGGCCGCAAAACTTTCAGTACTGCTGGTCATGGGGTTGACAATTCTCCTGATACAGCACGAGCAGTAAGACTACCCTGGATACGTGTTGTATGATCAGTTACAGCAATAGCGACTTTGACAATAACTTCCACCGGAATATGACGCCTTCCTCCTCCAGGTGCCGCGCGAAGGTCATCCATGTTTTCGAATTTCGCTAACGTCACATTTAAAACATTTAATGACACCGGGCCTCTTCTCAGACCTTCCAGTCAGTGATACTCTCTCAATGAAACATTGTAACTGCTGCCGTTCACATAAAACAGTTTCACTAAAAGAACACGGTCTCTCTTTTCGATAGCCATACTGTTCACTGACGTTATGGCTTGTCCAATGTGTGGACGTCATACTGCTGTACAAACTGTTGTGACCAGGCGAAATTACTTTCGTTCGGCCACAATTTTAAGTTTTCAGTTGCTCTTGGACAAGGCTCATCACACTAGAACAGACGAAATATTAGTTCACTTTATTACATAAATGAATTACAGATTTACCTAACTTTGGCACACTCCTTTGCCACGAAAATACTGGATAATTTTCAACTGCAATGGACTTTCAAAGCACCACTTGATGTACTCTATTTACAAACTGTTCTCCTGTAGTACAAAGTTCCACATATAAATCAAGAGGTCCACCAGAAACTTTAATTATCACGTCCGATATTGTGCTGCTGACTGCTTCTGGTAAGGTCAAGATTTGGGGCTGAGTTCTTGCTAGCTCGAACCTATACTGCCCTCAGCGTAAGCGAGCCTCCAATATGTCGTTTCGGATCGTAGAGAGCCCTCGATACTGTCCGTGGTATTGATTCGCATTGTCATCTTCGGTGTGGCAACGTGATCTATGTAGAGTTGCACACAAAGACTGCCCAAAATTGGAACAATTTTGTTTTCCAACGTGAATCGGGTGCGCATTAACGCATTAAAATATCTACCAAACTTCGCCCCAGGACGATAATTACATCCCACCCTGGATCTCTGTGTGCAGCTGCAGTTTAATTATAACCACTTGCTACATGTTGTATGAAGCACAAAATGTCTAAGCGCTTTTCCGTAAATCAGTTGATCTCTAACCTAACATCACGACGCGACGGTGGTTCGAACAGTACAGGGGACCCCGCTAAAGTAAGGAGAGACAAAAAAGGCATTTGAGATTCCGTGTGACGAGCCACGTCTGACATCTGTGTTATACACTCCTGGAAATGGAAAAAAGAACACATTGACACCGGTGTGTCAGACACACCATACTTGCTCCGGACACTGCGAGAGGGCTGTACAAGCAATGATCACACGCACGGCACAGCGGACACACCACGAACCGCGGTGTTGGCCGTCGAATGGCGCTAGCTGCGCAGCATTTGTGCACCGCCGCCGTCAGTGTCAGCCAGTTTGCCGTGGCATACGGAGCTCCATCGCAGTCTTTAACACTGGTAGCATGCCGCGACAGCGTGGGCGTGAACCGTATGTGCAGTTGACGGACTTTGAGCGAGGGCGTATAGTGGGCATGCCGGAGGCCGGGGGGACGTACAGCCGAATTGCTCAACACGTGGGGCGTGAGGTCTCCACAGTACATCGATGTTGTCGCCAGTGGTCGGCGGAAGGTGCACGTGCCCGTCGACCTGGGACCGGACCGCAGCGACGCACGGATGCGCGCCAAGACCGTAGGATCCTACGCAGTGCCGTAGGGGACCGCACCGCCACTTCCCAGCAAATTAGGGACACTGTTGCTCCTGGGGTGTCGGCGAGGACCATTCGCAACCGTCTCCATGAAGCTGGGCTACGGTCCCGCACACCGTTAGGCCGTCTTCCGCTCACGTCCCAACGTGCAGCCCGCCTCCAGTGGTGTCGCGACAGGCGTGAATGGAGGGACGAATGGAGACGTGTCGTCTTCAGCGATGAGAGTCGCTTCTGCCTTGGTGCCAATGATGGTTGTATGCGTGTTTGGCGCCGTGCAGGTGAGCGCCACAATCAGGACTGCATACGACCGAGGCACACAGGGCCAACACCCGGCATCATGGTGTGGCGAGCGATCTCCTACACTGGCCGTACACCTCTGGTGATCGTCGAGGGGACACTGAATAGTGCACGGTACATCCAAACCGTCATCTAACACATCGTTCTACCATTCCTAGACCGGCAAGGGAACTTGCTGTTCCAACAGGACAATGCACGTCCGCACGTATCCCGTGCCACCCAACGTGCTCAAGAAGGTGTAAGTCAACTACCCTGGCCAGCAAGATCTCCGGATCTGTCCCCCATTGAGCATGTTTGGGACTGGATGAAGCGTCGTCTCACGCGGTCTGCACGTCCAGCACGAACGCTGGTCCAACTGAGGCGGCAGGTGGAAATGGCATGGCAAGCCGTTCCACAGGACTACATCCAGCATCTCTACGATCGTCTCCATGGGAGAATAGGAGCCTGCATTGCTGCGAAAGGTGGATATACACTGTACTAGTGCCGACATTGTGCATGCTCTGTTGCCTGTGTCTATGTACCTGTGGTTCTGTCAGTGTGATCATGTGATGTATCTGACCCCAGGAATGTGTCAATAAAGTTTCCCCTTCCTGGGACAATGAATTCACGGTATTCTTATTTCAATTTCCAGGAGTGTATTTATGTGTCTAAATCTCCTCTGGCACATCCACCTTCTTCAACCACTTTACAGTTCACCCAGGGTCCTGAAAAAGTGACTGGTTCACACGTGGGCAGTTTGATATTACCTTACGCTATCTGTAGAGGAAGACGAGTCCTCGCGGAAATGAAGGCGCCAGTTGTGCTTCCCCAGCGCCGTTGCGACAGCTGGAGATCGTCCTGTCCGCTTAGGAGCGGTGAACGAAAGCTGACAGGTCGCTCATATGGCAGTGCGAGCGACAGGTGCGAAGCTGCGCGCCAGCTTGCGGCGGATAAGGAACTTCACAGCTTCCATCGGTCGCACCGCTTCCTCTGTGGCCACCACAGAAGCTTGCTATTGAGGTATGTTTCGGAGCATGTAGCTTTGAAGTTTCTTCCTGTCTGGTAGCAATATGTAGCAGCATTCCTAATTTATACAAGGTAGTCAGAAACAATCTGAAAAGCTTGTAAGCGTAGGTTGTGCAGAGAAACAATTCTTAAGAAAAACATTTGATACTTTGCGACGTTTGCAGGGTAATGAGCACTGAAGTTAACCAGACCACTGAGCGTGCAAATTCAAGTAGCCTGCCTGACACGATTAGTACCGGTTGTTCTCATAGCACAGATGATAGCACAACAGACTACTCAGGCCTTGCCTTGAGTTCGATCCTTACTGTCACCACATGGCCTAGTTTTTGTATCACTCTCTTTTTCGGTTTTAGGAAACCAAAGGAAGAAAACGTTACGCAACACCGTTTCTGGTGGACCACTTAAATTTACACCAGACCGGCTAACTTCAGTGCTAGTTAACTGAGAAGCGACGCAACGTATCGATTTTTTTTCTTAGCAGTTACTTCTCACCGCGATTTACTCTTAACATGCTTACAAGCTTTTCATATGTTTCTGCCCACCCTGTCAATAAACTGAAGCCTCCTTTCCGGCTCCGTCTGTATATGAGGGCTAATATCAGTAACAGCTGTAGGGATCTCGATCTGGTTGTCACTAAAAGATACACCGATCCCTGAGAAATGTTTCTGTGTATAATTTATGAATATTTCGAACAAATTGCCTAAATTATTGTTAAGTTATATTCTAATAAATTTATTGTAATAAATGTGAGCTTACAAGCCTTAAGGACAGTCTTATCTGTGATAAGGTGTTCCCTGATATTTGTAGTATCGTGGTATTACTTTACATCTTGAGTTATTTCGATACAGAGCAGTGTTTCCTAGTGCTGATTTGTTGCAACCATTTTCAATAGTCAAACGACAGTACGGAGGAAAGATTAGGGGACCTGCTAGACAGCTGCGGTATGAGGGTTGTATGCGAATCAGGCGCAAAGCAATTCAGGTCGTTCGTATACCTTTGAGCACGACTGTACCATAATGCAAGATGCAGAAAATCTTGAGAAAAAGTAAGCTAATGGCAAAGACGGGTAACAGCCTCATGAGTACAGGATATCGGTTGAGAGCAGACCGGAAAAAGATAAAAATAATATGAAATATCAGAAAAACGAACAGAGAACGATGAGATTGGTTGGCTGGTGATCTGGGAAGTGAAAAAGAAAGTTAGGTCATCGTTCCAATGGGATTCTGGAAGGATGGGGAAGGTAGTCGACCGTGCCAAAGATTCATTCCGGCTCTTGCCTCAAGCGATTTAGGGAGATCACAGAAAAATCAAATCAGGATGGCCAGACGCGGCATTGAACCGTCGTCCTGCTTAATGTAAATCCGGAGTGCTAACGACTGTCCCACTTCGGTAGGTAGAAGATACAAGACTGGAAGACAAAGAACGAAGTGCTCGGATTGACAAAATTCCTAACCTCAGTGAAGGCTAAGAAGAATTACAGGATGTGTTGAATGGAATGAACAGTCTGATCAGTACAGGATATTGGTTGATAGTAAACCGGAAAACGACAAAACTGATATGAAATAGCAGAAAAAAACATTAGTGAGGAACTTGAAGTCAAAATTGATGAACACGAATTAGACCAAGTAAAGGAATTCTGCCACCTTGGATGCCAAATAACCCAAAGTAGGACGAGGAAACGATGTAAAAAACAAACTATCACAGTCAAAGAAGGCACCCATGGCCAAGACAATCTGTTAGTGTCACATAAAGGTCTTAATTTGGCAAAGTAATTTTTCAGAATGGACGTTTCGAGGGAATCATGGGCAGTGTAAAAGACGGAACAGATAAGAGTCGATATGTTCGAGATTTGGTGCTACAGAAGAATGTTGAAAAGTAGGTGGATCCATGAAATGAGGAATGAGAAGGTTCTCTCGACAGAATCAGCAAAGAATGTAACATATGGGGAACACTGAAGAAGCGATTGGCATGGTAGGAGATGAATTAAAACATCCGAGAATAAACTACCGGTGTTAGAGGGAACTGTAAACGGTAAAACACCTAGAGTAGGACAGAGATTGTAATACATACATCTAATAATTGAGGATGTAGGTTAAGTGCAGCTCTGATATGAAGGTTCAGTGGCGCGGCCTGGCAGCAACAGGTCTGCCAGATAATGGACTTTTTTTTCTGAGTCGTCTGTCTTCTGACTGGTTTGATGCGAGCTGCCACGAGTTTCCCTCCTGTACCAAACTCTTCATCCCAAAGTATCGCTTGCAACCTACAGTATCAGTTATTTGCTGGATGTATTCCAATATCTGTCTACGTCTACAGTTTTTGACCTCCACAGCTCCCTCTACTACCATGGGAGTCATTTCTACATGTCTTAACAGATGTCCTACCATCCTATCCCTTCTCCTTGACAGTGCGTTCCACATATCCTTATCCTCTCCAATCCTGCGCAGAACCTCCCCATTCCTTAACTTATCGGTCCACCTAATTTTCAACATTCGTCTCTGCACCGTAATTCAAATGCTTCTATTGTCTTCTGTTCTTTTTTTCCCCACAGTCCATGTTTCATTACCATACAATGCTGTGTTCCAAACGTACTTTCTCAGAAATCTCTTCCACAAGTTAAGACCTATGTTTGATAGTAGTACACATCTCTTGACCAGCAATGCCCTTATCGCCATTGCTAGTCAGCCTTTGGTGTCCCTCTTGCTCCGTCCGTCATTGCTTATTTTACTACCTAGTTTGCAGAATTCCTTAATTTCATCAACTTAGTGACCATCAATCCTAAGTGGTTATAATTTCTACTACATCTCGTTATCTCCGTCTTTCTTCGATTTACTCTCAATCAACATTCGGTATTCATTACACTGTTCATTCCATTCAGTTGATCATATTCTTCCTCACTTTCACTCTGGATAGCAATA
Source organism: Schistocerca gregaria (assembly GCF_023897955.1). Classification (NCBI taxonomy): domain Eukaryota; kingdom Metazoa; phylum Arthropoda; class Insecta; order Orthoptera; family Acrididae; genus Schistocerca; species Schistocerca gregaria. The sequence continues at coordinate 760,183,947 of NC_064922.1, forward strand.
TCATCAGCAAGTCGCATCACTGATATCGTTTCATTTTGAATTTTACTTCCTCTCCTGAACCTTACTTCACTGCACAGACTAAACAGTAGGGGAAAAAGACTTGTAAATATTCTATCTTACCCGTCTCTCCATATAGCTTACCCCAATTTCTCTCAAAATTTCGAATATTTGGCACTATTTTATATTGTGGAACGCTTAATCCATGTCGACAAGTCCTATGAATAAGTCTTGATTTTCTTTAGTCTTGCTTCTATTATCAATTTCAACGTAAGAATTGCCTCACTGGTGCCCATACCTTCCCTAAAGCCAAACTGATCGTCATCTAACACAGCCTCAGTTTACTTTTTTATTATTCTGTATATTATTTTTGGCAGCAGCTTAGATGCATAAGCTGTTAAGCCGATTGTGCGACACTTCTCGGACTTCCCAGGTCTGGCAGTTTCGAAATTGTGCGGATGATTTTTCCGAAGATCAGATAGTATGTCGCCAGCTCTCTTAAATTCTTGTTCTGATACTGCATCCAAAATCTCTTCGAAATCGACTACTGTTTCTTCTTCTACCACATCAGACAGATCTTCCATCTCATAGAGGCCTTCAATGTACTCTTCAACCTATCTGCTCTCTCCTCTGCATATAACAGTGGAATTTACGATGCACTCTTAATGTCACCACCCTTGCTTTTAGTTTCATCGGAAGTTATTTTGACTTTGCTACATGGTGAGTCAATTTTTCCGACAATAATTTCCTTTTCAGTTTCTCCACATATTTCTTGTAGCCTTTTCGTCTTAGCTTCCCTACACTTCCTATTTTTTTTCCATTCCTCAGCGACTAGTATTTCCGTATTCCTGTATTTCCCTGAACGTTTTTGTATTTCTTCTTTTATCGATCAAATGAAATGTTTCTTCTGTTACTCGTGGTTTCCTCACAGTTACTTTCTTCGCACGCACGTTTTTGTTTCCAACTTCAGTGACTGCCCTTTTTAGAGATATACATTCCTCTTCAACTGTACTGCTTACTAAGCAATTCCTTATTGCTGTATCTACAGCCTTAGAGAACTTCAACCGTATCTCGTCAATCCACAGTACTTCCGTATCCCACTTCTTTGTATATTAACTGTACCTGAGTAATCTCTTAAGTTTAAGACTACTCTTCATCACCACCATATTGTGATCGGAGTCTGTATTTGCTCCTGGGTACGCCTTACAATCCAGTATCTGATTTAGTAATCTCTGTCAGAGCATCATTTAATCTGAAATCTCCGCCTGTCACCTGGCCTTTTGCAAGTATACTTCCTCCTTCTGTGATTCTTGAACATAAAGTAGCTGAAATTTATTACATAACTCAATTAGAATTCTTCCTCTCTCATTCCTGGTTGATAGCTCAAATTCTATGAGTATTAGATTTTCATCTCCCTTTAAGTACAGTAATACGTACAATGTCCATTATAATTAACCGGGCTGTTATGACGTGGTCGGTTGATGAATTCAGCGTCGATTAACAACGTTTCGTCTTCGATTGCGGGAGACATCTTCAAGGGGGTCCGTAGTACGATAGAAGATCCAACACACCCACTGGCTCGCTACTGACTGCCGCTAAATTCCGGGTCCGCGCGCTCCCGCGCCGCGGCATGACGTCACGTGTTTTGAAAATGTCAGTGCAATTGGCCGCTGTCCGTCGCCGTCGATCGCCGTTCCCATCACCCAGTAGTGGACGAGTGGTACACATCTTCTTTAACACCGGCATCCATATACCGTTTAATTTCACGCCCTCCTCCCTTAGCTTGAAATTATTTGGGTGTTTAGCGATTTCAATTGCCTCCCTGTAGAGCCTTTCGTAATACCCGCTTGTGGCCGCTAGTACTTGCGTCTCCTCGAAACGAATATTGTGGTTCTCTGGCTGGAAAGCATGCTCCACAACAGCTGATCGTTCCGTTTCTCCTCTTCTACAATTTCCCTTGTGCTCTTCCAAACGTTTAGAAACAGTTCTTTTAGTGGTACCCACATAAACATCACCACACCTGCATGGGATCCTATACACTCCAGCTTTTTCCTCTGGTTTAAGAACGTCCTTGGCAGGCTGAAGGTATTCCTGTATCTTCCTGGTGGGCTTGTAAATTACGGTAATATTCCGCTTCGTCAAGATCCTCCATATTGTTTTCGTTACATTTTTAACAAACGGCAGGTAAACCTTAGATTTGGCAGTAGCCTATACATCAGTATGATTTCTGCGTGGCTGCCTCAACGCACGTTTTATTTTGTCGGACGAATATCCGTACTTCATTAGTGCACTGTGGAGATGTTCCATCTCAGCGTCGAGCAACTCAGGTTCACAAATATTTCTAGCTCTGTCCGCTAACGTCTTGATAACACCCCGCTTCTGTTGTGGGTGGTGGTTCGAATCCCGGTGCAAATAATGGTCCGTGTGCGTGAGTTTGCGGTGTACTGAGTGGCCCAAACTACCACTTTCGTTTCTAAAAACAAGCACATCGAGGAAATGTAATTTGCCGTATACCTCCTCCTCCATTGTAAACTGAATTCTTGAGTTTATACTGTTCAGATGTTTGTGGAAATGGTTTACCTCCTCCTCCATTGTAAACTGAATTCTTGAGTTTATACTGTTCAGATGTTTGTGGAAATGGTTTAGTCCCGCCCCATCATGTCTCCACAGCACAAACGTCTCATACACGTATCGGAACCATTCATTTGGTTTTTTGCTGGCAGTACCTAAGGCCTGTTGTTCGAATTTCTCCATAAAGAAGTTTGCAATTAGGGACTTAGGGGGCTTCCATAGCCACGCCATCCGTTTGCTCATAAAACTGTTCATTCCACTTGAAGTATGTGGTCGACAAACAACACTTAAACAGTTCTGAAATATCGGCAGGAAAAATTCGATTCAGCCGTTCCAATACATCGTTAAGTGGAATCATGGTAAACAGCGATACCACATCGAAGCTGACCAATGTGTCCTCCGGCTGGACCATTATGCCATTCAATCTGCTGATGAAATGTGTCGAATTCTTTATATAAGAGTCCGAACGGCCCACATGTGGTTTTAACAGCGTAGTCAAAAACTTGACTAAGGAGTAGGTGGGCGAACCAATGGCACTTAGTATCGGTCTTAACGGCACATTTTCTTTATGAATTTTGGGCAATCCATAAGGCCGAATTGCAGAGACCTTTCTGTACACTCTCTTCAATGGAGGACTTTTTTATTAACCGCGACACATTTCCGAGAACGTTGTTAGTGGGGTCCTTCCTTATTCAGCTTCCTATTTGCTTGCGAATCCAGTAGATCAGTAATATTACTCTCATAGTCGACCACATCCATAACGAACGTTGCGCTTCCTTTGTCAGCTGGGAGAACCAAAATACTATCGTCGTCATTCAGGAGTTCGGCGGTTTTGCATTGGCTAATATTCTCACTGTTTCTATACGGATTTCTTCAGCTGTTACAGAATCCACACTGCGAATTCCTGCTTCCACCCTGGCTATAATGTATGGTTCCGATACGTGGATGAGACGAAAATCTGAACAGTATAAACTCGTGAATTCAGTTTACAATGGAGGAGGAGGTAGACGGCAAATAACATTTCCTCGATGTGCTTGTTTTTAGAAACGAAAATGGTAGTTTGGGTCCCTCAGTATACCGCAAACCCACGCACACGGACCGTTGTTTGCACCTGTGTTCGAACCATCACCCACAACAGAAGCGGGGTGTTATCAGGACGTTAGCGGACAGAGCTAGAAATATTTGTGAACCTGAGTTGCTCGACGCTGAGATGGAAAATCTCCACAATGCTCTAATGAAGTACGGATATTCGTCCGCCGAAATAAAACGTGCGTTTAGGCAGCCACGCAGAAATCATACTGACGTACAGGCTACTGCAAAATCTAAGGTTTTCCTGCCGTTTGTTAAAAATGTAGCGGAAAGATTAGGGAGGATCTTGACGAAGCGGAACATAGCGTAACTTACAAGCCTACCAGGAAGATGCAAGAATACCTTCAGCCTGCCAAGGACGCTCGCAAACCAATGGAAAAAACCGGAGTGTATAGGATCCCATGCAGCTGTGGTGATGTTTCGTCTGATACGGTCGCAGGTTCGAATCCTGCCTCGGGCATGGATGTGTGTGATGTCCTTAGGTTAGTTAGGTTTAAGTTGTTCTAAGTTCTAGGGGACTGATGACCACAGCAGTTGAGACCCATAGTGCTCAGAGCCTTTTTTGTGGTGATTTTTATGTGGGTTCCACTAAAAGAGCTGTTTCTAAACGTTTGGAAGAGCAGAAGGGAAATTGTAGGAGAGGATAAACGGAACGGTGAGCTGTTGCGGAGCATGCTTTCCAGCCAGAGAACCACAATATTCGTTTCGAGGAGACGTAAGTACTAGCGGCCACAAGCGGATATTACGAAAGGCTCTACAGGGAGGCAATCGAAATCGCTATACACCCACCTAAAAAGGAGGAGGGCGTGAAATTAAACGGTATATGGATGCCGGTGTTAAAGAAGATGTGTACCACCCGTCCACTACTGGGTGATGGGAACGGCGATCGACGGCGACGGACAGCGGCCAGTTGCACTGACGTTTTCAAAACACGTGACGTCACGCCGCGGCGCGGGAGCGCGCGGACCCAGAATTTAGTGGCAGTTAGTAGCGAACCAGTGGGTGTGTTGGACCTTCCATCGAGCTACGGACCCCCTTGAAGATGTCTCCCGCAGTCGGAGACGAAACGTTGTGAATCGACGCTGAATTCATCAACCGACCACGGCATAACAGCCCGGATAATTATAATGGACATGACCTTTCCGGCCGTGAAAGTCTACATTATAGTATCAATATGTACAATAACTTCATAGAGTTTCTGCGTCTCTTCATCTTCAGCTTACGAGGTCGGCATGTATACCTCAACTACCGTTCTCGGTGTTGGTTTGCTGTCGTTTATGATAAGAACAACTCTATCACTGGTCAGCGTGTGGGTGCTTTGCTCCTGTGGCTCCTGCAAGATGCAATTTGCACCACCAGACTACTACAGAAGTCAGGCAGACGCTCCTAACGTTCTAAAGAGAAATGCCTGAAAAACTTACAGCAATAAATATCTTCTGGAGTCGTCCGCTGTAAGGAAATGACACAAAAATTCACAAAACGTCTTACCTAACTAGTGGGATACTTGGGTAGTGGAGTAGTGCTAGTTAGTGTAAGAAAAATATGAACCTAACGAAAATTATTATTTGTTTTGCGAACATTCTGATAAATCACAATGGCACTTTTAGTTATGAACTGGACACATTACTTCCTGGTTCTTTTCGGAATGTGAAGTTACCTCTCAAGGATAGGGTTCGCTGATGAAATTTCTATACAAAGTTTAAGACTGTTATTGACTTGGCAGAATGGCTGAGAGCTGCGTCTACTCAACTTCAATAATTATCCATGAGAATATTGCTAATTACGGTCGAGGCTGTCGCGTGTGAAATGCAGTGAAGTGTACTGTTGTGGAGAAAATATGGGTTTCGCATGAGCTGTAGCGCAAAATACCGTAAGCTGCGATGACTGCTGCCTGCGCCACTCGCTGCTGACAAGTAAGATAACTCTCGTTCTATCTGGATTGGCCTTCGCCAATCAAACTCTCTCTACGCCTTGATAAAGTGAAGGACTCCTATTCGCCCCTAGTCTAACTATTGGCGTGGTACACCGGTCAGATAACCAGTACACCGCGATGCCACTCAAAAATTCGCTCGCAGGCGTTTAACTATAAATCCGTCCGTTGACATCACACAATAAGTGTGGCAGTTAACACAGTGAACTATGCTTCGTCGCAAGGACTCAATATAGAGTGGCACTTCGATCCGCTCTCGACATAGGTGCTCTCCCCGTGAAGTACTGAGGAGACACTTGTTCCTCGCTTTTGAGTACACGTACGAGCGCGCACACTCTTGTTACATGTTCTCGCTCCAAGAGCGACAACGGAACGGCCCCGCTCCACACCAGACGTTAAGGGGTATATCTTTCGGTCTCTTCCATTACTTCTTCAGCTCAAGGTGTCAGAAATATTGTCTGCCAATCAGCGTTGCTCTTCTGAAACGGGAGAACGACGTTTCTTTTAAGGAGACCAATCCGGAAATCTGTAGTATTGGCGTTTGGCGTTTGCTGCTTCCCTGTGAAAATCTCTGAAACTGCGCGCTATGTGTAAAGAATGCGTAGGCTAGGCACTCCCACACAGTGTAGCGGAATTTGCTTTTAAGCCCAACACAGGGTCATTTCTCCTTTCGCCCGGGCAAACGATGTCCCCTCCACGGGCAACCACCAGCTGACGTGGATAGGTTGGGACGGGCCTCCTGGCGTGTGGTTGCTCTCCCGAACTAAAAGCTTTTGTGACTATCGTGTCTTGAATGTGAGTGCGTATGCCAGCCTCGAGTATTTCAACCACGGTGCGTACTTGCTATTTATTAGTTATTTGTCTATAGTTTACATGAATTCGTACAACATTGACTTTATCTTACCGACTTTGGGTTCGAATGAAGCGTCTTGATGTGCGGAATATGATTGTGAGGGCAGAATATGTAAGCAATGAAGGTAAGGAGACAACGATGTCTTTCACACTGAACTGCCCACAGTAACACATTCTCTGCCCCATCTTCTTATTCATAACGAATCCTATTCCAGTTTTACCATTATCTGCTGGTCTTAAAATTACCCTATATTCATCTGACCACATATTCCAGTTCTCTTCACTACCCTCTACTATACCTGGATTCGGTATTTTCATTTCCCTTTTCAGATTTTCTAGTTCCCTACTGCATTCAAGCTTCTTGCACTAGACCCTTCGATCCGGGGAACGTTATCGTTCCGTTGGTTATTCAATCTTTTTCTTATAGTCACCTTCATTTTGGTTGACCCCTCCCGGGGATCGGAATAGAGGACTATTTTGGAATCTTTTGCTAATGGAGAGATCATCACAACACCTTTTCAAATACAGGCTACGTATCCTGCGGATACACGTTATGTGTTTTTAATGCATTTGTTTCCATTGCCGTCTGCATCCTCATGGCGTTGATCATTGCAGATTCTTCCACCTTTATTGGTAATTTCCGACCCCAAGAACAAGAAAAAGTCTCTACCTCTGTCCATTCCTCTGCCTTTTTTGACAAGGCTGTTGGCGGAACAACGGTGACTTCTTATTGGTGATTATTAATCAATCTTTAAGCAGTGATTTCGAACCTGGGACCGGGGGCTTCTTGGTTACTGTTCAAAGATGCCAACACTGTACCACGGGTGACCATCGCAGCATATATAGTTTCCCACAATGTGCACTTCATCTGTCACATGAGATACAGTGGGAAATTCTAATTTACAACTTATCTAAGAGACCAACATTGCAGGGAAATGAAAATACCTAAATATAAAGCAATTGTAATGGTTTATTTAAACATGGCATTAACACAGCCCTCCTAAAATTGGGGTGATCGTCAGCAACCTGGACAGGTCCCAAACTTTTAACACCACGAACCGTGCACTCTTATCAACACCTAGATGCAGCAACAGCATGACTAACGGGGTATCCATCTGCACGGTTTCAGCTTCCCAGTAAGACGTACACACAGTTAACGTATTAAGTGATCAAATCATTTCCCATTTACATTGTACAATCAACTACTTAAGTTTATAAGATATTAACAGAAGTGTTACATATTCGGTGCCTATGTTCCACGAGCGTAGTCGGGTGTTGCTTTCTGGTGCACTCGAAGGGACGCCACGCTGAGGAGCATTGTCTGAGAGGCAGCGTGGTGGATCATCTGCCTGTTGTGCGAGATGCTAAGTCGGCAGCTGTCGCGTAAGGCAGCCGCGGCGGTTGCTGGCACTTACGGGTGTGGACCACAATCCTGGACGATGTAGCAGCTTCCCAAAATCAGGACTTGGGCACACCAGTGAATGCCTGATGACGACGACTACTCTCCAACGGATGGTGGAGCTGTCGGACAGCATGGCGGCCGCTGGTTATGACCACCAACTTGAAACCTCTCCCTCGAACAATGCGTGCAAGTAACGCCGTACTGTTTGTTTAGTTGTCTGTTGACGAAGGAATGAAGCCCCAGTTTATGCAATGCTGCATCATTTATTCTCTAAAAGTGCCTGATGACACTTCGCCGTAATGTGTGGTGAGTTAAGTTACACGCTCTGTCGTCAGGTACGTGCCCTTGGGAAGGTAGTTGGACCTCCACACCCCGAATTTCCGCAGTGTCGCGATGTGCTACTATAACACATATTAGATGTTTCCGGATATTTTGTGCAAGCAATCGACAATAGAGTGATGGCGAATGAAACAGCACAGCCAGAGCAAACCGCGTATCTACTGTCATTACTCGTTCAGAGAAAAGCTTGTTTTTGTCTTCAGAGTTTCTGCAGTTAAGTTCCAAAGCTGTTTCAGAATGTTGTTATTACTTTTTTATGACTCAACAGTCTTCTGATTGGTTTGAAGCTGCCCGCCATGAATTCATCTCCTGTGCTAACCTCTTCATGTCAGGGCAGCAGTTGCATCCCATGACCACTGTTATTTATTGGATGTATTCCGTTCTCTGCCTTCCCCTACAGCGTTTACCCTTTGCAACTCCTTCTAGGGCTACGTGGGATATTCCATGATATGCTAACACATACGCTCCCATCTTGTTCCTTGTTCCTGTCACCGTTTTCCAAAATGAGTTCCTTTCTAGGCTGATTCTTCTCGTTCTTTAGCAGTCCACCTGGTTTTCAACATTGTACTGTGGCACCACATCCCAAACGTATCGATTTTCTTCTATTCCGGTGTTGCTATACTCTATGTGTGGTTCACTACCATACACTGCTGTGCTCCAAACATAAATTATCCAAATTTTCTTCTTCAAATTGTGCCCCAAGTTTGATATTAGTAGACTTCTCTTCACCGGGAACGTTATTTTTGCCAGAGCTACTATGCGTTTTGTGTTCTCCGTCCATCAAGGATTATTTTACTGCCTAGATAGCGGAATTTCTGAAATTCATCTATTTCCTTATCCTCATTTCTGTTATTAAGTTTCTAACCTCATTTCCGCTATTTTTCATTACTTTGGTGTTTGTTCAATCATATAATGTACCCATTCCATTCAGTTGATTCCTTAAATCTTCTCCTTCACTGTGGATATCAGTGTCATTAGCTAATACTATCATTAATATCCTTTCATCCTAAATTTTAATCCCACTCTTGTGCCTTTCTTTCCTTACCTTCATTGCTTCTTCGATAAGATCTTATAAACTGAATAGAAGGGATACAAAACTATGGGTCTTACACTCTTTTTATGCGGGCATTTAGTTCTTAGTCTTCCAGTTTTATTGTGCGTTGCCCGTGTTTGCCTATAGCTTATGCTATTTTGCATTTAGTTCTTAATCTTTCTGTTTTATTGTGTATTACCCGTGTTTGCCTATAGCTCACTGCCATTTTCCTCAGAATTTCGTATACAATTGGTTCAAATGGATCTGAGCACTATGGGACTTAACTTCTGAGGTCATAAGTCCCCTAGAACTTAGAACTACTTAAACCTAACTAACCTAAGGACATCACACACATCCATGCCCGAGGCAGGATTCGAACCTGGGGCCGTAGCGGTCGCGCGGTTCCAGACTGAAGCGCCTAGAACCGTTCGGCCACTCCGGTCGGCAATTTCGTATACCATGCAACATTTTACATTGGCGAACGCATTTTGTAGATCGACAAACCCTGTGACATGCTTGACTTTTCCTCAATTTTGCTTCTGTTATGAAGTATAGCTGGGTCTATAGCGTGTAAAGCCAAACCGATCATCGTCTAAGTGACCCTCCTGTTTATTTTCCATTCCTCTGTATATTATTCTTGGGAGCACATTGGGTGCATGACCTGGCAAGCTGACAGTGGCATAGTTCTCGCACTTTTGTGTCCCCAGTGTCTTCGGAATTGTGAGAATTACATTCTCCTGAAGTTCACACTGAACTTGCCCAGTCGCATAGACTCTACACGTCAACTTGATTAGTCGTTTGATTGTCAATTACCTCCTTTAATTTAGAAATGACGTTGGATTGTTATCTATTCCTCCTACCTTGCTTGATCTTAACTCTTTCATTGCCGTCTCTAATACTGGATCACCCATATATTCCTCATCGACTTCAATTTCTTCTATCACCTCATCAGAGAATTCTCCCCTCACGTGGACACCTTCGGACTCACCAGTGAACTCCTACCAACTACCGACTCTTCCTCTGCGTTTACGAGTGCAATCGCCGTTGCACTCTTGTTGGTGCCGCCCTTGCTTCTAAGCCTACCAACGACTGTTTTGACATTTCTGTGTACTGAGTGTTGCTTCCAACGCCCATTTCTTTTTCGATTGCTTCGCATTTTTTCCTACGCCACTTCGCCATGGCTTGCCAGCATTTTCTATTTATGTAATTACTAAATTACTTATATTGCTGCATTCATTTCTTTTCCCGAACAACATCTTTCTTTCTTTTTTCGTCAGTCAGCTGATACATTTCTTCTGTTATCCAAGATTTCTTCCCAGTTACATTTCTTTTACTTGTATATCCAACATCTGTGATTGGCCGTTTTAGATATGTTCTCTCCCAAGCAACTGAACTGCCTACTCTGGTAGTTCTTAGCACACTGTCGACATTCTTAGCGAACGTCAAACACGACTCATCATTCCTTAGTACTTCGGTTTCCGACTTCCCTCCTCAGAGATTCTTCTGGACGATTCTCTTAAACTACAGTGCATTCTTCTGATTATACAAACTGGATACGGATGTTCATAGCACTTAAGATTGTCTGTAAGGCAGTCTCTATTACACTGTGTGATAATTTCTATTCTCTCTTACGATTACGTATTTCCCTTGCGGAACTAAGTGGGCATTTTTTTCTGAGCCTCATGACTGTTTTTCTTTTCTGTTGCGCTTGCGGAGGTTACTTGTTGTCGTCATAGGGATTATAGTCACGTGCGCTTTCACTAGTACTGGCCGCAAGTAGTGCCGTAATTATTGACAGGCAGTTTACTTCTTCTTTGTTGAGTTACAATTATTGCCGCTATTTTCGTCTGGGACATATTTTTGTAAACGCATAAACGATGTTAAAAACTAAGTTTCGTTCCAGAAGGCATAATCTGCATCACCGTGTGCAGAAATATATTGTTTACATGCTACTAAAACCCGACGAAGAGATTCGCTGATGGTTTCATTTCATCACCGGAATCTGGTTCCCATATGTATTTTGCAGCCATATAACAAAAGCTGAGATGCCACCCCGGATCTACGTAGTCCAACAAACAGATCCGCTAGCAAAAGGTCGAATTTATCGCGGCAGTTAGTTCGCACTGAACTTCGAAGCAACATACATTTACCTCCCAGCTGTTATTCACACGAAGACAGCTGTAATTCGCATGTCTGTGGCACATAAACGCTGTTCACAGCGCGAAATATGGCTGCAAGTACTACGGACTGCGTGATTGCACCGTACGTTGTGGCACAGCAATTACATGTGTTAATTTTAACGCTCCGTAATCCTCGCAGTTTACCCTCGTAATGTTCGTGATCATGTGAGTACACCCATCACGTACGTTAGTTTCCTTGTAACTGCTGGAGAAAATTTTTCATTTTCTTTTATAAGTACTACAGCATCTTTTGAAATTGCATTATGCGATGACAGTAACAGGACGTGTAAACACACCTGAGAATAATATATGCGATGTTATTATTTGATTTTCTATTGATCGGATAAAGAGAAGATGTAGGAATTAAACAGTGCAGAGTAGCATAACGACGAATGTGGTGCAAGGAACACATACCACAAACACACACACACACACACACTCACACATACACACACACACACACACACACACACAAGAGCGCGCGCGTGCGCGCGCAAACCAACGCGCCTGTTTTCGTTTCCGGTCCACACATTTTACCAAACATTTGTTTACCGTAGTGTTTGTTGTCGTTTTGGTTATATCTGAGTAGTTTCTAGGCAGCTGCACGCGACACTCAGTTAATCATAAATATTCTTTCAAATTCTGCTCTAATGCAGCAAGGGTGAATATGGTAACTTTAGTGATCTTGGACTTCTTGCTGGGTTCGATAATATTCCGACGGTTTACCGCATTTCCTTGAATTGTGCTCTTCTTATAGCCTCAGTCTTCAAATTTTTCTTATTTCATTCTTCCCTAATTTCATTGCAGCGCATTTATTAATTACGTACACGATGTGTGACAGAAGCACTAATGACGCTTAATATATTGTGCGGGACGAGAAACTGCGAGGGAACACCCATATGGTAATACATACAGTGACATACTGAAAAGTAATGCCTCGGAATTTTTATGCAAGAACTCTTAAAACTTTTTGAACAAAAATTTATTCTTCATATGTACATATTTGAAGCCCGCTGCCGCTAGAGTGCTACTAATTCTAACATGGCGGTGTGTAACGTAACTATGTCGGTTCGTGAGAAGAAGCATGCTGTAATCGAGTTTCGGATTCGAATAGTTCGTTCACACATATAAAACATTCTCCTTCAGCGTAACAGTGTCAGACCGCACACGAGCGCTGCGACATCCGTAACAGTTGGATTCACTGTCATCGATTATCCTCCACCCTATCCCGACTTGGACCCATCTGACTTTCGTGTGCTTCCAGAACTTAGAGACCGCTTTGAAGAAATTCACTTTAATAGTGATGTCTGATGAAACAGCGTAAGCAGAGGTGACGTTATGACTCCGTCAACAAAATCAAACATTCTACGGTGACGGTATCAACACACAAGTCTCTCGTTGGGAGAAATGTTTTCGTCGCCAGGACGACATTTCAGGGCATTAATTACGTAGACGCGAATAGTAAATACGTAGAACGTTAATAACGTTTGTTTTATTGAAAACAATTTTCACATAAATATTCGGAGACATTACTTTCTGGCACGGCATTTTCGTTTGAGCATTGTGAGATGTTGAAATCTGTGAACCCGCCAGGTTAGCCGAGAGTGCTAATGCGCTGCTTCCTGGGCTCGGGTAGCCGTTCGGCGGCTTAACGACGGAGGCCAGTGTGCCGGCCAGCCTGTATGTGGTTTTTAGGAGGTTTTTCACATCCTACTAGGTGAATACCGGGCTGGTCCCCACGTCCCGCCTCAGTTACACGGCTCGCAGACATCTGAACACATTCGCACTATTCCATGGATTACACTAGACACAGACAGTTGGGGTACACTAATTTCGTCCTAGGGAGGGGGTGGGGGGGGGGGTACGAGGTGGCGGCAGGAAGGGCATCCGGCCACCCCTCACTTAACCTTGCCAAACCCGATTAACCATGCTGTCCCTGCGTCGTTGCGGAAAAAAGGCACAAGAAAAAGAAAGAAAGATGTCGAAATTTGTGGTAATATATCAACCAGTGATGAATCCCATTACCCAGTAAACCACTAGATATGTGTTTGAAAACGAGACCCGTACCCAGACGTTCGTTCTTAGAGTGCTGGAGACAGTCACAGAGACCGTTCAGGTATGCTGATGAGTCGGTATTCCACTTTTCCTGAAGAAACCCTGAAGGAGCTTAACACTTACTCAAGGGGAACCAACATTTTACCTTCAGCCTGATTAGAGAAAGTACGTCGGCGTTACGTCGCCGTCGCACGTGCTAGTTGGCACTGTGCGATCTGTATTTCAGTTTCAGCGTATATCCCAGTTGATGAAGTCGTCCTCTGATGTTGTAGGAGTGGCACACAGCGTCCGAGCGTCCAATATAAGTTAGTCAAGAGATTTAATGTTTGGTATCTCAGTCAGTGATGCATCCCATTACCCTGTAAATTGGTTAGTATATGACCATGGAGTAGATAATCATCTACAAATCTAGCTATCTGGGTGCGTGGTGCCCAGGTGGTGCTGCACATCTGCATAAAAATGAGCTACAGTTCCTTCATTACACAGCAACATTACCTGATAAACCGTCTGTACCATCTTATCCAACAGTTTCTGGCAGAATGAGGTAGATCATTCAGTTAGTCTGGTAGACAACAGATGCGGCCCAATGATCTGATCATACATTATCCCAATCTATACATTAACAATGAACCTGTGATGATTATTTCTAACCACAAGCTCACATCTTTTGGTTGAATTGGTTCGGTATCATTGTTATGTAAGTTCACAATGACCTATCTTGTGAACGTATGCAGTTGTATATAAATAGTACTGCAGTTGGGTTAGTTGGCTGTTATGATGGGTCATGATGGATCGAGGTTAGAAAGTCCATTAACTATAACGCTAGGGCCGGAGTGGGCAGTGCTGTGGTGAGTGCGCGCCTGCTAAACACCCAAAGAAAAGTGAAACTGTAGTTTCCCCGCACAGGTGGGAGTGGATGAGCAGATACACGGCATTTTTCACTAAGTATTACCAAGAAGTAAGCCTGTTGCAGAGTACCGTGTCCAGCGCCAAGGGGAGCAGTGCCTCGGTCCACAAAGAATTTATATAGACACATGGTGAAAGGTCTCTGTTGGATTCCTTTCATGTTAATTTCTTAAATCTGTGGTCATTTACGGCATAAATTCCTCTTCTAAATTTACATTGGTGTTTCTGACTATCTGGGAGGAGACTGAGCAGTGAAACGTGTTACTTTTACACATAAACAAGAACGATCTGTCACACTACTACACTTTAAAACACGGTTTATATCTAATTCATGTCACACAGTCTCATACGGAACCTACATCCGCTTTCTTTTATATACTGTATATGATAAGATACTGTCATCCCGCTTCCCTTCTGTGTGAGAGGATGAATGAGCAAATGTATTTCTAGTTGCATGCTTGATGGTAGCAGACAAGCCAGTCTGCTAGAGAACAGTAGGACCAACGTCGGAACAGGTAGCTACGCTTTCTAGAAGCAGAGAGGTTTCCCATTCTTAGTATGTTCCTGTCCGTCCCTTGTAATGTTGATATACGGAGCTGCCTCTCTGGTCACTTCCGCCGTTTGTATTCGGCAAGCACGCTCGGTAGGAGCGCAGGTCAGTCTGTCCGCGGCGAGCGTCTGAAGTGGTAAGATATCCGGCTAAGCGCGTGTCTGCTAAGTCCGTAGGACAATGGATTTCTCAAGTTCAGCCTAACTGAAAATTTAATCACCTTTATTTAAGGTTCAGCTCTAAAATATCTAATGTTATCTTAAATTGCAACCCAGTGTAATTTGAGTCACAGTTCAGAATACATTCCGGTAGTTGCTTTGTCACTACTTTGTGAGTAAAGTGGAACCACGCGTTGATCAGTAACTCTAACTAAGATCATCAATCTTAAATGCGAATGTGCGTGAGATTATAACGTCTCGTCTTGACAATATTTTTCAATATAGCAACTTTTCTTTATGTTCAACCCCCGTGGGATGTACTTTGTGAGACCAGTACCACGTGCTTATACAGTTGTTTGACCCATCAGGTTAATAGTAAGACGATAGTAACCAGTTCGAGGTTTTTCTTTTGTAATTGCTTTCCGATCTAATTTATTTTAATTATCAGAATTATTGTGGAGTTACACTCTTCGTGTAAGCCAAGTTGACCACGTGAAGCATGCGGTGTAATCATCAAAGTACATCTCAGCTATTCTTTTCGGGATGATTTCACAGAGAGTTAGTATGAATTTAGTATACCAGTGTGTGGTAATTACATGACGGACAGGATTGCGCTACGAACGTAACTTCTTTGGGTGAAAATTGAATCGGTTGATTGTGGTTAATTTCCTCTTGCATCTGTTTCAACGTTCTTCGTGTGTTATTTTATGACTGCAGTGTTGTAGGCAGTCTCCCAATCTTGGCTCCATATTTGATGTGTCCCGTAAGATTACAAACTCACATTTTCACAATCCTAAATAAGGCACCAGCTTAGTTATGACTCAAGTTTAATATGCTGAAATTTCAATGATCAATGTTAAAATAAATCCAAATATAAACTGATTTATTTCTTTTTATTTAAATTATATTTATCACCGGTTTTCATATGACTATTAAAAGATTATAATTAACGTTAGTCTGGTTGGGAATTTGGTGAGCTAGACTGGATACCTGGTGAAACAGTTGCGCAGTAATGCAAGGTTAACTTCCTCAGATAGCTCACAGCTTTTAACCCGCTTTTATTGTCTAACAGCACCGGCTTCATAACAAATTAATGCAACAACATTACAATGGAACTCGTAAACCAGTTGATGCATGGATTACAGAACATCGTAGGTTCCACCTCACAGTTAGATGCTGTCAGTCTGAGATGCCTCAATAAACCCGGTTAGCTGCGAGGATTAATGGATCCGCTTCTGGGACAGGATGTATACTAGCACAAGATCGAATCCGGCTGGCGAATTAAAGACAAGTGGCTGGTTTGCTAGCCAGCCTGGATGTGGTCCCACACATTTCACTATGTGTATACCGATTTCGTCTACACGTTCCGCCACATATCCATGCTCCACAGACATTTAGAACTCTTTCCATACTTACACACAGATATCACTTTATACGCAGACGGACTGGGTACACTGCTTCCATCCTCCGTGAGAGGGGGAGGGGATGGTCAATAGGAAGTTGATGACCTTCACTGTGATTTTAAACACTTAATTACCGTCATAAAGTACCTCTCCTGAAAATGAGGAATATTTGTACGAGTCGGGTCATCACTTGTCTTACTATAGCACCGGTTACTTCCATTCAAGTAAATACAGAACTTCGGCCTGAGCATGAGGTAATGAGGCCACCTGCGCTGTGGACGCCGCGACATTCTGCCCACTCTGCATGGCGGTAGTTTGAAGGAAGTGCCAAAAATATAGTTCCAGAACTGCGGTTTCCGTCGAATCAGCAAGCTGTACTGTCAATCTTGCTCAGCTGCCTTTCTCCTTCTTCTCTAGAATCTTGAAAAACCCGAGGGTTTCATCTTCACTCAGCTGCGCTGAGTGCACTGAAAACGTTTACAACATTTTGCAGTGTGGCAGCAGTACATCTACATCTACTTCTACATTTACACTCCGCAAGCCACCCAACGGTGTGTGGCGGAGGGCACTTTACGTGCCACTGTCATTACGTCCCTTTCCTGTTCCAGTCGCGTATGGTTCGCGGGAAGAACGACTGCCGGAAAGTCTCCATGCGCCCTCGAATCTCTCTAATTTTACATTTGTGATCTCGGTAGGTATAAGCAGGGGGAAACAATATATTCGATACCTCATCCAGAAACGCACCCTCTCGAAACCTGGAGAGCAGGCTACACCGCGATGCAGAGCGCCTCTCTTGCAGAGTCTGCCACTTCAGTTTGCTAAACATCTCCGTAACGCTATCACGCTTACCAAATAACCCTGTTGCGAAATGCGCTGTTCTTCTTTGGATCTTCCCTATCTCCTCTGCCAAACCGACCTTGTACGGATCCCACACTGATGAGCAATACTCAAGTATAGGTCGAACGAGCGTTTTGTAAGCCACCTCCTTTGTTGATGGACTACATTTTCTAAGGACTCTCCCAATGAATCTCAACCTGGCACCCGCCTTACCAACAATTAATTTTATATGATCATTCCCATTCAAATCGTTCCGCACGCACACTCCCAGATATTTTACAGAAGTAACTGCTACCAGTGTTTGTTCCGCTATCATATAATCATACAATAAAGGATCCTTCTTTCTATGTATTCGCAATGCTTTACATTTGTCTATGTTAAGGGTCAGTTGCCACTCCCTGAGCCAAATGCCTACCGCTGCAGATCTTCCTGCATTTCGCTTCAGTTTTCTAATTCTGCGACTTCTCTGTATACTACAGCATCATTCGCGAAAAGCCGCATGGAACTTCCGACACTATCCACTAGTAAGTGCTGGAAACGCTAGAACTTCTTTATGAATAGTCCTCCATAACTATTATCTATACTTTTTAAAGAAGGATGTAGGTATTGTCCATAGCCCTCCAAACTTACCATGAGATGTCCTCGAAACTTGCACCACATCCCAAGTGCTAGTGGAATGTTCACCTTCGGAGTTTCCCAAATGACTTCTTCAAAGGTAGCCACAGGGACTGAGTGTGGATGGTCAACATCCATTTTTACACCTCGAAGCAGACAGAAATGCAGAATAATTCAGGTTACCATACATAAAGTTTCTCAGTACCACAAAGTACTTCAGTATGTGCAGGAAACTGTAACAAGAGTTTAAAGCAACCTACAGAAGAATAGAACGCTGACTATTTTTGTTAATATTTTAAAGGCGAAACATTATAAGTGTGCTTTAGTTGTCTAGAAAGGTTCTGCGTCAGTTGACAAGTGTTCTGGTTCAGAGCCATACAGGTGAGTGTGGTGTACTGAATTTGACTTGGGATGTACTGTTATTATATTATACGACGTGGACGTGAGAGCAGAGTAGACTGTCTTGTTTGGTTTCTAATAATTTGCTGGTGCGTCTTAACGGTTTTCAGAACAACAGTCCTGTGCATCAATTATTTGCTGATGGCGTAATTCAGTTTGTATATACGTATAAATTACTAAATTTTTAGTGATTACTGTTGTTCGTGGTATAGATAGATACGTAATCAGGATAATAGTAGCAATAGAAGACAGTGGTTCCTGGCATTGATGGCTAGTAGCGCTAAATGCTGTTCTGATATTTTCCATGGATACATCTACATGATTACTTCGCAAATCACAATTAAGTGCCTGGTAGAAAGTTCATCGAACCATGTACAAGCTACTTCTCCACCATTCCATTCTCTAATAGCTGGAGAAAAAAACACTGTCATAAATCTTTCCGTCCGAGCTCCGAGTTGATATTTCATTACGATGATTGTTTCCCCCTGCGTACACATGGACCAACAAAATATTTTTACACTCTGAGTAGAAAGTTGGTGATTGAAATTTCACGAGAAGCTCCTACCACAGCGGAGAACACCTTTGTTTTAACGACCGCGATTCCAATTTGTATATCATATTTGTGGTGCTCTCTCCCATATTTCGCGATAGTACATTATATGTTTGTTACACTGAAGCCGTAATTGATTTTTTTTCAGTTCCCATAAGTAACAGAATTTATAGTCATTACTTTTGTTCGTAGTACAGGCAGATTCGTAACCAAGTTGTCTGCAGAAGTAGCGAGTAGTTCCTGCCGGTACTGGCTAGTAGAGGTCCATACCTTTATGATCTTTTCTCCATTTGTTCCACTATATTTGATTGGTTGGAACTTCTGCTGCAGAAAGTGTGAATATCTCATTTTTATATGGTTTTCCTTGTTTGGTAGCTCATTAATATTTCTGGAGCTGTATGTAGAATTTGAACGTATTATGATATTATTCAAAACGACTTTAATTTCTTCTGTGATTACTTCATTTTGTTTTGCACAAATACTAGCTTTAGGCTGTATAAAATCGAGCTGTCATTATTGTTTAATACTCTGTTCCTGTAATTTATTTCTGGGGGGGTATATATGTTTTTGATGAATATTTTTGGTACCTAAGCCTAACCCTCTCCATAAAAGTCCTTTGCTACATTATATAAACTTAATTAGTGTTCTATTTCCTTTTATTCATTTTATTCCGTATATGAGTCGATAAAAACGAAACCCTTATAGGAACTCTTTGTTATCCATCTGTCTGTCCAATGTTATAACCCATTTTCTCCAGAACTGGTGGACGTATCATGATGTGTATGTCACATCCTTACGTCTACGATGCCTCGTCGGTGGAAGAGAATGCAATCAGAATATACAACCATTTATGTCACATATTTCTGTACTTGCAAACTCATTCATTAGAACCTGTAGGGTACTCCCCATTGGCCTATATTTATGAAATTTCGGAAGAAGGAAGTTTTCGCAGTACAATTACAGGCAAAAATTTGAAAATAGCTAATTTGTAATTATACGACATGAAAAAAGCTTGTCATTTGTTAGCTGACTGTCTGTCTGTCCATCTACCTGCTAAGACACATTTTCTCAGCAACCCGGTAGACATACCAACTCGAAACTGATGTCACATTCTAAGGCCTGTTGTCCTTTGGCGGTGCTTAAAATTTAAGGATCTTAGTAAGAGCAAGCAAAAGATATGGTCCTTTACGTCACGTATTTAGATAACATCAG
Source organism: Schistocerca gregaria (assembly GCF_023897955.1). NCBI lineage: Eukaryota > Metazoa > Arthropoda > Insecta > Orthoptera > Acrididae > Schistocerca > Schistocerca gregaria. The sequence goes on from NC_064922.1 coordinate 760,204,025, forward strand.
TTTGTCAATACCATCTGTACCATTTGCTCATTTTTGTTGAGCACATTTATAATGTACGTGCGCAGACAAAACCCATGAAATGGAGACGCCTAGGTGCCTAGGCGCTCTACAGGTACATTTTTCAAATGCTCAACATACGTGGGCGACTGGCACTGAGGGTGTTGCCGAATTGGGGGCCTTAGAGTGACCCTTTGCTGTTTTATTGACGCACGTGTCAATGTCACACTTCTGAGAGGACATTCCACCAGAGGGCTCAAAACAGGAAGGTTGAAAAACCATGAGTACCCATTGCTTCTTCAAATCACAAAGCGTTAACATGTTCGCAGGCCAAACTTTTTGCGAAAATTTTGAAAAGTCCTCAAAAACGTAGAATATATCACCTGCTGCGCCACTTTTCTGAGTCTTTTGAACAGGAGTATATTCCACCTATTTGTGCTCTGACAGAAGCAGTTTTCCGGTGGTTGCAGATGTGCATTTAATGAGTGTCTCGTGGTAAATGAAAATGTGTGCCAGACCGGAATTCGAAACGGGATCGCCAGCATCTTGCAAGCCCCCTCCGCAACCTCTCCAAGACTGACACAAAATTTTCTATGACAGCAGTATTATTTCTTTTCTACATCGAACAAACAGAAATTGTGCAATAGAGTTTGAAAAGTAACGTACCATTCACTCGTGCCTCGAATTAGTGTGTAACGTCTACTTCTACAAGGTGTGGCTGAGTGTACTTCTTACACCACTATGTTCACAACCCCTCTCTCTGTCCCTATTCTATTCACAAATGGCACTTGGGAAGAACTTGTGTCTGTAAAGATGCGTATAAATTGTAATTTCTCTGATTTTTCATGTCGTGGTCATTTAGCGAGACGTATCTGTGCTCTTATAGAAACTTATGCTTTCGGAACTTCGACTGTCATCGTGTGCATGACTCACAACACCACTCTCACAAAGTCGGCCATTGGAGTTCGTTGAGGACCTCGGTGACGGTCTCAAGCGAACTAAACGATTGTGTGACGAAACTCGTCGTTCTTCGATCGGTTTTCTCTAGTTTTACTATTCATTAAACTTGGTAAGTGTCAAAGACTGATGAGCAGTACTCTTCATTTGGTCGAATATGTGTTCTTTTTACGTTTCCTTAATATGTTCCTAATCAATAACGTATTTACCACCGAGTTTTCTACAAAATTGCTTCTTATGATTATTTCCCTCCAGGTGACCCCGGACGGCCACACATAAATATTTTACGGTAGTTACCGTATCCAGTGAGTTTTGACAAACAGAAAAATCGTTCAACAGTGAATTTAGGCGCAATATGCTGCAATGTGTGATAATAACGTACGAAACCTATTTCGTTTCTCAAATAATAGAGATTTGTGTTATGTCTTCCCATTTCTCATCAACTTGCAAGGTGTTTCGTGAATCATATAAGCTCCTACCTGGGAGCTACGCAGGAAATCTGGCGCCGAACAGCACCTTCACAGACTCCGCGCGAAGACCTATCGGAGAATCATAACACCGAGGTTCCAATATCGTGTTTTACGGTATGGTGTCGCCAGATTACGGACTCCAATACGATCGAAGCAGGATATTCCGCCTCTCGGCTTTCAAAGGATGCCCGCGGCCATCGCTGGAAATGTTACCGCCTTACCGGCTCCTGAGAAACGGCGTCATAACGTGAAAGGAGGTGCCGGAGCGTGCGGTCGGCTCGCAAAACTCCCCGAGTCTGCCTGCGGCACACGAGGCCGCCTTCAGTCTCTTGAATAGTCTGTCGCGCGGTCTAATAGCTTTCCGTGAAGGAAACGGGGGTCCACCCTCCGCCTCTTCCCTCTTGCGGCTCCCGGTCCTGCTGTAGCGCGAAATCAAGTACACCATCGATAATTGGTAACTCATTCTCCTCGTTACTAATTTCCAGTAGCTCATTCGGTGCACACGTCAGTCTCGCTTCGGAGATCATACTGGCTCAAAGCATACCTTGGCTGGCTTAACATTCTCCAACTGAGCGTGTCTTTTTTTCCAACACTCGATGCACCTTCGGCTTGGTATTTCTTACTAATGTCTCTCGTAGTAGCAGTAATTCGTATGCAGACGTTCCCAGCAACATCGTACGCTCATCGTTCCGACCGATTTTGTATATATTTCGGACATTCTGATATTGGACCACAAGGGTACCATTTTACAAGTGTTTAGCAGTGATGCAACATACCCATTTAGTGATACTCTGAGATTTTCTCGGAGGTCTGTGTGTGTGTGTGTGTGTGTGTGTGTGTGTGTGTGTGTTTTAATCAAGGAAAGAACTAAGCCGAATGCTGATGGAGCAACTCATTTGTATTCGTTTTAACATGGAAACGTAGTTGCTTTTAATAAGCTGCTCAAACAAAGTTTCTCGAACCTGTTATTGATACACTAATGGCCATTAAAATTGCTTCACCAAGAAGAGATGCAGATGATAGACAGGTATTCATTGGACAAATATATTATAATAAACCTAACATGTGATTACATTTTCACGCAATTTGGGTGCATAGATCCTGAGAAATCAGTACCCAGAACAATCACTTCTGGCCGTAATAACGGCCTTGATACGCCTTGGCATTGAGTCAAACAGAGCTTGGATGGCGTGTACAGGAACAGCTGCCCATGCAGCTTCAACACGACACCTCAGTTCATCAAGAGTAGTGACTGGCGTAATTGTGATTAGCCAGTTGCTCTGCCATCATTGACCAGGCGTTTTCAGTCGGTGAGAGATCTGGAGAATGTGCTGGCCAGGGCAGCAGTCGAACTTTTTCTGTATACAGAAAGGCCCGTACAGGACCTGTCACAGGCGGCCGTTCATTATCCTACTGGAATGCAGGGTTTCGTAGGGATCGAATGAAGGATAGAGCCACGGGTCGTAACACATCAGAAATGTAACGTCCACTATACAAAAGTGCCGTCAATGCGAACAAGAGAAGACCGAGATATGTTGAAACGTCCCCTTAGAAAAATTATACACGACTGTGCTTAAACTGACACACAATATTTTTTAGCGCAACGCAATCTGACTTTTAAAAATCCCTACAAAAGAATGGCCCTGACTAACATTAACCTATACCTTTCACAAATCACTTACCTCACAAAAAATCTTCGTTACTCGAACTACTGCAATACAGCGAGCGCCACTACTGGCAGCTAAATAAAAGATTCAAACTACGGAAGCCACTAACTACTGATAGGCATAGTTAGCAAATGAAAGATTTTAATAGAGAACAAACAATGTATTTACCATAATAGTCATAATATATATATATCAGTTCATGACACCAATTCTTACAAATTTCAAAACTCCGCCATCTCTCTCCCCACGTCCACCACTGCTGGCGGCTCACCTCCAACTGCGCAACGCTACGCGCTGTTAGCATCCAGCTGCCGCTGCCCAACACTACAATGGCAGACAACAATGCAAACCGGCCACAGACTGCACACGGCACAGCCAGTGATTTTTATACAGAGCGCTACGTGGCGGCGGCGTTACCAATAAAAAAACCTAAACAGCCTACTTACATAAATTTGTAACCAGTGGCACCCCATACCATCACGCCGGTGATGCGCCAGTATGGCGATGACGAATACACGCTTCCTATGTGCGTTCACAGCGATGTCGCCAAACACGGATGCGACCGTCATGCTGCTGTATACAGAACCTGGATTCAGCCGAAAAAATGACGTTTTGCCACTCGTGCAACCAGGTTCATCGTTTGGTACACCATCGCAGGAACTCCTGTCTGTGATGCAGCGTCAAGGGTAACCGCAGCCATGGTCTCCGAGCTGATAGTCCATGCAGCTGCAAACGTCGTCGAACTGTTCGCGCAGATGGTTGTTGTCTTGCAAACTTCCCCATCTGTTGGCTCAGGGATCGAGACGTGGTTGCACGATATGTTAGAGACATGCGCATAAGATGCCTGTCATCCCGACTGCTAGTGATGTGAGGCCGTTGGGATCCAGCACGTAGAGCAGATTCCATTTTCTGCAAACAGTCATTGGATTATCGACCAACGCGAGCAGAAATGTCGCGATACTATAAACGGCAATCGCAATAGGCTACAATCCGACCTTTATCAAAGTCGGAAACACCGATGGTACGCATTTCTCCTCCTTACACGAGGCATCTCAACAACGTTTCACCAGGCAACTCCGGTTAACTGCTGTTTGTGTATGAGAAATCGGTTGGAAACTTTCCTCATGACACCACGTTGTAGGTATCGCCACCGGCGCCAATCTTGTGTGAATGCTCTGAAAAGCTAATGATTTGCTTATCACAGCAGCCTCTTCCTGTCGGTTAAATTTCGCGTCTGTAGCTCGTCGTCTTGGTGGTGTAGCAATTTTAATGGCCAGTAGTGTATATTAAAGATTTCATACACGATTAAGAATCTTCAAAAAATAATTGGACATGCAAAACAAGTCATGCACCAAAGCAAAATCATGCCCAGCCCCGTACAGAGCGATATACTGTTCGTTCGACCTTTTAAATCTTCATTGATGACCATACTTTATTTGGAAATGTCGCTCTCAAGCAACAACCGAATTGCACTCTGTTTTCTGCCACACATTTCAAGTTTCGTTCTCGCATGGGTAATGGTGCTTGCAATTAAGATTTGAACTCTCATGGACAGAGATATTCTGTAGGCTCTGGTGAAAAGTTTCTGAAAAGTGTGAATAGTGTGCATCTTTAACAGACATCTCGCAAGGTCATGTGAGCATCAGTTACAGATGCAGCAGTTTCATTTGATCTTGTGACGCTGTTTATTATTGTAAAACTGCTGATGAACGGAAAGAGGACGTCCTGAAGTTGACTTAGTGTACAAATGTGTCAGCGAGGAAACAGCAGCTCCTCTCAGAGTGAATGATGTACTCCGATATGACAGTTTTGTTCGCTGGCCAGAGTAAGGGGCCAAAAGCGAAGATGGAGGCCTTGCCCTCAGTGATAGTCGACTGCAAAATGCAGAAAATGTGGAATTGTTCTGTGCTTTGCAGCAAAAGGAAATTATTTGTCACACTTCCCATGGAGCAGTGCAAAACGCAACCACAGCAACAACATTGTACTACTGTTACTGTAGCAACAGTGCACATTTTGTGAGCAATGACACTGGAAACATACTGTATTTTTGAACAACGTATATAAAATTGTTCAGATCTAAATTAAGTAACATACCATTTTGCTTCACAGTATTTCTGTGTGTGCCACATAAAGGATTAAACTACCACGAAAATTGCTGTAATTTAGTTGTCATTAGAAAGATCATCTTATTTCGAAGAAATAGAAACTTTTTTACTGTTTTTTATTCAAGAAGTGCTATGCTACCTTGTAAAAAATTTATTTCCCGACAAAGCAGGCCTAAATTCAATTGTCGTACAGGTCTAAAGAATGGAAAGTATTTTGTCGTGTATACGTTGTTTCGCAGGTCTTCTACTTATTTCAGTGAATCATACACATATATAATTCGGATTGGTTGTGGCAACATTTCGTGCCTATTATTCACAAGAGTTTTTCTAAAGGTGGTTTCTTAATGTTTAATTTTTATTATTGCGTATTTAAAAGAAACAATGACTGAAGTCTTAAGACATAATAATAAGATTTATATTTTTGAGTAATACGTAATTTGTTGCACGAATCATTCACAGTTCATGTTGTGTGTGATTCATTACATAGCCACCTTCTGTTCCAGATGCTACATTTCTTTACATAATTCCGGAAATTTCCAAAAATTTCGAAATGATGCGTTAGCCCTGCTTATAGGTAACTTGGATTTAACACATGTCAGTAGGGTTTTCAATAAGTGTGGTTATTTTGATCCAACAGTTAATTTCTCAACGGCTTAAAATTCAGAATTAGTAAATGGCGCCCAACAACATGAAGGCCCGAAATTTTATGTACCAATATTAAAGTACACCGAAATTGACTGAGATATTGTTGTCGGTCTGGAAAACTATACTTAAAAGAAAATTTTTATGTCTGTAATTATATGTATGTGAAATTAATGCCATATATGTAATCCATTTCCATGTATCCAACCAGTGAAGATATATGGACATGAATCTGACTAGATGCATAACATTGTCTCGACAGAGATAATGACAACACCAAGCAACAATAACAAATAAAGTAAGGTTGTATATGCCTGGGCTGGAACCTAAAGGAAAAAAGGATCTGGGTGCCATGCACTGTATTTATCTTCTTGAGTTATAATTTGTCAGAAGTCTTTATTCAATTTGTTTTAACGTCAGCGGATAGTGAAACAGATTCATTTACTACTACTGAACAGAAATCAGTGTTAGAATTCTGACACAGTGATTAGTGTTCTGGATTTGAGGTCACACAAGCAGCTGTGTGAATCAAATAAATGCTAGTGGAATTGATTGCCAAAGTAATGTTTTAGCTGAAGTTAAATTTTTCACAGTGCAACGGAAATATTACGAGTGCGAAAGTGTAGCTGTTAGTTTCAGTAGTAATAGTAGTAGGTAGCTTCTTTGCTTTACTTGATTTCAGTGTTCTGTATGTGCTTTGTGTAGTTAGTATATTTTGTGGCTTGTCATTTTTGGGGGAAAATGATTTTGTGTATACTCGTGTCTTACCAGTCAGGATAAATACTAGTCGAAATGGTGAAGACACGCAAGGACAAACGGTCAGAGGGGGAAGATCTGTCCGGCTATGACACAGACGAAAATATACAAGAGTTTCCAGTGAGGAACCCACCCACAATGACAGGTTCTCAACTTCCAAAACCGGAAGCTGAGCAATGTGAAACGAACGAATTATTAGACACTGATCAGGATCAAGCTCAATTGAGCAAAGAAATCCACTCGATTACTGGCACAGAGAAGGAGGATGCTACTGCATCGACAACAAATCTTTTACAAGTACCTGTAACAATGACCGACTTTCTAATGGCGTTGATGGCACGATTAGACATAAGGGAAGCAACGGGAGCAGTCATTAATTACACAAGTTAAGGTCATTTTTTCGGAAGAACGTCTCGAACGAGACGAAAAGCAAAGACAAGAACGCCGTGAACGCGAACGCTAACGCAAGGAACAGGAGCGTGGTGCTCGGTTTCTTCAGAGAATGTACGAAATGTTCGAACAGCGTGACAAGACGGTTACAGAATATTTGTCATTTGAAACTGATGTAAAACATCAAGTGGCTGAGTTGGTAGACCAGAACAAAGGCATTCCTCAAAGGGTCACGCAATTGGATATATAATGCTCAATGAGCATTAAATAAACAAGTGAAAAGTGCCGTCGATGCAGATGACTAAATTATCAACTCACTCGAGCAGCGAATCGACGACTGAGTCACACATGCGGAAGCTCGATTAGAGCGCTCCGAGCAGTCAACGGCCCCCGTTCACACTAACTGCATATAGCTCTGTTGGACCGGGCCGAGCAGTCACTGACCCACGCGTCTTGTAACAGCATATCACAGTACGGCAATGTGCCGATAAATCTATGCCGATTGGTAAAAGATGACTGCGAGAGAGTGCAACAGTACTCGCCAGTCAATTGTTCAGGCGTTGTCGCAGCGAGCGGAGAGGTAGTGCTACCAACTATAGCGCAAGCAAAGCACGATGAATCACTACTAAAACACAAGGAGTTCCAGAACTTTAATGACGAGAAAAAGAATGTCCATCTGGTAATTTTTATAAAAAAGTTTCCGCAATGTACACCCGGCATCATGGACTGAGTACCACAAGGTTCGGTTTGTGATCTCTTTCATCACAGGCGACGCAGCACTGTCGGCGATGGAAATCCCGGAGCAGTGTTCGTCATGGTCTGAATTCGAAATTAAATTTCTTGCCAGATGCTGGCCCAGGTCTGTTCAGGAGCGTCTCCGAAAACAAGTGTATAACCCGGAACCATTCAAATCCCGTTCAGGTAAATTTAGAAAATATTTTGAAAGATACCTGAACAAAACGAGATACTGGGACGAACCCATGCCTGCCAGCGGCGTTCTAAGAATTTTGAAGGCTAAACTGCCTATAACGATAAGAGAGAAGCTCGTACACGTCCCCGACACGGACTTGGAATTGTTTATGGCAACCATAGACTACCTCTATTTAATAAACGAGGATGCCAGGCAGGGAGATCAGGGGAGTACAAATAATGGACAAGGAAACGGTAAAGGACAAAAAAAAAAAAAAAAAAAAAACAATCCAATAATAGCCCTCGTAAGAACGGGTATTCAAAGAGTAACGGATATTCGCAATGGGAAAACTTCTCTAAAAAAGGAAACACTACGAATAGTGTGCCCACTGTGGATGGTCACTGGCACAGCACTGGGTACGATACGTACCAGCATGGTCAGTCAAACCTCTGTTCACCAAAAAGAGGTGGAGAAAACTACAATCGAAAGAGACGGGGCGAAGGGGGAGGAAACTCCAACTTCGGCAATAAAAGTATGCGAACTAACAATGAGCATTGGCAACGGGCAGGGCGAGCAAACTGGCAGACACATCAAAACATGTCGTCAGGTCATGTGCCCGTTAATCACATCAATGCCATCCCGATGCCACCGCCTCCACCTCAGCCCCCAAAAAATCTGTCACACGTGTATGCACTGCAGTACACGTCACCAACTGTGACTGATAATGTTCGAATAACCGACGGGTCTGATCACGTGTCGGCAGGGTGCGACAGGCCGTCAAACTCTGGCCGACGTCTGTAGGCCCTTCCCAGACGATCGGCAAGATGAAAGAGAGCGGCAGGCAGAATGTGGGGGTGAATCTGCTCCGCTACAATGACTGAAGAGAGATGAAAGGTGAACTGACAGTTGATCCGCGACCAGCGGACCAACAAGAAATAGAACGTGTGCAGGCTGCCTTTGTGGCAAAGATAAATGGGGTCGAAGTAACAATAATATTGGATACAGGGGCGAGTGCTTCATGTATTTATGAGCAGTTATTCTAGTGCGTGGATCGCGTGAAAAACTTACCGACCCTGCCAGTAGAAAATTGTAGGATAGTAGCTGCCCTACGAGGCAGGGTGCAGTTAATAAAGAATCAGGTGCTGACAGACTGCCCTGGAAAACGAAGCCATAGTGTGCTCATTGCCGGTGGTAAAAAATCTCACAGTACCTTGCATACTGGGCCTTGAAGCGCTTATGGAATTGAAGGCAAAAATTGACCTCTCCCGAGCAGATGCGTCTTAACCTATCTAACCCGACAGACTGATGTGCCATTATTGAAGACTCCGGACGCGTATGTGAACAATTGCCGGAACGTCCGGGTAACTTTACAAGATCCTAACGCGTTGAATCGCAACAACTGTGTTGTTAATCAAGACAGCAGCGAACAGTAACCCGGTTGGGAATGGGAAAATGCTATTATTAAGCGACATATTGCATCAAAAGTAGCCGAATCTTCGTAAGTGAGTCTGTCACAGAAATCTGACTTGAGCCAAGTGCTGAACCAATATGTACAAGTGTTGTCAGAAAAACCGGGGATAATAAAAGAGTGTGAATTCGACATGCAAGTGAAACCTCACCAAACTTTCTGCCGTGCCTCCTATTCAATACCGTGGTCGAAAAGACAAACCGTGGGGAGAGAAATGCAGAGAATGCTGCGGTGGCAAATAATAGAACCGTTAACATCACCATATAGTAGCCCGCTGTTAGCGGTTACAAAAGCAGACAGCAGCGTTCGGCTGGTGTTGGACGCGCGGGATATTAGTAATATAATTACACTTGTTAGCACCCGGCCGGAAATATAGAGGAATAAATTAAGAAGTATCAACGTGTTAAGTACTTAACAAGCAAGCATTTAAAAAGATCGTACTGGCAGGTCCCGTTAACCCCAAATTCAAGAAAATATATCGTGTTTATATTCGCCGTAGAGGCTATTAATTTCGAGTTCTACCGTTTGGGCTGAATATAAGTGCGTTCGTGTTCATGGCAGCTCTGAACACCGTGTTAGGACCTGACCTTCTCGAAAAGGTAACGGTGTATGTTGATGACATTCTCATCGCCATAGATACCTGGTCTGAGCACATGGAGATTTTGTACCGCGTGCTGGCAAGATTTGCAGCCGTCGAGTTAATGCCACCTTCGAAAACTCAAAATTTGGCCGGCAAGAAATAATGTTCCGAGGACATATTATTTCTCCGGCGGGGATTCTAGCTAACCCGAAGAAGCTGAAAGCGATAGAGAAGATGCCGTACCCCAAGACGAAAAAGCAGTTGAAATCATTCCTAGGAATAGCCTCCTTTTTTAGGCGGTTTTTACTGGCGCAGTTGCTGAACAGTGGGGACTTAATAGGTCTGCTTAGAAAGAATCGGCCTTGGAATTATACGGAAGTATGCAAGAGAGCCTACGACGAAATAAAGCCGCATTAGTGAATGCAGAAACCCTACACCATACTGACATGTCACGAGATTTCTATCTAGCAACAGACGCATCATTTGAGGACTGGGATGTTGTTTATTCCAAGTAGACAACAATGGCCAGCAAACAGAAGTAAAGATAATATGATCTATCAGCCGAGTGTTACATTCATGTGAACGGTCCTATTCTGCAACTGAATTAGAGGCCCTTGCAGTAATTTGGGCCATGAAAAAATTTCACTGCTGTGTATATCGCAAAAGTATCATAATCTTTTACAACCACCAGGCTCTTAGCTATGTGCTTACGTGGCGTTGGTTGCACAAATGACTGACGAGGTGTATTTTAGTATTTTAGCTCTACAGCACTATGATTTTCAAATCAGACATGTGAAAGGATCGGACAATGTTGTGGCAGATACCTTGTCTAGATTACCCCGAGCATTACCAGAATTTCCAGAGCTTCTAGAATGATTTACAGAATTTAAAATTTTGGTACTGGGAGATTCCATCCGGTAGAACAAATATATGAGTATGTGTCGAGAGATCGCACACATGCAGCATGTTGATCCGTTGTGGTGAGAGAATAATGGATTCTTTAAGCAATGATCCGTATGGGAAACTTGCCGAATTATATATGACACAAAATGATATTTTGTACCACTGAAGGATTGAAACATCTGAAAACTGGTGTGTGTGTGTGTGTGTATACCAACACAGTCAGTAGAGAATTTAATATGGTACACATAAGATTCTAGGGGACCCTTTGGCGGAAATAAATGCGCTGACCTATTGTCCAGGTACTGCTACTTCCGAAACTTACATCATAAGGTGAAGGCTCTAGTAAGAACTTGCCTTATTTGTTGAAAGACAAGACCGTGCAATCGTAGCGCAAGACAAGAGCTACACCCAATAGTGCCGACAGCATCAGCACCGATTGTTGCTGCTGGTGTGACAGCACCCTTGCCGATAGCAAGACGTGGGTTAAAGTGTGCTGTAGCAGCCGTGGACATTTTTTCAAAACATTTGAAGTTGTATACTATAAAAATGTCTACCACAAAAGCAATAGTCAGTAAAATTGGTATCAGATTACGTACCGAACGTCGGAAAGCCGACGACCTTATTAACCGACAATGCTACTTATTTTAAAAGTCACGACTAAAAAGTGTTTGTTTGGGAACATAACATCAAGCATGTTTGTGTGTCATTGTATAACCCGATCGTGAATCCTGTGGAATGTGTCTTCCGCGACTTCAGCAGGTTTTTCCGCGCATATGCGGCAAATCATCAAACGGAGTGGACTGAGCTAGAACCTCAATTTGAGAAAAGTAATAATAATATACCTTATGAATCCACTGGGTGCAGACTAAGTAAACTCACGACACAGGATTCATCCGACGAGGGGTCCTTAAACCCTTTTCCACGAATTCCACGAGTTGTAAACAGATTGCAGAAGCTACAGCAAGCCCTGCTCACAATGCAACACAATGCAACCATTAGGAAGAAGAAGTACGATGGCACACTGAATAAACTGTACACGTACAACAGAGGAGACTTGGTGATGCTCAAGAGTCATCCCAAGTCATCGAGTATCAAAAAAGTCAACAGGAAGTGGCAACTCTTGTATACAGATGACGAGTGCTACCTGCTGGCACACCCGGACACAGGGAAGATAAGAAGGTTGTTCCCGCACAAGGACTTAAAACCGTGTATATCCAGGGATACTTAAGGGTATAAGTCTAAAATTTGTAGTGTGTAAAGGTAGATGTAAGTTGTATGCCTAGTTAGTAAGATTTATTTCATGTTTATTTGATTTTATACTTGTGCTTGTTAGATGTAGAGTAGATGCTAAGTGTATGTATGAGTGAGTTGTGACAGAAGGAGAATGCTGAGCTTAAACAAGTGTCGTGACATAAAAGAGATTAGCAAATGAACCTTGACAAGGGAAGAAGCATTGTGCATGGTCATCGGATGCACACATCAACAGCGAATCGCTGTGCAAACGCGAGAATTCGAGTAATAAAAAATTTCGAACAGAATAATATCTCTTAACTTTCACACTGATTCCAGCTTGATGGCGCTTGCAGGTACAACCGCACGCAAGCAAGGCAGCTGCAAACGCAACAATGACAAAAGTTTCTGAATCAGTGTTGAATGAATAAATAATATACATGTCATAAAACCAACTGAACTCAAGGGTACAGTACGACCAACTGGTCAACATTTTAAATAAGAAGTGACAACTAGGTAAATCACAGATTACTAAGTGATAAACGGACCTAGAAGGATACAGGGCGAGTCACCTAATGTTACCGCTGGATATATTTCGTAAACCACATCAAATACTGAGGAACCGATTCCACAGACCGAACGTGAGGAGAGAGGCTAGTGTAATTGTTTAATACAAACCATACAAATATGAACGGAAGTATGTTTTTTAACATAAACTTACGTTTTTTAAATGGAACCACGTTAGTTTTGTTAGCGCATTTGAACATATAAACAAATACGTAATCAGTGCCGTTTGTTGCATTGTAAAATGTTAATTACATCTGGAGATATTGTAACCTAAAGTTGACGCTTGAAACCTCCGTCGTTCAGTTGCGTGTTGTAAAAAACACGGGTCACGGTCGACGAGCAGCATCTGCAGGGACATGTTTACGATGACGACCGTGTTTACGAGTGTGGCTGTAATGCACTGTTGTGGTTTGGTCTAGCTGTCGCAGTGTCCGCATGTAGCGCTTGCTGCTATTGTTATTCTGCATTCGTCTCCGCACACAGACCAACTGTAGTACACCGTGTTATCAGACATCTGTGATAGTGTAGTGTTGTAGAAACTGTGACCATGGTGTACTCGAACTCTGAAAAGGCGGAGATGATACTCATCTATGGCGAGTGTCGACGGAATGCAGCTGAAGCCTGCAGGGTGTACGCAGAACGGTACCCGGACAGAGAGCATACAACGTGCCACACATTGCAAAACATCTACCGCCAACTGTATGCTACAGGTATGGTCGCAGCACGCAGACGGGTCCGTAACAGTCCCGTCACAGGAGAAGCGGGTGCAGTTGGTGTCTTAGCTGCTGTTGCCATGAACCCATACATGATCAGCAATGACATGGTGATGACTTTAGTCATCGAGTGCAATTCTGTAAATGGGCATTAACATAGAATGCGTTGCAGTTCTACCTGTTTACCGATGAAGCGGGTTTCTCCAACCATGGGGCAATGAATCTACGGAACATGCATTACTGGTCCGTGGACAATCCTCGCTGGCTCAGACAGGTAGAGCGACAGCGACCGTGGACTGTAAATGTATGGTGCGGAATCATTGGCGACCACCTCATTGGTCCTCACTTCATTGCAGGGGCCCAAACAGCTGCAACATTCATCGCGTACCTACATAATGATCTGCCAACCTTGCTCGAAAATGTCCCACTGGAAACGCGTCGACGTATGTGGTATCAGCATGATGGTGCACCTGCACATTCCGCAATTAACACTAGGCTGACCCTTGAGAGGATTTACGACGGGCATTTCATAGGACGTGGAGGACGCATAAATTGGCCAGCCCGTTCTCCTGCTCTTACACCTCTGGACTTCTCTCTGTGGGGCACGTTAAAGGAGAATGTGCACCGTGATGTGCCTACAGCCCTAGAGGATATGAAACAACATATTGTGGCAGCCTGCGGCGACATTACACCAGATGTACTGCGTCGTGTACGACATTCATTACGCCAGAGATTGCAATTGTGTGCAGCAAATGATGGCAACCACATTGAACATCTATTGGCCTGACATGTCGGAACACACTCTATTCCACTCCGTAATTGAAAACGGAAACGACGTGTGTACGTGTACCTCACCCCTCATGGTAACGTACATGTGCGTCAGTGAAAAAGACCAATAAAAAGGTGTTAGGATGTGGACGTAATATGCTGTTCCAGTCTCTTCTGTACCTAAGGTCCATCACCGTTCCCTTTGGATCCCTACGTAATTCGGTACTCTCCGATACACACGATCGAATAGCGGAGGAGTGGTACTCAAGAGTCAAATTTAGGTTACAATATTGTAACCTCCCCACAAAATAAAATAAAATAATATTCTCATTTAGTGTAACCTCCCCACAAAATAAAATAATATGAATAATACTCTCATTTAGCGTAACTACCCAACAGTGAAAATATAATACAATGTGACAAACCTATAACCTTTCAATAATTGACTGTAAATTTAACCTGATAAATTTTAGACGTCAGCAATGCTGCGTCATGGCCCTGTTACATCATTCTGAATAAGCTGAAAAATTTTACCTTAATTAGGTCGCCGGATAACGAGTATATATCTGCTCCTATAAGAAATTTTCCTGGCGCAGCTAAGTGCAATGCTGGCTGATAGATTTGTCTTATAAAAAAGGAAAGAACTGACTTTTCCTATCAATAATCGGGATGGCCAAGGATTGGAGAAATTAGTGAATTCTTTAAATTGAGATGAATGTAGAAAGTTACTTTTATGAGAAAGATTATTATTAAGAGATTTTTTTTAAACATTTACATGGGACTTGATGTAACAATACTACATATGCGCGAGGCTGCTTTTACCTTATCCTACAACGCTCAGGCTCTGCCATCACTGCACACGACCGGCCCAGCCAACACGATACACCAGACCAGATTGCTCGCTAGCAACAACTTACTCCTACTGACACACAGTTCTTACTGCAGCCAATACTGCTCTTTGGTCTCAGATTCTCTTCTAGCTTACATATCGCAGGCAGCGCGTGAGTAATACAGCGAAATTACATCAGCTCGAGTGCGCTAGCAACAAATTCTTTAATTACTGACCTCTTACATAACCCTTCACTGCGGGTCAAAAATTTGGCAGCGATGGTGAGTCAATTGGACTTGCCATGATCAAAAAATTTTTCTATAATCTATATAGTTTACTAAGGCTACAATCACAGAGTATATACATCATTGATAAGTGCAGAACATATTAAGAAATTAAATAAAGTGCCCACGCACTGAGTACAAAACATATTCACAAATGACAATGTATATACGCAATGAGTACAAAATATATTAACAAATGACAAAGTGCACACGCACTGTATACATGTTTAGCATTTTTACATGAACTGATCACATTAACAAATGAAATAAAAGTGCACACGCACCATAAAATTTTTTAACATTTTGTAAGTGCTGAATTCATTAAGAAAAGAAATATAGTGCACATGCACTATAAAACTTTTTATCATTTTACAAGAATTTAAATGCACTGTATAAGCCTTTACTATTTTACAGGAACTGGGAAATGAATGGGAAGGATTGCATCATGCTTGTAGCACAGTAGGTTGTACGTAGCTGCACTGAAAGTCCATATATTTCTACAGAAGCACAACACCAAGTGAGACAATCTGAAGTTCTCTTCCCTGAAGTATTTATCAGTGTAGCCAAGACACTGAAATGTTGTATTAATAGTCAATGTTATCATTTTGGTAGTACATTAGGTACACCAAACAGTAGGACCATAATAATATCTCCATCGTTCAAGGTGGTGGACAGCTTGATATGTCAACACCATATTCTTGTAGAATCCATACTCTTACAGCAACGTAGAATTAATGCAAAAACCAATATAGTGCTCCATGATCATGAGGATGGACAGGACAAACGGATATTGCAGTAATTGGGTCAGAAGGCGAAGGACATTAACTCTTATGCTAGTCATCATAGAATTACACTAGTGTATCAACCGATATCAACAATTATTGGCACTCATTGGCTAGTTACTGAGCATTTTTCTGCATTATTCAGAAGTCATCATTCAAAGCAAGACTTAAGTAATGGCATAACATTTATGCATAAGTCATCATATTACAGTAATCAGTGGCATTCATTGGCCAGTTACAAAGTATTCATACAGTTTTACATAACATTAGTCAGTGTTATTCACAAGTCATCATTTAAAACAGGAGTTATTGAGTGTGGCATGAAGTTACTGGTGTTTATATATGATATCATGTAAGTGACATGAGACATATTTAGAATGTAAGACATTGGAAGTATTACTCAAGGTCGGTAGTCCAATAATACATAGATATAACGGAATCAATAAACAGAAAATTTGCATTATCTTTAGGACTAAAAATAAATCTTAACTGGTAGCATTATTTAGTTGTATACTGACAATAGTTGGGACTCTTAATAATTTTTTTGCAACAATGCATTGTACTGGGATCGATAATTAATTGCTGGGGCATGAAAATATTTGCTTTTGACTCATTGCTGGAAATAAGGATTAATAACGTCATTCGTCATGAGTCAGCTGTAGTAAGGTTTGAAACAAGTACAGTATATGTGATCACATTCATAAATGATAGACACAACTGGGTAAAAGAATGCAAGTACTAGAACAGGTTTAAGAACTAACTACTTATAACATATTATGTCACGAAAAGCTTCTCCTGGAAAAAATACAAAATGGATTATTGAGCTGAAAGAAGAAATGCGTATTATGCTGAAAAATACTGAACTTCGAATTAACACGTAATGAAACGTGTAATTAATATGTATGTACTCTAGCTGTCTTTTCCAAAACATTCAGTCATTATACTATGTGACATAAGACATACTGTCAAAATTAACTGCAACAAATACTTAAATAACTACATAGCTTTTCTTAACTAACAGTAAATATATAAACTTCATCATTATCATCACCTGCAAAGAAAAACTTCATTATTCCTATTAGCATATTCTTCATATAACTATTATCATCACCTGCAAATAATAGACACTTCCTTATGCATATTCATATTACCATTTACTTCATACAACTATTCATTATCATTCATTACTTCATATAGTATAGAGTTTCTTACTTCTAGCATATTTCATCACTAAAATTAACATCTGTATTTCTGTCTGACAGTCTGCATCAATCGCCTTGTATTCTGAAAGAAAAATAATTAGTCAAGACAGCTATCATACGACGTGTACAGTATATTCTGGTTAATGCTTGTTAATGCTGATCCATTTACTCTTCATGACAATATAACGCATTTTCTTTCCTTCATTCTGATGGTAAAATTTCCATTTCATAGTAAACCACTGTGGTTGTTTAATTCATTTCTTTTACCCGGTATTGCTTTCTGAAAAATGATGAATAAGGATTAATATATTGCATTTAATCATATACCCATTAAATAAAAACTTGTTTCTAGTAATATAATTAAGCATACAGCATAGCATGACAGAAAACATATTAGATCAAAAACATAGACAGTTTTCAAGTGCAAAAAACGTAGACACAGTATCATAATGTAGTAGCAAAAAATGTAGAATAGTCAAGATGTTGAGATATCATAACGCAAAATGTCAACTGGTGTTTGTTACATGTTAAACATTTCAAAGTGCATACAGACAAAAATTCTACTTTCGATAGGAAAACAATCATACATACACAAAAATCGAAAATGTTCACGGTCTGATATATAACGACAAGAAAAGCGACCTGCTAACCTTACCTTGCCGGGCACTTGCCAGGAAAAAATAAGATAATCATCAATAAGTGTTCATATCAATAACCGCAAAAGGCATTAAAATGTGATAAATCATAAAGTATGTTCATTCACTAAAGGGTTTAATATTGGAGATATGGTGATTGCCTTTGCTTTTTCTGGTTCTCAAAGTTTCAACATGTACACATTGGGATGAGGAATGCTGCGAATTCTGTACGGACCTGCGTATAGAAGTTCAAATTTACTGCATCTACTCTTTCCTCTGTTGGATAAATAGTGTGTGCGTACTAATATCTTCTGTCCAATGTGAAAGTCACGGCGTGTATAAACCTGTTTTTGCTGTCTTCTCCGGCGCTCTGCAGCACGTTTGATGTTATTGAGCGCAATGTCAATTACTTCATGGTGGCGTAGTCGACGAGATGTAGGAAAGGATACTAATTCTTTAATTTTGTTAGGTGGTTCAACATTATTCAATATAACAGTCGGAGATAGCATAGTAGATTCATTTGGTATGGAGTTAATTACATCCTGGAATGAGAGTATGTGTGTATCCCAATCAATACGTCTTTTATGGCAGTACATTCTACACAGTTTACCAATTTCTTTCATCAGTCGTTCACAGGGGTTCGAAGAAGCGTGATACTTGGATATATAGATCGGAGAAATGTTTCTAGCTCGTAACATACGTGTCCATATCGCAGATCGAAATTGTGGTCCATTGTCGGAAATTACTTTCAGTACATGCCCTACATGAAATAAAAAATGTTTTACAAATGCATTCGAAATAGATTTAGCAGTAGCTTTGCGCAATGGAGTGAAGGTAACAAATTTCGAAGTGAGTTCAACAGCGACAAAGATGTAGCAAAAGCCTCTATTAGTTCTGGGAATCGGTCCAAAAATGTCTACAGCGGCCATGTGTCTCAATTTAACAGGTACAATGGGATGTAACGGAGGAATATGTGAAGTCGTGTCTGATTTAGCTTTCTGGCAGATTTTACATGACGCTAAAACTCGTCGAATACGTTTCTCCATGTTGGCAAAATAACAGTTCTGTCTCAGTATAAGAAAACATTTTCTGGCTTCATAATGTGCGTAACTTAAATGAGTATACCAAATTAATTTGTTAACAAGTTCGTCAGGAATGCCTAATAACCAGTTGTTGCTGTCAGGGTGAGAGCGGCGAAACAGAATGTTATTGCGTA
The DNA here is from genome assembly GCF_023897955.1 of Schistocerca gregaria. Lineage (NCBI taxonomy): Eukaryota > Metazoa > Arthropoda > Insecta > Orthoptera > Acrididae > Schistocerca > Schistocerca gregaria. Next base: position 760,223,096 of record NC_064922.1, read on the forward strand.
TCGTGTAATGGTCTCTAATGGTAACGTTATACTTATCTTGCCAAAGGTGTTTAATTTCTTTCCATACGTTGTCTTTACTCTGCTCTTGTGCTATGTCTCGTAATGACGATGAAATGAAGTTTTCAAATGCGACTTGTTGAATATACATGAGGATAGAATTTGCTTGGCAGAAGTTGGTTGCGATGTCTTGCTGATTGTTGCTGAGAGAACGGGATAGTGCGTCTGCTATAATATTTTGTGTACCAGGAATGTGAACAATTGTAAAATTAAATTCCTGTAAATAAAGTTTCCATCTGCTTAATCTGTCATGTGTAAATTTAGCGGAAAGTATAAACTGGATAGCTCTATGGTCTGTGTAAACAGTAGTGTGTCTTCCATAAAGAAAATGCCTAAATCGGGTAAACGCCCATACAACATATAATGTTTCAAGTTCTGTAACAGAATAATTGCGTTCAGCAGGTGACAGAATGCGACTTGCAAAGGCGATGTTTTTAATTACTGTATTACCATCTTCTTCAATTTCCTGAAAAATGTGTACGCCTAAAGCTGTGTTAGAACTGTCGGTGGCAATGGAAAAATTTCTAGTGAGATCTGGGTGTGATAAAAGTGGTGCATTCAACAAAGCTTGTTTCAGATTGACAAATTCAGACTGCGCTTGGCTATCCCAGGACCAAATAGTGTTTTTACCCGTCAGTTGGCATAATCTAGGGGTGTCTAAGGCAGAGTGATGAATAAATTTACGGAAAAAGTTAATTAACCCAAGAAAGCTGCGTAGTTGTTTCTTCGTCGTTGGAACAGTAATGTCACGTAAAGCTTGAAGTTTTTCCGGGTCAGGCGCAATGCCTTCTGCTGAAATTACACGTCCAAGAAATTTTATGGAGGTTCTGCCAAAGTGCGATTTGTTAAGATTAACTGTGAGTCCTTGTGCACGAAAAGTTTGCAACAGTTGTTCCAGAATCAAATTGTGTTCAGACCAGTTAGCTTCTGCAATAAGAATGTCGTCTACATACGTTGTGATTCTGTCTTTAAGTTCTGTCGGAAGTATAGCATTCAAACCGCGAATAAATGCTGCTGAAGAAATTGATAAACCGAACGGTAATTTGCAAAATTGATAACAGTCACCAAAACAGAGAAATGCTGTGTACTTTCTACAGTTCGGATGGAGCTGAATTTTCCAAAATCCCGATCTCAAATCTAATGTGGAATAAATAGCAGTACCATGAAATTTCTGTAGAAGTTCTTCTAGTGTTTGTGGGCGATCTGTTTTATTAATAATAATGTCGTTAGTGTGACGTGAATCAAGTACGAGGCGAAGTGAGCCATCCTTTTTCTTAACAATATGGAGCGGGTTTCTGTACGGACGAAGTGCTGGTTCAATAATAGCTTGGTTAAGCACAGTTTGCAATTCTTTCTTAACTTGTTCTCTGTGAATATACGGAATGGGTTAATGTTTGGCTTTAAACGTATCGTGCTGTTTAACTTGAAATTCATACATGAAACCGGACATAGTTACGGCGCATTGCGATATGAGTTGAACTGGTGTGTTTTCTGTACGTAATGATTTCCTTGATGCTGTGCATTACTATTTGTTGGAGCCGACGCTATACGTGTAGGCGGCGAAACATTAAAGCTTGTTTGACCTTGCAGAATACATTGTTGGTTAGGCATGCTAACCGGCTGGTTTTGATGCTGTTGCGGAGAAAACCCTCTATTGTTGCCAAAATGTGTCTGCGATTGCTGAAAATTTTGTACATACTAATGATTAACATTTTGTCTGTTATTAAAATTTCGCTGGTAGTTCTTATCGCTTTGGGAGTGTCTATAGAAAACTGTCACTTTCGGTAAAACTTGTCATATCTTTTACTCATTCATAACCCTAGATAGGTCGATAGTTGAAGAGCTGTTTTGATAGATATAAAGGATAGTGAAAGAGACGGCAGCAGTGCAGAAAACTAAAGATGAAATAGCACTACTACGGCTCGGGGCCCTGTGCACGCTACGGCACATATTCATCGAAGTGTAATGAATCCACTGAAGTCACTCACGCGCTGCAAGTAAATTTTAGTTTCTGCGTTACAGGCAATGGCAGTGAAAATTCAAAAGCAAGTTGTTGTATCCAGGCCAATTCTAGTTTCTGCATTACACGCCAAGCTGATGAAAATACAAAAGCAAATTGTCGTATCCAGTCCAAAGGATGTTTTTGTGTTCTGTCAATTTTAAATACCTTAGAATTTTTTACGGATAAAAATTGCTTATTATCAACTTTATCTTCTCTGAATGTGTGAACTGGTTCAGGATTGTATGATAATCCGTTTGTCTGTGTCTTTTCGGAATCAAAGTCACGTACTTTCTGCAAATTACCTAAATTACATTGGCTGTGTGAATGTGACAAATGTTCACAATGGGGCGTATGCTGTGTCGTGTTAAAGGTTGAAATATTTTTTATCTCCGTCAGTTCGTACTGTAAAAGTGACAATTTTCTACGTAATGTATTATTCGACGAACCTATCTCACAAATCGTCTGCTGTAAATTTTGGAATTCGGGTGTTTGATTAAACGAAACTGGTGACGTATCGTCTGATTTGGTATCATTATTATTTTCGATAACGTCAATACGACTGGCCAATTCATCAAATTTTTCAGTCAATGCTTTTACCTGATCATCATTTTTAGTGTCACAAGCATTAATTTGTTTTTGGATTTTACGGGTAGTTTTGTTCAATTCCTTAACGTCTGCTTTAATGGCATCGGGATCCTGTATTAATTCTAATTGTTCAAGTCTGTTGGTCACTGTCTGATCTACTGTATGTGTGTCTGTTTTTGTTTTAAGATCGGAGATTTCATCATGCAATTCGGTGTTCAACTGTTTAATAGTATTGATTTCGTCTGATACTGTAGCAATGTTATTGTTTACGTATGTTTTTGCTTTCATAAATAATTTACGCTTATCTTCCTGTCTCTGTGCAGTAATTGTTTCCATGACTTGTTTCTTTACTTTGTTCTTTTCCTGTATTAATTTACGGTAACGCGTTTCACTGTTTTGTAGGTGGTGATTAAAACGTTCGTCAATTAGGCTGTTTTGTTGTTCAAATTTCTTGTCGACTTTCGCGTCCAGCGTGTGTGAAAGTTCTGCTGACATTAATTTAAACTCGTCGCGTAAGTGTGTTGCGTTTACAGAACATTGTTTAGCGACTGCACTAATTTCATCTCTAAGTAATTTAGTTGTGGCTGCATGTGTATTACTTAATTCTTGTGCAACGGATCTAACTTCTTCACTATTATTCCTAGCACAAGCCTTAATTTCCTCACGTAATTGTTCTTTAGTATCATGACATTGCACAGCAACGGCTGTAATCTGTTCACTGAGTTGTTTGGAATTGTTGTCTAGTTTTTCATTAAGTTGTTTGTTATTGCTGTCTTGTTTTTCATTTGACTGTTTGAAACGTTCATTAAGTTGTAGCAATAATGCCATAACTCGATCCATGCCAAAATTAGCTGCTGTATTCTCTGTGCTGTGTGATGGTGTATCTGCATGTGTCACGTTTTGTATAACCATTTGGTCATTGTCTAATTCACAAAAAGGTTTGCTAATAGGACGTACACTGTGGGTCACTACCTCTGAATCAAGTAAATCTGACGTATTTTGACTACATTGTTCATCTTCGTGAGAAAAATTTATCTGTTCCTGTGTAAATTTTGCAAATCAGGTGTGTTAAACTGGGCAGCGTTCGTTGTAACGGAACGTGCCACCTCATCAATTGTCGTTAAATTAACAGAGGACACAATTGAATTTCTTTGCTCATCATTAGCATTAAAATCATTACTAGTGATCGGTACGCACTGATTGTCTGTAACTGGAGGACTCTCATCTAGACACTGAGTGTCGCTAGTATGATCAGTCAAATTATTAAAGTCGGCTTTTTCACTCATTACGACTCGCGATGTACTGTTAGCAGTTTTTCGCGGCATTTTCACAACTCAAAGTTAAGCACAAAATCAAACAAAGACAAAGCAAAAGTGGAAAAAATACAGTTACAGCAAGGAGCAAAAAATTGCCGATGATCTGTGAAAGAAAAAGTGACAAATTAGTAAATGCGTTGCGCCAGATGCAAACTACTTTTAATATTAAGTAAAAAAGAGCAGATATATAGCTGACCACTTCTCAGAAATTCACAAAAATACGATCCTGGCCGGTTATCGTCAAGTGTAACCTCCCCACAAAATAAAATAATATGAATAATTCATTTAGCGTAACTACCCAACAGTGAAAATATAATACAATGAGACAAACCTATAACCTTTCAATAATTGACAGTCAGTTTAACCTGGTAAATTTTGGACGTCAGCAATGCTGCGTCATGGTCCTGATACATCATTCTAAATAAACTGAAAAATCTTACCTTAATTAGGTCGCCGGATAACGCGTATATATCTGCTCCTATAAGAAATTTTCCTGGCGCAGCTAAGTGCAATGCTGGCCGATAGATTTGTCTTATAAAAAAGGAAAGAACTGACTTTTCCTATCAATAATCGGGATGGCCAAGGATTGGAGAAATTAGTGAATTCTTTAAATTGAGATGAATGTCAAAAGTTACTTTTATGAGAAAGATTATTATTAAGAGATTTTTTTTAAACATTTACATGGAACTTGATGTAACAATATTACATATGCGCGAGGCTGCTTTTACCTTATCCTACAACGCTCAGGCTCTGCCATCGCTGCACACGACCAGCCCAGCCAACACGATACACCAGACCAGACTGCTCGCTAGCAACAACTTACTCCTACTGACACACAGTTCTTACTGCAGTCAATACTGCTCTTTGGTCTCAGATTCTCTTCTAGCTTACATATCGCAGGCAGCGCGTGAGCAGTACATCGAAATTACATCAGCTCGAGTGCGCTAGCAACAAATTCTTTAATTACGGACCTCTTACAATATCTCCGGATGTAGTCAACATTTTACAATGCAACAAACGGCACTGATTACGTATTTGTTTATATGTGCTAACAAAACTAACGGGGCTCCATTTAAAAGAACGTAGGTTTATGTTAAAAAACATACTTCCGTACATTTTTTTAATGGTTTGTATTAACTAGTTATACTAGCCCCCTCTGCTCACGTTCGGTCTGCGGAATCGATTCGTCAGTATTTGATGTGGTTTACGCAATATATCCAACGGTAATGTTAAGTGACTCACCACTGTTAATTTGTGTGCAAGTGCTACACATTCAATGTAAAAGCAAAATTAACCCTAATACCAAAAATCCGATGGCTCTGGGTGTTTTTTTTTTTTTTGCTCTTTTGTTTCCTTACCACTGTAAACCGAATGGGAGAGCATAAGTCGAAGTGCCTCGGGTCTGTGAGATACCGGATTGTTCCTATTCATAATAAAACAGAAAGACAGATCAGACTGAAGGATGTACTCAGCTGTAAATGTGAATCGTGTATGACGTCCATTATTGTGTAATGAACAAAGTATTGAACAGTGAACTGAAATAGGTGGGCCAAACATAAACGTTTGGCCTTCCACAAAACTGAACTAAATGTAAAATCTTAGTGAGTCTGCACATAGTGGCCTTTATTACGTACACCCTCATTAGGGGACCCATGTGACGGTACGTCACATGAATATTGACATTTTTGTCGGTTGTAAGCAGTGAACACTTTTGTGGAGTGTTAAGAGTGAACAACAAATAATTTGTAAGCACTTAACGTATTTTATGAACATGATTAGTATAAAAGATACAATTAATGTTCTTGAAAAAAAACCTGATATGCAGCGATAATTTAAAAGTAGCACCTTTATTTAAAACATGTCCATGAAAATAAAGAGGATCGCTAAGAGACGCGATTGTAAGGCCGAGGAGGACGGACGTACTTTATGGTACACACCCTGTTTTGTTTCACTATACGGGAGGAAGCCATTGAGCGGCTACACATATTTTACGTAAGTTACTCGGTATTCTGCTAAAATAAACTGATTATTGTTATCAACAAATTAATTTCTTTGTAATAGTTGTCACCTCAAACGGTCGCAGCGGCTAATTATATTTAATAATCATTTTTTTCAGTAATTTGCGCTGCTGGAATATCATCTTCCGATGCAGCCTCTGGTCGGCCATTTCGAGCCGAAGTACTAATTTATTTTTCAAAGTGTTAACAAAAACTGCAAATGCGAGAGATTTCCATGTAAGAACCTTACTAAATTGCAACAGATAATTAATTTTACGTTAAAGTTTATTTTTTAAATTATATTGAATCCATGAGTTAAGGAAGTTTTATCTTGGCCGCTCGACGGGAACAATCGAAATTCTCTCAAGGCTTGCTTTGCAGTCAATAAATAGAAATTAACAAAATTACATTCATTTCAGTTAACGGCAACTATATTTTAGTCATCACGTTCAAAATTAAAGTTGGTACATGAATAACAGGGGCCCTTCAAGAACCCGTTTCATATTTACTTATGCACGTAAGTAAGTGTGACAAGAAAAGGTAATATCTCTGAGAGAAAGAATCATGCTGATCAATTAAATGTATATATATATATATATATATATATATATATATATATATATACGTAAAATAAAAAAATAAAATCACATATGTGAAGTTTGGGGAAAGAACATCGCGTCAGGCTTGTAAAAAATGGACAGGGGAACGGAAAAAGGAGCATTCTGAGAGGATGAGAGGGTTTTGGGAAGCAAAGAAGAAAAACATCCGAAGATGAAATTATGAATTCAGGTTCAATCGCTCTCCTAAAGGGGAACAATCGTTATAATAATAATAATAATAATAATAATAATAATAGTATACACGCAACAGATCGGTGGTCGTCCAAGTCAACAAAAATCAACATCGCTTGTCAACCCACGGCAGTGTAATTTCAAAATTTTTGCAGAGCATAAGTTGGGAACGAGAATAAAAAAAGGCGAATATATCCTGGCCACTGTTAGTGATATAAGAGAAGGGAAGTAGCTTTTCGACGTACCTGGTTGCTTCAAAGCCATTTAAATAAAAACACTTATACATAGTTACCCCACATCCATAGTTTAGTAACCTATCTCAGTTGCAAGGTGTTGGCACACTTACATCTTGCAAAAAATACAAATATATGTTACACTGCTGCTCTAGTCCCTGCTAGTGAGCATGTGGGATCCTAGAGGATTCACTGTCTCGGTAAATCTGCATTTCTAAATTGTTCAATAAAGGTACGCGGGTGACAGTGAGGTTGTGGCCCAAGTGAAAGGATCTTAGAGGTACTCTTTGCTGTTTTATTCATGTGGGCATCAATATAGCATTCCTTCCTCCCCCCTTCTCTCCCCCACCCCCGACCTCCTCTTCATTGGGATCACACCACAGTTGGGCAGAAATATCGTACACTACCTTTGTTGCTTCGATTACTTACAAATTTCGTCGTATGTTTTTGATCAGTGGTAGTGTTTTCACCGTGTACACCAATGCAAAAATTGTTGTCACACTATATTTGAAAGGGGTCATATCATATTGAATAAGGTGGCTGGCTCCTGATGTCGTTAGAGAAGTGCTGAAATGTCCGGGCACATCAGCACTGGCAAAGGTTGTCAAGAATGTCGTTCTGTTGCTCATCGCATTGCCAACTGTCGTTTCTAACTGCGAAATGTATTGTAATCAACGCCCCAAGGGAGTAGGTGGTTTTGTTTGGCTGCATTTGCAGCTCCTTTTGAGGCCTTTTCGCGTCGACTGTGAACGGCGGTGTAACAGGAACGTCTTCCTCGGCCAGTCATAAGGAAAGCGCGTGATTTTAACACATGGTGTCGTGGGTCTGACATGCATCACTGAGGTGTCGAGAGAATGGGTTGCATGTGGGTGAAGGGGTGTGAAGTCCTTCCCATCACGTGACACACCCTTCTTTTCGCTGGGCAGAATTGTGGTGAAATTTGGTACCAATGTGACCTCTGTAACCCATATTACGCCTCACATGAATTTGTAAGGTCAGGTTTTATTTTTATTTTTTAATGTGTCGACACTTCACTGTCTGAGTCGCCGCTAAGCCCATGACCCGTGAGTGACAACACAGGACGCCACGCTTTAGCATCGATACAGAGGAATGTTGTACACACCTTGGAGCCAAATTTCATATTTTTGTGTTGGAGTGGGAGATAATTGCGGATTTTGGGAAAGTGGCCATTTAGCTGTGTTGCGCAGTGTTCTTACACAATTCCTCCATCAACCAGGTGACCCTCTTTGGACGAAAAACTACGTAAACTATTGCCAAATGCAATTACAAGGCTGGTGCTGCCTGTGTTCATAGCAAACACCTCAACAAGACTTTAGGTGCTGGGACGTACTGCAGGTAACAGTACCAGATGAAATATCCCTTCTTGAACGTCAATGGCATGTTCTTGTTACCGGGGCATGTACTTAAAGTTTAATGAAAAGTTAGAGATTTGCAACTAATTAATTTATTTTGTAAGGTGAAATGTTGCAATCGTCCTCACCATCCATGTACACTATAATAAATTAAAAACCTGTTGTAGTTCTTGAATATCTGTAGTAGTGGTAAACTATATCCTGTTCAAAAATTCATTGTTTATATGCTGTGACCAGGTCAGAGACGACACCGAAAGACTGCTGTTACGGTACGGTCCTGGCAAATGAGGGTCCGTGGTAGAGCCGCTCAACCGTCGACTAGATGCTTGGAGTGGAAAGAATTCTGCGACTGGAAGACTAAATGGCACATTGGTCTGATGAACAGAATCATACGTACACAGTCCGAGAGATGAGTGGTAGTAGACACGTAACCGGTGGCCGGGAGCGTGGACTGCATTTTCAGTACATCAAATTCGTACTGTTTACAGAGCAGGAGCTGGACATTCATTATGAACTTGACTACTCACACCATTAACATTTAAATTTTAGTGATGTATCGATTATCATGCTGAAACAAAATTAGAACATGCATCTGCGTAAATCACCAAATAAGGTGCAACATAGTTCTGCACAGAACATTGGCTAAATTCAGTAACTGATAAAAAATGTGCTACATTAAAATTTTGGTTAAGAGATAATTTTATTCAGGCTCGAATTTATGATATAGCTGTAAATAAATTTTGTGTTCTATTGCATTGAGCAGATACTCATGTCAGACATCAACTTAAGACGTAGCACTGGACTGTTGCTGGTAACCAACATCCTGTAAAATCCTCTTAAAATTAGAATAACCAAAAATATTTTGTTACTAGTGATGGGCCTTTACAACAAAACACTGCTTTTTAATTTTTTGTGAATGAGGTTATGATGACTGTTTAAAAGTTGTGTGTGTGTGTGTTCGTTCCTGTGTTTGTGTGTGTGTGCGCATGCGTCAGAAAATTTCAAATCAGTTCAGCGATCGGTGTTCTTCAGTATAGTTTCGCGTAACAATTTAACGATCGCTGTATCAGGTATAATAGCTCCGCGTCCTAGTAGCCACGTCGTTTTCTGAATTTCAAATTCAATCGAGTTTTTCACTGTTGGGAGAGCTGGGTCAGGGTGCCCACACACTCGCGAGACCTTCAAGGGAAGTACAGACACCTATGTCTGCATGCCAACACTGACCGGGAGAGCGGCATGTTGTCTCCATGCCCTTCCATACTGCACCAAATGACACTATTAGACAGAGGATGACACGACGATCGGTCGGAATCGTTTGATCCTCTGGCCCTAATGGCAGATTACTACAGTTCAAATCGATATCACTTATACCTGAAACAACCATATCGTCGCATCCTTACACGTTATTTTCGATGTAAACCGAAGAAAGTACACTTCGGTAAGGCTGCTAGGGTCCCGGCGGAGGTTCGAGTCCTCCCTCGGGCATGGGTGTGTGTGTTTGTCCTTAGGATAGTTTAGGTTACGTAGTGTGTAAGCTTAGGGACTGGTGACCTTAGCAGTTAAGTCCCATAAGATTTTACACACATCTGAACATTTTATTGAAGGCTGCTAGAATAATTTTTCAATGTTTAAAGTCGTAAACATTTGAAGTGTAGATTCTGAACATATTTACGCAAGCGTGTGTGAATATATCCTTTCCAAAATAGTAATTTTGATATAATTTCGATGTAAAGGATGTTCAAAAACAGAGTAAATGATTTTAAATATGTTTTCTCTATATGCCCACAACAAAACGATGTTCATTACAACATATTTCCAGAAATTATTATTTCAGACTTCTGTGTATAAATACAGTGATATTTGCCACTACGTGTTTTTTCCTGCAGGTAGCTGCTTTGACAGCAGATGTGCAAAATGTCTATCTACTGCTGGAGTACAGCCCCAATATCAGTGTTTCATAGCCCATCGAACACGATCTCAAATTCTAGGAATGCCGCTGTAGCGTAGAAATTGTATAGGCGTAAGTTTTTTCTTAGCAAACAACAACACAACAATTTTTTGTGCAAACTGCAAGAACTGAAAACAAAACGCAATGACAGAAATGAATGAAAATTCCTTTCAGCTCTATCGCAAAATAAATCACTATTGAATAAATCACAAGTAATACCAAATTGGGTCAGTATCAAGACCTATTTGAAAGTACAATACTCGGTCTCTTGCCCCACAAAGTCACGACCATGCACAGAATCAGAATTACTTCTCAGTCAGGACATTAAAATCAGTCTGCGGGCATCAGACTGTACAAATAGAGCATTCATTCTTCTACAACGATATCCATCTCTGCCTCTAGTAACCAGTTCCTCCACCAACCACTCGCTGCTAATACTATACAAATGCCTTTTCAATGCTATCACTCTCTTCTATCAATCTCTGTCCGTTTTAATTATATGTAATTGTAGCATCCTATCCTCTCCTAGATGCCTTCCAAATACTTCATCCTGGACTGTCCTTTACCGTTCTCTCCCAGCAGTTTCCCTTCACAAAAAGGGAATGATGTAGCTGATGTGTCTGATGAGACATCTAGTAAATCTCATTTTCTCTTTTCGGTTTCCTTTATTAACCTTCTCTCTTTGTATATTTCCCTTAAGACTTCCAGGTAGCTTTTCTTTCTGTCCAGCTCGTTCTTGTCGCTTTCCTCCATGTCCACACGCAGTTCAGGTCGATTACTTTTCTATTGAGTCGAGTCCAACCTGCACTTCCACACAGACGTGTAATCCATACAAATGATTTTGCAAGAGATTCTCTGACATCCAGATTGAAATATTGCTGCTTAAAATATTTTCTTAGTCATAAATGCTTGCTTTTCCAATGCTACAATTCTATACACTTCCATGATGAATCTATTGTCTTTTGTGGTTATACTAACGAGACACCAAAACTGTTTAACTGCTGAATTCTGACGTCATCAGTCATTCTGCTGTAACTGCATTTTGGAGGCTCTATAGCTGTAGCGGTCAACTGCTATTTTTATTTTAGGTATGGTAATGATTCTGCGTTGTGTGAAGTTTTCTGACATGATTCCTCTTTCGTAGCAATTATTTAATAATCTGAATAATCGGTCTTTAATGTTACTGGGTATAACTACATTGTCTTTCTAGAACTTAGTGGGGGTGTGATTGTGGATGTTGAGACGATACACCTCACTACATGTTTATTTACTTAATATTTTCTTTTAGTCAATTATCTAGATACAAGAACAGACCAAATTTTGCACATGAGTTGGCATGAATGTAGCACATAATATCTCAACGTCATTACAAATGTCATAGCGTAACTAAGCATTATTGTGTTTAAGGGAAACTAATCTAAGTAAAATACCTACATAACAGAAAAAGAAAAATATTCAAAAACAAAACAAAAAATGAAAAGCCTACATACTTAATTTGGCCATTTGATGCATCTGTATATGTCCATCTGTAATACAAAAGCACTGCTACTGGTCTGTTACACTACGCTGCATCCATGAATCCCAAATTCTGTAATTTATAAATCAGAGCTACAGTAACATCTGCACTACACTACTCAGCACCACACTACACTATATTACGCTGCACTCCTATACTCGGTATTAGAACTAAGCTAAATTTCTCATTTGTTTGAACAGTTATCGTCCAGCGTGCTAAGGCACACCTCAGAATTGACTGAAGGTGTATGGGTGATGGCTGTCAGGGTCTCAGGAAATCCTTCCTGGTCCTCCTCGAGGCTCATCTCCTCACTAATTCCGGAAGTTTGTTCAGGTGCATATTCTGCGGTGGTGTATCTCGATTCCGTGCTGTATGGACTCTTTTTGCTTGTCTCTCAGCCTCATCAGCTTGCAGTTCATAACCTGATATTTTAGCTATCAACGAGTTCAGATAACGCCACAGTCCTAATTCCTTATTATGTTATACACTGTCCTTTTGCGAAAGACTTTCCTGTCCGATTCTGTAACATCTAGTATAATAACACGTTACCAGGCCATGTGATCTGAGGTGCCAATTTCTTCACATTAAGAAGTATCTGTGTTGCCTTGTCGTGGTTTCAGCAAGTAGCTGGGATATGGAGCGTATCCCAACAGGTAGCGTGTAGTTAGCTCCCTTGGTCGGAAGAAAGTAGAACATTCTTGACCATTATTTTATATTAGGAAGGAAGTCGTAAGTTCTCCTCCAAGTTTCCGTCCTGTTCCAGGTTTCTTGCCACGCTCGATCAATGCAAGACTATATTTCCTTACAATATATGGCGCTTGCGACCAGTATCTCTTTTAACTTATTATATTCACCCTATTCGAGCCAACTTTGTGCATCTATCTTTCTTACAGTTTCTTCTGGAGTAGCTGTGGTCCAAGGGTACCGTCGTTCAGTAATAATCGAAAAGTTTTAGGTCCCGTATTCAAACCCGGATATAGCTTAAATTCTAACAACAAATCATCAGCATTGGCGGTCAAAGACTCCTGGCATAAGAAGTCAACCTCAATCAGCCAACGAGTTCCTCAAAGAGGTCGGAGGAACTGACAGAGGTCCAAAACACTATCTTGCCCTTGGAATGGAAAACTGACCCTAAAGGCGGAGGAATCAGCAAACGTTAACGGCACAAGGATGCTGAAGACGATGGAAACCACTGTATTAAAGACGGATAATGTCTATCGGCAGGACATGTGGCCTGTAACTGAAAAAGTGTATAGATGCTCTCTCCATTGGCAAAAGATTTCGGACTATTTCCTCGTACAGATATCCTAGACAAGACTGCCAAGATGGAGTGTTGTGAGAAAAAGACTGAATAACCAACGATCCCGTAACTTTCTACGAATCGGGCCGTGGAATGTCGGAACGTGGTAGGAAAGCTACAGATTCTGAAAATGCAAATGTTAGGGCTTTTTTTTTAGATATACTGGGGGAATGGGATAATATCAATAACAGCAGAAAATTGCATAAAGTGGTAGGATTCTTTACGAATAGGAAGTCAGGTCGGAGAATAATTTAGGCATAATTCCGACGTGGTAAGCAGAAGATGAAGAGACAGAGAAGATATATGAGAACACATATTTCAGTATGTAAAGGGAGATAAAAATCTAATAGTTATATGGGATTGGAATACTGCTGTAGGCGAGGGAATAGAAGAAAGGGTTACGGGAGAATAGGAGCTTGGTCCTAGGAAAGAGAGGAGAGACTATCTGACTTGTGCAAGACGAAAATTTTGAACATTAACAAATGAATACCTCAGTTTTCTATTGGGAAAAATGCTTTTGTTGCAGTTAAGACACAGTAAAAGTTGATGTACACAAATGTAGCCAGTGGGTCTGAGTGGGTTAAACTGCAATATTATTCCTTTCCAAAACTAGACATGCCTACTTTGTTTACGGGCAACCTTCACCTTTATCGCAAACCGAACAGTGATTTTCTAGAGTAATGAAATTTGGACTACTTCTTAAACGATTCTGCCAATTCACATCTCCATTTACTGTGTTACAAAATGACACGAATGACAGGGTTGCGTAATTAGCGACCAATCTCTTGAGAGCCGGAGAAGTTTCAACGGAAGGGCACACAGATGTGGGAAAAAGAACTTGTGTGCAGTATCCACTCGTCTGTCTTCACGGAAAGCGTGATTAAGATGAAAGACTGGTCGTTGCTGTCATTGAAATGTGTGTCATTGGAAACGCCATGGAAAAATAAACGAATGACGACCGAAACGAAGAGTGTTATGGAGCACAAGAATCCCTAGTAGGCTCAAGTTATTACGATAACCGACAGTTGCGGGATACAGCCGACCACTTGACAGGTAAAGGATGAGTTAAGACAAATTGGCTCATTCCTCGCAAACTTAACGTCCCGCTGCGCTGGTGGATTGAGATTGATGGCAGCAATAATTAAGAGTGTGACCAAACAGGTCTTCTGCACCGCCAGTTATTACTGCCACCACGAGATGTCTTCCGCTGAGAGATGTACTGGAAGTCCATAGTGAACGAAAAGAGGAGGAACTTTCTACGGAAAGGTTGTGCAACTCTAATGGTTCATTATTTTATTTGATCCCGTCTAAATCTGGCTGTCAAGTAACATAGTTTATTCACTACGTTGAGGTAGTGCTGAATTCATATCAAGAAAGCGCCAAATTCTAATGAAAAATATTTAGCATCACAAAGTAGTTTGTAGAAGATATTCGGACAGTCAGTGTAGTCATTATTAAACAATTTGCAGTGATGTTGAACTCAATTTATGCATAAAAGTACTGTTCCTATAACAGAAACCGTGAAAACAGACTACCACGAAATTATTGCGTTGTTCAAATATGGACCTGATTTCATCTTGACCTAAGAAACAGTAGCAGTACAAATTAGGATAATGGAAGGCATCCCGTGGTCTAAGCGCTCCAGCACAAAAAAATAAATAAATAAATCTGAAAGGGAGTTTTTGAAACACGGAAACAGGTAAATATCATTCAGTACGTAAAACATTCCCTATGCTGAATATGAAAAATCAAAAACTAACATTGAATTCATTTGTCCTAGAGACATTCTATGGCCGATGTGGATTAAAATTTTAAGCCACCAATAAAATTGTATGGAGATATGTCACCAAAGATAAGTCTATTAGATGACGCAGGTCTTATAGCTGCTCGGAAGAAAGACTGAAACGGAAATAATGAAGAGTTTCTTTGTTTGTGCCGAATCGCAATTTGAACTACCGTCCACAAGGATACGAGTGCCGTGTCCCAGCACTCCACCATTTCGCCGGGTCGATGTCATGGTCATCATTGGGATTAGGCTGAAGACCGGCTCTCCCACATTGGTGGAGCCTTGTTCATGCCATCATTGCTTGAGTTGTCCAAGAATTATCCAACTCTTAAATTCCCTCCAAGTAGTTAATTTCATCCATCAATCATTTATTGTTTATACTTTGACTTTTCTCTAATATCTAAATATTTACCTACATTTCCACATAGTAGCAAAGCTCTTGGGAATCCTATTTGAGATCAATATTAAATGAAACAACAAGTTCACTGTTACTGTTACTTGTTGTTTTCATTTAATGTCAGTAACATCACGGTAAAGCCTAACCTAAAAATGTTCGCATTTAAAGCTATTTGAGATCCTTGTGTCTTACTTGTATATAATTCGTCAAGTGCCCAGGTCTCACACCCACAGACGATTGCCCTAATTTTATAGAAATTAATTTCGGTTTCTTTTCTCGTCCGCCTTTTGAAAGTTAAGCTTCCAGTGCCACACATGTATTGGAATCTGGTGTTTTTTCGATGTTCTTCTTAATCTTGAACGGATGTGATTTGCAAAGTGTATATTCTACTATCTTGTAATTAAAAAAATTATCCTCACATCTTGGATACTTTTAAGTACTATTATTTTGTTACTCTCTGTAGAGATCTTGTTTTTACATTCTTGCCACAGTAACAGCATCTTGTGGGCAGAGATCTACACTTTGTCTTAATAATCATAATTGTTTATTTCTGTGTTGTCTGACATTTGTAAACCAGAGTGAACTAAAAATTTCTAATTTCTTAAACGCTTGTGAGTAATGTATTAGAAAGTATGGGTGGCAGGCCCTTGTCTAACCGCCTCATTTATTTGGAGTTTATTATGCACATTTGGGCCATTTTAGATCTTCTTTAAGGTTCTACACTTATATTCGTTTTTCAATCTGTGAACCATATGGCTAGGTATTCTAGTTCTTCCGCCATGATCCACGGAAGCTATCTACCTATTTTCTAAAATGTATTCACGTAATCGTAAACAATTATGGGTTTTACTACTATACTGTTTTGTTTTGCTTCTCATTTGTTGCATAATGAAGGCAGTGTCAGTGAAACAAATAATTTTATTAAACCTGTCACCACTTCCATCACCCTTTCAATTTGCCAATGAACTGCTAATGAATCGATTCACCAACCGAGATACGGGGAGAAGAACCTATTACTCCACTTCCTGTGAAGCAACAGCGTATATCTAGTACGCTAGTACTCGCCATAAGTACGATGACAATGCGGAAGAGGCAAGCAAAAATATGTGAGAGTCGAAGTTGTGACATATCACAGCACAGCCACGGTTTCTGGAAGAGCTGACCAGACAAGAATACAAGGACAAATTAAATAAAATCTGACCAACGATTGCGTTCTGCCATTCCAGCCTGATATGATACCTGGGCGGGAATGCTGCAACTGGAGAAACACATTCCATTTATAAACAACCCAGTGTCGGCCCTCATTCTATGGGTGTTCAGTGTCCTCCATTTGTGCTCAGTAGACTTCAGAGTTTCACAGTATGCCCACTGATGCAGATGACACCAGCTCGTCAACACAAAAAAAAAGATGAGAAGCAGATGACTTGCAATCGTTGCAGTTAGATATGAAGCAGCCAGCTGCTACTGACAGACTTCAGTATCAACAGCTGCAGACCTCTGCGTCAGATCACTCCTCTTATGTTTTGTTTTGTTTTTGAATAATCAGTCTTCAGACAAATCTGTCTTGCTTCTCAGTTTTTTACCCTCAACAGCTTAGAATCACAAAAGTTGTTCCATGATGGTTCTACTCATCAGTATTTTCCATGTATTCCTTTCCTCGCCAATTCTGCTGAGAACCTTCTCATTCCTTATTTTATCAGTCAACCTAACTTTCAACTTCTTCTGTAGCAGCGCATCTGAAACCCTCGATCCTCTTCTTTTCCGGTTTCCTAAGTCCTCGCTTCAATACCATAAAATTCTGTGCTCCAAACGTACATTCTCAGAAATTTCTTCCTCAAATTAAAACCTATGTTTGGGACTGGCCAGAAATGTCAGTTTTGCCAGTGCTGTTCCGCTATTGATGTCTTCCCTGCTCGTACGTAATGGAGAATTTTGCTATGTAAGTAGCAGAAGTCCTTAACCTCGTCTTCATCGTTATTCCCAACTCTGATGTTAATTTTCCTGCAGTTCACACCTCTGCTACTTCTCATTACTTTCGACTTTCTTCGATTTATTCTCAATCCAAATTCTGTACTCATTTGACTATTTATTCCGCTCAGCAGATTCTATAATTCTTCATGTTTAGTGAGCATATCAGTATTACCATAGAACCTTGTCATATACATCCTTTCGCCTTGAATTTAGTTCCAATCTTGAACCTTTCTTTTATTTCCCTAATTACTTCTTCGATGTATAGATTGAACCGTAGGGGCGAAAGATTGCACACTTCCCCTTTTACATTCATTTTAATCCAACCACTTGGTCTCGCCGTTCCAGTTTTATTGTTCACTCTTGACTCTTGTACATACTGTGTATTATCCTTCTTTCGCTGTAGCTTACCCAGGATTTTTTCAGAATTTCAAACACCTTGCCCCATTTGACTTTGTCGAACGCTATTTCCCGGTCGACAATTCCAATGAATGTGCCTCGATTTTCATTATTATTTTTTCCATTATCAACCGCAATCTTCGGAAATGTGTGGATGATGTTTTACGGAATTTAATGGTATATCGCCAGACTTTACATTCTACAGACCAACTTGAATAGTCGTTTGGTAGCCACTTTTCCAAATGGTTTTAGAAATTCTGATGGAATGTTATCTATCCCTTCTGTCTTATTCGATCTTAAATTTTCCAAAGCTGTTTTTAATTCTGGTTCTAATAGAGGATCCCTTACCTCTTCTATATCAGTAACTCTTTCTTATTCTGTTACGTCATCAGAGTTGCCCCCTCGTAGAGGCCTTCAGTGTGCTCTTTCCACATTTCTGCTCTCTCCTCTACACTCATAACATTACAACCATTGCTTTTAATTTCATCGAAGGTTTTTTTGACTTTCCTGTATGCTTAGTGAGTCCATCCGAAATAATTTTTTTTCGATTTATTCACATTTTCCTTGCAGTCATCTCGCATTATCCTACCTACTTCTTCTTATTTATTTAGTTCCTAGGTGACGTGTATCTCTGTACTCCTGTATTTCGTCGAACATTTTTGACTTCCTTCTTTCATCGATCAAGAGAATTATTTCTTCTTTTACCCATGATTTTTTCGCAGTTATCTTCTTTGTACTTATGTTTTCCTTTGCAACTTCTATTGGTGCCCTTTTCAGCAATGTCCAGTCCGCTTCAACTGAAATTCCTGTTGAACTGTCCCTTATCGCAGTGCCTATAATCTGAGACAACTTCAAACGTACTTCTTTATTTTTTAGTGCATCCATATCCCACTTCTTTATACACTGATTCTTCCTGACTAGTATTTTAAACTTCATCCTGCTCGTCATCACAGCTAAATTACGATCGTAGTCTGTTCTGCTCCTGCGTATGTCTTACAAAGGAGTGTCTAATTTCGGAATCTCTGCCTGACCTTGATATTATCAAAATGAGATCTTACCGTGTCTCCCGGCCATTTCCAAGTTCACCTCTTTCTCTTGTGATTCTTGAATAGGGTGTTTGATATCACTAGCTGAAATTTATTGCAGAATTTAATTAATCTTTCTCTTCCGTGATTCCTGATAACTTTCTCGTATACTTCTTCCCCTTCAACCACATTCCAATCCCCCATGACTATCAGACTTTCAACTCCCTTTATGTAATAAATTATCTGTTCCATAATCTCGCATGCCATCTCTATCTCTTGATCTTCGGCTTGCGATGTCAGCATGTATGCCTTAGCTATCCTTGTCAGTGTTGGTCTGGTGACGATTCTGACGATAACAATCCTATCTCTGAACTGTTACATTAACTCACTCTGATAACGAATCTCACTCCCATTATACCATTTTCTGCTGCTGTTGATATAGCTCTATATTCATCTGACCAGAAATCGTTGTTTTCTTTACACTTCTCTTACCGTCACTATATCTCATCTGATCCTTAGTATTTCCCGTTTCAGATTTTGTAGCATCCCTAGTACATCAAATTTCTGACAATCCGCAACCCGATTCGTCGAACTCTATCCTTGTATGTTTTATTCAAACTTGTTCTCAGAATCACATCTCCATTGACAGTCCCCTCCCAGAGATCCTTTTTCAGCGGAGGATGATAATCAGTTTTTCAATTACAGACCACGAGTCTTATGGAAATACATTTTTTAATGCTATGGTTTTCATTGTCTTTGGAATCCTCATGAAATTGATCATTACTAATTCTTCCGTCCTTAGGGCCATTTCACCTCCTCAATAATAAGAGAGTGCCCTGAATCTCTCCTATTTTCTTCGCCCATTTTGACAAGGTCGTTGGTAGAACGAGCGTGACCTCTAATGATGGAAGTCTCCAACAGCCATTTCTGATGGTTTTTTATTCGAAATGCGGTTAGAACCTGAGACCAAGGACGTTCTGGGCACTAATCAAAGATCTTACCCCTAGACAAGAGGTACCAAGTCCATATATAGCTTACTCTTCGCTCCCATACCGGTGAGTCACTTTCTGGGACTCCTTTCTGCTGACAGCCATCTCCCTGGTAAGCCATGGCTCGAGCTTGGGCAACCTAGATGACCAGCTGTACTGTGACTGTCCACTGCCCTATGTAGACTTACATTGGTGCTGTCCTTCAGGAACAGGTAGACACAATAATCTTCAGCCAAGCCAGAGGCTGTGTTTTAACTCAACTTCCTATGATGTGTCCACTGTTGAGTAGTGTAAATAGTACAACTGATGCTAGAACCCTCTGCACTCTGACGGATAGCCATCTTCACTGATTGCATACCGTGCTGCTTCAGGCCCAGAGCCCTGACTTGGCGGTTTTAGTTTGACACTCTGCTGAAGAGGAATGTTGCCTCAGCAATCTGTTTATCTGTGCCCGCCCTTGGGCATCTGTCCGCAGTCTTAGGAATATGGCTATAAACGAGATGTGGTACACATTTCCTTGTACTTGTTTCTGTCAGAGAACTTTGGTGACAGCAGTAGTCTCTGCAACATTAACAGGAGTTGTCCATGGAGAGGACACTGCAATTGTTGCAGAGAACAAGGCCAACAGCGTAATTTTCATCACAGTGTTTCCAGTGGACTTATATTTTGATGTTTACCCCTATTTTTGGCCATAGGTTTGGTTGAAAAATCAGATAGCTCGAGGAATTTAAAAGTACGATTTGTAAAGATTAAGTAACTTTATGACCCTCCTTAGTCCAGGGATAGCAACAGAAAAGACTGTGTAACATCCAATGCAGCGATTTTTATGGCAATGTGTTTTGCACATAAATCGTACAGACGTGACATAATTAGGTTTAGTGGTACTCGGCTTTTTCAATAGAGTGAATCATTTCCAGCAGACTATATAAAATATGTCCCATGTAGTTGAGACGTACTTATAGTCTTGAGCATCGATTTCTTAGACAGACACTATGAAGAAACTGGTCTTTTAGAGCGAGCAATTGAAGTCACTGTGATGTTATTCCAAGTGGCAGAGACTGCCTCGAATAATAAGCTGTGGAAAAGTTATCTTGTCAAGAAGGTCGGGCCGAGCAAAATGCTTACACAATCGTTAGGGCTCAGTTTGCACGAAAGAGCGCTGAACGGCACCTGGAACGTATTCCCGGTGAGCGTAGGTGCTGAACTACTGAATGATGTTTTGTGTGTGGTAGAGGTACTAGTAAGCAATTTTGAATTGGACACACATTTTTGTTACAAATTGTCATCACTCAAAATGAAAAAATTCTGCTGTGTTCACTGTTATTTAAACACTTGAAACGTTACAGATGCATATCCAGTGCTAAATATCACTGCATTTATGTTTCAAAACCAGCATTCATATGTAGTGCTGGAGTACCTGCACAAGACGACATTTACTGTGACATGCAAGTATCAACAATGTCGGCCGATACCGTTTGTTGTTAAGTATGCGCTGCTCATACTTCAACATTACTTGGTGGGGTGTCGAGAGTTTTGAAGCTGTGTCAATATACTGTTTACTAGGATAATTATATCGTCTTTTCCAAAGATCTGAATGAAGACACACATTGTCTAAACGATGCTTATAAGAAGTTGCGCCCAGCACACTTAACACCGAGTATTGACACCTGTCATCTACCACTGACAGAAACTAACTACCTACGCTATGTGATTAGCCAAGGTGGTGTAAAGACGGTCCTTAGGTTGACATGAACAGTGTACGACTTCCTGCCATCACAGACTACTAAACAGCAACAGTTATTTTTATATTAGCCAAATGTTATAAACAATTATTCAAGGGATCTCTTCACATTGGCTGATCATTGACCCACTTATTAAATAAACATATGAAACTGCAATGTATAGCTTAAATGTCAAGGCACATTCGAAAAATTCAAGAAGGAAGTGTTAACAATCAACTGTATTAATATTCACAACATATGAAAGGGAACTTATCCTCTGTCGTGACACAAGCAGCACGATGTGTTCAGAACCAGGATGTGAACAGCAAGTAGCGCCCAGTATTGCCTGCTTCAATACAAATAAAGCCAAAAAAATTACTTGCTCAAGGAGAAGAAAAAATTTCATTTAATATACGGGTTTAATAATTCACATTCACCCATGTGGCAGCAGATTCAACTTCTCAGCGGACTATACGACATTAAAATTACTAGTTAAGCTAAAAGATTCTTTGAGGCATTTGATTCAATGGGCACTGAACGTAAGTGAATTCAAGTTTGAGGGGATTCACAAACTAGCCAGAAAAGATGGTGATTCTGATGGGCTAAGCAGAAAGAACACTATGGAGAAGACTTTCAGAATGGCAGAGGACAAAAACTACTGAGAGACTGCAGGCTATGCAAAACACAGCAGTTCGACATGCAGAATTAATTGCTATGTAGGACAATCAAGCTTGGTCCAGCTGTCATGGTTCCAGCAACTCTAAGAGAGGGAGTATTAAAGGAAGCTGACAAATGTTATTTGACCATGGAGGTAACAGGATAACTGAATGATATTCGTGGAGAATGTGAAGACAGGATGTTGGCCAGTTTATGGAAAATAGAAAGCTGTGGGTGAAGTTAGCAAATTTCGGACACAGATAAATACCATTTCAAAGAGTATCACAGGCATCCAAGCCATTTGAAATGATGGGGATGGACACATTGGATCAATTTAGCCAACTGCAGGTGGATAACCACCACCTATCAGCTATTACAGACATTTTTCATGTTACATCACAATGCCTGCCATTCAAATTAACTAAGCGAATTCAGCACAAACAATGCTGAACCGCTGATTATTGGATTTTGGCATCCCTTATGTGATAATCGCTGATAATGGCATAAAGTTGATGTTAGACAGAGTAAAAGAACTTTGTCTTCTGCTACAAATCTGGTAACTGAGAAGTAGTCCCTTTCACCTGCACCTAATAAGAGTACCAAATGTGTTCACTGAACCACAGTGACTGGGATATTTATCAATCCTATATCGTGGCTGTATATAGTTCAAAGGTGCATGATAACTTTGCACCTCTCGACAAATGAGGAAGTATGTGGAAGAAAGATGCCATCATATTGTGAGGTGATTAAACTTAAGATAGGAAAAAATATTTTTTCTAAAACATAAAAATATGTTGGAACAGTGTGCAAAACTGAATACTAAAATGCCTGAGTGGCATGATAAGGATGGACAATCTATCGTTAAGTGCCCAGAAAATAAGAGTTGGCCCATGGGTGATGGTGAATAGTGCAGTAAAACGAAACGTGAAGCAAAGAAATTTCTTAGATTGTATTAAGGGACATATCAAGTGGTGATGACATCATCAGTAAACATCAATAATTGTCTTGATAAAACAGCTTTTTTTTCAAAGAATATCCAGTTTTGGATATGGAGTAGCCATCTTCTTACTCTCTCTTTCCCTTTGCACTGAAACAAGCCATAACCCCCAAAAATAATATAAATCGAAACATGTTACTATTGGCGTTGTTTTTACATGTTGCAGCAGAATGAGATAGTCTGAAGATGGCTATTACATAGTTGAAACTGGTAACTCTCTTCAAAAAACTGTGCAGTCATTACAATCAAATAAAAATGTGCATCATGAGTTCTCTCTCTTTCTCTCTCTCTCTCTTCGATGGTCTTCTACGTCAAATTATTTTCAGTAATCTTTAACTTTCAGTTTCCAGTACAGACAACTATTGTTTATATTTAGAGAATTACAATTTTTAAATGTGTTTAACATGCCCTGCCACAAGTGCTAGCACAAAAACTTCAATAGATCGTAGGGGGCAAGAAAGGAAAATAGTAATCACAAGCTTACATGCAGGTCATATGCAAGCTAACTTTAAACTTAGGTAGCATAAATCAGTGCCAAGGACTACTGGTTGTGGCCTTTCAAATAGTAAATGATGAATGGATGGTGTGGTGGCACTCAACTACATATACCCACACTCAGAGTTGAAATATTAATAGTTTTAGCTGGTTTCGTTGTCTACGGGCGTAGTTGACGCATTACAAGCCAAATACTGCTGAGTATACAGTATACAACATGAATGTACACATGAATCGAATGGTCAGTGGTTTTTATCACTCGGCAATTCGGAATGTAACGTAGAAATTTATAAATGAAGGAATACAATTAAATATAATGTGCACGTACTATCTTAACGACTTTGAATTATTAGTACTGTAGTTGAAGTATTTTTTAGAATGTGGTATATTTCTCCAAAACACTTATTCTGGTCGATGGCCCAGCAGTTAAATAAAATACAAGTTGAATAATAGGGAAACAATAGATTCCTACTTCACGTAATTAGTTGTGAACAACAACATAGTTCGTGAGATATTCCCTTGTGACGCATACTACGTCTCCACTGCAGAATCCATAGGAATCTCACAAGTGCCCAAGTTGGCACAACTAAATATATCTATCTCCCGCAACTACGCGCAAACTGCTCCACTCTCCAAGCCTTTCCCGCGACAGTACATAGCACCTTCACCTCCAGCACTCTCTCCGTGTCCTGTGTGACCCTCCCTTGTGCTGCACTGTTCAGAACTCCACTTCCATTCACTTCAGTAGTCGTATCCCTTAGTACCGAGGGCTGTGATTGGCGATAGCCCTCCCATCATATCTCCAAACCAACGCGCACTCACAAAGATTTTGAAACACATTCGAAATACTGGATTTACATTTCAACGGCTTGAAATTAAATAAATATTCCTACAGTTGGACCATAAACACGCTCTAACATACACATTATTAAGTACATAAATAAATAAAATAAACATATATCAAAGGAGTAGCAACAAAAGGTAGGCCAGTAGCCTAATGTCTCTGTGCTTTCTAAAAGACAGTGAATATTTAAACAATTTCTTCAATAACAGTATATATCGGATACAAACAAAGACAATGACGAATAAATATACACTCCTGGAAATGGAAAAAAGAACACATTGACACCGGTGTGTCAGACCCACCATACTTGCTCCGGACACTGCGAGAGGGCTGTACAAGCAATGATCACACGCACGGCACAGCGGACACACCAGGAACCGCGGTGTTGGCCGTCGAATGGCGCTAGCTGCACAGCATTTGTGCACCGCCGCCGTCAGTGTGAGCCAGTTTGCCGTGGCATACGGAGCTCCATCGCAGTCTTTAACACTGGTAGCATGCCGCGACAGCGTGGACGTGAACCGTATGTGCAGTTGACGGACTTTGAGCGAGGGCGTATAGTGGGCATTCGGGAGGCCGGGTGGACGTACCGCCGAATTGCTCAACACGTGGGGCGTGAGGTCTCCACAGTAATAGATGTTGCCGCCAGTGGTCGGCGGAAGGTGCACGTGCCCGTCGACCTGGGACCGGACCGCAGCGACCCACGGATGCACGCCAAGACCGTAGGATCCTACGCAGTGCCGTAGGGGACCGCAACGCCACTTCCCAGCAAATTAGGGACACTGTTGCTCCTGGGGTATCGGCGAGGACCATTCGCAACCGTCTCCATGAAGCTGGGCTATGGTCCCGCACACCGTTAGGCCGTCTTCCGCTCACGCCCCAACATCGTGCAGCCCGCCTCCAGTGGTGTCGCGAGAGGCGTGAATGGAGGGACGAATGGAGACGTGTCGTCTTCATCGATGAGAGTCGCTTCTGCCTTGCTGCCAATGATGGTCGTATGCGTGTATTGCGCCGTGCAGGTGAGCACCACAATCAGGACTGTATACTACCGAGGCACACAGGGCCAACACCCGGCATCATGGTGTGGGGAGCGATCTCCTACACTGGCTGTACACCTCTGGTGATCGTCGAGGGGACACTGAATAGTGCATGGTACATCCAAACCGTCATCGAACCCATCGTTCTACCATTCCTAGATCGGCAAGGGAACTTGCTGTTCGAACAGGTCAATGCACGTCCGCATGTATCCCGTGCCACCCAACGTGCTCTGGAAGGTGTAAGTCAACTACCCTGGCCAGCAAGATCTCCGGATCTGTCCCCCATTGAGTATGTTTGGGACTGGATGAAGCGTCGTCTCACGCGGTCTGCACGTCCAGCACGAACGCTGGTCCAACTGAGGCGGCAGGTGGAAATGGCATGGCAAGCCGTTCCACAGGACTACATCCAGCATCTCTACGATCGTCTCCATGGGAGAATAGCAGCCTGCATTGCCGCGAAAGTTGGATATACACTGTACTAGTGCCGACATTGTGCATGCTCTGTTGCCTGTGTCTATGTGCCTGTGGTTCTGTCAGTGTGATAATGTGATGTATCTGACCCCAGGAATGTGTCAATAAAGTTTCCCCTTCCTGGGACAATGAATTCACGGTGTTCTTATTTCAATTTCCAGGAGTGTATTTATAAGGATACTACTACCGTTTTTCGTGTAACTGTGGAGTCCTTATGGCCTGATGCGATCAATAACACATGTACTATTCAAGTTACAAGCCTGTAATTTATACCGTGTCAAGTTTACACTAATAGCTTCCCAAAGACACGTCCACTGACAAAGTCGTATAAACCGTTCAGATTTTCGATATTGGTTGCTGGGTGTTATTTGTATAATTTACTGTCAGGTACCAAACTTTAAAGTAGTAAAGGTACTGAAAATCTGATTACACCATCAGAATTGTTATGCAAATAATGTTAACGTACATGTTTCTTTTTGAGGTATCATGATTCATCTGGCTACTATTAATTTTTACATGAACTATGAAATGTCTGTCATGAAGATTTCACAAAGCCCACCGTATTTGGCACTCCCAACATACAAGTCTCTTTCGTCGACACAGTGTCACCAAGGAATTCCCAGCCACACACTCGGCCTGGACCCCGTTGGCACCACGTGGTTGCTGCCAGACCCCGGCCTGCCGAGCGACCCGTGCGGCCATGCCAACTCTGAAATTAAAATAGTTTCAGGGCGCCATAAATCGCCCATTATCTCATGAGGTTCAGTTATAGAATACTTATTGTATATCATAAAGTACGTATGGAAGTTACAGTGAAGCTCTGTGGAGTGTTAAATTGCGTTTATAAAGTTTACTAATTTGTTTGTTGGCATGGCAGATTTGTGTTTTGAATTACATTTATATGTAGTATTTCTTGATAGGTACTCTAATTGACGGGAAGGTGTGTCAGTGTAACTGAATGAGTTCTGTCATTTCTCGGTGGACTACAGCAGTCCCACCTTGCAATAGGGGGAGTCAAGGCCTTGTGGATACCACTTATCCAGGTGTCACTAGTGGTGAGGATGATGATTCATTGTGCCCCACTTCTGGTGATGTTACGCCTGTTTAGAGGGGAAGTGGTGGATGCACTGCAGAATCAGTCACTAGAAGGAGAATTACTGTTTTCCACGAGGAGAACACCATACTGACCATCCACCACTGGACACTGACACTGATTTACAGTGTGTTGGGAATACAGGATTAGGTACAGGGGAGACGTTCACTTAATTATATATTGATGCCAAGAGGAAGAACATACAGGGAGAGTACCAAGGGGTCTTTCCTGTGAATGGACGCTGGGACACCATATGATAGGTCCTGTGTCAAAAATATTATTGTGAGAAGAAAGGCGATACAGGTGGGAAATGATTAAGGACTGTCTTTGGGATTGTGGTTAGTGAACTACATTCTGGGGCGAGGGTAGGAGGTAGCGGATACGAACAGAGATGTTAAGGAGTGGCATACCATGGAAATCACTAAACTGGACCAAAGTGTGTTCAATAACATTCGAGCATTGCAGGAACTGACTACAGAAATAACAAGGAACGTGAAAGCAACCATGGGCATGGGAGACTGGCATGTGAACGAGATACAGATCCAGACTGTTCAATAATAGCTAGAGTAGCAGTAGCAAGATTTCTACTGTACGGCGTAGGTGGTACTAGAGTGGAAGTAACAGCATTACAGGAAGCAAGACACCATGTGGTACATGGGCAACTTTGAGCTACACTGCCACATGTGGGACAATTCATGACTAGCATTGTGCTATGTGGTAAAGGTAGAAAACAGTACTGACGAAGCGTGACTGCACATACTAGTTCAGTTGACAGTAACGAATGTTGGAGTATGTTTCACAGTTCACCCATATCCTGTAAACTGGCAAACACTGGAAAAGTAGATACAGATAAAACACTGGAAGTGATACTGATCCCTAACGCCAGGCGAAGCTACACACTGATGTCAGAAGAGTGGCTCCATCGATTTCAGAGACGAAGAGTTATTATATGCCTAACTCAGCTGGTCGAGACCAACATAAAGCAACGTAAGATAAAGTTAGTTCTGGGCAAAGCAGATCCAGTAGAAGTCCGAAGAAAGGTTCTGCCACTGCATATTTACTTTCAAAGGGATAGTATGCTTTGGATTTACTTCCAGTTTAAACTTCATATAATAATAAATTGTTATGACTTGGGCCGATCACAGGAAATGATGAAGCTATGACAATGAAGTAGTGGATTACTGATCGGTGGTAGAACCTGTGACTTAGCAAGAAATATTTTTCACCTTCCAGCTGTTATCACAGCTATCTTAGTAAAATATCTCATGTAGCCCTTACTGCAATAGGTGGAAAAACCATTGAACGTTCTACCAACCTTGCACCGTACTCATTGAAACAACATCTTGAAACTTGGAATTCTCCATTCTATGGATGAACTTATACTGACACATGAAGGACATATTACTGCTTAGCTGATGCTTCAGCATATACGGCCATATCTTGACGAGCAGTGCAAGAAAATAATGACAGTGAGAATCTGCTGAGTGGTGTACAGTATACCCAGTGACGTAGTGAGCATCAGCCAGTAACCACAAGCAGGACATCACTTGCAGTCCAAGATAAAGCAGCCTTCTGCAGCCAACAATCTTTTCTGTCAGTTGCCGGGGAAATCTGCCTGAGCTAAGTCTGTATGCAATCAACTCTGCACCTGTGCACTATCAGTTCACCCACTAGGTGGCTACCACCTCCTTTCAGAATTGTGGATTCAAGCCTGGGCCACCTATCTCCACAGATACACTGTTGCTGTCCACCACTCTGCCTGGGCTCCAACTGTTACTGTTCATCACCCCAGGTGAGCACACACCGCTGGCTTCAGTCATGCCAGAGGTTTCAAAACCAAGAGTGGGCACACACCATTGATTTCAGACATGCCAGAGCCAGCAATTAACCCTGCTTGTTCCAGTGAGTACTATGATGCTGTTACGTGGGCAGACAAGCAGCCAGGGTTGCTCTGTGTGTCTGTCGTCAATTGGAGCCACGAGAAGCTTGCCTTGCGTCAGCGCTCTGCAGCTACGCTAAATCCAGATACTTCCATTCAAGCTTCGCTTGTATCAACATACCTGCTGTAAATGCAAGGACTGCTTAACGAGAGATGCTTCTCTGACAGTCCACCGTTTAATTCCAGCCACCAACTCTGCTGTAGTCAAGTCATGCGAGATGCCTGCACTTGATACTGACCTGCCAACAGCTCTGTCTATTCACCACTGCAGGGTCGACTCGACCCCTGCAGTGTGTAATTTTCACATTGAATACGATGTCCTGTTTTGCAGAATGATGTAACAATGGTATTGCCCCATGATGGTATGATTTGCGTTTGTAGCGTGCAGTCTCTTGAGCAACGGAAACAATACATCATACTTCACAAATTCTTCATGAAATATCTTTTCTCATTTTGCTTTTTTAAAGTGCTTCATGGAGTTCCTCATCGTAAGAGAATTCTATATTAGATTCTTCTGTTACCTTAGCTTTTTCGGCCTCATGTTGCTTCTTCTGTACACTTTCCTCATATCACAGATGTTGGTAATGTGCTAACCAGTCCCTCACTGATATTATTTTTATATTACCATGTTTTTTATTATCCATTAACTGTATTCCATTAATATTGCCTTTAGCAGCCAGTCTTCCTAAGTTGGGCCTTTAATTACAGTTATAATATAGATAAGAAGAAGTCTTACGAATCATTCGAAACTCAATGTCTACTTTGTTTCTAATCATAATCATACATCTTTCGTCTACTCATATAGTAGGCATTATCAATGATGCATAAAATATAGGTGCAGCTACGTGTTGTGGTGTATCAATGGGGGTATTCTCTCTCTCTCTCTCTCTCTCTCTCTCTCTCTCTCTATATATATATATATATATATATATATATATATATATATATATATATATGTGGGTGTGTAGGTATGTGTGCGTCTATGTGCTTCTGTGTGTAACTTCACTTCAGTTTCATTCTCTACAGCTTCCCTCATGCCTCCATTCAACACTACAGCAAATGTACTGTGTGCTACTATAATAGATATAAGTAGATAAATAAATAATTTAAATTTGATGCTATGAAAGACTACATATTTCCATGCCCGAGGCAGGATTCGAACCTGCAACCGTAACGGTCGATCGGTTACGGACTGAAGCGCCTAGAACGCCTCGGCCACCTCGGCCGGCCCAAAATTATTCTTTCTGAGAACGGCCTTTTCAAGGAAGATGGATAAGCGAACAGTTTCAGCACAACCTCTTGCCCTTGCAGCGGAAGACTGGCTTTAAAAGATGGAAGAATCTAAAATGATCAGTGGCATGATGTTTCAGAAGACAATGTAACACACTGCGTTAAAGACAAATAATCTGTGTCTACAAGACATGTGACTTATAATTCAAACAGTGTCATGTTGATCTCTTCATTGCGAAACATTCCGCTATAGTCTCCCATTCGCACCATCGCGAGGTAACTGCCTAGGGCAGGATAATCATGAGACAAAGACTGAATAAACAATAAAAGGATAACTTTCAACGAGTCAGCAAGTGGCATGTCATAAGGTTGGATATGGTAAGAAACAAGAACATCTGGAAAGAGACATACAATCTGGATGTAGGGGGAAGAGTGAAGGATACCTGAGCAAACGTCTGTAGAATATTTTCAACAGGAGCAGAAAATAGGGTAGCTTTCGTAATGAATATTCTGGTACACATACTGAACTCAGATGCAGAAGATGATGAGATAAGGTAAATGGGGAAACTGAACTGATCATTCAGTATGTAAAAGGAAATGTCAATTCAATAAAAATATGTGATTGCAATGCACTGCTAGGGGAAGGCTAGAATACAAAGTTACGAGAATATGTGCTCCAGAACAGGAATAAAACAGACGAAATACCCTCAGACTTCATGATGAGTATAATAATTCCAATCCAAAAGGAAGCTGGTGCTGACAGGTGTGAATATTACCGGACTATCAGTTTAATCAACCATGGTTTTAAAAATACTAACACGACTTCCTTACAGAAGGGTGGAAAAAATGATGAAAGCCAAAATCGAGAAACGTTCGTATGCATTCCTCACGAATGCTGGAAGACATGAGGATACCTGATCCTACGAGTTATCTTATAACATAGGTTAAGGAAAGGCAAACTTACCTTTATAGCATTTTTATATTAAGAAATTAGAATACTATCTCTGAAGTTCTTAATGCAGCACGGATAAAATACAGGGACCGAAGACACGAAGGGCAAGAAATGAAAGCAGTGGTCGAGAAGGGAGTGAGACATGGTTGTAACCTATAATCCATGTTATTCAGTACGTGCACTGAGCGAGCAGTAACGGAAGCCAAAGAAAAATTTGGAGTAGAAATTAAATTTCAGGAAGATGAAATATAAACTTCGATGTTTGCCAGTGACATTGTAATTTTGACAAAGACCACAAAGAACTTGGAAGAGCAGTTGAACGGCATGGACAGTACTGTTTTAAAGGAGGATGTAAGCTGGACATCAACAAAAGCCAAAACAAGGATAATGGGATGTAATCGAATTAAATCAGGTGATGCTTGAAGGAATTACACTCCTGGAAATTGAAATAAGAACACCGTGAATTCATTGTCCCAGGAAAGGGAAACTTTATTGACACATTCCTGGGGTCAGATACATCACATGATCACACTGACAGAACCACAGGCACATAGCCACAGGCAACAGAGCATGCACAATGTCGGCACTAGTACAGTGTATATCCACCTTTCGCAGCAATGCAGGCTGCTATTCTCCCATGGAGACGATCGTACAGATGCTGGATGTAGTCCTGTGGAACGGCTTGCCATGCCATTTCCACCTGCCGCCTCAGTTGGACCAGCGTTCGTGCTGGACGTGCAGACCGCGTGAGACGACGCTTCATCCAGTCCCAAACATGCTCAATGGGGGACAGATCCTGAGATCTTGCTGGCCAGGGTAGTTGACTTACACCTTTTAGAGCACGTTGGGTGGCACGGGATACATGCGGACGTGCATTGTCCTGTTGGAACAGCAAGTTCCCTTGCCAGTCTAGGAATGGTAGAACGACGGGTTCGATGACGGTTTGGATGTACCGTGCACTATTCAGTGTCCCCTCGACGATCATCAGAGGTGTACGGCCAGTGTAGGAGATCGCTCCCCACACCATGATGCCGGGTGTTGGCCCTGTGTGCCTCAGTCGTATGCAGTCCTGATTGTGGCGCTCACCTGCACGGCGCCAAACACGCATACGACCATCATTGGCACCAAGGCAGAAGCGACTCTCATCGCTGAAGACGACACGTCTCCATTCGTCCCTCCATTCACGCCTCTCGCGACACCACTGGAGGCGGGCTGCACGATGTTGGGGCGTGAGCGGAAGACGGCCTAACGGTGTGCGGGACCATAGCCCAGCTTCATGGAGACGGTTGCGAATGGTCCTCGCCGATACCCCAGGAGCAACAGTGTCCCTAATTTGCTGGGAAGTGGCGTTGCGGTCCCCTACGGCACTGTGTAGGATCCTACGGTCTTGGCGTGCATCCGTGCGTCGCTGCGGTCCGGTCCCAGGTCGACGGGCACGTGCACCTTACGCCGACCACTGGCGACAACATCGATGTACTGTGGAGACCTCACGCCCCACTTGTTGAGCAATTCGGCGGTACGTCCACCCGGCCTCCCGCATGCCCACTATACGCCCTCGCTCAAAGTCTGTCAACTGCACATACGGTTCACGTCCACGCTGTCGCGGCATGCTACCAGTGCTAAAGACTGCGATGGAGCTCCGTATACCACGGCAAACTGGCTGACACTGACGGCGGCGGTGCACAAATGCTGTGCAGCTAGCGCCATTCGACGGCCAACACCGCGGTTCCTAGTGTGTCCGCTGTGCCGTGCGTGTGATCATTGCTTGTACAGCCCTCTCGCAGTGTCCGAAGTAAGTATGGTGGGTCTGACACACCGGTGTCAATGTGTTCTTTTTTCCATTTCCAGGAGTGTAGATAAGGAAACGAAGCACTTAAATTAGTAGAAGAGTTTTGGTTTTTGGACAGCAATATAACTAACGGTGGAAGAAGTAGACAAGATACATAATGTAAAATGGCATAGGGACGAAATCATTTCTGAAGAAAAGAAATTTTGTTAACATCAATTATAGATATAATTATTAGGAAGTGTTTTCTGAAAGTCTTTGTGTGGAGTGTAGCTATGTATGGATGTCAAACATGGAGAATAAATAGTTTAGACAAGAAGAGAGAAGAAGTTTTTGTAATATGGTGCTACTGAGGAATGCTGATCATTAGATGGATAGATCACATAACTAATGAGGAGGTACTGCATACTATTGGAGAGAGAAGAAATAAACCGCACAGCTGGGCTAGAAGATGGGTTGATAGAAGACATTCTGAGACTTCAAAGTATTATCAATTCAGGATCAGTGCGTAGTGTGTCAATGTGCGTGTATGCGGGGGAGGGGGCTAAATATTGTGGAGGGAGACCAAAAGATGAACACATTAAATAAATTCAGAGGGATGTGAACTGCTGTAGTTCTTCGGAGATGAAGGGGTTAGTACAGGATAGAGCAGCATGGGGAGCTGCATCGAAGGATGTTAGTAGCAAAAATTATTCGGAAATGAAGGATAATCTAACATGGAGAGCTGCATGAAACCAGTATCTTGACTGATGGCGCCAACACCAACAATAGGAATGACAGAGGAGAAAGACTAATTGAGATCTGCAATGAATTTCAATTAGTAACACAGAATACACTGTTCGAAAATCACAAGGGGAAAGGCGTGTACTTGGAAAAGACCCGGAGACAAAGGATGATGGTCAAAGATTACGAAATCAGATATAGGATTGTAAAGGGTACTTATGAGCAGATATGTAGTTCGAACAACATTTAGTAGTGAGGAAGAGTAGGTTGAGGTTTAAGACAAACGTTCGAAAGAAACAACGTCGGAAGATGTGGGATAATGGCCGTATCCTCCACCTACTGGAGTATACGTATTAGTCTGGATTTGACAATGGTTGTGGTAGTGCGTACGTAGAAGCCTTCCATGCCGCCATTCCATCTGCTACCTTGGAAGCAAAATAACACGTTACGGTAAAATGAAAGAGGACATAGAAAGCAGTCAGCATAGGCAAAGAAGGCATTCCCGACCGAAAGAAAAATAGTAGTGCAGACATAGGGAAATATTAGCAATGAATTTCAGAAACGTCCGTTAGGAACACAGCATCATATGATAGTGAATCATGGGCTCTGGAGAAACTATGAGTGTGACAAATGAAGTGGAACAGTCTTCGATTTGATTTTATCGATTGGACTGCTTCCAATAACTTAAAAGCGTGTTTGATACTAAGTTGTAGAATTGCCAGACGGCAATAATAAAGTAAAGTTAACGTTTACCTTAAGATTGAAGGGACATCATTTACACATGTATGTCAAAAACTACGTTGTGAAGACAATACTGGTAGATCAGTTATTTCTATTATTATTAATACCTTTCCTCAAAGAAATCAACGTGCCTAGGCTTTGCGTCCAAGTTAACTGCTGCTCATTTATCATCAAGGGAGAGAGTGCCTCGTAAGTTTGGTTCTAAAATGCAAAGATGAAAGAAGATTACGTAGGAGAGCTGGCAATAATTTCCTGTCATAGCCAGCCTCATTTTAATTTGAAACCGCCGTTAAGTGCGGTTCTCAGGAAAATGCATTACATCAGGGCTTCAGCCTGACAGACCAAAGGCAACGATCCGTGAAACGTGAATGGAGGTAAAAAAGTTTCTCCGGCCTTCTGTCAGCCGTGCTTCTCTGCACGATAAAACTTGGCAGCAGAGCATGAAACCTGCTGGGGGTTTCATGACGCAGTATGTGCGAATAACTGTTAGCGGAACAAGTAAAACTACGGATAGGTTTACGCTCCGCTCACGGCGTACGAAGTTTGGCAGTTACGTGCTCTCTGGAGTGCATCGTAGGCAAAGCGCGCCTGGCATCCTAATGTGAAACAGTCGTGGCTGGTCTGACCGATGCTCGTGTTGTTCTTCCAGTCGAGGCACATTTCACCTGCATCTAAAGACAAATAAATTGAATAGAAAGTAAATACGATGGCAACTAAACCTGTAAGGCGACATAATAATAATAGCAGGAAGTAAACGGAAATTCTAATCAACAATAGATACATTGAAGAGTCTAGATTCTACAAACATTTAACGTCTTGCTGCTAGGAAACCTCCTAAACAAGCAGCATATTCCTCGCAAAGGTAAGCTCTAGAACAACAAACAAAAATTCGGAAGTTGTTTGACTCTCTCCTGTCCTTTGCCAGAAATAGAAGACAATTAATAATTAAAGTGGGATTTATGTCGCTCATGAAGAGATGTACATTCTTCCACAATAAAGGATCTTTTGTGTATGAATGACGCAGGTGTGTTAAATTTTCAAGTAAGTAACGTTGGTTCTACCTTGTTAATTAACTGGTGACAGTGTAAGCAAGTGAAGTCACATAAATAATCACCATCTGCCTACGGACTTTCTTATAATTTCCATCTTTGCATAGAGTTCGGCCCATTAAATATAATTAACTACGAAATAATTTTTGAGCATAACACAACCAGTTGCAACATAATGTATCATCTGTCAGAAACTGTATATTTATAGCAGAAATCTACAAAGCCAGAAAAACCACGAAAACATTTCGTTGTACGAAACTTTGTCCTACTGTCTCCGTATTATTACAAATAGAGAATATTTAAGCTGATAAACTAGTTTATTACATTTCTCGTCTTCATATTACACAAACTGTAACGAATGGTATTTCAAATATGAAGTTTTCGAAAAGAGACTTTGGCGTTTTCGGATAGATAATCTATTACATAGTGGCAAAAGAAGCAGTGTCTTTGTAGCTATATTGACAACAACGTTAACACTCATTAAATAGCAAACATTGTAAACAAGAATAAAATTAAAATTAGGCATTGGAGAGTTCCCTGCATAAGGTACCATTGGTGTAAAACAGCACCATCTGATTGATGTTCATAGGCCCTTCAAATATCCAATTTTCAGGAAATGCCTGTATCATTCTCTTTTACCGTCTGGAACTGATGTCACTAAAATCTGTAACGAGATAATCGAAGAGATGTGGCTGATACTTCTCACAATTACGTTGTTCCAAAGAATATAAGTCAAAGCAGCCTAGAGTAGCCGTAGCAGTTTTAACATGTCTTTGACGTAGAAAATTTGTATAACAGTTAATGAAATTACTGTTCTGTACATACTCTGATGCTAGAAATTTGGGATGTCAGAGACGAAATATTTTGTTGTGGACAACACTACTAATTTTTCACTCAGCCGGATTTATTATTTTAATTTTTATGCAGTCGATTTATAAGGAGTAACAATATCACTTTCAGACACTGTTATGGATATGACCTACCGCCTCAAGCATATCCTGTTAATGCGCTTCAGCATCCTACAGTTTGGTAAGTACAGGACTCGAGTCATCTGACGCCAAGTCTTCAAGTCGCCCATAGTCTGAACAGCAACAGAGAACAGTAACACACCGTTTGACTGACAGCACGTAAAAGGCTGTCCCAGTGAATGATCTGGTAATATAATAGTGAAGATGGATGTTGTTATTGTAATTGTGAATTCACTGTTATTTGTCTATCACTATCCTCATATCATTATTGCACGGAATAAGTTCCTCTAAAATTAGAGAGTAGTCAGTGCCGTTAAAATTGATCTATTAGTTCTCTGGTGATTAATGTGACACGAATATTTCCATACATTTCACCTCTTATGTCGTATCTATAATCTGACTGAATTGGCTTTCTTGTATTTTGGCATTGAGTATTCCGGAGATAAATCACTTTGAGTGTTAAACTGTTTCAAACTTTATTCGTAACCCTGTCGTTATGAAACTGTGTCATGTCGTATTAATTGAGTCGCACTAATTACATTACAAATTGTTGCACTAGCTAAATAAAAAAAATTGGGAGTGAGATATGTGGTTCAAGTAATTTATTGTTGGCTCGAACTGGGGTATTTTTTTGTGTGTTCTTGCGGAGCTCTTACCCAACGGTGAACGTGTGTGTCTGACTAAATAATGATGTACACTTCTGATACAACTAATTTTGTACGTAATTGCATTTTACAGAGTGAACAGACGACCGTAATGTCTTGTTATATAGTTTTTTCTTAATTTTTAGTACAGTGAATAGTGAACACTACAGTCGATTCAGGGTTGTAGCGATTCGCGCTACGTTTATGACAATCATCAAGGATCTTTACTTACAGTCTAAGGGGAGAGGCAGCAAATATAGATGTCCCTGTATAGTTTCGGACTGATTGTCCTGTTATTTGATCTAGTAGGTCGACGGTTCAGCAGTGCAGATGCATTGTCTTTAATTGCACATAAAATTATTGATACGTAGTCTGATCGGTTTTCAAATTTCTTTGATATATTGCGATATACATATTTCTATTTGTGCACATTTCTCTTGTTGGTGATAAATCTGTATTTTGTAAACGAAGATTTTGATATAATAATTATATTCAGTTCTTCATACAACAAATTTCTATCTATAGTTTATCTGTATCATTTGTTGAACAGACGACTGTAAACATAAAAATGAAATGTTTGGTGACCAGCTAACATATAGCCGACGAAGCTTATTTAATTCTGTTAAAATGAATATGCGTATGCTCCCCTGTTCTGGAATACAGGTATGGAGATGCTGTTGCTCATGTTGTGGTTTCCTGTCCTGAAATTTGTTTGATGCAGCGCTCCACGCTATTGTATCCTGTGCAAACATCCTCATCGCCGAGTACCTGTTATAATCAACATCCATTTCAACCTGCTTAATGTTTTCATCTCTTGGTGTCCCTCTGCTGTTTTCACGTACTTCCTTTCCTCCATTACAAAACTGGTAATCCCTTCATTCCTCAGAATTACTCATGTAAACCAATACCTTATTTTTGTCAAGTTGCGCCATGAAGTACTTTCTTCCACTGTGACATTGAGTTTCATCTCATAAATTAGTCGGCCTACCGATCAACCTACAGCTTTCTTCTGTAGTAACACTTTTCAGATGCTTCTATTCTCTTCTAGTTGAACTGATTTTCGTCGACATTTCACTTCTGTATAGGGCTATATTCCAGATAAACACCTTCAGTGTTGACTCCCTGACACATCAGTTTCTATGAGATGTTAATGTTTTTTCTTCTCTTTTCAGAAATTCTTTTCGTTTTGTAGCCAGTGTGCAAATAATATCCCCTCTACTTTGACCATCTTTTGTTGTTTTGCTGCCAAAATTCTCTCATATACTTCTCTTAGTGCTTCATTTCATAATCTAATTCATACTGAATCATCTCGTTTAATTCAGCTCCATTACATCTCCCTTGAGTGGCTGGACTATAATTTCACTTCATTGCCCCCTCTGCAATCCATCTGCAGAAGGTCACTTTGCGTATGTATAACAGGGTGAGATACTGAAAACGGACCAGTTGCGTTCAACGTTTTTCTCCCATCCCTCTGAAAACAATGTGGATGTGCAGTACTTGTCCTATGAGTAAACTGGCGTTAAATTAAATAATCCAAGAGGGACAGTTATTCTATTTATAATTCCTTATGTAAAATTTCTGTTATATCTGAATGTATTTTATGCTGGTGACTGGTTTTGAAATGTAGCCATTCATTTTTTTAGCCAGGCTTACAGTGAAGTATTTTTCAAATAGGTCTGTTTTGAAAATGAGTGGGTATGTTGAATCTAGCCACCAGTATAAAATACACACAAATGTGCTGTAAATTTTTAATAAATAATTATCAAATCTAACTTTCTGGTCGTTTCCAACAAAATGTTTAAACTGCATATTACCATGCTGTTTGAAAATCCATGTAGATCACTTGTGATAAATAAAGAATAGAAGATGGCAGATGCAGAGAGATTGACCCAGCCTGCTTAGGTATCAGATTTCCTGCCTGTCCTATGAGGTCAAAATCAAAGATGGTGAACCAGGAGATATAGTAGAGTCTGCATAATTAACGATTTTCCCCTACCCAGTGATGTCATAATCTAAGATGGTGGACACACCATACTGGTCTAGCCTACAAGGTAGTCAGTTTTCTCCTAGCCTTGTTACATCTGAATCTATTAAAGTGTACCAGTAGATACTTGGCCAGCTTACACAGTTGTCGGATTTCATGTGTTAAGAATCATAATGTAAGTGAAAAGTAACTGTAAATTTAAGAATAATGTGTTTTCCTCGTAATTTTGAAGTTAAGTGTCAAGAGTCCACTAGCGCTACTCATATGTTCAGGCTGTAGGCGATGTGTCATGTTGATACACTGCTACTGCAGCACACTATCTTACATTAAGTGTGGACAGTTCTAGGCTATCAAATTTCAACCCAACAACACTTTTAGTGAAGTGTACGTGCATCCTCTCTTAAAGTAAGGACTAATGCAATGGAAATGTACGATATTGCCCTTGCCTGTCGAACTAATTATTCGCAAGTTATGGCGAAATTATAATTCAGGAGCCCTCCCGGAAATGGAAGTGAAGTACGATTACTTCGGAACAATTTTTGTGACTATTTATAACGTTAGTTTCAAGACACCAGCTACTGATGTATATTATGAATGTCAGTTCCTCGCAACGCAAATGAAGTCAGCCCACCTATCACCGAAAGGGTAGTTATCTGCAGTGGCACAATGTTGTGTGCATACGCTCAAAGCGGCTGCTTTGAAAGCCCTGTTAGAAAAAGAAGAGTCGGTGGTGATCAAATTTTCTTTAGACTGTCAAAAGAATATGGCATTGCCCAAGTTACCAGATCAAGCTGCATATTATTCCTGGCAGTTAAATTCACACAACCTTACAACTGCAGAGGAGGATCAAGATCTCCTCAGAACAAGGAAACGATTAAGATCTATGACTGACTCAAACATGAACACTCCAAAGAGTGAAGTGAAATTGATTCCGCTTTACACTACCGCCTGAACCTTTCTAATCTACTGGATGTTACAACAGTTGAACAGTATATAGGGGATGTCCTGGTCAGTGCAATGGTTGGAATCCTGGGTTATTGGTTGCAGCTTGCATTTTCCAGTAACATTCAGGACGTACATCCAATGTTAACTGTTGTTAGAAATTCTGTCCCTTCTCCAGACCGTGCACTTGGAAGAATAGAGATGAAATGCCATTGTGGGTACTTCAAAATATATTGAAGTGTTCTAAGGCTCAGAAGTGAATTCCCCGTACAAACTGGAATTATGTTGTATCTCAAATAAATAAACCTCTAAGGAGATGGCATTTCCAACTTCACCAGTGTAAAAGAGTTATCTTCAAGAGAGGCAGGTCTGTAGTTTTGATTAGAGGTGAGCCCGGTTATAGATGTGACATTGGTGTTTCCCGTTCTCTCTTTAGGAAGCACCATAAAAATGACGTTATTACCTTAAGTATTCTACCAAAAGGTCTTCCACTAAAACTGGGATAATTAAAAGATATCCATTAACTGCTCTCGAAACGGTTTGGCAAAGCATGGCAAAGTAATGGTGAGCTCATCTTTTTTCCCAGATTGATGAAAATGGAACATACTGGGAATGAATGTTTCGCTGAACAGCTAGACGAAACGGAAAATAAGTGTGGTGATGAAGAAGACTCCTACTTCAGAATATGAATCATTTGCTGTTAAATCAGCACATGCATTATTTTCCGGATAGACATTATTACACTTTTAAAAATATGTAGGAAAGTAATGCATATCATGCAAAATTTACTTGACGTTTTTGGAAAATTTTGTTATATTTTGACTGGTATTGAATTTAATTATTGGCATTTCATATTTTTATATGTTATGACTGAAATATTTTGATTTCAAATAGCATAAATAAAAAAGGACGTCGATAACAATTCCAGTTAATGATGAAAATTATTATTAATAAGTTTTAGTTATGTTTGCAAAACCCACCCTTATCCATGATGACAGTTCCAAAACCCTTATCATCCAATGTTGAGTACCAAAACCTTATCTAATTTTAATTTTTAATTATCTTCCTTACATCCTTACATGTCACGAATTATATGCAGCTCTAAGACATATAAATAATGTAAGTACCTCCATATAAATTATTTCGCAGTGTGTGTGTGTGTGTGTGTGTGTGTGTGTGTGTGTGTGTGTGTGTGTGTGTGTGTGTGTGTATGTGTGTGTGATGTGGTACAATGAAGCAAAATTCAGGACTAGACTCTAAAAAGAGCATGATTTAGTCATCCTGTCTTTAATATTTCAGTCAACATGGTTTTTACGATGTATGCCCACATGTTGGACCATTCAAACACTTCACATTTAGAGCAGTATGTATATAATACAAGCTCGACTACTTCACACAATCTACTCAAAAAGCAAGATACAAAATGTCCACTATTTATAAAATAATTCAACAATGCACAGAAAGAACATATGCAAAATATGTCTTATTGGTTCACTACTTTATACTTTTTTTAAGGATACACTTTATAATTGATGCAGTTGCATGATTTATCCAATGGTTTTGAGTAGCCTTTGTACAGCTTATACTTTTTTCACTGTTTCATATAGCTAACGGACTTACATATATTTGGAATACAGTTTACACTTGATGTACTTTGCACAAAGCGGTCGTGGAATATTTACAGCCTCCTTGTTATTCATAACATTAAACTAACTATGAACTTCAATGGTATTTCTAGCAGCAGGTGGACTTAATGTAGTGTGCAGACAATATACACAATCTAATTCATACACACAGTGCGCACTCTACCCAGCATACATATTATGCACTGGCCTGTGTAGTCACACACTCAGTGTACACTCTATGTTACATATATAGTACACAATCTCTCACACAAAAGAACAATCTGTCTCTCTCTGTCCTACTTTGTCCCCTCGACCCTCTCTCTCCCTATCCCTCTCCCTCTGACACACAAACACACACACACACACACACACACACACACAAAAACCACACTATGGTATGCAGATAATATTATTTCTTAAACCCACTTGCATTTTCACTAGAGTAGCAACACTTGCATAGATTGTATGACTCAAGTGATTCCCAACACCGCAAACAATATGCTTACCATCACATGATGATAGATTCTCAGTAGTTATACACTGTAAATTTTTATACCTTTCTTTTCTGTGTGCAAGTCTTGTTCAATTCTCTTAAGAGGATAGCCTGTTTCCTGCAAATTACTCACAACAGACAATTTTTCATAATTACCCAGTCCAAATGCATCTTTATGAATTTTGTATCAGGCTGAAGATGTTTCTTCTGTATGCCCAATATTCCTTGCGTAGAATGTGCACTGTATTTTATGCTGATGTTTAGAACGACTTCTATTTTTACTGACGCCATATTTCAGGTTATACCTCACTCAGTTGTTTGAATGGAATGTTATTTTGATCCCTTGCAGTTTTAAAATGTTTGCGAACTTCTGTGAGACAGTTACACAATATATCACAGTGACCCTTTGAATCCTTTCTTCACTGGGTCTTTTATTTGAGATCTTATTACCTACATGCAGCAATTTACTAACAATACCTACACTGTAACCGTTATTAAAGTTATCTTCTTATTGGTGTTTAGTTTTATCTGTCTATCATTCCTGCTGACTGGCAAGTTGACCAGCTAGTACAGTAAACTACAGACGGCAGCGTCTTTCTAAGTCTGTGAATAACATGAATCATTAGGAATCACACAAACCGTGGTTGTCGGTTCCCCTAAATCGTACATGCATGCTTATTGCTATGCCTTTTAATGATCAAATCGAGTAGTTTCAAATTACTGTCCTTTCCATACTCCATGGAAAACTCGCTGTTTCTATGGGAATTGTTGAACTTCTTCGTTATTTCCTATGTATCTTCCTCAACTCTATCTACCAGTGTCTGATAAGCTGGACCCCTTGGATAAACCATTGTTTTGAATATACAACTTACTATTAAAAACGAAATAGTTGAAACATTTGATAATCTCTAAAATTTCAATGAATTCATTGTACTCCTATCTTGAAATTTTACTGTGTTTAAGGAAATGTTTTCTATTATTGCGATCGTTTTGTTAACTGGAACGTTGAAGTGCACATTCCTAACATGGGAAGTGTCAGTGACTGGTTTCTCGTTAATTTCGTCGATCAAAACCATGCTATCACGCTATTTTCTTTTAACTACTTTTAGCAACTCGTGACTGACATGACCAATTTATTATTATGTAATTTGACAAATTTTGTTGTCACTTCTTTGAGGATGACC
The DNA here is from genome assembly GCF_023897955.1 of Schistocerca gregaria. Taxonomy (NCBI): domain Eukaryota; kingdom Metazoa; phylum Arthropoda; class Insecta; order Orthoptera; family Acrididae; genus Schistocerca; species Schistocerca gregaria. The sequence continues at coordinate 760,266,350 of NC_064922.1, forward strand.
ATATCCTTCTCGAACTTTTTGTTATATGGTGGTTCAACATTAAGCTTTATTCCTTTAACATTTCTGCTTCTAGACTATTAAAGGTGATGTCAATTTTGTTAATTGCCTATAGGTAAAAATGGAAATTCCTGAAATAGCGTTGCTGCTCATTCATTTTTCTGTTCCCATGAATGCTGAGTCTATGCATTGTTTTTTTTTTGTCTTTTTTCCTTTAAAACCTATCTGTGTAATACTTAATGAGGCTGACATCATAGTTTCTCCCATAACTTCTCATGTAATACGTTCTTATGTTCAGTCTGCTCCCATACTACTTGCTTTATAACTACATCCTTCGTTTTACACCGGAATTTAATTTCGGTAGGCATCCAACTAATTTTTTGCTTTTTCAACAGCCATTCAGCCGGCCCATAACCTGATGTCTCCAAGTGTTAGCACAACATAATTTGGAATGAAGCAATTTTTCACACATTTTAATTAATGTTTGCAACAATTTTTAGCAATTTACATATTGCATTTTAATAGGTATTCGCAAACCTCATGGTGTCGTCTGGCAATGGCAATTTAATATTATCCATGACGGATGTGAGGTGACAGTTGTTATGTTTTTTGACAGTAATAGCTATTAGCATTCAGTCACAATTTTTTTCCTACACATAGCTCAGCAATGTGTTTTGGGAGACAATGCTCTCAGTGCAATGAGAGACAATCCTCTAGGACCTAGCTCATAGGATTAGCACACTAAAATTCTAACAATGCAGGTATGGTATTCATAAATTAAAATGGAATAAAATGGCATATGATTATGTGTACTCGTGTTACATCAAAATCGATGACTTCTGCCAGTGGTCATCTCATCTCTACATTCCTTGCACAGAGTTTTTAAACTTTAAAATAGTATGAATTTCACAGGACATTTGTACAGCATCCTGTGTAGAGCAATACGGCAGATGTGTTAATAGCTCATATGTCGAAAATATTTTCAAGCACCTAGGGCAGTTATGCTGTGCACCATTATTTATTGGAAAACTGTGAGGAACTAATATGGGAGATGTCTTTGATCCATCAGTATTGTTTCTCCAAAGTGAAGATACGGTATTGTTATATCTTATCCTATAGGATTAACAACAAATCTAGATATGTTACACATTGATGAAGGTAATTGGACAAGTGAAGGGATTCGTCAAAATGAAAATGTAGCTCATCTAGAAGACCATTTATAGAACACTAGTGCGACAGAATCTTGTATGCTGTTAGTCTGAGATAGCCATCATGTCACGTTACAGGAAGACATAATGAGTTCATAGATAAGATACTAGGTTTGTTACAACTAGTTTCTAGAAAAACAGAGACGTTTCGTGAACTCTGATAGGAGTCCATGGAGGGAAGATAACTTTCTTTTTCTGAAGCTGACTATACAATGGTTTTACTGAGCAACGTAAATTTAATGTAACGATTGCAAAGATAAGATGAGAAAATTTAGTGCTCGTACAGTGACATATAGATAGCCTCTCTGTTTCTGAGGTAAACACGTAAGGAAATGACTAGTAGTGGTACAAGGTATCATTCACCATGCACCATACAGTGGGTTGAGGAATACGTATATATAGATGTTGGTTGACTTTGAGTGTAATAACAGCATCATCTGACTTGCTTACCTTCAGATCATATAAATGAAGTGATAATTGGGAATTCTGCCTCTTAAATGTACTGATGTCCTAAAAACTGATGGGGAACTCGATGCAATATATACTGTCATTGTCGTTAGGGTCATGAATACAGAGAATCCAACATCTCTATGCACCTGTTAACAAAGCACGCCAGCCCTCACCTGCTGGGAAGTCAAGAATGGAGTGAATACCTGACTAGCGAAGTCAATCGATCCTAAAATATCAGTGACATGGAGTAAGTAATATGCGATAAATACAGACACTAGCACAGACAAGTCGATGCAATACTCTCATTGAGATGGTGTAGCCGACATCTATATGCTGCAGTTAAGGTCAACGCAACAAACCTTAACTACCAATAAATCAGATTCGATGGCACAATGTCAATAATAATTGACCATAAAGCAACAATGACACTGGCTATTTGTAAATATTAAAAATACAGATATTATCATAGACATGTGTGTATCATACTCACCGTGAATTTGTGACACTAAATCACTGTGAAGAATGTGTTAAAACAATTGTTAATGTATGGGTGCTGGCCCTTCAGTTGTGGCAAAGGTGAGAACAGACTATGTATCAATAATCCATAATTGATCAATCCTAAAAAGGAACGTGACTGTGCAAGTTGAATTTCGAAAAACACATTGATGTTTATACGATACAGACCCTGAGATGGTGTAGGTTCAAATATATGTGTTCTCCTCAAATCATCAATATTCATTATTCCTAAAACACAACAAAGTACTTACACATGCGCGCGCACACACACACACACACACACACACACACACACACACACACACACAAAAACACAAACAGAAAAAACTGGTTTTTGCGTGTATAAGATCCTCATCTGCAACACGTTCCATTAATATTTTGAATGATTCTTTAACTAAAAGGAGTGATGGTGTGCTATAATCCCTATCACCATCGAAACGAGGATCCTTGCTGAAACTGCTGTTAGTGTTGACAGATCTTTTCACGACGATGCTCCTGCTGATGCTAAATACACACATGAATGCCATGAACTGAACGGAAATATTGGCCGACACCATGCCTTAAACAGACGTGATTGGTAGAGCAGTAGTGCGCAGTTTTCAAATGGTTCAAATGGCTCTGAGCACTATGGGACTCAACTGCTGTGGTCATTAGTCCCCTAGAACTTAGAACTACTTAAACCTAACTAACCTAAGGACATCACACACATCCATGCCCGAGGCAGGATTCGAACCTGCGACCGTAGCAGTCGCACGGTTCCAGACTGCGCGCCTAGAACCGCGAGACCACCGCGGCCGGCAGTGCGCAGTTTTCATCAAGGGTGATTGCGTAGTGCTGTGTCCTCATAGAGGGGGGGAAGGGCAGGGGGAGAGTGTTGGAGGGATGCAGCTAAATAAAAATCACGAGAGATTGTTTTAAATCCTTTACATGTAACCCAGTTACAACCTAATTTTACATTATCTAAAACACATATGAGACAGTTCACATCTCGTTGGTCACCCATACGTTTCTGTACTTCGAAGAATTGCGGTATTGTAAGTATCACGTATCCCTAATGATTTGTCAGTACTTTCCATGTAACAATCGACTGAAGATGATCAAAATTTTTTAGTAATGTCGGCACATATTCAGAAAACAGTCCATTGCCATTCCAGTTCACTCCCTAACAATTTCGGACTCCATAATGCACTTTTACGAGTTTTAAAAATGTAACGCCTCTGTAATGTTTTTCAAAGTGACTGTTGTACATAAAACGTCGTGGTGATCCGTCCACAGACTGTGAAGGCGATGAAGGTGAAATCTTTAAATACAAAGTGTCGGTGTTGACCGAGGAATCCTTGAGCATAAGTATGCAGTTCTAGCGGCTATGGTAAAATGGCTTAATTGTTATACTTCACTTACAGATTTATACAAGTCTGTACACAGTTCTGGTAAGTGGGTTGTAGTTGATGGTGTGATCATGCAGTTTTAATGCGAATACTGCTGTTTTGCTAGGAAGTTTTGAAAGGCTACAAATTCAATACAAAACCTCAAGTGGTCCAGTATTCACGCTGCCATTCTGTTTTTGGTGATCTAAGACGACAGATATGGCTAACTTCGTATTTTCTTTTTGGTTGAGCTGACACACCTCATTCCTTTCACTTTCACAGTTAGCTCAACAGAACCTTGCATACATATGGAAAATTGGGTTGTCGGTATTATTTCACAAATTTTGCTGTACGTTGTCATATGGATAGAAGATAGAACTAAGGTAAACATCTCAGTTTACTGAATTACAGTTGCCTCATGCACTGAAATGATACTTGAGGTTCGCTTTTCTGTCAATCTGGTATGTAAGTAATACTATGTTACATAATGGTGTATTTGAGTAATCTGATGTTTTTCTTCTCCCAGGTTATCTGTATGAGTTTGGGAGCAGAAAATGTTCAAATAATTGCAATCATCCGAAATTTAAAGACATTTTAAAGCCAGAGTCACGTATGTTTTCGTCGGTTAGACAGGCACGGAGAATTTCGCATATTAAGTTCTTAAGCACATTCTTGTTCTCTTCTGATTGATACCTAATCCATAGATGTTTGTATTGCCGTCCATTCCATTTCTTACTATTTTAAGTTCTTGCTTAACTTTAACGACAGTCCACCTAATACCGCAAAAGTGTTGCATCAGAATCTGGAGATGTATACATGTTCTAAGTAGCCATTATTTGTCGGCTCGTGTTGATTTCTCCATAAAGCATCCTGTATCTTCTAAATCACTCATTTCCTGAAATATATGTTTTTAAACTTCCACCAGGAGCGATTAATGCTCTCAAGAAGCAGACGTTCATTGTAAAATTTACGACATGGATATTTTTGAGTAAAAGCAAATATGTGCTGAAGAAATTGTTAATTATATGCTGAAGAAAATAGTTCAGGTCCACTATCATCATCTGTTGTAACGAATAATGTAGCCATTTTAATTTATTTAGACAATATTTTAGTAAAGCTTGCAACTGTCACGACAGTAGAAACGTGCGTTGTACCTTTTATAGCATTTAACACTTCGTTGCTTACATCTCAGAAAATTAAGAAAAAGAAAAAGGAACGAAACTGTAGCCGTTTTGACATTGTCGAATAAGGATCAACGAGGAACACATTGCAGCTGTGGCGCAACAGCTCAAGGTTGAGGCACCGATAAGGCATAAAACTTCCGCGGTTTTACTTTTTTACAATAGCGCGCCCACTGGAGGATTAAAAGTAGTGTGACATACATTCGGACAGATCCTATTTACCTCCTATGTTATGCCCTGAAATGGGAAAGTGAATGAGTTACGTTTAAGATAAGATTTTGTTGTAGGACCTCAATATTCATAAAATTCACCAAATATACGGGTAACTATTGTTTGGAGTGGTCAAAGCACCACAACCAGAATCTCGTAGGTGTTCTCGAACACTGCTGAAACAAAAGGTTAATGAGAGAAGGATTCCTGATGATTGATTCGTTCATCATATTTGAATTGAGCAATTATGTTGCTGACAACACTGGTCTTGCCTGGTAGCAAGCCCACGATTTAAAAATAGTGAGTTAAGTCGTCGTGTTTCGCCTGTAACGTGACGCCCTGTTGACTGTGAGTACTGGTTTCATGTCGTATGATTATCCTGTTCCAAATGTGGTCTTACCACGATCTCGTCATTCCGAAAATTGATGAGACCATCATTTCGATCCCCAATCTTCAGCCTGAGATGATTAGATGTAAGAAGAGTCACAGAGGTATCTCTTTAATCAGCGTTGTGGGTAAAATCTTCTCAAGTATTGTTGAAAGCAAAGTGCGAGTATTATTTGAGGACCAATTGGATGAAAATCAGTGTGGGTTTAGGCCTCTTAGAGGTTGTTACGACCAGGTCTCTAGCTTACAGCAAATAATGGAGAAGTGTTACAAGTGGAACAGGGAATAGTATCTATGCTTTATAGATCTAGAAAACGCATATGACCGGGTTCTTAGGAGGAAGTTATTGTCTGTTCTACAAGATTATGGAATAGGAGGCAAACTTTTACAAGCAATTAAAGGTCTTTACATGGATAGTCAGGCAGCAGTTAGAGGTGACAATAAATTGAGTTCATGGTTCAGAGTAGTTTCAGGGGTAAGACAAGGCTGCAACCTGTCTCCACTATTGTTCATAATATTTATAGATCATATGTTGAAAACAATAGACTGGCTGGGTAAGATTAAGACATGTGAACACAAAATAAGCAGTCTTGCATATGCGGATGACTTAGTTGTGAAGGCAGATTCGATTGAAAGTTTGCAAAGTAATATTTCAGAGCTAGATCAGAAATTTAAGGACTATGGTATGAAGATTAGCATCTCCAAAACGAAAGTAATGTCAGTGGGAAAGAAATATAAACGGATGGTTTCGAGTACTTAGGATGTATATTCTCACAGGATGGCAACACAGTGAAAGAACTGGTAGCAAGGTGTAGCAAAGCCAATGCAGTGAGCGCTCAGCTACGGTCTACTCTCTTCTGCAAGAAGGAAGTCAGTACCAAGACTAAACTATCTGTGCACCGTTCAATCTTTCGATCAACTTTGTTGTGTGGGAGCGAAAGCTGGGTGGATTCAGGTTACCTTATCAATAAGGTGGGGGTTACGGATATGAAAGTAGCTAGGATGATTGCAGGTACTAGTAGATGGGAACAATGAGGAAATCAAAGAAAAACTGGGCATTATCTCTATAGATGTAGCAGTCAGGGCGAACAGGCTTAGATGGTGGGGTCATGTTACACGCATGGGAGAAGCAAGGTTACCCAAGGGACTCATGGGTTCAGCAGTAGAGGGTAGGAGGAGTCGGGGCAGACCATGGAGAAGGTACCTGGATTCGGTTAAGAATGATTTTGAAGTAATAAGTTTAACATCAGAAGAGGCACCAATGTTAGGACTGAATAGGGGAACATGGAGGAATTTTATAAGGGGGCTATGATCCAGACTGAACGCTGAAAGGCAAAACCAGTCTTAAATGACGACGACGATGATGATGATGATAATGATGATGAGAGTCACCATAAGGTAAGTAACATTGTTTGGTATCTGTACAATTTTGTAACATGGAAGAACTGAAGGGAAGAACGTAAACATTGTATGCATCAATTTGTCATTGAGAATTGGATTTGTTCCAGTATTGCACTCTTTTCAAAATGTGTTAACCAGCTGTCATTCAGATCCGGACAGCTACCAACATTCTTGTTCAATGACAAGATATGAGAGGTAAATATATTTCTGCTAGTCTCACATACATAACATTTCCAGGAAAATCCCTGTGTAAAGTACTCAGTGGTAACGCCCTTCTGGTGGATAGACGACAATGGTTGGCTAATAGTTCCGGTATTTGAGCTAGTGATAACTAGTCAGGGTTCTCGATGTCATGAGGAATCGAGGGAGGTGGCGAAGTGGTTGAGACACTGGCTTTTAATTCGGGAGACACAGGGTTTTGATTCTTGGTCGATCAATAAAAAATTTATTCAGATCCTTCGCTGAAATAAATTTTTTCAGGAACCTATTATCAGTTCTCTCAGATTTTCCTTTGTAAAGTTATTACTTACTTGCTCATTCTTATTTCCATTTTAGGCATGTTACATATCACACGCAAGTCGAATAACAGTTGCAACACATTTTTTATGTACCTTTAAATCATCAATATTGTATGTGCCATTGGATACATTCACAACTTTACCACTGTCCAGAGGCAGATTTTACTTTGATGCTATTATATTGACAATGCAGTTGTACGTTTTAATCCATTCAGTACAGTACTCAAGTCTTCTTTCCTTAATTCGATTGGTAGACAATAATTCGCATTTACTACCGACAATCGATCTTTTGAAGTAAAAGTGTATGACAACGTTCCTCAAGGTCAAATCACGAACTGGTGTGCCTGATTACTGTTTTTATATCTTCTTTGTAGCTCTAAGATGAACGTGAGCTGTAGGTATCTACACAGGTGTACGCTGAAGTTTAGAAAGCATTGAAAATTGTGGAGTATATGTTTACTGGTAATGTATTGGGGTAATTCTTCCGGTGAATGAAAGTCGATGAATGAAACAAAGCAACTTTCTTCTAATAGCATATGGTCACCAACGTCTAAATTTATAATTCCACCTTCATTAGACTTCCACATAGTATTATGTGGTGTATTCCACATAAATAATCCTGGAAATCTTGAAACAGAGAACGCTTTGATAAATTAAAGCAGATCTGTCGGACAGTATACGTAGTATTTTTATTTTCCTTAATGAACAGGCTAAGACCTCTCCGGTGGAGCTTTAATTATTGACCTTTCCCAATGGACTCAGATTACATGAACCTATTAAGTATTATCAATTCTTGAAGCTGCTCTTGTGTGTTTTCGACTAAAGAGCGAATTGCTAAATGTCCTACCGTAAATGGGAAAAAGCAGTGAAGAATTTCCCTCGATATTACAGGCAGTGGTAGGACTCAAGGGAATTTTAAACAGTTCTCCTTTTGAGGCTCTGTTAGCTATTGCCAGTGATAACTAAATGTTTTTTTTTATAATAATCCTGCCTTATTTCCTTGGCTTTGCCAGCTGGTATTCGACCTGCAGTGTGATAGCCTGGGAAATTCGTATTAGTTGTGTATGCCCTATAGATTTGTCTGAAGATCTAATTTAAAAGCTAGATATCATTGGCACCATCAGCGAGTCGTTTCTCACGCTAAGTTTCTGTCTCAGATTAATTATAAACGATGTTGAGAAACAGTCTGAAGACATGTGTGTTGCAACGTAGATTGTGTTGAGAAATAATATTTTTAAAAAAAACATTAAGTTGCGCTTTTTCCGCGGTATTTAGCATTGAAGTTAGCCAATGCGGTCGTCGCAGACGCAAAAATGTGGTCTTCATGCGCGAAGACCTGACTGACCAACTTCAGTGCCAATTAACTCAGAAACAGAGCAACGTATCGAATATTCTCTTAACAACTGCTTCTCACCACGACCTCCCCTATAATACCCTTTCAAGCTCTTCCAGGCTGTTTCTTGCTAACTTACATGAGATAATGTGAAGTTCGGCAGGTAGCCTCTCGAGAATATTATTATCTTTGCCGGTGTACTTCCTCTCATGCATATTATGCTACAGACTGCTTGAGGTTAGACACCTTGTTATACTTGGTGATTCAGATGCCACTACCGATATTATTTTGTGTAACCCGCAATGTTACATCCAACCACACACGGCATTTTCACATTCGCTCGCTCGTTACGTGCAAAAAAAAAAAAAAAAAAAAAAAAGAGAGAGACTTTTCTCGTTGGAAATTTAATTTAGTTACATTTTATACTCCCATACACTTTCTTTGGAGGTTTCAGGTTTCAAACTGTTCTAGAAAAGCGTACAAAATTCACATGAAAACGCACTGACAGTCTCATATTCATTCCTCAGCACTCAGGATTTCTACTTCGTTGTTCGTGGCGGCGCTCTCTCCTACCACTTTACTACATAAGATTTTCCCGACCTTCGAACTTTTCTGGCCTTTATTGTCTGACATACATACACACACACACACACACACACACACACACACACATATATATATATATATATATATATATATATATATATATATATATATATATATGGTTCATGGTGTGGGTTCCTGTAGTCATGTCCTAGTTCATGAACCACGGGCAACATATGAGTGGACAAGTAAGTGGTCCCGACAGTCGGGATACCAGTTACTTTGGAATAAGGCTGGGCATCTCGGACATATTCTGAGTCGTGGTCACCTTTGTGCCCATACGGCAAAGACTACCAAATCCACCGGTTAGTCCCTCAGCCGTTAGGGGTAAAACCCAATGGGACTCAGGTCAAGTAAGGCTAGCAACCTGCTTCCCTGGTACTTTAAATATGATGCTGGCAACAATCAGAACAAAATGCCTCGGACCTTTGGAGGTGACGGAGTCCCACCTCTAACTGACAAACCAGGGACTCCTAAGATAGGACTTGGCAAACAAATGGTAATGAAACGGGGAGCTATTAACATCAATGGGGGCTACTCTGAGAAGAAGGTAGAGCTAGCAGAGGCTTCAAGTAAGATGGGGCTGGACGTTTTAGCTGTTAGTGACATTCGGGTAAGGGGTCAGAAAGAAGAGGAAGTGGGAGAAAAAAAGGACTACCTGTCAGGAGTCAAAGCAGGAATAGGACAATGGGGTGTAGGGCTTTACATCAGGAAAGAAATGGAACCCAGGGAATTTGCAATAAGGTATGTAAACGAACGACTGATGTGGATAGATTTGACAGTGTCTAGCAAGAAAATTAGGATTGTGTCAGTATATTCGCATTGTGAAGGGACAGATCAAGATAAGATGGATAGTTTTTATGAAGCACTCAGTGATGTAGTTATTAGAGTAAAGGAAAAGGACAGTGTTCTGCTCATGGGTGATTTTAACGCCAGGATGGAAAATCGAACAGAAGGGTATGAAAAGGTTATGGGTAAATATGGAGGGGATATGGAGGCCAACAGGAACGGGAAACAACTCTTGGATTTCTGTGCCAGTATGGGCTTAGTAATCACAAACTCCTTTTTTAAACATACGAACATTCACCAGTATACTTGGGAAGGCAGGGGAACCAGATCTGTCATTGACTATAAAACAACAGATCAGGAATTCAGGAAGGCTGTGAGGGATATAGGTGTATTCTTTGATGACAATGATCATTATTCAATATTCAGTGAAATTGGGATTGTGAGGCCGAAAGTGCAGGAGGTCAGGTCCATATGTAGGCGGATAAGAGTGGAGAAACTTCAGGATCAGGAAATCAGGCACAAGTACATAACAGCGATCTCAGAAAGATACCAGTTAGTTGAATGTAGTCAATTACAGTAATTGGAAATGGAATGGACAAGGTACAGGGACTCAGTACTAGAAGTGGCTAAAGAATGTCTGGGAACAGTAGGGTGTAAAAGTAGGATGAAGCAAACAGCTTGGTGGAATGACACAGTCAAGGCAGCCTGTAAAAGGAAAAAGAAGGCGTATCAAAAATGGCTACATACTAGAACTTAGGAAGACAGAGAAAGTTATGTTGAAGAATGAAACAAAGCCAAACAGATAACTGCAGCATCCAAGAAGAGATCTTGGGAAGACTTTGGAAACAGGTTGGAGACTATGGGTCAAGCTGCCGGAAAACCATTCTGGAGTGTGATTAGCAGTCTTCGAAATGGGGGTAAGAAGGAAATGACAAGTATTTTGGACAGGTCAGGAAAACTGCTGGTGAATCCTGTGGATGCCTTGGAAAGATGGAGGGAATATTTTGAAGAGTTGCTCAATGTAGGTGAAAATACGATCAGTAACATTTCAGTTTCGATGTACAATGGGACAGGAATGATGATGGAAATAGGATTATATTTGAGGAAGTGGAGAAAATGGTCAATAGATTGCAGTGCAATAAAGCAGCTGGGGTGGACGAAATTAAGTCGGAACTCATCAAATACAGTGGAATGTCAGTTCTTAAATAGCTACACAGGATAATTGAAATGGCCTGGGAGTCGGGACAGGTTCCATCAGACTGGACAAAAGCAGTAATCTCATCAATCTTTAAACATGGATCAGAAAAGATTGTAACAACTACAGAGGTATCTCTTTAATCAGTGTTGAGGGTAAAATCTTTTCAGATAATGTTGAAAGGCAAGTGCGAGTATTAGTTGAGGACCAATTGGATGAATATCAGTGTGGGTTTAGTTCTCTCAGGAGTTGACAGGACCAGATCTTTAGCTTACAGCAAATAATGGAGAAGTGGTATGAGTGGAACAGGGAGTTGTATCTATGCTTTATAGATCCTAGGAGGAAGTTATCGTCTGTTCTACGAGATTATGGAATAGGAGGCAAACTTTTGCTAGCAATTAAAGGTCTTTACATGGATAGTCAGGCAGCAGTTAGAGTTGACGGTAAATTGAGTTCATGGTTCACAGTAGTTTCAGGGGTAAGACAAGGCTGCAACCTGTCTCCACTGTTGTTCATATTATTTATGGATCATATGTTGAAAACAATAGACTGCCTGGGTGAGATTAAGATATGTGAACACAAAATAAGCAGTCTTGCATATGCAGATGATTTAGTGGTGATGACAGGTTCGATTGAAAGTTTGCAAAGTAATATTTCTGAGCTAGATCAGAAATGTAAGGACTATGGTATGAAGATTAGCATCTCCAAAACGGAAGTAATGTCAGGGGGAAAAGAATATAAACGGATTGAGTGCCAAAGACGAGGAACAAAGTTAGAACAGGTGGGCGGTTTCAAGTACTTAGGATGCATATTCTCACAGTATGGCAACATCGTGAAAGAAATGGAAGCGAGGTGTAGCAAAAGCTAATGCAGTGAGCGCTCAGCTACGATCTACTCTCTTCTGCAAGAAGGAAGTCAGTACCAAGACTAAATTGTCTGTGCACTGTACAATCTTTCGACCAACTTTGTATGGGAGCGAAAGATGGGTGGATTCAGGTTACCTTATCAATAAGGTGGGGGTTACGGATATGAAAGTAGCTAGGAAGATTGCAGGTACTAGTAGATGGGAACAATGGCAGGAGGCTGTCCACAATGAGGAAATCAAAGAAAAACTGGGCATTATCTCTATAGATGTAACAGTCAGGGCGAACAGGCTTAGATGGTGGGGTCATGTTACACGCATGGGAGAAGCAAGGTTACCCAAGGGACTCATGGGTTCAGCAGTAGAGGGTAGGAGGAGTCGGGGCAGACCAAAGAGAAGGTACCTGTATTCGGTTAAGAATGATTTTGAAGTAATAGGTTTAACATCAGAAGAGGCACCAATGTTAGCAATGAATAGGGGATCATGGAGGAATTTTATAAGGGGGCTATGCTCCAGACTGAACGCTGAAAGGCACAATCAGTCTTAAATGATATATACACTCCTGGAAATTGAAATAAGAACACCTTGAATTCATTGTCCCAGGAAGGGGAAACTTTATTGACACATTCCTGGGGTCAGATACATCACATGATCACACTGACAGAACCATAGGCATATAGATACAGGCAACAGAGCATGCACAATGTCGGCACTAGTACAGTGTATATCCACCTTTCGCATCAATGCAGGCTGCTATTCTCCCATGGTGACGATCGTAGATATGCTGGATGTAGTCCTATGGAACGGCTTGCCATGCCATTTGCACCTGGCGCCTCAGTTGGACCAGCGTTCGTGCTGGAAATGCAGACCGCGTGAGACGACGCTTCATCCAGTCCCAAACATGCTCAATGGGGGACAGATCCGGAGATCTTGCTGGCCAGGGTAGTTGACTTACACCTTCTAGAGCACGTTGGGTGGCACGGGATACATGCGGACGTGCATTGTCCTGTTGGAACAGCAAGTTCCCTTGCCGGTCTAGGAATGGTAGAACGATGGGTTCGATGACGGTTTGGATTTACCGTGCACTATTCAGTGTCCCCTCGACGATCACCAGAGGTGTACGGCCAGTGTAGGAGATCGCTCCCCACACCATGGTGCCGGGTGTTGGCCCTGTGTGCCTCGGTCGCATGCAGTCCTGATTGTGGCGCTCACCTGCACGGCGCCAAACACGCATACGACCATCATTGGCACCAAGGCAGAAGCGACTCTCATCGCTGAAGACGACACGTCTCCTTTCGTCCCTCCATTCACGCCTGCCGCGACACCACTGGAGGCGGTCTGCACGATGTTGGGGCGTGAGCGGAAGACGGCCTAACGGTGTGCAGGACCGTAGCCCAGCTTCATGGAGACTGCTGCGAATGGTCCTCGCCGGTACCCCAGGAGCAGCAGTGTCCCTAATTTGCTGGGAAGTGGCGGTGCGGTCCCCTACGGCACTGCGTAGGATCCTACGGTCTTGGCGTGCATCCGTGCGTCGCTGCGGTCCGGTCCCAGGTCGACAGGCACGTGCACCTTCCGCCGACCACTGGCGACAACATCGATGTACTGTGGAGACCTCACGCCCCACATGTTGAGGAATTCGGCGGTAAGTCCACCCGGCCTCTCGCATGCCCACTATACTCCCTCGCTCAAAGTCCGTCAACTGCACATACGGTTCACGTCCACGCTGTCGCGGCATGCTACCAGTGTTAAAGACTGCGACGGAGCTCCGTATGCCACTGCAAACTGGCTGACACTGACGGCGGCGGTGCACAAATGCTGCGCAGCTAGCGCCATTCGACGGTCAACACCGCGGTTCCTGGTGTGTCCGCTGTGCCGTGCGTGTGACCATTGCTTGTACAGCACTCTCGCAGTGTCCGGAGCCTCATAGTGATAGACAGAATATTTTTCAGAACACTGACACCAAAATTCAGGTAGTACAATAGTATTAAAAGTCATACTACTAGACTTGTAGCACTCAACGAAAGTACCAAGGGATTATGTATTTCACATTATTTTGAGGTCAACCAATGAAAATAATGCAACAGCCGATGTAATTAAAAAGTAGGCAATAGTAACAGTTACAAGATATAAACTTTCTCACAGTTTACTTAGTATGTAACAAAATACAGACAAAATGTACATTCGTTGAAGCGCGGAAGGCTGTCCAGCAGAAAAATGTCTGCTGAGGCCACAACATTCGGTAAGAGACCAGTCTCTGCGAGAAGCGTTTAGACCTGCTACTGATTCTCTCGAATTTCTCTCAAAGGCGAATGACTCTGAAGATGCCATTTGTGATGAATGTCGATAATTGCCGGCCGGTATGGCTGAGCGTTTCTAGGCGCTTCAAATCTGGAACGGCGCGACCGCTACGGTCGCAGGTTCGAATTCTGCTTGGAATTCTGCATAGATGTGTGTGATGCCCTTAGGTTAGTTAGGTTTAAGTAGTTCTACGTTCAAGGGAACTGATGACCTCAGATGTTGAGTCCCATAGTGCTGAAAAATGTTTGAACCATTTTTGTCGATAATTTTCCATATAGGTGCTTGAACTGCCCCTACTAATGTAGTTCTATGCAACCCGCAATGTTATTGCTAGCACCTAGCCAGTTTTCTCATAATCATCTGTGCACTGTGTGCAAACTATACTGAAGCGCCAAAGAAACTAGTGCAGGCACACGTATTAAAATACAGAGATATGTAAATAGACAGAATACGGCGCTGCCGTCGGCAACGCCTATATAAGACAACAAGTGTCTGGCGCCGCTGTTAGATCGGTTACTGCTGGTTATCATGATTTAGGTGTGTTTGAACGTGTTATTATAGCCGGCGACCGAGAGATGGGACAGAGCATAACCGAGGTAGCAATGAAGTGACGATTTTATCGCATGACCATTTCACGAGTGTTCCGTGAATATCGGGTATCCGATAAAAAGTCAAATCTCCGACATCGCTGCGACCCGAAAAAGATCCTGCAAGAATGGGACCAAACGAAGACTGAAGAGAATCGTCCAGCGTGATGTAAGTACAACCCTTCCGTAAATTGCTGCAGATTTCAATGCCTGCCATCAAAAAGTGTCAGTGTGTGAATCATTCAACGAAACATCATCGATATGGGCTTCATGACTGTACAACACAAAGCTTTACACCTAGCCTGGGCCCATTAACACAAATATTGGGCTGTTGATGACCACTAAAATGTTGTCTGGTCGGACGAGTCTCGTTTCAAAGTGTATCGAGCGGATGGGCATGTACGTGTATGGAGACAACCTCTTTAATCGATCGAACCTGGTGGAGGCTCTTTAGTGAGGTGGGGCGCATGCAGTTGGAGTACTATGGCACTCCCTATACATTTAGATACGACTCTGACAGGTTAAACGCGAGCATCCTGCCTGATCACCTTCAGCTACTCATGTCCATTGTCAATTCCGACGCAGGACAATGCGACATCCCCCACATCCATAATTGCTACAAAGTGGCTCCAAGAACACTCTTCTGAGTTTAAAAACTTCCACTGGCATGAAACTCCCCAGATATGAAAATCATTGAGCATACCTGGAATGTCTTTCAAGGTGCTCTTCAGAGTTCTCCACCCCTGGTATTCTTACGGATTTATGGGCAGCCCTGCAAGATTCGTGTGGTCATTTCCCTCCAGCGTTGCTTCAGACATTAGCCCAGTCCACACCACGTCATATTGCCGCGCTTCTGGGTGCTTGCGTTCCGTCCTATTGCAGGACCAAAATTTCTGGCTACACGAACAATTAGCAATATTCGACCTTTATTGGTCTCTATTGATTGGGTTATTACGTTACCAGCATAGTCCGTTATTTCGTTAACATTATTAATTTAAATGTCCCATTATCGTAACGAGAGAAAAACGACTTTTTCGAACTTTACGCTAAAATTAATTACGCTGAAAATTCAATGACTACTTAACGTATACAAGCACAGCAGTTTCGTAATGAGAACGCCAGAAGAATAGAATGATGTAATTTTTTATTTTATGCTGTTAAAAATAAAAAAAAACTTAGATGTATTATGCACATCAGCCGATTTTTAAATTATGCTTCCATATATAAATATAATAACTGTTATTATAAAATGTATATATGCACATTATATTATTATCAAGTTTCAGATGAATACAAAAGTTTACAACTACTTTGAGACTAGCTTAATAGAAATACAAAATAGTAATTATTTTCTGATTTCTTCATTGATAAACATGTATCAATACAGTTTACATTCAAGTATCTTTCTTATTCAATTACGTCAAGTTCACTTCTGCATTTGAACATCTTTCAGAATGAGAGGTTTTTATAAAACTCCATTACTACATATTTGTTTGACAATGTCATATGTCATCATATTTAGTTTTATAAATAGGCAAAAGTCCATTACCTAGTGATGTATGAGTGATGTCTTAATCACAGCATACACTGAGGCATGTAATCTACCTACAACTCTTTCTTCCTTTCCAGTGTTACTGGACAAATTATGATAACAATTATTGTTGATACAACTGAATAATGACTGATACTGAAAAAAACTACTACAAGCGTTTCTGAAGTTCCTTCTGTGTGTATATATAAAAAGTATTCCAGTATTTTAGTGACTATATATATATATATATATATATATATATATATATATATATATATATATAGAGAGAGAGAGAGAGAGAGAGAGAGAGAGAGAGGAAACTTTTAAAATTTTATATTACTTTTGGCAGTATCAATCATCATTCAGTTGTGTCAGCAGTAATTGTTACCATAAAATGTTCAGTTACATTGAAAAGAAAGGAAGAGTTGTAGGTAGACTAAAGACCGCATTCACTTGTTATGAAATCATCTAAAATGTTTACAGCTGTCACAGCATATCCAAGCTCTCTAAAGCACACTTCAAAACCTGCATTAAAGCAGTCATGGAAACAATGTGCAATGATTCATTATTGATTTCTCAGTCAAAGTATTCCAAGACAATTTTAGTCACAGTTATTATCAAAATAAGTAAAGACTAGCAGGCAACTGTGACACTAAATTTTTCCCACTCAACAAAAGCATCAGATGTGACTAAGGTATCACTCATACATCACTGTGTAATGGACTGTTGCCTATTTATAAAGCTAAATATGATGACACATGACACTGAGAAAGAAGTATATAACTTCTGTAGATATGAAGTTTCATGAGAAATTGTTTTATTCTGAAAGCTGTTCATATGAAGAAAGTGAACTTGTTTTGAATGAATAAGAGAGATACTGAAACATAAACTGTGTTGGTACATGAATTTATCAGTGAATAAATCAGAAAATAATGTATATTTCGTATTTCTATTAAGCTAGTCTCATAGTATCTGCAGACTTTTATGTACACCTGAAACTTGATGCCAGTACAAACAACAATAATGTATTGGTGAATAATTCACAAGCATGAAATGTAAGGTAAGTCGATAGTTATGCAATATGATTGATAGTTATCAATATAATACAGTTCAGTATAGCTTAAAATTTATTTTATGATTGTTTCCCACACACAAATGATTATATCTTTAACCTTATGATCTGAATTCGATTGATTTTTATGTTTGGTGAGAAAGTAAGGTAAGTCTAAAGTTTTATAATGATGATCTTAGACTATATATAATGCATATACAAGGTGTGTTACCTGAAACGTGCACCTCTAATATTGTGAAAAATGATAGTACTATGAATGTGTTGTTTTCATGGAATGTATTGGTAGTCAGGAGTTCGTACTGTTAGCCAACAAACAGATTGTAATAATACTTAGAAAATGTTTATTTTGCTCAAACATACTTTTTTAATGGAACAATGCTTACTGACATTAAAAGAACTAAAATTAGGGTAAATAAGAATGCCAGTGGTGTTTGATGCAGGTTTATACTGTAAATCATTTATGAGATGCCATATTTTAAAATGTTTCCACAATGACGCTGGGATTAGCACCATTCAGTCTGTGTAGTTGCCAGATATGCTGTTGTTGTGTTTGCTGGCAGTGTGTTTGTAGGATCCTTGAGTGTTTGCGACTTGATAGTTAGTGTATGACAGTCCAGGCCTTAGGTCTTGAGTCGATGATAGGATTGTTTACAAATGTAGAAGAAGCCCACATCCTACTTATGCTGTATGGCGAGTGAAGGAGGAATGTACTTGGTTCTTGTATGGTGTTTGAAGCAAGGTATCCTAATAGATGCCAACCCTCTGGCAATTAATCATGAACCTCTTCCAGTTACTTGGAAGGGGTAGTGTAACACCTAAATAACGTAATAGAAGGAAAGAAGTGCTAACAGAAGAGGGTGAAATTAATGTATTTCCAGTGTAGCAGTTGACAAACACTTTCATTCCCACACAGTCACATTAGGAAGTGGCATGAGTCAGGCAATTGTCCTACTCATTCACCATCAAAATCCCCATCACGTCTCTCTCCATCAAGACTGGCATAGAAACGGTTATAGAAACCTTGTTAATTTTTGTACACAGGCATTGAGACAGGGTGCACTATTGGTTTGTTGATAGCCCCTGCTGGTTGCCTTAGATGGAATGTTAGTGACCACGAAGTGTTCACATGTGGTGTGGGACAGTTGACCATCAGTTCGTAGACCCATTTTTCAAACACAGAACACTGAATGTCGACAAGTATTGCAGCCTCCTTACACAACATCTTCCATGTACGCTGCATGACGTTCCCCTGCATACTACGAGCAACTTGCAGTACTAAAATGATGGCTGTCTAGCCCATATAGCACGAAATATTACAGCACGTCTTCACAAATTGTTTCCAGAGCGCTGGATTAGACGTAGAGGACCAGCATATACGCCAGTTCATCCCCGGATTTGACATCTGTGGATATTTCTCTGTGGGGAAATTTGAAGACACTGCCTACAATGACATTCAATTTACTCCTCATGATATGCAATGTCATATTACTGCAGCATCTTCAGACATTTCTGCTGAAATGCTAGCAGCATCATATGTGCACCAGACCAGACTGGAAACATGGACGCATATTTTCATTGCTGTTGGTCACTTTGAGCATAAACTGCGCTGGTCAAGTGTCGCCTTACTTGTCACAGTACACATAACTAGCATATGCACTCTTGTTATTCTTTATTTTGTGCTACCACAGGTGTTGCACAAGTGTTTATATCGAACTTCTAAAAACACAACATCTCATAAACGACTCGCACTAGAGTTCTTCAACAAACGCCACTGAAATTCTAATTTATCCTAATTTTACCTTTTTAATGTCACTAGGCATTGTTCAGTTCAAAAAATTTTATATTTGCACAAACACACACTTTATAACTATTATTACAATCTGTGAAAACCCCAGATCAATAGCACTTTCTGTTTTTACAATATTCGTTGTGCTGGTATTAGGTCATTCACACATGAAGTTAACATTCATACATGACATGCCTAATGCATACTCGTACAAAACTTGTTTAGCCTAGCAATTTTGATACAGTCTTTACAAATAACCTCCTTTAATGAACGCTGAACTTTATTTTGCCTTTACTCAAGGTTTACCGCCTTGTACTTAGGGGTTCTTACGCCACAACACTCAGCTGAGTTATCACACAGTCCACACCACTCTGTATGGGATAATATCACTTCAGCAGCACAATAACAATGTTGTTGTTGTGGTCTTCAGTCCTGAGACTGGTTGGATGCAGCTCTCCATGCTACTCTATCCAATGCAAGCTTCTTCATCTCCCAGTACCTACTGCAACCTACATCCTTCTGAATCTGCTTAGTGTAGTCATCCCTTGGTCTATCTCTACGAGTTTTACCCTCTACACTGCCCTCCAATACTAAATTGGTGATCCCTTGATGCCTCGGAACATGTCCTACCAACCGATCCCTTCTTCAGGTCACGTTATGCCACAAACTTCTCTTCTCCCCAATCCTATTCAATATTTCCTCATTTGTTATGTGATCTACCCATCTAATCTTCAGCATTCTTCTGTAGCACCACATTTCGAAAGCTTCTATTCTCTTCTTGTCCAAATTATTTATCGTCCATGTTTCACTTCCATACATGGCTACACTCCAAACAAATACTTTCAGAAATGACTTCCTGTCACTTAAATCTATACTTGATGTTACAAATTTCTCTTGTTCAGAAACGCTTTCCTTCCCATTGCCTGTCTACATTTTATATCGTCTCTAGTTCTACCATCATCAATTATTTTGCTCCCCAAACAGCAAAACTCCTTTACTACTTTAAGTGTCTCATTTCCTAATCTAATTCCTTCAGCATCCCCCGACTTAATTCGACTACATTCCATTATCCTCGTTTTGCTTTTGTTGATGTTCATCTTATATCCTCCTTTCAAGACACTATCCATTCTGTTCAACTGCTCTACCAAGTGCTTTGCTGTCTCTGACAGAATTACAACGTCATCGGCGAACCCCAACATTTTTATTTCTTCTCCATGGATTTTAATACCTACTCCGAATTTTTCTTTTGTTTCCTTTACTGCTTGCTCAATATACAGATTGAATAACATCGGGGATAGGCTACAACGCTGTCTCATTCCCTTCCCAACCACTGCTTCCCTTTCATGTCCCTCGACTCTCATAACTGCCATTTGGTTTCTGTACAAATTGTAAATAGCCTTTCGCTCCCTGTATTTCACCCCCGCTACCTTCAGAATTTGAAAGAGAGTATTCGAATCAACATTGTCAAAAGCTTTCTCTAAGTCCACAAATGCTAGAAACTTAGGTTTGCCCTTCCTTAATCTAGCTTCTAAGGTAAGTCGTAGGGACAGTATTGCCTCACGTGTTCCAACATTTCTACAGAATCCAAACTGATCTTCCCCGAGGTCGGCTTTTACTAGTTTTTCCATTCGTCTATAGAGAATTCGCGTTAGTATATTGCAGTTGTCACTTATTAAACTGATAGTTCGGTAATTTTCACATCTGTCAACACCTCCTTCTTTGGGATTGGCATTATTATATTCCTCTTGAAGTCTGAGGGTATTTCGCCTGTCTCATACATCTTGCTCACCAGGTGATAGAGTTTTGTCAGGACGGGCTCTCCCAAGGCCGTCAGTAGTTCCAATGTAATGTTGTGTACTCCGGGGGCCTTGTTTCGACTCAGGTCTTTCAGTGCTCTGTGTAACTCTTCAAACAGTATCGTATCTCCCATTTCATCTTCATCTACATCCTCTTCCATTTCCATAATATTGTCCTGAAGTACATCACCCTTGTATAGACCCTCTATATACTCCTTCACCTATATGCTTTCCCTTCTTTGCTTAGAACTGGGTTTACATCTGAGCTCTTGATGTTCATACAAGTGGTTTTCTTATCTCCTAAGGTCTCTTTAATTTTCCTGTAGGCAGTATCTACCTTACCCCTAGTGAGATAAGCCTCTACATCCTTACATTTGTCCTCTAGCCATCCCTGCTTAGCCATTTTGCACTTTCTGTCTATCTCATTTTTGAGACGTCTGTATTCCTTTTTGCCTCCTTCATTTACTGCATTTTTATATTTTTCTCCTTTCATCTATTAAATTCCATATTTCTTCTGTTTCCCACAGATTTCTACTAGCCCTCGTCTTTTTAACTACTTGATCCTCTGCTGCCTTCACTACTTCATCCCTCAAAGCTACCCATTCTTCTTTCCTGTATTTCTTTCCTGTATTTCTTTCCCCCGTTCCTGTCAATTGTTCCCGTTTGCTCTCCCTGAAACTCTGTACAACCACTGGTTCTTTCAGTTTATCCAGATCCCATCTCCTTAAATTCCCACTTTTTTGCAATTTCTTCAGTTTTAATCTACAGGTCATAACCAATAGATTTTGGTCAGAGTCCACATGTGCCCCTGGAAATGTCTTACAATTTAAAACCTGGTTCCTAAATCTCTGTCTTATCGTTATATAATCTATCTGATACCTTTTAGTATCTCCAGGATTCTTCCATGTTTACAGCCTTTTTTTTATGATTCTTGAACCAAGTGTTACCTATGATTAAATTGTGCTCTGTGCAAAATTCTGCCAGCAGCTTCCTCTTTCATTCCTTTGGTCCAGTCCATATTCACCTACTACGTATCCTTCTCTCCCTTTTCCTGCTACCGAATTCCAGTCACCTATGACTATTAAATTTTCGTCACCCTTCACTATCTGAATAATTTCTTTTATTTGATCATACATTTCTTCAATTTCTTCGTCATCTGCAAAGCTAGTTGGCATATAAACTTGTAATACTGTAGTAGGTGTGGGCTTCGTATCTATCTTGGCCACAATAATGCGTTCACTATGCTGTTTGTAGTAGCTTACCCGCATTCCTATTTTCCTATTCATTATTAAACCTAATCCTGCATTACCAATATTTGATTTTGTGTTTGTAATCCTGTAGTCACCTGACCAGAAGTCTTGTTCCTCCTGCCAACGAACTTCACTAATTCCCACTATATCTAACTTTAACCTCTCCATTTCCTTTTTAAATTTTCTAATCCACCTGCCCGATTAAGTGATCTGACATTCCACGCTCCGATTCTTGGAGCGCCAGTTTTCTTTCTCCTGATAACGACATCCTCTTGAGTAGTCCCCGCCCGGAGATCCGAATGGGGGACTATTTTATTTATTTCCGGAATATTTTACCCAAGAGGACGCCATCATCATTTAATCATACAGTAAAGCTGCATGCCCTCGGGAAAAGTTACGGCCGTAGTTTCCCCTTGCTTTTAGCCGTTCTCAGTACCAGCAGAGCAAGGCCGTTTTGGTTATTGTTACAAGGCCAGATCAGTCAGTCATCCATACTGTTGCCCCTGCAGCTACTGAAAGGCTGCTGCCCCTCTTCAGGAACCACACGTTTGTCTGGCCTCTCAACAGATACCCCTCCATTGTGGTTGCACCTACGGTACGCCTATCTGTATCGCTGAGGCACGCAAGCCTCCCCACCAACGGCAAGGTCCATGGTTCATGGGGGGAGGACGATAACAATAGTTTTCAGAAATACAGGTAGCATGAATTCACAATCAGACAAAACCCCAATACTGGCAAGTTTATTTTCAGTTGTATTTAAGATGAAACACATATGGAAAATGGATATATTATATAGTTGAGGCATATTAATCAGTTGGTACTCCACAGTATCATCTGGAAATAAAAATAAAGTGGGGTAAGACATGGACACACGTACACTGTGAATTATATGTTATCATCTGTATTTGGACACACTGGTGCTTCTTTCTAACAAAGTTAAATGTCCAATCAAAATTTGCTAATTGAAATCATTACTTATCGACTGTATATGTATTAGTTGTCTATGGCTTCCATACAAAATGTTTGTCTTATGTGCTACGTACAGTTCTGGGAATAACTGTTCGAAAGGATAGAAGACCTATTAGACTCCTGGAAATGGAAAAAAGAACACATTGACACCGGTGTGTCAGACCCACCATACTTGCTCCGGACACTGCGAGAGTGCTGTACAAGCAATGATCACACGCACGGCACAGCGGACACACCAGGAACAACGGTGTTGGCCGTCGAATGGCGCTTGCTGTGCAGCATTTGTGCACCGCCGCCGTCAGTGTCAGCCAGTTTGCCGTGGCGTACGGAGCTCCAACGCAGTTTTTAACACTGGTAGCATGCCGCGACAGCGTGGACGTGAACCGTATGTGCAGTTGACGGACTTTGAGCGAGGGCGTATAGTGGGCATGCGGGAGGCCGGGTGGACGTACCACCGAATTGCTCAACACGTGGGGCGTGAGGTCTCCACAGTACATCGATGTTGTCGCCAGAGGTCGGCGGAAGGTGCACGTGCCCGTCGACCTGGGACCGGACTGCAGCGACGCACGGATGCACGCCAAGACCGTAGGATCCTACGCAGTGCCGTAGGGGACCTCACCGCCACTTCCCAGCAAATTAGGGACACTGCTGCTCCTGGGGTATCGGCGAGGACCATTCGCAACCGTCTCCATGAAGCTGGGCTACGGTCCCGCACACCGTTAGGCCGTCTTCCGCTCACGCCCCAACATCGTGCAGTCCGCCTCCAGTGGCGTCGCGACAGGCGTGAATGGAGGGACGAATGGAGACGTGTCGTCTTCATCGATGAGAGTCGCTTCTGCCTTGCTGCCAATGATGGTCGTATGCGTGTTTGGCGCCGTGCAGGTGAGCGCCACAATCAGGACTGCATACGACCGAGGCACACAGGGCCAATACCCGGCATCATGGTGTGGGGAGCGATCTCCTACACTGGCCGTACACCTCTGGTGATCGTCGAGGGGACACTGAATACTGCACGGTACATCCAAACCGTCATCGAACCCATCGTTCTACCATTCCTAGATCGGCAAGGGAACTTGCTGTTCCAACAGGTCAATGCACGTCCGCATGTATCCTGTGCCACCCAACGTGCTCTAGAAGGTGTAAGTCAACTACCCTGGCCAGCAAGATCTCCGGATCTGTCCCCCATTGAGCATGTTTGGGACTGGATGAAGCGTCGTCTCACGCGGTCTGCACGTCCAACACGAACGCTGGTCCAACTGAGGCGCCAGGTGGAAATGGTATGGCAAGCCGTACCATAGGACTACATCCAGCATCTCTACGATCGTCTCCATGGGAGAATAGCAGCCTGCATTGATGCGAAAGGTGGATATACACTGTACTAGTGCCGAAATTGTGCATGCTCTGTTGCCTGTGTCAATGTGCCTGTGGTTCTGCCAGTGTGATCATGTGATGTATCTGACCCCAGGAATGTGTCAATAAAGTTTCTCCTTCCTGGGACAATGAATTCACGGTGTTCTTATTTCAATTTCCAGGAGTGTATATTAGACTTGAAGAGAATAGAAGCTTTCGAAATGTGGTGCTACAGAAGAACGCTGAAGAGTAGATGGGTAGATCACATAACTAATGAGGAGGTATTGAACAGAATTGGGGAGAAGAGGAGCTTGTGGCACAACTTGACTGGAAGAAGGGATCGGTTGGTACGACATGTTCTGAGACATCGAGGGATAACCAATTTACTATTGGAGGGCAGAGTGGAGGGTAAAAATTGTTGAGGGAGACGAAGAGTGGAATAAACTAAGCAGATTCAGAAGGATGTAGGCTGCAGTAGGTACTGGCAGATGAAGAAGCTTGCACAGTATGGAGTAGCATGGAGCGCAGCATCAAACCTGTCTCAGAACTGAAGACCATAACAACAACATCCTGTTACACTTTAAGTCTTTACTTATCAACTGCTACTTCTCTTCGTATTGTTGTTATATTATAATTTGAATCTCAAGCACAGATAGAGGATGAAAAACTTAGGCTAGTCTCATTGACTGCAAGACAAACTGGGATCATGTCTTTCACAGTTTGCAAGTTGTTGACCTGTATATGTATTGTGACGACATCTACGCACCATGAATGAGCGCGGGTCAGTATGTTACACAATAAATACATGCACCTGATTCGTAAATACGCTGATGTGGTAATCAAAGTATACGTTGTTTCAAAGTTATTGCAGTTCAATCAGAAATACATGAAGGTGATAACTATACATGATTCCTCGAGTGGGCATGCCTTAGTATGAAGTGCTCCAAACACAAATAAGAATTTTACAGCATTCCATTGTTGTTTCATAGTTATGGGCCCTTACCTGTTCCTTCATTAATGTTTCAGCTAACACATTGATAAATAGCTGTCTCATATGCCCAAATGAACAGCAGTAAAACAAAATACACAGAAAGCCAAATGAGAAAATTTACAACCTGTACAAGAAAATAATCCATATTAAGAGCCAGCAGCACGCTCCGACAATGTGGCAATTGTCTACGAGACAATGTGTGATATAGTACGTGGCTGACTCGGATGTGATACAACTGTGCTGTTTAATGTTTCGAGTGTGTCATTACTGTGGGATAAAGCCTGTCCATGATAACAGAGTACACGATGAAAACTTATAGAACTATTGTTTAATTAAACACTGCTTTAAATATTTTTATGTAAGGTTCTCATTGTTTGATTAAATTAGGATTTTATTATAATTTTTCTCTTACATGTTTACCTTCATAACATAAAGAAAGCTATTTTTAGAAAGATATTTTTTATAGAGTGAACATACAACCAAGAACTCATCTGTATGTACTTTTTCGTGGCTGCAAGTCCAATAGATAGAATAATAAACTTCGAGCTGGTACGCCCATTTTAATAACACAGGCGGGCAAGAGGAGTTCTTTTATGTGTGTGAAAGAATTCCTTGTCCGCGTCTGTGTTATCAAAATCGGCGTATCAGCTTGTGGTTTAGTATTCTACCTATTACCCTATCATCCACCAAAAATTGCATATAGATGAGTTGTGGGTTGTATGTTCACTCTACAGATAGAAATACACGTTTCACTTCCATACATGACTACACTCCATACAAATACTTTCAGAAACGAGTTCCTGACATTTAAATCTATACTCGATGTTAACAAATTTTTCTTCTTCAGAAACGCTTTCCTTGCCATTGCCAGTCTACATTTTGTATCCTCTCTACTTCGACCATCATCAGTTATTTTGCTCCCTAAATAGAAAAACTCCTTTATTACTTTAAGTGTCTCATTTCCTAATCTAATTCCATCAGCATCCCCCGACTTAATTCGACTACATTCCAATATCCTCGTTTTGCTTTTGTTGATGTTAATCTTATACCCTACTTTCATGACACTGTCCATTCCATTCAACTGCTCTTCCAAGTCCTTTGGTGCCTCTGACAGAATTACAATGTCATCGCCGAACGTCAAAGCTTTTATTTCTTCTCTACGGATTTTAATACCTACTTCGAACTTTTCTGTTGTTTCCTTTATTGCTTATATACAGTTTGAATAACATCGGGGATAGGCTACAACGCTGTCTCACTCCCTTCCCAACCACTGCTTCCCTTTCATACCCCTCGACTCTTATAACTACCATCTGGTTTCTGTACAAATTGTAAATAGTCTTTCGCTCCCTGTATTTTACCCCTTCCACCTTCAGAATTTGAAAGAGAGTATTCAGTCAACATTGTCAAAAGCTTGCTCTAAGCCTACAAATTTTAGGAACGTAGGTTTCCCTATCCTTAATCTTTCTTCTAAGATAAGTCGTAGGGCCAGTATTGCCCCACGTGTTCCAAAATTTCTACAGAATCCAAACTGATCTTCCCCGAGGTCGGTCCTCTAGTACATCGTCCTTGTTTACACCCTATATTTCTTCTGTTACTTAAGGGTTTCTACTAGCCCTCTTCTTTTAACCTATTTGATCCTCTGCTGCCTTCATTATTTAATCCCTCAAACCTACCCATTCTTCTTCTACTGTATTTATTTCCCCCATTCCTGTCCATTGTTCCCTTATATTGTCCCTGAAACTCTGTACAACCTCTGGTTTAGTCAGTTTATCCAGGTCCCATCTCCTTAAATTCCCACCTTTTTGCATTTTCTTCAGTTTTAATCTACAGTTCATAAACAATAGATTGTGGTCAGAGTCTTCATCTGCCCCTGGAAATGTCTTACAATTTAAAACCGGGTTCCTAAATCTCTGTCGTACCATTATATATTCTGTCTGATACGTACCTGTCTGATACCTACCTGATACCTAACAGGATAGCACCCTTCAATCTCGTGGACATATTGATATATTGTGCTTTCTAGCGACAAAGGATGTTGAAGCTTGACTGCAGGTGTCCTCTAAAAAAAGGAGACTTCGCAAATAAGCTTTAGTTAATACTTTCGATTTCAAATTCAGCTTTTTCTTCAAACTGCAAGCCGATTTATATGGGACGTGGACGAATCGGCCCAGTATTTAAAAAGTGAGCTTCATTAAATGCCTATTAAATCATATGAAATCGATGTTCTGAAAAAAACAGACCTACGTAGGCTTGTATAATCACAGAACTCTCAGCTCATGAAGAGATTATAACTTTGTGATGACTGATTTAATTTTTATGGGTTTTGTTCAGGGCGGCATATTTATGGAAGACCATGCTAACCCTTAGTATAAATTTCATTCTTTCTTCACGAGCTGTGGAGGACACGTTCCATCCCCATTTTTTTTGATGATCCGCTGCTCCTGGAATTGTAACCTGAGGGCTGCAGTCACTGCCGAAACGGGCAGGAGCAACTTCGCTAGTGGAGCTCGTGTCAGGTCGGTCACGTTGCTCCTCTTGGTTGCTGATGGAGGGATACAGCTTCACTGGGCCTTGGTACACATAAGTGACGAGACGCCGTCGCCGGCTCAGATGAAGTGAGTTCTTAGTTGGAACAGTTTCGTTTCGTAATGATCGTCAGCCAGTAGGCTGACACCAGCACTCACGGATGTGCAAGCTTCTTTCAACGGTAACGGCTATCGGTTGCATGACTCGACACACTACGATCCGTGATTAGTCTCTGCGTGATAATTGATAATGATTTCTACGTGATGAAATAGCGCCTGCTCCGAATAGTAGGCGCAGTGATCGTTTCACGTTTCCACAATAGCAATTTAAAGCTACCCCAGCCTGCGTCATCCTCCTCGATTCTCATGAGCTTTAGTATTTCAGGTATCTCTCGGAGCACTCTCTTTATTCGGAGGTTAGCCCTTTCATCGCAATGTCCACAACTTGTTTCCTGTTGAATTGTTTTTGTGTCTTGTTTAACAGAGAGATTAGTTGCGCCAGTTTCTTAGATGGATTTCTATTTAGTGAGAGTTATTCACTTTTTAGCGTGGTACCTCTCGTCTAATGTGTTCTTATGGGGCAATATCGCAGCATTTTACCAGGCCTTTCTGTTTTTCCTAGGTTTGTGGCCTTCCTCTTTTGTCTCCTTTCACTACCAGTTCGAATACTAAAACCCCGGCTAGACGCGATAAAGCCTGTAGCTGTCCACTTTCGGGACTACACCAGAATCACAAGCGAGTTTTGAAATCACCGACCCATCGTTGGAAGAAGGCAAACTGACTGGCAGTTTAATAATTATTATCATAGTTTCAGTTAATTCACGCTATCTCAAACGTCACCAACCACACCACATCTCCAGCTACTGAGCAAGCGCCTATGACTGCAAGCTTAACGTAATTTACGAAGAGGTGAGGCAGGATCGCTTCAGACAGGCTTCAGCTTTACAGATGGATGTCAGCAGTTAGGGAGCTACCACTGGACAAAGTGAAAGCTGGTTTTAATGGGAGTTTCTAAACATATTACAATCTGGAGTTGGAAGATCTGAGAATGGTATGAAAAATGAGATTTATTGTTGATGACACTTGGACAACAGCAAATGACAATCCAAACAGATCAGTGCCTTCTGCGCCCAACATGCGCCCAACTGCACAGACGATGATGTCACTCATGCCATTAACAGTGTTTTAAAGTTTGCAAGTTCTGGCCACATGTGATATGAAGACAGAGGTTCAAGTGTGTTTTCTTTTCACAGTCTGTTCCTAGTTTTTCATTTGACTTTCAGTCCATGCATTTGCATGTTTGTGACCATACTATGAAATAAAAATGAACATTTTGCAACTTAGATATTCTGACATTCGCTGAATACTCCACGCAATTGAGAGTCGCCTGGTGATCCATGACAAAGAAATCATGAATTACGGTTCAGAAGAAGACTCAGGCGTTGAAGAAGAAATGATTTTTAATTTCCGTCGATGTCGTGGTCATTAAAGACGGAGCTCCAAACCTTATTCCACCAGAATAAGAAAGGAGACTCGGTACACAATTCTATTCAAAGGATTTGTACCAGTATTTATTTCCTATAAATGAGTGAAATTATAACAATTCTATATGACAGTAAAACTGGCGGCAATATCTACATCTGCAAGATTACTCTACAGTTCAAATTTAAGTGCCTGTGCAAAGGGCTCATCTACCAACCTTCGAGCTATTTCTCTACCGGTCCACTCTGTAACAGTGTGAGGTAAACGAATACCTGAATATTTCCGTGTGAACTCTGATTTCTCCTAGTTTATTATGATGGTCATACCTGATTATGAAAGAGAGCGCCAGCAAAGTGTTTCCAAGCTTTCAGGAGAAAGCTGGTGACCGAATTGTAATGAGAAGATTCTGGCAAGGAGAAAAACACCTATCTTCTAATGATAGCCACCCCATTTCGCGTATCACATCCGAGGCAGCCTGCCTTCTAAGTCGCGCTCATGCAAAACAATCTGCCCTTCTTTGAACTTCTTCGATGGCAAAAAAAAAAAAAAGAAAATTAAATATGTGTGAAATCTTATGGGACTTAACTTCTAAGGTCATCAGTCTCTAAGCTTACACACTACGTAACCTAAATTATCCTATGGACAAGCACATCCACTCATGCCCGAGGGATGACCCGAACCTCCGCCGGGACCAGCCGCACAGTCCATGATTGCAGCGCCCTATACCGCTCGGCTAATCCCAAGCAGCTCTTCGATGGCCTCTGTGTATTGTATCTGATGCAGCCCCGCACGACACAGCAGTACTCCACAAGAGGGCGGACTGGAGAAGGCCCGTTGAATTTTTTAAGTGTTCTGGTAATGAATATCAGTCTTCGGTTTGCTTTCCCACAACATTATCTATGTAATAGTTGTAATTTAAGTCATTCGTAATCGTAATACCTCAGTATTTAAGCAAAATTGTAGCCTCTAAGCCAACTGCGTTACCACAGAGGTAAAACCGGTTCCTGTCAGATAACCGATGTCAAGCACTGTCGGGCTGGGCTAGCACTTAGGTATGTGACCATTCGGCCTGCCGAGCGCTGTTGGCAAGTGGGATGCACACACCTCTTGTGAGGCAAATTGAAACGCTACTTGACAGAGAAGTAGCGACTTCGGTCACTTAAACTGACATACGGCCGGGAGAGCAGTGTGCTGACCACATGCCCCTCCACATTCGCATCCAGTGACGCACATAGGCTGAGGATGACACGGCGGCTGGTAGGTACCGTTGGAGCTTCAAGGCCTGTTCGGGCGGAGTTTAGTTTAGATTAGTTTGCAGCCTTTAGATTTCTGTGTTTCATCCTGTAACCTAAATTTATCGGATTCCTATTAGTACTTCTGTGGATGAGTTCACACTTCTCATTTTTTAGAGTCCATTTGCTCTTTTCGTACCTCATACATATGCTGTATAAATTGTTTTTCAATTGTTTTGAGTATCTGATTACTTTACAAGACAGTAAATGACAGCATTATCTGACAACAATCTAAGATGGTTGCTGAGATAGCTAGATTGTTTATGTAGATTAGTGACAGCAGATAGTCTGTAATACATTCTCTGGGAACGCCAGATATTACTTCTGCTTTACTCGCCGAATTCCCGTCAGTTATTACGATATGTGATGTTTCTGACAGGAGAAGAGGAGATAGTTCACAGGAAAACAATTTGATTAGAAGTCACTTGTGTGGAACAGTGTCTAAAGCCTTCTAGAAATCTAAAAATACTGCATCAGTTCGATATCCCCTATCGATAGCACTAACTACTTCGTCAGAGTAAAGAGCTAGTTGCGTCTGACAACTACCATATTTTCTGAATCCGTGTTGGCTGTATATCGATTTGATCGAAGACGTTATACGTTCCAACATCCTACTGCAAATCGACGTTAGCGATATGGGTCTGTAATGCAGCGTATTTCTCCTATTCATTTTCTCCGGTACTGGTGTGACGTGTGCAATTTTATATAAGACCCAATCGTTCAGAATGCTTCTTCATTGTACAACCACCGCTCCGTGTACTTAAGAAACGATACAGACTCCTAAGAAATAACAAAGTAACTGTATCTATTTAATATAACTTCTTATTTCCTCTATGAAATAACAGAACAGTCTCGTGTCTCGTGAACTACGCCTTTAGAAAGGCTTGATCCGACGGCGTATGAAAAATACAAGCAGAAACTGCGAGAGGCAGCAAATTACTCTGGCGGAAAACTGAAATAGAAGTTCCCTCTGTGACTGTTATTTTGTTAGCCGCTCTGTGTTATCGCGCCCTGCCGCCTTAGTTCAGCAGCAAGAAATATGGTCGCTCGGGGCAAGATCCGCGGCTCGGAAACAAAGAGAACGGGACAAAGAACGAGGAGCGGGCCGGAGAAGAAAGGGAAGCGGGCATTAGGGCGGCGGAACGAGGGAAACAAGTCGCGGTTAGAGCGGCGAGTGCACCGGTGACGCGTCTCCGGCGCCCGCGAGCGGAACGCTCCGCCACTTTTGTAACGCGTTTTGCGGCGCGGCTATGGTAATCATTTGATAACACAAAGGGAGCGGACAGCGGACGCGGCAGCAAAGGCACTGCCCCGGAAACGTTCCGAAGAAATTGCAATAAAAGCGGACGCTGGTCTCTCTCTCCCTCTCTCTGTCCGGGGCCGGTTATCGCGGTCCATTGCCTGGCCTGCGGGCCGGACCGGCGAAACGAAACACAGGCGAGCGCAGCGTGACGTAACGAGCCACTGTGTCGCCGAGGCGAGCGCCAGTGCTAATTGATTCGGCCGGCGGCGGCGCTCCGCCCCGCGCACTCTGGCGGGCCTGCGAGTGGTCGCGGATCACCGCCACTGAACGCGATTGCCGGCGGCAATCGAATTCGGCTGCGGC
This sequence comes from Schistocerca gregaria, assembly GCF_023897955.1. Lineage (NCBI taxonomy): Eukaryota > Metazoa > Arthropoda > Insecta > Orthoptera > Acrididae > Schistocerca > Schistocerca gregaria. The sequence continues at coordinate 760,298,902 of NC_064922.1, forward strand.
CAGCCAGCTCTGGCACTCGCAGCCCGGCGCACAAACGCTATCCCCCCTGCCGCCTGAAACCCCAAACGCTTCCTCCTGTCACGGTCGCCAATCGACGCATTCGTTCACCTCCTCATTTCGTTTCGCTAACTGAACGATTGGAAATGCATCAATCGACGAGTTTTTTCAGACTTCTCATCATCACGATATGACAAACGATATTGAAACCATGCCACTACGTTAAGTCTCAGCCTATGACTTAATAAGATAATGTGACATTGGTTTTAGTGCCTTGAAACTTTCCCATGTATATGACATCGTACCCATTAGTGCACAACAGCCCGGCCATGCAAACTTTGTCTTATACGAGGGCTGTCCAGAAAGAAAGTTACGATCGGCCGCGAAATGGATACGACTATGAAAACCCAATAAAGCTTTGGGGCAGTGTCTCTAGTATGACTATTGGTAGAATTATGTCGCTCTTTTCATTCGTGAGCTCTTAGTGAGCGCGTAAAGATGTTATAGAAAATAGTCTCTCCCACCAAGTGCGAGGGCCTGGTGAGAATTTTCCCCTGAAGCTATGCAACCAACATTACATAACTGACGTGCGGTTTCTTCTTCAAGACAATTCTCAGCCTCATTCTGCAGGGGCAATGAAGATGTTCCTGCATCGTTTCAATTGGAAAAGTTTGGTTACCCGCAATGCAGCCCGTAATGGTCTCCCACTCAGTTTCATCTCTGCTCAAACGTACTGCTGGCTATGAAGACAACATTTTGGCACAGACAACGAGCCTTAGGCCAGCATAGAGAATTGGCGGAAAACAGCGGCGGCTGCCTTCTGTGATGAGGGTATTGGAAAGTTAGTACAACGCTACGACGAATGTCTGAGTCAGAACGGCAACTACGAAGAGAAGTAGCTGAAAGGTGTAGCTAACTGTTACAAATGAAACATTTCTGATTTTCACTGTGATTTTCATTTCGCGATCAATTGTAACTTATTTTCTGGACAGCCCTCGTACTGCGAGGGTAACCACAAAAGAAAGGTCTCCTATTTTTTTATAAGTACATAGACCTATTTATTTCTACAATGGTTTACATCAGTTCACGGCTCGAGCATTTAGCTATTTTTCGACGTAATCATCATTTCTGTCGACGCATTTATGTAGACGATGTGGCAGTTTTTGTGTGCTCATGTTATAACCGGAAGAACGGAAGAAGACGAATGTTGAGCAAAGGCGTACAGATTCTCCATGACAACGCTCGCCCACACATCGTTCGGCGAACTGTTGCTCTCAAATGATTCAAATAGCTGTGAGTACTATGGAACTTAACATCTGAGGTCATCAGTCCCCTAGAACTTAGAACTATCTAAACCTACATATCCTAAGGAAATCACACACATCCATGTCCCAGGCAGGATTCGAATCTGCGACCGTAGCGATCGGGCGGTTCCAGGCTGAAGCGTCTAGAACCGCTCGGCCACACCGTCCGGCCCGTTGCTCTCCTGCAACAGTTTCAGTGGAACATAATTACCCACCCACCCTATAGTCATGACTTGGCGCCCAGTGACTATCACATGTTCCCTAGGTTAAAAGAACATTTGGCCGGAAAGCGATTTAGCTCCGACGACAAGGTGAAAGAAGAGGTTTATAGCTTTCTGAACAGTATGGCAGCCAGCTGGTACGACATGGGCGTATAAAAACTGCCACAGCGTCTACAAAAATGCATCGACAGAAATGGTGATTTTCTCGAAGAATATAGCTAAATGCAAGCTGTAAACTGATGTAAACCATTGTAGAAATAGACAGGTCTAGCTACTTATAAAAAAATAAACCTTACTTTTGGGGTACCCTTTATCTGAGTAGCTGGCATTGGGTGGTATTTACTCCAACCTACCATTAATCCATCTCCTCCTTTCCCCTTCCTGCATCCATCTCTCCTTGTCCCCCTCCCTTCAATGACATCTACTCCCCCCTCCACCCACCCAATCCCTTCGTTCAACTCCTACATCACCATCTCTTTGTCCATCTCCTCCTCCCCTCTATTTCCTCCCCCCCATCTCCCTCTCCATCTCCTCCTCCGCCCTCTCGCTGTTCAGCTTCTCCACCCTCCTCTCTTTGTCCATGATCTCCTCTTTCATTTCTCTGTTTATTTCCCCCATCTTTCTGTCAATCTCACACTCTTCCCTTTCTTTGTTCATTTCCCCCTCCTCCTTCCCTAGTTCACTTCGTCCCCTCCCTCAGTGTGTCGATGTCTTCCTCCCACTTTCTCTATTTATCTCGCCTCTTTCATTTCTCTATCGATCTTCTCCTGTCCCTGCTCACTGACTATTTCCCACTCCCCTGTTTTCATCTCTTCTCCCCCTCACAGTCTATCTCTCTGTCTCTTTCCCCTCTCTGTCTAACTCCTCCTCCCCCCTTCTTTCTCCGTGTTATCGCCCCTCTCCGCTCAAGGAGGAGGTAGGTTCTTCTCACCGTCAGAGTATTTCTTTCTTGATCGAAACTGATATGTGTACCAAAATTGACTGCAATCGTTCCAGGACTTTGGGATAAGCTTTTTACTCATGACTTTGCCTGCATACGAACATATAAAATATATTCTAAACATATACATCCACGTTTCAAAAATGTCTGAATGCAAGTACGTATATAAGGGCTAAGGGCATTCGATACGTAATACAACACATTTGTTTTTCTCGGCCAATTTCGGCTGAAAAAAAAGTACGAAATTTGTTGTGGTACATCGTGAATATTCCCTCTTCGGCCCCTGTAGTTTCATGAAGCTCTGACAGGTTTCGCTGCTATACGTACCTTTCAAAATGGCGTGTGTAACATTGCCTGACGCTTACTGCTAATGTAGTTTCACTTTCAGACGGCCTCCCACACGAGCAGACCCTTTGCGTTTTAACTGTGGTGACTGGTATTGTACGTAGAAGGCAAATGCATGGCTTTGTTCTACAGGAATAGCTCGATGTAGTCGCAGGGTCGAACCTAGCACGCTTTCTCTCATCTCCCACGGCTAATTCGTCGTAAACAATAACCTGTAGCTGTGAGCCTAGGTTTAAATAATCTGTGCATTGGCTAGGATTGCAAGTTAATAAAATACGCAGAAATACAACATGAAAGCTAAACTGATAAATTATTAACCGGGGTTGTATTGTAAGGTCTATAATTGTAAAGTAAAAGGTAAGGGGGCCTACGTTGCTGAGTTAAACACTGACGGATATCACCCTCGTAAAATGCAGTGAAGTTACGTTTAGAGTGCCGATGGTACTGTTATCGACGACTGCGCCGCTAAAGCGGAGTTATTGAACGCAGTTTTCCGAAATTCCTTCACCAGGGAAGACGAATGGAATATTCCAGAATTTGAAACACGAACATCTGCTAGCATGAGTTTCTTAGAAGTAGATACCTTAGGGGTTGCGAAGCAACTCAAATCGCTTGATACGGGCAAGTCTTCAGGTCCAGATTGTATACCGATTAGGTTCCTTTCAGATTACGCTGATACTATAGCTCCCTACTTAGCACTCATATACAACCGCTCGCTCACCGATAGATCTGTACCTACAGATTGGAAAATTGCGCAGGTCGCACCAGTGTTCAAGAAGGGTAGTAGGAGTAATCCATTTAACTACAGACCTATATCATTGACGTCGGTTTGCAGTAGGGTTTTGGAGCATATACTGTATTCAAACATTATGAATCACCTCGAAGGGAACGATCTATTGACACGTAATCAGCATGGCTTCAGAAAACATCGCTCTTGTGCAACGCAGCTAGCTCTTTATTCGCACGAAGTAATGGCCGCTATCGACAGGGGATCTCAAGTTGATTCCGTATTTCTAGATTTCCGGAAAGCTTTTGACACCGTTCCTCACAAGCGACTTCTAATCAAGCTGCGGAGCTATGGGGTATCGTCTCAGTTGTGCGACTGGATTCGTGATTTCCTGTCAGGAAGGTCGCAGTTCGTAGTAATAGACGGCAAATCATCGAGTAAAACTGAAGTGATATCAGGTGTTCCCCAGGGAAGCGTCCTGGGACCTCTACTGTTCCTGATCTATATAAATGACCTGGGTGACAATCTGAGCAGTTCTCTTAGATTGTTCGCAGATGATGCTGTAATTTACCGTCTAGTAAGGTCATCCGAAGACCAGTATCAGCTGCAAAGCGATTTAGAAAAGATTGCTGTATGGTGTGTCAGGTGGCAGTTGACGCTAAATAACGAAAAGTGTGAGATGATCCACATGAGTTCCAAAAGAAATCCGTTGGAATTCGATTACTCGATAAATAGTACAATTCTCAAGGCTGTCAATTCAACTAAGTACCTGGGTGTTAAAATTACAAACAACTTCAGTTGGAAGGACCACATAGATAATACTGTCGGGAAGGCGAGCCAAAGGTTGCGTTTCATTGGCAGGACACTTAGAAGATGCAACAAGTCCACTAAAGAGACAGCTTACACTACACTCGTTCGTCCTCTGTTAGAATATTGCTGCGCGGTGTGGGATCCTTACCAGGTGGGATTGACGGAGGACATCGAGAGGGTGCAAAGAAGGGCAGCTCGTTTTGTATTATCGCGTTATAGGGGAGAGAGTGTGGCAGATATGATACACGAGTTGGGAAGGAAGTCATTACAGCATAGACGGTTTTCGTCGCGGCGAGACCTTTTTACGAAATTTCAGTCACCAACTTTCTCTTCCGAATGCGAAAATATTTTGTTGAGCCCAACCTACATAGGTAGGAATGATCATCAAAATAAAATAAGAGAAATCAGAGCTCGAACAGAAAGGTTTAGGTGTTCGTTTTTCCCGCTCGCTGTTCGGGAGTGGAATAGTAGAGAGATAGTATGATTGTGGTTCGATGAACCCTCTGCCAAGCACTTAAATGTGAATTGCAGAGTAGTCATGTAGATGTAGAGCATTACGACAGTGATAGCGATACACCCACACTAAATAATCATCAAAGATAGGTCAAAACTGAGTCCATTTCGTAATCACGATACATGAAATTTTCACGAGCTCAAAACAGTTCAGAGTTCAACAAGATAATTTACAAATAATCACACTCGAAATAGAAAGTATTGACTCACTGTTACAGTCCCACTCCAGCACATTGAGACCTCTCGAAATAAAATGTCCCTGTAAAAATAGTGTACTGGCTGTACACCGCCCAGAGTCAAACATGTATACAATTGAATTACGCATCTTACCATAGGCAGATCTGTTCAAAAATGTTTCAAATTTCTCTAAGCACAATGGGACTTAACTTCTGACGTTAAAAAATATCGATCTGAGCACAATGCGACTTAACTTCTGAGGTCATCAGTCGCCTAGAACTTAGAACTAATTAAACCTTACTAACCTAAGGAAATCACACACATCCGTGCTCGTGGCACGATTCGAACCTGCGACCGAAGCTGGCGCTCGGCTCCAGGCTGTAGCTCCTAGAACCGCACGGCCACTCCGGCTGGCTAACTTCTGAGGTCATCAGTCCCTAGAACTTACAATTACTTAAACCTAACTAACCTAAGGAGATCACACACAGCCATGCCCGAGGCAGGATTCGAACCTGCGACAGTAGCGGTAGCGCGGCTCCAGACTGTAGCGCGTAGAACCGCTCGGACACTCAGGCCGGCCGGCAGATCCGTCTTTTCCCAAAAAATGGTTCAAATGGCTCTGAGCACTATGGAACTTAACATCTATGGTCTTCAGTCCCCTAGAACTTAGAACTACTTAAACCTAACGACATCACACAACACCCGGCCATCACGAGGCAGAGAAAATCCCTGACCTCGCCAGGAATCGAACCCGGGAACCCGGGCGTGGGAAGCGAGAACGCTACCGCACGACCACGAGATGCGGGCGTGTTTTTCCAATACTCAACAGAAAATATATACAATCCCTCTCTTGAGCTCTTCATTCGACAAGTCTAGCCTTCACTTGATTCCTGTAGTGTTCTGCTGATGTCTGCTTTTCCCACCAAAAATACATCGTTGTTACGTTGCAATATATATCATTTTACTTATCTTGACCACTCTTCGGACTAAATTAATATATTACAATAAAATTTAAATAATGAAATATCATAAGCATTTTGTCAGGATAATGGAATGTAGTGAATTTAATCGGGTGATGCTGAGGGAATTAGATTAGGAAATGAGACACTTAAAGTAGTAAAGGAGTTTTGCTATTTGGGGAGCAAAATAACTGATGATGGTCGAAGTAGAGATGATATAAAATGTAGACTGGCAATGGAAGGGAAAGCGTTTTTGATGAAGAGAAATTTGTTAACATCGAGTGTAGAGTTAAGTGTCAGGGAGTCGTTTCTGAATGTATTTGTATGGGGTGTAGCCATATGAGGAAGTGAAACATGGACGATAAATAGTTCGGACTAGAAGAAAATAGAAGCTTTCGAAATGTGGTGCTACAGAAGGATGCTGAAGATTAGATGGGTAGATCACATAACTAATGAGGAGGTGTTGAATAGAATTGGGGAGAAGAGGAATTCGTGGCACAACTTGATTTGAAGAAGGGATCGTTTGCTAGCACATGTTCTGAGGCATCAAGGGATCGCCAATTTAGTATTGGAGGGCAGCATGGAGGGTAAAAATCGTAGAGGGAGACCAAGAGATGAATACACTAAGCAGATTCAGAAGGATGTAGGCTGCAGTGCGTACTGTGAGATGAAGCGGCTTGCAGAGGATAGAAGAGCATGGAGAGCTGCATAAAACCAGTCTCAGGACTGAAGACAACAACAACAACAAGAAGCATTTTGTCACACTAAGAATATTCACAATATATGTATATATATATATATATATATATATACGCCATAAATCTTGCACAAGTGCGCTCATTATAAATGATAACAGATTGTCGTATATTTCTTTTAAATAATTACTTAGGCCGGCTTGTTTGAAGCGTCTTTTGGCACACTTTTACAGCGGTAACGTCATCTGACACATGCTATTCAAACCCTAACTTTTTATTAATAGTTGTAATTAATATTTAAATGACGTTGCCGGCCGAAGTGGCCGAGCGGTTCTGGGCGCTACAGTATGGAACCGCGTGACCGCTACGATCGCAGGTTCGAATCCTGTTTCGGGCATGGATGTGTGTGATGTCCTTAGGTTAGTTAGGTTTAAGTAGTTCTAAGTTCTAGGCGACTTGTGACCTCCGCAACTGAGTCCCGTAGCGCTCAGAGCCATTTGAACCATTAAAATGACGTTGTTGGTAAAAGTGTAAACTATTAATTAAATTAGTATACAATATGGCTAAATGCGAGGTATTCATGCTGTGTTCATTTTCTGTGTAAGTGTGGAGAATACTATGTTCTGACGAACATTTACACGATAAAAGTTATGAAAGACGCTATAAGTCAATAAATAAAGTAGATACAGATAAATGGTTTTCCGGGATGATAATTATCGAAATCGCATGAAACATTTAAAAGTTTTCAATTCAGGTAATTCAATGTGAATATGTGGTTTTCCCTGTGAAACATTAACGTATGTAGTTTTAAAGATATTGAATTTTGTCACTGGGTACGCCTCATTTTTCTCATATCGCCGGTGTACTCAAATTTGCATTAATATCTGGCTACAAGTTGTTGTAGAGTCCCAAAGAGCTGTAACAACCCAACTTACAGCTTGCGTGACACTCTGTCATTTCATGGTGCATTACTTCTTAATGCCCAAAATTCCCTGTACGGAGATTTTCCCCATTTATGGCCAAGCCTTTGCGTCTGCGTTGGGCTCGCTAGCAACGGTGGCTGCCTCTGGACTGGCTGCGGAGCTTTGTCGGCCCTGCGGCTGTCCACCATTGCTTTGCCGTACAGAAAATTCGTCTGATCTCATACCGACACTGGGCGGCCGATTAACTCGCCTAAAAGCATGTAACGCTACTCGTATGCAACAGAGGTGCGTTCCAAGCAGGGAGCTGCCACTGAGTTTCTTTTGGTGGAAAACCATAGAAATGCTTGAAGAAGGTCTACAGAAAGCAGGTGTGTCACTGGGCAAGGCGTCAGTCATCATCGCGACCAGGCAGTGCAAACCTCTCTGATCTCCGGCGTGCCTGTCAGTGGCACACATTTGTGGCTCCTGCAATGTTAGAAAGTGTAGTTACTCTCATTTGAGGTGATCGACAGATCACACTCAAAAACCTCGCTGCTCAACTAGACGTCTCTGTTGGTAGTGCTGATACAGTCGTCCACCAATTGGGGTATTTAGACGTTTGTGCCCGCAGGGCGCCTAACCGAAAACCATAAACAGCAACGAAGGACCATGCGTGAAAAATTGCTTGTGTGATACGAGGCTGGTCGTGACAATATTTTGTGGAACATCGTCACACGCGATGAAACATGGGTTCATCTCTTCGAACCAGATACGAAACGTCAATCAGTGGATTGATGCCACACCAACTCTCCTCGAAGAAAAGTTCAAAGTTACATCCTCTGCCGGTAATATCCTGACGACTAACTTCTGGGACTCTGAAGGGGCTATTCTGTTTAATGGCGTCCCCCAAGGCACAACGTCAAGTTCTGAAGTGTACCGTGCTACTTGCTGGAAACTTAAAAAACGACTACAGCGTTTTTGTTGCCACAAAAATGCAAATAAAAACTTATCCTTCTCCATTCTGAATGCCATCAGTTAGGGCCAATGAATAATGCACTCGGCGGAAAGACTACCTGGATGATGGGGTAGTCACTCATACAGAAAGACTGATACAGCAACACTCAGACGTCGTTCAGTAGAGTGGTACCATGTGGGCATACAGGTAATCTGGGGTAGGTGGCGTAAGACCGTTGTATTCTACGTAGGTTATGTACTAAATTAGGATTTTTTAGCTAAAAAGTGGGGAAGAATATGACTTACTGGAAACCGGAACAGAACCAACCCGTTTTCAGAAAAAGAAAATGTGCTGCATTAACTTTTGAGCGCCCCTCGTAGGTATGCATGTTCGACATCTCCTCCTAAACAACAGGACCGATTTCAACAAAGCTTCGTGCACGAATCACATACAAGATAAGGAGACCATGGAACTGGGTTTACAGTTCACCGAGATGAACGTATGTATGTTATTTCTTTCACGTCGCATAACGGAAGAATATGCAGTGTGCGTATAATACGAAAATTTCACAATGTGACTTCGTAAATGTATATGCGGCAGTAGAAGAATCCGGCGAAAATGGTTTCTGTGATCAGCTAAAGGAGGTGTGAAATACAATGACTGGATATGACTCCTAAATAGACTTGGTTCAAATGGCTCTGAGCACTATGGGACTTGACATCTGAGGTCATCAGTCCCCTAGACTTAGAACTACTTAAACCTAACTAAGGACATCACACACATCCATGCCCGAGGCAGGATTCGAATCTAAGAGCGTAGAGGTCGCGCAGTTCCAGACTGAAGCGCCTAGAACCGCTCGGCCACCACGGCCGGCCCAAAATAGTCTCCCTGAGGGCTATGGTGCAAAATGGTACAAAGAAGAGGCTTTCAGAGGAGTGTTCAGTAAGAAAAGTCTGCACGAAGAGGACGGTAGGGCACGCTGGACTGGCGCTAGGTGTTACTGGTGCCAGCAGAATATTCCTGTAAGACATTCCCTCTAAAAATTGTTCTCCAGCCCCATGGATTAAACAGCTTCAGCTCAATTGACAAGATGGCAGCAGAAGGTGTAGCTAAGCCACAAAAGTAGCCTTATGGGTAGCCCATTTTATAGTTGTCAAGGGGTAAGGATGAGTCATCGGTCTTCTGGCTGATTTGATGTTGCTAGTCAACATGAATTCTTCTCCTCTGCCAACCAGCGTAGCACTTGCAACCTACGTCCTAAATGACTTTATGGATATATTCCAATCTCGGTCTCCTCTACAGATTTTGCCCTCTGCAGCTCCTTTTAGGGTCATGGAAGTCAATCCCTGATGCCTTATGTCCTATCATCCAGTCCCCTCTCCTTGTCAATGTATTTCACATATTCCTTTCCTCTCCGATTCTGTGGAGAACTTCCTCATTCCTTACCGTATTAGTCTCCCTAATTTCCGACATGCGTCAGTTGAACCACATCTCAAACGCTTCAATTCTCTTCTGTTTCGATTTTCACAGTCTTTGTTCCACTACCATAGAGTGCTGTACTCCTAACGTACAGTCTCAGAAATTTTTTCCTGAAATCAAGGCCGATGTCAGATACTATTAGGCTTCTCTTGGGCAGCAATGCTCTTCTTACTAGTGCTAGTCTGCTTTTGATGTCCTCCTCCCTCCACTCGTCATTCGTTATTTTGCTGCCTAGGTGGCAGAAATTCCTAACTTCATCCACTTTGTGACCATCAATCCCAAGGTAATCTTATGCTAAGTTTCTCGTTGTTGTCATTTCTGCTACTTCTCCTCACTTTTATGTTTCTTTGATTTACTCTCAATCCATATTCTGTACTCATTAGATTCTTCATTCCCTTCAGCAGATTATGTAATTCTTCTTCACATCCACTCGGGATAGGAATGACGTCGGCGAATCGTGTGATTGATATACACTTCTGGAAATTGAAATAAGAACACCGTGAATTCATTGTCCAAGGAAGGGGAAACTTTATTGACACATTCCTGGGGTCAGATACATCACATGATCACACTGACAGAACCACAGGCACATAGACACAGGCAACAGAGCATGCACTAGTACAGTCGGCACTAGTACAGTGTATATCCACCTTTCGCAGCAAATGCAGGCTGCTATTCTCCCATGGAGACGATCGTAGAGATGCTGGATTTAGTCCTGTGGAACGGCTTGCCATGCCATTTCCACCTGGCACTTCAGTTGGACCAGCGTTCGTGCAGGACGTGCAGACCGCGTGAGACGACGCTTCATCCAGTCCCAAACATGTTCAATGGGGGACAGATCCGGAGATCTTGCTGGCCAGGGTAGTTGACTTACACCTTCTAGAGTACGTTGGGTGGCACGGGATACATGCGGACGTGCATTGTCCTGTTGGAACAGCAAGTTCCCTTGCCGGTCTAGGAATGGTAGAACGTTGGGTTCGATGACGGTTTGGATATACCGTGCACTATTCAGTGTCCCCTCGACGATCACCAGAGGTGTACGGCCAGTGTAGGAGATCGCTCCCCACACCATGCTGCCGGGTGTTGGCCCTGTGTGCCTCGGTCGTATGCAGTCCTGATTGTGGTGCTCACCTACACGGCGCCAAACACGCATACCACCATCATTGGCACCAAGGCAGAAGCGACTCTCATCGCTGAAGACGACACGTCTCCATTCGTCCCTCCATTCACGCCTGTCGCGACACCACTGGCGGCGGGCTGCACGATGTTGAGGCGTGAGTGGAAGACGGCCTAACGGTGTGCGGGACCGTAGCCCAGCTTCATGGAGACGGCTGCGAATGGTCCTCGCCGATACCCCAGGAGCAATAGTGTCCCTAATTTGCTGGGAAGTGGCGGTGCGGTCCCCTACGGCACTGCGTAGGATCCTACGGTCTTGGCGTGCATCCGTGCGTCGCTGCGGTCCGGTCCCAGGTCGACGGCCACGAGCACCTTCCGCCGACCACCGGCGACAACATCGATGTACTGTGGAGACCTCACGCCCCACGTGTTGAGCAATTCGGCGGTATGTCCACCCGGCCTCCCGCATGCCCACTATACGCCCTCGCTCAAAGTCCGTCAACTGCACAGACGGTTCACGTCCACGCTGTCGCGGCATGCTACTAGTGTTAAAGACTGTGATGGAGCTCCGTATGCCACGGCAAACTGGCTGACACTGACGGCGGCGGTGCACAAATGCTGCGCAGCTAGCGCCATTCGACGGCCAACACCGCGGTTCCTGGTGTGTCCTCTGTGCCGTGAGTGTGATCATTGCTTGTACAGCCCTCTCGCAGTGTCCGGAGCAAGTATGGTGGGTCTGACACACCGGTGTCAATGTGTTCTTTTTTCCATTTCCAGGAGTGTACTTTGATCTTAACTTTTAATTTCACTTCTGGTCCTTTCTTTTATTTACATCATAGCTTCTTCGATGGACAGATTGAACAGTAGAGGCGAACGACCACATCCCTGTCTTAAACCCTTTTTAATCCGACCACTACCATCTGGCTGGTGCTCTCTTACTATTCCCTATCGGCTCTAGTACGTATTGTATACCACATGTCTCTAATTACAGCTTACCTCTATTTTTCTTAGAATTTCAAACATTTACACTGTCTAACGCTTTATCCAGGCCGACGAATTCTGTGAACGTGTCTTGACCTTCTTTTAGTCTTGTTTCCAATATCAACGGCAACATAAGAAGTGCGTCTCTGCTGTTTTTACCTTTCCAAAAGCCAAACTGATCATCATCTGACAAATCCACAATTTCATTTACCATTCTTCTGTATATTACTCTCGTCAGCAACATGAATGGATGAGCTGTTACCTGACTAGGTGATAATTCTCGCACTTTTCAGCTCTTGCAGTCTTCGGAATTGTGTGGATTATGTATTTCTGAAAGTCAGATTTTACATCGCCAGAGTCATACCTTCTCAGAAGCTCTCTTAAATTCTGATTTTAAAAATGGATCCTCTACTTCTAAATAGACTCCTATCACATTAGACAAATATTTCAGATCATAGAGGCCTTCAATGTACTGTTTCGATCTATCCGCTCTCCCCTCTGAATTTAACAGTGGAATTCGCGTTGCACTCTTAATCTTAGCACCCTTAATTTCAACGAAGGTTGTTTCGTCTTTCCTATATGCTTAGTCAGCCATTTTAAAAAATGGTTCAAATGGCTCTGAGCAGTATGGGACTTAACATCTATGGTCATCGTCCCCGAGATCTTAGAACTATTTAAACCTAACTAATCTAAGGACATCACACAACAACCAGTCATTACGAGGAAGAGAAAATTCCTGACCCCGCGGGGAATCGAGCCCGGGAACCCGGGCGCGGGAAGCGAGAACGCTACCTCACGATCACCAGCTGCGTACTCAGTCATTTTATCAATCATTTCTTTTTCGATTTCTTCACTTTCTTCATGCAGTCATTACATCTTAGCTTTCCTGCTCTTCCTGTTTATTTCCTTCCTCAGCAAATTGTATTTTTGTATTCTTGAATTTCCCTCGATATTTTTGCACTTCCTTCTTTCACCGATCGGCCTAAGTATTTCTTCTGTTATCCATGGTTTTTTCGCAGTTGCCTTCTTTGTACCTATGATTTCCTTCCCGTCTTCTGTGTTGGCACTTTTTGGAGATGTCGATTTGTAATATCTCTTTATATTCGATTAATTATTCCGATACAATTCTACCCTTGAATGACGTTTACTAATTTTCTATCTTCATACTCGCAGAATCCATGCGCAAAATGGTTTCATATGCCATGAGCGCATAATTATTCTTTGTAGTACTCTCTCTGTTGGTTGTTAGAAAAAAAAGCTTCCGAGATTGTCTTCGTGCCGATTAGCCAGAGCTTTGTTTTGACGAACTGTAATCTGATTTTGAGATTTATGACACAAGATAACTGATACGAACTGTACGATAAAAAAGGAAATATAAATATTGCCTCTTCATACAAAGGTGTGTATTTGACAATTGAGAATTAATGATATTCGTCGATATATTGCGTAGTTGTTAATCAGAAGGGAACTTCCGAAAGACTGGATACGAACCTGCATTTAATAATCTAAGAGCTCCATTACTTCTTAGGAAGGTTAAACTTCATCAAAGCTAAATATCCGCTTGATCCGAGGTTTCCCGACTGATTATACAACGCTCCAAAAATTAGGAGACATTTTATTTGTACAGATTAGCAGACTGCCGCAAAGCACGAGCCTGCAGAGAAGAAGAATCATCACCTGATTTCATTTTAACAAGTAAAATTTCAGAATCATTTTGAGTGACTGAGCTATGACTGTGTTTCATATCAGGAATGATTGGTTTCTCGGACGAATTGAGAACTACATAGATGGGAAGAAAAATTACAGTGGCGCCAATGTGACAGGACTCTCTTGGATTGTTATATAATATATGTATTTTTTTCATGAAAACTTACGAGAACGAGAGGTAATTAATCTGAAGAGAGATTCGGTGCCCATAGGAAAAGATTGCGGATACTAAGAAACGATTTCAACTATTGGAGAACACCGAGACTACAGAACAAGGCCAGAGACATCAAATTTTTTTATCCTGTAGTTAAAATAGTTTGAAATCAATTTAGAAAGAACTTTTTTCCAGATACTAGTTAGATTGTAGAACTGTATATTGTGTGATTTTCGTATCTGGACATTGAACTGTATACGATCTGTAGAGGTAATTTGAAAGTTAAGTGTGTCTACGACAGTAAATTTGAAACTGTATTTAGTGACTGGAACCTGATATTGACAATTATTTAATGGTATTGACTAGAGCGGCATTTAAAATGTCATTGAATCAGCAACGAGACGTACAACAGCCTTCAGGTGTTTGCGCAGAAGCAGAGGCCACGGATAGCAATTCTGAGACCGTTGTGGCTAGCGGTAGCAGTATGAATAATCCCGCTGGTTCAGAAAACATTCATACAACAGCTGATCAGAGTGTTGTTGACACATTAGTTGTTATTATGCAACAGTTGTCTCTATTAGCCGAAGGCCAAGCGGAGGTGAAACGAAACTTATCCGTTATACAATCTGAAGTAATACGAGACTTATCAGCCATACAAAATTAACTCCAAAATCAATTAGCCGAAAATCAAACAGAATTACAAAATCAATTAAGAGCAACCTTTACCGAATTAGATCAGAGATTAAATACCCAGACACAGGAAATAAAAGAACAGGCAATAAGGACCGAACAGAATCTTGTTGCTCAAATTGAGCAGGTCCTCCAACAATGCCAAGAAAACAATAGTAAATTAAAAGCGGAACTAACCGAATATGTATCCGTCAAAATTGACACGATACAAAAACAAGTAGAATTGTTTCCTCAAGTAATACAAGCTCAAGAGCACATACAGTGTTCCGTAGCTATGATACCATAAATCATAGAATCCCAAGATAATCTAAAGAAGCAGTTTGACGAAGTGCAGGAAAAACAGGAGACAGTGGAACATAGAATGAATGTATCTGCGAGAAAGTTTTCAGAAATGACATTAGAGCGGCAAAATTTTCCTTCGGAAACGATAGAAGAAACTGTGAAAATAGCTTTACAGTCAATTTCGGAGAGTTCCGAGGAGAATTTTTTAACAAAGGGTTAAAGGAAATTCGTGAACAACTTGGCGAAGAATTCTCGCGTTGGAAAGAAAATATCGATAGATCACTAAATCTCTCGCAGGAGGATTAGGAACAGCGAGAAGTAGGAAACAAAATTCTCCATCTGCGCGTGACATTCCGTCCACGTCAAGATCCGATGTCGACAGAACTGGAACGTCACAAGTTAGATTCGATATAACGGATAGCCACAGGGAAAAGTACGAACAGGATGATTTTAGGAATCGTAGTACCGTTGAGGAGAAGATGATTAAACAGAGACAGTTTCAAATCTTTAACCCTGACAAAAAGAACGTTCATCCTGTAGTCTTTATTCGAAGTTTCAGAGGTCTATTTCCACGATCTTGGACAGAATAGCAAAAGATTAGTTTTGTATCAGGATATATACAAGGATCAGGAGCATTGTGGGCATCTGAACAAACATCTTCTTGTAAATGTTATAAAGAATTTGAGCAAGCTTTTCTAGCAAAATATTGGTCTGCTGGAATACAAGAAAGACTTAGGCAGGAAGTATTATATCCTGAGCCTTTCTCATTTTCTAGAGGATCTCTAAAGAGATATTTTGAGAAATACATTAATAAATTTTTGTATTGAGATGTACCGATTCCTTTGCCGGATATACATAGGATACTCAAGTCCAGACTACCAACCAGTATAAGGAATCAGCTGTTATATATAAATGATAAGGATATAGACTCATTTATGGCTACGCTTGATCATATTCATATAACTGAGGAGGACAATAAAAGGGCAAGAGAAACGTCATATCAAAGAAGGGTAATAGAAGCGATTCCGAGCGGGAATGGCAGTAATGGTAGCAGTAACAATAATCATAACCAACTACACTCTCCGAGGAGTCTTAGAAATGGACAAAATGCAAACAATAATTATTATCATAATAGAAACTTTAGTTATGGTGCAGCGAGGGGCTATTTTAGGAACAATAGGAATTTTAATCGATATAATCCAATGCATGGCAACACAGGACATTTCTACCAACACCAGCAGAACAACAACAATAATTACACGAACCAAGCAAGACAATATAGACGGAATTCACCACAACAACCGATAATCAGTGAAGTAGCTGAAGAGACAAATACCAATCGGACCAACAATCAGTCAGACTAAACATGACCGCATCGTGCCCCGGAGGAGCGGTCAGGGGATGTGTTCGGGGCGAAACAGTAAAATTACAATTGTTAGGATATAATGATGGTAAGCTGTTGACTGAAGAGTTAACAAAGGATTTAATAACGTGTCGTAATGACAGATCGAGTGTTCCGGTATCGGAAGTATTTGTTGAAATAGAGGAAGTTCCAACGAATGTGATATTAGACACCGCAGCTTCCGCCAATGTCATCTAAGGCGCTCTTTTTAGGAGAATTATTAGGAAGAAGAAGGTACCAATTTTGCCGGTACGGAACTGCAAAATCATTGGAGCTGTGGGAGCACGCTCTCCCAATGTCACAATACAAACACAATTAGAGATGAAAATGGGAAACGTAGCAATGAAATGCACGTTCCTTGTAGTCGAGAAGTTATTAGTGGACTCTTTTCTTGGTATTGGGAGTATGCAGGACCACGATTGTCAGATTGATTTTTTGGAAGGAATAGTTAAATTTAGATTAAATGGAGAAGAGGTAGCATTGGATTTAAATAGAAAGGAAACTGTGCATGAGAAATATTGTCGCGGTGCCATAATTAAATTAATTGACACTACATACGGTCGTTGGAAGGAGCTTTCAAAGGATTTGTTACAACAGGAGGACTTTAACCAAACAACAATGATAAAATCTAGTGAATCAAATCAGCTTACCGGAGAACAAAGGCAGCAGCTTCATTACTTGTTAGAGGCATATGAAGAGATTTTTGATGAGAAACCAGGAATTATTAAAGGGCATATTGGTCACCTGCAAGTGAAGCCACATCAGACTTACCCGATCCCCTGGCGTTTAAAAAATCTGTTCAAAGGGAGATGAATAGAATGTTAGAATGGAACTTGATTGAGCCGTCAACTAGTCCGTATTGTTCTCCGCCCTTAGTCGTTCCAAAACCTGGAGGCAACGGAAGAAAAGTATGAAGACCAGAATTTAAAATGGGAGGAAAAGAGTCGACTCGCACTTGTCAGTTTAACTAAAAAGGCAATACAATGGAAATTGACATATTATAAAAGGATTCACCGGATTCAGACATTTCATCTTGGAGAAAACATTTCATTGAGGCGACACATCCATTCCTCGAAACTGATGAAGAACATAAAGAAATGGAATCTTATTTATATCGGACCATATGTTATTGTAAATATACCAAATCCTGCATCGTACTTGTTGGCATATCCCGAATCGTAAAGAATAAAGGGATTATTTCCTCATAATGATATTAAGAAATTTTTTGAAGGATCGTAAATCTGTGATACCAAATACGGAGAAGAATTTCGAGTGGAATTTGACTATGAGTCGAATGTGTATATAAATATCAAGAAGTTTATGTTGTCTAGAGGGTAAGAGACAGTGAGATTGCTGCTGTGATAGGTTAAGAGACAGTGAGATTACTCCTGTGATAGGTTAAGAGACAGTGAGACTACTCCTGTGATAGGTTAAGAGTCAATGAGATTACTCCTGTGATAGTGTAGCAAATAATTTTAAGATAGGTAGAAGAAATTGTTAATTACTAGTTTTTAAGTGTGGACTATGAGCAGAAGCCATAGTGATATACAATGAAAGTGCTTCTACATTTCCCAAGACACGGCAGTTATGTGAGAATTGCGTGTGAAACTTGAACAGTGCGAGATATGTAGGTAAATACGCTGTGTGTATGATGTGCGCTACTCGCGGGAGAAAACAAATGAACTGTGAAATGAAGCAACAGTCGATAATGTCACTGCTGCAAACAATTGAAGAAACTCTCTGGTTGCGCGAGGGAAAATTTTTATAATTTTTAGATTTTTCATTATGCCTTCTCTATCAAGAGAATTAATTTAAGGATTTTAATTAACATTTTAAGAATAGCAGTTTGTGTGTTTCATATTATGGACTTAGTTGTTGAAATATATTTCCATAAATGTTCATGAGAGAATGAAGAAGAGGCTGCGAGTGGCTGATTTGTTACATGAAAATATGTCATCATTAATGGTATTGATTTTCAGGTGGATCTATAAATCAATTAATTATAAGAATAATGAAAGCTTTTCAGAGAATTTTTTTCTAGAAATTATTCCCTTTGTGGAGTCAGTGTCATATGCCTATGTTCAAAATTTTTCATCAGGTGTAAACTTAAATTTTATCCATAATTTCGTAATTGAAAGCAAACCTCGGACAGATTCAATGCTCTACTTCCACCTACACTATAACAAAACGAAGAAAAAAAAAATTGAGTTGAATACGTTCGATATGAGCTACAACAAAATTTAAATGCCCACAATCTATTTGGAAATGTTGTGGACAATCAGCAGTTGCAATGCAAAACAACTTTGGTACTGAGGACTATATAAAAAAAATCGCGATTGTCAGGACTGATGGATGTTCCAGTTTAGTACAAATGGAATAATATAAGAATCCACTCCGATTTTGAGTTCAACGATGAAATATGGACTTCGTTGCCTTAATCTACATTCTTCCAGGGATTTATTCAGTCAGAACCTTTTCTTATTCCACTTTAAACCTGTTCCATGTTCACGTCCCTGACCATCTGTTCCTGAGATCATCTTGCTATTTCTACGGCATGTTATCAGTTTCTGTCCTGTACCATAAGCCATCGCCCGTCCTCCGTGCCGCCTCCACCAAACGCCGTGCGTCGCCTACCCGCTGTCTGTACCCAGTGTTCCCGTTCCATCGACTTCACAACGAGATCGCCGGCTACATCGTCGAAAGAAGAGTTTTGAAAAAATTTATGAGAATTTTTCTAATTTTTTTTGGCTATGAGGCACTTTTCCTTCGATCTGATCTATCGAGCTTCTATATATTTCAAAATTACTGAATTTAGGCTTTCCTCTCTTCTTTAATCCTGTGCTGGGGTCTATTCTTCCGGGTTTTCCAGGGGTTCCCTGTGAAGGCCAGTTCCCAAATGGGTACACCTTTTTCATAATTACACCAATCTACGTCTTCCCTGGTTATGTACTCGGGATGCTGGTATACCGCGGTACATGCAAAAGCTACAGCTTAGGTATTCTCGTAACTTAGTGTCTTAACATGATACCCATACCCTCTATAGTAAAATTCTATTAATTCAAAATATTCCTCTTTTGAATAAATAACCAAACAAATCTTTCCTGTTAGCTCGCAAAGTGTATTATCATTAACTGTGCTCGCTGCGAGGGGCAATTGTAATATCTCTTTTTAGTCGATTAATTATTCTGATACAATTCCACCCTTGAATGACGTTTACTAATTTTCTATCTTCATACTCGCATAATCCATGCGCAAAATAGTTTCATACAATAGCTATGCCATGAGCGCATAATTATTCTTTTTAGTATTCTCTCTGGTGGTTGTAAGAAAAAAAAAAGCTTCCGAGATTGTCTTCGTGCCGATTAGCCTGAACTTTGTTTTGAAGAACTGTAATCTGATTATTGAGATTTATGACACAAGATAACTGATACGTACTGTAAGAAAAAAAAGGGATATATATATATATATATATATATATATATATATATATATATCCTTCATACAAAGGTGTGTATTTGACAATTGAGAATTAATGATATTCATCGATATGTTGCGTAGTTGTTAATCAGAAGGGAACATCCGAAAGACTGGATACGAACCTGCATTAAATAATCCAAGAGCTCCGTTACTTCTTAGGAAGGTTAATCTTCATCAAAGCCAAATATCCGCTTGATCTGAGGTTTCCCGACTGATTATACAACGCTCCCAAAATTACGAGACTTTTTGTGAAGATGCGGTTTTTTTTTTTTTTTTTTTTTTTTTTTTTTTTTTTTTTTTTTTTTTTTTGCCTACGTCAGGAGTGACTGGCTCCAAGTCTGATGAAGTCCCGCATCTGGTACAGCAGTTGGCATTTTAAATCAGCTTCCAATCTCCACTGTTATCTCAAGTTGGGAACACACGATTTAAGTAATCAATACATTAAATTAAGTAATACCGCTGTCAAGAGAATACATGGACAGATGTAACCATTCATGCAAAAGGTATAAAGGGAAGAACCGTCACATCACACTGAAAGGAGTATACAGATTCGCACTTATAAGTGGTACCAGAATAAGATAAGAATATTAATAAGTAAAAATGAAACTAGTATACTATAAATGATGAAAGTCTCTGAGAGGCTTGATAATGCGGATCGCTGACCAAAGATCTCTGGTCTCAAATTATTATAACATTGGAGTTAGAGAGCGCTGGGCGAACAGTTCTAGCTATTTGCGGTGTGCTATGTAGAGCAATCAAGTGTTAGATTGATGTAGGTATGCCAATATTGTTGAGCATGGAAGCAGAAGCCTTCATGTAACAAAGGTAAAGATCATAAGTAATTATGATTTCTTTTTTTGCCAGTGCGTTAGTACAGATGAGTTGGATCATAATTGTAATTGTTGAGTCACCCCAGATTGGGCATAAACCGTTTTGATAAAAAGGTTAGTTAGGTATTTCACTTTGTAATGTTTCTAAGATCCGTCAACAGAGCTATACTTAATTTGATGATTTCCATTTATGTTGGATTAATGAAGTTAGATAATACTTGCTGTTCAAATCTCATTGTTTGCGAATCAAGTGTGAGAAAAATAGCTTAAATTGTCAGATTTTTTGAAACGACATATTTAACTTGCAATATTCCTGTTGCTGCTACATTTCGATTTTCAAGGTTTTCGTTAGACTGAAGCTTGTGACAAAATAACCAACATATAAATTGTGATCAGAGAGATTGTTGATCAATCATATGTTATTCATTGTAGCCGGCGATCCCATATGTTCAACCCCAGGATCATCGTTCCTTTTTTCAGTGTACAATTATAGGCCCTATATGAAAGCAGAATCCTGATCCAACACAGAAAACTGTCCGTAGTTTGAACACAAATCAAATGTTTTTGCCGGCAGGGATGGCCGAGCGGTTCTAGGCGCTACCACTTCGGTCGGGTTCGAATCCTGCCTCAGGCATGGATGTGTGATGTCCTTAGGTTAGTTAGGTTCAAGTAGTTCTAAGTTCTAGGGGACTGATGACCTTAGAAGTTAAGTTCCATTGTGCTCAAAGCCATTTCAAATGTTTTTACCCCAGTAAATTGTTTGAAAGAATAATGACCGTAACATCTGAGCATATTTCTGTCAATCCACATCTTTTTGGGAAAAACAGCAAACTCATATAGTTTTGACGCATTTTATCAACGAGTTGGCGTATCTTGAAATCGGCGACTGACAAATCATTGTCTGTCAGATTAACATTGTCACTGAAATGTAGACGTTTCTCTATTTCTAAATATATGTTTCTGGATAAACATTTTCTGAGTACATTTGCACCTGAGGCAAGGAATGGTGACCTGAGGCATTAAAAGAGAACAATTTTTTTTTAAGACAGTCTACATATAACACAAATCCATTTCTGTTGTTGTGCGCAGCATATTTGACACATTCCTTCAAAAGAAAATTTATTTTACTTCGTCAAGCTATCCTTCCTATACTTCAATCTCTGATTTTCATTTGACGGAAGTTTGCTGTTCCGTAGCTCTCTTAATATGATCCATATGCTCAAAAGGCTTTTCGTAATTTAGTTTGTAAGTAGGCTGTTTAGGTTTTCTTACTGGTAACGCCACGTAGCGTTCTGTATGAAAAATCACTGGCTGTGCTGTGTGCAGTCTGCGGCTAGTTTGCATTGTTGTCTGCCCTTGTAGTGTTGGGCAGCTGGATGTTAACAGCGCATAGCGTTGCGCGAGCAGTGGTGGATGTGGGGAGAGAGATGGCGGAGTTTTGAAATTTGTAAGACTGGATGTCATGAAGTGCTATATATATTATGACTTTCGAACACTATTGAGGTAAATACATTGTTTGTTCTCTATTAAAATCTTTCATTTGCTAACTGTGCCTATCAGTAGTTGGTGCGTTCAGTAGTTTGAATCTTTTATTTAGCTGGCAGTAGTGGCGCTCGCTGTATGGCAGTACTTCGAGTAACCAAGATTTTTGTAAGTGATTTGTGAAACGTACAGGTTAATGTTAGTCAGGGACATTCTTTTGCATGGATTATTGAAAGTCAGACTGCGTTGCGATAAAAATATTGTGTGTCAGATTAAGCACAGTCATGTATAATTGTTCAAAGGGGACGTTTCATATGTATTTTGTCTGTACTTTGTGAACTGTTCATATTTTTTCGGAACCATTGTGATACTATGAGAGCTTTGAATGATGTATTTGGTATGGGATCATGATTTTTAAAGTACGTTTGAGGCAGATGAAACTTTTGACATGAGCAGAGAATTTTTTTAGGTTTGGAAATTATTGGAGGAAGCTACGACGATTTTGAGAATTTGACTGAGGTGTTATGATGTTATTATTACGATGACTGTGTATTATGCAGTTGCGGTATGTTTATCATCAATAAGCTGTAGCTATATGAGTTATTTGATTATGCTACGTATCTGTTATGATGAAATATTGAAGAAGTGTCGACGAACAAGGTAAGGAATTATGAGTAGTGGTTAGGGACTCAGGTTTGTGAAAAAGGTTGTTGGAAACCAAGAATC
This sequence comes from Schistocerca gregaria, assembly GCF_023897955.1. NCBI lineage: Eukaryota > Metazoa > Arthropoda > Insecta > Orthoptera > Acrididae > Schistocerca > Schistocerca gregaria. The sequence continues at coordinate 760,321,773 of NC_064922.1, forward strand.
GTACTTTGAAGTGTTATGAAATGTGTGTAAATGTGTGAATGTATCACAATATTGGCGACAATTTTTTGGACACTGTTATATTTACAGGATTTTGTTTCTACACATTTGTAACGCAAATTTTCGACCTATCAAATTTTATATGAGACTGTCACTGTAGTGCAAACTGGTGTCGTAAATATTCTACCGTTTCTTCATTCGTCGTCGGCGTCGTCGTTGTTACCGTGAGGCACCGTTATACCAAGAGGAAAGGCGCGTCGAGCGTCGATCTTAGAGATAACACAAAACGGTCACGATAGCACCTGATTCCAGAATAGCTTCAGTAGATAGGATCTACGAACTGTCCCTTCTTGACCAGGTCCCCAAAACTTAACACGAAACGAGATCCCTTCAAAACAAATTGTCATAACGATCGTCTATAAAGGCTTCGTACAACGAGAAGAAATGTGACAGTTTATGGAATAATAACAGATACGACGAAACTGTCTTGTCTCTTCTGTTTTATTTAACATAACTTCGTTAACAGTTTCATTTCGCATTCACCACTCATTCACCGAAACCCTTTGATTAAGAGTTTTGGTTGCTTGACACAAACAGTCAATGATAATGATACAGCTTTTCTCCTTTTTGAAACTGAAGCCGGCTCTCTGCGATATAATAATAATTAAAAAAAAAAAAAACGGTCTCAATACCGCGTCCCTCGTGAGATGCGAATAGACTTATCCCGGAATTGTCCGCCCTGTAGGTGTACTCTGTTTAATGACCACACTTCATTATCCGCTATTTCCATTTGTTAGTCTGATTATACACTGTAGCCATTTAAAATTCGCCCCTATATTTTTCACAACGCACAATTATCACTTCTTTACTGTTTTTTTTTAAGAGAAAGACGCCGTATTATCGGCTTAGTCGATATAAAGCAAAACACCTTAATATGCCCAATTTTACCTCTTCTTATAGGATCGGCTATCTTACTCTTTAATTTACTACATATTATTTCCAGTAACACTAAACAGGTATCGCCATTATATTTTAATGGCTTTCAAAAGCATGTTACGATTATTATGACCGACCAAATCGTAACAAATCGCGCGGCGTGCGTTTTTAATGATAACTTTACGCTATTCAAGTTCTATTACAGCTATCTTGACTCGTAATGATACACGGGCCCCCAGACTGTGATGTCTTGAAGAGGGTTCCAGACAGAACAGGCTTTTTTTGTGTACTGTGACAAGAGAGGGTATTTGTTTCGGGGAATACACTCACTCTCAGATTCACTCATAAGTCAGTACATACATTCTACAATATTGAAGTTGAGTTAATGGGCCTAGACAAAATGCCCTTAACTAAATTACACATTTGTTTATAGGTTGCCTTAGAAACGCTTTGCACTAATCACTTCATATTCACACCACTTTTTTTTCTTGGATGAAGCCCTCAGTTCTTCAAACGACTGTGCAAGGCAATGATCACAGCCGGGTTCGACAATTGGTATCCTAGGCCAAAACCCTTATCAGGCCACTTGTTTAACCAGAGTGGATTTGGTCCTTTTCTTTCCCTCTTAATTCCACTTTTAAATCATCCATCCTCGCTGTTCGGTGAAAGGATAAATCGTATTTTAGCGTCGTCATTGTTGCTGATACCAAGAAGGTATCTCATGGAAATCTTCGGTACATTCTTTAATTTTCTTTGTAAGTTAGTATAAGTACTTATTTATCCACTGGTGCTTTTATTTAGTCCACTCTGAGTGTAGTCTTGGTATCATTCAATGTTTCTTGAATGTATATTTTGCTCATTATTGATAATACTTCTTCAGGTCTCTGTGAGGGAACAAGCCCTTAATTACATCAGTATCACAATCTGCCAGGAGGTAGCTCCCTTCATGAGGTATTTTCATTATTTTGTGTGGACCTGTATGTAAATATTGCGATTTCTTATTCAGTCTTTTCCTGGTTGGTGCTTTTGGGTGATTTCTCAATAAAATTTCTTCCCCTACATCATATGTGACTACTTTCTTCACATTTTTATTAAAACGGGTTTTTCTCAAGTGTGCTTGATGCTTCAGGTTTTCGTAGACCTTCTTCACCATATCTTCTTTCTTGGTAATCTTTTGTTCTATTGCAGGTAATTTCTTCATCCATCCTGGCACAATACTTTCACCAAATACTATTTGGTTAGGTGAATAACCTGTCGATAAGTGTGGTAAGTCATTATACACTTTCTCAAATTCATAAATCCAGTCTATCCATTTATAATGTTGTTTGGGTATGTACGTCCGTAAAAATCGGTTCAACTCTCGGAAGATTCTCTCAACGGGTTTTCCACAAGGGTAAAATCTTGAGATGTAAATGTGCTGGATTCCTTGTTCTTCCATAGTGTCTCTCCATACTTAGCTTGTATAATAAGCAGCGTTGACTGTCAAGATCATTATAGGTTTGCCGAGCTCAGTTATATAGTTGTTGATAAATTTGTGTAACATGGGTCGAACGTGGAGATTTTTGAAAGGATATAATTTCACATATTTTGAAAAGAGATCATAGAAAGCCAAAACATATTTGAACCATCCAAGTGTCATGGGACATGGCCCACAGACATCACATGACACCAACATTAAAGGTTGTTGTGGGATGATCGGATGTAATTCTATCTTCCGACAATAGTTTATGTGTTTTACCTTCTGACATATTTTGTACTTCTTAAGAATATTTGTAGCTAGACGTCCCAAATTTGAATGATAGCAGTATTGTGCTATTTTGGCTGTACATTAAGCGGCACCAAAATGAGCCCAATTCAAGTGAGTGTACCATACTAGTGATTCTAAATATTTATTTGGAACACAAAATTTCCAAACATCTTCTTCATCCGTCCTCCGAGACAATATTCCTGCTTTTAATTGATACTGTTCTTGAGAGTGACTTAGCGTTTTGCTTTCAACAGCATGTCTAATGGCTTTCCACGACTTATCATCTTCTTGCAGTTGTGGAAGACTTCGACATAGCTGTGAAATCTGCCTCTCACAATATTGCCTTGATAAATTCATGACTTTAAAGTCAATAGTCCGTTCTTCACACTCGTCGTCATTCTTTCTTTTCGGTAGTCTTGAAAGAGCATCGGCTATGATGTTGTCTTTCCCTCTGATGTATTTGAGCGTAATATCATATTCTTGCAGTAGCAAGGCCCACCGGGTTAAACGTGAATGGAACATCCTTCCTGGTAAAATAAAAGATAAAGCTTTGTGGTCGCAGAATGCAATGATCTTCTTTCCATATACAAAATAGCAAAACTTTCTAAGGGACCAGACCACGGCCAGTACTTCCAATTCAGTAGTACAATACGCACGTTCACAGCTAGAGAGTGTTCTGCTGGCAAACCCACTTATTTTGATGGTAATGATATCTTCTGGATTGTCCATCTGGAAAACAGTGGCACCCAATCCTGTTTCAGAAGCATACACAGAAATATAAAAATCTTGATCAAGTCTCGGATGATGTAACAGTGGAGCATTAGTCACAGCATTGCGGATGTTATCAAAAGCTTGCGTGCATTCAGAATTCCACTCCCACATGACATTTTTTCCTTAACAGCCGTAACAAACAGTCTTGGTTTCCTAACTGATTGGGTAAAAATCGTCGAAAAAATGAAACCAAGCCGATAAATGATTTTAATTCCGTTCTGTTCTTTGGATAAGCACATCTAATTGGTTTTATCAATTCAGGAGTAATTATATGTCCAAGAAATTTCAATTGGTTACGAGCAAACCTGGATTTGCTCAAATTTACAGTAACTCCGTATTCCAAAAATTTCGCAAAAACTCTTCTTAATAAGTCCAAATGTTCCTCCCAAGTTTCAGAAGCAATTAGCAAATCATCCACATATAAAGTAACTTCATTCAAAAGGTCTCTGCCCAGTACAGTATCTAATGCCGATATAAAAACACGACCGCTTATTTTCAACCCAAATGGCATGACGGTAAACAGGTAACTTCAGCCCAGAAAAACGAATGCAGTATATTTTCGAGATTCTTTATATATTCTGGTTTGCCAATATGAACTACGCATATCCAAAGAAGTTAAGAAGCGGGCACCATAAAACTTTTGTACTAACTCTTCTAGGTTCTCCGGTCGGGTTTGTACAGCTATAATGATCTTATTGATCTCTCTGGCATCCAACACCAATCTGATGTCACCATTGGGTTTAATTACCGCCACAAAAGGGTTACAATATTCGGAATCTGAGGGCTCAATAATACCCCATTCTAACATTTTATTGATTTCCTTTCTGACTACTTTCTTTGTCCATGGGATAGAATAGGAAGTACGACAAAAGGGTTTATGTGCATATGTCTTTATATGGTATTCAAAGTCTTTTATTATACACGGACGTTTACTAAAAATCGACTGATATGCTTCCAATAAGAAGTACAATTCGTCCCTTTGGATAACAGATAAATGTTCTGATTCTAACACCTTTTCCTGCAATGACATTTTATCCATCATTTCTTCAGAACATTCAATAAGACAGATATCATACACATTTTCATCATTAATACTGACATATCTTACCATTAGATTCATACACAATTACTCGGCCCTTTCTCATGGTGGCTGTCAAAACATTACCATTGGAATTAAATATACATTCACCTTTCTCTAAATTAATGACTGCACCGGTCTCACATAAAAACTCCAAAGCCCAGATATATGGTACTGTCATTTTAGGAACAACCAGGATTGTACTTTCTATTCGAGCCCCCTGTATTGTAACGTCGACACGTACCTGTTTCACAACTTTTTGCATTTTTCTGCTGTACGCGCCAGACACGGTACATCCTGTGATAGGAAAAGTGGGCATTTTTACCCCTCATCTTATCTGTTTTAAACAGTCCAGCGTCATGACACTAATAGTCGCTCCAGTATCAATTAATATTTCAACATCAACATTATTTATACTTGTTGGAATTATTACCTGTAAAATTTGTCCTCATTTACTATAAACTTCAGGTTTTCCTTCAATTAATTCATTCCTTATATCCTGATCATTATTGTACCTTAATACTCTCAGTTCAAATTGATGCCTGCCTTCCTTCTCCTTTCCAGTCATCCTAGGAAGGCATTTGGTGACTGGTATTAGTTTAATCTATCTCGTTGAGTCATCGGTGGGGGTTCATGAACTTCCACAATCCGTATAGTATGATCCGAGTTATGGTATTCACCCCGTCGCACATTGGAGGCTCCTTCGCCCATTGGTATAACTCCTTGTACTGTATGAGGACTCGAGGCATTTGTTCCATCCTGCCGATGAACATTATGCTTCGAATTATCTTCCCAAGGTCGAATACAATTGGGTTCATCACTTGGGTACCTGTTACTCTTATTAATATTACTACTATGCGCATTCGCGTCACCATATCGAGGTTGACCTCTAGCACAGTAAGTATCTCTTCTATATTTATTTATATTGTTTTTATTGCAACCATAGGACGAAGATTGTCCACGCTCCTGTGATGCGGGTTTGACCTGGTTTTCGGTATTGTTATTATTATCATCATACGTTAAATTATTACTATAATTATTCGTATTACTAAGAGTGTGAGTCGACATTTGATTACTACTCATTTGTCTTGCATCTTCCATAATCATATCTATAAGAGTCAATCACCGACAAGAATTGTTCTACATCGTGGTCAGGAACGTTTATTAATTTTTCACATATATTTATGGGCAACCTTCCTTTCAAAATTCTGATCACTTCCTTGTGAGAAATTGGATCACTCCAATAACGTGTCTTATTTACGTACTTTTCAAAATATTGCCGTAAAGTACCCCTTTTACTGTTAAAATACTCATGTTGGTAAACTTCTTTTCTTAATTTCTCTGGTTTACTCGACGACCAGAATTTAGCCACAAAAAGTTCTTTAAACTCAGCGCAAGTATGGCAAATTTCACTTACTTCGGCGGCCCATAATTCGGCTTCTCCAGAAAATGTGTATACTATAAATTGAAGTCGGTCGTGTTCTGACCAGCTATGTGGAAATATTCTTTTGAAATTATTGATAAAGATTTTCGGATAAAGGTTGTTCTTTTCAGTGGAGAATGTTGGGAATTGTCTACTTTTAAAAATACTGTTCTCTACCTTTAAAGAAGACAAATATTTTCGCTGACCAAAAGAATCATCATCTTTACTAACCGAATCATCAACTTCCCAAAGCAAATTTTCACTACAATTTTACTTCGTATTATCATATGTTCGGTTGTTTTTCGACCTATTCTTCGAACGTTCGTCCTCTGTCAACAAATTTTGTGATGACTTTCGTTCTAACTCCGCCAATTTATGACTGGTTTCCTTTTGCCATTTAGGTAACTCATCAACTATTTTGCCTTTTATTTTCTGAATTTTGTTAGTGAAGAGCTTAATTAATTCATCATTTCTACTTAGGTGCTCATTGATATTTTCATTTGGCTGGGATCCAATAGTAGTTTTAACCTTGTCTATAATTTCATTTCCTTTTATTTCTATCCATTCAGATAGATCTTCGTCAAGTCCTTTAGTTTGATCTACTAAATACTTGTCAATCCCCTTACGAGCATCAGACTCAAACTCGACTATTTGTTTCGAAAGCTCTTCTATCTATGCGCTAAAATTGAAACAGCTGCTTTCACACTTAACCATCCTATTGGACAGGCCATCATAACTCTTCGAAAATACCTCATATTTCTTTTCTACGTCATGAAGTTTTAACATTAAATTATTATATTGCCTTTCTAAGGTGTTAGAACACTCTACATCTAGCTCTCCAATTTTCGCATTTAATTGAATCTCCCAGTCCGCCTTTAATTCTTTCTTAGTATTTTCCAGTTTATAATGAAAGGTGTTCAGTTTGCTTTCCAAAGAATCCATTTTTAACTTCTAATGAACCAAATTTGGCCTCAAATTTTTCATTTAATTTCGATTGTCCTCTTTTATTAGCTTATTACCTTTTTCTAGTGAACCAAGCCTTCCATTTATTACACCCATTTGAGTATTTATTGATACCAGCATATCAAACATTTCTTTGATTAATATTTCCATTTTGAAGATCAACTTGCTGATCTACTTCCGAAACCTCGAGATCTTTATGTTCTCCCACGTTGCTTACCTTACTTGCCATTGTATTTGAATCTCCTAACGGCTCTAAATCAATAACTGTATTATTATCTGTACATGTCTCCTGTCCCACATTGAGCTCATGGGATGCATCATCCATATCCTCTTCACTTTCCTCTCTCTCTTTACTCGTTACTCTACTCAACTGCACATTATCATGTATTCTTTTCGTTCGTTTTGACATGGTTATTCACTACCAAGACATACACTTATTTTCAATATGTATTTATAAATATTTATCTACGAAAATCACAAGTCTCAACCTCCTTTTTTTAATTATACAGTTATTTCAATAATACCTGGTAGTATCGCTCATTTTTATCGAGTATTGAAGAATACCTCTTTCATTGGACAGACTCACTGGCAGCTACAATATTTTCCAACTCTAGGGTTCGTGAATCCGGATGACACTCGACTCGATGCAGCAATCCTCCTCGATCGAGCCGCACTTTGTGGCGCCACATCTACCATTTCTTCATTCATTGTCGGCGTTGTCGTTGTTACCGTGAGGCACCGTTATACTAAGAGGAAAGACGCGTCCATCTTAGAGCATGAGATATGATGTCCTTAAGCCATTGACAACACACAACGGTCACGGTAGCACCTGATTCCAGAATAGCTTCAGTAGTTAGGATCTACGAACTGTCCCGTCTTGACCAGGTCCCCAAAACTTAACACAAAACGAGATCCCTTCAAAACAAATTGTCATAACGATCGTCTATAAAGGCTTCGTAGAAAGAGAGAAATGTGACAGTTTATGGAATAATAACAGATACGACGAAACTGTCTTGTCTCTTCTGTTTTATTTAACATAACTTCGTTAACAGTTTCATTTTGCATTCACCACTCATTCACCGAAACCCTTTGATTAACAGTTTTGGTTGCTTGACACCAACAGTCAATGATAAAGATACAGCTTTTCTCCTTTTAGTAAACTGAGGCCCGCTCTCCGCGATGTAATAATAATAATATAAAAAAACGGTCTCAATACCGCGTCCCTCGTGAGATGCGAATAGACTTATCCCGGAATTGACCGCCCTGTAGGTGTACTCTGTTTAATGACCACACTTCGTTATCCGCTATTTCTCGTAACTGAATATCCATTTGTTAGTCTGATTATACACTGTAGCTATTTAAAATTCGCCCCTATATTTTTCACAACGCACTATTAGCACTACTTTACTTGTTTTTTTTTCCTAATAGTAAACGGTAAAAAAGACGCCGCATTATCGGCTTAGTCGATATAAAGCAAAACACCTTAACATGCCGAATTTTACCTCTTCTTATAGGATCGGCTACCTTAGTCATTAATTTACTACATATTATTTCCAATTACACTAAACAGGTATCGCCGTTATATTTTAATGGTATTCAAAAGCATGTTACGATTATTATGACTGACCAAATCGTAACAAATCGCGCGGCGTGCGTTTTAGTGATAACTTTACGCTATTCAAGTTCTGTTACAGCGATCTTGACTCGTAATGTTCAATATTTCGGTAAGAAAGTTAAGTGACCACCTTCACGTAATGCATCGTGGGCACTCTGCTGCGCGACAGTCGCCTGGAAACAAGCCATTAGTGTGTGCCTTTCAGTGGCACAGGTGGGGGAAAAAAGAAAGAGGCCATTATCCTCGCTATTGACATTTCCTTGTCGAAAGCATCGCAAATACGACACGCTCAAACTTGAAAACATATGATTACACTGTGGAGCTCTTAATTTATGATATTTAATAAAATGCCTAATGAAATGACGAGAAAAAGTTTATGCTACACATCTGATCATGACTACTGTCTTTCTAGATGAGAGATTTTTTTACTACTTACGAAATGCCACATGGCTATTGAATGATGTTCTTATGCTTTGCTTTGTACATAGTTTCTTGTTTTATTTGATATCTGTTTTGCATCTGTCTTGCAGCATTGGTTTTATAAAATAAACTTAAATGCATTTGCTAATGTGAACATTTTCTGTCAACAGATGTATTAAATAATTATTTTATGATCCACATTCTTCGAAAACGGAGCTCTTGGAATGGAAAGAACAATAAGAAGGGGTTAATAATAGTAACTGCACATATAATTTTCTTTTCAAGTACTTGGTAATTTTTTGTAGAATTAGTTTTTGTGGTGCACCACTTTAATTACATAGACATTAAGATGAGAATAGTCATTTCCCTTATCTGCATTGTTGTCTTTAGTGTACTATTTTTTCTGCTTGAGCTATGTCATGTTTAGATATAAGTTTATTGCATTTTCTGCTGCTGTTTCCCAGGCATAGTGCTACTAAATTTCACTTTGCATTACTCTGTGAAGCCAGTTTTACTACTGATTTATTTTTCTTGTTTGCTGCTCATTGCCTTATTTTAGATGTAATATTGCTGCTTCCTTTGCCAATTTGAAGTTTTTATCATTGCTGTTTGTGTTAATTTGTTATGTGCTGCTGCATTGCCTCGTCCCTTGGTATATATATCTGAGCTTAGTAGATTTAAGTTAGCTTAAGAGTGGGTAGACTATATAAGAAACTAACTACGATGAATTGGAATAAATGCATTCAGAAGCTATAAGAAAAAGGTTTGGCCAAAAAAGTAGTGCACAGTGGAGAACAACTATTTTTGAAAGAGGATGCCAACAGAATACAGAAAGCATGCTTGGATAGGATTTTTTTGGTGGAAACAAATGTTGAAACAAGAGGAAAGATGTACAGAATGAAGTTTTTGGGTTGGAGTTCAGTACCAAATGTTACACTGAAAAGAAAGCCTGTCCTTTTTCTGTGTTATTCTACTATGTGTTTATGCACACCATTGTGTTTTCGTCTTTTTCCTGTCTTTATTTGTTTAGCTAACAAGATTTATTTTGTAGAATTTTTCTAGTACTAAGCTACTTTCACTATGATGAGGAATACTGTTATCCTTAAATGTAATTTGCATTTATAATATGTTATTTTCTTTGTTAAGATGTTTAGACATTATTTATTCTGTTTTATTTTAATGCTCACGTGTGAAGTTGATGTTTCAAAAGTTATTCTGATCATTTATGTATTTCCTAATGTCATAATTCCTGTAACACTGATGTATATGTTATTTCGATTCTTTTGTAAAGCCTGTACTACAAATGTTATCTGTATTGTTATTTTCTTTAATGATGTATTTTTTACCTTTGTTATTGTACTTTTATGTTATAAAATTGTAATTGACACCAGTTCATCAAATTAAGTAACTTGTAAGTTACATTTCACTGCACACATTTCTCTTGGTCATAGTATATGGACAATATGTGAGAAGTAGGGACTGTTAGTGTTTGCACATGTGTTAATAATTCAGCAAGGGACTGGATAGCACCTTTGCTGGTTCTAAGGACAATTCCAAAAACTTTGTGAGTACACAAATGGTGGTTTATGGACTTGTTATATTGTCCATAAGACTCTTCGATGGTGATTGTGCACCTGCATAGTCGCAACAGATGGATGCTGGCCGACTCTACAAGGACTACATTGGGTCTGCATCTTTGCTGGCCCACCAATACCATTATTTCTACAAGGACTGCAGTGGGTCTGCACTTCTGGTAGCCCTCCAATACTATAATCTCTACTGGCACTACAGTGAGTCTGCTCTGTGACGACCTACCTACCACTATTCTCCAACTTCGACTGACTCTGCTGTGGGTTTGCTGTGTTGTGGCCCATTACCTGTCTGTATGTCAAGAGTCAGCACTGTCTTTCCGTTGGAAGGACAACACTACTTTTTCAAGACTGCATGGAAATCCACTACATCCGTGTGAATTTTCTTTTACTGCTCAGACTTTGAAAAAAGAAAAAAACACTACAATTTTACTGTGATGAATGATCAGGACTGTCTGTATGGACTGTGAGAAAGTTTTAGCTTTTGACCAACGTTGTATCAATAAGTGTGCGCATTTGATATCATTGTTATTGTAATTATGAAAATTTTTATCAAATCATTATTGGACACTGCCCAAAACAATTTGTAAATTTTTTTGTGGGGAGCATGGGGGCTATGTAAGTAGGCTGTTTAGGTTTTGTTATTGGTAACGCCACGTAGCGCTCTGTAGGAAAAATCACTGGCTGTGCTGTGTGCAGTCTGTGGCTAGTTTGCATTGTTGTCTGCCATTGTGGTGTTGGGCAGCTGAATGTTAACAGCGCGTAGCATTGCACAGTTGGAGGTGAGCCGCCAGCAGTGGTGGATGTGGGGAGAGAGGTGGCGGAGTTTTGAAATTTGTCAGACTGGATGTCATGAAGTGCTATATATATTATGACTTTTGAACACTATTGAGGTAAATACATTGTTTGTTCTCTATTAAAATCTTTCATTTGCTAACTATGCCTATCAGTAGTTAGTGCGTTCAGTAGTTGGAATCTTTTATTTAGCTGGCTTATAGCTTCTGAATGCATGGCAGTACTTCGAGTAATCAAGATGTCTGTGAGGTAAGTGATTTATGAAACGTATTTGTTAATGTTAGTCAGGGCCATTCTTTTGTAGGGATTTCTGAAAGTCAGATTGCATTGCGCTAAAAATATTGTGTGTCAGTTTAAGCACAGTCATGTATAATTTTTCTGTGGGGACGTTTCAAGCTGAGCTTGTTACCAATCCGAAACTATTTTTTTTCTATTTCTAGTCATCACTGTTTGGTGGTTTGGGCCCTGAAGTATTTGGATCATTTTCAACCAGAGGTTGTATACCGATATAGCCAACTGGAATTCCACTTCAATATACTTACAGCTTACCAGGAATAATATTGGGACAGTTGCCTTTCAGTATGACATCAGTGAACTCTTCAGCGTAGGAAACAACATCCGTATTGTCAGGGGAATACTTAACAGTATCTGCCTTGCATTCATCATCATCATCATTATGCTGGGCGAGAAAACCGGGATTATTTATCAAATGGTTCGGCTAGTGTGTAGATATTTTGGTTCCAGTATCCAAAAAAGGAGAATACAATCATTTCAGTACGAAAATACTTAGTTTTTGCCACAATTCCCAAACGGGTATCACATTAAAATATTTAAAAAAACAGTATTTATTGATTATAAACGGGAGGATGAACATTTGTGAGCTACCATAACCTACTAATTTGCTATAATTTCGCACCGTTTGACACAATAATAAAAACAATAAAGAAAATTAATGCAATTGAAAATATGTCATAGTCGTATGCTCTTACCATTTGATTTATAGGTCATTCACCTGGACACAGGTAACTGGACACACTATTTTGATTGTGCTCTGTCACTCAGATCAATTGTTCTGTTGTCGATTATTCTGAGCCATTCAGTATTACCCCAAAGATACACGACAAAAACTATCTGTTCCTCAGAAGGGAATAGTAGCAGTTAATAAGACACGTTTACCGATAAATGGTGTAGATTAATTATGTGCCTTTCTGTAGATAACGAATGGTGACAGTTTGCTGTTCCGCTACTCCGGGCCACTTGTCTTCCTACATTGATATCCCATGGAGGGATAAACAGGTTCCACATTACAAATGGTTCAAATGGCTCTGAGCACTATCTGACTTAACTGCTGAGGTCATCAGTCCCCTATAACTTAGAACTACTTAAACCTAACTAACCTAAGGACATCACACACATCCATGCCCGAGGCAGGATTCGAACCTGCGACGGTAGCGGTCGCGCGGTTCCAGACTTCAGCGCCTAGAACCGCTGGGCCACTCTGGCCGGCTCCACATTACAAAGGGGTGTTCCGATTCTTTTGAACAGATAGTGAACTACGGAAATTTCCCGATCAGATTACGGAAGGATATCAAGACGAAACGTAGGGGCTGCCCAGGGATCTGTCTGCTTTTACTCCACGACATTGCCTCAAATTGTATTTAGGTCACATTTACACCTGTCTGCCTTCCCACTCCTTCCCTCAACCACATATTCGACTTACATGGCATCCTGTCACGTCTTTCTTTTTCCTTCGATGTAGGAACAAATTCCGTAATAATCATTATTGGAATAAGTACGAGAAGATCTTCAAGGTAGAATGTCTCCTGAACAGCTAGTGAATGTGAAGGCCAAATATTTAGAGAAGCGTTAACTCAGGAAATGGCATAGTCACTGCTTGATTTTATTTTTCGAAATTCGCTATCAAACCGAGTTAAATTATGTAATGCGCTTCGAACAGTGTTGAGGGTTGAACGCAGTACTCCGTCATCAGTGGACGACGCTTGTCGGGAGGCACGTGTGACATGGGGTGTGGGTGGCCATGACGGGGGGGGGGGGGGGGGAGGGGGGGAGAAGGACGTAACTGAGTGAGGGGTGAAGTTGGAGCAACCGGCGACGGCGACGGCGACGGCACATGCGCGGCGCAGGCACGGCGTAGACACATCGCATCTGCATGACATTAATTAAACATCAGCCTGCGCATAACAACATTACTCGAAATTTAACTTGGCGAGGCACCTGTTATTTTGAATACTAATGCAGCGGACCCTCTGATGAAAAGCCTGTCGTCGGCCGCCAAAGCAACCACCGCGACACCAGCGCCGCAGCGGCCTCTCTCCGAGTTTGTGTGTCGCAACTGACACACCGCGACTGCTGCTCCCTTCTTCAGCTGAGCGACCTCTGCAAAGTGTGCCCCGTCCCCTGTTTAACATACGGATTAACGGGCCACCAGCAAGCAAAACCTCGAGGACCTGCGGTGAACTACGACAAGACCAAATATGACTTGCAATAGCTAGCCGGGGTGACCGAGCGGTTCTAGGCGCTACAGTCTGGAACCGTGTGACCGCTACGGTCGCAGGTTCGAGTCCTGCTTTGGGCATGGATGTTTGTGATGTCCTTAAGTTAGTTAGGTTTAAGTAGTTCTAAGTTCTAGGGGACTGATGACCTCTGTAGTTAAGTCCCATAGTGCTAAGAGCCATTTGTATTTACTTGCAATTAAAGCAGCTATCTATGCAACAATAATAGTAATAACATTAATAATAGTAATAATCCCGTGTCGTTCAATTACAGGGAACAAGTCTTTCAATCGGATGCCGTTTCGACAAACTGTGTATGCCTAGTCTACCCCAGTAATCCAACCGGCGAAAGAGGGCTCACAGTTTAACGCGCTATTCGAAGCAAATGTCCTTCCAAGGCAACTCCTCGCATTCCCTTCAGCTGTGGATTCAAACGTGCTTTTCTTGTACCATCATTTACAGTAAGTCAGTTGGAGTAATGACCATAGAATACGGATAATTTCAGTGTATCGCAGGCTCTAAGACAACTATGAAAATCAAACTAATGCTTGATAAATTGAGGCGTAGCGCTGTATACCGATCCTGTCTTGGAGGCGGTTAAGTGGGAGATGTGTCACAGAGCTGGATAGTGACAGATGGTGACACGACACTGGACGCGCACGTAGTATATGTATCAGTCGATAGAGGACAATATTGGTTAGGAGGACTCTGATTTCAGTTTCGATTGCGCCCACTAGAGTGCACTAAAGTAATAGAATGTTTTTCATAACCTGTTCTAGTATTTTCATAAAGTGCTATTATGTCTTTTTGTGTATTTAAAATGTTATAAATGTGTTTTAGCAGTATGAATGATGTCTGAGTGTGGATTAAGGTTAATATGAAGATAATTGTTCAACTAGTTATGTACTAGGATTTAGTGTGGGAACATTTCGAAGAAGTGTGGACATGGACAAAGGGGATTTTTGTAGAATAGATTTGTAAAGTAAGTTTACGTTAAAGGTAAAGTTAATTTAGGTATAAATAACAATAGTAAATAGCTTCATGCATAAACAAAACTTCAGCATACTACATAATTACGTCGGTAAAAAGTGCAGTCATTAGGTTTACTATTTTGCTATTGGTTATTGATGAAAAGCGTGGACTGACGCGGTAGAATGTTCTTTCGCCATTGGCTGTTGAGTAAACTGACCAATGGTAAAGCAATATTCTTCGCGTGCCTTTCTCTGCTGGTAAAGAAGACTTAGGGTATTTTAGAGAAGAGTGGGAGTTTAGGCATGAAACAGTTCGAACGTGTGTAGTAATAGTTCTGATGGGAATGATAAGTTGCCGGATCTAGCAGTGTTTCATACATTAAAAGTGTCGTAAAATGACGGCATAATTATTCCGATGGGTGTATAGAAATTTCGGAATTTTTAAGTGAATTTTGTGACGAGAAAAGACATAAATTCCGCGTGGCGTATTAAGCACGTCGGTGGCTAAAAACTGTGACTGCATTTGGTACCGACAGACTTAATGTTTGGCGAGCATTCTCAATAAAAAACAATCATTATTTTTGTAGCTATTACGTTCTCGGAAAATGCAACACCGTAAACTTGCGAACGTGAGTGAAAGGGATAGTGAGTGACTGTGTTAAGACTGGCACAGGCTTGGCAGTTTCAGAATATATTAAGTGAGGACAAAATTTCCAACCTTTCATTTCGTGTGGAAACTTTCTCCAAAAACGTAGATTAGTGACTTTAATTGCAGCCTGGTTCACGTCGAAGTACAGTAGGTTTAGCTCGGCTTCCCTACTGATGATCTGCTGAGACAATGTTCACAGGTAGGTGCAGGTCCGTCGACGGAAAAAACCGGGCGGCCGCAAAATGTTGACAGTATTGCCGGCCATGGTGGCCGAGCGGTTCTAGGCGCTACAGCCTGGAACCACGCGACCGCTACGGTCGCAGGTTCGAATCCTGCCTCGGGCATGGGTGTGTGTGATGTCCCTACGTTAGTTAGGTTTAAGTAGTTCTAAAGTTCTAGGGGACTATTGACCTCAGAAGGTAAGTCTCATAGTGCTCAGAGCCATTTGAACTATTTTTCAAACTATGTGTTATAGCACGCTGTATCCTTGCTAGTGAGATAAGCTGTAAGACGCGAAAAGCCTCCGAAATACATTAACATCATTATACAGGGTGAACATTTTTTAAACCGACAAATGTCATATTTACGTGTGAGGATTTTTAATCCAGCAGATAGCGTAATCGCTCTCAGTACCTGTGCTATTGCGCATATCTTGAGGACGAATCACACGAAGGTAAAATAAGTCCTACAGGAACAGTTATTAATCCAATCACTTACAGCGTGTACACAGCACAGTTTTCGCAGTGGTGCCTGTAGCAGAGTCAAATGCATCCTACACTCCCGTTCTCTGTGCTGTTTATAGATGAAGAAATGCTCGGTGACAAGAGGTCTTCAACATCCACAATTCGCAGATTTTCAGTGAGGCTAATCGAGCAGCAACATTTACTCGCGTTCACCAGTTGCGGTTCTATGTGAATGTGTGGGCAGATGTTAGTGGTGACTGTTTAATTGGGCCGTATCTCCTACGTAGATCATTAAAAGACAGGCATTATAGCATTTCTCTCGCTAGAGCTTTGCCAGAGTTACTGGATGAAGTGCCACTCGCTACAAGACAACTCATTTGGTTCCAGCATGACTAGGCACCGGTGCATTTCATTCGTAACGTGCGTCGATTCTTGAAGCAACAATTTGTAGAAAACTGAATTGCCATTGGTCGTCCTGTACTGAGGCCTACTCTATCCCCTGATGTAACCCCCCTGGACTTAACTGTAGAAGAGGTGTGCAACCTCGATTGCAGAACCCGTGTTGAAGTGCCTGGACAGTAGCAGCAGCAGTAGGAATTACGTACACTCCTCCAGTCTTTCACTGTATTAGATAGAACGTGCCCTACCAGTGTAACTTCTGTTTGGAAGTCGATATAGACATTTTTGAACCTCTCTTGTTACTGATTTAATTGTGTTACTTTTTGTCTATTATTAATAAAGATTTAAAACTTTTTGTCTATTGTTAATAAAGATTTAAAACTTGCTTATTTTACTTTTCGTTGTCATAGGAGGAAACATCAGAAACAGTGTTTTCACTGCCCCATAGAAGCTACCAGATTTTCGTATTTTAATTAATATCCATATAAAGAAGACTCCCTATCTAAAAAAACCTCATAGCAGAATATGGCATTAGAGAAAAATGTTTGTTTCGATGTCTCGTGAAACCTCCAAGAGTTCGTCCATTTGGATAATTTTCACTCTGTATGTTACCTTCCTCCTTTTTTGTCTGCATCCGCAATGTCTTTAAGATCGACATACATTTCTCATTCTATCAGCTCAGCAGATAGTTTTTGCCTCTCACAGAGGCGCTGACTGTGCTCATTCCATATATCCGATCCCTGCTGTCAACGGAAGTTATTCGGACTTCACATCAAGCAGAATTCGTTCTTCCACTGACTGTAGTCTTTCCGATTTCTTCACTTTTTTTCCAGTAACCATGTCACATTAGCTTCCCTGCATTAGTTACTAAAGCAGTGACTTTGTGAAACACAAAACGCATATGGAGAGACCACAGCGTCCGCCCAGATCAGCCTCCGTGAAGAGAGTTGTAAAATTTATCTTTAAATTATTAACATAGTTTCTACTCCCAACAAAATTTCGAATAAACTGAGACCATACACACACCTGTCAATTAATTAATTGACAAGTCGCCAATCTTAAGTGCACCTTTAATACCGCTAAATTAATTTCCCCAAGTACACATACATTATCAAGGTATTGTCTGCGTAGTGGTTCATCAGCTGGAGAGGGTAAGATAATTTTGGGATTCTCTGTTTATTTAATATAGAAAGCGTCCAAGAGAGCGAAATCTTGTTTCACTTGGTGGCCGTTATTTCGAATCGTCGTAAGCCGCTTGGTGTCGGAGACACACAAACTATTCCACGCTCTTGGAATCCGCGCCTGCTCGACTCACGTTTTAGTCGGCCAGAAGACGGGAAACGGCTATACCTTCAACCTCTCTCAGCTTGCTATAAGGACGTTCTCGTACACCGCGAAGGTGCACTGTACTTTCTCGACCGAGTCTTTACGTAGCGCGGACAGCATCTACCGCTGCCCCCACCCCCCATTCCGTTGCTGTTTCAAAAGGTGTCGACATCGTGACGTTCACCTTGCAGCAATTAGCGCTTTTTTATGGGGCGTATATTTTCCATTACTTTGGGAAAAGTATTGTGCTAGCCACGCGCGAGTTTCTCATGATGTTTAGAATTACGAAGTACTCCGCAGCTACGATGGTTGTGACTGTGCTGCCGCTACGTTTGCACCGCGAGATAACGACGCTGCAAACAGACATGTGGCGTGGTAAGGTTTACTGTCCGACTCCTGTTACTGTGATCGTATTCGTAACTTATGGCTACATTCTTTCGTCATAGAGGTTCATGGTAATTCATTTCTGCGCTCTCTCTAGCCACTGGTCCCCGTACTAGAATCGTTATTATTTGTATGAACTTTTTTTTCTCGTCCAATGGGAAGTCCATTGCTCGACTGGAGGATGCATTATTGTGAGCGATGTCCCTATTTGTCTATCTGTTCTTCACTAGGCGACAAAACACTTGCTGCAAAAGACGAAGTCCGAGGCCTGGAACATAAGTTCAGCACGTGAGTAATCTGCTAAGGAACAATGATAGTTGGTACATATCCGGACTCTATTTCTTCCGTCTTTCGATAACGAGTATTAATTCAGACTCTTAAGAAGATAGACGACAGGGACCCCAGCCGCAACTGTAGTTAATTCCCACACCAACACACACTACAAGCTACAGATTTCATTAACGAGTTTCTCATACTGCTGTACACCTTTCTTGTATTTCCTTCTTACGATAACCTATTGAATAATTTTCTCTGTAAGCAAAGATTTCGTTGCGGTTACTTTTCTGCTTCCTAAATTGGTTTGCTCTCCTTTTGTAACCGACCCTGTTACGCAAATCCTATTCAGCTGAAATGCCTACTGTGGTGTCCATTATCTTCTTGTCTGCATCCTCAGAGAACTGAAACATACAGCATTATCCCCCAGTTCTTCAATATATTTCCCCACACACGGCTGTTCCTGGAAAGTCTCTTAAACAGTAACCTACTTTCCGTAATCACAAAATTTTGAATTCAGTCTACAGAATCTACTGGTCGTTAGCATGGTTTAAAATCAATTACTGGAGGTCGTAATCTCCGATCACCGTCATATAATCCAGCTTTTATATGCCCGTATCCTTATGCATTTTCTAAGTACAGCTTCGCTTTTGTCATCCTTGAACACTGTATTTGCTATTACTTGCTGAAATTTATCGCAGGTAATGGAAGGCGCGACTTCTTTGTAGATGTCACAGCTCATGTTTATCCGCTCATAGACTGTAGACGTTCTGTGTACTTGTATTAGAACTGCAGAGGACCTCGCATCTGCCTCGTTCTTACTGTCTAATCTTTATTTTTCTCTATCTCAGACTTCCTCTTCTTTCGCCTATTTCAGCGTTCACTACGATAAATAACCTTCCACCTTTGTTTCGCACACTGTGTCATCTGTTCGATGACCTCGTGATCTCTCATTAGCTTTTTTTCTTCTGCTTATGAAGTCGGCATTTATACCTGTTATTGTCAGTGCCGATTTGCTGTCTGTTCTGTTGGGACTAGTCGTATCACTGAAATGTTTGTAGTGACATGCCGTCTGCCCTATTTTATAGTTCGCAACGTATCACAATCCTGTGGCACCGTTTTCTACTGCTGTTTGTTTTACGCAGTATTCGTCTGTCCAAAATTCGAGATCCAATTGGGGACTAATTCGGAATATTTTGCCTATTGGAGAGCTCCTCACGGCAATTTTTTCGTTATAGACCACATTCAAAGTGAATACACATTACATCTATTTAATTCTCTGGCTTCCATTGCCTTCTGCATCTGTGTGATCCTTAAGGGCAATTCTCACTCCAAAGACAAAATACTCTGAATCTTTAACAACTACCCTACGATTTGCGAAAACGTCGCTGACAGACATACGATGACTCGATGCAGCCGTGATTTTTATTCAAAATTTGAGGAATAGATGCGATCGAAGTCTGGATCTACAACAGTTTAAGTAGCAATCAAAAACCCTTACTCATGGTGACCCAGTAGTTATCGTCTTGAATGCAGATTCATGGGGAGCAAGTTCAATTGGGTGTGAACAATAAGTTGGAGGATCCTCTTATAATACTGCAAAATCCTCCATGATACTGCTGACAGGCGTCTAACATCCGCTCGCCAGAGACTTGCAATTATCCCTCGTAGTCTGCATACATTTACATGACGATCATCCAGCACCAACTCCTGCAATCGTCGGTGATCAAAACTCGACGACATAAGTGTAGATCCAGATTTTACTCTAGATCTCATCCTTCCCACCTTCACAGTGCTCCACAAAATTAGGAAGTTTTGTATAGGTTGCAATACTCGCATACAGTTTTCATCGCTGAGGAGACTCCTTTGATCCAGACGCTTTGCCATTTACCTCCAAATATACGACGCAAATTTCTGTTGAATTCTCCTCAGGGTGTCAGCAAGCCATGATTGGTTGTTAGCAATCTTTAGACGGTGTCCATATCATCAGACGACCATTAGGTGTCAGTTCAATGTTTTGCATCTCTCAACACTTTTGAAAGTTCGAAATAAATCACTGTGATGTATGAAAAATCGACGGAGAAACTAACCGTGATGCCGACCATACACGCCTTTAAGTGATAGTGTGCTCACAGCCTAAGTTTGAAATAACCTTTCCATTCATGTTGACAGGCCGGAGAAATTGCACAGGCCAAATTGTAAGGTTCACGAAAGAAGAAGCAACCGGTTCTACTAAAATGCACTGCAGATGCACACTTAATGTTTAGTCCTTTGCACAGGTAGATATATGCAGTATTTTTTGCGACCGAAAAAGTACTGAGACGGAGGTTTCCGAGCAAAAGAACACAAGATTTGCGTGGAATGAGAGCGGTACTTACTTTTACTTGGAGCATTTATGTCTGTACGTATGCGTTAATCAAATTGCGATATGTGTGTGTGTTTTACATGTCCCCTGTTGTCAAGAGCATGTGCCAAGAGAGAGAACATAAAACGTTAGTGGAAAACAACTTGGCCTCTGGAGACTAAAGATCAAAAGCCTCTACAAGAAAGTAAAGTGAAGACTACCTTTAAACCGAAAGATGGTTAGCACAAAATAAGCGTTCATGTTAGACGTCCCATTTGTCATATGCGGACCTCGTATCAGCTCAGTAAAGTTGGTTGGTTGAGTGGATAATTAAAGAGACCAAGTCATCAGAACCGCTTAGTACAAGATCTTGACACTCAGATATACAGGGTGTATGAATGTAGAAAATGGGAGTGTTGTTAGAGTGAGTCAAAGCAATCATATTTCAGATAGCAACCCATATCAGCATCCCTTAGCGTCGTTGAACAGTGTCACGTACCACCAAGAGGGTGGTACACAACATACCATCGTAGGAAGTCTGCAGGGCCGGGGTCTTAATGTAACTGTGGCATCAAGGTAAATGAGAAGTCGGAGTGAAGTTTTGTAACCTTCATTTGTAAACAGTTATAAAAAGTGCTCGAAATTACGCCCTCTTCCCTGAGTGCACTCCGTGCAACGACGCTGGAGTTACTGTCGCATTTTTTCAAACACTCCTGGCAAAATATAAATTGCATCGTAGGCTGCTACCATGCACGCTATCAGTTCTTCATCAGTCTCAACGGGTGTTCCATAGGCAACATGTTTCAGGAAGTTCCAGAAGAAAAAATCAATGGGTGAAAATTCGGGGGAACGTGCAGGCCGTGCCATCGGCCCTCCGAGCCCTACCCAGTTCTGACCAATGGTTTCATCCAAATGACTTCGCACTGTATGTGCAGAGTGCACAGTTGCACCATCGTGTTGGTACCACATTTGCTGACGCGCGCTGAGTGGAACATGCTCCGACAATACTGCCAGAGTTTCTCGTAAAAAAGTCGAGTATCTGTTTGAGTTCAGTCACCGGAGGAACATGTACGGACTGAATAGAGTGTCACCTACCAAGCCGTCCCAAATGTTGATAGCGAAGTGATGTTGGTGACCACGAAAAAATGTGGCTTGTGGACGTTCCTGTCCCCACACATGTTGACTGTGACTGTTGAACATACCCTGTAGTATAAACGACGCCTCATCCCCCACACGTACACGGCTGCGGAAATCCGTTGGAATGGTAAACCCTTCATAAACCACTGGCAGAAACCAATTTGATGTGGAAAATCGTCTGGGTTAAGAACTTGAACCTTCCGAAGACGGTAGGGGTGCAAATCATCTTCATGCCGTGCACGCCTAATTGTGGGATTGCTTACATTCACTTAACTTGCATTTCACCACCGGCTTCTTGAGCATGTGTTTTCCAGCACTGCTACGCCTCGCCTTCAAGCCCTAGTGTTTTGCATTGTGAGTGGACGAACACGCCCGTCAGACCTTCTCACCTGTAACACAAAGTGAATACACCGGGTTTCGAATCAGGCCTTAAAAGCACATGCGCCATTATGGGAACGTGCCAGTGGAAAGCGTATCCCAAGTGAACTTGTCTGTTGTCGGGACCTGTGGATGGCAGTATATGTGCGGGGATTTTGTGCTCGACGATTCGGAAACCGCGGAACGTACTAAAGTTGTGCAGTGTGAGGATTTCCACCCGCCGCCCTGTAACAACTTTTCTCCAAAGAAGAGCGTTCCATTTCCTGTCCACTCCACACAGATGACTAACTGACGCAGGGCAAATCAGACTCGACAGTGTGCATAGGTGCTGCCCTCTACGCAGCAGCTATCAAAGAGGCATTTGCACAGCCAAAAGCAACGCGCTCGCGTCCCAGTAAGAGGCGCAAAACCCGCAGTGTTGTCCCAGATGCAATATCCGCTACTACGTCGTATAGAGCGTTTGCAAATAAAGGCCATAAAACTTCCACCACCGACGTCTCTTTTAACTTGATGTCACAAATGCATGAAAATCGTTGCCCTGCGAACCTGTACGATGTAGGCGGGATGGCATGTTGACTACCTACCCTCTTGGCGGAGCGTGACGCTGTTCAACGACGCCTAGAGCTGTACTCTAAGAGATACAGACTTAGGTTACTGTATAAAAGATGCTTGTTATGACGTGGACTACTAGCTCTCTCGTTTTCTACGTTCATTTCAGATGCACCCTGTATACTGTGGTTCGAAGGAAATGTCAAAAAGTTAATACCCATAAAAAACAATCACTTCTGTTGACCACATCAGCAGAAAAACGCCAAATACACTTTTCAGTCTCAAGTAATCGGACACTTATTAATGTGTGGTGGGTCCAACCGCCACCTTTGTGACGCCTTGAACTTTACTGGGGACATTATCAATAAGGTGAATGTCTCTGGAGTAATGGTATTCCATTCTTCCTCGAGAGGCAAAACCAGAAAACGTAGTGAAGTTGGACGCTGGGGTCTGGAGTGGAGTCGATATTCTGACCCATCCCAAAAGTGTTCCATTGAGTTCAGATCGGTACTGTGCGCAGGCTAGATAATTTCAGTAACGTTATTGTCCACAAAACATTGCCTCACAAATATTGCTTTATTCTGATACAGTCATTGTCTCCGAACTAATCCTATACTACACAGTATGCAGTACTGTAAAAGGTGTTCCGTTTCTTCCGCATTCAGCGCCTCTTAAGCGCAATAAGGAGAAAACAGCACCATACCATAACACCACCTCCAACTTACCTCGCTGTATGTACTACAGATGAATGCAGGTAAAGTTATCTAGGCATCTGCCAAACCCAAACCCATCCGTCAGACTCTCACAGGGTATAGTCTGATTCATAACGCATACTACACTTTTGGAGGCTGCTACTGTCAAGTGTAGTCACTCTAGTACTACTTCAAGAGGCGCTTAGCATTGACTAGAGGTACATGTGGCTTATGAGGAGCTGCTGCATCATAGTGTCCCATTTTCTTTAAAACCCTGCGCTAGCTGGGCTGTTGCTAGCACTTTGGAGCTCGGCTATCTTCATGCGACTTTCCACTAACACCCTCCACGGTGCACAACGATCCCTGTCTGTAATACATAGGGGAGCAGGACCAATCACGCAATTCTGAGCCAAAACAACAATGTGTTTTGGAGTAACAAAAAGTTATATGATCCTAGTGAATTTTTCTGTGGAAAGACTTATCTTTGGGTTGTTGCGTTTTGTTTGCAAGTAAGTAATATTACAGATTTATTCTGACTTTAGATACAATTGCCATTACCATATACATTTTTGACTGTACCAATATCTATTCCAAGAAATAACAAAGGAAATGTTATACCACCACATTAGTATGTACGAAGTGTATCGGATAAAGCAAGTTCGGCTTGTAATGGGCAAAGCAGATAGCACAAGATTTTAAATTTTTACTAATTCCTTCTTTACCAGGAGAAGATGGTGATGGGATGAAAGAACTGCAGGAATCCGTAGAAAACTCGCACTTTTTGAAATTAAAATGAAGGGATCGAGTGAGAAATACTAAATCACAAAAGTTATAACAGGTGACAGCCTTAAAGGTTCGTGGTGAAACAAAGAAGTGGCCACGAAATCTGTTTTACGGAGTAAGAAGTTTTTCAAAGAACTTTCAGTAACGAACAGGAAACAGCATTGTGTGGTGAGGTTAAAAATTTTGATAAGTAGCTTAAGACTGTGAAAAGAGATGTGTTCTTAAATCTGGTGTAGAAATATGGAGAACAAAGTAAGATAAATCATCACGGCAGTAATACTAAAATTAAAGCTGATAAAGCATTTCGTTGTGATTTTATGGACGACTGGATCCATTAGGTGGACGATTCTTTGAGAAATTAAATGAATCGATGAACAAGTTAATAGGCATTTATAAACATCCTACCAAACAATGAAAACAATTAAAACATTTTTGTAAATTCTTTTTCACAATTAATAATTTTACGTCCGACACAAATTTCGTAAAATTTCAGCAACGGAAAGGTAATGGGTGGAAAAAACGTTAAATAATTGCATGTGAATATAGTAACTGTTCTAGCAAGAACAGATAACCATGAAGCTTCTCTAGAATAAATGATAATTAATTGAAACTCTCAGCTGCCGACAGGTGTTGACATACCTTGATGGGGACAGCTGAAAGTGTGTGCTACGACCTGGATACTTTGTCCATCCAGGAGTGGATAAGTCCCTGCAATCGAGCTATTCATCTGTGTTCTCGGTGGTTCAAATGGATAGAGCGTCAGCCATGTAAGTAAGAGATCATGCGTTCGACTCCGGGTCAGAGCACACATTTTCAGCTGTCCCCATCAGGTATGTCAACAACACCTGTCGACAGCTGAGGATTTCAATTAATTATCATTTAAATAATTGCCGAGCTATTATTTATCTCACTCTTCCATTAGTCCAAGTCCTCCTTCCTCCTCTCCTCTCCTCTCCTCCTTGCCCCTCTCTCTATCCGTCACCCACCCCATCCCTGTCTGTCCATTTTCTCGTCCCTCGATTTCTCTGTTCGCCTCCTCCTAGTTCCCTCACCTACAGATGGTTGGTGGTTTTTCCACGTCTGGCTAAAATCCTTACACGGGCCTAGGAAGGAATGTTAAGCGTATGCATATGTGACAGGTTACACACATATAGGCTTATTCCTGGCTCTCTGCTGTTTTACACCAGATCCAGCCATCTGACATTATCTCAGATCGCAAAACACGTTATCAACGTTACTGGACAGCAACTGTGCTGATTCTCGCGACCTGGTTGACACTCTGAGCGGAACAAAAATAGAGACAAATTGCACTTCATAGTTTTAAAAGTATTCAAAGTAAACTACATACCGAAAATAAATACGAACAGACTGTTTGAGAAGATATTTACGTCACCCCTTTTCATCCATGCCCAGTGGGCAATATTAGTCCAATAGTGATGTAATACAAAAATAAGTCACGTAGCTAACGGATTTTGGTAGACAATAATCGAAGCGGTCCTGAGTCATGGTTCAACGTACTGCGGCAGTCTGCTGCAAGCTGTTGGTCATAAAGTTTCACTCACCTTGTGATGAATCTGTTCTCACATGCACACGTCCTTGAAGTTACTGAAATGTAGTTCTCAGCCGGCCAAAGCTATAGAAAAAAACAGCTGTATACCTCGTAATCACAAGTCGCTCTAAAAATTATTTTGTCAGTGTAAGGTTAACAATACATAAATGAAAGTATTTATTTGCGTAAAATTTCACGCTACTACGATAAGCTTGCATACATCAGTTACTACCAAGCCTTTACTCTAAGGTGTGCAAAGTATGAAAAGTCCATACGCACTCATCACTCATAACCGTAGCCAGATAACGGTAATTGTTAGCTCTCCATCACAGAAAGTTTACAAACGGATTGTTTTATTAGAACAGCTCCCTCAAATGTTGCTATAAATGTTAACCTTCGCGAGTAAGCAACACACCACGCGGTATTTAGTTGTTTAAAATGTCACCAAAAGTTCCGAATTTCACACCGCTAAATCGAACTCTTTTCCACATTTTACGGCACCGTCAAATAATTTGGTACCAAAATATCAGAATATTAAAAATTTTCGTAAGAGCATCTATCAATAGACCTAATCACTATTAGACTCAAGCCCAAACTTTCCTCATCTCTCTACACAACATAAATTTCTAGTTACCGAAATTAGCACAAATTTACTAATTTCTCATTCGAAGAGAAACTTCACAGCCAATCGGAAATCAATCTCAAACCCGACCAATCTCGCGCATGTATACGGAACCAGTCACAATTTTGTCACTGAATCAGAACAGTAAATTAACAAAAGTAAATTTTGAAAACCCAGAAATATAAAGCAAACTAGTTCTTAACAAAATTACTTTACCGAAATTATAGTCTCATTTCACCACCACCACAAATTAAAGAAATAGTTTATAACAAATTCCCCTGTACGAATGACTAACACACACGTTCTTCTCGAACATTCCTCACGAGAGCAGTTGCTTCAATGTATAGTACAAAAACTTTACATAAAACATTATTTCACTTTCACACCATCATTCGCTCTCACAACTAAGCACAATTACATCAATAATCTATAAGCAATTAGAAAACGAAACAAACACAACCAGAAATAAAAACGACAGTATTTCGACTACAACTCAAAGAGCGTCTGTCAGCTAGTGACTTGTAACAGACCACACATCAGCTACAAACATTCGGGCACCTGCCGCCACATATCCTGTGCGTGACTCGCGCTGCACACCTGTTCACTGCTGTTACGTGCGGTCTAACAGGACGACGTAAGGCGCTACGCCTCAAAAAATGGTTCAAATGGCTCTGAGCACTATGGGACTTAACATCTGTGGTCATCAGTCCCCTAGAACTTAGAACTACTTAAACCTAACTAACCTAAGGACATCACACACATCCATGCCCGAGACAGGATTCGAACCTGCGACCGTAGCAGTCGCGTGGTTCCGAACTGAGCGCCTAGAACAGCGAGACCACCGCGACCGGCTACGCCTCAAACGTCGTCCCTCTTTCATTCTTACCCCTAGGGGATGCAGGTGGTTCTTTTAGGATAAGTAAGTAACCAGTACACCTTTGATTCTTTAAAGAATCGAAATTCCCTGCATGAGACAGCTTCATCCTTATGATAATATTACATATCAGGATTGATGTACACACATGAAAAAAATTTTTGCATCACCCAGGTTCCGCAAGTTCCCTACCCTGTACAGCAAATTGGAATACAGATCAACATATAAATCATTTCTGCCCTTTTTATTGCTCACGGAAACCACACATTGCATGTTGTACCACCACAAATCGAGATCTTTAGAGGTGGTAGTCCAGACTGCTGTACACGCCGTTGCCTCTGTTACCCAGTAGCACGTCCTCTTGCACTGACGCATGAATATATTATTTGTGGCATACTATCCACAAATACATCAAAGCACTGTTGGTCCTAACTGTCCCACTCCTCAATGGCGATTCGGCGTAGAGCTTTCAGAGTGGTTGGGGCGGGGGGTCACGTCGTCCATGAACAGCCCTTTTCAATCTATCCCAGGCTGGTTCGATAGGGTTCATGTCTAAAGAACATGCTGTCCACTGTAATCGAACGATGTCGTTATCTTGAAGGAAATCATTCACAAGACGTGCACGATGGGGACACGAATTGTCGTTCATTAAGATTAATACCTCGCCAATAATCTGCCTATATGGTAGCACTATAGATCGCAGGATGGCATTCACGCATTGTGCAGCCGTTACGGCGCCTTCCATGAACACCAGCGGCGTACGTCGGCCCAATATAATGCCACTCCAAAACAGCAGGGAACCTCCACCTTGGTGCATTCGTTGGACAGTGTATCTAAGGCGTTCAGCCTGACCGCGTGGCCTCCAAACACGTGTCCGACGATTGTCTGGTTGAATGCATATGTGACACTGATCGGTGAAGAGAACGTGATGCCAATCCTGGGTGGTCCATTCCGCATGTTGCTGGACCTAACTGTACTGCGCTGCATGGTGTCGTGGTTGCAAAGATGGACCTCGCCATGGACGTCGGCAGTGAAGTTTCGCATCATGCAGCCAGTTGCTCACAGTTTGAGTCGTAACACGACGTCCTGTAGCTGCACGAAAAGCATTATTCAAAATGGTGGCGTTGCTGTCAGCGTTCCTCCAAGCCTTAATCCGTAGGCAGCGGTCATCTACTGCAGTAGTAGCCCTTGGACGGCCTGAGTGAGGCATATCATCGACATCTCCTGTCCCTATGTATCTCTCCCACGTCCGAACAACATCGCTTTGGTTTAGTCCGAGACGCCTGGACACTTCCCTTGTTGAGAGCACTTCCTCGTACAGGGTAACAACGCGGTCGCGATCGAACCGCGGTATTGACAGTCTAGGCATGGTTGACCTACAGACGACATCCGCCCCGATAGCTGAATCGGCCGGCACGATAGCTCAGCGTGTTCGGTCAGAGGGTTTAGCTACCCTCTGTAGTAAAAAAAAAAAAAAAAAAAAAAAAAAAAAAAAAAAAAAAAAAAAAAACTGAGTGAACGGATCAACAAAGAACCTGAACGAGGGTCATGGAACGTCCGTCACGAGCAAATTCAAGGATCAATATAGAACAAAATGAGAGCCTAAGGGCCCGGTTTCGATTCCCGGCTGGGTCGGGGAATTTCTCCGGTCAGGGACTGGGTATTGTGTTGTCTTCATCATCATTTTATCCGAATCCGGCGCAGGTCGCCCAATATGGCATCGAATGTAATAAGACCTGCACCAAGGCGGCCGGACCTACCCCGTAAGAGGCCTCCAGGCCAATGACGTCAAACGCTTATTTCCATTACCTACAGACGGCACCAGCCGTGTACATCCTTCCTGGTGGAATAACTGGAACTAATCGGCTGTCGGACCCCCTCCGTCTAATAGGCGCTGCTCATGCACGGTTGTTTACATCTTTGGGCGGGTTTAGTAACATATCTGAACAGTAAGAAGGACTGTGTCTGTGTTACGATATCCACACTCAAGGTTTATCTTCAGGAGTTCTGGGAACCAGGATGATTCGAAACTTTTTTTGATGTACGTGTTAAGTATTTGACGCAAAGCTTGTAAGAGATAAAAAGTCTTAAAAAGGTTTCGAAACATGTTTTACGTTTGTTGTAAGTCGCCAAGTGCCCTCACTGTCAAACACTGGATGAGTATAATTTAGGCAATTTGCTCTCCCTTTTAAGAAAATTTAGTTCTTTTCGCATTTCAGTCTTTATGTCATATCAGTGAACTAAGTGTTGTACAACGTTACAATTTTACGGGTACCTCCAGTGCTATATGTGGTTACTGGCTATGAAATGTGGCGCGGTACAGCTGATTGATTAATTTACGCAGGGAGAAACAACAACATTTACCTTAGCCGAGTTGTCTCGGTCCTATACTGTCGGCACCGAAACTGAGTTTGTTGTGCTGTTTCTTTCCCTGTAATTCTGGTACAAACAGCCGGTATCTTTAAAGAGTAATAGGAAATTTTAACTAGTTCTTCATCAGACACAATTTCTTAAGGAAGTAAACCCGAATTTTCTGTGTAATTTTATCCCCAAGACTTGGCGATGGCAGATTAAATGTTATGCGGTATCATTCTCTTCACCGCAGACTTTGCACATAGGTACTTGCAAGTAGAGTGATAAATTGTAATGTCATACAGGATGCGGCTGCTTTCCTCGCATATCACTGTTTATGACACCACACGACCTATGTGTCGTTGAATAATATAATTTTGCGGGGATATTTAGTGGTATACATGGAT
This sequence comes from Schistocerca gregaria, assembly GCF_023897955.1. Taxonomy (NCBI): domain Eukaryota; kingdom Metazoa; phylum Arthropoda; class Insecta; order Orthoptera; family Acrididae; genus Schistocerca; species Schistocerca gregaria. The sequence goes on from NC_064922.1 coordinate 760,351,992, forward strand.
ATTGTCTGCAAAAGTTTTACGAACAGAGTTCGCAGTACAGAAATAATAAAATAAAAGTCATGACTGATATAGAAGTCTTATTGCCTGAACGGCGAAAATGTAGCAAGCGATACAGATTTTTCCTTCGTAATTCTGTGGAGAGTGTCAGGGAGGAAGAGGTTCGTAAAGGTTTGAAATTGGGTGTACAGTCTGTTGCTAGTTACAGAAATGCTCTAATTCTCAAAATGTTGGATGATACTATGTGGATGTTAGTGCGCGTTGCATTACGCTTCTTTTTGCGACCCACCTCATTTTTGAGGTAGGAGATTCTTACACCCACTGTCCTTCTATCCAGATAGTAAGTGTTATTTGCACCTAGTACGGTTGAAATCGATCCACTAGTTTAGCAGATGTTGAATGTACATGGTTAGGCGAACTCGGTGCAGAGCTAGATAGCAGGACGCCATGGGAGTGTGCTGTTTTCTAGACTGAAGAATACAGACAAGTAGCTATGTGTCAAAATGGAAGGCATGGTTCGACAGCCGTTCTGACTTGGTTCGGCGTGCGAATTGTAGGTGAACGGTCGTCTTTCACACTTTCTCTGTTGTGTTTTCGTAACTCCTGGTGAATTTAAACATCAGACAAAACATTAATTCATAACTGTACGCCCTTAAACGACATCTATATCTTTAAGTGCATGCCATTCGCTGCACGTTAGTTACATAACATGATCAAATCAGTCAGCTATTTTGCTCTATAAAAATTATTAATCTGGGATGTGTTCTTGGGGTATAGCAGGTTGTGACATAACGGGGAGTGTCCCGTTCTACGTCTTCAGTTTTTGATGCATTTAGATATCAGATTGTATATTTCTCTTCTCCCTTGCTCCCTAGACGGTGTAAACTTATATTAGAAAGACTAATGTGCAGAAAACGTATATTAAATGGACGAAAATTATTCTTTCAGTCTCTTTATCTACTGAAGTGGGATTTTTAAAAGAATATAATGATTGTGACACGCATGCACCTACCATGGATAGATGTGTTCGTAAACCTAAGAATAATTCCAGTTACTGAGTTGACAAGCCAGACGATAAATTTTGAAAAGTGTACACTGTAGAATAAGAAGATGAACTGGTAGCATACCTGAACTAAACGGAGATCAGAATTTTTAGACCAGCGATGAAACATCACATTGTCAGATCATTAGCCTATCAGCTAGAAGAAAGAAATGGCTTACAAAACAGATTTAAGAAAGAAGTGTACCTAGCACTGCAGAAATGGGTTGTAGTATTTATTAGTAGGCATCCTACGTTGTCTATTCGCAAACTAGAAAATACATCTGGTGCACAAGCCACATTAACAGTAACTTGGTATTAAACATTCAAAAACTGTACATTTTTCAAAATCACATTAAAATATTTTCGAGCTGTAAACAGTTTTTTTGAGAACTCCATAATCCTTAGACTATACCGTTCGTTGAACAACTTAACGTTTTAATTTTAAGATGATATTCCTAATAATTTATACGTTTATGCAATAGTTTCACAAAAAAATTGCTTTATCCCCATCTGCCCCATGGATGAGGTAGAATGGGAAAAGTATGTGTGCCTTTGAAAACATTTCAAAAATACGTACACACAGTTTTCAGTGAGTTTCAACCAAGGGAAGTTAGGTTATACTGCAAAGTATTTTTTATGACTTTTAGACGTGTTTTCATGTGCTCCTTTACTTTATAAAAATTGTTAAACATTAAGAATCTCGTTGCGCCCCAAGTTCCTCTACATTTGAAAAGTCTGTGCAAAGTCCGAGACCGGCACATATTGAGGTCATGTTTAGTTAGTAGCATCTTCGGAAAGAACGCACACCAAGTTTCAGCCATACTGGTTTATTTCTTTGTCTTTAGCTTTAGTGTGAATCAAGTAAGTCGAGTGATTGTCAAAAATAAACGATAAAGTATTTTGCGTGGTAATTAAACATTACTTTATGAAAAGCAAAACACCTCAGGAGACTTAAGAGAAGCTTGATAAACATTGCGCTGACTCTGCACCTTCGATTAGAACAATTTATAAATGGTTTCAGAATTTTCGGAGTGGCCATATGGGCACAAGTGATGCTGGACGTTCTGGACGCCCTGTGGAGGTTACGACTCCAGAAATCACTGATAAAATCCATGGTATGGTGATGGATGACGGAAGAGTTAAGGTACGTGAGATTGCTAGTGCTGTGGGCATCTCGAATGAACGGGTCCATAATATTTTGCATAAACATTTGGACATGAGAAAGCTATTCACAAGATGGGTTCCGCGATTGCTCACGCCTGACCAATAACGGAATCATGTGGAGTGTTGCAACGAAGGTTTGCAGATGTTCAAGAAGGATCCGCAGGACTTTAAGCGTGGTTTCGTCACTCTGGATGAAACATGGATACATTATTATACTCTTGAGACCAAACAACAATCTAAACAATGGGTTACCAAGGGAGAACTTGCACCAAAAAGGGCGAAGACCATTCTTTCGGCAGAAAGGTTATGACGACTATCTGTTGGGATTCGCAAGGAATCATCCTCATCGACTATCTGGAAAACGGTAAAACTATTACAGATGCATATTATTCATCGTTACTGGACCGTTTGAAAACCGAGCTGCCAGAAAAACGCCGGCAGTTGGACTGCAAAAAAGTCCTTATCCATCACTACAATGCACCAGCACATACCTCAGCAGTTGTGGTCGGAAAATTAATGGAAACAGGATCCCAACTCGTTTCGTATCCCCCCTATCCTCCCTCGGACTACTGTTTGTTCCCCTATTTGAAGAAATAGCTGGCGGGACAAAGATTTTATTCAAATGAGGAAGTGATTGCAACAAATCAGATGTGTGTGCGAAATCTTATGAGACTTAACTGCTAAAGTCATCAGTCCCTAGGTCTTACACACTACGTAACCTAAATTATCCTCAGGACACACACCCATGCCCGAGGGAGGACTCGAACCTCTGCCGGGATCAGCTACTCAGTCCATGACTGCAACGCCCTAGACCACTCGGCTAATCCCGCGCGACAATGCAGTAACTAATAGCTATTTTGCAGACTTGGATAATTCCTATTATTCGGAAGGGATCAACAAATTAGAACAGCGTTGGACGAAGTCTATAAGTCTAAAAGGAGTCTATGTCGAAAAATAAGAAAGGTTTTCCCCAAACACGTAAGTAGTTCTTATTTTTGCAGCTTAAATAACTTATCAAAACATTGTGAGTTGACCAATTTATAATTCATCTATCAGAAACTAACTACAAAAACCTGACCTTCCCCTAACCTTCAAATATTTTTGTTACGATTTTTAGTGGCTGCACACACCTCCAGCATTCGGTCGTTGTTCTTGTCGTCAAATGGACCATATGCGTCTAGTACTTCTCAAAGCAGTTTAGAACCTTCCGGTCTGCCGGGAAAAAGCAACCGATCCGTGTGGGCCCACCCCGTACGAGACCATGTGGTGCTCTCCGCACGAACCTGGGACAATGTAGGCGGAAGCCATAAAGAAGACGAAGTATTCCCTCGACAATTGAGTTCTTCCTCCCTGGAGCGCGTTTCCGCGGCCGCCTTGCGGTTTCGCTTTGCTCGATTTATGGCTGCCGCGGCCGGAGGCTCCGAGGGCGCTAACGAGATACCGCACGGCGGCCAGCCGCTGGGAGCCGTCCACGCATTCGTTTCCCGCTGCGGGCAGGGCCCTCCTTCTGCGGGAATCGTCGCCGAGCGTGTGGACCTTCTGGAGTGACCGACGGCGGCCGTAAAACGGAGCCGTCGTCCGTCACCTCAAGGACACCGTGTCCGAGGTCATCGTTCACAGAATCTCTGCTCTGTCACGCCGAGAGAGAGTCCGCTAAGGTCTGCGGATGGAATTCGGGGAAAGGGCTGTATCATCACTTTCCAGATTTTTGCCACATGCTCTTCTGCGCTCACAAGCTGCCACAGTAAATGTTCATCACGAGCTGAAAACGTATTCTGGTGGGAAGTTCGCTGACGACAGTGTCATTTTACATTAGAGCTCTATGCAGTGGCGAACGTTGTGTAAGAGCACAAGAGTAAGTGAACACGCTAACTTACGACAACTCGCGGATTTATGAGTCATTTTTCTGTGAACGCTGCAATCGGAAATATACGGCACTTAAATCCACTGCTCCTGTCGAATACATGATACTTGGCATCAAGGTCGCGAGCACACCATCAGTTGTGCACGTTTTAAGGAGCTTTTGCGCATGCGCGACTTGCCTGACATAATCGCCTTACAGGCCTATTGCATAGGTAAACAAAGTGCACAGTTCACTGTGTGCACTGCTAGACTTTCCCTCTCGACTGGAAGCTTACATCAGTGCCACCAGGAGGTAGCACACTGTGGCGGACTATTACCCCCATTCACTCGGCATAAATCCTGCTAGATGATAGCTCACCCCTCAGATATGCTGCTTCTCTCACTATTTACTGTTCTGAAATTATATCGGACGTCAGTGTATGTTAAAGTTTTGCTGTCAGTTAACCTATTTTATGGGTTTCGGAATGAGTTATAGTATACTAAGTTACGAATTCTATGACGCAGTAACTCATTTAAGGGACTGAAGATCATAAGGGCCTAAGGCACATCACCGCCTATGGTGAAATTGTAGCATTTATTCATGCTTCTGAAATCTTTTTATCTTATGAGGAGTCAGGTTTATCTTTGCTGTAGATCCACATTGTATATACGAAAATTCAGGAAAAGTTGTATCACTGGTTTCTCTGACATTCATAGTGGTGTGCTTCAGGCCCTTATGGATCTCAGAGCCTCATTCGTATTCTAGTCAAGTGACTATGTCGGTAGACATTATTACTTGAGTTAAATAATTTCTAAAAACGGAACTTTGTTTTTGGAATTGGTTGCTTACTGTGCGGGAATCGGCTTTCATGTGCAGTGTAAATACGAATTATGTCGAATCTATTTTAAATACTAACAAGAAACTAAAGCTGTGGGGACGGGTGCTGAGTTTTCTCGTTCTAGGACCAGAAAAGTAAATTATCAGGAAAAGTTAGCGGCGAAGGAACTATGGTCTCCGAGAACAGATCCTTTGACTGAAAGAGTCGCGAAATCAAATAAGCGCCACTCCAAGGGAACATTTAACAAGGAAGTGTACAGTTAGCACAAGTTGCTGTGCGGGTGCAGCCCGGAAGTAGGTTCGTGAACTAATACATATGTGAGGGATCTTTTACATTTCTCCGAAAAAATGTAAAAGAACGAAAACTTCCACTTACACAGAAATGCGAAGTGGAGAGTTGCTAAAGCTTGCACATTATTTCCTTATCGCCCTTAACTGAACTTAATTACGAACAAAATTTTACAAAAGTAATTCTTTCTTTTGACAGATAAGCTATACATCTTATTATTATTATCGTTATTGGAGGTGCTGTAGTCGTATAAAGTTGTTGATAAGCGTGTCTGTTACACAGCAGATACTATTGATATCACACTCCCAAATTTATCTGAATCTAAAAATTTCTGATCACTCAGAATGTATACTCACCAGCCGCCACTGGTTCTATGAATAAACACATCAAACATGGCGTTGGTTTTGATCGGTCATCTGTGCGCTAATCGCCGCTGCAGCGGTCGCAAGAGGTGCCGCGAAGTTCTGGCTATTTTAACTGCCTTTCGGAACTTGCACATACAGACATCTGATCAGTGTTTCCGGCGTCCTTTGGCAAATTTCTTGATATTTCGCCATTGTAGGTCGGCTTCAGACGGGGCATCGCTCAGTGGTTCGTTGACAAGCAGCGCTTTCGCTGATGGTGGCGCTGCTACCTAGCGTGAGTGGCGTTGCAGAAGCGCGTTAAGCCGTCGGCACACGGGACGTGGCAGCTAACGTCGACGTGCTCGCATTCGCGATATCCTACTCCACCAGACACAGCACCATAGGCACGTTGGACTATCAGGTTCACGTTACTTTGCGGTCCTTCAGCGCACTCCAGCGGTAGCTATTAGCTCTATTTGGCTGGCAAACCATAGGAAACGGACTCGTGTAGAGTTCCTACTTTAGCATTATTGAGACACACATTTCGTTTCTTGTCCATAAACTAGTCGTGTTGTTTCCTGTTATCTGTGCACGAATAATATTACACAAATGAAAGACACTTGTCCGCTCAAGAAGGATATTAGCTTATAAACGTTCACCAAATCGAACAAACTCACCCCTAACAAAAAGCGCACTTACATTTACATACAATGAAATATTACAGAAATTATTCCTATTAATTTCATAAGAAACTCTCACAACCGTTTAGAAAACGTAAAGGTGGAGAAAAAGACAACAGCGGTACGCAAACCCTACTATGACCCACTTTCGATTCCGCACCGAGGGAACTCAATCAACTACGGCGCTTTGCACAGCCACTGTTGTTAACATACTTCATTTTACAATATTCTAGTACCTATGATCGCCAAAATGTTACTAGCGTTTAATTACAGCAAATATTAATAGGAACGACATGTTCTCATGAATCTTCTGTTGGTCGTTGTTGTAAAACGTCTTACTAACACTAGGGCATGAAAGGCAGACTAGCATAGGCAAAGAGAGAATTTCAGGCCAAGATAAGGCTACAGGCTTTAATTTGTGAAATATATTTTTCAGACTGTACTAGCACTTTGGGACCACAGCATTGTGTGCAAGTCAGTCGTAGATCGTAGATAAACCAGAACAGAAGAGAATCGGAGCATTTGATAAGTGTGCTACACAAGAATGTTAAAAATTCGGTGGACTGTAAAGAAATGATGAGCTGCTGAACAGGATCGGGGAAGATAAGCAAGTGTGGCGAACAGTCGGAGCAAGAAGGGACAAGATGATAAGAAACGTTCTAAGATATCAGGCAATAACCAATAACCTCGATGATACTAGAAGGACCTGCAAAGGGTAAAAACTGTAGGGGAAGAAACGGACTGGAATACACCCCGCAAATATTGGGACTTACGGTGCAAGATTTTTTTGAGATGAAGAGGTTGTCACAAGTGAGGAATTCGCGACAGGCCCCAACAAATCAGTCAGATTGTAGAATGTGCGAGACTGGTTCTGATCTATCTTCCTACTACAGTTACGTAAGGATGCTCCCTGAGAGTTTCAGGAATTTGTGTTGAACCTACAGCCTGCAAGGCAAGAAGACACCAGCTCACTATGCAGAGTTCTGAAGAGTGCAGCAGTATCGACAGTGATGTAATCAGACAATGATCTCAATGTTGGTTCCACTATACTTCCTGCAAAGGGAACGTCATCGCTGACAGAAATTAGTGTATGGGTTCGCTTAACTACATGTTAGTAAAAAACGAAAATCTTAGATTTTCGTTATTAAGGATTATTTTTTACTCTAAGTATGACTCTATGACATACCAATCATAATTGTAATATGTACAGGGCGTTAAAACATTAGTATTGGGTGTTCACAGCTGTGAAGCGAAATTCTTAACTATTTTAATTGTAAGATGGTTGATGACCGCGTCTGGGGGTAGATAAAATACAAACAATTTAAATACAATTGGGGCTAAAGATATCAATTAAGCAAAAAATGCACAATGAAAACATTCAAAATTGAATGGGGTCTGTATAGAGTAAGTAAATATCACTGCAAAGATAATTGCTTAATTAAAACAGTTCAATAAGTTGAGAGTGTAAATCACTCTGTGGTGGCTGGTCAGTCCTTTTCGTTAGATCGGATATCTCGCGTTTCTGCTTATATTAAGCCCAAAAATCTCGAATATGTCATTGTTGAACGTACGAAAGAGAAGGACAAAAGGACACGACCAGTGTTCAGATGTCCATTGAATATAACTTGATGGCATAGCGCAAGTGCATGTGTTTACCTTTCACTGGAGGCAACCGTAGCTGCTGTCAGCGCAAGCTGTGAACCTGAGAATCTGTTCTAAATCTCTCTCGACTGTGAAACACTAGTGTGATACATTTTCTACGTATTCGGTGAAGCTCATAGTTGTTCCCAAGCTAAGTTAATTGGCATGGTACACTCTATTTGGTTGGAATGGCGCATACGTCGTTGCCCTCAAATCACTCGCAAGCGTGAACTGTCAGTGCTTGGTGCGATTCTCCATACTTGGAGACTTTGCTGTTTAACTCCCTAGGAGCTAAGACGAGCCTGTGAAGAAGTGTTCACATAATTACTGTCGTAATCATATCAGCACGGCGAGAGTCGCCTTTCTCAAACACTCGACGATTTGCTACAAGGCTAATTTTTCTGTCTGCAATTGCTTATATCAAAGCTAGTGGCCACACGTTTTCTTCCTGGCAAATCAGAGCGAACGTACTTGATATAGCTCCTCCCATTGCAGTTCATGTAGCCTACCACAGGCGCCGTTCGTTTCGTAGGGTAGGGTTTAACTTCTGCTACGTAATGTTGAGACAAACAGCTTTTTCCTTGCGGGTCTTAACACAGGTGGGTACAGTAAGTCTCCAATGTTTTTAGTTGGGTTTCTCTGGAGATTTATTTGTCATCTGCAGCTGTGTTAGTGTAGAAGGGCTTTTTGAAGTGTCGTCGTTAAAACCAGGGGCAAGGGCGGCTTTCACCATCAGGAGTCAGCGCAGTAGCTCCGACGTCGCATTGTGACCACTGAACACCCCGCTGTTTACGTTACAGCCTAACATCGAATGAGCTTTACTGTAGTGAAATTCTGCTTTCCTCAGAATTGCTTCTCGTTGCTCAGTTTTGGGAAATTACCTGTGTGCAATTACTAGTGTGTTAGTGGTTTATATTCACGAAATGTGGGTTTGTGTATGAATAAAATTCTTACATTTTTTTTGTAACTATGTCGTGTGATAAAACGATTTAACTGTAATTGTTTCAGGAATTCAATGTAAGGAGATTCAAAAAATAGAACGAAAATATCCTCGACTCAATACTCTTGGCACATGGTGAAACTTGCAGTGTCTCGTTGCAGGTACTGTCCTCACAGAATGTATTAACTGTGAAATACCACTATCGAAGACAGCCACAGGCTTGATTAGCTAATATCACGGACATCTTGTGGACAGCTTGCCTAGGTAGTCGATAGCAAGTTACAGTACACAGGATGGGACTACAATAATGTGAGTATTGCCCGCTGTCGAGTTTTGATTTCAGTGATGTACACTCAGTTCCGTTTTAGATTTTATTTCACATTCAGCTAATGTTTATAGATTCTGGATGTTTATTCCATTATTCCACCCTACGCTCCTCCCTTCAATCCAAGACTACACACAATCACCAATAAGGCATTGGTGCAAAATACTTTTTATGTTTGTATTCAGTCGTAAGCAAAATCCAAGTTCCCTGATTGTCTGGTCACTTTGTTAAGTCAAAGTTCTATGTCAGCTACATAGCAGCTAGTGACATTGAGTTCTAATTCCATGAATCCCTGTGTAAACTTCTTATGGTGAAGAGATGATGTGCCAGCGCTCTTTTGCAGTAACGTGTTCGCCTCCCAAGAGAGAGGCACCATTAATAAGTTTGAGATAGAGGAAAATCTGACGCCACAATATGCAGAATCTTAGAACTGGGATTTGGCTGTTGTAAGGGTTCAAGTACACTGTTGTTCAAAATTAGAGCAACAAACCGCTATATCCCTGTCCTGTGCGTAATTCACCATATAATAATACAAACAGTAAGTAGATGTCTTTGCGATCGGTTTTGCACGGAAAATGGCACCACAGTCATCGAGCAACCACGCCAACAATGATGCCAGAGCGCCTATCAAATAGGCTAGTTTCTTCCGGGTAGTCATAAATCCGAAGTCATTGTGTATACGTTCACAGACGGTGCAGTAAGGCACACAGAAGACTCCTACTGGATCGTCGGTAGTGGAGGGCCATAGGAATACTGGAAGCAGGAAATTTCGCAAACTGATGTGGCCTGACTGATTAGTGTGTACGTTCTGTAACTTCTCAGATGTGGCGCCAGTTTATAGAGACCAAACCTGTGCCCTGAGTACCACTACAGGGCTGACCATGTGTGACTTGGGACGAGAGGTCCGTCATTTGGCTGCAAAGGCACGACAGTAGTTCTTCAAGGGGAGGTTTACTATCTTTTGGTTCAAAATATCGATTTTTTTAAATTGCATTTTTGGATCCATAAAAGTGTTTAGAATCCACCCCTGCAACGCCTTTTCCGAATACGGAACGGAAATATTTGTTATTCGCGATTGACCAAAAAATTCACCTGCCTGAAATCGGCCTTTTTCACGCACCAGCTTTTTTCTTGCGGAGGACGTGTTATTGTACCGGTGCTTGTGAAGAAACACACCAAATTCAAATGAAAGTTTGAACGCGTGAGTTTGGAAGTTGGCCCCCAAGCATTTGCATTCTGGTGCGAATCTGTGGAGATTGCGACGTTCCTGGCAGTGAGAAGCTTCAACGAAAGTTTTCAGCAATTCTGAAAACCGTGAAAACGATGGACGTCACCCTGGGACTCAGTCAGGCGCAGTTTGCCAAGCATATGGACGACCACCGGATCAAGCGGACGAAAACCGCTTGCCACCGGCCGTACTAGCGGCTCTGGAGCAGCACTGGATGGCCCAGATCGAGCAGAACGCCCTCTATGGGGAGGAGGAAGTACTAGTTTATGGACCCGAAATAGCAGATTGAACGTACGTTGCATAATATTGTATATGTATGTAGTCAAAATGTAAGTAGGCTGTTGAGGTTTTCTTATTGGTAACGCCACGTAGCGTTCTGTAGGAAAAATCATTGGCTGTGCTGTGCGCAGTCTGTGGGTAGTTTGCATTGTTGTCTGCCATTGTAATGATGGGCAGATGGATGTGAACAGCGAGTAGCGCTGCGCAGTTGGAGGTGAGCCGCCAGCAGTGGTGGATGTGGGGAGAGAGATGGCGGAGTTTTGAAATTTGTAAGACTGGATGTCATGAACTGCTATATACATTATGACCTTTGAACACTATTGAGGTAAATACATTGTTTGTTCTCTATCAAAATCTTTCATTTGATAACTATGCCTATCAGTAGTTAGTGCCTTCAGTAGTTTGAATCTTTTATTTAGCTGGCAGCAGTGGAACTCGCTGTATTGCAGTACTTCGAGTAACGAAGATTTTTGTGAGGTAAGTGATTTGTGAAAGGTATAGGTTAATGTTAGTCAGGGCCAGCCTTTTGTAGAGATTATTGAATGTCAGATTGCATTGTGCTAAAAAATATTGTGTGTCAGTTTAAGCACAGTCATGTATAATTGTTCTAAGAGGACGTTTCATATGGCGACCCTGCCAGGATACCTCACTGGAATCTTCTGATTTTTTTCTTCTTGTTTGTGTAATTAGTGTAGCTATTGTTTACTGCTAGCACGTAATTGTAGAGAGAATCTCCTTTGTAGTTGCAGTGTTTCATTGTTGTACAGTGAAACAGTTGAGGCATGCATGTTGGTTTACACCAAGTATTTCGCAGCTGCGCTTGCAATTAACTAGATATTATTTTCAGTGCTATGTTAATGTGTTTTCTTATTTTGATCTTCATATTGTGCTTCTCATTGTTATCGTGTGCAATATTGTGACAATAATGGTGTGTGAAAAACGTAACACTATGCTCCAAAGTAAACTAAGAAATAATAGTGATGACGAGCATAGCTTACCAGCACCACTGTGTAGTAAATTAACAGACATTCAATGTAGTAATTTGGTAACTGTGTATAGGGTAATTGAGCGGGCGGCAAATAATGGTGTAGACAATGAAACAAGTAGTGAACATGGAACCATGATCGATCGATCGGTCAGCAACAGCTCGCCTCAGGAATCCAAAATGACAGAACCCAATATTGCAAATACTGTAGACTTAGGTTTTAGGTCCTCACCGTTTTCTCAAATGAGTCAAGACACATATTCTGCTTGTCAAAATGTGAATGTTGCCAGTGAAAATGCACTGCCAAAAAGCATAGAGAAACAGATTCCAGACACTAATACATTATTATTCCAATTAATGCAAAAAATTTAAAAATTCTGAAAACGACATTCATCCACAAGCATGGCTTCATTAATTCTCTCATTGTTTTCCTCCCAACTGGTCATTACAGCACAGATTAGAATTTATGTGTGGCTACTTAGAGAATGAACTAGCTGTAAGAATGCGATCGGTCATTCACTATTGTCACAGTGAAGGAGAATTTTGTCATGGTTTCCTCTCAGCATATTGGTCTCAAGCTACACAAGACCGAGTAAAACATAGCATCACAATGATGAAAAGTTTCGAACAATCTGAATTTTCCAGTCTTATGACATATTTTGAAGACATGTTGCATAAGAATCAGTATCTTTCAAACCTATAAAGCCCCTCAGAACTCATCCGAATTTGCTTAATGAAACTGCCTCAATATGTACGACATATTATTTTGGCCGGACGATCCAAAGACGACAATGAAGCTTTTCAGGGACTCTTACAAGAATTAGAAATTTACACTGACAACTGCAGAATGCGAAAACAGCAACACAACAATTACAGGTCACATCCGTCGCAATTCCGCAATGAAAGAAATAATAACTGGACAGGACATGGCTATTCTTACAACGTAAATCGTGACCAAAACAGACACCATCCGTATGACAACTACTGGCACAATAATACACTCCTGGAAATAGAAATAAGAACACCGTGAATTCATTGAAGGGGAAACTTTGTTGACACATTCCTGGGGTCAGATACATCACATGATCACACTGACAGAACCACAGGCACATAGACACAGGCAACAGAGCATGCACAATGTCGGCACTAGTACAGTGTATATCCACCTTTCGCAGCAATGCAGGCTGCTATTCTCCCATGGAGACGATTGTAGAGATGCTGGATGTAGTCCTGTGGAACGGCTTGCCATGCCATTTCCACCTGGCCCCTCAGTTGGACCAGCTTTCGTGCTGGACGTGCAGACCGCGTGAGACGACGCTTCATCCAGTCCCAAACATGCTCAATGGGGGACAGATCCGGAAATCTTGCTGGCCAGGGTAGTTGACTTACACCATCTAGAGCACGTTGGGTGGCACGGGATACATGCGGACGTGCAGTCCTGTTAGAACAGCAAGTTCCCTTGCCGGTCTAGGAACGGTAGAACGATGGGTTCGATGACGGTTTGGATGTACTGTGCACTATTCAGTGTCCCCTCGACGATCACCAGAGGTGTACGGCCAGTGTAGGAGATCGCTCCCCACACCATGATGCTGGGTGTTGGCCCTGTGTGCCTCTGTCGTATGCAGTCCTGATTGTGGCGCTCACCTGCACGGCGCCAAACACGCATAGACCATCATTGGCACCAAGGCAGAAGCGACTCTCATCGCTGAAGACGACATGTCTCCATTCGTACGTTCATTCACGCCTGTCGCGACACCACTGGAGGCGGGCAGCACGATGTTGGGGCGTAAGTGGAAGACGGCCTAATGGTGTGTGGGACCGTAGCCCAGCTTCATGGAGACGGTAGCGAATGGTCCTCGCCGATACCCCAGGAGCAACAGTGTCCCTAATTTGCTGGGAAGTGGCGGTGCCGTCCCCTACAGCACTGCGTAGGATCCTACGGTCTTGGCGTGCATCCGTGCGTCGCTGCGGTCCGGTCACAGGTCGACGGGCACGTGCACCTTCCGCCGACCACTGGCGACAACATCGATGTACTGTGGAGATCTCACGCCCCACGTGTTGATCAATTCGGCGGTACGTCCACCCGGCCTCCCTCATGCCCACTATATGCCCTCGCTCAAAGTCCGTCAACTGCACATACGGTTCACGTCCACGCTATCGCGGAATGCTACCAGTGTTAAAGACTGCGATGGAGCTCCGTATGCACCGGCAAACTGGCTGACACTGACGACGGCGGTGCACAAATGCTGCGCAGCTAGCGCCATTCGACGGCCAACACCGCGGTTCCTGGTGTGTCCGCTGTGCCGTGCGTGTAATCATTGCTTGTACAGTCCTCTTGCAGTGTCCGGAGCAAGTATGGTGGGTCTGACACACCGGTGTCAATGTGTTCTTTTTTACATTTCCAGGAGTGTAGTTACAAAGAAAGATCGCTTTTCCATAGTAATGTATGTGACAGAGACAACCATAGAAACAGACAATATGGGAACCAAAATAATTATAATGAAGGGAGACAGAATAACTTCAGACACAATGGTCCACCACGCAGTTATGATTCCGGGAGAAATGCTCCACCACATGACTGACAAACAAGAAACTATGTAGAATGAAATTTCACTCTGCAGCGGAGTGTGCGCTGATATGAAACTTCCTGGCAGATTAAAACTGTGTGCCCGACCGAGACTCGAACTCGGGACCTTTGCCTTTCGCGGGCAAGTGCTCTACCAACTGAGCTACCGAAGCACGACTCACGCCCGGTACTCACAGCTTTACTTCTGCCAGTATCCGTCTCCTACCTTCCAAACTTTACAGAAGCTCTTCTGCGAAACTTGCAGAACTAGCACTCCTGAAAGAAAGGATATTGCGGAGACATGGCTTAGCCACAACCTGGGGGATGTTTCCAGAATGAGATTTTCACTCTGCAGCGGAGTGTGCGCTGATATGAAACCTCCTGGCAGATTAAAACTGTGTGCCCGACCGAGACTCGAACTCGGGACCTTTGCCTTTCGCGGGCAAGTGCTCTACCAACTCAGCTACCGAAGCACGACTCACGCCCGGTACTCACAGCTTTACTTCTGCCAGTATCCGTCTCCTACCTTCCAAACTTTACAGAAGCTCTTCTGCGAAACTTGCAGAACTAGCACTCCTGAAAGAAAGGGTATTGTGGAGACATGGCTTAGCCACAGCCTGGGGGATGTTTCCAGAATGAGATTTTCACTCTGCAGCGGAGAGTGCGCTGATATGAAACTTCCTGGCAGATTAAAACTGTGTGCCCGACCGAGACTCGACTCGGGACCTCGGTCGGGCACACTGTTTTAATCTGCCAGGAAGTTTCATATCAGCGCACACTCCGCTGCAGAGTGAAAATCTCATTCTGGAAACATCCCCCAGGCTGTGGCTAAGCCATGTCTCCGCAATATCCTTCCTTTCAGGAGTGCTAGTTCTGCAAGTTTCGCAGAAGAGCTTCTGTAAAGTTTGGAAGGTAGGAGACGGATACTGGCAGAAGTAAAGCTGTGAGTACCGGGCGTGAGTCGTGCTTCGTTAGCTCAGTTGGTAGAGCACTTGCCCGCAAAAGGCAAAGGTCCCGAGTTCGAGTCTCGGTCGGGCACACCGTTTTAATCTGTCAGGAAGTTTCATATCAGCGCACACTCCGCTGCAGAGTGAAAATCTCATTCTGGAAACATCCCCCAGGCTGTGGCTAAGCCATGTCTCCGCAATATCCTTTCTTTCAGGAGTGCTAGTTCTGCAAGTTTCGCAGAAGAGCTTCTGTAAAGTTTGGAAGGTAGGAGACGGATACTGGCAGAAGTAAAGCTGTGAGTACCGGGCGTGAGTCGTGCTCGGTAGCTCAGTTGGTAGAGCACTTGCCCGCGAAAGGCAAAGGTCCCGAGTTCGAGTCTCGGTCGGACACACAGTTTTAATCTGCCAGGAAGTTTCAAGAAACTATGTAAATTACCGACAAAACGACAGACCTGAATTCCATCAGAACAGGCGAGCTTCAAACAGGTCAGGGCCTTCTCGTCAAGGAGAATTTGTAGAAGTTAGGTCTCCTAATCCCAATAACGGCGCGCGACAACAAAGAAACAGACAATGACTCGCACCGCCCGCAGCTACGTGCGCCGGCTGGCTCAGAGCAAAATAACATAGACGCTAACCTTGAGAACAATTTTAGCATTCTTTAGCGACATATACCACATGATAATTGCTTAGTAGTTGAAAGTCTGCACACTATGAAGAGTAAAAGATTGCACCAAATTTCACATGCAATACCGTTTATTGAAAGATAATCTGCTTTTTAACTTTGTATTTGCCGTAAAGCTGTTCACTTCATGATACTAGTATGCTTTGTCAGACTTAGAAACTGTTAACATGCAACAATGTTTTGAAGTTAACTATCCAGTCTAGAATCTAGGGAACATATTTAGACAGTATTTACGAGTGCATTGTTATAGTGAACAGACGACACATTGTTGTTATTTGTACTTTCTTGGTTGTTCGTTGCATGATTATGCAACGACTATAAGACTCACATACTTAGAACATATACCGCTACTGCTAATGAGATTTCAATGCAACATTTTGGTTTACTTGAAAATACATTCTGGATTTAAAGTACTTTCTGAGAGATACCAGACGACACAGTGGTTAGTTTATTTAACAGCTACACGATTATATCACGACGCTACTAATGAGTGATATAATCTATATTATGGTTTTTGCACTGTATCTGTTTTATATCTGCACACTTTTCTGAATTCTTCTGGAAAGCTAAACATATTTTAGTAGTAACTTTTATGGTATAGCTACAATGAGGCAGCCTTTTCCGTAGCATAACAATACGTTACAGCACAGTACTTTCTTAATCACGGTAAGGTACGTAGTAACTACCATATCTATAAGCAAAGCATTTCACTTTCGTTTATTATGAGGTAAGTACATTGACTTCAACAGAACTTTGCTTACAGAGGTCGATAACTATGACATTTCCACAGAATTATCTTACAGCAAGACGAAAATTTAGTGCTACAGGACACGCATTTGAGAGATTAATTTTGTACTTAAGCCATTTATTTTTCAAGATACATTTCATTCCATTGCTGTAATCTGTAACACCTGAGGGTGTAATTACATTAATCCTCAAGGGGTACACGCTTACTTTGTGTACCATGTGTTTGGCAAGCACAAGGAGCCCTAGCTAATATGGTATTTGCTTATACAACTTTACACATTGGTACCATATTTCTCTAACACTTAATTAACACAGCTATCTGATTATTTAACTGAGACAGACAAACATTCGTTTTACTACGTCAGTGACAGATGTTCAAGTAATTAAACCGTTGGATAACTTCACACTTATGAAATTGTATCTGTCTGTACTGTGTGAACTCTTCATATTTTTCGGAACCATTGTGATACTATGAGAGCTTTGAATGATGTATTTGGTATGGGTTCATGATTTTTAAAGTACGTTTGAGGCAGATGACACTATTGAAATGAGCAGAGAATTTTTTTTAGGTTTTTAAATTATTGCAGAAAGCTACGACGTTTTTGAGATTTGACTGAGGTGTTATGATGTTATTTTTATGACGACGATGTGTATTATGCTGCTGAGGTACGTTTATGATCAATAAGCTGATGCTATATGAGGAATTTGATTATGCTACGTATTTATTATGATGAAATATCGAAGAAGTGTCTACGAATATGTATATCTGTAATAAAGCAAGGAATAATGAGGAGTGGTTAGGGACTCTGGTTTGTGAAAAGGGTTGTAGGAAACAAAGAATCGTACTTTAAGAGTTATGAAATTTATGTAAATGAGTGAATGTATTACAATGCCGACGAAATTTTTTTGGACACTGTTATATCAATAGGATTTTGTTTCTACAGATTTGTAACGCAAATTCTTGACCTGTGAAATTTTTTAAATGAGACTGCCGCTGTAGCGGAAACTGCTGTCGTAAATATTTCAGTAAGAAAGGTAAGTGACCTTGACGTAATGCGTTTTGGGCACCCAGCTGAGAGGTAGTCGTCTGACAAAAGAAAGCCATTTATTTGGTGGAGAAAAAAAAGAGGGCATTATCCTCGCTATTGACATTCCTTTGTAGAAAGCGTAGCAAATACAACACGCTCATTACTTGGAAAGATACTTACATCTGCACACCTGATTATGACAAGTGTCTTTCTATGAGAATTGAGAGAATTTTTTACTACCTTATGAAATGCCATGTGGCTAAGGAATGATGTTTCATGCCTTCCTTTGTACATATTTGCTCATTTTGTTGTCTAGTCTCTAGCTGCACTGCAGCATTGGTTAAAATAAAATTCAATAGATGTACTAATGTCACTATTTTCTGTTTACAGACCTAGTAAATAATAATTTTATGATGTACTTTCGTAGAAAAGAGAGCACAAATAGACATTTCCCTTACAGGAATTGCATAAATAATTTTTTTAATGACTTGGTAACTTTCATGCACAGTAAGTTTTTTTTAACGCATCACTCTAGTGTTAAGATGTGACATAGGTATTAGACATGGCCATTTTTACTGTAATATTTTTTCTGCTTGAGCTTCATCATGTTTAGGTATAAGTTACTGCATTTGCTGCTTGTGTTTGCCAGGCATAGTGATACTAAATTTCACTTTGTATTACTCTCTTAAGCCAGTTTGAATACTGATTTATTTTTATTGTTGATCCACATTGGCTCATATTAGTTGTAATGTAGCAATTTCTCTGCTAATTTAGATTTACTGCTGCTTTCTTTGCCAATTTGCATTTTTTGTCTTTGCTGTTTGTGTTAATTTGTTATGTGCTGCTGCATTGCCTCGTCCCTTGGTATATATATCTGAGCTCAGTGGATTTAAGTTAGCTTAAGAAGGGGTAGACTATACAAGAAACTAACTATGATGAACTGGAAGAAATGCATTGAGAACCTGAAAGAAAATGGTTTGGCTAAAAAAAGTAGTGTACAGTGGAGAAAAACTATTTTTGAAAGAGGATGTGAACAGAATACAGAAAGCATGCTTGGATAGGATTTTTTTTGGTGGAAACAAATGTTGAAATAAGAGGAACGATCTACAGAATGAAGTTTTAGGTTGGACTGCAGTATCAAAAGTCACACTGAAAACAAACCCTGTTCTGTACCTTTGTGTTATTATGCTTTGTGAATTTGTGTTTTTCCTTTGTTTATGTGTTTAGCTAATAAGATTTGCGTTGTAGAATTTTTCTGTTGTTTAGACATTATTTATTCTGTTTTGTTTTAATGCTCATGTGTGAAGTTTATGTTTCAAAAGTTATTCTGATCTTATGTCATAATTCTGGTAACATTGGTGTATATGTTATTTCGATTATTTTGTAAAGCCTATACTAAAAATGCTATCTGTATTGTTATGTTCTTTAATGATGTATTTTGTACCTTTGTAATTGTATTCTTATGCTGTAAATATACAATTGTATAGCTACCAGTTCTTCAAATTAAGCTACATTTCACTGCACACATTTCTGTTGTCATACTATATGTGAGAAGTTGGAACTGTTAGTGTTTGCACGTGTGTTAATAATTCAGCAAGGAACTGGATAACAGCATTGCTGGTTCTAAGGACATTTTAAAAAAATATTGTGAGTGCACAAGAGGTGGTTTATGGACTTGCTATATTGTCCGCAAGACTATTCGATGGTGATAGTGCACCTGCACAGTTGTAACACATGGGTGCTGTCCGTATCTACAATGACTAAAATGAGTCTGCATCTTTGTTGGTCCACCAGTACCTTTATTCCTACAAGGGCTACAGTGGGTCTGCATCTTTGATGGCCCACCAATACCATTATTTCTACCATGACTGCAGTGGGTCTGGTCTGTGATGACCTACCTACCAGTATTCCTCAAAACTTCGACTAACTCTGCTGTGGGTTTGCTCTGTTTTGGCCCATTACCTGTCTGCATGTCAAGAGTCAACACTGTCTTTCCCTTGGAAGGACAACACTACTTCTTGCAGACTGCATGGAAATCCACTATTTCTGTGTGCCTTTTTTTTACTGCTCAGATTTTGAGAAAAAAACTGCAATCTTACTATGATGGATGATCAGGACTGTCTTTATGGACTGTGAGAAAATTTTAGCTTTTGACAAAAATTGTATCAATAAGTGTGTGCATTTGATTTCTTTGTTATTGTAAGTAAGAAAAAATTTTTCAAATCTGCAGTGGCCACTGCCCAAAACAAATTGTAAAATTTTTTGTGGGGAGCATGCGGACTATGTAAGCAAGCTGTTTAGGTTTTCTTATTGGTAACGTCACGTAGCGCTCTGTATGAAAAGTCACTGGCTGTGCTGTGCGCAGTATGTGGTTAGTTTGCATTCTTGTCTGCTATTGTAGTGTTGGGCAGATGGATGTGAACAGCAAGTAGCGCTGCGCAGTGGGAGGTGAGCCGCCAGCAGTGGTGGATGTGGGGAGAGAGATGGCGGAGTTTTGAAATTTGTAAGACTGGATGTCATGAACTGCTATATACATTATGACCTTTGAACACTATTGAGGTAAATACATTGTTTGTTCTCTATCAAAATCTTTCATTTGATAACTATGCCTATCAGTAGTTAGTGCCTTCAGTAGTTTGAATCTTTTATTTACCTGCCAGTAGTGGCGCTCGCTGGATTGCAGTACTTCGAGTAACAAAGTTTTTTGTGAGGTAAGTGATTTGTGAAAGGTATACGTTAATGTTAGTCAGTGTCATTCTTTTGTAGAGATTATTGAAAGTCAGATTGGGTTACGCTAAAAAATATTGTGTGTCAGTTTTATCACAGTCATAGATAATTGTTCTCGAAAACTTCAACCACGTTTTTCTCGCAATGCCGTTTTTTTACCGGGCGGTATTTTCTTCAAATCTACTGAACAGATTGGCATGATTCTTTGCTTCTGTGTTTCCGACGAAGCTAACTAAATTGTCTAGGATTTGTACCACTTTTATTTTGATCCATCAACTATAAATATTTTTACTTGGCCGACGAAGTTGCTGAAAAAAAAACCGTTTTCTTCAAATGGCCACCATTTTCTTTCTTCCGAGGAAACTTCCACCTTTGATCTTCGACGTTTCAGGTCGAAAAAGTCCAGTTTCTAGAGGAAATATCAATAAACATTTGGACTAAATTTTACTTTGGTATCTATAACACATCACGAGAAAAAAGTTCTCAAAGAACATTCTTTTCCCTGGCCAAAAATAGTAAGCCTACCCTTAATATTGCACGATAACTGGCAGTCAGGTAACAGCATCGACTAGACCTGTTGTATCGAGGCCAACGGTACACAGGAAACTTCGCAGAGTGGCGTATATTGCCAAAAACTTGCTGTTTGTGTACGTCTGACATGTTTTCACAAAAGTGAAGGTGTGGAGTGGAGTCCTCAACATACCACCTGGACAGCCGAACAATGGGCCAGATAGTCCCTTTTTGGCCTGGAGAGTGATTCTGGACAAATTAGCATCAAAGGCCTGCACGAGTCTGGGACCCAAAAACGGTGAAAAGCGACGGGTCAGATGTCGGGGGAAGGGGGGCGGGAGGCGGAAGATCACTTACGGTATGGGCTGAGATTACGTTGACCACTCGAATACCTCTTCATAGTATTTTATGATTGAACTGACAAAGTTTAACTACTGTCAGGTATCGTGAGACGATCTTGGGATTTGGTTGTTGCGAAGTGCTGTGGACCCAGACTTCGTATTGATGGGCGATAATGCTCGACGTCATAGGGCACATGTGGTTGATGTTTTCTTGAAAATAGAAGGTATTGTTTGCATGGGGGTGACCTGCTCGGTTTCTCCATTTGGGTCCCATAGGGCTTGTATGGATGTACTAGTGAGATAGGTTGCATCACGTCAGCATCCACCAACCACCCTCCAAGACTTGCGAACCGTTTTGTACGAGGAATTGGAGTTATTGCCGCGACATGAGATTGATGACAACACCCACAGCATGCCCACTCGTTGTGAGGCCTGTATTGCTGCCAGATTTACTCACACCCTACACTGAGATCATTAACCAGTTTTCTGAAGGTAAGTGCAAATCCGTCAGTTGGAAAAAGTTCCAAGTTTTTCCTGAGTTGCGTTGGAGTATGTTCATGATTATAAAAAGTAAAATATAGGCAGTACTTTACCAAGAGCCTTGAGCTAAGTTACCATTAAGATTGTTCTACTGAGCAACGTGTTTCAAGTGAACTCCTGTTATAAGTTACTTGTCACTTTAATAAGCTGTCCTATCAGATCTGTAT
The DNA here is from genome assembly GCF_023897955.1 of Schistocerca gregaria. Taxonomy (NCBI): domain Eukaryota; kingdom Metazoa; phylum Arthropoda; class Insecta; order Orthoptera; family Acrididae; genus Schistocerca; species Schistocerca gregaria. The sequence goes on from NC_064922.1 coordinate 760,373,841, forward strand.
GGCTATTCGGGCAAGATTATCTGCTACTGAATCCGTGAAGTATCTATAGGCAACTTTAAATGTCGACTGCGTTAACACACTAAGATTAACTGGGCACTCAACATTGATGATACTCTCCGCTTATGTTCGTTCATCTCCTTCTGTAAGTCGTTGTTCAGTGGGGAAACAGAAACCATACATCCTTTTGTCAATAGGCAGTGTACGTCAGACAGGGAGTTTAGCCGTATCACGAAGGGCGAGATCACGCTACAGGATGTGCTGCAGTCCATGAGCCGCTAATCACACAAAATCCGATGAGTCATTCGTCCACGGAACAAAAAGAAAATCGTCGATGTTATTGGTGTTGAGCAATTGACTTTATCACACTGTTCAGTGTTTTATGCACATGCGTGATATGTACTCGGGCCACAAAAGCAAAATGATTACAGGAATTGTAATTTGGATTAGCCAGCCTAAAGCGTTCAAAGTATCCACACGAGCAAGACATTGTTGGGACGACCGAGGTCATCAGCTGTGTGCGTGGACGATTTGTCCCTTTATTTGGCAAAAAATTGAGGAGAAACTATCATAGAAAATAAACAGCATCCGTGAAGTAAAATATGGTTGTGTGGTTGGCGATTAGGAGCCTAAAATGCTAGTTTATCGTTCCATTGTTCATAGCATCTTTCGTATGGAGTTAACGACACCAGACAGAAATCTAGTTGATGTGTGACAGTTCAAGGAATGGTCAAATCGAGGCTACCAGAGATGAGAAATGATTGTATGAAAGGTGCTAAAGTTGTCACGATAATTTGCAATGTAATGGGGGGTTAATGACCATCATGTGTAGAATCCGGCTGCTCCTCCGCCTAACTGCTACATTCTTCATATGCTCGGTGTTGCTCACCTGTGAGTTCAATAACACAGGTCCATCGTCCTTATCGGTGACCACTATGACACAAAGATCTTCGCTATCTGTCTCCCTTCCACCAGGGAGACAGAAAAAGACGACGGCTCTGCGGCACATCTGCGAAGACAAAAGAATAACACCAAGTGTTGTCATCAACTCACACATTAGTATTGAAAATTGGCAGAAACTCGGATGTAGACTGCTAGACAGTTGCAAAGTTTTGGATGCATTCTCTGACTGAATTTTAAAAGAAGTTACACACCTCAACGATATGCTATCGAAATCTCTTTAAACGGTAAGTATTCTGATAACTTCAACTTGTAGCTCACAAAACCACAGTTTGTGATACGACCAATGCATCAGTGTTTATCAGCAAATTCATACCTGTTTACTGACGACATTTGAAGATGAAAATCAGTACCTGAGACTGAGGGGTTCCTGTTCACTTGTAAATGCGTGTAGAATGAGAATAGAAACGAATCTCAGCTTATTGTTTTAATTCATTAGCCACACGTACATCTGTGTCTACATCTACATACATATTCCGCACCCCACCATACGGTGCGTTGCGGAGGGTAACCTGTACCACAACTGTTCATTCCTTTCTCTGTTCCACTCGCAAACAGAACGAAGGGAAAACGACTGTCTATATGCCTTCGTATGAGCTCTAATTTATTTTATCTTCATGGTCCTTACGCGAAATGTATGTTAGCGGAAGGAGAATCATTTTGTAATCATCTTCAAATGACGGTTGTCAATAGCGTTCCTCGAAAAGAACGTAGCCTTCCCTCAAGAGATTCCCATTCGAGTTCCAGAAACTTATCCGTAACAACGTGTGTTGTTCGAACAAGTGTAGCAGTTCGCCTTTCAATTGTTTCGACGTCCTCTTTTAATTTTACCTGGTTTGGATCCCAAACATTCGATCATTACTCAAGGGTAGATCACATTAGCTTCTTATACACGCTCCCCTTTACAGATGACTCACATTTTCCTAAAATTCTCTCAATAAATCAAAGTCGACCATTCACCTTCCCTGCAACGATCCTCACAAGCTCGTACCGTTCTGTATCGCTTTGCATTGTTACGCCCAGATATTTAGATGACTTGATTGTGACAATCAGCAGACTGGTAACGCAGTATCTGAAAATTGCAGGTGAGTTTTTCTTACTCGTATGCCTTAACCTACACTTCCCTACATTTATAGCTACCTGTGCGTCAGTCAGAGGCGAAACCCTGCGATACACCACAACATCATGAGAAAACAACCGCACCTTGGTGCCAACACTGTCTGTCAGACCATTTATATATGTAGTTATATATGTAACTTGCCGTTGTGGAGATATGAACATACAACAGCGGAGCGCCTGATCTAAAGAGCCCTTGGTTCCATTGCTCTATTACAAATTATTAAAAACGATATATCTAAAGTGAAACATAGTGGAGCGTGGAAAACTTTCCGTACGCGACTTCAATCACAAAGCAGGTTTTCTTCATGTTAAATGATAGAACTATTGGTTTTTATTCATTACGAAAGTAGAAGCAGTGATTACAGTTCAACTTAGCAGCGGACAGCAATTTAGACTCGTAAATGCACTAAGGTCAATTAGCGTAAAACGACTCCACCAACACGTCTGTTGTGATTGCACTTAATTTCTGGTTATACAGTCACATTTTATTAATGAATTAGGACTACGTTGTGGGGTATTTATTGTATTATGAACGAGAAAGGACAGGGAGTGGTATGGTAAAATTTTTCGATGCGTGCGTTTTATTAAGTCGGAGTTGGGTTTGAAAACGTTATCCCCGACTTACTGTCACTACGTTGTTCAGGCTGACGATGGGTGACGTTCCATTCAGTTATCCTTACAGCTGTCATATAATCTGACGATTTGGGTGAATTGTAACAAATTTCTAGAGAATCTTTACTGCAATATGAATTTTTAATTCATAATCAACACTGTTCAGATTTCATTCCTTATCATCATCTTTTTTTTATTAGTCCTGTTGCGTGACTCCACGGTGTCGGCATATTCATATGAATATGGCAATGTTAGTGATAACGGGTGGATGGACGCCCTCACAACCGTCGTACTTTCCCTCACCCCTTACCCTTCCCTCTCTGTATCCCGTGTGTTCCCGACCTGTCTGCGTCTAGTTTTATCACATGTGACTGTATGGAAATGTTAACGAAATGTCTGCGAATCGTGTAACTGCGATGGGACAAGGGTAACGTCTGAAGCAGGCCGCGGTGGACGAGCGGTTCTAGGCGCTACAGGCTGGAACCGCGCGACCACTACGGTCGCAGGTTCGACTCTTTCCTCGGGCATGGATGTTTGTGATGTCCTTAGTTAGGTTTAAGTAGTTCTAAGTTCTAGGGGACTGATGACCTCAGACGTCGAGTCCCATAGTGCTCAGAGCCATTTGAGCCGTAGCGTCTATGTATTTAACTAGTCTGATGTCAGAAAAACTTGCAGATTGTAACAGTTATTGAATCTGGGGATAATAGTATTGCCTTGTAGAAATTCAGTGCCCATCTCTATCCGACTATGGTGAATATCCGTCGACCACCTAAACCAGAGGACTCTATGTCGTACCATTAACTCTGGAAAACATTCGGTTTCTATGCAAGTGATAACGTGCCAGTATTTAGCCGGTGGCAGTATTATCATGGGCAAACAACAGGTTTTCGAAAAATTACATACAATTGACTGCAATTACTTTAATTAACAGGCTTAAAATCTGTGTCGGAAGTCCCATGAAAATAATTATTTACAGCGTTCATTATATTTTCATTTGTAGTATAAGTGGAACGGAAGAATGAATGGAAGGAAAGTGGGTGACTGTGCTGGGAGTGAAATCATTACATAGTAGATGTAATATTGGACAAGGAATGTGTCTTAAGAGCTGTCCAGGTTCAATAAAAAAATTAGCCTCTTAGGAAGCTATTTTAGTGACTGTAGTGACTGGACTCACACAAAACCAGAAAAAAACTTGAGATCGTATGGAGACTGGTCGACTGGCCGAGGGCATCGACTGCGAGCCACGAAAGAGCAACAGGTGAAAAATGCGAAAGAAAGACAGACGACTGTAATGGCATGACAGAGCAGTAAGTCCAGTGAGCAGACCAACATCGAAAACTAAGACATGGAAATTTCAGAATCGTGGCAACAACGTTTAGCGAGACCAAAACTGCAGCGCAGAGAATTCACAATTAGCTCCGGAGGGGCCGCGCCACCAGTTTCACAGTGATGCCACAGGAGCCAAGGACGGTGGACGTGTCTTGCGGCAAAGTTCGCAGCAGTAACAGCAGCGCCTGTAGACCCTGCCATGGAGTCTAGCGTCCCTAATATATTTCCATACCGTCCGGTGGACCTTCAAACTGGCTATGTTGGGATACCCCCAAATAGGAGGTTATGGCCGGAAGCGCTCCAGAAGATGCTGGGGAAGGAGTAGAGGAGTCATGATTTGAAACCCAGCATTGAAGGCTGCCGGCAAGGAATAAGAAACTAGAGCACATGGCAATGTGTTGAGGTGTGGCATCAAGGGTGAAATAGTCTGGGTGATGACAGCCATGTATGTGGAGGGTGAACTGAGATCTTCACTTCTCTACCAGCGACACTTAAAACTGCTGCTGGGGTCCAAGAGCATAAGTGATACCTGTGCGGGCATGGGAGCAGCCAGGGCGGGTGTTCCATGACCAGTCGAGTCAGAAGCAGTGGCACGGTTGGTAGGCAAAGACGGAGCTGGTCGGTATACCAGAACTCCAAACCATTCAGATTGCTCACAGTCAAAAGCCGCTGCCCACTTAGGTCAGCTTTAATGAATCTGCCCACTCAGCTGCGCTCAACAGGAAGTGCCCACTGAGTCAGATCTGGGGTTCTGTTGGCTGTTGGACCAGAAGGTAGAAGAGATTACATGTCTGCCACCTATGCTTGATCCACACCAGGCTATTGTCATGGAAGGAGGATATGCACATGTTCAAAGACAGAGTGAGTGCAGCCATGGTGGTGGAATTACGACTTTCAACCTTTGTTGCTTATAAGTGTAAATCATATGCTCCACTTCGTCATTGGAGGATGAGTGTAATGGTGGATTAAACAGATTCCTAATGCCATTGGAGGTGCAGAACTGATTAAAAGTTTGCTGTCTGGAGTTAGAGTGGCTTCAGTGACGGTAGACTGCATGCTGACCACATGGGCATAGTTAGGACAAATGTCCATGTCAATGAGCCTGTAGTGTCACAAATTTTTCCTAGCGAAAGTTTGCTTTAGGATACTTTGCTGTAGGTAACTTCGGGGACTGACATCTAGCAGCCTACCTGGCAGAAGCACGTACATCTGTCACTGCCTGCCGTGGTAAAGACATTCAAAGTCTCTTACTGAAAACATATTCACCACCTATAAGAACCTAAATACAGGAAAGTACATTTCATGTAATCGCTTTCAAAATTTGTATACTGCACTTTGTTATTAATAGAAATGTGGTGTAAGAATCTCAGCTTTCTAGTGAGCATATTTTCGGAGATAGAAAAACTTACTTTAAAGTTAGAAAAACTACACTTAAGAAATGTAATTCACCTGGGAACATTTATAACTTGTTTTTGGTTGCCAATTGAAATACTCACCTGAAATATGAGGTTATCGAATTATTTAATTACAATCTAATTCAAAAATTTCACATACCTTACAATTTTCATAGTATGAAATCTAGAATAACTTCGGAAAGATCTATTAAATCAATATTTATTTTATTGTGTGTTATGTGAGCCTGTGAATAAATGAGAGTGTGTCTGTGCGACATTCGTCAAATCTCAATATTGCATTATACACCGTCTTAAGTAACATGCAAGAGTTACAAATGTCTATCGAGAAAAATTATCCGAGGAAAGTTACTCACTTTGCTGAAGACGTATGCTCAGGTGTGATTGCTGTTGTAACAGAGCAGCGAGAAAGTCAGTTGGAGCAAAATCTGTATCTAATGAATATATCCGGTATTACTGTCTTTTCGTTTATTAAACATTACTATATTATTTGTATGTCGGATTGACACAAATGTGTCTTTGTATAAAGACCGGTTTTGGCGTGAGTATGATTACGAGCGAATATTCTGATTGGAAGTCAGTATGGTCAGCCAGCCACAATTGAGACAGTTCGCGCTCGTTACCTGGTGTTTATACTTTGAGTGTGGCTGAAAGAACGTAGTCGCTCGCTAGCTTTCAACGCCGATTGTCATGTTACTAGTGTCAGTAAAAATAAAGTGTTCGCTGAAGAATTACTTCGTGTTTGAGTTATTGGTGAGCTAAGTAAATAGCAGTTTTTGTTGAGGACTGCTTGGCGAAATTTCAGAGGTTTTGACTGAACCTGTTGGACAGATATTCGTGTGGATAATATTGGCCTTCATAGAATCTGTGTGGCATGTTTCAGTATTGAGTTACTGGGCACTTTTGGGAAGCAATTTCTTTTTTAGAAATTCACAAGGAGGACCAAATGTAATAACTCATATTAGTGGTGAAATTATTGACTGTAGAAACGTTGTTTATTTTGGATCGGGTTTGAGAAGATTTCTGGGTGCTGTGCGTGTGAAATGTGTGTATGAATCGTGAACTGGAAGGAAATAGTCTTTAGTTTAAATGTGGACTGAATAGGACCTATTCTTTGGTTATCAAGGACAAAATAAACATTATTGTATGGAATTTTCAGACACTATTTTCTAGAAGCCAATCCATTTTCTTATTGTCAGATAAAATTGGATGACAGTATTGCTCAAGAACTTTCTGTCATAACTAAAGTAACGCAGCCTCAGTAATTGTAGATGTTAGGTGGTGTTTTGTATCAACGCTGCTGCCTTTACATCATCTTGTACGTGTCTACATCGCCGACTGAAAGGACATTGAGCAGACGCCGTTCTGAGGTAGGTGAATTTTATTTTTCAGCCTGCACAGTGGCAATGACGAATAGATACGAGAAAATAAACCCCAACCCTCCGCAACTGGAGCCTTATCTGCCGGGAAAACAATAGTAAATTTCAGGTGCACAGGAACTCATATAATCAGTAGTGGACTCGTAAAGTGTTCACACGTGAGTGAAAAAGAGCTATTGTAGGACAAAAGACACGTGTACTAATGCATTGTAGTTGGAGCGCAGCAGCAAAGAACTCGAGTGCAAAATTACTGGTGAAGTGTACCTGGCAGCGAGAACAACAGATGGTGCACAGTAGCAGACGACATGGTGACAACTGACGATCGACAGATGCCGCACTACTGCAGTAAACAAACAGACATGTGGGAGCAGTTGTTAGCCGTGGCGGAGTCGGTGATCCGTATTCTGGACCGTCGTGGGCAGAGCCTGGTGTACAGACAAGCGGTACCATCTCGCCACGTCAACAACACGAAGAAAAAGGTAAGTAGTGTTCAACTTCAAGTTTTGTGTGTGTGTGTGTGCCAAGAAACTTTGCAAAATGCCCGAAAGATGATTCCATGATTGGTAATTTCAGTTTTGATATGTCACAAGCAAATGTTAGTAATAGTTTGCCAGGTTCACTGTATGTTAATCGTGGGACTGATAATGAACAAAGCATGATGGCAGATGACGTTCAAAATATACCTGTAACTGTAAAAGGAGTAAAGTAGGAACCAATGTCAGTGGCTTGTGAACCAAAAGATAGTGTTTCAGATATGTTTGCGAATATTCTCAAACATATGAAGGAGATGTGTTCAGATATAAAATTTTGATTAAGTACTAATATTGAGACCAAAATTATTAAAATGAGGTATAATATCGACATTAAAGTGAATAAAATGGGTAATAACATAAAAACTGCCTTAATTCCTGTAATAAATGCGTTACATACTGAAGTTGATCAGGGGTTTACTAACTTGCCAATAGAAATGGAAGCTGGGATGGGAGATAAAATTTAAAATTTGAATGAATATGGAAAAATAATATGACCTTGTTCAAATAGATTTCGGACTTGCAGCCGGTCGTCGTAAACTTCTTCGCACGATATTTCAGCTGGACAACTGCCAGCCATCTTCAGGTGAGCCGAACGAGGACTGACGAAGACGTTTTTTTTTCCTTTATCGTTATCTACATCTACATCCATACTCCGCAAGCCACCTGACGGTGTGTGGCGGAGGGCACCCTGAGTACCTCTATCGGTTCTCCCTTCTATTCCAGTCTCGTATTGTACGTGGAAAGAAGGATTGTCGGAATGCTTCTGTGTGTGCTCTAATCTCTCTGATTTTATCCTCATGGTCTCTTCGCGAGATATACGTAGGAGGGAGCAATATACTGCTTGACTCTTCGGTGAAGGTATGTTCTCGAAACTTTAACAAAAGCCCGTACCGAGCTACTGAGCGTCTCTCCTGTACAGTCTTCACTGGAGTTTATCTATCATCTCCGTAACGCTTTCGCGATTACTAAATGATCCTGTAACGAAGCGCGCTGCTCTCCGTTGGATCTTCTCTATCTCTTCTATCAACCCTATCTGGTGCGGATCCCACACTGCTGAGCAGTATTCAAGCAGTGGGCGAACAAGCGTACTGCAGCCTACTTCCTTTGTTGTCGGATTGCATTTTCTTAGGATTTTTCCAATGAATCTCAGTCTGGCATCTGCTTTACCGACGATCAACTTTATATGATCATTCCGCAATGGACCTTGACGCTCAGGGTCTATCTAATTCTGCTCAGAACGTTCCGTACATCCCTGTACAGCTGTGGTCAATGATCCAAGCCTACAAGTTTCTTTCCTAAAATGTTCATCGTGTAGAATCAGAATTGCGATTGGCTTTACTGCGTCAGTTCGTTTATGATTCATGTGCAGACTTGGTATTCTTACCGGAGGTGTGTACCTGGTTTTCTCATGATCTTTAATGTAGCACCCGAAAATTCTACGGGCACCGCTTTGTTCTTTCGCGGAGGCATTCCTATTGCTAAGATGGAAATTTTGGATTCCAGCAGGGGCACAGGTTGTCACCTTTTAAATCTTACCTTGTTTCTTTTATACGCCCCGTCTGGCACTGGTCCCGGTGTTTTATAAAAAGGGAATTGTTCATCTGTTGCGTGAGAGTCCTTCGGGTATTATGTTGGGTGGTGATTTTAACTTTGTGTTACGACCTGCAGGTCAATCTCCAAATTTTAATCTCTCTCGTGGATTACATGAATTGGTTCGTTTCTTACGCCTGAAAGACTTTTGGATATGTAAATACACGACGTTAGTTAAATTTACACACCTTACTGCCACTTCTAGTGGCAGATTACATAATTTTCACTTAAAAACTTCCTGCGGGATAGTATTCTTAATGCTGAAGTCATCCTAGCTTTCTTCGCGCATCGCAGTATTGGACGGCAACCACCCAAATTGTTTCGCCCTCCATGGATGTTAAACGTCGTGCACCTAGCTGACTCCTCTCTCGATTACGCGATGCGAGCCGTGTGGGAGCGTACTTACGGTCCACTGGGAAGTACTCTTACATCTTGACTGGTGGATACAGTTGGCAAAACCGAAGCTCAGGCAAATCTTGATACTTTTCTGTGCTGCAAAAGCTCGAGACTATCGGAGAACGTACGACTATAACTATTCCATCCTGCATGAAATGTATGATGCTGCGGCTCACGCCCCTCTGCGGATTGCGGGTGTTATGCGCGTAAAGGCAAAAGTACTGACCTTGAAGAGCATACAAATGAAAGGTTTGAGAATGTGATCCAAACCACTTTCGTTGGTAACGGAAGAACCGACTTCTTTACATTATTTGCTTAGGGTTTTGGAGACTATACTGTATTCACACATTATGAATCACCTCGAAGGGAACTATCTATTGATACGTAATCAGCATGGTTTCAGAAAACATCGTTCCTGTGCGACGCAGCTAGCTCTTTATTCGCACGAAGTAATGGCCGCTATCGACAGAGGATCTCAAGTTGATTCCGTATTTCTAGATTTCCGGAAAGCTTTTGACACCGTTCCTCACAAGCGACTTCTAATCAAGCTGCGGGCCTATGGGCTATCGTCTCAGTTGTGCGACTGGATTCGTGATTTCCTGTCAGGAAGGTCGCAATTCATACTAATAGACGGCAAATCATCGAGTGAAACTGAAGTGATATCAGGTGTTCCCCGGGGAAGCGTCCTGGGACATCTGCTGTTCCTGATCGATATAAATGACCTGAGTGACAATCTAAGCAGTTCTCTTAGGTTGTTCGCAGATGATGCTGTAATTTACCGTCTAGTAAGGTCATCCGAAGACCAATATCAGGTGCAAAGCGATTTAGAAAAGACAGCTGTATGGTGTGGCAGGTGGCAGTTGACGCTAAATAACGAAAAATGTGAGGTGATCCACATGAGTTCCAAAAGAAATCCGTTGGAATTCGATTACTCAATAAATAGTACAATTCTCAAGGCTGTCAATTCAACTAAATACCTGGGTGTTAAAATTACGAACAACTTCAGTTGGAAAGACCACATAGATAATATTGTGGGGAAGGCGAGCCAAAGGTTGTGTTTCAGTGGCAGGACACTTAGAAGATGTAACAAGTCCACTAAAGAGACAGCTTACACCACACTCGTTCGTCCTCTGTCAGAACACTGCTGCGCGGTGTGGGATCCTTACCAGGACATCGAACGTGTGCAAAAAAGGGCAGCTCGTTTTTTATTATCACCTAATAGGGGAGAGAGTGCGGCAGATATGATACGCGAGTTGGGATGGAAGTCACTAAAGCAAAGACGTTTTTCGTCGCGGCGAAATTTCAGTCACCAACTTTCTCTTCCGAATGCGAAAATATTTTGTTGAGCCCAACCTACATAGGTAGGAATGATCATTAAAATAAAATAAGAGAAATCAGAGCTCGAACAGAAAGGTTTAAGTGTTCGTTTTCTCCCCGCGCTGTTCGGGAGTGGAATGGTAGAGAGATAGTATGATTGTGGTTCGATGAACCCTCTGCCAAGCACATAAATGTGAATTGCAGAGTAATCATGCAGATGTAGATGTAGGCATCAGACCCGTCGCCGACTCGCTTGTATTCATTCTCTCACGACCAATGATGGACATGCCTTAGTGGCACGAAGAGCTGTATTGTGTGTCTTATACCAATACTATGTAGGCATTTACAACATTATTTTAATACCTATACAAACAGGTAGGCTGTCAGCGGCATGCTTCGCCGCTATTCAGCCATAGTGTTGACAATGACAGAACACATTTTGGAGAAACAGAAAGAACATAGTGACGGGCTAAAGAATAGTGGTCACAGATACACAAAAAACATGGAGCCGTTCACACTCGATGATAACGACACCGAAAACACGTTGACATGGCACATAGAACACTGACGAATCCGATGGCACAAGTGAACGTAGAAGCGTGACGGCGGACACTAAAAACACAAAACGACGTCACACTCACACCAGACACAGATGGTGATGATCTCTGGCGCGCGAAAGTCCACGTAGCGTGTGCGAGTCCGGGGAGCTGCCAAGAGGGGAAGAAAGGTGAGGGGGGAGAGGGTGGGGAGGGGAGAACAAAGATGCCAATGGCTGAGGAGATGGGAGGAGGGGAAGAGGGACAGGGGAGGGGGAGCGCGGGGGAGGGGTTGGGAGAAAGGGAGGAGGGAGGGAGGGTGCCCAAAGGGACAGACAGAGGAAGAGGGAGGGAGGATCAAAGTTGATAGGAGGGGTAGATGGAGGGGAGGAGAACATCATCAGCGAGGGGGAGCTGCCGGAAGCCACCTTGGGAGAGGGTAACGAGGGTGAAGAGATGGAGAGTGGGTGGGATGTGGGAATACAGGCACAGCAGCAGGCGGGGTTGGGAGAGGATGGGCGAGACAAGCGAGTGAGGAGGGTCAAGTTTGGGGGAGGTGTACAGGATCCGTATCCTTTCAAGGAAAAGGAGGAGGTGGGGGAAAGGAATGAGATCATACAGGATCTGCATGGGGGAGGGGTGACAGATGTGATATGCGAGGCGGAGAGCATGGCGTTCAAGGATTTGAAGGGATTTATAAAAGGAAGGGGAGGGCGGTCATCCAAGCCGGATGGGCGCAGCAGAGGATAGGGCGGATGAGGGATTTATAGGTGTGGAGGAGGGTGGAGGGGTCCAGACCCCACGTACAGCCCGAAAGGAGCTTGAGGAGGCGGAGTCGGGAGTGTGCCTTGGCTTGGATTGTCTGGAGATGGGGGGGTCCAGGAGAGGCGACGGTCGAGGGTGACGCCAAGGTACTTGAGGGTGGGAGTGAGGGGATAGGACGGCCATAGATGGTGAGATAGAAATCAAGGAGGTGGAAGGAAGGGGTGGTTTTGCCTACAATGATCATCTGGGTTTTGGAGGGATTGACCTTGAGCAACCACTGGTTGCACCAAGTGGTGAACCAGTCAAGATGGGATTGGAGAAGGTGTTGGGAGCGCTGCAGGGTGGCGGCAAGGGCAAGGAAGGCGGTGTCATCGGCAAATTGGAGAAGGTGGACGGGGGGTGATGGCGGTGGCATGGCTGCCGTACACAAAAGGTACAGAAGGGGGGAGAGGACCGAGCCTTGGGGCACACCAGCGGAGGGAAAAAAGGTGTAGGAATCTGTGTTACGGATGGTGACGTAGGAAGGACGGCGGGAGAGAAAGGAGACGATTAGGCGGACGTAATTAATGGGAAGGGCGAAGGTTTGGAGCTTGAAGAGGAGACCGGAATGCCATAGGCGGTCATAAGCACGTTCGAGGTCCAAGGAGAGGAAGATTGCAGAGCGACGGGAATTAAGCTGTTCAGAAAGGAGATGAGTCAGGTGAAGGAGAATGTCGTCGGAAGAGAAGGATGGCTGAAAGCCACACTGGGTGATGGGAAGGAGGTGGTGCTGGCGGAGATGCTGGTGAATGCAGCGGGTGAGGATAGATTCCAGGAACTTGCTGAAGACCGAGGTAAGGCTGACAGGACGGTAGGAGGAGACGGCGGATGGCGGTTTACCAGGTTTAAGGAACAAGGATACGTGAGGTTTTCCACAGGTCGGGGTAGTAACCGGTGGACAGGACTACATTGTAGAGCCTGACCAGGGTGGAGAGGAAAGAGACAGGAGCTTCACGAAGGTGACACGATCGTGACCAGGAGCGGTGTTGCGTTTGGTGCGGAGTGTAGCAATGAGATCCTGTGTAGTGATATGGGCATTGAGTTCTGTGTGTGCAATGTTGTCCAAGTACTGGAAACCAGGCGCTAGGGGAGAGACCGAGGTGTCAGTTCTATCACGGACATCCGGGAAGAAGGAGTAATCGAACTGGGGATCATCGGGGATGGAAAATACGTCGGAGAGGTAGGAGTCAAAGTGATTGGCCTTACTAAGGGTGTCAGGGAATGGGTGATCATCATGGAGGAGAGGATAGTAGGGGGAGAGTTTAGCTCCAGAAAGGCGACGGAAGGTTGACCAGAACTTGGACGAGTTGATAGGTAGGGTGGCATTCAAACGGGTGAATGTCTGTCGTTAGTCCCAGCGTTTCTTGGCCACAAGCAAATTACGAATGTGTCGCTGGAGTTGCCGGTGGCGTCGTAGTGTGTCCGGGTCACACGTGTGGAGGTAGGCACGGTAGAGACGACGGGATTCACGGAGGAGGACGGCCTGTGGGGGTAAGTTAGGATGGTGGGGGTGGATGGCGACAGTAGGGACGTGGGCCTCCACGGCCTCAGACAAGGTCTGCTGGAGAAAGGAGGCGGCATGGGTTACATCGTCAGGGTGGCGGTAGGTGAAGGGGTGGCTATCGACCTGGGTGGAGAGGGTATCCCGGTAGGCATTCCAGTTGGCACTTGAATAGTCATGGATATACTTCCGGAGAGGGTCATTACGGGGGTCGGGGTGGGGGCGACGACTGTCGGAAACGGTGAGGAGGACAGGGAGATGGTCGCTACCAATAGGGTCCAGGACATCCACCGTTATGCGGCCAAGGAGGTTAGGGGAGGAAAGGATAACATCGAGAGTGGAGTTGGATTTGGGATGGGTGTGCTGGGGATGGGGATGAGGTCCCCTTGAAGGGAGGAGAGGAACCGATGCCACCGCCGTAACTGGGCGGCGGAACGTCTATGGATGTTGAGGTCGGCGGCGATCACGTAGGAGGAGAAGGTACGGTCAATGTGGGAGAGAAAGTCGAAGGGAATAGGGACGTTACGGCGGACATAGATGGTGGTGCAGGTGACGGTAAGGCCAGGGAAGAAGAGACTAAGGATCAGGTGTTCGGTGGGGTCGGGAAGGAGATGTTGGATCCGGACTGGGATCTGGCGGTGGTGACCAATGGAAACTCCGCCACGCGCAATCGGGAGGGGATTATCGGAGCGGTGAAGGAGGTAGGGCGACGTGTGGACAGTGTGGTGGGGTTGGAGGAAAGTTTCATTGAGGAGGAAGGCATCCATGTGGTGGGTGGCAAGGGTGTGCAGGAAGAGGTTCTTGTTGTCGGGAAGGGAGCGGATGTTGTTGAAAAGAATATGGTGCTGTCGCGCCATGACAGGGATTTAGACAAGGGTGTCAAGACGGGAGAAGGTGAAATGGGCCTGGTTGCTGGAGTAGGTTGCATACATTTTCAAGTGAAAAATGGAACGGGCGGCGAGGGAGACCTGTTGAAGGGTGTGAGGGCGCTGAAAAGGGTGGACGTTTTCTAAGACAATGGTGAAGAACCTGATGATGTCCTCAGCGGTGGGGGGGGGGGGGACGAAGGGAATTGCCAGGAGGGGTGGGAGCGTCCAGAGGACGGACAGGTACAGTGAGTTCAGGAGTGGTCGGAGGGGGTTGGGCTCTACACTTTTGGGAGTAGGTGGGATGGGGGAGATTGCAGGTATTGCAGGAGGGAGGATATTGTAAGTTAGGGCACTGCCGGAGGAAGTGCGTTTTTTTACCGTGCGGGCAGTTGGGGGCCTCGCGGCACTCAGCTGTTGGGTGTGCGTTATAGGGCAGACACCTCTGGCAACGCAGGGATTGAGGAGGACAACGGGAGGGGTCCACCTTGTAATGTTGGTGGAAGAGGAGGGCACCCTCCTTCAATAGACGGTCAATGGAGGGGGCGTCCTCGGAGAAAACGCGCATGAGGCGGGTGGGGCCAGACGAGTTGAAAATGCGGCAGACCGCCCGCACCTCCAGTGTGGGATGCGCCTTGAGCTCCGCTAACACCTCCTCCTCCATGATCGTCGGAGTGAGCCGA
Organism: Schistocerca gregaria; assembly: GCF_023897955.1. NCBI lineage: Eukaryota > Metazoa > Arthropoda > Insecta > Orthoptera > Acrididae > Schistocerca > Schistocerca gregaria. The sequence continues at coordinate 760,388,875 of NC_064922.1, forward strand.
GTGATCACAGTGGTGAGGGTTGGTGGGCGACGCGGGGGTTGGGGTTGGCGGGTGGGAGATGGAGAAGGAGCAGGGGTGAGGGAAGCGTTGGGGCCAAAACAGGTGATGGGGAGGCGGGAGAGGATGTCAGTATGGAGGGTAGTGCTGGGGGAGGAGATGAGAACGGGATCCCGTCTGGGAGTGAGGAGAGATATTGGGGGCACCAGGGACGTGTTGACGGAGGAGGAGGGAGAGATTCCGGGCCTCGAGGAGGGAAGTATCTGGACGGGAGAGAAGGTATTTGTATAAAGAAGGGGGAGAGGAGGAGGAGGAAGCGGAGGGAGCAGGGGCCAGTGGGGCGACATCCATGGCAGCCTGGGAGGGGGAAGGAGGACGGGGCAGGGCCTTTTAGGGAGCAGAGGAGGTGGGGTGCCACTAGGGCGTTTAACGGCGGCAGAAGGGTGGGTGGTGACACGAGGCATGGGAGCTATAGGGAGGTGGCGGGAACGGGCAGGTCCCAGCGTGGACGCAGCAGACGGCGCCGGAGATGGTGACTGTGAAGGCGACGGCGGTGGCGGTGATGGCGAAGGCGATGGGGAAGAGTTGGGCAACGGCAGTGGCCCGACGGGCCACCACCCTAGCTGGAGCTGCAGTAACAGGCTGGGGGAGTGGAGGGAAAGGATCAGAGGGAAAGGAGCGGGAGGAATAAGCTGGAGAGGGAGCGACAAAGAGCGAAGGCGAAGGGAGAGTGAGAAGAGGAGGGATGGAAAGAGGGGGTGTGACTGGGCACACCATGTAATGGTGGTGGTGGCGGCAGAGGGGGACGTGGAGACTATGGCTGTGGTAGTAGTGGTGGTGGTGGGGGCTGACATGATGGCAAGGATATAGAAACGTACACAGGACAAAAAGGAAAGGGGAAGAAGATGAAAACTGGGGACAGACGAAGACGGACGACGACCAGAGTCCCACGCTGCTGGCGCGGAAGCTGAAGCTGACGCCGACGCCGATTGGCAGGAATGCCGCAGCTGGCGCCGCTACCGCGGACGGGGCTGCTGCTGCTGCTGCCGGAGGGCGGGCTGGCTGGCTGGCTGGACCGCTGTTGCAGGAGGGGTGGCCGGCTGCTACAGGCTGGACCGCCGCCGCTGCTGCTGCTGCCGCTGCTCGGCTGTACGGCTGGCTGGCACCTGCAAAACTAGCGCTTCGATTAATGCTGGAATGGCACAACCGAAGGGCGGTAACCTTGCGGAATACCGCCGTAGATCTACGAAGACGTTCTCCCTTTCGTCTTATATAGTGCGCTGATAGTACTGCCGCGCATGCGTTGCAGTCGCGGAGACAGAAGGACCACACCGCCCAGCAACAGCGCCCTCGCTAGTGGAACTGCGAAACTCAGGTGCCGTCGGTATTGTCCCTGGCCGCAGGTATCGATGTCTTCTGGTCTGGGAAAATTTCAAATAATATGACCTTGTTCAGTAATAATGTAAAATGTGAACTTAATCAGATAAAACGAAATTGTAACCAGGCAGTTGTAACAGAAAAAGATTAATTGACTGTTGAGATTAAGCAACTTGCTGAGGATAGCAAACAATTAGAAGATCAAGTAAATTCAGAACTAAATAAAGTTCATGTACAGATTCAGAATATAGAAAAACATTGCAAGGATAGCCACGTTGCATTACAAAGTCATGTTAAACATGGAAAAGATGAGTGTGCTAAATTGGGTATGCAAGTGGCTAGTAAAATTACCAACATAGAAACCAGTATCCAGCAATTCAGTTCCAGTGTGAATGAACAATTGTTTGAGCAAGAGGGTAGACTTACCAGAGTAGAGCAAAAATTTAACAATCATAGATGCTGTGCAGTAACTAATGGTGTAGCAGAATCATCTGAAACTGCATATGTAACACGTCGAAAATTTTTGAGATTTGATACTAGTAAAAATTTTCATCCAAAAGAATTTGGGAGTGGTTTTGAGGACGATTTGCTTCAATCTTGAAATGATAAACAAAAGAAAGGATTCATTACTTCAAATTTTATGAGAGATGCGTAACTACTTTGTCATATTTAAATGCAGAAGTAGAATCTGGGCAAATAAATATGGGGATAGAAAATAAGCTGCCATTGTACTGCAGAAACAAAACAATTTCAGTTACTAGAGACAATCTTGATAGATTTATTCATTATTTGGAAAGGGTAGAAAGTATTTTAATGGAAGAAGAAAATGCCAGGAGAGAATATAAGCCTCCTGTCAGACAAAATGATAAGAGTGCTGAAGTTAATGTGAACAGAATCAGCGTCCAAAGAGATAATAAATATAGAGGTAGGTTTAGAGGACGAGGAGGTACTAGTGGGAATAGGTTCAACGAACGGGTTCAGTATTACGATTGCCATCAGCTGTCGGCTGATGACGTAACAGAGAGGCGGTGCACACCCGATGACAGGCATGGTAGACATAATAACAAACCTGGCAGGAAAGCTGTTGGCGGTCTGCGATGAAGCTGGCACTCGCAGACGAAAACATTACAGGTTAAACCCGCTAGCGACACCATTTGTCAGGAAGGCACCTACAAAACAACGTATTGGTAACAATAATTTACCCCTAAGAGAGTAGAGGAGAGTGAAACTACAGGTATATGCAGTAAGTAATGTAGCATTATATGGCAGAGTCAGTGCAAATAAAGATCATAAGGACTGTAATGTTAAGGGACAAGTAAATTAAAGAATAGGCAAAAAGAGAACTCAGTAAATGTAAGCATGATTTCCACACGGGAGGTAATATTCGATAGCCGAGAAGTGGTGCACGATTTGTTAGAGGAGCTTGAGATTGTAATCAGGAGAGAGTGTGTAGGACAACCTATTATTGAAGCAATAATGTTTGAAGAAAAAGTTCCTTGTCTATTTGATACCGGTTCGGAAGTGTGTGCTGTATCACACAATTTTGAAAATTCTCTCCCAAAGAACAAATAGTTGTAATGCCACTGAGTGGTCTAAACATTATTGTAGCTACTGGAAAAACAAAGAAAAAGGTTAAACAAGAATCCACAACTGTAAGTAGGGTAGCCATAAAACAGATTTTCTAGTTATAAATGGACACAATGTGTAAATGTTGGTAGGTGCCGACTTGTTGCATAAATGTGAAAGATGCGTAAATTTTGGGTCCATTGATGTAATTATCAAAATAAGTGGAAATCTTGTAGTCAGTCCAATTATTGGAAAAAGACAGTGTAAACGAGGTGACATTCCAATGCGATATTGCTGGGCATCTACCCTGATTGAAGGCTATAAGTATTATGATGAAAGTGGGGAAGTGGATGCTTCTGAACTAGAAAATGTCAGAATCAGAACAGATAAGAAAAACTAAAGCAGCTTATGAAGTTAAGTTATATAGAAAAGGACGATTTTAGACCAATTTTGAATAAACATTGTGAGGTATTATCACACGACCCTCGATTAATTTAAAATTACGAATGCTATTTAACAGTGAAAGTAGATGCACATTTTTTTCAAAAAACCATTTGCCGTTCCAGAAGTGCATAAGGAAGCCGTTCGAGACTTAATACAGAAAATACTCGAGTGGGAGATAATTGAAAAGGCTGTTGGTGAATACAATAACTTTTTGGTTGTAGTACCTAAGAAGGACGGCTCAATTAGGCTGGTTTTAGGCTCTAGAGCGTTGAATATGATTATTTTACCAGAGAGTGACAGGTCAGAAAACATTGAAGAACTATTGCAGAAGATTAAAGGGGCTAAACTGTTTACTTCTATGGATGTTACGTGTGGATACTGGAATCTACCTCTGGCTAAGGAATCCAGAAAGTATACAGCGTTCCTGTTTCAAGGACGTTGTTACCAGTGCAAGGTTGTGCCTTTTGGGTTGAATATCAGTGTTTCTGCATTCCTCCAGGACCGTGAATCTTGCACGATGCGGTTAGCACCCACAGAGTGCCCAGCTGATCGGTTTATTCCTTCAATTTTCGTTTACGTAAACAGGTCTTTCTTTAATCTAAACACCCTTGCTTCTCCCCCCCCTCCCCCGTCTTTTGGAGTGGGGAAGGAACACTTTTCTGTGCATCCATTGAAAATTCCTTTTGTTTCCTCTCAACAGTACCAACAGGTTATGGAACTGTTGAGTGATGTGAATACTGTGGCAACAATGCTTCCCTTTTTTTTCTCTGGCGTGAGGAAGAAGCAAAACCGCTTTCCAGCACTGTTTCTTGGTTAAACCATTGACAGCGTCCTTAAATGGTATTCTCATTCCAGCGCGGGCCCTTCTATGGATTCATAACGATATCATTTCGTTACAGACTTGTTGAGTGATGAGACGAATGAGGTAACAATGCTCTTCCTTCCCATGCTAAGCGTAGCTAAGCAGAGCGGTTTTTCAACCAAAAAGCACAAAATTACATTGACACATTTGTTGTAATAGTGAACTAAGATACTGACCAAACCTAATATAAACATAAATGAGATGACTTGAAAGCCACTGAGAGGTGGAGTTACGTGTATTTAATACTATGAGTAATGTATGTTTTCTTGAATGTTGTGTACTATATGGGTTTGAGCGCCACACAAGGTGGCTTAAATTGGGCTTCATGTTTATCAATAAGGACCTTTTTTGTATGTACTGTATATATAGCACAGTAACTGACTGTAGTTAGAGGTGTTTTGAGGGGCCACAGAAGTTAGTGGGAGTTAGTTTCAGTAACGTCTAATGAAGAGCCACTGTAACTGGCTAGTGGTTTCAGTACTTGACTATAAGGAATATTTCTACTTCTCTGGAATAATGTATGCAAAAGATACAGAGCCACAGAGGTGGTATGAGTTATTATAAAATTTTCTACACGGACTTTTGGTATTCTTTGCCAATAATAATGTATCGTTATGTAATATGTGTCTAATGTGAGGACTTTGCTAAAGCCACAGAAGCTGGCGAGAATAATTTTCAGTAATTTTATAAGGAATATTATTTAGTTTGGTATTCTCTAAGTATAATATGTTCATGAGATGTTCTTTTGGAACTACTAAAGTGGACACGGATGGTTTTCCTTAATTTTATATATTGATTTCTCATTTTAAAGAATGAATGTAGGAGGTGTTTCAGAACTGCAGAAGGTGGCCTGAACGGTGTTCAGTATATTAAATAATATTGTATTCTCTATGTAACGTATAATGATGTGTTTGAGAGACGCAGATGGTGGCAGAAATAATTCTCAGTATATTTAATGACGTTGTGTTTTCCTTGAGGTATAATAGTTCATTTCATATAAAGTTATGGAGCTTAATTACTAACTGTAAAAAAATTGCTAAGGGAAAAATTCCTATAGAAATATATTTGTGGATTTTTGAATCAGCAATATATGTAAGAGCAACTTGATTATTGATGAAAACAGATTTTGGAAAAAGAATTCAGTGGTGGTACCACTTTTGGATACTGTTCATTTTTTTGAGTGAAACCCTTAATTCACTTTTTACTGAGATTAGTATTAAATTTAACTATCGTATAAAAGGTTATGGATTTTATCAGAAAATGGGTTTTCTGAGAAAATTGTTTTTAGTAAAAGTGTGAAGTAAATTTAAAAAGAACAGTAGAGTTTTGCAAAATATTTCATGGAGTTCTTTACTTTTGAATTGAGAGCAGCAATTGCTGACTAAAGTATATATGTGTGTTAGGTTATGATGTAGATATTAAACATGCACACTTAGACCTACTATAATATTCAGGTAAAAAAAAGAAGAACTCTACAGAACCTGGTACAAGACAGAGAGAACCCCAATCCGTGACTGAGAACTGGATTATGTACCCCAGTGACGAGAACATAATGTTACCTGTATGTAACTGTTGAACTGAAGTTATCTGAAGCCCAAATTTCTGTCAAAAACGTGTTAGAGTTTATAAACGCCAATCATAGCGAGTATTGTATATTTGAACACCCTTCACAGCGTCGAGACCACAGTGTGGTGAAATTTCATGGACACTCCCCACAGTCCATAAATTGTAATTTTAGAAAAAAGTTAACTAATTTGTAAAACCATTTATTATTTGATTTCAATTTTGAAATAAGAAGTTGAATTAAATATTTTACTAATTCAGTTTTCAGAAAAATACTCAAGTGTACAATTTTGTGAGTAAAGGTGATCTTAGAAAATTGTTTTGTAAATTAAATTTTTGTTATAATTCTGTATGCTATTCAGTCCTAGCTTTTGATATTCTCTGTATTTGTACATAATACTGTCATGTAGTTTAGATATTTGGTTAATTGGGTAACACAAAGTTAGATTAACAGAGTCATGGTAGTTAAATATTCAACTTTTGGACGCAGTAAGAGGCATAAAATGTAATTGAAAGATATTATAGGTTCTTAGGGGTGCAAAAAGGTGGGCATTTTAGTAGATGGGACCTGGATAAACTGAAAGAACCAGAGGTTGTACAGAGTTCCAGGAAGAGCATAAGGGAACAATTGACAGGAATGGACGAAAGAAATACAGTACAAGAGGAATGGGTACCTTTGAAGGATGAAATAGTGAAAGCAGCAGAGGATCAAGTAGGTAAAAAGACGAGGTCTAGTAGAAATCCTTGGGTAACGGAACAGATACTGAATTTAGTTGATGAAAGGAGGAAATACAAAATGCAGCAAGTGAAGCAAGCAAAAAGGAATACAAGCGTCTCAAAAATGAGATCGACAGGACGTGCAAAATGGCTAATCAGGGATGACTAGAGGACAAATGTAAGGATGTAGAGGCTTATCTTATTCGGGTAAGATAGATACTGCCAACAAGAAAATTAAAGAGACCTTTGAAGAAAAGAGAACCACTTTCATGAATATCAAGAGCTCAGATGGAAACACAGTTCTAAGCAAAGAAGGGAAAGCAGAAAGGTGGAAGGGGAATATACAGGGTCTATACAGGGGCGATGTTCTTGATGACAATGTTATGGAAAATGAAGAGGAGGTAGATGAACATGAAATGGAAGATGTAATACTGCAGGAAGAGTTTGACAGAGCACTGAAAGACCTAAGTCGAAATAAGGCCCCGAGAGTAGACAACATTTAATTAAAACTACTGACAGCCTTGGGAGAGCCAGTCCTGACAAAACTATACCATCTGCTGAGCAAGATATATGAGACAGTCGAAATTCCATCAGACTTCAAGAAGAATATTATAATTCTAATCTCAAAGAAAGCAGGTGTTGACAGATGTGAAAATTACCGAACTATTAGTTGAATAAGTCACAGCTGCCAAATACTAACGCGACTTCTTTAGAGACGAATGGAAAAACTGGTAGAAGCCGAACTGGGGGAAGATCAGTTGGGATTCCGTAGAAATGTTGGAACCCGTGAGGCAATACTGACCCTACGACTTATCTTAGAAGAAAGATTAAGGAAAGGCAAACCTACGTTTCTAGCATTTGTGGACTTAAAGAAAGCTTTTGAGAATGTTGACCAGAATACTCTCTTTCAAATTCTGAAGGTGGCAGGGGTAAGGGCTATTTACAATTTGTATAGAAACCAGATGGCAGTTAAGAGTCGAGGGGTATGAAAGGGAAACAGTGGATGGTAAGGGAGTGAGACAGAGTTGTAGCCTCTCCCCGATGCTATTCAATCTGTATATTGAGCAAGCAGTAAAGGAAACGAAAGAAAAGTTCGGAGTAGGTATTAAAATCCATGGAAAAGAAATAAAAACTTTGTGGTTCGCCGATGACATTGTAATTCTGTCAGAGACAGCAAAGGAATTGGAAGAGCAGTTGAATGGGATGGACAGCGTCTTGAAAGGAGGGTATAAGATGAATACCAACGAAGGTAAAACGAGGATAATGGAATGTAGTCGAATGAAGTCGGGTGAATTAAGTCAGGTGAATTAAGTTGGGTGATTAGGAAATAATACACTTAAAGTAGTAAAGGAGTTTTGCTATTTGGGGAGCAAAATAACTGATGATGGTCGAAGTGGAGAGGATATAAAATGTAGACTAGCAATGGCAAGGAAAGCGTTTCTGAAGAAGAGAAATTTTGTTAACATCGAGTAATGATTTAAGTGTCAGGAAGTCATTTTTCAAAGTATTTGTATGGAGTGTAGCCATGTATGGAAGTGAAACATGGACGATAACTAGTTTAACAAGAAGAGAATAGAAGCTTTCGAAATGTGGTGCTACAGAAGAATGCTGAAGATAAGGTGGATAGATCACGTAACTAATGAGGAGGTATTGAATAGGATTGGGGAGAAGAGAAGTTTCTGGCACAACTTGACTAGAAGAAGGGATCGGTTGGTAGGACATGTTTTGAGGAATTAAGGGATCAGCAGTTTAGTATCAGAGGGCAGCGTGGAGGGTAAAAATCGTACAGGGAGACCAAGAGATGAATACACTAAGCAGATTCAGAAGGATGTAGGTTGCAGTATTTGCTGGGAGATGAAGAGGCTTGCACAGGAGAGAGTATCATGGAGAGCTGCATCAAATCAGTCTCAGGACTGAACAACACAACAACAAAGGGGTGCGTAGCGTCGCACGTTGTCCCGAGCAAACATTTTTTTTTAAAGATAGCTTGCTCTTTGGAACTTCGGGGACTGACATGTAGTGGCCTACCCAGGAGACACACGAGCATCTGTCACTGCCTGCAATGGGAAAGTTATCCAATGTCTCTTACTGAATGCGTACATTCACCAAATATAAGAATCTAAGTAAAGTATAGTAGTTTTAAGTAATCGCTTTCAAAATGTGTATACTGTATTTTGGTATTAAGGGCAAGGTTGTGTGAAAATCTGAGCTTTCTAGTGTGCATATTATCGGAGAAAGAAATTCTTACTTTAAAGTTAGAGAAACTACAATTAAGAAAGAAAATTCACCTATGAACATTTACAACTTGTTTTTGGTTATCAGTTGAAATACTCAGGTGAAATATCAGGGTATAGAATTATTACATTAAAATGTAATTTAAAAATTTCCTATACCTTACAGTTACGTAGTATGAAACATAGAATAACATCAGAAAGAACTATGAAAATCAATATTTATTTTATTTTGTGTGATGTGAGCCTGTGATTAAATAAGAGTATGTATGTGAGATATCCATCAAATTTCAGTATTTCATTATATATCGCCTTAAGTAACAAGCAGGAGTTACATATGCATTTCATGAGAAAATGGTCCTAGGGCATTTACCCACTTTCCTGATGACATATCTCTAATTGTGATTGCTATTGTAAGAGATCAGCCAGAAATTCAGTTGGAGTAAACTCGGTATCTAAACAATGTTTCCAGAAATATTGTCTTTTCGCTTTCGTTTATTAAACATTACTATATTGTTTGTAAGTCGGACTGACACAAATGCGTCTGCGTATAAGGATTGGTGCACACCAGTTTTGGAGCGAGTATGATTACGAGCGAGTATTCTGACTGCCAGTCAATATAGTCAGCTAATCAGAATTAAGACAGTACCCATTCGTTACCTGGTACTTATACACTGAGTGAGGCTGGAAGAAGGGAGTCGCTCGCTAGCTTTGAATGGGGATGGTCATGTTACTAGTGCCAGTAAAAATAATGTGTATGCTGAAGAATTACTTGGTGTTTGAGTTATAGGTGAGCTAAGTAGATAGCAGTTTTTGTTGAGAACTGCTTGGCGCAATTGCAGAGGTTTTGACTAAACCTGTTGGAAAGATAGTCATGTATGTAATATTGCCCTTCATAGAATCTGTGTGCCATGTTTCAGTATTCAGTTACTCAGCACTTTTGGCGAGCAGTTTCTTTTTTAGATATCCACAAAAAAGACCAAATGTAATAACTGATATTAGTGGTGAAATTAATGACTGTGAAAATGTTGTTTAATTTGGATCGGGTTTGGAGAGATTTCTGGCTGCTGTGCATGTGAAATGTGTGTATGAGTCATGAACTGGAAGGAAATAGTCTTTAGTTTAAATGTGGACTGAATAGGACCTTTTCTTTGGTTATCAAGGACAAAATAAACATTATTGTGTGGAAACTGCGGACATTATTTTCCAGAAGCAAATCCATTTTCTTACTACGCGATAAAAATTGGATGACAGTATTTCTACACAACTTTTTTTCATAGCTAGAGTGGCGTGGCCTCAGTAACTGTATATATTAATGGGTGTCCTTTACCAACGCTGCTTGTAACTATCTACATTGCCGAGTGAAGGGACATTGAGCAGATGCCGTTCTGACGTAAGTTAATTTTAACATGCAGCCAGCACAGTGACAACGACGAATAAACATGAGAAAATAAACGCCGAGCCCCCGCAAGACACTTAGAGCCTAAACAGGAGCCAGCAAACTCAAGGTGAATGTGGTTCCAGTGGCTATGGTGATGAGCCAGGGGCATAAGACTGGGGAGGAACAAACTGGTTCTGTGAACTAGTAGAGCAGCTGTGCTTCATAGCCTCCGCATTCTTGGTCATTCCTGGTCAGTAGACATGTATCTGTGCAAGAGATTTCATCCTTGACATGCCCCAGTGTCCCCAATGATGCAGCTGCAGATGCTGTATCACTGCGTAGGTGTGCTGATGATACAATGAGTTTTCGACTCCATTTGAATGAGGAGAACTTTAGAGACAACCAACAAATGATGGGAGATTTGAGCCCAGACCCTGAGCTCTGGATGAGTGAACTAGGGAAAAGAAGTAGGCCACCAATACAGCATGTAGTTCATGACACTCTGCAAGATTGGGTAACAGTGTGTGTTTATAACTATGTAAGTAGCTGTTGTAGGAAAACTGTCCATATTGTGCCATTGTTCTTCATCAACACGGGAAAGGAGATCTCCTGTTTGTCAAATGCCAGTCGGTCACTAAGGGCAAATGATCAATGGAATTTGTATTTGTATGTTGTGCTGTGGGCTTGAGTTAAAGTCATAAACAAAGGAGCTAAGGAAGAACACCCAACGCTGTGGCGTCGGCTCTGAATGTCGAGCACAGGGCATTAATTTGGTGGTCTGTATTGAGTCATAAATAGGTGAACGAGGAGTTTCTTAATGCCAAAGGTGACTGCAAAAGCTTCTTTTTCGAACTTTGAATTCTCTTTTTAAGTGAGCGGTTTGATTTTTGGCCTAGGTAGTCGGTGGTGTCAATGCCAGTATGCAGCAGTACAGTGACAGTGTCATAGGGATAAGTATCAATGTCCAAAACCAGTCGACGGGATAGAGTACAGAACGCGACAAGGTGCTGAACGACACATATGCTTCAGCTTTCCCAACAAAGTCTGCTGCTCCTTTAAGTTTTGAGGGTGAGTTAGAGAGTCAATGGCAAAAACATTGCAGGTATTGTGGTTGATCCAGTATTTGTTGAGCAAGTGGCCAAGGTATTCTACTTGGGCACTTGCTCCTGAAAAACTTCCATTTGTGTAAGCAGCACTTGAGCCATGCATAATAGATTGTTGAAATTTCCTGGCAGATTAAAACTGTGTGCCAGACCGAGACTCGAACTTGAGACCTTTGCCTTTTGTGGGTAAGTCCTCTACCATCTGAGATATTCAGCCACGACTCATGACTCTTCATCACCGTTTTACTTCCGTCAGTAACTCGTCTCCTACCTTCCAAACTTCACAGAAGCTCTCCTGTGAAACTTGGTGAACTACCATTCCTGGAAGAAAGAATATGGCGGAGACATGTCTTTGCCACAGCCTGGGAGGTTTCGAGAATGAGATTTTCACTCTGCAGCGGAGTGTGCGCTTATATGAAACTTCCTGGCAATCTCATTTTGGAAACACACAATGTTGTAAACAAGGTATGAAGACTGTGCAGCTAGCCCTAATGCTTAATTAAGTCGTTGAGATAGTTATCACTAGCAGGAAAGGACAAGTTTATCTGTTCTGGGTAGTTCTGAAAAGTTTCCAGAGTGCAATAGATTCTAAAGGGATTCGCTCATGCACTCGGCCGCGACATCGCTGGCTGCCTAAGTTACTGGCAAGTCATGAGGAGGCGTACTGGGAGTGAGGAGCCTCACCCAGCCGTACCCAAACGCCACTGCATTATCGCCTAGCCAAGCCCCTGGCGGTCACATGTCCAGAGAGGGGAGCACATCTCTTCCTGAAAAATGGGTATTTAGGCAGACTAAGCGATCACAGTGGACAGTTGTTGTCAGCGAAAGATGGCTACCTCATTTGCTGGCTGCTCTGCAGTCCCTCAGTAACCCTCGTCGAATTAGACAACGATTCAAAGTGGAGCTCTGTTTATAGTGCTATTTGTGTACAGCGTTTATTTTCTGTCCAATTCTTGGACATAAATCAGAGTCTACATTTGTTAGTGCATGTGTCATCCAACTGGAGGAGTGGAAGGTACTTTCTGTGTAATTTTTGTTCTTGGTATTTCCCCTGAAAGGAAAAAAGAACCATTTTGAAATTTTACGATAGGTAATTCTTCAGATCCAATCTAGGAACATTATAATGGCGACGAGGACTATTTTGGACTTATGTTCCATGTGAAATGTTCCTGGTACAATAGGATCAAGTGGCATCTGCCCACTCCCCTTGGACATTACGGTCTGGAGTTGATTTTGCTTCAAAGGAATCAGGAGACTAATGAAGCTCTCTTGGAGCAAATTCTCTATTTAAAGACGTATTCCTTTCCATATCTGCAGGGTTCAGTTCCCCATATAAGATATCAGGCCGCCCTGGCGTGTCGGCACCACCACCCTTCCTACTTTTGATACGAAAATTGAGAAATGGACTTGTTGTATGGCGTGGATAGAATATCATTTTGTAATGTATAATGTCTGTGGCAATTAACAAACAATTTTCGTTTTGAGCAATGTGGATCCCATCATCCACTGCACGAGCTCCTACAGCAGTTGCATTCACAGGCAGAATCACATGCTGCACCATACCTCTCCCTAAAGATGAGTTTGGCTGACTATTTTGACACAATGGTACACGTAGCCACAAGTTCTTTTTCGTCAAAAACTACAATCTGAGTCATAGAGGGAAGGGATTGCCCAACTCCATGGTCTCTCTTAGGAATGTCGGTTTTACTGCTCTAATGATCAACGTAAGGTCTCTTATGCTTTAGCCCTAGTTCGGGATATGGTTTGAGTTTATACTCTTGACATTAAGGGATCCCTCCCTCGGATGTCTCCCTATTATCAGAACCCTTGAGCAGTCTGTCTGAGCAACTGCTTCCATTCAGTCTGACCGACTACTGATAATCCCCCCCCAACCAATACCCTGGTGCTAGAGTCAATCAAGATCTTCTAGGAACCATTCTTTCAAAAAATTATCATCCCACAAGCATTGTTTTGTTCACCATCGCCACCATCAGTGTCAGTTCCGGAAGACCAAGTGCTCCACCAGTGGTAAATCTGGACACAAGGCCAAAATTTGTCGTTCATCCACTTAAATACCTGTAGATTGGTCTCAGGACAGGATGTCCTTGAGGAAGAGCCATATGCAACAGTTTTTTTTCTTCGTTTTGCGCTTGTGCACACTGTCCTTCCCCAGTCCACAAAGTGGATGTCCATACAAGTAGAGATGCAACCTCAATCTGTCACCCTACAGATTGGCACTGACTCATCAGCAACAATCATCGATTGAACTATTTACAAAGCTATCGGTGCTCTACGATTTCCCCTTTTTGAAACCAAGTACTGCTGCTTCAGCAGCGCCTCATTCTGTGAAAGGTTACTTCCACGCCAACTTCGTCATGGTGGTGTGTTGATCCAGCTCGAATCCTAGTGGTGAACGCCCCTTGGGGGTCAAATCGAATAAGGTCTCAAAATATGCGGTACGTCTGAGGCCATTCATTCACTGGGCTGGGTTGACTAAATTCGGGAAAGTGTTCCACAAGTCATGAAAGGGTACTTGGGGTACCATGCCAATATTCCTCTGTCATCGAATGCTGTTCCAAGATTTTTGAAGGCCTTTAGCGGCGAGTTTGTTCTCCAGGACAAGCTTTGACTTGAGCTGCAATGTCTCCAGGATGATGTTACCCTCATCCCATTCACACAGAGCCAGTGAGCCTCCCCCCACTGTTATAGAAGGAAAACCTACAGGTGATCTTCGTATCAGCGACGATTTCAAGTCTATTGTTTCAGCATGTTCTATACCTAAACTTGAGAACATTGTTCCTCATCTCACTGGTGGCCTGGTGTTCACAAAAATTGACCTTGAGTATGCAGATCTTCAGCTGGCACTGGTTGCCGAATTCCGGAAAATAGCAGTCATCAGAACACGTTTTTGGTCTGTTCAAAAATTCCCAGCTTTCATTTGGCATTGTTAGTGCCTCTGAAATTTTCCAGCAATATCTTAATGCAATTTTGTCATATGATGACATGATGGAGACGGTAGCTGTTGTTTCAAGACAAATGTTGATGGTATTAGGACAGAGACCAGCCACATATTTACTTTCATTTCCTTTATTCAAAGGGCACAGTTACCGGTTTCGATTTGAAAAATATTAACAGCAAACTGTTCAAAAGTAAAGCACTCATAGTAAAAGCTGACAAAGGAAATTCTTTAATCATAATGCATGAAACAGAATATGTAGAGAAAACCTTGCAATATTTCCATAGCAACAATATTACTGAAATAAAGACAGATCCTACGGAAAAATTCCAACCTAAACTCCGAAAGCTACTACAAAACTCTAACTTTTTACTGAACAAATACAAAATAAGTAACTGCTTAGAAATGAATCCCTCAGCACCAAAACTGCATGCACAGCCAAAGGTTCATAAAGAAAATTATCCAAGTCTCCCAATTTTTAACTCAAGAAACAGCCCTTCATTCTTCATGAGCTGTAAATTAAAAGACCTCAGACATTTGAAAATAGCTACGTCATACATAACACACATGAACTAATAAGCTTAATTAAATACATCCACATCCCACCAACAGCTAAATTAGCATCACTAGACATAGTCAACCTGTACACAAACATCCCTGTCAAAGAGACTATTAACATTATAAGAAACAATCTGCTTAAATATAAGAAAATTAGTGTTGCAGAGATCTGTGAACTCATAGAAATACTTTCACTTATTCTAGAGCGTAATTACTTTAGCTTCAACAACAAACTGTATCAACAACATCATGGTTTAGTTATGGGAAGTAGCTTAGCTGCAATATTGGCTGACATTTACATCAACCATATAGAACAAAAATTCTTCTCAACCAACCAGCATATCTCAAACAAAATAATCTAATACAGAAGATATGTTGATGATACAATCTTGCTTTTTGATGGTACAAGCAATGAAATAGATACATCAGCAGCAGATCTAAGCAAAATGCACAAAAATATGCAATAGTAACAATAAACATCAATTTAGTATTTACAGAAAACCTACCACCACAGATGTCGGTATTGGCAAGTCATCTTGCCACCCCCACCAACAAAAAATGGCATATTTCAGAACAATGCTACACCGAATTGAAAAAGTACCAATGAGTGACACAGACCAACAAAATGAAATCAATATAATTAATACAGTTATTCATAATAATCGATATAAACCCACAATGATAAAAAAACTCCACTACAAAATGCAGACAAAAATCGCAGATCCACTTCACAGTATTCACTTCAAGACAAATCAGTGTGCCACTGAAGACAAAACTAAATATGCTACTCTCCCATATATAGAGCCACTTTTACACCAAGTAGTAAACTTATTTAAAAGATGAAAAATATCAAAATCAGCTTTTCCACAAACAATAAATTACAACAAAAAGTAATCCATGATGTAAATACCTCCAAGAGTCCCTACCGTAAATCAGGAATATACAAACTCAAATGTGATACATGCCCAAAATGCTACATCAGACAGACAGACAGAAGTTTTGAAATTAGATACAAAGAACATATTGATGCTTTAAGAGTTGGTAACTTGAACAAATCAGCATTTTCAACACATATTGCTGAAGAAAAGCATTCAGTGGGAAAAATTGATGACAACTTAAAAATCTGGCATCTAGTAGAAAAAAGAGCCACTATGAATATATTAGAAGAATTAGAAATACACACACACAAAAACAGCACACCAGACTTAATCCTTAACCAACAAATGAGTTAGCTAACACCCCTTTCCTGAAAAATTTCCAAAATTTACTTTCCAGCCTCAAATCAAATAATATTAGCACACCTATCTGCAGATCAAGTAGCAAATTTATATGCTACTATAATTCTCATGATGCTAAATGTAAATAAATGATATACTATTTTACCTATACAGTCCTATAAAAAAACTTTATAATTAATTTAAAAATATCTACTCAAAAATTCAATGTCTCTGTACTAGTGTAAAAGGCATTACAGTTGTGTAAATGAATATATGATCCTTTCCAAAAATAGGATATCATCGGAAATGTTACAATATATCATAGCATCTGTGATACTCTTATGATTGTACGCTCTTTGTGTGTATCAAAACATGCGGCTCGTGGTAGAAATCTTCTCAGTGACAAATGTAAAGTGCTTAGTAAGAACAATTTACATGTGCAACAATAAGAATGCAGTGGGAGTGCATTTACATCTGTTGAATGAATGTTATGGAAACAAACAATCCAAACCGAAGTTTCACGAAAATTAATCTGTAAAAAAAACATACAACACATCATGCAGAAAGCGTGTAAACCGTCAGAGGATGAATCACAACGATTCGAAACCGGTAACGGTGCCCTTTGAATAAAGGAACTGAAAGTAAATTTGTGGCTGGTTGCTGTCGTAACACCATCAACATTTGTCTTCAAACAAGATCCACGATCTGCATCATGTCATCATATGACAAAATAGCAAGTCAGTTAATACTGGCAGTTCGATACACATACTACAGCTATCTTTCAGCTGCACCATCGATTGCTTCATAAGAACGTGCTATGGAAGTGGTCCTCTGACAGTGACAAGGCATTCTGCAACTTGAAGCAAACCCTCCTGCTGCCTACATGCTTAATGGCATATGATCCAGTGGAATCACCTGTTCTGGTGGTGGACACATCTGACTATGGTATTGTCACCTTTGTGGATGGTATGGAATGCCCCATTATGTTCATTTCCAAAACTTAATGAGAGCCCAGTGAAATTAAGGTCAGATTAAAAAGAGACATTAGTTATCATTATTGGAATTAATCGTTTCCATGATTACGTCTATGGCAGATGCTTTACACTTCTGACTGACGACAAGCCCCTTCCATCTCTTTTCAAATCTTCAACGGTAATTATGACGTGCATAGGGCGTCAGTTGCAATGGTGGCCCCTGTTCCCCTCTGGATACGCATATGATATCCAACATCGTTCTGCTGCTGCCCTTGCCAGTTCAGACCTCCTCTCACACGTGCCTGTCTGTGTGGGTCCCAACTTCGATGAGGACACCGGAATTTTCCTAGAACTGGAAGAGGAAGACACAGATGTCCTGTCCTGTCTTCCCAATGATGTGCGCCTAGTGGGAGAGCATAAGACAGATGACCTGACTGTCAAGCTGGTTCTGAAATGTGGTCCACACACAGGAACCAGTTACCACACATCGATCTCGACGCCTACTGGATCAGGCAACTGGAACTTTCCTGTCTATCTAGGGTTGTGCTACTACAGGTCTCCATGTGGCATGGCAGTATGGTTATTCCCAGCACCCCTCAGAAGATGGTCTTACAGCCACTCCATAAGGGACATTTGAGAATCATCCTCACGAAGCACCTGGCCTGGAAATAGGTATACTGGATGTAGACCTCATCCATGTGGTGCAGGGGCGTTCCACTTGTCAAAGTAAGCAAGCAGCACCCTGACACAGATAGTTTCCATCACCCTCGGAAGTATCTCCTTGGTCCTCACTGGCTCCTTCTCAGCTTCATGATTGAGGATTCAGGGAGTGTGTTTCTGTTTGTGTTCCACATGCAATCTACCATCTCAGGAAGTACTACACTAGTCTTGGCACAGTTATTCGATCTAGAAAGTTTACTGAAAACTGTGGTTTCCTACAATGGACCCATAGTTTACATCAACTGAGTTCCATGCTTATCGTTCCTTGAATGTCATCACACTGCTCAACACAGCACCATTTTACCCTGGTTCAAATGGTATGACTGAGCAGTTTGTGTGAAACTTCAAGTCTCAACTGGGGAAGCTGGTTCCGCAACACACCATTGAGATGTGTTGACAGTTTTCATCATACGAGGCACCACCTCAGGATGGATCCTTACCAGCTCAGAACTTGCATAGCTGGCATTAACGATCATATCTATCTTTGATGTACCCCAGGACCAGAACCTCACCACCACCATCTAATCAACGACAACATTTCCCTCAACAGGATCCTATGGTCATGGCCATCTGACATGACAGCCCCACCATCATTCTCGATCAGGAAATGGTTGAAGTTTAGCTCCTTCAGTGATGTCACTGCAGCCAGCATATCAACAAAGTCCCTGCACATCATGGACCAGACCTGCTGGCAGATTCTTTAAGCATTTATCAATGACAGATTTCTACGATGAGGCAAGCATAGCTTTTCCAGTTGCAACAGCAGCCCAAGACCCTCCAATGGACGCTGCAGGTAAACATGCCATCTGCTGATTCCAATGGATGTTTATCCTGACGTGTCCACCCAGAGTGGTGGCAAACACCAACTTCATTGAGATCACTAGGACTTGACGGCGTTCGACGTAAGGGAAATGATCGCCCTCACGGCAACTACGATTCACAGACAAGCAATAGCGCCACTCTTGCACACGTCCACGACGTTGCCGGACGCCTAAGCTGTAGACCAGTCACCAGGAGGCATACAGGGAGCGAGGAGCCTCACCAGCCGTAGTTACAGGCCACTGTAGTACCACCTAGCCACGCCCCTGCCAGTTGCTGATCCACAGGGGGCAGCACACCTCTTCTGGAAGAATGGACTTTTAAGCAGACGCTGTGACGACAGTGTGAAGATCCCGTCGGCGAGAGCTGGCCACCTCATGCAATGGCTGCACCGCATTCCCTCAATAACTCTCCTTAGCGTGCCATCTTAGTAGATTGTTTATTTTCTGTCTTATTGTTTGCTACTAGCCAGGGTTCAGATTGCTAGAGTATGTGTCATCTCGATGGTGGAGCAGAAGTTTCTGTGTAATCTTTGTTCTTGGCGTTTTTTCCTGAAAGGAATAAACAACCATTGTGAACCTCTATCGTGGCTAGTCGTTAAGATCCAATCGAGGAACATTATAGATCTCACGTGTCTGGCCATTCATTGTCGATTTAAGATCGCCACGTTGGCCATGGTGCCGAGCGGTTCTAGGCGCTACAGTCTGGAACCGCGCGACCGCTACCTGCCTCAGGCATGGATGTATGTGATGTCCTTAGGTTAGTTAGGTTTAAGTAGTTGTGAGTTATAGGGGACTGATGACGTCAGATGTTAAGTTCCATTTTTTTTTATCGCAACATATCCAGAGAGGGTCACTACGTTTCTTGACCACTACCCAAGTGAGCCCCAAACAGTAGTATTGTTAGGTTCAATTACAGCTGTGTGGGAGCGATCGAGCTTTTGCTTGACAGCCGCACAAAAAGGAACAAGAAGAGGTCATACTTGGCAGATACTCTGCACAGTATGTGAATATAAGGAAATGTGGACATGAAAATCCATGGATCACCCAAAGTCAAGTTCAAATAATCAACCAGTAACTATAGGTGGCCTACTATGGGAGGTGAACTAAGACGAGCATCCTTATGCGGACGGCCTGCTTTGCAGTCATGAGGCCCCTAAACAACTTAATGATGAAAGGTTCACCCTGAGAAACAACTTCCTGAAGTTCATGCAAGGAATTTCGAGAATTCTGCACCCGAGTTGGTGGCTAGACCATCGCGACCTGAGGTTGAGCCGTTAAGCGTTTGGTTGCTGCCTGTGCGATCTCAAAACTGTGCGTGATTTTCGGCATAGTCTTGTGAGGGGTTGCACAGTTATAGTCTAGTGAGGGGTTGCACAGTTTGATGGCTACAGTGTATTATACTTCCGGGTAGGGAACCGACTGAACCACAATCACAGAATATCGGATCACAGAGCTATGAAGCTTTGCAAGCCAGGATCATATGAGTGAAATCACAATGTCGACTCAGCCCTTGCAAATCCATAACCCACGAGTGGCACGGCTTACTAGGTTGCTTGTGGTGTTGATGGAATTCTTAGACGCGATGCACGTAGAATAATAAATAATAATTGGGTAGCAACGAATACATTTGCTCGAACGTAAGGGCAATCGGATTCTTTACAGTTGCTGAGCGTGATACTAAATCTGAAAAGCAGCGATGTGACGTTTCAGCATCTGCAAATACGTGTACCAATAATTCATTGCGGTGTTAACCGGATGAAACATATGTGTGGGGAGAGTGGGGGTGCGCAGTCCGCCTTGGAAGTGACCACAGCCTGGATGTGTTGCAGACCCTGAACCTGTAAGCGATCCGGCAAAAGTTTTGTCGCTGAAACAGATGTTGGAACTGCTGTAGCAATTAATACTGTCAGAGCAGCTGTTGCTGTTGCTGTTGCAAGAGTTGATCGACCTTGGAATCCATGGAACGTCGCTAACCTTTTTACCGCATCGCCAGTTATACTGACCAGAATCAAACAAAACTGGGAACGACTCGAGAACAAGTGGAGACTGGCCGGCTGGTTGAGAGCATCGTCTGCGAGCAGCGGGAAAAGACATGCAACGGAGAATTCAGAACAAAAAAGGAAGATGTGTAGCGGGATGAATATTGTAGCTCGGAAAAATAACAAATAACTGCAATGCCACCGTGATGACGTCTTGAGAGTGATGCAGTGGGCGCCAATCCGCACGGATGACGTATCTTACAGATCGCAGTGACAATTGTAACTCCCTGTCGCTGGAACAACAGGTTTTCGCGTGTAACTCTTTTCCTTTTTTTCAAGCCAGTTTAACCCAGTGTTTACAACGCTCAAAGTAGTCGGTTTCTGAAATAACCAATTTTCGGATTTAGGTTTCTATAACTAACTGTATAATAAACGTAGAGATCTAAAAGTGATTGTTGGTTGAATATTACAAAAATAACCAGTATTCTCCTATTTATTCTAATTCTTTGAGAAAATGCTCTAAAAACACTTTGTACTCAGAAATTTTTCTATTTTTCTAGCATTACGAATAGCCATTGCTAAACTGTGAAAACTGAGGACGAAGAGCTCAGTTTTTCATGTTAATTTGACCGTTTTCGAGGGCTACTAACAGATAAAGGCACATTATATAGACACAGGCTGCAGAACAGTTACTTTCTATTGTTGTTGTATACTATGAATGAACTGTTAAGATTTTTACTGTTACTCGTAGAAATGCTGACAATTCCTTAATCTAATATTTAATCTAATACTCTACGTCACTTCTTAAAAATATTTGCAGGCTTGGATTGGTGCCATTCTGTAATACCACGCACACCTGGCGACTGGGACAAACTACAGTATAGACTAGGTGGTTCAAATGGTTCAAATGGCTCTGAGCACTATGGGACTTAACGTCTGAGGTCATCAGTCCCCTATAACTTAGAGCTACTTAAACCTAAGGACATCACACACATCCATGCCCGAGGCAGGATTCGAATCTGAGACCGTAGCGGTAGCACGGTTCCAGACTGTAGCTTCTAGAAGCTCTCGGCCACCCTGGACGGCCGACGAAAGACACAGGAATGGTTTCGAGTTAATGCTATGTTCAAATTTTCGGCTTGATATTAGTTCTGTTACAAGAAACACTTTGCTGCAGACTGCCAGATTCGTTTTTAAAGAAAATATTCAAATTTTTGCTTATTGTAATCACAAAGCATATACAATGATGTGTTTAATCACACATACACAGCCAGTTACCAGTTATGCAAATTATGAAAGTATCACTACAACTGCTAAATCAAGTAGCACAAAGTAAAATTTACTTTTCTGTACTACGAATGATAATCGGCATAATATGTGAAACGTATTCCGATAAAGTTGTACAACAGCACAACTGTCGCTAAATACACATGGCAATAAAAGTGAAAGTCCATCTAAATGTACAGAACGCTAAAAACCGTGGTATAAGCTAAAGTTAAAATGATTACTCTGTACACACCGTAACCGACAATGAAGGACAAAGTCAGACGGGTTCGCAAAACTGCAAAATCACAATGGTGTCCTGTATTTCAACTTGGATCATTAGAAGGAGTCGGCTAATCGGTCAAATTTAGTTGAAGGAAGTGTAGCTCTAAAAAACAAAAACAAAAAAAATACTGTTGATCGGACAAGTGTATCACAGCATTCAGCAATAGTACGGTATAGTGCATGTCACATGAGAACACTATTCAGTGGATATGCGATGACAGAAGAGATGGTGACTGCTCACTTACTTGCTCCTCAACAGAATCGCGTCTGATACTAGATTTCTGTCTTCCTGTCACAACTCGAGAAAGTTCAGAAGCCGTTCGAAAGCACGTATCACTGTAAGATATCAGTTAAATAGTACGCAACAGTTAATACAGCACAAATCGCCACTCAGAACGAGTTAACTTGTCGAGAATAAGTATCGCAATGATGCCTGGCCACTGCTCGTGACGTATGGCGCTTTATTCTATTGTTGAGAGCGTCACCTGGCACCGATTATGAAAAGCGACCACCACTTTTCTGTATTACTGGATTTGATCGATCTCACAGATCATGGTTCTTCAGAATACGAATAGCACAAAACTAACCAAAACTGTTACCACGGCGATTTACGGTAGACTTTTAAGCATGTAAAATCAAATTTAATGCTGTAAATGACATTTCAAAAATATAGTTTGAACCTCAGATTTCATTGTCTATGTTAAAAAAATACGAAAACTCTTAAAATAATTAAAGTGTGTGCATATTTAAACATGAAGTGGTGTGGCGTAAACTTCCGTGTCGTTCAGGGATTCTCGCCCATAATTTAATCGATTGTTAAGGAATCACAATAATATGTGCGATATCTAAATTTTTCCCCAATATCAAAATAAATGAGACAGAAATGACGAGCTAAAAAAGTTTTATGTTAACGGGCTTTGAAGCTGGCACGTATCGCTGTTATTTTCTAGACACAAGTAGACTTTTAATATCGGTTTATCTAATAATTAACGAGATGTTCGTATGTTGTAACTGACCTAGTTCACAGCACTACCACAAGAGGACGCTGTCGTCCACCCCCCCCCCCCCCCCTTCCTCCGACCCATTCCGGGCCCTTCGCTGCCGACCCGCAATCCAAGTCAGCGATCTGGGAGAAAAATTGAGGAAAAGGACTCTGTGTCTAGCTGTTGGATGGGGAGGACGGACGCAGTTTCTTATTGTGTTCGATGAATGAGATGTCTGTGCCGGAGAAGGGGGACAATATTAGCTGTAGCCATGCATCTGAGGACTGTGTCGATAGCAATAATATTTGGTGGAGCCAATTACGTTTCATGGAATAACGAAGATGAAGCGGGATGGAGATAAGTTACACTTCTTAAATTACCCTGATAAATGCCTGTGCTGTAACTGTAGATTATTCGATAAAAGTCGTCAGTCTTCTGAAGCGCAGGAGGCAAGACTCTCCCTCCGATGCAAGCACTCTTCTGGAAGAGACCCCACGCGCCTGCTTGCGTCACGGTCACGTGGTAGCCGCAGGAGCGGCCACGTACTTTCCGTCACGTCGAAAATACCCGCGACCTTCGTCCTCCTTCCCATTCCGGTGCATGGATTCTCTATGTCGTTGAACGATAACTGCTTCTGGAGCTATTACAACTGGTACTGTGGAATACTGTCACATACACAATTCGAAGCAGTCACAGCAACTAAATGTACCACTGCACAAGACAGAGAGATACAGCTTTGCAGACGACGCGAGAATAATTACACAATTATACGTTTTATTCCGAGGAATACTACCATCGCTACACTTAAACATGGACTCTAATAAGATCGCGATGACCTTCTGAAACCATCCTTGAGTCACTTCGCGCGCTTTTGCCGGGAATACCCTTGTCTTCGAGCACGAGCTGCTCCAGCAGTTGTTAAATCCAATTGAATATGTTTCTAAATACACTTTCAAAAAGATGGATGCACATTAGTTTGCTTGAGATTTGCGATGTATACCACAACACTTAAACACTGACTCTAAAAAAAAGATAGCAACACATTTGTGAAACTCACCTGAGACACTTCACACACTTTTGTGGGAAATAGACCAGCTTCAGTATCTGATACCAGCTTCAGTATCTGATTTCGCACGCCAAAACGATGATATTTGGAAGCCGACAGAAATACCTCTGTACCTCTAAACAGGACGCTAATCGCTTTTCGAGTTTTAGCAGCTTGTTTAAAGGCAGAGTCTGAGGGAGAGAAAAAGTTTTAAGTCCCACAGTTGCTGTGCTGTTCATCACTTTTCAGAAACGGTGAGTGGTCTTAGTTTTATATTTGCTGATGATGGCGTGAGGGATGTTATTTTCCTCACTTCTTGAAGAACGCACTGGCGTCGAAGCACAGACAAGACAGTCAAAACATTTCCATAAAAAAACTTCGAAGCACTGCCCTACAGATGAGAAAAAAGTCTGGAAATTACGGCGAATTTTGATTGCCCTACAGCTGCCTGTCTTTAGATGGTCTAAGCCCCAACGGGAGATGAGGGACAGCATCCCGACAGAGATGCATGGTCTGCTTGGACGTGTTTCTGAACACTTGAATGAAAAATATATCACGTTACTCTCACACGTCACAAAACCTTCCAGGGATACCTTTCCCCCATTTTCTTGGAACCGGCCTGTGGAGGCTCCTATGTCCCACAGAAAGGATATCTTAGGAATGGAACATTCTGATTACCTCTTAATGAATCTACCCGCCAAGCTGCTGGTGCTGCCGTTGTGGGATAAGTATCTGCCATTTTCTGCAGATGAGATATTCAGTGGGAAAAATATTTTGTACAGAAATCATATTGCACTGACAGTTAAACTCTGCAAAATTGGTCCACAAATCATGAAATATGGAAACTATCGTGAAAGAATTTCCTTAGTTACACTGTCTGCTACTGTCGAAGAAAGCCTGAATTTTTCAGTGTGAAACCGATCTCGAACCGAGCTATATCGGCACACACCATATCGATGTAGTAAACACAATTCCTATCCCGTATGACACAAAATCATTATTTCTGCATCATGCATATAGCTGCCGGCAACCAGATTCTAGTACATGTGCCGCAATGACAGGCAGACGCCATAAACCGTAAGTACGTGCACCATGCATAGTCCTCACAGGACTAGATAATTCTCACGAGGTCGGATTGTCACCCACCGCGGTGAATAGAAACGAGTCAGTTGATCCCACATATGCGCAATGAGAGCTAAGATCCCCGTCATGTTCAGACTCACTTGCGGTTCATATTAATAGAAATGTCTTGGTTCAAACTCGTCTAGGGATTGAACCGCAAGTGTCCCATTACACGTCCTAAATAAGACACATGTGACCTTTTGGTTAAATTGTCTGGCTGATGACAAGTTTGCGAAATTGTTTAAACATTCAATTTTAATATAACGTATAACAACAGTAATAATAATCTACATTTTTCCTGTCCTTCCCCGTCATAAAGTATTCGTTCCCATTACTCATTTGAAATTTATCATTGGATGTGTTCCTGTTACCGTTTCCCTTACCAAAACTGCTGTTTGCATTCCGTTGATAACTTCCAGTATATCTTTTATAGTAATTACTCGGCTTGTATTTAAGAACTCCACTCTGAGAACTATTTGTCTGCTTACTTGGCGGTTTAAATTTCAACGCCCGTTCTAATTTTTCTATGCAGTCCAAAAAATGCGTCTATTGAATTGCTAGGACTGTGCAGTAGATCCCACTGCAATTTTGTCAGTATCCCCCTTTTCAACGTCATAATTTCAGTATGCAATCCCAAGAGATGTTTCACATGCATTAATCTCGCAAGTTCACATTTACAAAATACTGGCATTGACCCGTTCCCGTAATTAAATGTTGGCCCGTTCAGAAACTCATTTTGGAGTCGCCTTTGCTTCGCTTCACTCCAGAACTTGTTGAGGAAACTGCTTTCAAATATTTCGTACCTAGTGAATGTATCACTGTGTATATTTGCCCTTGATTGCGGCTAAACTTCCAAATGTCTTCTCAAGAATTTTATCTTTGCCTCGTCGGACATTCCCCTTATAAATCCATCTTTTCATGCTGCTAGAAAATACACTGGGTGATATTTCCCGTCGTCTCTAAAATATGTGACCGTTAGAGAGGTCATTCAAGGAACACTGATCATTGTAGAGGTTTGATGTGCAGTTAAAGAATTCCATTGATCTGCCTTTTAACTTTACTGTTTTCAGTTTTAATGCCAGATTCTACTTGCTCATTTATTTTATCTACTTCTTCCTCCCCTTTACCTATTCAGACGAATAAGTTGCTCATAGCCTCTGTCGTCTCAAACATTAGAGCATATTGCCTACTCAAACAATTTCTTGCGTTGACTCCCACATCGCCGGCCGCAGTGGCCAAGTGGTTGTAGGTGCTTCAGTCTGGAATCGCGCTTCTGCCACGGTCGCAGGTTCGAATCGTGCCTCGGGCATGGATGTGTGTGCTGTCCTTAGGGTAGTTAGGTTTAAGTAGCCTTAAGTCTAGGCGACTGATGACCTGAGGTGTTAAGCCCCATAGTGCTTAGAGCCCTTTGAACCTCCCACATCTCCCTGCAACTTCTCCACCTTATCACTGAAATTTTTCTCCGCTTGATCTGCCTTAGAGTCAAGTGTCCCAACTTCATTACAAATTTTGCCCATTTCATCCTGAATAGTTTTTAATTTTTCGTCTATCAATTCCTCGATTCCACTAGCAATTTTACATACCTCGTGTTTCACAACCAAAGCGGATTGAACCGAATCAGTTTTCAAATTTACTTCACCCATATCAGTCTTATCAGAACCCATTTTGGATCTTAATCCTCTTATCATGTGCATTAATTGCGGCATCGTGTTTTCCCCAAATTCATCCCCCTTGCCTGATTTCAGACTATTTGCCCTACTAAATTCACCGCCGATCACGCTCTTCCACTCCGACTTCGGGGTACTCGGCTCGCTTGTATTTTCGAACCCATACAAACTGGCAGAATGCTTAATATTAGCGACGTCTATTTATGGGGATTGAACTGGTGAATCATAAGTAATCTCGCTTTCAGAGCGGGTACTTAGGTTTGTCGTGCTGGATCCTTGTGCCATGGTATTGCTGCCGACGCTGAAGATCTCGTAGCCCCTGCTATGGTACTGCAACCGCCGCTGCGCGATGAATCGCCGTTGAAGACGCCGCTGCTAGCTGGAACCACATCCTCTCGATGTCGCCTCTTCTTCCGCGTTACTTCTTTATCACTCCTAACCGCTGCTAAAACTCGGTGCACACAACTGTAGCAAAATTCATAGCTCCGAGCCCCCACGCAAGCTGCCCAAACTGCCACACACTTGAGACCTAGATCACAGAATGTAGTTAACTGTGAGTATTAGAACTGTAATTTCAGAACTATATAAAAAAAACGATATTCAGTCCCGAATCGATCTCACATTTAACTTTTTCCAGGAGTTCTGCGTATCGGAGTTCAGATAAAACTTCTGGAAACAATGTGCAGAATTTAAATCCAATTCTAAACTTTCCAGATTTAATATTCCGCAACTAACACTTTCCAAAATCCAATCTTGTTCCAACACTTTGCAAGATTCTTATCCCTCAACTAACAGTTTCCAAATTCCTATAGCGCAGAAGCCCCCAATTCCAAACTAACATCCCAAAGATGTTCGGGCACTCATGCGGTTCCTCTTTGTCGAAATGTATTGGCTCAAAATCGTCTAGGGGTTGAATTACACGTGTCGCATTACAAGCCCTGAATTAGACACTTGTGACCTTTTGGTTAAGTTGTCTGACTGCTGGCAAGTTTGCGAAATTGTGCAAACAATCAATTTTAATATAACATATAACAACAGTAATAATAATATCAGGAGCTAAGTTAATGACCCATAAATTATGTAGGTCTATCAGTTGCGACTTGATATGAATAATGGTTATTCAGAAAGCAAACTAATAGCGAAAGTGGCCGTACTTACAGTTACTATTACATGAGCGCAAATCAGTTTGACACAATTCGATCATTCACAATCTCATCGCGCAACACAAGTTCCATACTCGACCCGTTAACTATGTGAAAAATTAGAGTTCACACCATGCGCGTGGCTGCTCACTGCTCAGAGACTAAGTCCCGCGATACCACATAACGCGAAATTTTCTAAGTCGTTTCACTTCTAAAGACTGACTGTCTGCTTTTGCGTCTCAATTCGAACTTTACCCTTCGGTGTCTCTACCAGAACTGTTCCTCTGCCCGACCCCGGCCGCGTTGCCCGCACGGGGAACATCGTCGCTCAACTGACTAGGGCAGTTTCCTTTCAAGAAGCCGTCCATCTGATTGGCTACAGCTTATTGTACAGTATTTTAGAATTTAACATATTTAAATAATTAAAGCTTGACCACTTTCACTAAACTAACAGTAATATCCATTTAATAATGAACGTTAAACTCTTTTACAGAAAACCAATACAGTTTCCTCCTTAACTTTGAATGTGACTGCCAGTAGCCTTTCACCAATGTGTTTTCCGATAGATAAATAAAGAACGCAAGTAGCTATTATGCACTAATCTTTACAAGAAATACTCTATTACCTAATGAATACATAAGGTGTCATGCTGTAATCGTTCAATGTGTGTTGTGTCCAGGTAATGATGATTTGATGCTTAACTGAAAATACTGATAATTTAAATTTACTATATCTCTTAAACAAATAAAGTTGCACAGTTGATATTTACAATTTTTGTCATTTTAATGACACCCTTATATATGAAATGTCAATCGTTAAGATGGAACAAAGCGTTTAGATTTCAGCATTCAGATCTTTGTTACAAAACTTGTTAATTTCACTTTAACAGTAAATCCTAAACTACTACAGATATGATCAATATTCAGGTTTAATTGGAATCACCATGAAAATTTGTGAAGAGTGGTAGATTAAAATTACTGTGACTTCCTTCCCTGCATTAATGCAGAATTAAATATGTTTTGTAAATGTTTCCCTTTACGACCGTTCTTAGGTCCGCCATATTTGACACTGCTACGCCTACTTGGACACCAACAGCTTCTACGGGGTTTCCCTATGACGTAGGTTCTCATCTGTCTCATTCGCACACTAAAGCGCTTAGGTGTCATTCGGCACAATAGACATCTGTGAATTTCCCCATCTCGTGGCGGATCTGCGCTGTTTGTGGTGCAGGGTCCTGGGTGCCAGGGCTCGTTTCCAGTTTCTGAGGGCTGACTCTTTCGGCCATCTGCTTAAATGAGATCGAATTGCTAAATAACTCACAGCAATCAGAGCGCCCTCAATAGGCCGCGGTCGCTCGCAGGACAGATGTACAAAGGCGAGGTTGGTTCCCCTAGGCACAAAGGCGTTAATGATCTGACGCCAAGCTTCTTGCTTGCTGCCATACTTTCTGCAGCCATCTCCAGAATCTGGAGTTACAAGAACATACTAGTTTTCACAAAGTTTGCAAGAATAACGTACGATCCACACGATAGTTTTCGATATCAAGCACATAGCATTTTGCTACCGATCTCTTGCATACTATAATTCTGAATATAAAGTGCAGGAACTATGTCTCTACAAACCCGAGTCTTTAGCAAGATGTGGTGAGGTGCAAGGTGGTGCACACCACTGATTAACTAGTAATTTATCTCGTCTGCGAAGATCCTTAAGTAAAAAATCGAGAAAAAGAAGAAAAATGTTGATTCCACCAGAATTTTTTAACGAATACCTAAGTCACTGATATCACAGATTGTATTTCATAGTTGCACTTTACGAATTCGACTAATGTGTTTCTCACGTCTAGAGAATTATCAAACAATACTTCCATATTTCGTTTACCTTCTAGATGCACACAATCACACTACAATCGATGTTCTCTCAACCAAATAAAGACGGGAAATATGTACAAAGAGTCAACCTGCCAATTTACATGTATTCAGCTAAGGACAGTTTATAAAAATCTATAAGGTCGTTGCCGATAACTTTGGGTTCACACCTGGGCTTGTCATCCGACATATTACTCTCCATTTGATGGTTAAGCACGTTAAACGTTCTATTCCAGCCGTCTTATCACTGTCGTCATAAAAAATTGATTGTTTTCTTAGTTCCCGAAGCTTCCATGTCAACTTTTCTCCTATTCTTATTCTTGATGTCAGTGCAAGAACTGTCCAGCACTAAACAGAAGACATGCAAGTGTTCCTGCATCTTGGCGTAGTTTTCCGCTTAATTTATATGTATTTTTATGTCAATTTTTACCTATGCCATCACGATATCACTTGCAGCCACATATTCTAAAATTGCTTGTAAATGTAGTAGTTCCGTTTTCAACATGTAGCTCAAACGCACTATTTTTCTGGACGGACGGTACAGTATAGCACTGTACTCGAACACAGTTGCAGTATATTTGCCCTGTTTTCTGTACATCTGTATGTCGCGGATGCCTCAGGGAGGAAGGCAGTGGAACTGCAGGGCTGCTGCTGGCCTTTGGTGGTAGCATGATCGGTATTTCCCGAGCGGCCGGAAGTGTGCCTAGGATTATCGCATGCCTGAACGCACGCCATGATTGGTCGATGCGTGCTACTAGCCTGTAAGCGGCGGGACGTATATGCCCCTAGCTAAAGAGCATTGTACGAGAGTTGTCCAGAAAGGAAGTTCCATTCGGTAGTGAAATGGAAACCACCGTGGAAACCAGAAACATTGTATTTGCAGCCGTTAGGTACACCTACCACCCACTTCTCTACATTGTCACCGCTCCAACTTCGAGTATTGTCGTTGTGTTGTATCAACTTTTCAATATCCTCGTCATAGAAAGCAGCCGCCTGTACTTTCACCCAGTTATCTGCACTGGTCTGCAGCTAGTTGTGTATGGAATATTGTCTGCATAGCCAGCGGTGCTTGTGGGCAGAGACCAGGCTATGGAGGAGCCAATTACGACTGTGTTGTAGGTATTCAAACACTTTTCATCGGATACGCGGTAGGAGCGTCTTCAGCCCCTGCAGTGTTCGGCCGAGAACTGGCATGAAGAAGGAACTGCTCGACAGTTGTGTTATGTGAGCTGCATGGTACAGGCGAAATCTCTAACCAGGCCCCCATACTTGGCGGGAGACGCTATCCTCTACGCATGTTTACGTGCTCACTGTTCACACAAAACTGAAAAGAGCGACGCGACACGATCGATGGGCATACTCGAGACAATGCCCAATACATCTGTACAAAGCTTTGCTGCATTTTCCCAGTGGTTTCCATTTCGCAACCGATGGAAACTTCATTTCTGGACGACCCTTGTATTATCAGTTGTGGGACTTCAGTATACAACTATAGAATGGATCACGTGTTTGACCCTGGCATTTTAAACACTGTTGTTGTTGTTGTGGTCTTCAGTCCTGAGACTGGTTTGATGCAGCTGTCCATGCTACTCTATCCTGCACAAAGCTTCTTCATATCCCAGTACCTGCTGCAACCTACATCCTTCTGAATCTGCATAAGGTATTCATCTCTTGGTCTTCCTCTACGATTTTTACCCTCCACGTTGCCCTCCAATGCTAAATTTGTGATCCCTTGATGCCTCAAAACATGTCCTATTTAGAATGTGCTTCTCTGTAGTGAGCGACAATCACAGCCCCGCAGTGTCAGCTAACAAACAGTTGCTCTGTGGCAACATTCTACTGTAAGTCTATTGAGGTAATAGTGATACATGCGAGACGACTGTTGTCTTTGAAGCTTTCCTGGAAAGAAGAAAACCACCTGCATGTAAAGTGACTTGCATTTGCCTTAAAGGATGAGAGAAAGTGTATGGGGTGAGGGGTTGAGATGGAGTTGTAGGGAGTTATGATTTAATGGTAGACAGATGATGTATTCTAGAGAGAGAGGGAGATGTTGCTGCAGGTCATTTAACCATTTTTTCTGTTGTTCTCTCTGGATGTATCAGTTGTTTTGCATAACCTGCGTTAGACTCATATACAACTACGAGTTCTGTGTGTGACTTAAAGCTCTATCTACCTGCGACCATTAACAGCAAACCTCTCGGTCATCCGAAGATTTCCTACTCATGTATTGCGATGAAACATTTCCATCCCTTTTCGGTACTTTGCTCAAGACGAGCGAAGATCTATCCGACGTATTCCGTTCCCCTGCCGCATCTTGAGCATACTATCTAGTCTTCACTTTCACAACTACGACGATTCTCAGTTAGTGACAGGTGTTTGTGACGTACTGTAATTGTCATGTATACATCTCATTGACAGATGTCCTGCTTACTGAGTTAGTGCCAGTATGACATATAATTTCATATATCAAACAACGCTGCTATTTGTTTATGTGTTTCCTTTTAAGAGGCTCTCTCCGTTATTGTATAGGACTGATGAGAACATCTTATATTGCCTCAACCGAGATAAGGTGTGAACAGTGGCAGCTATACACCTACAGAAAGGTACACTGTGCATGACTCATCAGCAATCGATGTTTTAAGGAAGTAGTTTTTTCATTTTACAGTTTGTCACCATAGTTTAACGTAGAGAAATTAGCAAGGAGAATGTATGTCTTGAGGATATTTTTGTTTTGTCGTTGCAACTACAAGAATGCATGATTTCTTTTCACTAGACCCGTTTCGCTTTATTGAGGTAAAGCATTATAAGTGGTCTATAATTAAGTTATTTACATTTTGATTTGCTTTTAGATCGAAAAACAGTTCGTTAAGAATAAACTGATTTGCACTTACATTGGAAAATGCTTATGCTAGCACATCGTTGTTTTTCTGTGTTGAACACAGATAATTTTAGGTCTAGATTTTAGGTGTTCTGTAGCACTATGCATTTCTTATTTTTTCCAGAACAGACTTTTATGCAAAGCACTGTATTCTGTTTTTGTACTTCTGATATGTGTTGTGGCTTGTGTTTTATAGTGTTGTCAACACAACGAATTCCACTATTTCGTCTTTGACCTACAACTTTGCTTTTTAATTAGACTATTGTATGTATGTAATTCTATTTAATTATGTTTCTGTGATTATGTACTGTGTCAGAGTAGAGAAGGAAAAGCGATGGGAGGATATTTTATTTATTTATTTATGGGTTTGGAAGCCCCATATGGACAATAGCATAGGGCAGTGTGATGGAGTGTGATTTAGAGGAGAAGGCGAGGAGCGCGAAGCGAAATGAAACCGTGAGTGGAGCGGGAGAGTGTTGTGGGAGAGTGGGAGGGGGTGAAGGATAGAAAAGGCTCTTTCCTTTTTCATATAATTTCATCAATTATTCTATATAGAGTACGGTTCCAATTACTTATTTGGTCATTAAGCAACTGTTTATTTTGTGTTAATGCGTTTTGTATGTCGAAATTTTCTTGGAAATGAAGGAGATGTCTCTCTTTACTGATTTTTGTTAGTTTCATGTCGTTTTCAATATTGCTTGGTCTATGGTGTTCTTGTATTAGATGATCCAAATTTTAAATGTTTTGTACTGTATTTAAATCCTCTGATGTGTTATTTATATCTAGTGTTGAATGTCATGCCAGTGTTGTCTTCTTTGTTCGACTGTTCAGAGACACGTAGAACAACAAACCCATCCGTCTCTGTCGGGATGCTGTCCCTTATCCGACATTGTGGCTTTAGGGCATCTCCAGACTAGCAGCTGTGCGACAGCAAAAATTACTGAAAATTCCAGAAATTTTTCTCGTCTGTATGACAATGCTTCGTATTCTGTTAGTGTAGCCGTTCTGATTTTCCTGTCTGTGCTTAGATGACAGTGTGTGCTTCGAGAAACGAGGCAAATAACACCCCGGATTCCAGTAGCAGCAAATATAAAACTAAGCTCTCTCACCGTTTCAGAAAAAGGATGAACTCAACGTCATCAGCAGGACTCAGAAGTTTTTCTTTCTCTCTTGCAATACTTCAAAGAAGCAGTGAGAACTCGAAAAGTGGTGAGCGTCCTGTTAAGAATTACAATTTATTTCGGCTTCCTAATATCATGGTTTTGGCGTGTAAAATCAGATGTTGCAGCCGATATCGATTTCGGGGTCGATTTCCCACAAAAGCGTGTGAAGGGTGTCAGTTTGGTTTCATAAGTGTACAACGATTTTTTTTCTTGTAAAGTCGTGTTCAAGTGTGGCTGTGGTGGTATTCCTCGGGATAATACGTGTCATTGTTCAAATATTTACAAGTTTTCTGCAAAGTTGTCTCTGTCTGTCTTTGTGCAGTGGTACGTTTTGTTCGTGTGATATCTTCAATTTACGAATGAGACAATATTCCGCAACACCAAATCTAATAAGTCCTGAAGCAGTTCGTGTTCAACGTTAAAGGGTATCCATGCACGGGGTATGGGAAGCAAGGGTATGTGGCTGCTCCTGTGGCTACGACGTGGCCGAGGTGTAATCCGACACGTGTCGTCTGTTCCTACAGAGCGCGTGCACCAGAGTGAGCATCTTGCCTATCACACTTCGGAAGACAGACTGGACTTTTAACGAATCATCTACAGTAAACGCACGTCCACTTATCATCATAAGCTGCGAAGTGTAAGTTAGCATTTTCCTCCTGCGTCTTCATTACATCACGAAACATTTGTCTTCGCCAAATATCATTGCTATCAACACAGTCCTCAGATGCATGATTACAGCTAATATACTCCTCCTTTCCAAGCAAAGACATCTCAACCATTGAAAAAATTACGTCAGTCCTCCCAATCCGGCAGCTAGGTACAGACTGAGTCCTTTTCCTGTCATTTTTCCCCAGACCGTCATCTTGGATTACGTCACAGAATTGGAGATGGCCAGGGACGACAGGGCCATCTGGTGGTGGTGCTGTAACTAGGTCTGATGGACCTTGGACCTCGTAGTGAACACAATGGATGGAGCTCCTCTTTATGACAACACAAACTGTTTAAATAAGCCACGCATACAAAGTAAAAGGGTATGTCTATCCTTTCCAGCAGACTAGCACCGACTGAGTCCTTTTCCCGTCAATTTAGAGATAGGGAAGAGGTGGGGAGGGGAGCAACGTTCACAAAAATATTCTATCTGACAACTCAGCAGAGACTGGGCCTTTTCCGCCCATTGGCAGTTGCACTAGGGGAAGGGAGGGGAGAGGAGGAGTGGAGTGGAGAGGAAAGGAGAGGGGGAGGTGACGGGCAATGGGAAAGGGAGAGGAGAGGTTTGGTTTGTGGAGGTAGCCCAACTGACTTATTTTCCCGACAAAATTTAAACATCCCACCATGACGTCACTACGAGGTTACCATATCTATGGCGCCATTTTGGATGCACCATTTTGAATAAATATGAAAAATGCAGAGTGGGGTGGCACATAGTTTGTTCTGCTGTTCTCATGGAGAGACATTAAAATTAATATTTTTCACCAGTAGTTTGGTGTGTTAAAATTGTTGTGTGGAACCACCTTTTGGAGAGGCACAGAGTTGGCCAGCTAAATTCGGTTGATACCTCCAAGAAAGTAACTTTATGTAGAAATCACAATTTGTCCACAATGCCATTAGGGTAGATGTGTGAGAGATCTCTCGTTTGCTGTAGGCCAGGCAGCTATAGCTGTAGGCTGGAACTGGCTGAAGTCCCGGTGTCTATTTCTCCTTCCATGTACAGTACAAACGAAAATGACCATAATGGATGTTTATAACGAATCCGAGTTGTTGCTGCTTTTGTTGTAGAATACAAAAGGAGGATTTAATCAGCATCAGCCCTCTGCTAGAGTGTCGCAACATCCAGTACTTATTACTGTACTCATATGAGATCCTGTGTCACTTGTGGTTGAGCTGGAAGATTGGAAAAATTGCATGTTCTCGGTTACAACGTTATGTTTTATCGTCCAGTGCGACGTAGAATGTGATGATTAACTTCGATAATGTGTTAGTTTCACAAGAGAAACTTCTGGCTTCCACAAGGATTGTCCAAGTTTTCTTTCTGGCGCGGATGTACTGCAAGAACTACATGTCCCATGCAGAGGAGTGTGTGGTGCCTGTAGTTTTCGACTTCCGAAGGCGAGTTTTATAATCTGGCAAAGAATTTACAGTGGGTATCTACCGGTATTGATATCTGTACGGTTACTGCCGGTTTTAGGAGTAAGTGTGTGGAGCATTGCACTGAAATACCGCCAACTTGACCTACTTTGAGTGTAAAAGAGCGCATTTGGGAGATAACGGCTCCAGCAAATTAATGTCTCGGGAAAGTTTGGGCCATAGTTCTGATAGTATACAGTGATGATCATTTGAAAGTACACCTTTTAAACATTCGTGCACACTGCTCCACTGCAGCCGCCTAATGCTCTAGTGCGAACTATCACACAGTGGAGTGGGTAAGAGATTTCTGAATTACTATTTTCACATTGTTAACATGCTTCGTTCCTTGTGTCAAAGATTCAAAGTGCGCTGTTTCCAACATTTAGCTCTTGCTAGAGATTTCTGTGCTTTGAATATTTTCGTGATGCGTTTGACAAATGTACTGTAAATGAAAGATAAGAGGTATTGTGCCTCTAAAGAAGTAGCAGAAAGCTAACCATTTATTAACATCGCTGTTGTGCGCTATTTTCTGCGGATTTTACAGCTAGCGCTTTTAAAATGGAGTACATCTGCACGAGATACGCTATTCGTCAACATGATTAGCGTGGTTAAATTGTAAATCGAAAGGCATTAACTTAATTTCATGAGTGTTGAGCCTCTTACTGTAATATATCATTTCGAGAATACTGTTAAAATAGTCGACGATCTCAGTGATGCCAGTCACAGAACATCGCGGCTACATCATCAACACAGTCTTCAGCGTCCTCAGCAGCGCCAGTGCTCAACCCAGATAAGCCTCTGGATGGACGTCTTACCTCCATTTTCCTGGCTTCTGTACCTCAGTGTGTTAAATCTGAACCATATGGGTTTACTTTACTGTCCGTCCATCTGTCTGTCTTTCTGTACGACTGTTAAAAACTACTTCACTCAAAAATGAGTATACATATGTAGTTTATGCCACGTATTAAATTCTACGGACCCTTGGCGATGTTAGAAATTGTCTATACAATCAAAAGATACAGCCATTTCATTCACATATTTTTATGCTCACAAACTCTGTCATGAAACCTATAGGGTACTTCCCGTTGGCCTAGAATTGTGAAATATGGCAAGAATCAAGGTCTAACAATATAAGCGAAGAAAAAATATCCGAAAAGTGTTCATCTGTAATTACATCACACAAAAAAGTATATATTCTGGTCATTGGATATCCGATTTCAGACTCAAAATTAAAACATTCTTGAAAGTGTTGGAACTTCCGGTACCGATATCTCACCAGTATCAGTGTCGACAACAGGCAAAAATCGTCTTGTCCTCGAGTCCTGTGGTGGATGCACAGTATATGTACATATTTAAGTTTCTAAGGTATCCTCAGACAGCGAGACCCACCAACACCTTGTCAATATTTTTGGTACATGTTCCCGGGGGTTTGCAAGACTGATCTGCGGATGTTGGTTTGGCTCAAATGTTAAAATGTGTGTGAAATCTTATGGGACGTACCTGCTAAGGTCATCAGTCCCTAAGCTTACACACTACTTAACCTAAATTATCCTAAGGACAAAACAAACACACCCATGCCCGAGGGAGGACTCGAACCTCAGCCGGGACCAGCCGCACAGTGCATGACTGCAGCGCCTTAGACCGCTAATCCCGCGCTGCGTGTTGGTTTGGTTGGCGCCAACTTCCATCGTGTCACAGCTAACACCTTCAGCAGTATGGTGGCACAGATCTCTTCCCATCTCGTCATTCGCGACCTCAATATGCGACAATGGTGCATCGCAGCACAAGGCTACTAATCATAACAGTTAACCAATGATTGTATCTTATATCCGTTAGCAAGCTTTAGAATTCCATAGGTTATGTACAGGGTGGGGCAAATAAAAGTGGCCAACACGAGTGGATATGATTGTATGTGAATATATGCGCACACCCCGTGATGTGCCGCAGGATGGAGCAACTGCCCACACAGTCGGGCGAACCTTGGGGCACACTTTACAACATATTCACGCCGGACAGAGTTGTTAGCAGAGGTCGTCTGATCGGGGCCCTAGCTGGCCACCCTCACCTGATCTTTCAGTGTGCGATTACGTTGTGTGGAGAGCTCTCAAGTCTTAGGTGTATCGGAACAACCCTCTTAGTCTTCAAAAGTTGCAGAAGAAAATTTCTTATGAGAGTGCAGCGATTACAGCAGTCCATTTGCTTTCCGCCTTAATCAAGTTGCTGACCAGGGTCCAAAAGCGTCCAGATACAAACAGTGGGTGGTCACTGTCAACATCTGTTATAGTCAGGTTAGTAACGTATTTCCATTTCACTGCTGTATTTCTTTGAACCCTGGAACTCTGTTTTCCGCGCCACTTTTATTTGCCTCACCCTGTATCTCAAATACTTCAACTTGTATGTATTGGAAATAAATGTGTCAATGTTTTATTCATTTTGT
The DNA here is from genome assembly GCF_023897955.1 of Schistocerca gregaria. NCBI lineage: Eukaryota > Metazoa > Arthropoda > Insecta > Orthoptera > Acrididae > Schistocerca > Schistocerca gregaria. Next base: position 760,427,315 of record NC_064922.1, read on the forward strand.
AGACGTCTGACGTGATAACCTAACTCGTAAACTATGGACTCGTAGAGATGTCCATTTCTTCATCCACAGATGGTGCAGAGAGCTTCCGGGAAATCTGGGGCGTTGTACACCCTAGAAATAGTAAACCTAGCAAACATGTGCTCTAAATACACTCCTGGAAATGGAAAAAAGAACACATTGACACCGGTGTGTCAGACCCACCATACTTGCTCCGGACACTGCGAGAGGGCTGTACAAGCAATGATCACACGCAAGGCACAGCGGACACACCAGGAACCGTGGTGTTGGCCGTCGAATGGCGCTAGCTGCGCAGCATTTGTGCACCGCCGCCGTCAGTGTCAGCCAGTTTACCGTGGCATACGGAGCTCCATCGCAGTCTTTAACACCGGCAGCATGCCGCGACAGCGTGGACGTGAACCGTATGTGCATTTTGAGCGAGGGTGTATAGTGGGCATGCGGGAGGCCGGGTGGACGTACCGCCTAATTGCTCAACACGTGGGACGTGAGGTCTCCACAATACATCGATGTTGTCGCCAGTGGTCGGCGGAAGGTGCACGTGCCCGTCGACCTGGGACCGGACCGCAGCGACGCACGGATGCACGCCAAGACCGTAGGATCCTACGCAGTGCCGTAGGGGACCGCACCGCCACTTCCCAGCAAATTAGGGACACTGTTGCTCCTGGGGTATCGGCGAGGACCATTCGCAACCGTCTCCATGAAGATGGGCTACGGTCCCGCACACCGTTAGGCCGTCTTCCGCTCACGCCCCAACATCGTGCAGCCCGCCTCCAGTGGTGTCGCGACAGGCGTGAATGGATGGACGAATGGAGACGTGTCGTCTTCAGCGATGAGAGTCGCTTGTGCCTTGGTGCCAATGATGGTCGTATGCGTGTTTGGCGCCGTGCAGGTGAGCGCCACAATCAGGACTGCATACGACCGAGGCACACAGGGCCAACACCCGGCATCATGGTGTGGGGAGCGATCTCCTACACTGGCCGTACACCTCTGGTGATCGTCGAGGGGACACTGAATAGTGCACGGTACATCCAAACCGTCATCGAACCCATCGTCCTACCATTCCTAGACCGGCAAGGGAACTTGCTGTTCCAACAGGACAATGCACGTCCGCATGTATCCGGTGCCACCCAACGTGCTCTAGAAGGTGTAAGTCAACTACCCTGGCCAGGAAGATCTCCGAATCTGTCCCCCATTGAGTATGTTTGGGACTGGATGAAGCGTCGTCTCACGCAGTCTGCACGTCCAGCACGAACGCTGGTCCAACTGAGGCGCCAGGTGGAAATGGCATGGCAAGCCGTTCCACAGAACTACATCCAGCATCTCTACGATCGTCTCCATGGGAGAATAGCAGCTGCATTGCTGCGAAAGGTGGATATACACTGTACTAGTGGCGACATTGTGCATGCTCTGTTGCCTGTGTCTATGTGCCTGTGGTTCTGTCAGTGTGATCATGTGATGTATCTGACCCCAGGAATGTGTCTATAATGTTTCCCCTTCCTGGGACAATGAATTCACGGTGTTCTTATTTCAATTTCCAGGAGTGTAATATGAATGAATGAAAACGTTAACCCTAGTCCTTCTAAATAATTTTCTTACGTTTCTAATTTTTCTTCGGATTACCTATGGTTATACGTTTCTATTACACTCTTTCTGTTTTTAGCTTTTGTTACTAATGAAGGTACATTTAACCTGTCGAATTGTTTCCTCCAAAGAAGTCCGTGACATTAGAGAAAACCACGCGGATTATTTGGTCTGTCATGCTACAACGCATGTACACAAAGCCTATAGGGCCATTTGAGTCCTGATTTACGCCGATAAGCCTCGACAATGGCTTTTGTCTTTCTGGTTCCTTCTCATAAATTTTTTCGAGTTTATGGCATGTTAGGCTCTGCGCCTGTATCATGAGTAGGTGGTGGCCATCAGTCTTCGTTCAGCTTGAAGTGTTGTCAAAGCGCGGAAACGACATCGATCCACGTGTTTGGCGATTAAGGAGTATTGGAACACGTTAAGCCACGGACATTTGTATTGCTTATAGTTGTTAGATCACTCTTGTGTGCAACAGTCAGCAATAATTTCAGTAGGTAGTACGGCGTCTTGCAGTCAGTCATATGTCTCCGTTCACTACAAACGACAGTGAAGGATGGGCAGCTTAGTTTTTATACTGTAGCTCTAGAACTCTTTGGCTGATGTAGGACTTCTTCATCTCGTTTATCGTCAAGCAGTTATGAAGATGGATGGCAAGATATACATTTATTATTTCTCCTTACCTAGTGTCACTGACACTGCCTTGATATATTTACAATAGAAAATTTCAGTGATGACAGCACACTTGGCACATTATGATCTATGCCCTAACATTTAAATCTGTTTTTAAAATATATTGAAAATATTAATAAAGTGTGTCAGATGTGTGGGACATTATCGTTTACGCGATAACCTAGAAAGTCTAATTTTTGAGCCGTGGGGGCATTACAGTGGACTCCCGAACCCACATTACTGCGCAGTGTCCAGCTTAGAGGACAAAATATCGTAGACACTTTAGTTTGTAAAAGGCATACCTATTGTTTTAATTGCGTAGTATCGGCCATAATATGTGCGATTATGAATCTTGTCCCCATCCCGCTGTTCTCATTATTATCTGAACAGAGGTTCTAAACCTTTTCCCGAGTGGATGGCGACTATTTTTGATCTGTTGTATCTTCGTCGATCAATCGAAGGATGCCTACTCAATTTCTTTGCATCATTCGTGTGTCTGCGTTCGAGTCTTGTAGCTGGTCTTTGTAGGCCTAATGTTTCACTGTGTCATTCTTATGGCGCGACGGAGTTAAATCATCATACCAGTTTCCCCTGCTTGTGCCGTATAGCATGGGTGGAGAGAGAATATGTCTGATCTCTGTCTTAAGCAGTCTTTGGGAAAAATTATTGAGTTAAGGCACTTTTTCTCCCAGAAGTAACGGACCTCATGAATTACTGAAATACCCATCGTCACTCGTTACACAGTCAATTTATCGGCTTTTCCGGTCTGGTTTGTGAATATCAGCCAACAAATAAATAGTAATAGATAATGATAATAGTATTTGATCAGAGCAAAATTTCTAATGGTGCTTAATACAAACTTTGGGCATCTGATAATGGCTTTTGTACGTAAGGTCCGTTCATTGTAAGTTTGACTGCGAGTGACTCTGCTGAAAATATTTATTTACCGGACTTCGTAGACTGAATAATTGCAAAGCATTGTCTCGTGCTGGATCATTCATAAGATTTGTAACGCGGAACCTTCAGGCATACCGAGACGCCGTTTAATCGTAACAATAGCTTGCAACATAAATAAAACACAATATTAGATAATATCTCACTAATCACAAAATGTTACACTAATTTAAATTACATGGACACTTACGTTAATTCTGTTGATGTGTGTAACTATGAGTACGCCTAGTGAGTCTGAGTCTCAATAAAATAGAATAATGGTGTTGTGCCAAATAATTATCTTCAGCGATGGTAGATATGCCTACCACCTGGACCACCAAAACAACAAAAAAGATGCCGTTTTCTAGGCAGGACAACTGAACTGCGTAGTTATTCTAATGTTCCAGCGGTTGACGCCACAATCGATACCACCGCTTATACTAATTAATATCTGAAGTATTTCTTTACTTATATTCTCAACTTATATCTATGTTTTTTTTTTTGCAATAGATCAACGCCCATCCCGCATATGTCCCTTTAAACACACAACACAAGCTGTGAGAAAGGACAAACTAAAGAAAAATCAAAGATAATTTACGAGCGAAATTTGTGAAAGAAGATGCGGGTACGGAGAAACATATTACTGACACACAGGAAACCCAAAATCTTGCAATGACTGATGTACTGTGGGAACACCGTCGACAGCTTACAATCGTCTCGGAAAGGATAAATACAGGTCATGAACGAGTTTCAACGAAATCTTATACCAGTCTTACTGGAAAGCATTGGCAAATTCAGGCGACGATGATGGAGGTGGAAACGTATCACGCACACTTCTCTGCACGGTAGACTACAAAGGCTCAACAACACAGAGATCTGATGACTGTGGTGGCAGTGGAGATGCAAAAATGCATCTTCCTGCTCACAAAACCGGCCTGGACTATGTGAGTTGTGTGAAGACGGGGCCTGTCGCCTTGGAACACTGAATTACCGTTGCGGAGTAAATATTCTAGGGTGAGATGAATCTGGTCAGCCAGAATGGGCACACAATTCGTGGTAGCAAAGGGAACTTGCCGGGTAACCATGAGGCCAAAGCAGTACCACGATGTGGCTACCCAAATTATTATCGAACCCCAGCCACGTTTCACTTTTGGCAGCAGCAGTTTGCATCAAAGGCATGGGACGGCCACAAGACGTAAGGTTGGCCACAAGTTGGAAACAGTGTGTAAAGTGACTAATCCGACTAAATGACTCTGTTCCATTGATCCATAGTCCAGGTTTTGTGGAGTCTGTAGCACGTTTTCCTGTTACGGGCAATAGCATCACTTGATGTGTGACTCCTGCTAATTCCAGCTCGACCTGCAGTCCCCAACTTATGAAGATTCATTCGTATTGTGCTGTGCTTAAGAGCTGGCAAGTGCCACATTCAGTTTTGCAGTGACTTCTCCAGCTGTCGTCCTCTTATTTTTCGTCACAATCCTCTTCAGTAACCGTCTGATGTGATTACTCAACACAGTCACTCAGCACTTTCGCTCGTGTTGTGACTTAGCGAATGATTTTTCTCCGTTTTCTCTGAGTGCCGTATAAACCTTCGATACGGTGCGTGTTGAAGCACGAAACACTTCGCCTCCCTTCCCTACGAAAACTCTCACAACAGAAGCACAAATATTTTGCCCGTTACCTGCCACATACTGCGCTCATGACTACTCAGAAAGCTGTTCTGCCCACTACTGACACTCGCAACGTAATGAGGACACTCCACAGGTGCCGTTTGCGGTCAAAGATAACATTGCCACTTACAGTCTTGACTAGCACTACAGATTCATATCGCCAAAGTCGATATGTAGTAGGGTTTTGAAACATATTCTGTGTTCGAACAATATCAATTATCTTGAAGAAAATGATTCGTTGATAAAAACCGAATACCGATTCAGAAATTAGCGACCTTGTGAAACACAACTAGCTCTATATGCACACGAAGTAATGAGTGCTATCGACAGGGGATGTCAAACTCATTCCATATCTTTCCAGATGGCTTTTCATGACGTTCCTCAGAGGTGACTTCAAATCCAATTACTTGCCTGCGCACCATCGTCTAAGATGTGTGTTGGATTCCTGTTTTCCTATCAGAAAGGTCACAGTTCGTACTATCTGGTGTAAATCCGTCGAGTAAAATAAGAAGTAATATCTGGCGTTTCACAAGGAAGTGTTATAGACCCTCTGCTGCTCAGTATCTGTGTAACGCGATTTAGGAAACAATCCGAGCAGGTCTCTTAGATTATTGGCTGATAATGCTGTCACTGACCATCTTGTAAATCATCATACGATATTAGCCAGTTCCAAAATGATTTAGACAGCGGAATGTGGAATTTGTCTCGACATATCAAAAAAAAAAAAAAACAAAAAAAACGTGAAATCACCCACATGAGTACAAATCGTGCAAATCTAAAGGTTGTGAATCCAACTAAATAGTTAGGTATTACAACTGCGAAAAATTCAGTTGGAAGTATCACGTAAAAAATGTTGAAATGCTAATAAAAGACGGCAATTTCTTGATGAACACTTAGAAGACGCAGCAAGTCTGCTACAGAAATAACTATACTACACTTCTTCGTCGTCTTCTGGAGTAGCCGCATGAGTAGGACTGCTGGAGAACCTCGAAAAAGTTCAAAGAAGAGCAGCTCGTTTTGAACCATCACGAAATGAGGGAGAGAGTGCCTCTGATGTGTTACGTGAGTTGCGGTGGCACCAATTAACGTGCAGTCCTAAAGCATCGACTGCATATCGACCAGCATAGCGCCAAGAAACACCATCTTGAATATGCTGGAACGCTCGCCACTGGAATGAGTGGGCATCGCCAGACTCCAGGAAGGTAGGAAATAGTGTCCCCTGTCAATGCTAATTTAACCAGCCTCCCATTGCTGGTCGTTTCAGGTCCGTCGCAGACTGCTAGACCGTCAGTACTCTGTAATAGGAAGACGTTACTTAGCCTACGTTCTACGAGTAGTAGTAGATTGTCAATGTAATTCCATATACTCGCAGGAAGCACAGAGAGTTTAGTTTTGTTTCTCCCCTTCATAAAATAATGTTTTCAATTAATCAGAAAGTGTTTTGTACAGATCGTTTTGCATTCCTGTTACCCGCCATTGCGACTTCCTTCCCTCCTTGTCTGTGTCCTTGCTGACATAGCCTTTCTTCGTTGCGGCAGGATCTCTTCGTCAATTTTCAGTAATCAGTTTTCGTCTTAGATTCCTAAAATATTTCGCTACACACACTTACATTGGGGGAAATGCTCATTATATTAAAATAAGAGACGGCAGAGCTCACAGGGAAAGATTGAAGTGTTCGTTTTTCCCGCGAGTTGTCCGAGGGTGGAACTGTAGCGAAATAGCTTGAGCGTTGTTTCGATGTCGATGCGATTGTGTTGAAACATGTGTTTCTTGCGGTATTTTCATACTTTCGTGCAACTCATGTCTGATAGTGAATCTGGGAGATGGTGATCGTCAGATCTCTCAAACAACCGTCAGTTACGTGATATTGATTGCCTTTAGTGTAAAACTGCACCCGCGCCCGGGTTCCCGGGTTCGATTCCCGGCGGGGTCAGGGATTTTCTCTGCCTCGTGATGGCTGGGTGTTGTGTGATGTCCTTAGGTTATTTAGGTTTAAGTAGTTCTAACTTCTAGGGGACTAATGACCATAGATGTTAAGTTCCATAGTGCTCAGAGCCATTTTAGCCATTTTGTAAAACTGCTGACACTAAGCTTCACTGAAACTTCCAGAGTTTGTTTACTGATAGCGAGATGTGATCAGTGCTTGAAACACAATGTCATGCGATATTGCCTATAGAAGATTGTATCATCACAGCTGCTCGAAGTGTTGCCTCCAAATCTTGAATGTTCTCATGAGTACGTAAAGAACGATGGGATATTGCCCGCTGTGCTCAACACACAGAAGTGCGGTGGTTTCTTCATCCATAGGTGGCCTACAGATTGACAGGGTGGTGAAAAGGCACACGAAGTTGAAAGGAAGGGTATAACGTGAGACGCGCCCTCATTAGCCAGCACGGAAGCCTCCTCCGTCTCCAGCGCAAAGCGCTGACGGTAATTAGAGGTTAGCACAGGTCTTCCAACCATTTATTGCAGATCAACACACTAAAGGACTCCAGGAGTCCCTTATAAAATCAAAAAATTGAATAATCGAAAGAAAACTTAAGGAATACTAGCAGTGATGAGGAAGCTTGTCGCCCTGCAGACCTACCTGTCATTAATCTCATGATAATAATTTCAGCAGTAATTACTATGAACATTTTTACATTTTAGAATATTTCTTTTCAGCAGACATGACACCGAAATTTTCACTCAAAGAAATACGACTTCAGGAACTCCAGAGCAAACACACTATTGGAAATGGAAAAAAGAACACATTGACACCGGTGTGTCAGACCCACCATACTTGCTCCGGACACTGCGAGAGGGCTGTACAAGCAATGATCACACGCACGGCACAGCGGACACACCAGGAACCGCGGTGTTGGCCGTCGAATGGCGCTAGCTGCGCAGCATTTGTGCACCCCCGCCGTCAGTGTCAGCCAGTTTGCCGTGGCATACGGAGCTCCATCGCAGTCTTTAACACTGGTAGCATGCCGCGACAGCGTGGACGTGAACCGTATGTGCAGTTGACGGACTTTGAGCGAGGACGTATAGTGGGCATGCGGGAGGCCGGGTGGACATACCGCCGAATTGCTCAACACGTGGAGCGTGAGGTCTCCACAGTACATCGATGTTGTCGCCAGTGGTCGGCGGAAGGTGCACGTGCCCGTCGACCTGGGACCGGACCGCAGCGACGCACGGATGCACGCCAAGACTGTAGGATCGTACGCAGTGCCGTAGGGGACCGCACCGCCACTTGCCAGCAAATTAGGGACACTGTGGCTCCTGGGGTATCGGCGAGGACCATTCGCAACCGTCTCCATGAAGCTGGGCTACAGTCCCGCACACCGTTAGGCCGTCTTCCGCTCACGCCCCAACATCGTGCAGCCTGACTCCAGTGGTGTCGCGACAGGCGTGAATGGAGGGACGAATGGAGACGTGTCGTCTTAAGCGATGAGAGTCGCTTCTGTCTTGGGGCCAATGATGGTCGTATGTGTGTTTGGCGCAGTGCAGGTGAGCGCCACAATCAGGACTGCATACGACCGAGGCACACAGGGCCAACACCCGGCATCATGGTGTGGTGAGCGATCTCCTACACTGGCCGTACACCTCTGGTGATCGTCGAGGGAACACTGAATAGTGCACGGTACATCCAAACCGTCATCGAACCCATCGTTCTACCATTCCTAGACCGGCAAGGGAACTTGCTGTTCCAACAGGACAATGCACGTCCGCATGTATCCCGTGCCACCCAACGTGCTCTAGAAGGTGTAAGTCAACTACCCTGGCCAGCCTGATCTCCGGATCTGTCCCCCATTGAGCATGTTTGGGACTGGATGAAGCGTCGTCTCACGCGGTCTGCACGTCCAGCACGAACGCTGGTCCAACTGAGGCGCCAGGTGGAAATGGCATGGCAAGCCGTTCCACAGGACTACATCCAGCATCTCTACGATCGTCTCCATGGGAGAATAGCAGCCTGCATTGCTGCGAAAGGTGGATATACACTGTACTAGTGGCGACATTGTGCATGCTCTGTTGCCTGTGTCTATGTGCCTGTGGTTCTGTCAGTGTGATCATGTGATATATCTGACCCCAGGAATGTGTCAATAAAGTTTCCCCTTCCGGGGACAATGAATTCACGGTGTTCTTATTTCAATTTCTAGGAGTGTAGCTTTATGTCTAAGTCCCCCTTATGGCATCTCATTTAGCTGTTTCATTTAAAATCCAAATGCGCTTAGACTGACTTCATAATAATGAGCCGTGTGTCGGATCTCAACATATATCGCGCTGTGAAGATTGTTTTGAGTCCTACCATTCCATCGTTACTTGATTCTTTCATATTTATCGTCATGCTGCGTACGATTCTGTTGAGATTCCCCTCTGGCGGAGTGTCTGATCTTATCGATCCTGTTAGCCTTGTGTAAAGGAATAAGATCTTTGGGGGGATGGCCGGTTGGTTGCCTAGTGGTGACTAGTCGGTCGGTCGGTTTTTGAAATCGGGAATTAGAGAATTTCGTACGATGAGACTGCATGCCGTGGCGGTGGAGAGTTGGTTGTTGTTTCGAGAAGCCGCGTGGTCTATCCTGGCGGTCCGAGACGAGTGGGACAAGTTGACGGGACAAGACTATACGCTCTTGTTGTGTGCACCCGGGGTCCACGGCTGTGGTTCCGAGTCACTACTTGGTGGGAACGGCAACGGACGTCTTTAAATTTTCCGTCTGGGGGCGGGAATGATGGACTAGCAACTCGCCTAACCTGAGGAGTGGCATATCGCCGCCGTGGGTGCTGAAAAGACGAGGGTTCTGGTGACAGAGCGCGTGGTGGCGTGGCTGTGCCCAGTTGGGTACGCTGGCGACGAGTACACGGTCGGGTGTGAGGAAACTTTGCATCGGAGCTCACATGCTGTTTCTCTGAGAAACTGAAAGTTAAGTTGCTTAAAGGTGTAGATGTTAACTGAAAAATTTTGGTTTGTGCAACAAGCGTCTTTTCTGCCTTGTGGCCTCCTGCGTTCGTGTTCCCTGTCCCTGTCGCCGGTGTATCTATAGACAGTGATCTTTTCCGCTTCTTATTAGTACTGCCCGGTAGGCAGTGTATCTTTGGGCAGTGATTATTGTTTTAGATTACATTTTTTCTGCCTTGTGGCCTCCTGCGTTAGGATTTCCTGTCCCTGTCACCGGTGTATTTATAGACAGTGATCTTTTGGCTTCTTATTGGTACTGTCTAGGAGAAAGTGTATTTTTGGGCAGGGATTATTGTTCCTGATTTAATCCCTTCTCCTCCCCTTACCTCGCGTGAGGTCGATGTGATTGCTGAATGTGAGGCGTTGTGGGTCTGATAGTTCGTTTCTAGCCTGAGCATCCTTCGGGAGACAATTGTGGCTGCCCTTACACCCGGTCGGTTAATTATTTCTACCCCAGGACATTTTAGTGGCAGGACGTGGTATTAAAGTTATTAGTTATTGTAAAATGTTAAATGGTTATACTTTACTCTGATTGTATCTTGGTCACCGTTTAAAAAGGTTAAGTTTGCCTTTCATTGGTGAGTTTTTAAAATTACGTGGCTTTAAAATTATTAGTTATCCTAAAATGTGAATGGCTGTATCTTTACTTTGATTGTTTTAATCTACTTGGCATCCTTTGAAAATGCTAGTTCTGCCTCCCTGTTAGCGAGCCCTTGTAATTTAATATCTTGTTGTGCCAAAGTTTAAAAGAAGTTAGCTCCCTACATGTTCGATAGCGAAATTGTGTGCAAATTGGTGGTTTTTTGTTTCCTTACTTGGAAAGTCTTAATTTTGTTATTAAATGCTTTATCAAAGCCTGTTTTAAGTAAAATGGCTTGGCTCTTAACGGTAAAGTAAAGTTTTTAACTTCATTACTGGGAAAATTTTGATTTGTTATCAAATGTTTTATAAAAGTCGGTTTTAAGTAAAATGGCTTGGCCGTTAACTGTAAAGTAAATTGCGTACTAGCTTTTTTGGATCTGTTCCTGGTCAAGTGATACAGAAAAGACTTTTAATGGTTGATGTAACAAATAAAGAAATTGTAAATTTTAACTCGACAGTAACCAACTAATTTTGGCCCCGTTTCCCAGCTGGGGGTTTTCCTTGATTAACCGTAATACCCGTCACAATTAACTGTAACCGAATCGTTTTCGCATGGAATTAAGGAAGCAATGGGTGTTCTATTTACATTTACACTGATTATTCAACGTCCACGATAACCATGATAATATCATCTCATGTGGATTCTCTTGGACAATAACTTTATCATCTTTAAGATTACGCGTTCAGATCACGCTGATACAATAGCTCCCTACTTAGCACTCATATACAACCGCTCGCTCACCGATAGATCTGTACCTACAGATTGGAAAATTGCGCAGGTCGCACCAGTGTTTAAGAAGTGTAGTAGGGGTAATCCATCTAACTACAGACCTATATCATTGACGTCGGTTTGCAGAAGGGTTTTGGAGCATATACTGTATTCAAACATTATGAATCACCTCGAAGGAAACGATCTATTGACATGTAATCAGCATGGTTTCAGAAAACATAGCTCTGGTGAAACGCAGCTAGCTCTTTATTCGCATGAAGTAAAGGCCGCTATCGACAGGAGATCTCAAGTTGATTCCGTATTCTAGATTTCCGGAAAGCTTTTGACACCGTTCCCCACAAGCGACTTTTAATCAAGCTGCGGGCCTATGTGATATCGTCTCAGTTGTGCGACTGGATTCGTGATTTCCTGTCGGGAATGTCGCAGTTCGTAGTAATAGACGGCAAATCATCGAGTAAAACTGAAGTGATATCAGGTGTTCCCCAGGGAAGCGTCCTGGGACCTCTGCTGTTCCTGATCTATATAAATGACCTGGGTGACAATCTGAGCAGTTCTCTTAGGTTGTTCGCAGATGATGCTGTAATTTACCGTCCAGTAAGGTCATCCGAAGACCAGTATCAGTTGCAAAGCGATTTAGAAAAGATTGCTGTATGGTGTGGCAGGTGGCAGTTGACGCTAAATAACGAAAAGTTTGAGGTGATCCACTTGAGTTACAAAAGAAATCCGTTGGAATTCGATTACTCGATAAATAGTACGATTCTCAAGGCTGTCAATTCGACTAAGTACCTGGGTGTTAAAATTACGAACAACTTCAGTTGGAAAGACCACATAGACAATATTGTGGGGAAGGCGAGCCAAAGGTTCCGTTTCATTGGCAGGACACCTAGAAGATGCAACAAGTCCACTAAAGAGACAGCTTACACTACACTCGTTCGTCCCCTGTTAGAATATTTCTGAGCGGTGTGGGATCCTTACCAGGTAGGATTGACGGAGGACATCGAAAGGGTGCAAAAAATGGCAGCTCGTTTTGTATTATTACGTAATACGGGAGAGAATGTGGCAGATATGATACGCGAATTGGGATGGAAGTCATTACAGCAAAGACGTTTTTCGTCTCGGCGAGATCTTTTTACGAAATTTCAGGCACCAATTTTCTCTCCCGAATGCGAAAATATTTTGTTGAGCCCAACCTACACAGGTAGGAATGATCGTCAAAATAAAATATGAGAAATCAGAGCTCGAACAGAAAGGTTTAGGTGTTCGTTTTTCCCGCGCGCTGTTAGGGAGTGGAATGGTAGAGAGATAGTATGATTGTGGTTCGATTTACCCTCTGCCAAGCACTTAAATGTGAATTGTAGAATATTCATGTAGATGTAGAAAGGGAGATCTAGCTCCTGCACTTTTACCCTTTTCTGCGTTCAGCACAGATAACAGGGTTTCCTTAGGGTGTAGTGAATGCACTATTTCCAGCTATCGACAGAATTAATGGAGTGATATTGCTGTCATAGTCATATACGACAGGCAGCAAAGAGTGGTTTGATATAAAGAAGCTGGATCAAGAGAAAGATTCACAGATTTGACAATGGAAAATCTTGTTCTCTACGGCACATCGAAAAACGCAATAAAAGTGCGTAAGATGCCGTATTCAGGTTATTACTGAAAGCTAGCGGCTACGAGTTTTGTAGTAGGAAGTAACTTTTGTAAGACGAGCAACATTAGAAAACCAAATGTACCAACAGGCAGGCTGTGCTCGGCTCATGAAAGGTTATCTCTTCAAAGTCACACATGAAAACTTGTGATTGCAACGTTGCTAAATTATTGTAACATTTAGGTCCTCCCTAAAACTTTTTCTTACGGCAAAGAACAATATGAGGAAATGTAATGTTAGAATCTGGTGCAGTCCTTCGCTCACACGATCACTTTGTGATTTTAAGTTGTTACTGTTATTAAACCACAGTTAATATTTTTGAAACCCTTAACACAACAATAACGAGCAATAGGACCGCGGAGAACCTGCCTATACTAATGATTATACTTGTTTACACGAAAGAGAACTGGCAAAAATACAATCAGGAACATGTGGCGCATCGCATCATGTTCGAATAATGCACAGAAATTTTCTCCCGGCAGATGTTTTACCCTTTCGATAGAGAGAATTTTTCTGGTATTAAGCATTTAATTACATTAGCCGTTTAATTAAAATACGCCATTTATTAATACACGGAACACGATTCTAAAAAAAAGGGCTGGGAGATTTTATTTCGATACGCAGCTGTTTTTTAGCAGTGTGGCCGCTGCTGCTGTTTTTCTCGGATGATAATGCGAAAATTACAAAAGACTTGCACTGGCTTTTAGAAGCCTACGATGAGGTGTCAGACTAAAGGGCTGCAAACGAACCTCTTGGCTGAGCTGGTGAAACCGTACAAGAAATGCATAACACTAACTAGGCTAAAAGAATGTCTTTCGAAACAGCTGGGATAAAACTATGACAATTCATATCTCACGTCACATGCTGTGCAGTTGCTTCACCTTCCGGTTGCGAGATGAAAATTGTCTTTGCAGCTTTGACGTAAAAGTATGTCGTTAAACTGGCATGGGAAAAACTAAACTCTTACTTTTGAGAATCTCGAACTTATCATTCTGATTTAACAGCTATTGGGATATTCTAATTCGTTGAAATGCACAATAGAAACATATTTCACAAGTCCGATGGAATAAATTCGGAAGCGAAAATGCATTACTGAATGCAATTATACTACATAGTTGGCTATGATTAAAATGATGGTATTCCGAGTGCTGCAGTGCGGGCTGCATACAACGCAGGCGTGGGTACAGGGAAAGGGTAGGAGCCATCTAATGCATGATAACAGGTGTTCTGGCACATTTATAAGGATATGATCACTAGTTAAAAAATATGTTCGACAATTTCTTCCCACTCAGCATCATCCTGCATTCACGGCAAGTTTAACAGTTGGTCGTAGAACATCCAGTGTAATCAGAGTGACATGTCATCATATGTTATGCTTCAGATCAGGAAGAGTCCGGTTAAATCCCTAATAGATACGATCTTTCATGTATCACCACTACCAGAAGTCTCATGGATTAAAGTCATGGAATCTGGAAGGAAACAAGTCGCGAAATTGTCTACAGTTGATGCAGTCACTAACAATGGCTTCACAAAACAAGTCTTACACCAGGAAAGTAACATGTGTTGTTGCCCATCTTGCATAATAATAGTAGTGAGGACACGGTGTCGTTTCTGTAAAGCTGGAATCATGTGTTGCACAAGAAGGTGATGTCACTGTAAACCTAAGATGCCCACTAGGTGTCATCTCTTCTAGGAAAAATTCACTGAAAATGAAGGAGCTTGTGAAACCACATCATACAGTCGTGTAAGCAGAGTGCAATGAATGTGCCTGCACAACATATGGTGAATTAGGCCACAGTTCTGTGCATTCACCGTACAGCGCAGAGTGGAATGTGTCTCATTTATCGAAAGAATATTCGCCGACAACGTGCCAATGAAAAATGGGCAAAGTCACTGTGTTAATTTGGGCTTCATATCCTGCACTCTCTGAATCTTGCAGGGATGCCAGTGCTAAATGCGGTGCAAAAGCTTTCGAACTGTAGACCAGGAGAGAGAGAATTCCCGTAAAGCAGCTCGAGCTCCTGGCTGCATTGCCTGTAGGTTTAATTGGTACTACAAATCCTGTTGAATGTACGTCGATCTAAAATGGGCTACATCTCCTAATTCACTCATTTCCCTGTATTTAAGCGGCTTACAACAGTTCATTTTTTAGAGTCAATAGTCTACTACCGCCCTCGAGTTTTTCTCCTGTGCCAACATTTTCATCTCCATGTGCTACCTACACCCTCATTTAATTTCTGGATATATTACAGTCTTTGTCTTTTCCAATAGTTTCTAACCTCCACAGCCCATCTAGTACCATGGAAGTTATTCCCTGCAGTCTCAACAGGTGTCCTGCCATTGTATCCGTTCTTTTTTTCACTGTTTTACATGTATTTTTTTCCTCGGCGATTCTCTGGAGTACCTTCCCATTCGTTACCTAATGTATGCATAATTTTCCACATGGTGCGGGAGATGCGGTTTGATGCGGGAGACCCGCACTGCCGGCTAGGCAAGGTTCAAGCGGAGGTGGTTTGCCATTGCCTTCCTCCGACCGTAATGGGGATGAATGATGATGATGAAGACCACACAACAGCACTCAGTCACCTCGAGGCCAGGAAAAGCCCTGACCAAGCCGGGAATCTAGCCCAGAACCCCTTCGCGGAAAGCGTGAACGATACCACAAGACCACGGACTGTTCTGTAGTACCACTTCGTAAATTCTTCGATTCACTTTTTTCCGGTTTTCCCACAGTCTATGTTTCACCACCAAACAATGGGGCGTTCTAAATGTTGTCAGAGAAAGCCTGCGTGTAATACTAGCAGAATTATCTTGGTCAGGAATGCTCTTTTAGAAGCGCTTGTCTGGTATTTATGTCCCCCATTACTCTGTCCGTCATTGATTATTTTACTGCAGAGATAGCAGAATTCCTTGACTTCGTCTACTTCGTTACTCTCAATTCTGAAGTTAAGTTTCTCGCTGATCTTATTTCCGCTGCTTCACATTATTTTCCTTTTTCTTCGACTTACTCTCAAACCACACGCAGTAACCATTCGAATGTTCACCCCATTCAACAGATCCAGTAATTCTTCATCACTTTCACTGAAGACAGCAATATCATCAGCGAATTTCATCACTGACATCTTTGTACCACATATTCTAGTTCTGCACTTGAACAATTCTATCTTTTCCGTCATTGGCTCTTCGATGTATAGATTGAACAATAGGGGTGAACCATTGGTTCCTGGTCTTACACCGTTTTTAACTCGAGTACTCCGTTCTTCGTCTCCCGCCTTTATTGTTTCCTCTTGGTCCTCATATATGTCGTTTATTTCCCATATTTCTATATAGTTCACCCATACTTTTCGCAGCATTTCAAACACATTATTAATTGTAGAACAAATTTTCCAGATCGATAAAACGTATGGATGTGTCTTGATTCCTCTGCAGTATTGCTTCCACTATCAACAGGAACGTAAGAACTGCCTCTCTGGCACCTTTACTTCTCGTAAAGCCAAACTCATCATCTGACACATCTTCAATTTTCTTTGAAATTCCTTTATATACTTTTTTGTTCAGTAACTTGGAAGCACGAGCTTTTAAAATCACTGTGAGATAATCCTCACACTTGTCGGGTCTTTCTGCCTTCCGAACCGTGTGGTGATGTTTTTCCGAAAGTCTGGTGGTATGTAGCTAGTCTCATACAGTCGTCACAACAATGTGAGTAGTCAATTTTTTTGCCACTGCTCCAATGGTTTTACAAATTCCGATGGAATATTATGTATCCCTTCTGCTTCATTTGACTTTAAGTCCTCCATAGCTCCTTCAAATTTTGACTGTAATACTGGATTCCCCATCTCTTCCCTGTCGACCCACCGTTTCTTCTTCTATCAGGTCTTCAGACACGTTCATAGTGGCACTCTGTGTACTCTTTCCACCTGTCCACTCTCTCCTCTCCATTTGACAGTGGGACTCCCACTGTACCCTTAATGTTACTGCTCTTGCTTTTAATTTCGCTGAAAGTTGTTTTGGTGGTAGTATGTGCTGAGTCAGTTGTTCCGACAGTCAATGCCTATTCAATTTCATCGCATTCTTCATACAGCCGCTTCGTCCTAACTTCGGTGCACGTCCTGTTTATTTCATTCCTAAAATGACTGACATCTCTGGGTTCCTGAACTTCCCTGAACATTTTTGTACTTCCTTCTTTCTTCGAGCAGCTGAAGTATTTCTTCTATTACCCCATGGTTTCCTCGTAGTTACATTTCTTGTACCCGTATCTTTAATTCCAACTTATGTGATAGTACTTTCTAGAAACGTGTATTCCTCTTGAACTGAACTGCCTTTAGAGCTGTTCAGTTTGTAAACAGCGGCAAATATTGAAATGCGGATATCAGTAAATTTTAGTCCTTCAGGCGAGCAAGTATTTTCCCAGTATTAATTGCTTTAAGTAGGCTAAGACAGTGATCTGGCTGAAGTGTTTAGTGTTAAATTACTACTTTTCTCGGCTATTGTTGCGAAAAGGATCGCTATGAAAAGTAGTGGGGCAGTACCAATGTATTCTTCCTTTTTATGTGAAGTGCATCGTCAAATGTCACCACAACTTTCTCAATATTCAGGTAGATAAAAAAAGTAATAAGTATTAGCAGTAAAAGAAAAATACTTAATTCATTCCATATCATGTATATTTTAAGACATTGCTTTGGTATGAACGTTACGTTTTCATTATACAGGATGTTTCACTTGGAATGTTCAGTATTTTGGGATTTGACAGGAACGAACATTTGAACCGATAAAGTCTAGCATACGTCTGTTCTAAAATGCAGACCTAGATATCGACGACAGACCAGAGTGAAGCCAGCATGTTAGAAGTTGCCCTCTGTTAACTATCAAGGACTTTGGAGTTGAACGTAGCAAGTCGATCGTTGCGGCCGTTCGACAACGACGAACGTTATTAATATTCAGCAGTATTACGAATCTAGTAGAAAAATTTGATACTTGTACATTACCATGCAACGAAAGCAGTTTCCCGTTTTCTGATAGATAAAACCATGAAATATAATCTTATGCTACCTTCATCATATTTTATTGCATTGTGAACAGACACTGAGTGTTGGACACAAAGAATACTGTGTTTGTTAGCAAGAAGGCAAACGTTAAAAAGAGATCCCAACATTGGAAATTCAGTTACTATCATTATTTAGGGCAGAAAATGGAGCACAGCACTCCAGGGTTGTATATATCCACGTAGTGTTCGATGGATGAAATCTGCAATACCCGCCATGCATTCGCGGGAAACTTTTATGGCGTTCACGAATGGCAGGTACTTGGCTGTGTAAGACTGAAGTGCCAACTTTATGGGCGTCGTAAATTCTAGCGAACGGTCCCAAAGGAAATGAAGGACAGTCGGTTTGTGTTAGCGCCATTACAGTGTAGATGGTAAGCACGGAGAACTAAAGCAATGTCGATTACTAAATACAGAAATGTGGACGTTCACATATTAAGGTTTCTTTAATTATACAACAAATTCCATTCCTGTGGTAAAATTATGTCACATATTTTTGGAGTGGTCACACTAATATACTGCTTCCCATAGAAATAAATTTCGTTGGACAGTATACTAAAGTCACCTGTAGAATGACGAAATCAACGGAAAGTAACGATCATAGTGTCGGTATTCATCCCTAAGAGATTTCAGAAAGTCTGATTTTTATCTCCGTCCCGTTACGGTGTGCATTTTTTCGAAATTTTCTGCTATTCGAAGCTCCACGCGTGCCTCATTACTTCTATTGTTTTCAGATAAAATATTTGTGTCTGTGAATCCCTGGATTCAAAACTGATGAGGACTTTTGCCAAAGCTTTCTTCCGTCGATCATAAGACTTTAGTAATTACCGTATTTCTTTACCTCTACACACTTGGAATAGGTCGCAGTAGCAGGTTTGAGTTTCTTGATTGCATGAGTTGAGTATATACTGTTAGTCCTATTTTGTATGAGTCACAAACACTTGAGCGAAGTCCTATGCTCTGGCACAAGAGCGTTTTGTAAGCAATCTCCTTTTCTGACGATGCATTTACCACTATTTCACCAACTAGTATAAGTCTGCGTTCTACTTCGCCTACGACTTTCCTTACGTGATCATTCTATTTCATGTCCCAACAACTCGTTACTCCCAGGTATTTGTATGACTTGATTGATCCCTGTTTAGTTCATTGATACAGTAGTAACACAAATTATATTTTTACAATTCTGAACATTGAAACCGAGTCCCACTTACAAATCTTATCAAGACCTAATTGAATATTTGTTTTCTTTTCAAACAATTCTTCACTGTACAACGTCATCATCTACTTAAAGCCTGAGGTCACTATTAATATTGTCATTTATATACAACATGAACTGGAAGCGATCCAAACAAGAACAATGTGATACTCCTACATTTTCTAATGACTTTCAGTTCATAATACCATGTTGAGTCCTTCCTTCTCAATTAATCTTCAGTACAATAACAAATTTCATTTTATCCCCATATGATAGTCGGTGTTGATTATAACTTATGCAGTACATCTTAAGATTCGTCGTTTCTTTAAGCATATCTCAACAGATATAGGATACGTGTACACCCTGGATTTCATCCTCTCCTTTCCCTCCATTTTGTCCTCAACATAAAAACAATACTGCTCTGCACAGACGCTATGATGGTACGCATGATGGTTTAGACACTATAGCAAAAGGACGATTTATCTTTATTGGAGAAGGTCTCTTGGTTCTATAAGCTGCAGGGAATAGTAAATGTACGGAAATAAATAAATCTTGCACTGTTATAAGCAGTTGCCGTCAACTTCACTGCAGACGAAACAGGAAGAAGTGAGTAAGACAATGCGTTCAGTGTTTGCTAAATGTAACAAGTGACCTTCAAGTGATTTAGATGCCAGAAATGCGTGCCCAGTGTCTTAAGCACTATGCCGTCTTGTGAGGAGCATATTCAGCAACAGTGTGTACGTACTGGTACAAAAGCCATTTATTATGTTTATACCAAATGGTGGTTTTGAAGGGTAACGTTTTTGACTCGGTAACCGTGGTGAAAAAGTTGGATTTCGTTTCTCCAGGAATTTTGATTACCTGCGACGTTACTATATGTTTCTTCTTTCTGACCTGCTTGAATGTCGGATTGCATCGAAATTATGAAAACACGAAACATTGCATCGAAATTATAGAAACACAAGCACTGCCGTATCTTATATATTCTCCGTTTAATGGGACATACTTTCGTAATGTCACCTTTTTATAGAAGTTGCCGATACCAGAATTGATCCCGAATCTGGTATAAGTGAACATTCTCGGCTGTTTCACTGAAAGAATTTCATTTGATTTTCCATACGATGTATTTTATTACAGGCTACAATGTATAGAAATTAATTAAGCTGTTGCAGTCGATGCAGATAAAATTATTCTTCTTGTAGAAATATCGGAAATTACGAAATTTCTGGTATACTTAAAATTAATATTATTAATTGCACAATCGAGCGCTAATTATTAAATTTCCGTCTCTATTCATTTATAAAATAACGTTATGACTTGGAGATGATTGTTCTTGTGTCAAGAAAGTATGTAAACCCTATCGCTTTGTAAACTCTTTGGAGTATTGTGAGTATCGCAGAATGTGAGGAGTAGTGGGCGTGCCTCTGATAGAGGCGCACGTGGTTTTCAATTTTGTGTACAACAATGTAATTGATGGTTTCATGAAAATAGGGATTCTGAAGTCAGTGTGATATAGAAGAATGGGATACAATAAAAGAAAATCATATTAACAGACAGTACTTCATGAGTTATTTAGTCATCTCGAAACCAGTAAGTCAAAATTTCAGCTGGAAGTATGTACCCCTAGACGCAAGAACCGGAGCCAACAGCAACAAAAACAACAAAAGAAAATGAAGTTTTTATTTTGTTTATCTTACGGCTCACGAAGCTTTTGAAATTAATGAAGACACTAAGAATATTTAGTAGTCATGCGTGGGAAATTACGATTACAACCGGCACAGCGCAAACGTCTTTCAATGAAAATATCTTAATTATAAGGGATAGTCAAGTTTAAAAGAGACAGACGGAAAGAAAGTAATTTAAATGTTCATTGTTTCAAAAGTATCGCCATAATCGTTAACTTATCTCCTGTAAGCCAAGAAGGTCAGCGCTTTCATGGAAAAATATTTGCTGTTTGTCTGTGGAACCTTGATAGTACCCTGGCGAGTACCTTTTTGTCCGAAAGCAATTCGAAGACCACAAATGTCTTTCTTCAAGGCTCCAGAAGTAAGGAAATCGCCTGGTGAGAGATCCGGTCTGCATGGAGGCTATGTAAGGGCTTCCCAGCGGAACTTCTGCAGCGTAGTGATAACAATTTAGGCAAGATGTTGTCCTCTGTCAGTCCCGATCTCTCCCAAGTGTTTTCGATATTTTTGGTGCTCTGAAGAAAAACATTCGTTGCTGTCGGTTTGCTTCAGACGAAGAGAAGGACACTGAGAACAACCATGGTATCGTAAGCAACTGCAAACATTATACCAAGGTAGCACTGACCGTCTTGTCTCACAACTGGTTAGAGGTATTAAAGGTTATTTGCAACTACTTTAGAATTAATGAACTGTTTACTCCCTGTTTTCCACGTTTCTTGTTTTCATTTGGCGGCCCCTTATACTTGCAGCAGGGTGAGCTGGTAAAATAATTGTTATTATATCAAAATAAAAACTTGTACAAGCAGCTACAATTCATAAAACACCACTCAATTAATACATTTAAGAGAACAACACAGCAAAAATAAATTAAAAACCGGTAACCAGTTAACTCTTTGCGTGTGTGAATCATTGATACTGTCAGAGGAATTTTCATTTCCACAATACGAAAGGAAGCATGGGAGAAGGAATATTAATTCTTCCTGCCAACGACGACTTTATACGGAATACTAAATCATGCTGGCAAGGGTTATGTTACTCATTAAAACAATAGATTATTTCCAGATGTTGATTCAAACCAAGCTCCTTCTGGAGTGTATGGTGTCAGGGCATTGTTTCAGTTTAATCACCTTTGTCGTGGAAACATGTTATTTCGTCAAATCAGACCGAGGAGAAAGAGAAGTACAATCATTCTGTTTATGAAAGAAATACCAACATGTAGACCGATGTATGTGGATTAACGTTAATTTATACGTCTGCGAGAGACAAATAAAATGTCTCATGACATTAAAGGCAACTAAATAAGTTTAATGGTACGTATCGAGAAACAAATTTAATCTACTGAGAGAGTCATAAAGTGAATTTTGTTTCACGCTCTATGGAACATTTCAGACTAGTATGAATGCTGGACACTTCATCAAAATACTTCTGACTGAGCAGGAATGTGAGTATACAGGAAAATATCATCAGCACCTTGTAATGACGAAAAATAATTTCAGAAAAGTTCACCCCTTAGCACCACGGAAGACGCAGATAAATTGAATATGAAAACTAATCCCTCATAACTTCCGCCTGCATGGCTTATTCCAGAGAGGGAAAAATCATACATATACGAACAAACAGAAAGCAGTACAACCAGGTAAGCACATCTACAAAAAAATTTTAGTAAAATTTTTAGTGGAAACTGTAGCCATCGACATAAATAGCAAGAGAATGGCAGCACTAACGAGATACGTGCTTTAGGAACTGTGCTTCCGATATGTAGATAAATGTTTGTAACAGTATCTAATAGCTACACAGAGAATCGTAGTTAATAACAAACTTTCGGAATTCATGAAAACTGCATCTATTATGATTCATATATTTTTTAGTCTTTGGTTATTCAGCTTTTCTCTGAATATTTGCAAAACGAAATATTACGTTACAGAGTAGCCAAAGCCTGGAGATATACAAACAGATTGTTGAGGTGTGGCCCAAGCATTCTGTATGAATATCTAAGCACGTTCCCAGAATGAGATTTTCACTCTGGAACGGAGTGTGCGCTGATATGAAACTTCCTGGCAGATTAAAACTGTGTGCCCGACCGAGACTCGTACTCGGGACTCTTGCTTTTCGCTGGCAAGTGCTCTCCCATCTGAGCTACCGAAGCACGACTCACGCCCGGTACTCACAGACTTACTTCTGCCAGTATCCGTCTCCTACCTTCCAAACTTGATAGAAGCTCTCCTTCGAATCTTGCAGAACTAGCCCTCCCGAAAGAAAGGATATTGCGGAGACATGGCTTAGCCACAGCATGGAGGATGTTTCCAGAATGAGATTTTCACCCTGCAGCGGAGTGTGCGCTGATATGAAACTTCCTGGCAGATTAAAACTGTGTGCCCGACCGAGACTCGAACTCGGGACCTTTGCCTTTCGCGGACAAGTGCTCTCCCATCTGAGCTACCGAAGCACGACTCACGGCCGGTACTCACAGACTTACTTCTGCCAGTATCCGTCTCCTACCTTACAAACTTTACAGAAGCTCTCCTGCGAGGAGACGGATACTGGCAGAAGCAAGGCTGTGAGTACCGGGCGTGAGTCGTGCTTCGGTAGCTCAGATCACTGTCGTGTTCCGGCACTCGGCCGGTGCACATCGCGCGGTGACGGGCGGTAGCGCGGGCCAGTGTTTACGTCGCGAGCAGTGCTGAGGTGGAGAGCTGAGCAGCGTGTGCGAGCGCTGTTAACGTTTGTTTCTGTATAACTGTTGTAAGTAAGATGTCGACAGTTAACAGAGCGAACAGCGTTCAGTGTGTTTTCGATCGTGCTGCCTTGCGACCGACGGCGTTTGAAATTCATGAGTGGATCTTTGAAG
Organism: Schistocerca gregaria; assembly: GCF_023897955.1. Taxonomy (NCBI): domain Eukaryota; kingdom Metazoa; phylum Arthropoda; class Insecta; order Orthoptera; family Acrididae; genus Schistocerca; species Schistocerca gregaria. The sequence continues at coordinate 760,450,920 of NC_064922.1, forward strand.
ATCTGAAATTGCCTGAAGATACAGTCGACACGTTCCAGTTTGACTTTGTGCAGTACTCGTTATTTATCAAATTTATTTCGAGTGACACTTTTGAGAAATTCGTTGAGGAGCATGTTGGTATGAGACCATTCCGTCATAATGATGGCAGTATTAGTAATGTCCAAATCGTGCCTTCGGGATACGGAGTAAGAAACGTCAGGGTATTTAATGTACCACCTGAGTGCCCTAATGATCTGATTGCACGTTCTCTGTCACTGTACGGCGCTGTTTCGTCAGTTACAAATGAAAAATGGTCGAGTGCCTATCGCTACCAAGTTAACAGCGGGGTGCGAAGTGTACGTGTAGACTTGAAAAAGCATATACCTTCGTATGTTGCCATTGGCGGCTGTCGTGCACAGGTAACTTACATTGGACAACCCCCTACCTGTTCGATCTGCCATTCAACTGAACATCTGCGGATGAACTGTACACGTCGACGTCCATTTCAACTTCCACGGGAACGTCCTGCAGACGGTAGTGAAAAGCTTTTCCCACTATTGAGTGAGGTGGTCGCGGTGACTGTACCACCACCCCGACAGCCGGAACATGTTAACGAGGCGGTGATGCCAGTTCAGGTGGAATGCAGTGCCAAAGACATTCGCGGTAGGACGGACGTCGATTCGGCACCGTCATCCTCACCGGGGCAGTTACCGCTGGATACCAACGATGCGCCAGCCACCTCTGAAACTAAGCCGTGTGAGATACAGGAGCGGATGCAGATCAGTTGGCCTGAACCACTCCTATCGGTATAAACTGTAACAGACACGAAGAAAGGCCGCCGAAGGAGAAGCAAAGGGAATGGTAGCAAAGAGGAAAAGTCGAATGATTTGAGACCCCTACACATGTCAGAAAGTGGCAGTGAGACTGAAACTCAATCTTCTTGCTCCGTGCGCTGCGAGGACACCTCGAGGCAAGAACGCGTTCGTGAACAAACCAAACACCTGAAGGCACTACTGAGCGCTGAGAGGGATCAGAGCACCGTAACGGCTAAGAGGAAGAGCGAGCAGAGCAGCGAGCAGCTGCAGCAGCGCTCCCGCAGGAACTCGCTGACGTCAGTGGCAGCCCCGCGTGGTGGCCAGGCGGATGCGACCACGTTGACAGACTCAACCGGCGGTGGCGGGCAGGGCGGCGCGCGCACCGCGCAGCACCCCGACAGCAATGAGCCGTGGTGGCAGCAGAACGAGGAGATGCAGCAGTAGCTGCTCTCGCGCATGACCATCGCGCTGCGACCTTCCCCTCCCTGACCCGTTATTGGTTTTGACATTTCGTTTCGTACTCCAAACGTTACCAACGAGTTTGGTTCAAAGCCGGAGAGAAGGACGATCCGAAACTCAGAGCTCATTGTCCTCTGAACCATCATGGGTGACAGCCAAACCTACAACATTACCACACTTAACGTCAATAGAATTCAAAGTGCCGTGAAACTCCGTTCCCTAACTGATTTCTTGCATGGTACCAGCGTTGACATTGCCCTCCTACAGGAGGTAGTCACAGCCTTAGAAGTGCCCGGTTACGTTCTTGTTGATAACATCAATCTTCAGGATGCTGTAGACACTACCATCCTTCTGCGCGACGGTATACCCTTTACGGATGTGCAGCGGCTGCCCAGTGGTCGTGGCATTTCTCTTCGAGTGAATGGTGTGCAGTTTGTTAACGTGTACGCCCCCTCAGGTACCACTTATAAGAGAGATCGTTCAAAATTTTATAAAACCGAGGTTCCCATTCTTCTTAGCGCTTATCGTGAACATCTCATTCTTGGTGGTGACTTCAATTGTGTGCTCAACGACAGTGACCAAACTCCTAACACGAACAGATGTATCGAACTTGAAAATTTAATTCATGGCATGCGCCTTCACGATACATGGGAACAACTGCACGGTGAACGGGTAGCGTATACCTTCGTAACCAGTCATTCTGCCAGTCGGCTGGATAGGATCTATGTGTCCGATGCCCTCCAGCTCCTGTCAACATCTCCGACCATTGTGCATATCAGTGTTACCTCAACCTACAACGCCAGCCAATTTACCGCGGGAAGGGCTACTGGAAATTGAATGTCAGCCTTCTGCAGGATGCCCAACTTGAAGAGGAGGTGAACTTAACGTGGCAACAGCTCCAGCGGCACCGACGTCGTTACGCTAGCATTCTACAGTGGTGGATTCAGTGTGCTAAGCCTAAATTACGCCTCACCCTCATGAGCTACGCCCGACAAAAGAGCTTTTGGCAGAAACAGACTATTGAATTTTATTATCGCTGTTTGAGAGAACTGTACAGTCGCACTAACAATGCTTCTCGCGACATCGACGTAAAGATCAAACGATATAAAGCGAAAATCACGGCTATACAGCGCCAACGAATGCATGGCATCATCGTGCGAGCCCACCCCGAGGACGTTGCCGCCGAAGAACGGGCCTCTCTGTGACATCATCTCGCACGTCTACGACTGTTATAGTCAACTTCAAAAGAAGCAACTCGTTGATGAACACTCGTGCGAGGATTTTCTTAGGACCTTGAGCTGTCGCTTGTCACAACAGGATAATGCAAAACTGGAACCTGTTTTCACAGAGGACGAAATCCGACTGGCGGTCCACAGTGCAAAGAAAGGGAAATCACCAGGACCCGATAGTCTCAGCGCTGAGTTTTACCAGCGATACTGGAACCTCCTCGGTCCGACACTCCTCGAGATAGCGAATGAACTCTGGCACCTGGAAGTCATACCCAAGGCATTTACGGAAGGTATCATCCTCCCTTATCGAAAAAAGGGAACAGCAGGAAGGTCGAAAACATGCGACCCATCACACTCCTGAATGCCGACTTCAAAATCATCACCAGATCGATTAAGCTAAGGATGCAAACCGTTATTTACAAGGTTTTAGGCAGTTACCAGTACAGTGCAGTGCAAGGTCGAAGTGCAATCTCAGCTGCCTGCGATTTGACGGACATCATCTGTTCATATGCTGAAACTAAAGGACAGGGTGCTCTGATCTTTCTAGATTTTGAGAAGGCTTATGACCGTGTACGTCATGATTTCCTCTTTCAAACCATGAAGAAACTAGGATTTGGACCTCATCTCATAGAATTAATTCGCAAAATTACTACAAACGCCGCTTCACGGATTCTCATTAATGGCCATTTTACAAAAGTAGTTTCCGCTGAGCAATCCGTCCGCCAAGGATGTCCTCTGTCAATGATTTTGTACGCCATTGCAGTAGAGCCGCTACTGAACAACTTCGCGCATAGCGGGATCGGGCTTAGCGTCGAGTCTGTCACTATCCCGTGCATTGCTTATGCTGACGATATATGCGTAACTGTGTCATCATCGCAACAACTTCTGTCAGCAGCAACTCTTCTACAAACATTCACGTTTCTTTCAGGAGCAATACTCAATAGAACTAAAACCACAGTTTTGCACATCGGTGGCGGTATCGGAGACATAACCCATGTTACCTGGTGCAAGGTAAAGGATTCTCACACAACCCTCGGTGTTACTTTTGAGGCCAAACCAGACAAATTCCTGACGAAGAACTGGTCACACATGCTTAATAAATTACTTGCTGCTTTGATGCTTCACTCCGACCGTGACTTGAACATACTACAGAAAGTTAAGACCATCGAGATCGCCATTACGAGCAAGATGAATTATTTGGCGCAAATTCTTCCAATCTCCGACCACCTAGCCAACAGTATACAACAAGCGTTATGTTGGTTTAGTTTTAGGGGGCATATTTTCAAAGTTCAATTCAATACCTTAACCTTACCTTCGACCAAAGCTGGCCTTAACCTCATTAAAGTACACAAAAAATGTGTCACCCTGCTCCTAAATCGCATCAGGAAGGAGTTTCGTACCCGGAGGACCAGTCTCATCAGAAAACTCATCCAGCGGTGGAAGCCTCATAGCTTTGATCCACCCGTTAATATCGCCGACATTCCACTTTCTTACCGACATGTGCGACTGTACTACATGGAAATGAGCTACATTCGACACAACATCGTCGATACCGGAAGCCTGACGAACAGGAAGCTTTATGACCTTCTCATGACAACAAACCACAGGAAACGTCTCGAAGGAAAACATCCACATACACATTGGAGTATAATATGACGGAATGTGCACAACGACATGTTACCATCACGCGTCATAGCCGACTGGTATCTCACAGTAAACGATAAAGTAGCAACGAATGAAAAGCTAAATAAAATAGGCCTTCATCCAACGCCCAACTATGACGCATGCGGAAGAGTCGATACGCTCCTTGATAGGTTCACGTGCGGACATGCAGAAGAAATTACAACATTTCTTCGTCAACGATTTTCAGTGATAGACCGTACGAAGCCCAGTGGTGTAGACCTTTTAGAGATCATTCACCCACAAAAACTGAGGTATTCACGAGCAAAAAAAACAACGCTACAACGTGGATCATGGGCCACACAGCATCTTTTCTAATACAGAATAGGCATGCTACTTTCCTAGACTATTATTCTTACATAGAAATTGAACACTTTAAAATAAGCCAATATTGTGACTACAGGAGGATATTTGGAAATATGCTGAAAATCATAATTAACGGTTAAATGCTTCAAATACAATATTTGGATAGTAGAGGTTGCCAGTTACCTGTATGTATGAATCCTATTTGCTTCCTGGGACTTTAGTTCTTGCCGGAATTTTAAGATACTATTCAGATGCTCACCAATGCAGAAGGCTTTTTTTTTCTTTCCCATCTCCTCTCAACATTTTCCTTCTCTCGCAGAGCAGTGGAGCAATTTTCCTTTCTACAATGAAGTGATAGTCTTTTGTGCACCTCAAGAAGACATTTCCTTTCTTTTCTTATATTGCGCAACGGCAGCCTAGAACTGATATATACTATGTTCATTCTATTCTCATTACAAATCGGAGCACATGTTTATTTTTACCTTCCTAAAAAATTAAAAAAAATTTAAAAAATAAAAAAAAGATGGGAGAGCACTTGCCCGCGAAAGGCAAAGGTCCCGAGTTCGAGTCTCTGTCGGGCACACAGTTTTAATCTGCCAGGAAGTTTCATCTAAGCACGTTATTTAATAAGTGTATGTGACGTGGGGAGGAGATTCTAACAGAGATTCTAACAGTTCGGAGATTGCGCGGGTGATTTTAAAGCCAAGAGTGGAGACAATTTAAATAATGTTTAAGAACAAAGAGGCTTTAGAAGAGACAGTTGATGTGTAGATGACATCTTTCCGAGTCAGATTATGGAGAAGTGATTGGAAAATAATCACTTGGTGTTCTTAGGTCCTGAGAAAGCATATGACATAATGTCACTAGAGCTATTATTCGTGGCGCTGTGGTCAGGGAAGTGACAATACTTTTTGTGAGAAGTATCATAAACCACTACAAGTCGGCTGAATGTGTCATTAAAGCGGGGAAAGACATCTTTAGAGAGATTTCTAGAAAAACTAAATGACTGAATCATGGACACTGTCTGTCTCCTCTTTCAGATGTATTTGCAAAAGGCACTGGAACTATGGTGTAGAAAGTGCATGGGCACCGGTATGCAAGCACGGAACCATTGTATGTACACACTTTTATATGCTGATTATGACGTCGTTGCAGCAAAGGGTGAGGCGGATGTATCTTACATGTTTAGGAATTTGCAGGAAAAGTATAAAATGTGAGGATTTAAAATATATTTTGAGAATACGGAATAATTGCACTGCGGCGAGGAGGGAAGCAGCTTGAACACTGGCGGACATCATATTAACGTGTGTAAAGGGTTTAAGTACGTAGGAAGTAGCCCGTAATGTGATGGAATATGTGACAGAGACATCCAGAAACCTCTGAATCAGGACAGCGTGGCTACTCAGAAATTAAATCTTGAACTTAGGTCCCCAAAATGAAATTAAAATGCGTTCATTAAAGTGCGTCATGGAACAATTAGCGGGCTGTGGAAGCGAGCGCTGAGAAATCAAGGAAAGAAATAATAAGAGACCTCGAAATAGACCATTTGAGAAGAGCATATAGAAGTTTCCGACTCGACCACTTAAGAAATGAGGAATTAAGAGAAAGAATACAGAATCATTACATTATTGCGCATAGAATAGAAGTAAAGCAGCTTGGTTGGTTAGTACATGTCAAAGGAGTGGATGAAGACATATAGCCCGAGGAGTACTTTCAAGGTAACCTGCTGTAAGTATAAGAAAAGGAAGACTTCGGAAAGAGCTGTTAAGGGGTATCCTAGAAATGATGAACAGAGGACGAGGGAGAATGGCGTGATCGGGGGGAGGGGGGGGGGGAATATCGTGACAGCTGTAGGACACGTGTAAAAAGAAGACGAAGTAGCCGGAAGTATCTAACATACGGTGTCGTCGATAATCGATCACCGCAGTGGCGCCCTGAAGAAAAACATTTGTGGCCGTCGACAGAAAGGTGCTCGCCAGGGTAGTATCATGATGCCACAGGCAACCGCAAACATTTTTCCATGAAAGCACTGAACGTCTCAGCTCACAGGAGATATATTAAGGGTTACGGTGATTACTTTTGAAACACTGAACATTTTAGTTACTTCCTTTCCGTCTGTCTCTTTTTCATTTCACTGTCAGTTATATTTAATGAAAGAATTAATATGTTAAAAATTAATATAACCCTTAACCACATAGTTTAATTTTAAAAAAATTACAAAGTATATACTGGCTTCAAAATCTAAAGAGTCCTCATCCAACCAATTATGGTATTTGCTACATTACAGCTAGTCTTCCATTGGGGGTTCATTAAAGACCTCAGCAGATGCAGGACACTGCACTTTATTTGCTTTGTAAGTTTATTATTGTTGTTTAAAATATTCTCGTTCTGTGAAGTGAGCTTATTTATCAGTGAACATCTATTTTATTGGGGAGCATATCAAAACCGTTGCAATTTATATTTGCTTTGTAAGTTTATGTTTCTCTTCTCAAATATTCTTGTTCCACCACGTGTGTTCATTTATCAGTGAACATCTGTTATACTTGTGAGCATATTGAAACCCTTGCGCTTCAGCTTTCTTACCCAAGGTCTTCCTTTAGGTTTACAACCTATAATACATCGGTACTATGTGGTCTTAATGTGGCAGCTGCTTTTTTAGAGTATTGGTTTCTAATTATGGTCACCTCATGTACATTAGAATATTATGAACGCTTTGGATTAACATTTAGGTTTTTAGTCTGAGCCAATTTATTTTCTGTTTTGGTATCATCTGTAACAAGACAACGATCTCTGGATATTTCAGAAGCAAAATCACACCAGTTAAATACAGTGAGTTGGTAACGATCGACCTCACAAAGGTGGAACGCATTATTTGTATTCCTGACGATAGCTGCTTCGAAACAGTGCTCGACAGATGACGAGATCGTCAACTTGTGACAGTCGAATTGCGTCAGTCAACTAGCGCCAGTCACAGTACCTCAGTCAACTTATCCAAATCGGCTATAGTAAAAGTTTTTCAGCTTTCGAGTAGAGTTAACAAGAATAAACATGAGTAAAGAGTGATTGTGAAACTCATATTGTCTAAGGCAGATATGTGAGCAAATATTAAGCCAATATATAACCACTTACTCTAAAAAGAGCTAACGCTGAAAGTCTTGATAAACGTAACACGTCAGATAATGTACATGACAGTTACGTGACCCACACCGAAGTATACGACATAAGGTTCGTTGTACGAGTTATCAGTGTCTGACAGATTGCTATGAAGATGCTACCAGGAAATGCACAACTTAACTGAGTGACTGGCCATGCAACTCTATTCGTCAACTTGCTCAGTCTACCCAACTACATTTGCAATACTTTCTGATACATTACACGCGTATTCCTAATTGAAATGTGAACCCTGAGCCACATCCCACAGAAACACTACCGCATATCTTGCTTGACTGTACTTCCTTTTATTCTGAATGTGATTTTGACGAGTGAAGGGCGATCAGAAAGTTTTAGTTAGAAGGCAGTACAGTCCAGTATGGTATACCAATCTGGGTTGAGTTGGGTTGTGTTTGGGAGGAGACCAGACAGCGAGGTCATTGCTCTCATCGGTTTACGGAAGAATGGGGAAGAAAGTCGGCCGTGCCCTTTCAAAGGAACCATCCCGGCATTTGCCTGGAGTGATTTAGGGAAATCACCGAAAACCTAAATCAGGATGGCCGGACGCGGGATTGAACCGTCGTCCTCCCGAATGCGGGTCTAATGTGCCAGCCACTGCGCTACCTCGCTCGGTACCAATCGGGCAAAACCACCAGGTTGAAGACACCTGTTAGGTAAAACAACGTGTCCTGCTGCGTGAAGACGTTCGTAACTGCCTGCTGCAAATCCTCGTCCGATAATCGTCAACTTTACAAGACCTTTTTAAGGGACTACATGCAAACTGATAATCTCTTGTGGCAGATCAGGTCAACAGAGGTTTCCGACAGACATGCTGCCCCATGCACTTCCAAGAACCAAATAAGAGCACTTCAGTACTGTTTGGACACATTTGGTAATACACACTAATGCTGCCATAATTCATGTTTCTGCATCTATCGTATTCACAGCAGTAAGACACGAATACCACATTAATCCGTTACATAAATGTCACTGCTTATGTAGAGGCATTGATATGTTGCAGATACGCTGTAGCAACGCCCTCAAACAGAAACTTTTTGATCACTCCTGATAACAATAATCCAGCACAAAATTATGTCACGAGGAATAACACCAAGAAAATGAAGTATATGTAGCTCTGCAGAACTCCATTGTCTGATGACTGATGTGACATGTGAAAGGGACTATTACAGTCTGTTGTAATTTTGTAAATGCAACATGCTCCTCTCGGCCTCTCCTCTAAAAACATCGAGATAATTAAATATAGACATTTACTAATCATATAACAGGAAAGTGTGAAATAAAACCACGTAACTTCACCCCGGAGACCACAAAGATAGTCTTGAGGTCTAGTGTCTCGAGAAAAATATAAACAATCCTTACATCTGCATTTTTTCGCCGGCCGGGGTGGCCGAGCGGTTCTAGGGGCTACAGTCTGGAACCGCGCGACCGCTACGGTCGCAGGTTTCAATCCTGCCTCGGGCATGGATGTGTGTGATGTCCTTAGGTTAGTTAGGTTTAATTAGTTCTAAGTTGTAGGGGACTGATGACCTTAGAAGTTAAGTCCCATAGTGCTCAGACCACTTTAAACATTTTTGCATTTGTTCGATAATGCTACGAAAATTAAGAATCGCATTGCTGAAAACACAGCTGAGCTACCTTATTTTTACTGAAGTTAATCGATTTCCGTTCAGAATCAGACATTCTTTCGATTTCCAAAAGACTAAATTCAATTCAGTTTCGATATGTCCACTTGCAATCCCAAATGCCGCTTATAGAATGTTCTATTATTATTACTAACCCTCTTATGTGTAACAATTTGTGGAGTAAAAGCGTACCAAAGAAGCACTCCATATGCTTAAGTGGGTACTTAGACGAATTAACCAATTTAGAATAACCATTAAAAAAAGTAATTTGTTGGAAAGCATGGTAATTGATGTAACACTTTCTTACGCTAAGAATGGTGAAAAGAGCAAAACCACCAAACGATAAGTAGTAGAGGTACTTGAGTTATACACTGAGGAGAAAAAAGCCATTGCATACAACCTAATGTGTTCTCGGGTCTCCTTTTGCTCGCTGTAGCGCAGGAAATCGACGTGGAATGGACTCAACAAGTCATTGCAGGTCCTCTGCAGATATATTGAGCATATGCTGCTCTTTCATGGACCAAATTTTCGGAAGTGTTATTGGTGCACGATTTTCCCACGAACAGACCTGTCCGCGCATTGTCATTCATAAAAACTGCGTCGTTGTTTCGGAACTTGTAGCCCACGAGTGGCAGCATGTTGTCTCCAAGCAGCCAGATATAATCATTTACACTCAATGACCCAGACCATACCAAATAAACATAGCCATTACCATTCTGAAGCCATCGCAAGCTGGCACAGCGCCTTGTTGACAACCTGGAATCAAAGCTTTGTCGGTTCTGCGCCACACTCGACCATCAGCCCTTACTAAGTGAACTCGGACTCATCTGACAAGGCCACGGTTTCACCGACGTCTAGGGCGCAACCGATATTGTCACGAGGCCAGGAGAGGCGTTGCCGGTAATGTCACACTGTTAGAAAAAGCATTCGTGTCCGTCGTCTGCTGCCATAGTCAATTAACGCCTAGTTTAGCCGCACTATCCTAACGTTCGTCGTACGTCCTACTTTGATTTCCGTGGTTATTTCACGCAGAGTTGCTTTTGTGTTAAACTGACATCTCTACCAAACGCCGCTGGTCTGGGTCGTTAAGTGAAAGCCGTCTACCACTGCGTTGTCCGTGGTGAGAGGTATTGCCTGAAACTGGGTAGCCTGTTCACACTTTTGACGCTGTGGATCTCGGAATATTCAATTCCCTAATGATTTCCGAAATGGAATGTCCCATGCGCCTAGCTCCAACTACCATAACGAGTTAATTCCGTTCATGTGGCCTAAACGCGAGGTGGCCAGATAATATGTGCGGAGTCAGCTGTAGCCGGCGGCCCGCAAACATTGTAGTCATCGTGACGAAGCCACCTGGGTCTGGAAATCTGAGGTGCAGGGATGCAGAACAAGAGCAGGAAGTAAATGTTAATATACTGATTTCCAGCAACTTATATTCCTTCAACATGGTTCTTGATTATGAGTGCATCAGCAGACCCACATCAAGAGAATATTAATGTTGTTGTTGTTGTTGTCTTCAGTCCTGAGACTGGTTTGATGCAGCTCTCCATACTACTCCATCCTGTGCAAGCTTCTTCATCTCCAAGTACCTACTGCAACCTACATACTTCTGAATCTGCTTAGTGTATTCATCTCTTGGTCTCCCTCTACGATTTTTACTCTCCACGCTGCCCTCAAATGCTAAATTTGTGATCCCTTGATGCCTCAAAACATGTCCTACCAACCGATCCCTTCTTCTATTCAAGTTGTGCCACAAACTTCTCTTCTCTCCAATCCCATTCAATACCTTCTCATTAGTAACGTGATCTATCCACCCTGTCTTCAGCATTCTTCTGTAGCGTCACATTTCGAAAGCTTATATTCTCTTCTTGTCCAAACTAGTTATCGTCTATGGTTCACTTCCATACATGGCTACACTCCAAACAAATACTTTCAGAAACGACTTCCTGATACATAAATCTATATTCGATGCTAACAAATTTCTCTTCTTCAGAAACGCTTTTCTTGCCATTGCCAGTCTACATTTTATATCCTCTCTACTTCGACCATCATCAGTTATTTTGCTCCCCAAATAGCAAAACTCCTTTACTACTTCAGGTGTCTCATTTCCTAATCTTATTCCCGCAGCATCACCTGACTTAATTCGACTACATTCCATTATCCTCGTTTTGCTTTTGGTGATGTTCATCTTATACCCTCCTTTCAAGACACTGTCCATTCCGTTCAACTACTCTTCCAAGTCCTTTGCTGTCTGCGACAGAATTACAATGTCATAGGCGAACCTCAAAGTTTTTACTTCTTCTCCACGAATTTTAATACATACTCCAAATTTTTCCTTTGTTTCCTTTACTGCTTGCTCAATATACAGATTGAATAACATCGGGGAGAGGCTACAACCCTGTCTCACTCCTTTCCCAACCACTGCTTCCCTTTCATGCCCGTCGACTCTAATAACTGCCATCTGGTTTCTGTACAAATTGTAAATAGCCTTTCGTTCCCTGTATTTTACGCCTGCCACCTTCAGAATTCGAAAGAGAGTATTCCAGTCAACATTGCCAAAATCTTTCTCTAAGTCTACAAATGCTAGAAACGTAGGTTTGCCTTTTCTTAATCTTTCTTCTAAGATAAGTCGTAAGGTCAGTACTGCCTCACGTGTTCCAACATTTCTACGGAATCAAAACTGATCCTCCCCGAGGTTCGCATCTACCAGTTTTTCTATTCATCTGTAAAGAATTCGCGTTAGTATTTTGCAGCTGTGACTTGTTAAACTGATAGTTCGGTAATTTTCACATCTGTGAGCACCTGCTTTCTTTGGGATTGGAATAATTATATTCTTCTTGAAGTCTGAGGGTATTTCGCCTATCTCATACATCTTGCTCACCAGCTGGTAGAGTTTTGTCATGACTGGCTCTCCCAAGGACGTCAGTAGTTCTAATGGAATGTTGTCTACTCCGGGGGCCTTGTTTCGGCTCAGGTCTTTCAGTGCTCTGTCAAACTCTTCACGCAGTATCTTATCTCCGATTTCGTCTTCATCTAGATCCTGTTCCATTTCCATAATATTGTTCTCAAGTACATCGCCCTTGTATAAACCTTCTGTATACTCCTTCCACCTTTCTGCCTTCACTTCTTTGCTTAGAACTGGGTTGCCATCTGAGCTATTTTAATACACGTGGTTCTTTTCTCTCCGAAGGTCTCTTTAATTTTCCTGTAGGCAGTATCTATCTTACCCTAGTGAGATAAGCCTGTACATCCTTACATTTGTCCTCTAGCCATCCCTGCATAGAAATTTTGCACTTCCTGTCAATCTCATTTTTGAGACGCTTGTATTCCTTTTTGCCTGCTTCATTTACTGCATTTTTATATTTTCTCCTTTCATTAATTAAATTCAATATTTCTTCTTATACGTAAGGATTTCTAGCAGCCATTGTCTTTTTACCTACTTGATCCACTGCTGCCTTCACTACTTCATCCCTCTGAGCTACCAATTCTTCTTCTACTGTGTTTCTTTCCCCCATTCCTTTCAATTGTTCCCTTATGCTCTCCTTGAAACTCTGTACAACCTCTGGTTCTTTCAGCTTATCCATATCCCATGTCCTAAATTCCCACTTTTTTGTAGTTTCTTCAGTTTTAACCTACAGGTCATAACCGATAGATTGTGGTCAGAGTATACATCTGTCCCTGGAAATGTCCTACAATTTAAAACCTGATTCCTAAATCTCTGTCTTACCATCATGTAATCTATGATACCTTTTAGTATCTCCAGGAATCTTCCATGTATACAACCTTCTTTTATGATTCTTGAACCAAGTGCTAGCTATGATTAAGTCATGCACTGTGCAAAACTCTACGAGACGGCTTCCTCTTTCATTTCTTACCCCAATCCTTAATCACCTACAATGTTCCCTTCTCTCCCTTTTCCTACTGATGAATTCCAGTCACCCATGACTATTATACACTCCTGGAAATTGAAATAAGAACACCGTGAATTCATTGTCCCAGGAAGGGGAAACTTTATTGACACATTCCTGGGGTCAGATACATCACATGATCACACTGACAGAACCACAGGCACATAGACACAGGCAACAGAGCATGCACAATGTCGGCACTAGTACAGTGTATATCCACCTTTCGCAGCAATGCAGGCTGCTATTCTCCCATGGAGACGATCGTAGAGATGCTGGATGTAGTCCTGTGGAACGGCTTGCCATGCCATTTCCACCTGGCGCCTCAGTTGGACCAGCGTTTGTGCTGGACGTGCAGACCACGTGAGACGACGCTTCATCCAGTCCCAAACATGCTCAATGGGGGACAGACCCGGAGATCTTGCTGCCCAGGGTAGTTGACTTACACCTTCTAGAGCACGTTGGGTGGCACGGGATACATGCGGATGTGCATTGTCCTGTTGGAACAGCAAGTTCCCTTGCCGGTCTAGGAATGGTAGAACGATGGGTTCGATGACGGTTTGGATGTACCGTGCACTATTCAGTGTCCCCTCGACGATCACCAGAGGTGTACGGGCAGTGTAGGAGATCGCTCCCCACACCATGATGTCGGGTGTTGGCCCTGTGTGCCTCGGTCGTATGCAGTCCTGATTGTAGCGCTCACCTGCACGGCGCCAAACACGCATACGACCATCATTGGCACCAAGGCAGAAACGACTCTCATCGCTGAAGACGACACGTCTCCATTCGTCCCTCCATTCACGCCTGTCGCGACACCACTGGCGGCGGGCTGCACGATGTTGGGGCGTGAGCGAAAGACCGCCTAACGGTGTGCGGGACCGTAGCCCAGCTTCATGGAGACGGTTGCGAATGGTCCTCGCTGATACCCCAGGAGCAACAGTGTCCCCAATTTGCTGGGAAGTGGCGGTGCGGTCCCCTACGGCACTGCGTAGGATCCTACGGTCTTGGCGTGCATCCGTGCGTCGCTGCGGTCCGGTCCCAGGTCGACGGGCACGTGCACCTTCCGCCGACCACTGGCGACAACATCGATGTACTGTGGAGACCTCACGCCCCACGTATTGAGCAATTCGGCGGCAAACTGGCTGACACTGACGGCGGGGGTGCACAAATGCTGCGCAGCTTGCGCCATTCGACGGCCAACACCGCGGTTCCTAGTGTGTGTCCGCTGTGCCATGCGTGTGATCATTGCTTGTACAGCCCTCTCGCAGTGTCCGGAGCAAGTATGGTGGGTCTGACACAACGGTGTCAATGTGTTCTTTTTTCCATTTCCAGGAGTGTAGTTTCGTCTCCCTTCACTACCTGAATAATTTCTTTTTTGTCATCAATCATTTCATCAATTTCTTCATCAACTGCAGAGCTAGTTGGCATATAAACTTGTACTACTGTAGTAGGCATGGGCTTTGTGTCTATCTTGGCCACAATATAGCGTTCACTATGCTGTTTGTAGTAGCTTACCCGCACTCCTATTTTTTATTCATTATTAAACCTACTCCTACATTAGCCCTATTTGATTTTGTATTTGTAACCCTGCATTCACCTGACCAAAAGTCTTGTTCCTCCTGCCACCGAACTGCACTAGTTCCCACTATATGTAACTTTAACATATCCATTTCCCTTTTTAAATTTTCTAACCTACCTGCCCGATTAAATGAGCTGATATTGCACGCTCAGTTCCGTAGAACGCCAGTTTCTTTCTCCTGATAACGACATCCTCCTGAGTACTCCCCGCCCGGAGATCCAAATGGGGGACTATTTTACCTCCGGAATATTTTACCCAAGAGGACGCCATGATCATTTAATCATACAGTAAAGCTGCATGTCCTCGAGAAAAATTACGGCTGTAGTTTCCCCTTGCTTTCAGCCGTTCGCAGTACCAGCACAGCAAGGTCGTTTTGGTTAATGTTGCAAGGCCAGATCAGTCAATTATCCAGACTGTTGCCCCTGCAACTACTGAAAAGGCTGCTGCCCCTCTTCAGGAACCACTTATTTGTCTGGCCTCTCAACAGAAACCTCTCCCTAGTGGTTGCACCTACGGTACGGCTATCTGCCATTATGCTAATTGATTTATGACTCCCTGGAGATAAGTATTGTTATACTAATTGATTTATTATCCTCTGGGGATAATCTATACTTCTGAGAAACCCCACACCCCTCCCCCTCCCTCAACTTCTTCCCCCACCCCTCTGGTAAAAGGGATTGCCACACCTTCCCCACCTCAGTCCAGTTCTGAGAAACTTTTGCCCCAACTTAAAAATCAGCCAACCTTCCTCCCTGTCCACGCTTCGCCCTCCCCTCCCTGTGTCACTTTTCATATAAAAATGTTTGGTGCAAAATATCTCAACTGTGGTATCTCCACTCTTATGACCTCGCCTCAAAACCTATTGGTGGATACTGCATCGGTCACACAACTCATCGGTGTCCTTTTGATTGTTCTGTCCGCCGGCTACAGAAATGCAGGAGTGCTGGGAACTGCGCTGTGTGGGACATTCCATCTTTACACACGCACTTGTCTGGAGAGGCCCCTCACACACTGACCACGTCGGCAGTTTGTCGACCATCTCCCGAAAGCTCCGGGCGCTACCGCTGCCAGCCAGGGGAGGATCTAAGCCAGCGTTCCTCCAGCGTTCCTATGAGCGTTATCCTACAACGTCTGACAGTTTCCTAGTTCCTCTCCACCTCACATGGTGACGAGGTTAATGTGATGAAACAACTGCCTTGTACAACAAAGAAAACATTGATTCTTTGCAAAGAGGCATATCTGTGTGCCTCTAGTCCACTCGAAAACTTCATACAACCGCTGCTCGAAGAGTTTTCTGGTAAACCAAACTGACAATTGTCCTACAGCCCTTCTGCTTCAAACACACACATATCACAGTTTAATACAGACTACCACAACTGATTGAACGTAATGTAACACACGCACACGAGAAACACATACATCTATTGTAACACCGCACCCGTCGCTTATCTGGTTTTGGCGTGTGTTCACCCCAGGTAATTAACTAACAGATCAACAGAGAGTACAAAACTTCCGCAATGTCGGATAACGCAAAGAAAGTAATAAGGCCCTGTGACTCCTGATTGAACTGTGGTGGCAGTGTTGACATTAATTGATTCAGAATTGATCCCTTTTAATTAAAAAGGGGGGCACATTGATGTTATATTCAGCTATTGAACACCAGATGCAAATGTTGAACATTAAATTAATTAAGAAAGTAACTTCGGAAGTCAACTACTTGATTGAAAATAGATGCAATCGATTTGCACAAATTTATTTTAACTCACGAACTTCAATCATCACATTATATGACTCTCCTATCAGGCAGTGGTAATAAATTGCGTTTGCGTGGAGTAAAGCGCGATAACTCCTATCGACTGACCCAGGCGTAAAGCGAAGTGCGGGAAGAATTCTACAATACACGTCCCATGAAACCCTCGTGGAAACTTTGCTCACATGATCCACCAAATTAATCACTATCCTAACTCAAGCCGGAGCTGGCGCAATATCACCGAATTGGCAGGGCGTCGTCGTTGTGTGGACGTCGGCCGACCTTGTGTTGCTGCAAGACTGCGCTCGTCTATTCACTTCTAGCTATTTTGCTCAGTACATAGCTGAATGAAAACTTTCTATCTCCAGGCTCAATCATTCCGTTTGCTAAGTCCTAAACTGCAGAGATGCTCACTCTTTCTCAGACAAGCTGAGCAAAGAACGCCACATCCACACTCTAGTCAAGCTGGGAACGGAAGACTTCTATGGAGACTTCTGCCAGTCCGCTCTTCGTCTCGGTTTCCCCTCCAGCAAAATCACTTCCGCCAATTGCAGAACAAGTCAAGTTAATTATGCATCGCTTCCCAGTGCCGACCAATGCGTGCTCCGGGAAGTGAACAAATTCGGACAAAATTTCCCTTCATCTCAATTTCTGCTATTTAGCTCCTCCCAGGCCACCCATCAAGGTTAGCATCTGCACAAATCACCAACTTTTCCGGAATTATGACTCCCAGAAGAGTACCACAAATTCCTTGCTCTTATGTTCCCATCATAGGCCGGCATATTTCATTCTGTCGCTCTTCACCTGATTTACTTGTTGACCGCTCCACCGTAGCTTTGCGTGGCTTTCTCACATGTTTCGCTGAAAACAGGACGATGGACATTTATCAACAGGTGTACAGGTTCTCCGTCTGCCCCCCGGTACACCAGCATGGGGTCAACCACCCCCTCTCACTGTCACTCATCTTAAGGCTGCTGGAGGCTGCGCCCAGTTACTGCTTTCTCTGAGTTTGAGCTTTCTTAAGCTGCTTATTGTCGCTTCCCTTCACCGCTCCCCAGCCTGGCCGCAGTCAACTCTGAATACTTCCTTGGGATAAACTAGCCTCCAGTAAATCGACGTGTTTCCAAAAAAGTTTTCATGTTGCGTGAATTACTTTAAAACCATCACCCAACATTAATTATTCCAATGCGTTCATACTATACCCTCTACAAGATGCATTGTGACTTGTCAGTCATTTTTTTTCAGCTCTACTGTTCACTCAACGTGAGTTCGGTGATCTTTAATGACTTCATGTAAGGGGCATAGTTCTTGCCATCTTACAATATTCCATATTTAGTAATTAAATTTCTAGAAGAGAAACACTATCCATAGTGCTACATATATGAGAGGTCCTTATGCACCATCATCTGAGAATACCAGCACCATCCTCCACTTCTTCCATCAAACATACAAAATCGTGAAGGCAGTCCAAAGCATACTCAGTAGTTCTCAAAGAGAGCGCTCTCCCATCAGTTCCTCAAGAAACAATAGGAACCCAGCATTCGCTTCCTCTACCACCTGAATATTGATGGGAGCCAATATTAGTGCATAAACGCTACATCTGGTCACGTGACATTGTGGGTATTTAAGAGGATGTGCTCTCATTTGCAATCTATCAGTGGAAGGACCATAAAGCGTCAAAAGCAGCTAAGATCCCCATCTGTCTCTGTCTCACAGAAGAAGTGTAGGGGTAAGAACATGTGGTTTATCCCAGTATCCTTGTTCAACATCATGTCTTTGTTTGGGGATTATTATTGTTTCTTCTTTTTTGTTTAGCAACCTCCTGTATAACCAAACCAGCAGCGACCTCCAGTTTGTCTTGAACAGCAGCAGCCACAGACCTGCCTGGGGCCAGCAGTGGCAGCAGCACTATGGGTCTTTGTAGCACACCTGACTAAAATAATGGAGCAGCAAAATTATCTGTTTATTGATGAAGACACCCAGCTACTCTCCATCTCTCAGAATAATGGTGATGGGGAACATATACAACACAGTGCACATCATTGCTGGTCTCCATCATATGTACCATCCCATAACATTCTGGTGCTACGGCAAGGACACAGTGCTGATGTGAGAGAAAGAAGCTGCCAGTTCCTCCCATTATTCTATTGCTTTTCACTTCAACTTATAATTTAACAGTTAGCGGTTCAAACCGCGTAAATATTTGTATGTAAGCATTAGTGGACAATGACTGGCATGCTGTATTAGAGATCGAAAATGCACTGAGAAGTGTTAAAGTATAGTTCATGGAAATGGAATGGGATGAAATATGTCATGCAGACACTTACGTTAATCAACAGGTGACATCCAAGTATTGTCTGTCTCCTCATCTCCTGGATTTTTACTATGCTAACCCAGTGCTACCTATTATATCATTGTGTGACAGTGAGGCGCTCAGGGTAAGAGCAGGGGCTGATCCATTTATCTGCAATACTCCACTATTAAAAACTTGTTTAGATGGTGCTATCCCTTTAGTTAGAAAGACTGAACCATGTGCTTCCTCATGTTAAGCTAAGGGGTTACTCACCACTTTGAGGGAAATAAACGCTGAATTCTGCCCCTTCAAGAAAATTTTATTTGCCAATTTCTGTACAGGTGTGATGATAAAGAAACAATCAGTTGGTTTATTTCATGCAGTGCGTCATATGAATGACTTCTGATAAAAATTACGCGTGTCCCACAAACAGTGCTCTTAATTTGCTGTACCTCTCACAAAAATGTTACTACTATCAGTAATTTCAGTGAAATGTCAAGAAAACTGTTACAGCCGCAAACTGTCTGAATAACGTGATTTTTACATTACAGCCTACATCATGCACAAGGGGTCCCAGCTATCTTCTCCACCCAAAATATCCCTCGAACAATAATAGCTACTGGAAAACGATTTTAACCGGTATCAATGTAGGCTGGAGCCCATAAATGTACATATTTGGAAACATACTAAAACGAAAGCATATGTGTTTTTTAACACAAACTTATATTTTTTTTAAATGGTCCTCCTATATTTTTTTCTTCAGCAATCCATAGCATGACAAAGCACATACACAATGGCGTTGATTGCATCACAATATTCCCATTACATCCCGAGATGTTAAGACGCGAATTTGAAGCTTGAAACGCCCGACATGCGCTGCTAGCGCACGTCCTGAGTCTCAGGCGTGAACCCCATGCTGCCCGTAATCGCGATGTGATTGACATGCGGAATCACACTTCCATACTTATCAAGAGGTTCGAAACGAATAATACGGTCTGCTGCCATCATGCATTAACGTCGTGTATTCCAGCAGGTATTTATCCCATAGTCTAGGGTTGATGCGGTGCTGTAACATATCTGTGTACCGCAACGTTAGTCACAAAGTTAACGTTAAAACTTGATTTTACTGTAGATCTAGCGCAGGTGACAGTTAATCATTCACTCGTAATAGTAAAATTCATGTTGATGGTTTTAGTGAAACGAGCAAGTGGACTAAAAGTTTTACCGATGCTTAGGTAAAAATGTTTTGATTTGGGAAGTTCAGGTGGGACATAGAATATGAATGTAAACATGTTTAACCAATTACTTTTATTATCACATAATTATCAATGCTATGTTTATCTAATGCGTTAAGGACAAATTGTTGCAAACAAATGTTTCTTAACATCACTGGGTAAAAAGGCCCTTTGTAGAAACTTCCACTGTGATACCAGCACTACATACTAAACGTAGCGTTCACATCTCATGCTCAAAGTGATGCCCATTGGCTTGCATACATAGGGTCACTCTGCGGATGAAGGATGCCCTACTTCGTGCTACTGTTTCCTCTTTGATGGCTGTACAAGCATCAATAATGCGTTGCTTCATGTCCTCTGGTGTTGTTGGTTCATGTTGGTAAACAGCATCCTTCACTGATCCCCAAAGAAAATAATCCAGCTGTGTAAGGACCGAAGATCGTGCAGGCCACCTAACTGGGCCACTTCGTCCAATCCACCTACCAGGGAACTTATGGTTCAGAAGTCGTCGTGCTCGTAAGGGCATCCGTCAAGCTCATACCACATGACCTTTCTCCGGTTCAGAGGTACGGTGTCCAAGAGAACAGGAAGATTGTGTCGCATAAATCTGGAGTATTGTCTGCAATTTTGGATGTCATTTATAAAGAAAGGTCCGGTAATGGTATCTCCAATAGTCCGACACCAAACATTAACATTCCACGAACGTTGATGCTCTACCTGACGTAGCCATTTTGGATTGTCTGCGGACCAATAATGCATATTTCTCATATTGACAATTCCTTTGTTGGAGAATGATGCCTCGTCGGTAAAGAGAACATCTGCAAAAAAATTTGGATTAGTCAGAAGGTTTTGCTCAGCCCACCGACAAAATGTTACCCTATTGCGGAAGTCATTTCCATGAAGATCCTGGTGTAAATGAACATGGTAAGGATGAAATTTATGACGTTTTAGAATACGCTGTGCCCTTGATTTCGACCCACCAACTTCACGTTCAATTTGACGTGTGCTGATTTGAGGATTCACAGCTCTGGTAGCGAGCACAGCTACTTCAGCACGTTCATCTGTGCGTGTTCTAGAACGATGTCGAGGTCTTGGATTTAAGCTTCCCATTTTACGTAGACGAGATGTGAGACGACCAAACATCCGGTGCGAAGGCGATGGCTTGTCAGGGAATCTTCTTCGTCCACCTACAACAGGTATGTAGAGTAGGGTAGAAAACAGACATATTAACTTAATAATCATAATGTTCGCTAACAGTACTATCAACAAACAAGCAATCTCATAACGTATTTCCCGTCAACGTAGATCAGCAGCATTTTTACCATATCTTCATGTGTGTACATTATACTGTACAGTATAAGCTCCACAAGACAACGTTTATTCACAATGTGTACTACCTCGGTGCCGTCACTAGATTACTCTGATGCACGACTACACTGGCAAGCGGTGTACAGCACGCCAAAGCAACAACAAATGGGATGCTCGGAGGGTGGTGGAGTACAGGAGTTTGCATGGGTCGCAAATCATAAACAAGGCGAAGTGGTAACTGTGGCAGTAGTGGGAACTACGTTGGACAGTTGACTAGGTAGAGCCAGGCCCTGCGCGACAGGCAGAATGAGTCATTTAACGCATTAGCTAAACCTTATTTTGGGTGTGCAGTATAAATAAGACAACCTGACGTTTGTACGCAGATCGATACTGGTTCATATTGTGTAAGTAGATACGTAACACGTGCAAGAGGAAAACCATTATGTGCTTATGAGAGCTGATGGCAGCAGACAGTATTATTCGTTTCGGACCTCTTGATAAGTATGGAGGTGTGATTACACATGTCAATCACATCCCGATTACGGGCAGCATGGGGTTCACGCCTGAGACTCAGGACATGCGGTAGTAGCGCATGTCGGGTGTTTGAAGCGTCAACTTCGCGTCTCAATATCTCGGGATGTAATGGGAATATTGAGAAGCAATCAACGCCATTGTGTATGTGTTTTGTCATGCTATGGATTGCTGAAGAAAAAAAATAGGAGGACCATTTAAAAAAAAACATAAGTTTGTGTTAAAAACACATATGCTTTCGTTTTATTATTATGTCTCCAAAAATGTACATTCATCGTCCCCAGCCCTACATTGATACCGGTGAAAGTCATTTTCCAATAGCTGTTATTGTTCCAGAGATATTTGGGTGGACAAGATAGCTGGGACAGCCAACAGCCTTGCCCCAATGGTAAAACCATTTCCCATGCAAATCACCTAAGTTAAGCACTGTCAGGCTGGGCTAGCTCTTCAGTAGGTAACCATCTGGTCTACCACGGGCTGTTGGCAAGTGGGATGCACTCAGCCCTTCTGAGGCAAACAGGTGAGCTACTTGATTGAGAAGCAGCAGGTAATGCCTCATAACTGACATACGGTAGAGAGAACAGTGTGCTTACCACACGCAACTCCATATCTGCATCCAGTGATGCATCTGGATTGAGACAGACATGGCGGCTGGTCGGTAACATTAGACCTACAAATATATATACACACATCAAAAAAAGTTTAGCATCAGGCCAGTTTCCAGAACTACTGAATATAAACGTTGACTGTAGATGTTGTATCACAGACACAGTGTCTTTGACTGTTCAGAGATGTCACTAAACCCACTTGAAGATGTAAACAACCATACTTGACAGCGCCTATTAGACGGAGAGGGTATGACAGCCGATTAGTTCCAATCATTCCATCAGCAAGAAGGTATGCAGCTCGTGGTGTCTGTAGTTCAACCATGCCTAGGACTGTCAATACCGCTGTTCGATCCTGTCGGCATTGTTACTTTCTGCTACGAAGGGCTCTCTACAAGCGAAGTGTCCAGGCATCTCAGGGTGAACCAAAGCGATGTTACTCGGACATGGAGGAGATACTGAGAGACAGGAACTGTCGATGACATGCCTCGCTCAGGACGTCCAAGGGCTACTACTTTAGTGGATGACCGCTACCTACGGATTATGGCCCGGATTAACCCCGACAGCATCGCCACAATGTTGGGCAACGCTTTCTGTGCAGCTACAGGAAGTTGTGTTACGACTCGAATTGTGCAGAAAAGGCTGCATGATGTCCAACATCATTCCTAACATCCATGGCGAAGTCCATCTCCGCAACCATGACACCATGCATTGCGATACAGATGGGCGCAACAGCAAGTTGAATGGACCGCTCAGAATTGGCATCACGTTCTCTTCACTGATACGCATACGCCTTCACCCAGACGTTTGTCGGAGACGTGTTTGGAGACAACTCAATCAGGCTGAACGCCTTAGACGCACTGTCCAGCGAGTGCAGCAAGGTGGAGGTTGCCTGTTGTTTTGAGGTTTTGGGGAAAACGTGCGCCGCTGGCTGTCATGGAAGGCTCCGTAACGGCTGTATGATACGTGAATACCATCATCCGACCAATAGTGCAACCATATTAGCAGCATATTGGTGGCGCAGTCGTCTTCATGGACGACAATTCGCGCCCCCTCAGTGCTCGTCTTGTGAATAACTTCCTTCAGGAAAATGGCCTCTCTCGACTAGAGTGGCCAGCATGTTCTCCAGAAATGAAGCCTATCAAACATGTCTGAGATAGACTGTAAAGGGCTGTTTATCGAAGACGTGACTCACCAACGACTTTGAGGAATCTAAGCTGAATCGCCATTGGGGAGTGGGACAATCTGGACCAAGAATGCCTTTACGAACTTGTGGATAGTATGCCATGACGAATACAGGCATGTATCAGTGCAAGAGAGTGTGCTACTGGGTATTAGAGGTAATGGTGTGTGCAGCAATCTGGACCACTATCTCTGAAGGTCTCACTGTATGGTGGAAAAAAGGGCAGAAAACGATGTTTATGTTGATCTATATTCCAAAATTCTGTACAGGTCCTGGAACTCTCGGAACTGATGTGATGCAAATATTTTTTGTTGTTTTGGTCGCCATATGGATGTTGACGTATTTTACTTAAAACATTCTCCAGAATCGTGAACCCTCCGCCACACACCGTCAGGTTGCTTGCGGAGTATGGATGTAGATGTAGATGTAGAAATAGTTGGTATGGGATGATGCCAGTCTCCTTATAGCTTTCAAAGAAGACAATTTCAATTTAAAACTCATTCATCAGGCGCATGTAGGAACCGAAATATCATTGAGATATTTTGTAAAAGTATGTGTAGAATTCTGGAATCATATACAGTACAGGTTTCTTGTTATTCATAAATCAAGAAAATTGAATGACAGTAGGTATCGATGCAACTTTCAGGAGTTTCTTTACATTTTGGTATGAAAACGGTTATGAGTGCATGAGTTTACATCACATCATGATAGAGTTCACTTGTATGTCAGGCACTCAGCGAGAGTGGATAGGTGCATATAGACAGAAAGTGTGTCTATACATAGTTGGAAACTTTCAGCCCCTGGAATGTAGAGTTAAGGACCTAGAGACATATGGCAAGTCTTTCTGGGACTATTCAGTGAGTAGATGCTAGGATTGAGGAACTAGAGATGTACCCTGGGAGAATTCCGAGTAAGAAAGTAAATACTTAGGTGCACTGGTTGATGGAATGGAAAGGACACAACATAAATGTAAAGGTTGAAAAAAGTGGATGAACTGAGCTTTACGGAGAAGACAGGTAAACTCCAATGGAAGACTCTGCAGGAGAGACGCTCAGTAGCTCGGTACTGGCTTTTGTTGAAGTTTCGAGAACATACCTTCACCGAAGAGTCAAGCAGTGTATTGCTCCCTCCTACGTATACCTCGCGAAGAGACCATGAGGATAAAATCAGAGAGATTAGAGCCCACACAGAAGCATTCCGACAATCCTTCTTTCCACGAACAATACGAGACTGGAATAGAAGGGAGAACCGATAGAGGTACTCAAGGTACCCTCCACCACACATCATCAGGTGACTTGCAGAGTATGGATGTAGATGTAGATGTAGAACTGTATGTACGGTGCCTTCACAATTGTGTGTCTTGCATGGAATGCATGAAGGAGGTGCTGGTGTTCTCAAATGTTAGTACATGCAAGACTTCTGATATATTGAGCCCCATGGCGAGTGTTTCCCTTTCCTCGAAATAAATTATTTCATCTTAAAAATATGTGTGTGATTCTCATTTATATATCTATCTTGCATTATGAACCATTGTTTATGAGTGGCTGTTTTTTAACTACAATTTTGACTTAATGACAGTAGTGAGGTATCTTCCATCTGTTGTCTAGCATATACTGAATGAGAATCTGTGCATGTTTCAAGCACCATGGCTGTAGCGTAACTGTCAGTTTCGTTTCCCTGAGAAATCTTCCAGCAGTAATTGTAGAACCATTTCAAGTAGAACTGTGCACTGTCGCACACAGTAACGCCTCGTTACAAAGAATCGATATATTTTTTTTTTTTGGTGCACTACGTAGTTATTTTATCACCTCAGAGAGAGACTTGCAGTATGAGACACTGTAGGATAACTCCTACAGACGGGTACAGGAAGAATGCTGCGTTTGAACCTCACCCAGCTGGCGGCGGTGATGCCCAGACCTAACGGGAGATGGACACGCAGGTGCCGATACGGTGAAGGTGT
Organism: Schistocerca gregaria; assembly: GCF_023897955.1. Lineage (NCBI taxonomy): Eukaryota > Metazoa > Arthropoda > Insecta > Orthoptera > Acrididae > Schistocerca > Schistocerca gregaria. Next base: position 760,476,530 of record NC_064922.1, read on the forward strand.
GAGTGGGTGCCTCCTTACGAGCTTGCATGCGAAGACACAATGCCCCATAGGGCACAGTCCTGGTATGTCTTTAGTTGGCAAATATTGAGTTCAGAAGAATTTGTCGCCAGATATTAGTTATGACGGGTGTTTTAAGTGAGCTTTTTCCCGCAAATCGCAATATTGCACACAGTCAACAATTTTGTGAGATATCTTCTGGAAAAATACCCAAATGAGCTGCAGCAGTCGAACGAAAGTGTCTATTCTATGTGGGAAACTGATGGATTAGGCATCGATGCAGTAAAGAGTTTTACCTAAGTGCACTGGTGTCCCCAACTGATTGTGGGATGACACCATAATAGTGGAGGTACACCAGCTGAGATATTTCCACCCATTTTTTTATTATATGGATGTGCAGGTGACAAGTTGCAGGAAGGGAGGTAGGTTGGCTGATTTCCCAGAGGGGAAACGTGGTTCAGAACTGAACTGGAGAGAGGAGTGGGTTGCAATACCTTTCCCCCAGAGAGGTGAGGGAGGACGGTGAGGGGAAGGGGAAGAGTGTGCAGCGTCTCAGATTATCGCCAGCAAGTAATAAATCAATTAGAAAAATCAATCGATTAGCATAGTAATAGATTAAGTAGATTACATTATCATCAGTAGCATACAAATTGATATCAAAAGCGATGTAGAAAGGACTTTGCTCCACAACTCATCGTTTCTCTTTAATTGTAGGTGTACTAAACTTCGCTATGTGAGGCTGTGTTGAAACTTAATTGGCAGCAGTCTCATACAACACTTCACTGCAGGCAAGGTCAGGTGAGTTTGATGGGCTAAACAAATGTGGCTGGCATAGAGGAATGCAGATCTGGCTGGTAGTATATTACTGATGTACGGTCATGTACCTTGTCAACTGCCATTTATTCTAACGGTGTATTATGTTCACGAGTGTGTTATCCAGCATGGTCTGTCATTGCAAGTTCTTTCAGAATCATCTAGTGTAAAATATGTTGTGCTTTTTAGGAAATAAAAAACATTAGTACTGCCTAGACATTTATGTTAAAATCAAATTTACTCAAATCTCAGAGAAACAACCAACAACACCACATTGCAGTCCACAGTATGGTGTCAAATATAATCGAATGCGCTATGATAATTACAATAATCATTCCTATACAACCACCTTAAAACTATGACATATCATTGCTAGTGTTACACAAAATATTTTCTTAACCAAATGGTGCAGCAGAGGAACAATTCACAAATACTTACCTGACGTTAGCTGGTAAGGAACCAGATAACTACATACACAAACTGCCAAACAACCTGTATACCATTCACCATACATGACATATCCCTACAACTGAACATAACGTTCAAAGTGGGCACGGTTATAATACTCACAAAGGCCCATACAGTTACACACGTGATCTCAACACTGTTGTAAAAATACCTCGCAGCAACACCCCTGCTTTCCTCATCATACCCAGCCAGCTCTGTGTCAACACTATTCTGCAGCAAACTCTGTTCATGTGCCACGCCAACTTCTATTTCCTGGGACCGCATTCCTCCAGATGTAGCAAAGCATGCTCCACACCATTCATCATTACATGTGACAGGCATTGCCCAGTCAAGTGAAAGGGTGTGTATGGAAATTATCGATATCAAACTTCTGCCAGCTGGCAGTTATATGCACACAACAGAGTCTCGCCCCCCCCCCCTCCCCCCAAAAAAGAAAGAATAAATTGGTGTGATCTTTCATTAGAGATCCATTAGAGATCAATGTCATCCTTAATCCTATCATGCATCTTAAGTTGGCTAAGGTGCAACCTGAACAATCTTCTAGTGGAGACAACTTGCAGTAAGAACTTTACTGGTGAGTTCACCATGACCACTCTACAATGTCTCACAAATGACGAGGCGATATTTGCGGTGCTATTGAGTCCTGTAGTTCAGTGCCCCAAAAGTTCTTTACATACACACAATCACTGATCCACAGTGAGATGGCATATATTCCCTTGTTACAGGTGAACACCTGCTTCCAGTGTGAAAGCCCTATATTTCTGCCAGTGGCCTTCCAATTGCTTTGATGACGTTTGAATTTTTATTCTCTGGAAGACTGTCTTTGACTTTCCCTAAATTACAGAGTGACGATTTCTCTGGGCAGGTAAGCATCAGTTTGGTAGGGGAGGTCCAGTGGGTTCATGAACTGTGGAGTTAAATACCAGACCCAGAGACTAGTCGCTCTTAAAGTGACGTTTCTGATGCATATAATGAGGACCAATTTAAGATTTATATTTGCCCTTTCAGCAAAAGAGGGCTGTGGCTGATAAATTGTAGTGGCTATGTGGTAAAACGAGAACATTTCAATTCCAAAGACTTAAATGCAGTGGCATTATCTCTTATGATGTCCTTCGGTGTCCCAAATATGGTGAATATGTTGCTCAAATGTCTGGTTGTTATACTGCTGGACAACAACCATACAAAACAGTAAAACCCATCCAGCATCACCAGAATGAATTTGTTTCCCAGCTTGGTATGCAACAGCTGTCCCAAAGATTCAGTAAAAACCCTGTTTTTAGTGTGCTCCGCTTGGTCTGAACTGATACGCCAGGTTGGTATTCTCACTGGATTTTGGCTCGACAGATTCCTCACACTTACTTACGGACGACCCTATCGAAGGTAGGCCAGATGAAATGTTCTTTCACCTTCTGAATGTCTGTGTACTCTCGCAAATGTCCCCCAAAGCAGGAGCGATGAAAATAATCAAACGCATTTGGTATCAGTTTTGAGGAAGACCAGAACAGATAAATGCTGAGTCAAATAATAGGTTTCCTTTAAATTTCTGGCCAATAATAGAATTTGGTGGTCTCAGCGAACGCACATAAGCTATTCTGATATTCTTCCAACGCTCTCAGCAGCTCTTCTCTGAAACAAGATTTTGAAAACTAGACATCAGTATGATTTATTTAAAAATGTTGTTTACCAAAATGAAAACAACGTTGTTTATAAAATGAGACTTATGCAACTATTTACGATTTAAAACCCTCAATTTATTTAACACACATATATAGTTCTTATTTTGTTTTTATTGTAGTGTCAAACTTGTTGAATCGAAGACACAACATTTTTCTTTTTCAGCTATCTATCTACTGGAAGTAGCTTTCAGGATCTTTCCTTGCAATTTTACAGACGTAAATCAACTGTCATTTACATTGTTCATTCGACTTGTGCTGCTATACGGTCTCACTTACAACTGCTCTACATGAGGCAACCAACGGAGGAAACTTGGAGGCAAATATCAAAACGTTATTATGAGCATTGAAAATTAGGTAACGGTGTTGCTTCTATCGATGGCAAACATTTCCGCACTCAGTGTTCCCCAAATACTGGGTCGACAGATTACAATTATATAGGAATCTTTTCAATAGTTGTGATGGCTTTGTTGTCGCAGATAGAACGTTCACCGCAATAGAGGTTGGAGACTACGAACAGATTAGTGATGGCTCTGTGTTCCGCAAATCAACGCCCGGATAATTATTGCACAGTAATAAATTGAGAATACCGGAAGCAATTCTCTTGCCAGAAGAGGCAAATGACAATCCTTTTCCGTTCTACTTTGTGGCGGATGAAGCATTCCCTCTCCAGCATAATGTAATGCGGCCATTACCAAAAAGAGATTTAAATGATGGGGGAAGAATATTCAACTTCCGTCTATCAAGAGGCAAGAAAAGTAGCTTTGGAATGCTAACCTTAAAATTTCGTCTATTTGACCGACCAATTTATACCAACAGAAGTAACGCTGTGAAGACTATTAAGGCAGCATGGGTACTTCATCATTTTATATGCAGACGAGAAGGCCAACTGTATGTTCCACAACAATTTAATAAGTTTTCTGTTATAGCAGCATTACCAGATAATAGTGCATTCAATCAAAGCAACAATTTGAACGAACAAATGGCCTACGAACTAAACTAGGTGAATACTTTCTGAAACCAACTATCCCAATCCCTACACAACTGAGATGTGTAGGTTAACAAGACCCAACCATTTAGTACAACAAATTCTTGATATACCTATAAACAGTTCAAACTAATATAAAAAATACGAAAATTTAAAGTAAAACCGTTGGGTAATGTTACTTAAAAACCGTCTTGATTGCATTTTTTTATTTTTTTTATTCATATGACCGGTTTTGGTTCATTCAGAACCATCTTCAGATCTGATATTTCAGTTACATGAGTAACCCGTCCAAATCCAGCAATTTTCACACGCTACGTCACATAAAATTTTATGTTCTACCTCACATAAAATTTTATGTGACGTAGCATGTGAAAATTGCTGGATTTGGACGGGTTACTCCTGTAACTGAAATATCAGATCTGAAGATGGTTCTGAATGAACCGAAACCGGTCATATGAATAAAAAATAATTGCAATCAAGACGGTTTTTAAGTAACATTATAAAATCACTAATTGCTGTTATCCCATAAGACATTATGTCTGTTTTTGCAAAACAGTTGGGCACACTTCATCATCCAGCATTATTTGTTAATTTAAAATAAAGTTAAATTCTTAAATTTATCACGTTAATGAAATTTTAATTTGAAGCAACGTTTTTGTAAATGACAATTCTGTCAAACTGAATTGTAATTAATCTTTGAAATATAATTGAATTACTTATTTCGTGTGAGGGTTTCTAAGTATTTACGGTAGTAGTTAATAATATTACAACTTAATTACTTAGTTGTCCTTCACGTAATAAATAAATAAATAATGCATCCACCTGTGTCTTTTATTTCTGATGAAATTTTCTTCTCTGCCGGTTTCGTCACATCTGTCTTAATGTAAGCGGCAATGGAATAATTCCAGACGCGCTGATGAGCTTTCACTAAATTTATGAAACGAAATACAGAATTGTGTTCTCTTCTTCCCGTCTTGTTAACAGCTCGAAATATCGTACTCTGCTTATCGCTGCAGAGACTGGCAAGCGGCACTGGGGGAGTTATGTCACTCCCTTTAAAGTTCAGGTATCTGTCGCTTACGATATATCGCTTATCTTATATCGCCTTAGTATGAACGGCACCCTAGAGTAACACTGCCACAATCATTTTGTTCGGGGAATCGGTGTACAAGTGCGATCCTTCCCACTGGAAGTGTTCCCACTTTGTGTCCTAAGTTATTTGGGTTTGGTAACTGCATGAAATTTAGTATAAACTTATAAAAATTTACATGTCGGTCAATCCAGCAATGTCTCTCACCCCTTGGTACTAAGTTATTTGGGTTGGGTAATTACATGAAACTGGGTATAAACTTATAAACAAAAGGTACATGCTGATCAATCCAGCAGTGTGTCTCTTATCTCTGAGTCTGAGAAACATGTGAACGGCTTTGGTTCGGTCATGATTAGTTCTCACCCCTTTCTTTGCCAAAATGTATACTGGGAAGGAAGACTCCCTGCACACAAGATTAACATTAGCCAGTTTAAAGGTATGACCCGCCTCCTTCATCAGCCGAAGCACCTGATCACTGTAAAATAGTAATTCCTCAAATGTTTAACTGTAAATAACCAGATCATAAAGGCACTTATACATTCACTGGAATTTAAAGGCTTCTAACGCAAAATCCAAAACATGTGGCAGCACTTCTGCTCCAATGGACAGTCCAAAAGGGGTACTATCATATTCAAATAAGTTCAGGTCAACAGAGGAAACAGTGGGAGGTTTATATTCGTTAGTCAATGGAATATGATGACATTCCCGATTCAAGTCCTTAGTAGTAAAATATCCCCTACCAGGAAACCACGTAAAACAATCGTGGAGCTCCGGCAGACGGTGTGATTCTTGAATCACCTTGTGGTTGAGTGCCTGGCGGCTATTTTACTGCTTTAAAAATGTGCTTCGGATTGTTGCTATTCTGATCAATTATAACATTTAAATAGAATTCATAGTCAATATTCTCACAACATATCGGTTTTTTTTATCTAACTAAAGCTTAAAATCATTAAATATCAAGATCTGATCGCGTAATCTTAAAGACTCTGTTATTGCCTGATGCTCTGCTGAGGTCACAGACTAGAAGTAAGATGAAGCTACACATCTATTATATGAAAGTTAGCCGAAGTTATATAGTTCTTAAGTACCTTTTCTGCAAACGGTTTACCTATTTAGTGATGGAAAACGTAATTATATCTCTTAAGTAACAAGAGAAATGAATTTTACGATCGCTGAAGTGGAATCCTTGTAAGAGTTGATGCGTTTACGCTCCATTCTTTTAGAAAGGCGATATGTGCAATGGGAGACAGTCTTTCTCTTTCTCACAGCCACATAATTAAACTCGCTCAAAACCAAGGAATGGTAGAACTTTTGCAAATGGTTCCGAATATTATAACTAGATTATCGACTATCAGTCAATAGCTACAACCCAAAGCACAATAAAACTGTGCTTGGTGAAACTTAGTGATGATTTCCTCTGTAGAAGACACTCAGCAGAGAAAGAGTCTGCAGTATGAATTCGGTAGCGCTACGGATAGCTCATTTGACCGCTGCTGTTCAAAACCTGGAAGAGTCACTTATATTTTTTTTTAAATTTTTACAGGAAAATGAAAACAGCGTGAGCAGGAACTGATTACAGCAGTTATTTCAATTTTGGGATGTGTTATATACAGCTTCTCATTAGTCTTGGTCTGAGATATGGACACCACAGAAGGCCGGAGTGGCCGAGCGGTTCTAGGCATTTCAGTCTAGGCTACGGTCGCAGGTTCGAATCCACCCTCAGGCATGGATGTGTGTGCTGTCCTAAGGTTAGTTAGGTTTAAGTAGTTCTAGGTTCTAGGGGACCGATGACCTCAGATGTTAAGTCCCATAGTGCTCAAAGCCATTTCAACCATTTGAGAAATGGACAACAGAGGATAAATGAATTTAGTTTTCGGACAAGTAATTCACTTTTTTGGAAGGCGTTGTTAGTAGGGAAGATATCACCACACGCTCCAGTACAACAAGGTGTAGGAAAATGAGTTTATGCAGAGAGATACAAAGCTTGCACAACTCGCTGGTGACACAAAAAGACTGTGATGTTTGGGGGTGTGAACTAACGTTAGTATCTGAAGCAAATTTACGTCTACTTTATGTAAGACGATGAAACTGCAAAAGTTTGAACAGTAAGGATCCTAGCAAGACAGTACGAAGATAAAGACATTGTTTCTAATGAATTAAGAGGTGTTGCTCACATTAACTAGAAAATATCTTTTTGAACGTGACGTGAAGTTTGTGACAACGATTGCAAACGTAAGCGCGTCTAAACAGCAAGAAAATTACAATAACGTTCTCTTTCTGTTCAATATGGTGAAGTTTTGTAATTGTGATTTGGTTTTCCATATGAGAGCACTAGCGAGTCATTTTACAAATGATGTAAAATATTCCTTCGGGTTAGATTCGAACTAGCGATCTATGGATCTCATCTTACAAAATTCGACGGTCTATCGCTGTAACAACTGAGCTACCGAATAATTAAGGTGCAGCCGGGTAAAACGACAATTTTCACTAGGAGTTCAATTTCGTTGGATGACGCTATCCTTCGTTGCAACAGGGGGAGGGAGTATCTAGGAGATAAGTTAATGTTAACTTGCACGTCGATGTGGTGGCAATTTACCGGTACAGTGCAACAACATTTTACGCATCTTCTCATTCTCTAGAACACTCGAAAACAACTTTTCAGGAATTTTTGTAGATGTATTTCTACAGTATGGCAATACACACCATTTGTAACCAATTTTCAGAAACATCAATTCCAAAACAAAACATCGTTGTGAATTAGAGGTTTGACAGTAGGTGCTGCGAGCTAGCCAGTGACGTCACAGACATCACATGACTCGATTGGAGCATTTTAGTTGACTTTCGAATTATTTGAATTTCATTTCCGTTCTTATGACAGAATACTGGAATTCAAGAGAGAAAAAGCACGTTGTTAGTATAAAATGACATAATTCTTCATTTAAGACAATCTCCAGAAATCAGTCAAATATCCTATTACTTACGACTGGATAATACCCTTCTGTGTTAGGCTTGGGGACTGGGGACATGGGTGAGGAATATTGTGATACTGAGGCCATAATTACCCATTCCTTCAACTTCTGATTATCAGTGGGAATAATCTATAGGCGACTGCTGCACAGATAGTTAGTCAGTCAATTATGCTTTATTTTATTAGTGATTCACAGCCTCTCAGTGTGTACCTTGGGATATTGCCCCAACACATCTAACAATCTCCCTTCCTCTTCTTCAGTCGGATGTGAGGTATCAAACACTTATTGCTACGCCCTTACAGAACAAACAACGCTTGCTCCCATGCTCACATGAGGAAAACTTCTACCCGAGCCTCAACTCAAATGTGAAGACTTTATCTACATAATTCAACACCCTACCCATCACTGGCTAGGGCCTCTTACTTACTGCCTGACATTTCTCATCCTTGCCTTAAACGAGAGGTAACTTCCTGTAGCCGACCAGATGAAGACACCACTCATTGCGGGCCGATATGGCCGAGCGGTTCTAGGCTCTTCAGTCTGGAATCGCGTGACCGCTACGGATGCAGATTCGAATCCTACCTCAGGCATGGATGTGTGTGATGTCATTGGGTTAGTTACGTTTAAGTAGTTCTAAGTTTTAGGGCACTGATGACCTCCGATGTTAAGTCCCATAGTGCTCAGAGCCATGTGACCATTTGAACACCACTCATTGCTAATCAACAAGACATTGCTACCAAGTCTAGCGGTGCTGACACCAGTCCACCACTGATGGTCACAAATATTAATAGTAGTCTCCAGTATGCGACACCCTTGGCTTTACGCCACTTCTTTAGTAGCCCACACATGTTCATGCATTAAAATACTACAGCCTGGATTCAGCTCCTTCCCACTTTATCACGCGGTACCAGGTAATCATGTACAAAGTGCCTGTATCTTTAAACCTAAAACTTGCTCTCACTAGCTCCTCCTTTGGTATTGCCCTCTCGTCGCTAACAGTGAATATTCCTGCTTTAGAGGACACCCTGTTCTCATTACGACACTGCACATTCTCTATGCTCACGACTAAGTGGTCTAATTCCAAAAACGTTCGTGGTTTACTTAAGAATAACGGTCCTCCAGTCTCATTCCCTCTAATATATTATCCGTTTCCTCACCCTCAGGCATATTCAATCAGAAGGCTGTCACTAGGTTTTGTCCCAGTAATTTTCAGCTTAATTCGTTCGGGGTCTGCCTTGCATAAAGAGCTTCCAATACCCACCTATCAAACTTAACCTGTGCCACCGTATATTGGTTCTCAAAAACTACCAAATCAGGGATGTGAAAAACATTCTCTTAGTTTTCTAAGTGGACTGAGAACCAAATTACTTGGATTACATGTTCGTAAGTGTCAGTAGATAACCCGGTAATACCTTGGACCAGGGACCAAAGAGGATTAAGTACTTCGTTAAATAACTTCCAACCATCCCCATAATCTGAAGAGATAGGAGTCACACTGTGCTACACCGAGCTCAAATCATCTTTACTTATCATATTCTCTTGATAATTAAACTTCCCTCGACTTGTAGCCAAATTACCTGGAATCTCAAATTCTCAGTTACCCTTTTCATTTTGGTATCAACATAATCACAGCCAGGTTCCATACACAACTTACTAGATGGCTAAGCGGCTCTGGATTCAGACAACTTAGGCTCGGAGAAGTACCTTGCAATTGTTTTGTGTTTGCCTCAACCATGGAAAAGACACTTGCACAATCTGGAGAAGCTTTACCCTCATCACACACGGTTTTATGGTTTCATTTGTGACGACTAGGCTACGCCCTAACACCCCACATAAGTATTGTGCCAAGTCTGCAACACTACCTTCCACTTAGGACCCTCGTATGGCCAGTTTGTATTGCACCTATCTCTGCAGTAGTTCTGAAATCCCAACCACACTCCTTGGTGCCATGACCTCTCCTCATAACAGTAACCTCAAACACAATTTTTTATCCCACATACTATATAACATTTTATCCTTCCCTACCACGTACACAGGATCAGAATCCCAACATTCAACCACAGCCGCTCTCTGCTACCAGCGAGGTGGTACAGCAGTAATAAGGTTGACTTTAGCATCGACAGTATTTATTTATGCTTTCGTGTTAAAAACCTCATAGTAATACAGTGCTTCCAAAATTACAAGTTAATCAATCCACAAAAGTCAGATAATAAAACTTCATAGAATAATTCGGAGACCAGGTTTACACTAAAAAAAAGGTAAAGTACTCACACACAGGTATTATCTAACTACCGAATCAAATAAACCAATTAATGAATACAAAAATTTCACTGTAAGTGTCTTATACACTTTTGCAGTTTACATAGAACAGTTCCACACACCTGTTGCCTGGTTAGACATAAACTCAATTTTTCACTTGTTGGAGCGTGGAACAGAGCTTGCATTCTTCCCCAGTCCCATAAAATAATAGTAGCAAAATAATTTTGAAGGCTCTGAGGACTGAACATAAGATCCAAGCTGGAATGGAGATGGCAACCATTACACATTCTGCTCAAACAATTCGGTTCGTCAAATTAATGCAGTTAATAGAAGTGGCCCAAACCAAAACATTCTGAGCAATTCCCTTGTAGGATTACCAATTAATGACCACTTCTATCAGTTCACGGTTGTTATTAATTAATCTTTTGGAGACTCTGAACAATATACTGCAAGAGCATAGTCCCACAAGAATTGTTTTAACAACAACAGCGAGTTGAAAAAGAAATTAGCACGGTCAAGACAGGTACGCAGGTGAGCAGATGATATTAAACTTACCTAAATCCGTGAGTATCAAACAATACCTAACTTCAGAATTTGGTACATTGTCAAACAGAAATGAATGCTCTATGACATTTGTAACAATCAGCCCTGTACCACTATCTTAAACCTGTAACACACGTAATTGGCAGTTATGGTGTGTGTATATTGTCGCTAGTGTCAACCAAAATATTTACTTTAGCAAACCTCGAAAGATCAAAAATGAGGAATAATTTACAAATTCGTCACACTAGTAGCCAGTAAGGAATCGGACAACTGCAAATAGATAGCCATGATGGCTAGAAGTTCAGCCCCACAATACAGTGCGTACAACTGCGGTCTTAATGCTGCTGGTATCAGCCTTAGCAGCCTTGCCAGCCTGATTTAGCAGCAGTACGTCTCTTCAATACAAAAAATCGAATAAAGTTTCTCAAATGACGGCAGCTAAATCTAAAAAAAAAGACAGTGGGCATACATACTCTCTGCTAAAGATCTTAAAAAACCGACCAGCAAACATTCAGAGCCACTACACTTCGGATGCTTATTAAATGACGAAATGTATTTTCGATCACCTGTGTTCTCACCGTTTTTCGTTACTCAACTGAGAGCAGAATCCTATTTCTCGGGATCGACTTCCTCCAGACGCAGCATGCATCCGTGTAAATATGCTTCTCATCAGCCAGCCGAATTAAGGAGTACACGTACAAAGTATTGATATACAAGCTGCCCCAACTGGCAGTTAGTTACATTCACATGGCATAAAAATTAATTAGGATAATTAGTGGAAATAGTGAGAATACACAACAAAAGACTGTAAATTGTTGTGGTAGTCGAAAGAGGGGTGAAAAGGTACCCACATAATGTCTATAATAACCAAAGTTACACTCATTCTCATAAATAAGGATAATGCTGATACATGGTGAATCAACGCTCTGGTGGGCGGTTTCCGGGTTTACGACACCTCGGGGTATGACCATTGCAGTGCAGTTGACCTGCTGTCGTCGCACAGTGGCATTGACAGCAGTCCACATACGCAGAGGTGTGTTGGTGCATGTCAGAGTACAGTGCAGCGAGTAAGTGTGCAGACGTTTTCAGACGTGCTGATGGTGACTGTGTATTGAAAATGACTCAGAGAACACATTTTGATGCTGTTATGAGGGGTAGAATTCTAGGGTGACTGGAGGCTGGCCAAACACAGCAGGTCATAGCACGGGCTCTCCATGTGCCACAGTGATCTCCAGATTATGGCAACGATTCCGACAGACAGGAAACGTGTCCAGGCGCTACAGTACGTGACCTCTACAGAGTACAACCCCACAAGAAGACCGATATCTCACCATCAGTGCCGCATACGGCCACGGAATACTGCAGGGAACCTTGCTCGGGACCTTACCACAGCCACTGGAAGAGTTGTCTCCAAACACACAGTCTACAGAAGACTGAACAGACATGGTTTATTCGCCTGGAGACCTGAACGGTGCATCCCACTGACCCCTGGTCACAGGAGAGCCCGTTAAGCTTGGTGTCAAGAACACAGTACGTGGTCATTGGAACAGTGGTCCCAGGTAATGTTGACGTACGAGTCGAGGTATAGGCTGAACAGTAATTATCTTGAGGTTTTCATCTGACGCGAACCAGGGACCAGATACCAACCCGTTAATGTCCTTGAAAGGGACCTGTATGGAGGTCATGGTTTGATGGTGCGGGTTGGGAGTGTGATTGGTGCACGTACACCCCTGCATGCCTGTGACAGAGAAACTGTAACAGGTCAGGTGTATTGGGACGTCATTTTGCCCCAGTATGTCCACCTTTTCACGGGGGTGGGGTCCCACCTTCCTGCTGATAGATGGTAATGCACGGCCCCACCAAGCTGCTATCGTGGAGGAGTACCTCGGAAAAGAAGATATTAGGCTAATGGAGTAGCCTGACTGTTCTCCAGACCTAAACCCCATCGAGCACGTCTGGGATGCTCTCGGTCGACGTATCGCTGCACGTCTTCAAACCCCTAGGACACTTTAGGTGCTCCGACAGGCACTGGTGCAAGAATGGGAGGCTATACCCCAGCAGATGCTCGACCACCTGATCAAGAGTATGCAAACTTGGTGTGCGGCCTGTGTACTTGTGCATGGTGATCATATCCCATATTGATGTCGGGGTACATGAACAGGAAACAGTGGCGTTTTAAAGTACATGTGTTTCGGGACGGTTTTCTCAACTTATCACCAATACCGTGGGCTTACAGATGTGTCGCGTGTGTTCCCTACGTGCCTATGCTATTAGCGCCAGTTTTGTGTAATGTCATGTTGTGTGGCACCACATTCTGTAATTATCCTTAATTTATGATCATGAGTGTAGTTTAAGATGTTGGTATCTGAAACTCATACAGAGTTTAAAAGCACTGGAGGTATGCTCAGACATGTCAGTACGCTGTGATAACAATGTAAACTCTAGAGTTGACAATTAAATGACTTTTGCAGTTAAGCATAATCATTATCATAAGTAATTATGTTGGAAACTTATTAACTGATGCAGTATATTCTTGTACTAAGAATAGTCAAGACAGCATAATGATCGGAGGATATGTAATGAGATATCTGACATTAAATTCAGCGATCCTGTCCGAATTTTCTCAGTAGTGACTGGAATGTGAGAAGAAGATAGCACATTGAAGGGCAGGTGCCCCTTTCAGCCCCCAGATATCGCTATTCAGCGTGGCGGGCGAAGTCACCAGGATCCGGAAAGTGGGAACACAGGCACAGGGGTACTGAAACAAAAAGAAAAAATAAAACTAAAAGTTAAGACATAGTTGATAATGGCGGATATCTCTCACTTTGATCCCTGTGGTGAGTCCAACGATGAGCCCTTAGCAAAGGACAAATAATCTATATTATTGTTTATTGTCGTGGACAGGTGAGAATTTGCTGCAATTATTAAAGTAGCGTTTGCGGTTTGTCTCCATATCAGTAATTATTTGACAATAGTTAAGTTTCAGGTATGGAATACTACAGCGTCTGACGTCACTGTCACTACGAATAGGGAGCAGTGGGAACAGTTGTTGGAAGGTAAGTGGCGTGATGTTTGGACCAGGTGGATGCGTGTCATGTGTCGCTCTGTGGGAGTGATCATACATTTTGCTAATCCTGATACTGTGCTATTGACTTTGTCCACAAGTAAAACCGTACGGCAAGAGAGGTTTATCAATGTGTTTTAAGTATATCTGTGCTGCCGACAAAGTGAATGAAGGAGCCTATGTTACGTTTGGCACAACACTCTAGAATATAGTGGTAGACTGGGCGCGGTGTACTGCTAACCTGTTAACTACTCAATTGTTGTGCTGTTGTCTTTGCTGATGACCTTGTGGTCATAACTAGTAATTTACCGGAAGACGTCAACTCGCAGAACATGTGCATATTTCCAGTTTTCCAAGTTAAGCTGGCGATCTGTGATAAGTCTTGCACGACAAAGAGCATTAATTGCATCTCTCCAACAGATACTGGAAGTGTTGTGGCGAATACAGAACAAAAATTCTTACGTGAGTGAAGTTTAGCGTGTGACCTTTCTTGCCTCTGCCATCGGCACACTTGCGTTTGAGCATGTTCTGTGAATTCTGACAGGTGCCATCTTTCACTTTGTTTCGACGCGATTGTAAATGTACATCCACTTGTTCTGGGGACACTGGACCTCCTCAACTGAGATCATGTTTAACAGAGATTTTTTCTCTTTATTTGATGCTATATTAAAATTTCCCAAGTGTGGCTGAGTCGAAAACTTAATTACGTTAAATCCTCGTGTTGGAGTCCCCCTTACCGATGACTGCACTGTAGGTGAGTGATGTGAAGTCATGTAACAGGTTTGTTCTCATTTCTAATTGGTTTGAAGGTTGTGTCAGTGCTATTATGCACGCTATAAATCATAGATCAGACTCACAGGTCTTACAGAGACTTGCTTCTTAATCACGCATTTAGATTTACCCATCATCAGGTCAGTCTGAAAAATTCCGCAGAGAACCACAATTTATGCATGGAGCACAGTAGGTAACGACCGGTAAATACAAACAGGAAATATATCAGAGTGCAATGTGAAAACACCACTGGGGATTGGGTGGTCAGTTAATATACAGATAGGGAGCCATCTATCTTAACCATAAGACAATGCAAGTCTGAACCATTGCCGAAGTTGCGCCATTCAGAAAGACAGCTAGGCCAGCAGGTGGCAATAATGAAGAGCCATAATTATGAGACTTAAATTCAATTATTATAACACCATGAACGTAACGAAAATACGATTCAAAGGTTGATTAAGTGCCCCTGGTCTTCACGAACGCAGTATGGCAGGTAGTTCAGTGTCGATAGGGGGCCACGCACCCATATGAACTGCCGCGTATTGTGTAAGGGCGTTATGTGCAATTGTACTTTGCCTGACGTCCTACGTTCCCTCAGAGTCAGGCAACGCAAAATTTATTGCGATAGTTAGCAACACCATTGTAACACTCAGTTATACTCAGTTTCTGAACAAATCTGACCACGAGAAGATGTTAGAAACATTGCAAGTTGTGATCTGACAGTATTAGAGACTGTTCTGTCCACCTTTCTCTCACTCTGATTGCAAGAAGTAATCAAGTCCGTCTGGCAGTAGTTGAGCCGCAGTCGGGGTGAAGTGTGTGTGTGTCACGTTGTTTTCGCTGGCAGGAATGCTTCTGTCATTTCGTAGCTTCACAGAGAAAATAAGCGTAAGTCTCAAGAAGACTGAAGCATTTTTACATATGATGATGGCCACTGTGGCTGATTTTGGAGAACTAACAGAGTTAGAGAAACCATTGTGGAACGATAAATCAAAAAAAAAAAAAAAAACTTGACGATTTATACGTAGACCTCCTCGGCTGTTGTCACATTCAATAAAATTTTTCTTGGTTTGTGTCCGCATTCTCAATATGTAAAACTACCGACGTTTCGGTCCCTGTTGCAAGTGGTCTTCTTCAGGGTGTCTTTGTTTACACCTTGAAGAAGGTCACTTGCAAAAAGGTCCGAAATGTCTGTAGTTTTACATATTGAGAATGCTGTCACAAACCCAGAAGAAATTTATTGACCTTTATGATTATTTTGATGATAGGACGGGCCTAGGACATCCAGCTCAAAAATTTAAAGCAGTTTTCGACACAGTGTGAGCAAGTCACATGAAGCTTCAAAAATGCTGTGATTCTAATGTTTCTTGCAGGCTTCACAACAAATAACTAAGCGAAAGACGAAACTCCTTTTCAAATTGATGTCAGTTAAGCTAATCTTACAAGTTTCCTGTCAACTGGCAGCTTGAATATTGGGCATCCTGTAGACTAAAATCAGACTTTTGCAGAAACAGCGAAGAAGCAAATTCTCAACTTGTTTAGCATTGCAGAGGGAGCACTGGGAATTGCATTGCTATAGATAATGTTGTTACAATCTTTTACAATATAATGAAACAAAACTTAGTCAAAGCTCCTCCAGTATTCTCTTTCTAAAGTAAACAGAAACAGAACAGCAGACGGAGTTGACAACCTAATAACAGAAAGCTTAAGGTACCGGTATCTGCCAGTAACAAAGAAGGAGTGCTGGGAATTTCACATGGATAAAGTGGATATTGACCTTAAAATAAAACTGTTTTCATTTTGTGAAAATGGTTGTGTAGCATTTGTTGATACAAGAACCACAAAAATAACTTGTCCTGCTGAAAAAAACAATAAATGTCATGTATTATTGCTAATGTCACCATTAATCCTGGGATGCTACGATGGTTCCATGTAAGCAAACTCCCTGCCACTCATTCTATCATGCAAAAAATGTTAGTCCGGATGGTCCTGATTACGTACAACAGATCATAAAGTGTGTTTTTACTTTCCGTCTATCTGCACTTTTTGGGTGTAAGTCAATAAATTCTTCATTTTACAATATGAAAGTGGCATTTGGCATTGAAACTGAACAAAAGATAACTCAATAGCTTTTCGAAACCGTGAGATTGATTCTGGAATGATATCAACTGTCTTCAATACAAACAAGTTCTATTTATTGTACAATGCTGTTTCTTTTTCAGCATTGCCTACACAAAATAATGCCAAAGACAGTATTAATATTGTCATCATTTACAAAATAATTATATTATTACTACGCATAAGTTGATCATAGTTCGAACAAAAGTAGAGAACAGTGATTACTTCAGAATACTGGAAAATATCTCCTTTAAAATTCATTTAAACAGCGTTACTTTAACCCCATTGAAAGAACCCGCCTTTACTTGGGGACTAACTTGCACTACTGTTAAATTTCTTCTTTTTAAGTACTCTGAAAGACATAATTGCGCTCACGCATATTGGTCCGGGGAAGGCACAAATCTGCGAGAATCAGGTGTTTAAATATCGGGGAGATGCATAATGAGAGTTGTCATTCTGTTAATAATTAGATTGGTTGAAATATTTCGTTTCCATTTTCCACTGTGACCTTAATTAAATTTAAAGTCTTCAGTTTAATTTAGTTTGTTACTTCCATCTTTTCTGGTTATAAATGCCCATTTGCCTGCTCACGGACTTTTTAACGAATACTGAAACTTTTATAAAGTAATCTCACCACGGGGTGCGTCCTTTGCGGCTAACATTGCGTTTCATACTTTACGTGGGACATTTTCCTTTTTTTCATCCTGTCTCATACGAGCACACTTAATTTTCATTTTCATGTTGTATGCAAGCGTATGTTATCATACATATCTAATTGTACTGCGTAGTAATCGGTTCCGTCTCGTTGTCTTCACATGCAATATACAACTGCACATGAGCGCTAAAGAGTGAGATTGCATGGAATAGAATTTACAATAAACAGTTTGACTTAAGAGCTTTCTTTAAATAAACTGAAGGAGGCCATACACATATTTTGATGCGCTAACAAATATTTTTGATACAAATACGCGATGCTTAGTAAGTAGCTATGCGTATTACATCGAAGAAATATGTATCTTCACAGAAGTGAAACAAGAGCCCGCGGAAAATGTAATCACAGACGAAACTAAGTGCAAATAAAGAAGAATTATTAGCGGAAAATGGTTGACAGTTATTGTACAACATAGATTTTAGCGAAGAAGAAATTATATTAGCCAAGGGCTTTTTGCATTTTAAGATCTGTTTCAAAAACTCACAGCAAACACCCATTTCAGGAGTCGTAAGGTAACTGTACCAATTTTGAGACGTGACTAAAGTTGAAAGATGATATTTGGAACTGTTCCCGAAGAGGAAGATTTCAAATTATTAAAGGAGAATATCTTAACACTGTTAATCCTAAGCAATAAGGGAAGAGTGAAAGCAATGGATGGAACAACGATGAGGAAGGACATTTCAGTGAGATCGAAACACTCGATCTGCTAACAGTGGAGAGAATGAAAAGAGAGGAGGCAGCTTAATAGAAAAGTTAACCCTTCACTTCAACAGGAAATAATGGAAACTAAGGAATACATCTAAAACAATGAAGTAAATGGGTCAGGGCAAATAAAGATATACACGTTTTTTTTCCTGGACGCACGATACAAACATGCACCAGTAGACTGCACATAGAACTAAATAAGCAGGAAATATGCCAAAGCGAGACGAATATGGGTAAGTCGGAGACATAATGAGTTAAGAGAGAACAGTCGGTCAAAACTGGTTAAGTGTTTGGAGAAAGTGATACGAAGTGATTAGGTCATCCGCGTTATAAAATTGGGCTAAATAAAATACAAAGACAAGCATATAAACTTTCGAACTCTGATATAACACTTCACGCTTTCAAATATCTGAACTGAAGACATCATGACAGAAGTTATATCGATTTAAAAACGTTACGGATAATACGAAGAACTTCTCTTGTTTTATCCGTGGTAAATCTTTCCCATTAATTTGCCTGGTAGTAGAAAGCAAGTTAAAGTTCAAGAATCATATCTGGAATCGTTTCCGCTAAGCAAGGTTTCCAATTACGTAAGGGGAGTAACAGCTGTAGAAGGAAATGATTTTAGAGGAGGAACAGTGACATAATATATGCAGCTCTGCGATATCGTGGTGGAATAATGTAAGCTGAACGTCAAGAAATATAAGGTACGTCATATTGAGGAACTTGGACCAGGGAATAATTATTTGCTGATGATACTCTCAGCTTATTTTTTGTTATGTTCGAAGAGAAGTAATCTGTTGTTCACTTTTAGACGCACATACGAAAGGACAGATAGCGTTCCCAAAGTAGCAAGTGTCTACATTCTGCGGTGGCATCTGGTGAAACCAGGGAGAGGGGATGGAAAGTCTGTTGGGCACAAAAATTAATTTAAGGTTAGGGGAAACACATCGAAGGTTCTACAGAGAGGGACAGGAAATATTATCAACCAACTAAAAATCAACATTCTGTTTTCGTTTTGTGTCCAGCAACTTTATGTAGTGAGTTCTGAAATTTTCCCGGCGTATTTGTTCTTCTAATAATTTCCGGGTATGCAGCCGGATCCCATCGACATTCTGCCACGATATTTCGGCCCAGAGACGTCCGGCCATCATCAGGTGAGTACAGTAGTTGTGTACTCACCTGATGATGGCCGGACGTCTCTGGGCCGAAATATCGTGGCAGAATGTCGACGGGATCCGGCTGCATACCCGGAAATTATTAGAAAAACTTTATGTAGGATTTTATAACAGTCATTACTTTATCTTACCTTTTGCCTACAAGCCGCAATTAACATCTTCAGAAATTTGCGAAATATGTACTACCATTCGTGTTTCACAATATTTGTTCCTTGACGGCTTACCAGTTTTACGAATGCTTTGATTCTTCTCATTACTTTCTTTCCAAAGGTACATTTCTACCACCGAGATGGCTCACTATACACACTCCCTACACTCGAATTTCGGGTGAGCGGTGTTCAGATCTCCAGATAATTCAAATTATGAAATTTTTTCATTTCTATATCGATTACAGGAGTAGCAGGTTATTTTCTTTGAAAATGTTAAAAACTCTCCGAGTTTTCGGTCGTTTATCCTAAACTTTCTTCGATCCTGCTATTCATCTTCGTTTCGTGCTTTACCTTTTCATGCACTTTGTGAAGTCCTGCTGTAATGACGCATTCTTTCCATTCGATTGAATGGCAACTTAAAACTTGTACTGACATCCAGGTTTATGTTTCGTTGAATTCCCTAAATCGCTTCAGGCAATTTCTTGTATGTTTTCTTTGAAAGTTCACTGCAAATTTCGTTCGCATCCTTCTCCGATCGGAGTTTGTGTTCAGTCTCCGGTGACCTCCTGATCTATATGATATTAAAACCACATTTTAATTCCTCGTACTTTTATTCTGTTCGATTACCTAGTGTATAAGCGTTGCTTATTTGATACGTTTCTTTTCTTGAAATAAAGCACTTTCCGTATGCACTATTCTCTTCGATAGTCTTGTACTATTTTCCTTTCCAGACAGAGTGTAGATCCTTGTATTAACTCTAAAATGCAAACTAACACTACCTAAAATGTCAAATTTATTAAAATGTTACGGGTATCACCTCTTGGTCGGATGAGTTTCTTGTTGAACTCCAGCGCTTGGTTGCCATTTGCGGAGGACATACTCCACAGGGTTGAAGGTTTTTTGAAGGTCCGGTGCACACCCTGCGTCTTTGCGATCTGAGGTAAAACTGGGTTTAATAAGGTACTGGAACAGATGAATCGGATTTTTCGTGCCGATGGTGAAGACGTACTTTAAACGGAACGATAGCTTCTCCGATGACACGGGTGGTGTAGCCACAGAATCTTCTTACCATCAGTGGTAGCCAATTTATGTAAAAATTCAAAGAACAGATATTAGGAAATGTCAACAAAAACCCGAGTATATGGTTATGTTGCGTGGTTGATACTTTTGTGTCCTGGAGATATGGAGAGCATTTAGGCCGTTTCAGTGAAAATTTCAGGGAGTTTAGTCCGAAGGCCCAGTTCACTGTCGACGAGGAGTACATAGCAGATTCCATATCCTTGATGTACATATCTTGAAGAAATAAGATCGTAGCTTGTGTCTCTTGCCACACTGAAAAAGCCCGCACATGGGCTGGCACGTGCACCGGGTTTCCAATCGTCATCCACTATAAAAGTGATATGTTATGTAAACGTTAGCAGATGAAGCAATGGACTTCTCAGAACTGGAACTGCTCAAAATGGAATTGACATTGGCACCAACGTGTTGCAAAAGAACCGATATTCGATGGATCAAATAAAAAGAGCATTAAGACAACCAAGTAAAGATTACATCTGTGTTCAGGCACCTGCAAAAACCAAGTTTTCGTACCGTTCGTAAAATAAGTTAACTGAAAGCGCAGGAAAGATATTGACGTAACGGAATCTCCCAGTATTGTACAAATGCAGCCGGAAGACAAAGGAACATCCTATGTTGGCCATGGACGGTACTAAAACGATGGAAAAAGAAGGAATTTAAGGGAAACCAGGTAGTAGTAGAGGCGTGTACGTGGGTACTTCTAAAATGACTGTCGATAAACTACGGGAAGAAAATAAAGGCTATTGTATGAGGGAAGATATGACACATCAGCTGTTCCGGAATATCGTTAGAGCCTATAGACAACCGGATTCGATTTAAAAGGACTCAGGTAGTGGTAGCCACAAGATTATGCAATAAATGGCTTTTCGGAGTGGCTGCATAATTAGTAAACATTCCAAAATTTTAATCGGAAACAGTGTGAAAGTGAGTGGCGTCTAGATTCTGCTAGTGACGAACATATGTACTCTACATCCACCTTTTGGCAATAGCAGCAGTGGAAAACAGCAACTACCAACGGCCATTTGCACGTAAGTGTCGAAAACATGGCGTCATGCCTCTGCCCGGGAATACGTGGAAATTTTACTTAAGTCAGTACCAAGCCAGGCTCGGTACCTGTCCTTCGAAAGACCTACTGCTCCCCTAGAAGATGCCCACCGCAGATGGGGTTAAGAAAATCGGATTTTATCAGGATGTTCATCTCACCGCGGCATAGCTGGCGGAAATATTTTACTAAGTGTCAATAGGGACTCAGCATTTTTATGCGAAATATGTTAAAAATGGAAAACTGATAGAAACCGACCTCGGGGAAGATCAGTTTGGATTCCGTAGAAATGTTGGAAGACGTGAGGCAATACTGACCTTACGACTTAGCTTAGAAAATAGATTAAGGTAAAGCAAACCTGCGTTTCTAGCATTTTTAGACTTAAAGAAAGCTTTTGACAATGTTGACTGGAATACTCTCTTTCAAATTCTGAAGCTGACAGGGTTAAAATACAGGGAGCGAAAGGCTATTTACAATTTGTACAGAAACCAGATCGCAGTTATAAGAGTCGAGGGGTATGAAAGGGAAGCAGTGGTTGGGAAGGGAGTGAGACAGGGTTGTAGCCTATCCCCGATGTTATTCAATCTGTGTATTGAGCAACAATAAAGGAAACAAGACAGCTAAGGACTTGGAAGAGCAGTTGAACGGAATGGATAGTGTCTTGAAATGAGGACATAAGATGAACATCAACAAAAGCAAAACGCGGATGATGGAATGTAGTGGAATTAAATCGGGTGATGCTGCGGGAATTATATTAGGAAATGAGACACTTAAAGTAGTAAAGGAGTTTTGCTATTTGGGGAGCAAAATAACTGATGATGGTCGACGTAGAGAGGATATAAAATGTAGACTGACAACGGCAAGGAAAGCGTTTCTGATGAAGAGAAATTTGTTAACGTCGTGTACAGATTTAAGTGTGAGGAAGTCTTTTCTGAAAGTATTGGTATGGAGTGTAGCCATGTATGGAAGTGACACGTAGACGATAAATAGTTAAGACAGGTAGAGAATAGAGGCTTTCGAAATGTGGTGCTACAGAAGAACGCTGAAGATTAGATGGGGCGATCACATAACTAATGAAAAGGTATTGAATACAATTGGAGAGAACAGAAATTTCTGGCACAACTTGACTAGAAGAAGGGATTGATTGGTAGGGCGTATTCTGAGGCATCAAGGGCTCAGCAGTTTAGTATCAAAGGGCAGCGTGGAGGGTAAAATTAGTAGAGGGAGACCAAGAGATTAATAAACAGATTCAGAAGGATGTAGGATGCAGTAGGTAGCGGGAGATGAAGAAGTTTGCACAGGATAGAGTGGCATGGAGAGCTACATCAAACCAGTCTCTGGATTGAACACCACAACAGCAACATTATACAAATGTCATACACACTATTAAGGAAGTGAGACATAAATCGTCATTTTTGGAGGAAATGGAGATAAACTGCAAAAGTAAGATATTCCATACGGCCATGATTTTGAAATTTATGTGATTTCGTTAAGGGAACTGACTAAAACCACATTCTTATTGATAAGGTAATGACTCAATAATTTAGGATATATTTTGTAATTGAATCGTGCCTATTGGAAAGAGAGGTGCTCGTATTTATCAAGAGAAGTACGTGGTCAGGATCGCAGATTTCCAGACACGTATTGGAAGTGGACGGCCATAAGCTACGTACTATGCTTCTGGCAGAAATAATATCCCACTGTGGCTGGCCATACAGTCGCGACCGTTTCTTGTGTGATTGGCAGTTACTGCAGATCGTGCAGACAAACTAATATGGCTCCTCGTTTCTTCTATGAGACTGCCAGCTTACTTCGTTCAGTTATGGCAAAAGCTCGCGGCTTATCGCTAGTGAACCGACTACTCGTGGACTTCTATCTGGAGACGTTGTAAAACAGTAAAACGAACTGACGTTTAGAAAAGAAAGGAAAAGATTTTCGAAGGTACCGTGTTATGTAGGATATAACGCATTTAAAAATTAGACACATATTACAACTAGGTGCCGAAACGTAAATCGATTGTGGACTGTCGTTTATACTCCAACGTAATATGTAAGTAATTTTCATGTAATGGGCTCAGAATAAATCTTTTATTAGTCAAAAGCATAATTTATTATTTTTATTGATTAATAGCTTTGGCTAAAGTTGTTAGCCGTCTTCTTATCACAAGGGTCTATGTAATACAATAATTTCACAATGAATACGACATACTCATATACTATGTGAAACTCGTGCCTTATTTTCTGATGCTTCACCTCTAGAGTAACGTAGTGGGTTAATTGCTATCTTACACAGTGGATACGACGATCTCTTAGTCTTGGATGATTTTATATTAATGTGTCTTCGAGGTGTGTAGCACGCCAGCGATTTGCAGAGAATTTTCTATCTGTTGGCGACTGTACACAGAAGAAAGGTTTTTATCATCTGAACTGAAGATAGCTAACAAGTTTAGCCGAAACTAATAATCAATAAAAATAATAATTGCAATCTTGAGTAATAAAGGATTTCTTTTGACTCCAACAACCGTAAACAATTACAGATCGTGTGTCTCCAATTTGTCAATACCGTGTTAATGAATTGAACTGAAGGTCGCAAATATTCCTCAAGATTTCAAATAAGGAGCCAAATTCTCTTGAGTTAGGATCATAAAAAGAAGTAGATTACAGCACATTTCCCTACTTAGTGTTTCCAGAGCAGGCATTCACCTACATTATAAAAGGAAAACTAACGACATCAGGCTACCTTCCACTAGGAAAGTGGGGGCTCTCAACGACTGTTACGTAATTTATAAATGATAGAGAACAGAAATCAATCGTTCTTTTTTTGCAAAACGAGATTTCGGCTAGTGCCTTGTCATTATCAATGCACTATCTTTTAATCTCAATGCATGCTAGTTCTCTGTTCTTCGGACGTCGGTGACTTGTCCTTTGCAATTTCATCCTTAGTTTGTTTATTTTTGTTGATAAACAGTGTACATAAACCAAACGTCATTATGTACCACTGGACACTGCCAGTTATTGAAAACCGGACGCCACTAAAAATGCTATATTAGCACAGTAACGCCTGAAAATATGGCAGCTTCCATTAAATACCGTGATTTTCTAAGGACCACAAACAAAACATGTAGCAATACACTTAGAGAAGAAATTGAATAGTAATGCGAATGTCCCAGTTGTACACAGTACAACTGCTCACTAAGGAAGTGACGAACGAGCAACATTTTATTGTAATAATAAAGTCATCATGAAACAGTGTGAGTCACAAGATTGTAAAAATGTATTTACAACAGTGTTAAACTACAGAGGAAAATTTCTGTATTCGTCACTAAGCGATAAGGATCACTGCTTGTATATTTTATTTTGCTTGGTTTACGAGAAAGTCTATTACCATAACAGGGAATGTTCTGTCGGAATGGGCTGTGATACTTGCGTAGCACTGAAACATGTGGGGAAACTATATATGCATGAACTGGTAATTTAATTTGTTATAATCTAATACCTCCTCTCTCTGTAACCAGAAATTTTATTTATTTGCGAAGGATAAAAAGGTCGTGTGAATAATTAGCTGGAATTAGTTTAGCGGACATGTGCCGGCTTGCGAATAAAATCAGAGAGAGTGCTGAATATGCATGCTCACATCTCTTACGTATTACAGTAGATCCGATTTAAGTTACACATTTCAGAGTACTGGTGTGTTTCTGGCGGGCAGGCTCAAATGCATGTAGGATGCAAGGGTTATGCAGGGATGAAGGGCTAATCACAGGGCAGAGTAACGTGAAGAGTTGTATCAACCCTGCCTTCAGTCATAAGGCCACCGCAAAAGGAGTCGTTTAACAGAAGTCCAAATTTAAAAATATGGAGCAAAAACATGCACAATGGCTGTGCGTTTAACGCTTTTGGCATCTTCTCTATAAATAACCCGTTTAGTAAACGCACTTGGGGGTAGCAGAATTCTGAGTATACTAACTGAGCATGCATCGATTGAAGGACACAGCTATCAGTCAAAATCTCATGCACTTTACTAGGTAAACAAAGGGAGAAACTGAATTGATTCAAAGCCCCGTAAACTAGCAAACTTCTGAAACATAGCCCACATTTAAACGATCATGTACAGCTCACAGCTGCCCGGGGTAGCCTCACGGTCTGAGGCGCCTTGTTACGGTTCGTGTGGAGTTCCCCCCCCCCCCCCCACCGCCCCCCTCCCTTAGGAGCTTGGAGTCCTCCCTCGAGCATGGGTGTGTGTGTTGTCCGTAGCGTAAGTTACTTTAAGTTTGATCAAGTAGTGAGTACGCTTAGCGACCGATGACCTCAGCAGTTTCGTCCATAAGACTTATCACAAATTTTCCAAAACCACAGTTCACAGCTCCCCTGCCCTAGAATTCTCCTCACTCTTCGTAGACTGTTCCTACGGTATCTACTGCAGCTTTTGCTTCAATCTTTCACTTTATTTATTTGAATTATTATGAATGTTGGCGTATACAAAATTACTGTGTATTCTTTTGTACTGTTACATAATCATCTTCCTTTCAATAAGTGTAATTCATCATCCTTACTGTTACATTACATATTTCCTGTTATAATCGTCAGCGATATCTGTTTCCGCCCCGCCTCACATTTGTAACAAACTCATTTTCTATGTTTTCTCCATTACTGTTGACCTTTGTTTGTAATGTTTTATTGTGATGCTAATTTAATTTAAATTGTTATATACGCTATTAGGTTGATTGCATCACGTAGAACGTCACCTTTGTCAAGCGCAATTGTTTGACTATGTTCTCTTCTTTCTCTTCAAATTATTATGCCTGCACGTGCGCATGCACACAAACACAGTTTTCTTCTATGTTTATTTTGTTTTCTGCGAGGACGACCCGGGACATACTTAAGACAATTCTTGAGCTGAAACGGGCAACAACGCCTAATCCATGAAATCTGGAACAAAAATAAGAAATTCTTATTTTAACTAATAAAAGTTGCGGAAGACATTAAAAACTCGGTAACATTTTATGAAGAAAGAGGTGGTTGTTCTGGGTACTGATTTCTGAGGATCGATGCACCCAAATTGCGTGAAAGTGTAATCACATGTCAGTTTTGCTGTAATATATTTGTCCAATGAACACTCGTTTATCATCTGCATTTCTTCTTGGTGTAGCAATTTTAATGGCCAGTAGTGTACATACGTGTAATTTTAGCAAGTGTTTTCAGCAGACCTGTAACACTGTCTGTGGTATTTTGAATTCTAAAGAACTGCTATAACATTTGCTTTCTTGAATTATTACTTATCAGATCCACCGGAATAAAATTAAAAAAAAAACCTTTGACCCTATTTTCCGAGAAAACGTTTCATTGTACATAGCATATGGAAGTCTTTTGAAGAATTTTACTATACGTGTTTTGTTGTCTGTTGTGTCAGTTGTGGCATTAAGACTTCTTGAATTAAGTTCGCGCTACAGTCTGGAGCCGGGCGGCCGCTACGGTCGCAGGTTCGAATCCTGCCTCGGGCATGGACGTGTGTAATGTCCTTAGGTTAGTTAGGTTTAAGTAGTTCTAAGTTCTAGGGGACTGATGACCTTAGACGTTAAGTCCCATAGTGCTCATAGCCATTTGAATGAAGTTCTGGCCCATTATGAGTGTGGAGTGAGTGTGACAAAGCTGATACTACTATTTCCTTCTGAAGATCTTTGGCCAAAGAGATTGTGGACTTAGTGTTCTCTCTGCCGAGCCAGAGAGTGTACGCCCGGCGTGATAGACAGCGCTGAGTTGCTTCTTGACGGCCAGAGGAGCAGGCGCCGATTTGCGAGGATAGTTGAACTGATAATTGTGGCTGTAATGGGGCCACTATAACGAAGATTTGAGAGCTGTCTCTCCTTGTGCATTGCGTGTTAACGGCTCTTGAATACTGCTGCAAGCGGCATTATCGTCCGTGCCGCTCGAGTGCGGTCGATGGTCGATGGTCCTGTTGGAATGTGTTAGCAAGGAAGGTGAACTACCTAGTTGACGTATAAGTAGCGTCTGTGGGAAGGCTGTCCAGCTACGAGACTTGGAAACTGAAAAGGGAAGTCGCTGTGGGCGGATTAAGTTGCCTTGCTCATTTCGTAATCGTTCGACTTCAATGTTGTCTTTGACGTGTTAATGAACTGCTCAGTTTTTTAAAAACAGGATTGAATTTTGCGCTGCCTTAGCACTTGTTGGTGCTATACCTTAAAACTGAAAGAAAATTTTTCTTTTGATATTCCATACTAAAAGGTTTCCGTAGTTGTCTCTGTTTGTCAAATAAAATTTATTTGTCAAAATGAATTGGTTAAATTTTGAGAGCGTTGCCTTTCACGGGCAAGTGCTGTACCAGTAGAGGTAGAGCACTTGCCCGCGAAAGGCAAAGGTCCCGAGTTCGGCTCTCGGTCCGGCACACAGTTTTAATCTGCCAGGAAGTTTCATATCAGCGCACACTCTGCTGCAGGGTAAAAATCACATTCTGCAAATATCCCCTTGGCTGTGGCTAAGCCATGTCTCAGCAATATCCTGTCTTTCTGCAAGGTTCGCAGGAGAGCTTCTGTAAAATTTGGAAGGTAGGAGACGAGGCACTAACAGAAGTAAATCTGTGAGGACGGGGTGAGAGTCGTGCTTGGCTAGCTCAGTTGGTAGAGCACTTGCCCCCGAAAGGCAAAGGTCCAGAGTTCGAATCTCGGTCCGCCACACAGTTTTAATCTGCCAGGATGTTTCATATCAGCGCACATTCCGCTGCAGAGTGAAATTCTCGTTCTGGTTATACTTTGATTGTACGGTTTCCGGTTTCCGCTATACTGCAACATCAAAGAAAAGTTTCAGGAGCACAATACTCCCTTTTAATGAAATTCATATTGACTCAGCTTCCTGTTGTGAGTTCATTGTTATTTACGCCATATTATTCGTTATCTACGTCAGTGAGTTCATGGTTACACAGATACTTCACTTTCCGTGTAAGCTACATCAGACTCTGAATATTCTTTTCCACTAAGAGATTATATCCAGTCACCAAACTATGCTAAATATACGATAACTTCATCGCCATTTTTGAAAAGAAGTATTTGACAGCTGTTCTCTCTGAAGCCGATTTCACCTTCGTGCTCTGAAGTTTTGTCACATAACGAAGAAGCACTGATTTATATACACTATGTGATCAAAAATATCCAGACATCGCCAAAAACATAGACTTTTCAGTTTAGTTGTATTGTGCTGCCACTCGTACTGCCAGGTACTCCGTATCAGCGAACTCACTAGTCACCAAGCATCGTGAGAGAGCAGAATGATGCGCTCCGAGGAACTCACGGGCTTTGAATATGGTCAGGTGATTGGGTGTCACTTGTATCATACATCTGCACGCGAGATTTCCATGCTCCTAAACATCCCTAGGTCCACTGTTTCCGATCTGATAGTGAAGTGGAAACGTGGAGGTAGATGTACAGCACTTAAGCGTATAGGGCGACCACGTCTGTTGCCTGACAAAGACCACCGACAGTTGAAGAGGGTCGCCATGTGTAAAAGGCAGACACCTGTCCAGACCATCACACAGGAATTGCAAACTGCATCGGGATCCACTGTAAGTACTATGACAGTTAGGCGGGAGGTGAGAAACATGGTCGAGCGGCTGCTCATAAGCCACACATCACGCCGATGAATGCCAAACGACGTCTCGCTTGGTTTAAGGAGCGTAAACATTGGACGATTGAACAGTGGCAAAACGTTTTGTGGAGTGACGAATCACGGTACACATTGCGGCGATCCGATGGTAGGGTGTGGGTAAGACGATTGCCCGGTGAACGTCATCTGCAAGCGTGAGTAGTGCCAACAGTAAAATTCGGAGGCGGTGGCGTTTTTCATGGGGGAGACTTGCACCCCTTGTTGTTTTGCGTGGCACTATCACAGCATAGGCCTACACTAATGTTTTAAGCACCTTCGTACTTCCCACTGTTGAAGAGCAATTCGGGAATGGTGACTGCATCTTTCAACACGATCGAGCACCTCTTCGTAACGCACGGCCTGTGGCGTAGTGGTTACACCCCTGTAATTGACTAGCCTGTACAGAGTCCTGACCTGACTCCTACAGAACACCTTTGGGATACTTTGGAAAGCCGACTTCGTTCTAGGCCTCACCGACCCGCATCGATACCTTTCCTCAGTGCAGCAGTCCGCGAAGAATAGGCTGCAATTCCCCAAGAAACCTTCCAGCACATGATTTAACGTATGCCTACGAGAGTGGAAGATGTCATCAAGGCTAAGGGTGAGCCAACACCTTATAGAATTACAGCTTTACTGCAGGAGGACGCAACGAACTAGCAGTCATTTTCAGCCAGGTTTCTGGATACTTTTGATCCCATATTGTATTTTGAACAGTTGTCCTACTTTTCTTACGGTCATTCCTCTCGACGCAACATCAAAAGATTTGTTCATAAAGTCTTTGTCTACTGGAAGATGAACTGTCCTGCGAGGATCTCTTGTGTAATGCGTCGGCATTGTCTCATGTAGGTGTAACCTACAGACGTGAAAATTATATAGGACTCATAAATATACAAGCATCAATAAAATTGTTTAGACACACAATATGCATAACAATAGCAGGTACTATGTACAAGAGCGATCCGGAATGTGATCCAAAATCGCTTCCAACCTATGTCCCTAATAACCTAATTTTCCACACACTGTTATGAAAACTGTGAACAGTTCTAGAAAATACAAATTTTAATATAAGTGCTATCAGTTTTATATGGCTTTACTCACCAAAATACAGAAAATACGAAGTGAAACCGTTTCAGAACGAAATGCAATCACTTCTTACTGCCGAACAACATTTGTGAAGTTATAATTTTTAGAAGAAATGAACAGCTGACTATGTGGTTTTTGCCCACACGACATAAACAAATTTTAGAATAACAGATTCTTATACCGCAATGATGGAGGCTTTATCCTTATCTGGTGATATAAATTTTGTTTGAAAAAGTACAGCTGACAACACGGTGTTGCCAATATGACACACATTTTAGACTGACAGGATCTTATACCATCATGATGATAGCTTTTACTTGAACCAACAGTATAAAGTTTCTTTAAATTACTCTGAAGCAAAGAGAACGGATTCACACTAACATTTTTCTGGGGTTTGCCACTATTCGCCTCTATGTCCCCATTCGCCAGTTAGTAAAACGTGATCTAGACTGTTTTGTTTATTAAATAATGGAACATATTACTTATCGTACAACAACGTGCGCTTTCGTAGCCCTCCTTACAACCCTGTCTTGCACGTTACTGATCACTCTTTTTTGTACAATGAAGAAAACTTATTGCTCTATTTGCTACCACAAGACACAATAGAGCTTGTAGCGGAAGTTATGCAATCAGAGATGGTGGATTTCACATCTAAATAAAAGTACAGTTTTTCTTGAATTTATGTGGTAAGGTACCAGTGATTACCTGTGTATTAAATATTGAGCGACAGATCGTGGCAGATACATAAAAAGGTGGCCAGGCGTGCGTAGGACACGCACACTGAAGTTACGTGCAAACTTAATTATATTTACGCACTTTCTGTAGTTTTTGTATGATCGCTCGTCTTACACTGCACTGTGGCTAGTTTTTTTTTTTTTTCATTCCCCTGCCCCATATGGGCAGGGGAGGGCTGTCAGCATCACAACCCGCCGCTCTTCAGCCGAGTGACACTACAACTAAAACAAGAATAAAATGATACATACATAAGGAGATAAAAAAGGGGAACATGGAAAAAAGTATGGGGAGAAAATGGAGGTAAAATATACACGGACATGGAGACGTTCATGGGGGAAAGTTAAACAAAAATGTCACCAGAAAGTTAAAAAAAACACAGTTGGCGATTCTTAAAACACAGAAGACACTGAAGGCGCAGGCACAGGTTAAAAGTCGGCCACAGTAGTAAAAACACTCCGCAACAACACACTTAAAACCCACTTGGAGCACACACGACGAAGAATAAAACTGCCAGGTGGAACCTGCCGACGCAAATGGTCAGAGAGTATGGGAAAGGAGGGGAGAGCATGGGGCAGCTGGGGAAGCGGCGGGATGAAGAGAGGAGGGGCATCAGTGGGTTTTCGAAGAGGTAGGAACCGTGGCTAGGCATAGCGTCGCTTATATTCTCTTCGTATAGATGCCGCACCAGTCGTGGTGGCGTACTGCTAAGCGTGCTATTGGCTGACGTCGTCTCACAGCCTTCTCTGCTCTTCTGTTCTTCGTCGTCGCGCCTCAGCTTGTCGTTACGACGTAACACATGCACCTTAGTATCTGACACAAGGGTGAGCATGATACGTCAAGTTGTTCATGAGAGAAAGCGCTCTCAACAATCGGACAGATAGACAGACGGACTGATAGACACACGGACAACAATTTGGTCCTGCAAGGGTTCCGACTGTACAGATTGAGACAGAGATGCACAAAAATTAGTTTGCACACTTGTATTCGAAGCCTTGGCTGAAACTTCGACACTTAAAGTGTTACCGCACTCAAGAAAAGTGCTGGAATGTGTACAATGCAGCCTACGTTATTTTATTTATTTTACTTAGCGTGTGGCAAAGGGGCATAGCTAACTGATCGTCATCGTCCACATGTGACAGAAACATAAGGTAAAATACAGGGTATAAAGTTCATGTATTCGATTGTACCTTATGTTACAGGAACAAGTCTCATTGCCTTAGTGTGAGAAAAAAATATTAAAAGAGAAAAAAAATGTACTGCACAATTCTGTGATGTTGTAAATGATATTTTATTGCCACGAGTTGACATTTGGGTGAATCTGCTTTCTCATATCGTTTCAGTCAACACATCTACCATGGTCTGAGACTTCTCCACGTATCGTAGGTTCAGAGTCACCAGACGCTTCCCACATCTGTTGCCCCGTTTCAGCGTTATTAAAATTGTGTACATGACGCTTAAAATCGCAACGGAATATTTAATAACACACTCCAAAATACTCGTTTCTTTTCTGAAAATAATTTCTGGCAGTAACTCAAGTTTCTTTGTATCACCTGAGTGCTCATCGCACAACTAAATCTATCAGAATACTAAAGTCAGTTCATGTACGGCGAAGATTTTAGTTAGAACAATGTCCACCGCGGCTTCGACGAAGCTAAAAGCAAATATAAGTGTCTCGTACCAGCTAAAGTGATGTTAATTTCAGTACGACACTGTAAACAAATTACGTTACGCATGCAGTTCCTTGTATGAGGGTTGGTGCGATCTGACGAAGAGTGCTTAAATGTTGATTCTAAAGCCCTCTTCGTTGGTTTCATGTCTGTGAATCTCCGGCTCCGAAGACGTCACTTGAAAGAAACGGAATAGTCTACTCAGTACAGCTAATGCACCGTTTTCACATGTATCGAACTCTATGTGTCATTCATTGCTTACTGAACGCGCCCTACAACGTACTGCAGTGACCCCACGATTGTTTCCCGTTAGTCAGTTTACTTTTGCAGCCGGCCGACGTGGCCGAGCGGTTGTAGGCGCTTCAGTCTAGAACCGCGCGACCGCTACGGTCGCAGGTTCGGATCCTGCCTCGGGCAAGGATGTGTGTACTGTCCTTAGGTTAGTTAGGTTTAAGTAGTTCTAAGTTCTAGGGGACTCATAACCTCAGATATCAAGTTCCATAGTGCTCATAGCCATTTGTACCATTTTACTTTTGGAAACTGATGTCCCAGGCTTTCAACTTTGTGGCTGGCGTGGTTTCTCCTGTTCTCACTGAATAAAGACTATTGTGGACGCAACAGTAAATCATTTGCGGTGTCGTGGTGTTCGTTTCGATTATCGGTCTGGTAGTACGTTTTCATGTAGGAAGGACTAATACAACTGTAAAGCAACATTCGGCCCTCTGGTTGATTTTAAACTTGATATTATGCAGCTGGAAGCGGAACACGATCAAAAATAGCTGTGAGTGAACGTAATGCAACTTTAAAATGAACAAGAAAAACTCGGTGAAAAATTTTTTCGTGGCGTGGACGTATTTAGTTTCTACTACGGCAGTGTCGCCCTGTGAGACTAGTATGGGCGTGGGTGTTTGATTTGTGGATATGAAAGGGACAGAGAGAGAGAGAGAGAGAGAGAGAGAGAGAGAGAGAGAGAAAGAGGGGGAGAGACAGAGAGAGAGAGAGAGAGAGAGAGACAGAGAGAGAGAGAGAGAGAGAGAGAGAGAGAGAGAGAGAACAGGGTGAAACTCGGGTTTTATACAATGCTGTCACAGAATATAGTAATAAATCGCATCTTCGAACGTTTGACCTATTTTACCGGGCTCTAAATGCGATCCGAGTTCGGGGTTGAACTTTTATCGAAACAGTGAACGAAACTAATGTAAAATAGTATGTTCGGTTTATTACTTTAGGCATTTTGTTTGGTGGGGTAATTATATAATGACGCGTTTCGGAACATTTTGTGGGGTTGTGCGACACCGCACCGTTTGTAAATACACGATTGTCTTTCTTTCTTTTTGCAATGAGACCCGTAGCGCTACGGGCCGGTCACAATGTCAAATATGTTGTGGGCTCCTAAGTAATCATTTTGCTTGTTTGCTATTTATACGTTCAATTGACAAATTTTGTCCGAGGTGACGTACTTCTAAATGATAATTTCAGGTAAAAAATTAACACATGGGAGAAAGAGTACTAGTTGTAATAAAGTTACCTTTTTGAGGAAATATGTCCGCAGTTGGATTTTTGTCAATGTTGAAAAATGTGGTGTTTACGTGCTTTAGTTACTAACAGGAGTAATGTTTTTTTAAGAAACCTTTTACAATAGTGCTGACCGTGGTTGCTCTTCAGAAAATTTTAAGATCACTGTCCATAAGGGGTTAACGTTTGTTTCATAATGCGCTGCTGTGCAGTAGACTGAGGAAAGGAAATAAAGTACAGTAACCGAAGAGAGAGACTTTGATTTTAAGGACGTCTCTTCCTAACTTAACTGAACGGCTAATTCAACTGCTATGTGAATACCATTAGGGAAGATAACCTATCAATAGCTTAAGAATATTTCAATCGATGTGATTACTATTCTACTTCAATGACTCTAAGTTTTCACTCACTTGAACTGCGGAAATCTGGTTTATATTTCATACACTTGCAGTGGTTAGTCTTTTCATACTGGCGTATATTTATGATGAACGTTCTTACTGTGACGTAGAGTAATGTTTGACATATTTGATTCCTTTAAACGTACAATCAGTACCGGGTTGACACTTATTTTACTGCGTCATTCCCTTCCACTCGATTAAGCTTGCTGGTTTCAGTCTCTCCATTTTCAGATTCACTACATTTAATGAAATATTTTGGGATTCTACTGCTCGATGATTATCATTAAATTAATACTTAAATATTTTGATTAGTATGAAACGCTTTAATTGATATTGAAGAGATTTAGTACTGAAATGTTTCCAGTAAAGTATTTGGAATTTAATCTACACAAGAAACACATTCAAATCCCCTTGCATTTTTTAAATTTACCAAGTGATTAGTTCTGGCAGCTGTGTCCAGAAGACCAGGCAGAGAAAAGTCCAAAACTCCAGCATATGTACAGGAAATTCGTATATGTCTGCATAAAGGAAATTTCCATTTGTCTGAAATGAAGTAGGAGATGAAAAGTGTCTTTACAGTCGGATGCTTAAAGCATTATATGTCTACGGAGGTGTCAAATAACTCGCATTTCTCGTTCTACTGCGAGCAACAGCTTGACTTTTACGTGAAGCAATCAAGTAACAGAGAAAATTTGTATTTCCTCAGAAGCTGTACTGCTGGATTCAAGCCTCATGAGCACATACGTATTTCAGGTGGCTTATTCAGAACGACATAATAACGAAAGGGGAAGAAATAAATTTGTAAGTTAACGAGAAAAAGTGTCTGCAAATTATTTCTAAAATTCTGTAAAATGCAGTCGAACGTGTCTTTCGAAGAACTACTTGGCCGTAGTATACGTTACGCAAAACTGGTTGTATCTAGGGTGACATCCGCAGTGCACTTGTCCACAGGCTCCCTACGTTCACAGAATCACACACGCATGTATAGCATTCTTTATAGTTTTAGGACGGTACGACCTGTTGTCACATCGCCCATCACTGTTTCTAAAAAATGGCTCTGAGCACTATGGGACTTAACGTCTGAGGTCATCAGTCCCCTAGACTTAGAACTACTTAAACCTAACTAACCTAAGGACATCACACACATCCATGCCCGAGGCAGGATTCGAACCTGCGACCGTAGCAGTCGGGCGGTTCTAGACTGTAGCGCCTAGAACCGCTCGGCCACTCCGGCCGGCTCACTGCTTCTATTACCATTTGCAAGAGAAACTTGGGATTAAAATTCAGGCTGATAGAAAAAGGAGGGAAGGAAAGAAGATAAGAGTTTAACGCCTCGTCGACAGCAAAGTCATTCGAGACGTGGTACAGGCTCGTGTTACGAAATAATGGAGGAAGGAAACCAACCGTGGCCTTTCAAACACCCAGGAATTTGCCGTAAGTGATTTAGGGAAATCAATGGAGGGATTTGAACTTTGATTCTCCTGAATGCCTTGTGCGGTGGGGTGGTAGGATATGAGTGACAGATTCGTTAATGACATTGGAAAAGCGCGGAATGATTACAAGAGCTGTTGAGTGACAACAAAGAGAAATGAAACTGTTGTGTAGCTGCAAGTATTAAGTCACGAACTTAAAATTATTTGGGAGCCACGTTTTGAAAAAGGAAAAGGATGTTTTCGGCACTGAAAAGATATCTCATAATAGACAAAGTGAGGAGAGCGTAAGAAGCAAAATAACACAATAAAAGGGTCTACTCCACACGGAAGAACACTGCTAGTGTCAAACACAAGTTCTACATAATATGAGGACGAAATTTCCGAGAACGCACGTCTGGAGCAATCGTTGTATGTAGGTGAACAGAAAATGAGGAAAATCTAAGCATAAGAGACGTAATGTTACTGATGGTTACTAAAAAGTAAGTAGACTGACAAGGAGGCAACATAATAATACTGTACCAACACCCACTACTTAGGTTTTGTTTAATCAAGCAACCATTTTCGAGGTTCCAAACACGTTATCTTCAGGTTTGTCTTATGAATACCTCGAAGTACCATTCGTGCACGCATAAGACAAGGCACCAACACTCCTATCTGGTTCCATAGATATCCGGACACATGCCAATGAAATTCAGATACGTACTGAACCAGATACGAATATCGGTGCCTTGTCTTTTACACTCATGAGTGGTACTTGGTGTCATTGATGCAATAGGCCTGGAGATGACATGATTTTAACGTCGAAACTCGTTAGCCTGATAAAACAATACCAAAATAATGGCTGTTGGTAGAGTGTTATTATATTCCATCGACGAGCCGCTGTTCCACGCTCCTAAGCCCAAGACAGTTACATTTCGGGAAATGAGGAAATTCGTTTACATCGAAATAAGATTGTGACTAGGAGTTTACTATATGCAGATAAGTGTTTAATTGAAAATTTTATACTAACAGCCACCGATAACGGAAGAGAATGGAAGCGTGCTGCTGTTTAAATTACTGCAGGAAGCACAAAAATTACCCGATATTTACACATTTGTTATATCTGTTCTGAGGTGCGTGAAACTGTTTGAAAAGCGTGTGTTAATATTAGACACGTCTGATTAAAAGTTGGTACTTGGTTTCTTCGTTTAACAACGATGCGCCTTCTGCGCCCGTGAAACGTGGACGACGGGTGGGCTCCAGAGCTCTACGGCAATCAGAGTCCTCCGGTGTGGTCGTTATATGAATTCGAGGTTCGATCTTCTGGGAAGCAATAAAGCCACGGAGCTGCCTGCGTCTGTGCGATACAGAGAGTTTTCATTTACGGCTCCTGAGAGATATTCACGAAATATTGCGCTTAAATTAAAGCCTCTTTTGCCCCTAGTATCGTTTTCACCGCACCGTTATTGAGGTCACCGCAGTCCAGAGATCTTTTTAATGAAAGGAATAAAAGGTTGGCGGAATTTAAAACTGAATTCACGAACTCGAGGGGGGGGGGGGGGGGGGGGGCACGTTTGAAAACCTACTCTTGCGGTAGGCTTCTTTTCCATTATAACAATAGGGTATTAAAACTTTAGTCTTACGTGCTGCTACGTAATCTAACAAACGATATCACTAACGAACTAACAATAAAAAACAACAAAAACTCTGTATATAACAAAGACTATAATGCATAGTTAAATTGGAAAATGAATCAGAAAATATTTAAATGTTTATATTCCTCGTGAAATAGCAATGGTGCGATTTATCTTACGCCATATCTTTTTTCTATTTTGAATATGCGATATACGATGTCCCGCAGCAATTTCTTCTAAAATAGTTTATCTGAATTTCGTTTTTGTGATGCTTTGCAACTCAATGAGTAGTGAACCTTTAAAGCTGACGGAGAAAAACATTGAAATGATGTGATGGATAAACGGTAGCTGGACCTGCATACATGAAACGTCATGGGCCCTACACCGTTTCTTAATCTCATAGAAGAAAACTACATGTATTTCTTAGTGCTGCTCTTTATTGGGTATAGTACTGTTCAGCTGGACAGACATGTAGGTAGAACACTGTAAATAAGAACACAGTTAGACGCTAATAAACCAGGAACTTTAAAAATTTTCACATTCAGTTATTTCAAGTGTATGTAATCAAGTTTCTATTTGAACCGTGCACCTTAGTTTATGCCTTGGGGATGTAACAGCGAATAGAACGATACTCAATCAACCACAACAGAAGATATTTTAGACAATATCTTTCTTCGCGATTGTGGTGAGAGTTCATTGTTCTCTGCTGAATATAACCAGTGACATAGGCAAAGAGGCCTAATCATTTTCTGTTACGACAATCTCAAGTCTATATAACCTGCATGACAATAAAGAGAAGCGTCTGTAAGGGGAAGAGGACAACAAAATAAAGCTTCTAGTGTTGGTAGGATATGTGATGTTACTGTGATGATTACAATATTGTTTCAAATTGACAAAGAACTTGGCAGGGTGAAACCCAATCATCAGTACGACGTTGCACCCGCTCTGGCCTCGATTTCATAAGGAATGGTGTCATAAGGCCATAGTATCCTCCCCTAAGAGAAGCTGGCCCACAACTGTTGTAGCTGATCCTTGATATCCTGCCTACCAGCACCAGGGTGAAGTTGTCGTACGAGCCGGTCTGACACATGTTCAATCGGAAACAGATTTGGGGGTCTTGATGGACATAGGAGTACCACAGCGTCATGCAGACAGTTCATAGAGACACGTCTCGTGTGTAGAAAAGCATTGTCCTGTAGTAAAATGGCCTCATAATTCTGTCTCATCAGGAGAAACACGATTGTTATCGTCCTGAGGTCGGAGTGCCCTCAGTCACTGACAGGCGTAACCAGAAACCGTACGAAATTTGTCTTCACACCATGATACCAGCTGTGGGAACGTTATGCATCTCCCAAATACTGATAGAACGGGACATCTCCCCAGGTCACAGTCATAATCGCTGACGATGCTATCGCGTACAATGCAGAACCGTAACTCAACGCCTAAGTCAGTGCGGCGCCCTATACAGGGTGTTACAAAAAGGTACGACCAAACTTTCAGAAAACATTCCTCACACACAAAGAAAGAAAATATGTTATGTGGACATGTGTCCGGAAACGCTTACTTTCCATGTTAGAGCTCATTTTATTACTTCTCTGCCAATGACATTAATCATGGAATGGAAACACTCAGCAACAGAACGTATCAGCGTGACGTCAAACACTTTGTTACAGGAAATGTTCAAATTGTCCTCCGTTAGCAAGCATACATGCATCCACCCTCCGTCGCATGGAATCACTGATGCGTTGATGCAGCCCTGGAGAATGGTGTATTGTATCACAGCCGTCCACAATACTAGCACGATGAGTCTCTACATTTGGTACCGGTGTTGCGTAGACAAGAGCTTTCAAATGCCCTCACAAATGAAAGTCAAGAGGGTTGAGGTTAAGAGAGCGTGGAGACCATGGAATTGGTCCGCCTCTACGAATCCATGGGTCACTGAATTTGTTGTTGAGAAGAGTACGAGCACTTCGACTGAAATGTGCAGGAGCTCCATCGTGACTGAACCACATGTTGTGTCGTACTTGTAAATTGACATGTTCTAGCAGCACAGGTGCAGTTGTTGTTGTTGTGGTCTTCAGTCCCGACACTGGTTTGATGCAGCTCTCCGTGCTAATCTATCCTGTGCAAACTCCTTCATATCCCAGTACCTACTGCAACCTACATCCTTCTGTATCTGCTTAGTGTATTCATCTCTCGGTCTCCATCCACGATTTTTACCCTCCACGCTGCCCTCCAGTACTAAATTGGTCATCCCTCGATGCCTCAGAACATGTCCTACCTGCCGATCCATTCTTCTAGTCAAGTTGTGCCACAAACTTCTCGTCTCCCCAATCCTATTCAGTACCTCCTCATTACTTACGTGATCTACCCACGTAATCTTCAACATTCTTCTGTAGCACCACATTTAGAAAGCTTCTATTCTCTTCTTGTCCAAATTATTTACTCTCCATGTCTCACTTCCATACATGGCTACACTCCATACAAATACTATGAGAACGACTTCGTCACACTTAAATCTATACACGATGTTAAGAAATTTCTCTTCTTCAGAAACGCTTTCCTTGCCATTGCCTGTCTACGTTTTAAATCATCTCTACTTCGACCATCATCAGTTATTTTGCTCCCCAAATAGCAAAATTCCATTACTACTTTAAGTGTCTCATTTCCTAATCTAATTCCCTCAGCATCAGTCGACTTAATTCGACTACATTCCATTATCCTTGTTTTCCTTTTGTTGATGTTCATCTTATATCCTCCTTTCAAGACACTGTCCAATTCATTCAACTGCTCTTCCAAGTCCTTTGCTGTCTCTGACAGAATTACAATGTCATGGGGGAACCTCAAAGTTTTTATTTCTTCTCTCTGGATTTTAATACGTACTCCAAATTTTTCTTTTGCTTCCTTTACTGCTTGCTCATTATACAGGTTGAATAACATCGGGGAGAGGCTGCAAACCTGTCTCACTCCCTTCCCATCCACTGCTTCCCTTTCATGCTCATCGACTCTTATAACTGCCATCTGCTTTCTGTACAGATTATAATTAGCCTTTCACTCCCTTTATTTACCACTGCCACCTTTAGAATTGGAAAGAAAGTATTCCAGTCAACATTGTCCAAAGCTTTCTCTAAGTCTACAAATGCCAGAAACGTAGGTTTGCCTTTCCTTAATATATTTTCTAAGATAAGTCGTAGGGTCAGTATTGCCTCACGTGTCCCGACATTTCTACGGAATCCAAATTGATATTCCACGAGGTCGGCTTCTATCAGTTTTTCCATTCTTCTGTAAATAATTCGTGTTAGTATTTTGCTGCTGTGACTTATTAAACTGATAGTTCGGTAACTTTCACATCTGTCAACACCTGCTTTCTTTGGGATTCGAATTATTATATCCTTCTTGAAGTCTGAGGGTATTTCGCCTGTCTCGTACATCTTGCTTACCAGACGGAAGAGTTTCGTCAGGACTGGCTCTCCCAAGGCCGTCAGCAGTTCTAATGGAATGTTGTCTTCTTCCGGGGCCTTGTTTCGACTCCGGTCTTTCAGTGCTCTGTCAAACTCATCACGCAGTATCGTATCTCCCATTTCATCTTCATCTATATCCTCTTCCATTTCCATAATATTATCCCAAAGTACATCGCCATTGTATAGACCCTCTATGTACTCCTTCCACATTTCTGCTTTCCCCTCTTTGCTTAGAACTGGGTTTCCATCTGAGCTCTTGATATTCGTACAAGTGGCTCTCTTTCCTCCAAAGGTCTCTTTAATTTTCCTGAAGGCAGTATCTACCTTACCCCTAGTGAGACAAGCCTCTACATCCTTACATTTGTCCTCTAGACAACCCTGCTTAGCGATTTTGCACTTCCTGTCGATCTCATTTTTTAAACGTTTATATTCCTTGTTGCCTGCTTCATTTACTGCACTTTTACATTTTCTCCTTTCATCAATTAAATTCAATATTTCCTCTGTTACCCAAGGATTTCTACTAGCCCTCGTCGTTTTACCTAATTGATCCTCTGCTGCCTTCACTACTTCATCCCTCTGACCTACACATTCGTCTTCTGCTGTATTTATTTTCCCCATTCCTGTCAATTGTTCCCTTATGCTCTCCCTGAAACTCTGTACAACCTCTGCTTTAGTCAGTTTATCAAGGTCCCATTTCCTTAAATTCCCACCTTTTTGCAGTTTCTTCAGTTTTAATCTACAGTTCATAACCAATAGATTGTGGTCAGAGTCCACATCTGCCCCTGGAAATGTCCTACAATTTAAAACCTGGTTCCTAAATCTCTGTCTTACCATTATATAATCTATGTGATACCTTTTAGTATCTCCAGGATTCTTCCATGTATGCAACCTTCTTTTGTGATTCTTGAACTAAGTGTTAGCTATGATTAAGTTATGCTCTGTGCAAAATTCTACCAGGCTGCTTCCTCTTTCATTTCTTAGCCCCAATCCATATTCACCTACTACGTTTCCTTCTCTCCCTTTTCCTACTGTCGAATTCCAATCACCAATGACTATTTCATTTTCGTCTCCCTTCATACCTAAATAATTTCTTTTATCTCATCAAACATTTCTTCAATTTCTTTGTCATCTGCAGAGCTAGTTGGTATATAAACTTGTACTACTGTAGTAGTCATGGGCTTCGTGTCTATCTTGGTCACCGTAATGCGTTCACTATGATGTTTGTAGTAGCTTACCCGTACTCCTATTTTTTATTCATTATTGAACCTACTCCTGCATTACCCCTATTTAATTTAGTATTTATAACCCAGTATTCACCTGACCAGATGCCTTGTTCCTCCTGCCACCGGACTTCAATAATTCCCACTATATCTAACTTTAACCTATTGACCTTTTTAAATTTTCTAACCTACCTGCCCGATTAAGGGATCTGACATTTCACTCTCCGATCTGTAGAATGCCAGTTTTCTTTCTCCTGATAACGACGTCCTCCTGAGTAGTCCCCCGAATGGGGAATGGGGTACTATTTTACCTCCAGAATATTTTACTCAAGAGGACGCCATCATCATTTAACCATACAGTGAAGCTGCATGCCGTCGGGAAAAATTACGGCTGTAGTTTCCCCTTGCTTTCAGCCGTTCGCAGTACCACAACAGTAAGGCCGTTTTGGTTAATGTTAGAAGGCCAGATCAGTCAATCATCCAGACTGTTGCCCCTGCAACTACTGGAAAGGCTGCTGCCCTCTTCAGGAATTACACGTTTGCCTGGCCTCTCAACAGATACCCCTCCGTTGTGGTTTCACCTACGGTACGGCTATCTGTATCGTTGAGGCACACAAGCGTCCATACCAACGGCAAGGTCCGTGGTTCATGGCGGTAGAGTATCCCGTATGAAATCACGGTAACGTGCTCCATTGAGCGTACATGCTGAGGAAACTAAAATGAGCTCTAATCTGGAAATTAAGCGTCTCCGGGCACATGTCCACATAACATCTTTTCTTTACCTTTTTGTAACACTTTGTATACATATCAGTCACGGCGCAAGTTCAAACGCGGCTGTTTGTGTTGTGTTAAATGCAGCCTACGCATAGGGCGGTAACTCCGTAGTCCCCCTGATGCTACTTTCCGAGGAATGGTGCGAGGCGACACAGAGGGTTGTAGGTTGTCCATTACATGTTCCCGGATGGGAACCGCACATTAGAGACTGCACATTAGAGCGATTCTCCTTCGTGATGGCCAGTCAAGGTCAGTTGGAGTCTTGAAAAACAGTATGCATGTCCTCATAATCCCATGCTGTCAAAAACGAGATCACTGTTACATTCGAAAGCACCACAAATCTGAACACTGCACTTTTCGAACCACCGGCCAAATGGAGTTCCTCATGAAGGCCCTTCTCTAACTTTGACAGGTGTTGATGATAAAGTCTCACATCATTGCACAGAATCTCTATGTTCTTCACAGTGATCGATCAAAATCTGAGGTGTTAAGGCCCTTTATATTCCCTATCTGACCGAGTAACAACACTAAACTCAAACAACATTAATGAACTGCAGTTGCCGTTCTACCTGTCACAGAGCTCTGTAGCTCTTATGAGCTGATGGTGCTTTGTGTATAAATGTACATTAGCATCCAATTAAATCTTTTGCATTATTTACTTTTTATGTCAAGCCGTGTAAATATGATGTTCATAGAGTTCTTCACATGTTTGTAGTTTCGAATACCTCCCACATAATTCTGGGGTTGGTAGTTGCTCAATATTAATAACATTTCTGCAGCACAGAAGATTTTATTCCATCAGCTTTCTCGTTAGGACGTTTCTTCCTAGAGATCACACTTTCAGGTGTGTCTAGTTTGCAGACATCCTTTATTATCCGTGCTTATTTTCGTTGCTTAA
Organism: Schistocerca gregaria; assembly: GCF_023897955.1. Lineage (NCBI taxonomy): Eukaryota > Metazoa > Arthropoda > Insecta > Orthoptera > Acrididae > Schistocerca > Schistocerca gregaria. The sequence continues at coordinate 760,520,592 of NC_064922.1, forward strand.
GATCTGTAGAAACGGGAGTGGTTGGTGATTCGCCGCTACGCTGTAGGACATGGAAAGGAAGCTAGGATTTAAGAAGGTAGATTTTCAAAAATATGTGTTGCTTCAGACAGATTACAGCCTCAGAGTGTGATATGTCAGTTTTTAAATATCAAATCCTTCCTATTATACGATGTGATCAGCAATTAGCCAAAGGCAGTAACCCCCTAGAGCGAAGCACACACTTTCGCATTTATGTACTCTCCAAGTAGTTCTGGAATTGCCTTCAGAGGACCATGCTATACTCCGTTTCATGCAGTCCTCCTGATCACTATATTGTATATTATTCTTTACATATTTACCTCAACCTTCTCAGTCATCTCCTTACATCCTGCCGTGCAAGGTGGTGCAATGGTGAGGCATGGACTCTCGTTCGTGGGTATTTCGGTTCTCATCCACATCTGGGCCTTCTGATTTAGATTTTTTGGTCATTTCCCTAAATCGATCAAGGTGAGTGACAGGGTGGTTCTCTTTCAAGGGCACTGCGAAATCAAATTGTTCCCCAATTCCAATTTCAGCTCCACCTCTAATGGTATTCCCATTATTGGAAAGAAAAACTCTATTCTTGTACAAAATTACCCTTTATTACCTTCCCTGTGTTTCGTTCGCAAGTTATTTGCCAGTTCCAATCACCTTCTTGACTACTTCACACAAATCTGCCCTGTGCCGTTCTTAACTTTTATTGTTCTCGCGTGGCTAGTTGTGATGTTGTATGCATCACATTCTGCAAGTCACTCTCATTCTTCTGGACGTCTCGAACAGTTCATTCCAGCATATGATGAGATGGTCGACAGATCCAGTAGACTATTTACTCTACGGTCGATTGTTTAGTAAAAGATAAGAATTTAATTTCTTCTCTTGCCTAGAGTATGGCATATCTTAACGAGTTACAGTCTTGTTCCTGATCGCTGACGAGCCACCCACAACACCTGTAAATGGATAGATTGCTATCCAAGGCCCTCAGATTCTGCTCATACCTTCTGAGATGAGCTCTGCAGGTTATTGGTCGAGTGCCATTGGCGTACACATGACTACTTCAAGTGTGCCAGCGAAATGTTAGGGACTAAAAGGAACTTTAATAAGAACAGTTAAGCTTAAAACCACACTTATATCGCAATGTCTGTGTGTGTACATGAATCATATTAATATGTTAGAAAAGCGTTTTACCTAATATGTGGAAAACAGGTCGTATCTCCATTTATTATTTCTACTTGATTACTGATTTCGTCTTAATTAATTTTGGATATTTGGATTTTATTTGTTGGTATATGTTAATTTCTTTACGTGCTTTATTCACGGCGACGATGTATTCTGTTTTATGTTAGGTGTTTGAGTACTTGTTTATCTTACTTTATGCCTTGTTTCGTTGATGAAAAATCATCTTTCTTCTTTTTTCTGTATTCCGTCTACACAATCTAGGTCATGTTGTATACAAATAGGAGGTTTTTGCTGTGGTTCCAGCACAAAATATTCAAGGCAGTTCTTTCTAATGAGTGGGACAGCATTACTTGGCAGCCACTGAAACGCAGGCATCTTCCATAATCATGCACTCTCGCACTAAATGTGAGTCACATATCAACTCGAAGACCATCCCACCGCCTGATTGAGCAGTGCATCTTTTCAGCAGCAACTGGCAAATATCTCGTAAGGAGACATGAAAGTTTTGACTGGTGCCCTGAAGTCATACCACTGAGTGTATATTTTCCAGTACGACACCTTGTGCAATGTGAGCACAAAGTACTCTGGATTCTGGCTCTTGTTCTTTCCATACTGGCTTATTCGACCAACAACTATTAGCACTATGGTGAGAATGTAGCTTGCAGTCAGCATTCAGTCGTATTCACGTGTTTAGAAATCACGTGTGCATTTGGATTCTGTGTAACTGCGTCTTTTTCACGTTGCGTTTTGCATTATAACTAGGTGTGGAAAATGTTATGCTTGTGTCCTCGTTTTTGACTTTGTGTGACCACCAGTATAAATCTGTTAGTTAGGCATCCGTAAAAATAAGTGATTCACAGCTTTTCTCACTCTTAAGATGTTTCCGAAGTGTGTGTTTTTGTTTATGAATATTCTTATGCCATGATGGTCAGAGGGGTGTGAGGTGGTTTAATCATGTAACTTTATAAATATTGGCTACTGGAACATTATACTGCGTTTGTCATCTATTTGATGGCCATGAATTTATTACCTAGCACCTCTTCCTTTTTTCATGTGTTCCACCACGTGTCCCACAACTCCATATGCGAGTACGGTAGCATTTTGTACCTTGGAACACTTTTAGACATCCGATCTAGTAAGCCCTCTGACAGTAATTATATGTGTTTTCTTACTTCACTTTCATCTGATCGAATTCAATTCTAATGTACTGGATTTATCTTTTTGAAGCTGCGAAAGTTTCTACATGAAAGTAACGTTTTTGCAAATGTGCAAACATGTTCCGAGATAAGATATAGTCATGTAGGTAGAAGCAAAAACTCTTCTGAAAATTAAAACGGCTGCAATCGAGAAAATTTTCTCAGGGCTGTACTTAATAGTCCGTCTGTTACATTATTACTCTTTGACGACAGTAAGAGAAATGATATTAAAATTAGTATGAAAAACAAGTTGCAAATTAAATGCATTTAGAAATATGGTATAAAGTATTGAAATCTAATACAAATTTCATACCCAGGACAGATGAAATTGGGAAAACATTAAAGAAACTTAGATAATTTGCAAAAATCACTTTTTCCGTAGCAGGAGTCCTTCAGTTTCAAGGCACAAGAGGGTCCACACTCGACACAACCAGTTTTAAAAAATATGAAGAATTTTACTCGCAATGGAATCCTTTACCTGAGGAGTTAACAATACTTTCAAAATAGCTTTAATGTACCATGCAGCGTTTAAATGTACAGAACTGAGAACATTTACAAATTCTATACTAAACACAACCTCATGTATCACAACAATACAAACAGTACAAATTGTCCCAACTGCTTGTGAATGTCTCTAGTGCACACCGCTTCATGTTATTCCGAAAGCACTCACTAGACAGAGACACCAAGCGGGAAACATCAAGTGTTCCTGTGAGCACTATCCATCAAATACAACTCAATCCCCTACTTAAGATTTTCTTTGTGAAACGTGTTGCATTCACTTGTACGACCATCAGTTCCAATGCTGCGATATGCACAATGTGCAACTGACTGTCTTTCGTAAGAACGTAAATGCCTTACTTCGAGACACGCAGAAGCATGGACGGTGTCATTAAGAGTTGTTTCTCCTACCACACGAGCTTAAAATATTTAAGGTTTTTTGAGAGTGTGGGTAACAAATGATGAACACAATTGTACTGCACAAATTGAGTCTATTAGGCAGAATATATTACACTTTGAGGCAGTGTAGTACGATGTTTAGAGTTAATTCTCTAATATAAACTTCTGTGTTACTTCCGAGTAACAGTCGAGGGAAGGGGTGGGATGCTGAACTTCCCGAAAGTTTGCCACCTCCGAATCTTGATAATAGTATTCAGACTGATTTATTAATGGGTTAGGTGCACTTTCTGGTGGTAGGCAGGGAAGGCTCACAATCTTAAATGAAGAAACTCGTTCAGTTCGAAGACGAAGTATCAGGCTTTCAATTTTAAATGTTATCCAGCTTCCAAAGAGAATAGTAGATCAGTGAGGTTATGTATTGCTGCGTAATTGTCGGTGGACGGTGTTTGACCATATTTTTACTTCCAGAGAGAATGGTAGACCAGTGTGGTGATGTACTGCTGCGTAATTGTCTGTTGACATTGTTTGACCATATTTCTAGTTTCCTGTTTATTCCTGCAGTGTCCAGGTATGTCTAAACACTCGGCAACGGTCCATCGTGCTTCCACCACGCCATGTTGCATTACACTATCCTGCCAAGGCCTTGCAAGAAACATGCAATCGCAAGACAATCTGTTTATGGGCCTTGAAGGATCTATTTCAAAGTCTAATATAAATGATTTATAAAAACCTCCACACCAATTCTGTGAAACAAATTGAAACAATACTGTCCACCACTAGACTGTCTTTGGCTAATGCACCTTTTTAATGTATATCTTCTTGTTAAATCCTTTTATGTATGTTGTGTTGTTGTCTTCAGTTCTGAGACTGGTTTGATGCAGCTCTCCATGCTACTCTATCCTGTGCAAGCTTCTTCATCTCCCAGTACTACTGCAACCTACATCCTTCTGAATCTGCTTAGTGTATTCATCTCTTGGTCTCCTTCTACGATTTTTACCCTCCACGCTGCCCTCTGATACTAAACTGCTGATCCCTTGATGCCTCAAAATATGTCCTACCAACCGATCTCTTCATCTAGTCACGTTGTGCCATAAACTTCTCTTCTACCCAATCCTATTCAATACCTCCTCATTGGTTACGTGATCTATCCACCTTATCTTCAGCATTCTTCTGTAGCACCACATTTCGAAAGCTTCTATTCTCTTCTGGTCCAAACAAGTTATCGTCCATGTTTCACTTACATACATGGCTACACTCCAAACAAATACTTTCAGAAACGACTTCCTGACACATAAATCTATACTCGATGTAAACAAATTTCTCTTCTTCAGAAACACTTTCCTTGCCATTGCCTGTCTACATTTTATATCCTCTCTACTTCGACCATCATCAGTTACTTTACTTCCTAAATAGCAAAAATCCTTTTCTACTCTAAGTGTCTCATTTCCTAATCTAATTCCCTCAGCATCACACGATTTAATTTGACTACATTCCATTATCCTCGTTTTGCTTTTGTTGATGTTCATCTTATATCCTCCTTTCAAGACACTGTCCATTCTGTTCAACTGCTCTTCCAAGTCCTTTGCCGTCTCTGACAGAATTACGATGTCATCGGCGAACCTCAAAGTTTTTACATCTCCTCCATGAATTTTAATACCTATTCCAAATTTTTCATTTGTTTACTTTACTGCTTGCTCAATATACAGATTGAATAACATCGGGGAGATGCTACAACCCTGTCTCACTCTCTTCCCAACCACTGCTTCCATTTCATGCCCCTCCCCTCTTATGACTGCCATCTCGTTTCTGTACAAATTGTAAATAGCCTTTCGCTCCCTGTATTTTACCCCTGCCACCTTTAGAATTTGAAAGAGAGTATTCCGGTCAACATTGTCAAAAGCTTTATCTAAGTCTACAAATGCTAGAAAAGTAGGTTTGCCTTTTCTTAATCTTTCTTATAAGATAAGTCGTAAGGTCAGTATTGCCTCACGTGTTCCAACATTTCTACGGAATCCAAACTGATCCTCCCCGAGGTCCGCATCTACCAGTTTTTCCATTCGTCTGTAAAGAATTCGCGTTAGTATTTTGCAGCTGTGACTTATTAAACTGGTAGTTCGGTAATTTTCACATCTGTCAACACCTGCTTTCTCTGGGATTGGAATTATTATATTCTTCTTGAAGTCTGAGGGTATTTCGCCTCTCCCATACATCTATCTCAACCGCTGGTATAGTTTTGTCATGACTGGCTCTCCCAAGGCCGTCAGTAGTTCTAATGGAATGTTGTCAACTCCGGGGCCTTGTTTCGACTCCGGTCTTTCAGTGCTCTGTCAAACTCTTCACACAGTATCGTATCTCCTATTTCGTCTTCATCTACATCCTATTCCATTTCCATAATATTGTCCTCAAGTACATCGCCCTTGTATAAACCTTCCATATACTCCTTCCACCTTGCTGCCTTCCCTTCTTTGCCTAGAACTGGGTTGCCATCTGAGCTATTTTAATACACGTGGTTCTTTTCTCTCCAAAGGTCTCTTTAATTTTCCTGTAGGCAGTATCTATATTACCCCTAGTGAGATAAGCCTCTACATCCTTACATTTGTCCTCTAGCCATCCCTGCTTAGCCATTTTGCACTTCCTGTCGTTCTCATTTTTGAGACGTTTATATTCCTTGTTGTCTACTTCATTTACTGCACTTTTACATTATCTCCTTTCATCAATTAAATTCAATATTTCCTCTGTTACCCAAGGATTTCTACTAGCCCTCGTCGTTTTACCTAATTGATCCTCTGCTGCCTTCACTACTTCGTCCCTCTGAGCTACCCACTCGTCTTCTACTGTATTTATTTCCCCAATTCCTGTCCATTGTTCCCTTATGCTCTCCCTGAAACTCTGTACAACCACTGCTTTAGTCAGTTTATTAAGGTCCCATTTTCTTAAATTCCCTCCTTTTTCCAGTTTCTTCAGTTTTAACCTACAGGTCATAACCAATAGATTGCGGTCAGAGTCCACATCTGCCCCTGGAAATGTCCTACAATTTAAAACCTGGTTCCTAAATCTCTGTCTTACCATTATATAATCTGTGTGATACCTTTTAGTACCTCCAGGATTCTTCCATGTATGCAACCTTCTTTTGTGATTCTTGAACTAAGTGTTAGCTATGATTAAGTTATGCTCTGTGCAAAATTCTACCAGGCTGCTTCCTCTTTCATTTCTTAGCCCCAGTCCATAATCACCTACTATGTTCCTTCTCTCCCTTTTCCTACTACCGAATTCCAGTCACCCATGACTATTATATTTTCGTCTTCCTTCACTACTTGAATAATTTCTTTTATCTCATCATACATTTCATAAATTTCTTCATCATCTGCAGAGCTAGTTGCCATATAAACTTGTACTACTGTAGTAGGCATGGGCTGTGTGTCTATCTTGACCAGAATAATGCGTTCACTATGATGTTTGTAGTAGCTTACCCGCACTCGTATGTTTTTATTCATTATTAAACCTACTCCTGCGTTACCCCTATTTGATTTTGTATTGATAACCCAGTACTCACCTGACCAGAAGTCTAGTACCTCCTGCCACCGAACTTCACTAATTCCCACTATATCTAATATTAACCGATCCATTTCCCTTTTTAAATTTTCTAACCTACCTGCCCGATTAAGGGATCTTACATTCCACGCTCCGATCCGTAGAACACCAGTTTTCTTTCTCCTGATAAAAACGTCCTCCTGAGTAGTCCCCGCCCGGAGATCCGAATGGGGGACTATTTTACCTCCGGAATATTTTACCCGAGAGGACGCCATCATCATTTAATCATACAGTAAAGCTGCATGTCCTCGGGAAAAATAACGGCTGTAGTTTCCCCTTGCTTTCAGCCGTTCGCAGTACCAGCACAGCAAGGCCGTTTTGGTTAATGTTGCATGGCCAGATCAGTCAATCATCCAGACTGTTGCCCCTGCAACTACTGAAAAGGCTGCTGCCCCTCTATGTGGTTGCACCTACGGTACGGCCATCTGTATCGCTGAGGTACGCAAGCCTCCCCACCATGGTTCATGGTGGGATTTTATGTATATCTTCTTGTTAAGATATATATTTTTTATATACTTTAAGATATATATTTTATGTATATCTTCTTGTTAAATCTGAAGTCCTTGAATGTGAACAGTGTCTACAATACCTCGCTTTTCCAAGTTTTCCTGCTTTCGTAAATCACTTTTCTTTACGTAAGCTGTATGGTACAAGACAGGGCCAATCGACATATGCTCTTTATGTCGTATTAACTGAGCTCAATGTTGACAGCTGTAGCTCCACAGTTTTAATCTGTCTTTTGCTCTGCCTTTTCTTAAGAAAGTACTGTTATCAACGATATGGCTCGCCTGGAGTTGAAATTTCCTCATGGGCTGCATAATTTCTTCCTTCAACAACGTTAGTGCCTTTAAAAGAGGCTTGTCTATGTAAGTAATCCTCCTGGTGTGTAATGATTATGGGTCTGTGGCTCGACGGTAAAGTCCCAGACTGCACAACCAAAGGTCTTGGATTCAGATTCTGGGTAGACCTAGGAAGTTTAAGAGTTGTCAGTTCTTTCGTCGCCGCCATTGTTTGTTGATAAGTTCAGTTCCTAGTCCACGTTTAATTGGAAGTCCCCATTTAGTTGGTTTGGTAAATTAGTTCAGTCATCGGATGATGTCAATGGTATACAAACTCTAAAGGATCATAATTAGCAAAATACTGTATTGTTCAGATCAGCTTAATAACAGATCACGAAACAACTATGTATTCTATTAGTTCATCTTCGAAATAATACCGCCATCTGCACAGTCTTTCATATTAATCTCTTTCGCAATTCGCTTTACTCGGCTGTTTACGTTACAGCATTTGGCTAAATATATTTCCGTGTGGAAGTACTTCCTTATTTGGACCTTTATTTTGTGTTCTTCTGATTTATTGGTGTAAGAGGCTGTTTTCTGGTTACCTTACTCCTGCTATGATGATAGAAGCAATCGTTTTATTGATCTCAATACTAAATTTTGCTTTAAACCTTTTTGCCCCATCTCATCTTCCTGGTTGTTAAAGTCGATGTGGGCTAAGTTGCACACTCATATTAAATGAATCGTTCCCTGTTCTGAAACTTCCTGGCAGATTAAAACTGTGTGCCGGACCGAGACTCGAACTCGGGACCTTTGTCGTTCGCGGGCAAGTGCTCCACTGACTGAGCTACCCTAGCACGACTCACTCCCAGTCCTCACAGCTTTACTTCTGCCTGTAGCTCGTCTACTACTTTCCAAACTTTACAGAAGCTCTCCTGCGAACTTGGCAGAACTAGCACTCCTGAAAGAAAGGATATTGCGAAGACATTGCAAAGGTCCCGAGACCGAGTCTCGGTTCGCCACACAGTTTTAATATGCCAGGAAGTTTCGTATCAGCGTACACTCCGCTGCAGAGTGAAAATCTTATTCTGGTTCCATTTTCTATTTGTAGAACTAAATTTTAATTTGAGTGCATACCGTTATGCAATCGTCATAGATAGAGGCAATGTTCAAAATCTTTATACCATAATTAGAAAGAAATAGCATAAAACGTAAGATGGATTATAAACAAAGTAGTCGAAATAAAGGTTAATAATTTTATCCTATCAGTAGACCTACAAGCGTCCATAATGTCACATCATCGAAAAATACTGGACAGCTTTTAACATTTAAAATTCCAAACGTAGTTCTCATCCCACGGACTGTGTTTATGTACGTATTACATTAGTTTATAGAACAGGCACTGTTTACTGAACTATATTTTCGTATTAACTTCATAACTACCATACTGATATAGAGGAACTTCATTTAAGGTCCTCAAAAATTTGAATAAAAATGTGTTACATTTTCTGGTTGTAGCAGAAACCAATACAACCATAAAAAAGTCTTGTGTTCTATAGTTGCACTTTTATTTTGCCAAATGAGTATCAGTCCCACTACCAAGTAACATTCTCGGACCATCATATGATCCAAAACAACATATTTCGTAATTAAATCACTTTTTAGGAAACAGTTTTAAAAATATGTAAATTACAGTGTATCTTGAAAGAGATTAACATTTTTAGCTAGTCTAAGAGGGCGTCAAACATTATGAAAAACAGCCTATTGGCTTCTATCTGCGGTTCTTCGGGCGACGTTCATCTAATGATTTTACTGAGGTTTCGTCAGCACGAGTGGCTGACACTGTCAAAGCTTCAACCTCCATTGCCGCTGGTGAACTGGAGCCGAGCTCGCGGCCGCAGATTATGTGTTCTTGGCGCCCCAACGTTCGAAGGCTTCTCCGCTGTCATTTCTGCTGCGGTTCCCCTCTTGCTACCTGCGACGGTCGTTTTCTGCAGTACGGGAAGCCAAGATCGGTTTACCTTAAGGCTTTCCTCTTTCTTGTTGAAACTGTTCGCCTGATTTTGCATTTATACAGCTTCTCTGAACAAGCGCGTGTTACTGTGATTCTCTACAGCCATAACTTCCGTTCGGCGAATTTTATTACGTGGTCGGTCTCACTCAGTGCGTGCTCTGCCACGGCCGATATCTCCACCCGCCCCAATCTGCAATGTCGCTTATGTTCTTTTATCCTGGTGTTGATTGATCGTCCAGTCATTCCGACATTAAATTATCCTCATCTGCATTTTATATGGAATATTCCCGACATTGCAAGTGGGTCCTTTTTCTTCTCTGCCGATCTAAGACACTCTTTGATCTTCCTTGTCAGTTTGAAAATGGTCTTTAAGCCATGTTTGCGCAATATACGGCCGATTCTGTCCACCATTCTGGGAATGTGTGGCAGAAAGGTTATACCGGACATTTCTTTTTCTGGCTCCTTACTTCGCCGAGTGTTTGCATCTGTTACACTTCTAATATAATTTGTGGAGTACCCATTGCTCCTCAGAACACTTTCCAGTTGTTGAAGTTTGCGTCTGATGTGCTGCCGCTCACATATTCGTCCTGCTCGCGCTACGAGTGTATTAATCATGCCCCTTTTCTGGCTCGGGGGGTAGTTGGATAGTTTGTAAGGGTATAGGTCCGTGTGTGTCGTCTTTTGATACACGCTGTGTCCCGGGTTTCCACCATCACTTGTGACCAGCACGTCCGTAGCTCGTGGCCGTGCGGTAGCGTTCTCTGTTCTCTCACCCAGGTTCCCCGGTTCGATTCCCGGCGCGGTCAGGGATTTTTCTGGCTCGTGATGACTGGGTGTTGTGTGATGTCGTTGGGTTAGTTAGAATCAAATAGTTCTAAGTTCTAGTGGACTGATGACCATAGATGTTAAGACCCGTAGTGCTCAGAGCCATTTGTGACAAGCACATCTAAAATGGCAGTTTTTTCTCCTTTTCTACTTCGATGGTAAATTTTATGTTGGCATGGAGGCTGTTCAAGTGTCTTAGGAAGTCACCGTGCTGTTCTTCACCATGGCTCCACACAACGAACGTGTCATCTACGTATCTGTACCACACGCAGGATTTGCAAGTCGCCAAGTCCAGTGCCTGTGCTTCGAATTGTTCCATGAAGAAGTTCCCGCGCGGGATTAGCCAAGCGGTCTTGGGCGCTGCAGTCATGGACTGTGCGGCTGGTCCCGGCGGAGGTTAGAGTCCTCCCTCGGGCATGGGTTTGTTCTTAGAATAATTTAGATTAAGTAATGTGTAACTTTAGGGACTGATGACCTTGGCAGTTGAGTTCCACAAAATTTCACATACCTTTGAACATTTGAACATGAAGAAGTGGGTCACCACTGGCCTACCCATGGCGACGCTTTCCAGTTGTTCGTAGAAATCGCCATTCCACGTGAAATGGCTCGTTGTGCGACATACATGGAAAAGCTTTGTGATGTCTTACGGGAAAATTGAATCCAAGGCCGAAGCCAATAGGCAGTTTGTCAACAAGTTGCCACGAAAGCTTTAACAATTTGGCGTCAACATTATGTTGCTCTAACAAGAAGCGCTGGGAGATTAATTTAACATTTTTATAAAGTATTTTTCTCTATGATAGCTGCAGTATGGCTGAAAGATGTTGCTTTTTTAACTATATGTTATTTACTAACTGTTAATTTCTTATTACTAATGCGGTAGAGCTAGGTTAAATGGAAAAGAAGGAAAACAGAAGCAACGCGTTTCTGAAAAGTGTGTGATTTTGATTTTTGATATACCCACTTCTCTGTCCATCTCCTTGTCACCCTCTCTTTTGCATCCAGTCCTCTTTCCCCCTCTCTCTACCAAACCTTCTCCCAAGACTATCCCTCCATCTTCTTCTCCCTCCTCTCTCCTCATGTCCTCTAGACCACACTCTTACCCCACCCTCTCTCTCTCTCTGTCCATCAGCTCCTCTGCCTTTCATATGAAACGTCCCCTTTGTAAAATTTATACACGACTGTGCTTAAACTGACACACAATAGTTTTTAGCGCAACACAATCTGACTTTCAAAAATCCCTACGAAAGAATGGCCCTCACTAACATTAACCTATATGTTTCACAAATCACTTACCTCACAAAAATCTTCGTTACTCGAACTACTGCAATACAGGGAGCGCCACTACTGCCAGCTAACTAAAAGATTCAAACTACTGAAGTCACTAACTACTGATAGGCACAGTTAGCAAACGAAAGGTTTTGATAGAGAACAAACAATTTATTTACCTTTATAGTCATTATATATATATATATATATATATATATATATATATATATATATATATATATATATATCAGTTCATGACAACAATTCTTACAAATTTCAAAACTCCGCCATCTCTCTCCCCACGTCCACCACTGCTGGCGGCTCACCTCCAACTGCGCAACGCTACGCGCTGTTAGCATCCAGCTGCCGCTGCCCGACACTACAATGGCAGACAACAATGCAAACTAGCCACAGACTGCGCACAGCACAGCCAGTGATTTTTCATACAGAGCGCTATGTGGCGTTACCAATAAGAGAACCTAAACAGCCTACTTACATAGCCCCCATGCTCCCTACAAAAAAATTTACAAATTGTTTTGGGCAGTGGCCAATACAGATTTGAATTTTTTTTTAATAATTACAATGTCAAAGAAATGAAATGCACACACTTATCGATACAATGTTGGTCAAAAGCTAAAATTTTCTCACAGTCCGTAAAGACAGTCCTGATCATTCATCAAAGTAAAATTGCAGTGTTTTTCTCAAAGTCTGAGTAGTAAAAGAAAATGCACATGGAAGTAGTGGATTTCCATGCAGTCTTGAAGAAGTAGTGTTGTCCTTCCAATGGAAAGACTGTGCTGACTCTTGACATGCAGACAGGTAATGGGCCACAACAGAGCAAACCCACAGCAGAGTCAGTTGAAGTTTTGAAGGATATTGGTAGGTAGGTCATCACAGAGTAGACCCCTTGTAGTCCTGGTAGAGATTACGGTATTGGTGGGCCACCAGAGATGCAGACCCACTGTAGACCTTGTAGAAATAATGGTATTGGTGGGTCATCAAAGGTGTAGACCCACTGTAATCCTTGTAGAGACAGCCAGCAGCCATCTGTTTGACTGTGAAGGCGCACAATCACCATTGAAGAGTCTTGCGGATAGTATAGCAAGTCCATAACCACCACTTGTGCGCTCACAAAAATTGTTTTTGAAATGTCCTTAGAACCAGCAATGCTGTTATCCAGTCCCTTACTGAATTGTCAATAAACGTGCAAACACTAACAGTCCCTACTTCTCACATATTGTCCATATACTATGACCAACAGAAACGTGTGCAGTGAAATGTAATTTACAAGTTACTTAATTTGATGAACTGGTGTCAAATACAATTTTATAACATAAGAATACAATAACAAAGGTACAAAATATATCATTAAAGAACATAACAATACAGATAACATTTGTAGTAGTACAGGCTTTACTAAAGAATCGAAATAGCAAATACATCAGTGTTACAGAATTATGACATAAGTAAATACATAAAAGATCAGAATAACTTTTGAAAGATCAACTTCACACATGAGCATTAGAACAAAACAGAATAAATAATGTGTAAACATCTTTATGATGTAAATAACATGTTATTAATGCAAATTATATTTGAGGATAACAGTATTCTCAATCTTAGTGAATGTAGCTTAATATTAGAAGAGAAAAAATTCTATGAAACAGTACACAGAGACAGGAAGAAAACAAATACACACAGGTACACAAACAAATAGCAGGATAACACAAAAGGAAAGGACAGGGTTTGTTTTCAGTGCAACATTTGGTACTGCAGTCCAACCCAGAACTTCATTCTGTAAATCTTTCGTCATATCTCAACATTTGTTTCCACCAAAAAAATCCTATCAAAGCATGCTTTCTGTATCTATATGTTTACATATTTCTTACCTCATCATTTATTTTCCAATATCATACCTCATCATTTATTTCCAAGAGAATCCTACCTATACCTGCTTTCTGAACATTTTTCGTATAACCTCTCACTGCATTTCTTCCAATTCATCGCAACTCATTCTTTTATATAGGCTACCCCTTCTTAAGGTAACTTAAATCTACTGAGCTCAGATGCTAAACTAAAGGACGAGGCCATGCAGCAGCATAAAACAATTTACACAAACAGCAATGATAAAAAAGTGGAAATTGGCAAAAAAGGCAGCAATATTACAACTAATATAAGGCAATGCGCAGCAAACAAAAAAATAAATCAGTAATAAAATTGGCTTAACCTAGTAGTACAAAGTGACATTCAGTAGCATTATGAATGGCAAACAGCTGCAGCAAATGCTATAACTTATACCTAAACATGACAAAGCTCAAGCAGAAAAAATGTTACACTAAAGACAACAATGCAGATAAGGACAATGTCTATTCACATCTTAATGTCTATGCAATTAAAGTGGTGCACCACAAAAACTAATGCTACAACAAATTACCAAGTACTTTAAAAGAAAATTATATATACAGTTACTGTTATTAGTCGCTTCTTATTGATCTTTCCATTCCAAGAGCTCCTTTTTCGAAGAATGTGGATCATAAAATAATTATTTAATAGATCTGTTGACAGAAAGTGTTCACATTAGCAATTGCATTTAATTTTATTTTATAAAACCAATGCTGCAACACAGCTGGAAACCAGATATCAAATGAAATAAGCAACTGTGAAAGGCAAAGTATGAAAATATCATTCAATAGTCATGTGACATTTCATAAGTTAGTACAAATTCTCTCAACTCTCGTAGAAACACACCTGTCATTATCAGGTGTGCAGAAGTAAATAAGTATCTTTTCCCAGTAATGAGCGTGTCGTTTTTGCGATGCTTTCTACAAAGGAATGTCAATAGCGAGGATAATTCCCTCCCTTTCTTTTTTTCTTGTGCCTCTGAAAGGCACACACTAATGGCTTGTTTCCTGGTGGCTGTCTCCCAGCTGGGCGCCCACGACGCATTACGACCAGGTGGTCACTTAACTGTCTTATCGAAATATTTACGACACCAGTTTCCGCTACAGTGGCAGTCTCATATAAAAATATTTCACAGGTCAAGAATTTGCGTTACAAATCTGTAGAAACAAAATCCTATAAATATAACAGTGTCCAAAAAAAATTCGTCGGCATTGTAATACATTCACGCATTTACATACATTTAATAACTCTTAAAGTACGATTCTTGGTTTCTAACATCCTTTTCATAAATCAGAGTCCCTAACCACTACTCCTTATTTCTTACCTTATTAAACATGTACATATTCGTCGACACGTCAATCTTGCGGCGACACTTCAATATTTCATCATAATAAGTACATAGCATAATCAAATTCCTCATATAGCATCAGCTTATTGATCATAAACATACCGCAACAGCATTATACACATTGTCATCGTCATAATAACATCATAAAAACTCAGCTAAATCTCAAAATCATCGTAGCTTTCTGCAATAACTTCAAAACCTAAAAAAAATTCTCTGCTCATGTCAAAAGTGTCATCTACCTCAACCGTACTTTAAAAATCATGATCTCATACCCAATTATGTCATTCAAAGCTCTCATAGTATCACAATGGTTCCGAAAATGTATGAACATTTCACAAAGTACAGACAAAATACAATTTAGTAAGTGTGAAGTTATCCAACTGTGTAATTACGTAAACATCTCTCACTGATGTAGTAAAATAAATATTTGTCTCTCTCAGTTAAATCATCAGATAGCTGTGTAATTCTGTGTTTGAGAAATATGGTACTGATGTGTAAAGTTGTATAAGCAAATACCATGTTAGCTAGGGCTCCTTGTTCTTGCCATACACATGGTACACAAAGTAAGCGTGTACCCCCCTGAGGATTAATGTAATTATATCCTCAGATGTTACAGATTACAGCAATGGAATGAAATGTATCACGGAAAACCTTTGTATCAGTGTATTTCTAATATCTTTAAAAATAAATGTCTTAAGTACAAAATTAGTCACTCAAATACGCGTAGTGTAACGCTAAACTGTGCGTCGTGTTGTAAGATAATCTCTGTGGAAGTGTCGTAGTTATCGTCCTCCGAAAGCTTAGTTCTACAGAAGTCAATGTACTTACCTCATGATAAACAAAAGTGAAATGCTTTGCGTATAGATATCGTAGTTACTATGCTTATTGATATCAGGCTTCTTTTCCACCTGTCTAAACTTCTCCTCTCCCCTCTCTCTGTTGTCCATCTCTTCCCTTCTAGTTTCTATCTGTATTTCCTCTTCATGTCCCTGTGTCAGTGTCCTCATTCCGCCTCTCTTGGAGCTGGAGTCTTGTTCAGTGTTATTGAATCTTTAGATTCTGTAACAGTCATCTAATCATAAGCCGACAATACATACACTACTGGACATTAAAATTGATACACCACGAAGATGAAAAGCTACAGGCGTGAAATTTAACCGACAGGAAGGATGCTGTGATATGGAAATGATTAGCGTTTGGGAGCATTCACACAAGGTAGGCGCCGGTGGCGACACCTACTGCGTGCTGACATGAGGAAAGTTTTCAACCGATTTTTCATACACAAACAGCAATTGACCGGCGTTGCCTGGTGAAACGTTGTTGTGATGTCTCGTGTAAGGAGGAGAAATGTGTACCATCACGTTTCCTATCGGATTGTTGCCTATCGCGATTGCGGTTTATCGTATCGCGACATTGCTGCTCATGTTGGTCGAGATCAAAAGACTGTTAGCAATATATGGAATCGGTGGGTACAGGAGCGTAATACGGAACGCCGTGCTGGATCCCAACGGCCTCGTGCCACTAGCAGTCGAGGTGACAAACATCTTATCCGCATGGCTCTAACGGATAGTGCAGCCACGTCTCGATCTCTAAGTAAACAGATGGGGACGTTTGCAAGACAACAACCATCTGCACGAACAGTTGGACGATGTTTGCAGCAGCATGGACTCTCAGCTCAGAGACCATGGCTGCGATTACCCCTGACGCTGCGTCACAGACAGGAGCGCCTGCGATGGTGTACTTAACGACGAACCTGGGTGCACGAATGGCAAAACCTAATTTTTTCGGATGAATCCTGGTTCCGTTTACAGCATCATGATGGTCGCATCCGTGTTTGGTGACATCGCGGTGAACGCATATTGAACCGTGTATTCGTTATCGCCATACTGGGGTATCACGCGGCGTGATGGTATAGGATGCCATTGGTTACACGTCTCGGTCACCTCTTGTTTGCATTGACGGCACTTTGAACAGTGGACGTTACATTTTAGATGTGTTACGACCCGTGGCTCACTCCATCCCTGTGAAACCCTATATCTCAGCAGAGTAATGCACGACCGCATGTTGCGGTCCTGTACGGGCCTTTCTGGATACAGAAAATGTTCGACTGCTGCCCTGGCCAGCACATTCTCCTGATCTCTCACCAATTGAAAACATCTGGTCAATGGTGGCAGAGCAACTGGCTCGGCACAATACATCAGTCACTACTCTTGATGAACTGTGGTATCGTGTTGAAGCTGCATGGGCAGCTGTACCTGTACACGCCATCCAAGCTCTGTTTGACTCAATGCCCAGGCGTATCAAGGCCGTTATTGCCGCCAGAGGTGGTTGTTCTGGGTACTGATTTCTCAGGATCTATGCACCCAAATTCCATGAAAATGTAATCACATGTCAGTTCTAGTATAATATATTTGTCCAATGAATACCCGTTTATCATCTGCATTTCTTCTTGGTGTAGCAGTTTTAATGGCCAGTAATGAATATACAATTTTCCTTTTCCTAACAACGTTTCATTACAGTATTAGTTCAAACTTAAAGTAAATGAGTCAAGAACACTTGGTAATAACATTTCCCCTTCATATATTACAAATTTACTTACGTATAATAAAAATAGTTATGAAAACATACGCGTATTCCAATGCAAATTTGTGTGATAATTTCAAAGCAATCGGTGAATATCTTTCGCTGATTTACGATATTGTGTCAAAACAAGGTTTACATTTTTGTTTATATAGAAGCTATTTCCTCGTATGGCATTCCTTACGTGATTTGTCATTTTATGTATCAAAAAATATTTAAAGAAAAAACTCCCTTGTAAGCTCTGGAACCTGTTGGTGTCTAGTCAACGGACACAAATGACCTTTACGTATTCGTAGTTTGCAAGCAATTTTGAACTTTGCACACCAGGTGTAAGAGGCTGCCTACGTATTTAGGTAGTTCTTTCTACCATACCTGAGTTATTATTTTTTACCTGAGTTATATTTTGCTGAGAATTATTTTAACTATGTTTTGTGATGCTTTTGATAATCGAATTGCGTAATAATAGTTCTTGATGTCAAAAACTAAAGTAATTTCACCCAATAAAAATTCGACTCTAGAGTAAAGCAAACATAATTTTTCTCATTTTTATATTCATCGTCATAAAACGTTGATATTTCAACTGTGAATTTTGTGACGAAGTTTTCCCAATAGGAAGGAAGCCTTGATGTGCTGGGTGTTTTCCCCTGCGTGTTCTGGGAGCTAAATCATCCCTAGGGAGCGGCCCGGCGGCTGTGGCACCTGAGCCAGATTTGTACGCCCCCACGGTACTCATCAACAGGTAGCCTCTTCAGTTCCCTAGCAACAGGTACAACGGCGTCAGATAATCAGGTGAGAATTGGCCGGCCGGCTGAGGGCTTTTTATGGTGCCGTTCGCCCTTCAGGCCCTGGCTTCGAGAGCCGTGTTTCGTTCTGACGGACACTGCTTCACCTTGACAACTATCAGTGTATCATCCCTTGTAACATTACACATACCTGTTCCAAACCAGAACCACTGCAATTAAAGACTGTCTCTGTTTTCATCTTCCAGAGGTATTTCCTGAAAAGGGCAGCAGCTTTTTCAGTATCTTCAGGGGCAATCATGAGGGTGACCAAGTGATATGGCCTTGTAGCATTAACAAGCATAGACTAGTTATCCTAGTACAGCGAAGGGCTGAAATAATGAAAAATCACCTCTACTGTATGGTTTAATGATGACGGGATTCTGCTTGGTAAAATATTCCGAGGTGAAATAATCCCCATTTAAATATTCTGATACAGATTGCTCTGGTGGAGGGTTTCACCGAAATGACAGTTCTGTCGAAGTATTTTGTGTGACAATAATGAAAGGAGGCTGTGTAGGTGGAAGAGATCTGAAGACAACGGAAGGTGAAAGAGAGAGACTCAGATAGTTCACTGGAAAACAATTCTGTGGGCAAATGTGGACTCTGTCCATAACTGATTGGATATAAACAACGTTATGAAAATGAAGACATCGCAGCATGGTATAAAATGGAAATAGAACCAGCGTGATTTTAAAGATACTCCGATTTGTTGACAGTTTCAAGGGAAGCATACGGGAAAGACCGATTGAAATCCGGGAACAAAAAAGCAGGCAAAAGGACACCGCCCAGTAGGAGTTCTCAGGTAAGATACGAGATATTTATTTCATTGAAAAAAGAAAATATGGAATTGCGACAATGAAAGCAGCAAAACAGAATACAGATGTCTAAATAATGCCAACGCAGAAATGTTAAGCATGTAAGACTACGCGAAAGATAAGTACCACATGTAAAACAATAAAATAAATCTTTTGAGAAACAGAAGCAGCTCTATGAATACCAAAAGCTCAGACGACAACTCAGAATATAACAGAGAACAGACGGCTGAAAGGTGGAAAGAGCTTTTACAAAGGAATCAAACTCGAGGCAAGTATTTTAAGGGAAAAAAGAGTTAGAGGAGGATGAGATTTGACCTTTGAAATCTGACGAGGATTTTGACAGAGCACTTAGTGATTTAACGTAAATCAAAACATATAGAGTCGATGACATTTCCCCAGACTGATTACGACCCTTAGGGAAACAGACTCTAACAAAACTATTCCAATTGGCATGTAATATAAATGCAATAAGCGAAATGATCTCCGAATTCCAGAGTGTTGCTAAATTCCAAAGACACGCACTGACAGCTGTGAGTGTCCCAGAACTAACCGTTTAATGAAGAAAGTTGAAAAATACTACAACGAATTATTTGCAGTAAAATGAGAAGACAAACTGAAGCAAGACTAAGCAGCGTTAATAGCATTTATAGATTTCGAGAAAGCTTTTGACAATGTTGAACGAAATAAAGCGCTTGAAAGTTAACAAGGATAAAGAAACAGCGAGCAAAACATTTTAAAGGAAGTTATATTCAAGGTAAGGAAAGCTTCTGATATGAAGATTTTTATTGCTTTGACGCGTCTTTGTAGACTGGATTACTAGTTTTGAACTTTGTATTCGTGTGATTTTTCGCACAGCATGACTTCATAATCTTTACACTATGGATCTGAAGATACATACGATAAATATCAGAAGTTTCTTTTGCACTGAATTAATTGATCGCTCTCCAGCCGACAATGTCAGGTATTCATAATATCATACTCGCCGTTGAGTAGCGAAATTATTTATTTCACAATACTGCAATTTTGGCCTTAGGACCTATTTTAAGTGGTACTGTAAAATATTTTGTTTCAACACATGTCAGACTTTAAAATCCTCCGATATGTATATATGTCATGTCGAAGGACTTTAAAGTACGACATGTCGTACAGCAAAATCTTTTGCAATTGCGAGGTAAGTAATTTCAACAGTCAACGCCGAATATGAAGTCTTTTAAAATATTCTATATGACTGTGAACCCCCGACATTGACGAGTTCATCTGTGAGCGAAATATTATCTACGACTTGAACAAAACTGAAACTACACTGTTAAAAGTCGAAGACATTATACAAATCAATGATTGAGAATGTAGTGAGATAGGTTTGTAACCTATTACCACTGTTATTCAGTCCATACATTAAGAAAGCAGTGAAGAAAAACAATGAGAAATTCAGAGGAATATATAAAATGTGTTAGGTTTCCAGATGTTATTTTAATTGAATCAAACATAGAAAAATGTCTGTAATATCAGCTGTAAAAAATCTGTGTGAGATAAATACTACCAATAGCAAAACAAAGATAATCAAATGTAATCGAAATAAATCAGGAAATTCAGAAAGAACAATTTAGGAAACGAGACTCTATAGTTGTAGCCAGATTTTTGTGTTGTGTAACAAGCTAACTGATGTTCGACGAAGTAGACAGATTACAGTATGCAGCCTGGCAATAGCAAGAAAAACATTTCTGAAAGAGAAAGATAGCCAACTTCCAATAGAAACTGATGTGATAAGACGTTTTATCGTAGAGTCTACTTAACGTGAGGAGGTGAATGTGGGCGATAAACAGACAGAAAGAAAGTAGAAGTTTTTGTAGTGTGGTGCTACAAAAGTATTCTAAAGATTAAACGAGACACGTAGAACAGAAAAGTAATGAAAAGGCACTGAACTCAGATGGGCAGAAAGTAAGTCTATGGCGCAACGAAACACACTGTTCGGTTTCAGACAGTCTTCGTTCTGAAGAACCAGCCCCAGAACTCAACATATATGATCAATTTATATCTAATTTAGAACGATACTGTTCGCTGAAGATAGAGTTGTCTACAAGCAAGCGGCAGTGCTCAATAACTGCAAGCACACGTAAAAGAGCTGAGACTGATATTACACTACTGACAAGAAGGGAAAAATGCTATTCAACACAATTACAAGTTTAGTGTTACGGATTTGAAGTGTTCTTTAACCATCTGGTAATATCTTCTAATAAACGTATCAAAGGGAGATGACCACACAAAGTTAGTGATGGTGGGGAAGGTGGATCTGATGACAGAGCGCGATGCACATCTAAAGAAACCGCATCCAAAACCCAAGAGCGGTTTCCTTAGTCTTTCATAAAAAAACCCACATTTCCTGCGGTGAGTAGAATTATACAACGAAATTGAAAGAATGCTTTATTAATATAATTTAATATATTATGTAAACAGTTTGTTTATGATCACTACCAAGCCGACTCATATTTTATTAGAAGATTTAAGTTCTTAATACGTCGCATAGTATTGGAATCTCTGGCGGTAAATAAACCTAGTTAACATTATTGTGACAGTAAAAAACAATCAAGAAGCTGCGAATATTTCTTGACATACTTGTAGAGAAAGATTATTTTCAAACTAATTAACTAAGGACATTGTAATCAACTGAGAAAGTACAATGGAAAAAATATGTAAATGGAAGGAAGTTGTAAAAGTGAGGAATCATACCTCTTGTCTTGAAACAGTAATATATTTCCAAAACAGTTTTTTGTGTTTATAATGACAAAACGTCTGTTAACTAACTCTGGATGAAATAATTTTGCTCTTGGTTACCAGAAAGCATCCACAGAATATAACAATGTGTAAAACATTTAATTTCAGATTTAACTATTGGAGTAAAAAGTCACCAGATTGAATATTATCGTTGGTTATCTGAGTAATGAACAAAAATGAACAGCTACATTACGACGACGTGCAATGCAGCCTAACGAAAAGTAGTTTCTTTGGCCACTTAAACATAATCACTGAAGCGAACCTGCAGAACTTTATAGAATTCGCTATTCACATTATCATCATCATCATCATTTAAGACTGATTATGCCTTTCAGCGTTCAGTCTGGAGCATAGTCCCCCTTATAAAACTCCTCCATGATCCCCTATTAAGTGCTAACATTGGTGCCTCTATTGATGACGTAACTTGAAAATCATTCTTAACCGAATCCAAGTACCTTCTCCTTGGTCTGCCCCGACTCCTCCTACCCAATACTGCTGAACCCATGAGTAACGTGGGTAACCTTGCTACTCCCATGTGTGTAACGTGACCCCACGACCTAAGCCTATTCGCCCTGACTGATACATATACAGAGTTCATTCCCAGTTTTTCTTTGATTTCCTCATTGTGGACACCCTCCTGCCATTGTTCCCATCTACTAGTACCTGCAGTGATCCTAGCTACATTCATATCCGTAACGTCAGCCTTATTGATAAGGTAACCTGAATCCACCCATCTTTCGCTCCCATACAACAAAGTTGGTCGAAAGATTGAACGGTGCAAAGAAACTAAGTCCTGGTACTGACTTCCTTCTTGCAGAAGAGAGCAGATCGTAGCTGAGCGCTCACTGCATTAGCTTTGCTACACCTCGCTTCCAGTTCTTTCACTATTTTGCCATCCTGTGAGAATATGCTTCCTAAGTACTTGAAACAGCCCACCTGCTCTAACTTTGTTCCTCCTATTTGCCACTCAATCCGTTTGTATTTCTTTCCCACTGACATTACTTTCGTTTTGGAGATGCTAATCTTCATGCCATAGTCCTTACATTTCTGATCTATCTCTGAAGTATTACTTTGCAAACTTTCAATCGAATCTGCTATCACAACTAAGTCATCCGCATATTTTGCGAGACTGTTTATTTTGTGTTCACATATCTTAATATCACCTAGCCAGTCTATTGTTTTCAACATATGATCCATAAATAATATGAACAACAGTGGAGACAGGTTGCAGCCTTGTTTAACCCTCAAACTATTCTGAGCCACGAACTCAATTTACCGTCAACTCTAACTGCTGTCGGACTATCTATGTAAAGACCTTTAATTGCATGCAAAAGTTTTCCTCCTATTCCATAACCTCGTAGAACAGACAATAACCTCCTCCTAGGGACCCGGTCATATACCTTTTCTAGATCTATAAAGCTTAGATGCAATTTCCTGTTCCACTTGTAACACTTCTCCATTGATGATTTTCACGGGTTCGCAGCCGGGTTCCATCGTCCTGACGGACCATCTGGCCGCCATCTTCAGGTGAGATTGAGTGCACAATCACGCCGGACCTGAAGAGACCTCAGATTAGGCGTCTCCTTTGTACCGCGGGTACTGGACATTGCGCGTACGCGAGCAACGGGGGAGCTGCCCTCTGTGAGTCGAAGAATTGCAGCGGCGCCATCGGTTCAAACTGTCGAAAGCGAGGAATCGCTAAATTAAATTGCAGCCGGTCGAAAACCAGACCGTTGTTGTTTTATGTGTGATAAAATAGGATTCCAAGTCTTGCTTAAAGGAAAACCTTTATCTCTGTTAATAATATCATCAGACACGCGTATTTAAATTCATTCTTTCAATACACAATCCCAGTAACGGGAAGCCGAGGCAGTCATTTGCGTCTCTTTGAAGGACATATTGACCCTGGCGTCACCCTCGACCGTCGCCTCTCCTGGACTCCCCATCTCCCGACAATCCAAGCCATGGCACGCTCCCGACTCCGTCTCCTCAAGCTCCTCTTCAGGCGTACGTGGGGTCTAGACCTCTCCACCATACTCCACACCTATAAATCCCACGTCCGCCCTATCCTCTGTTACGTCCATCCTGCCTGGATCTTCCCCCTCCCCCCCCCCCCCCGCCTACCTTTTACAAATCCCTTCAGATCATTGAACGCCATGCTCTCCGCCTCTCGTATCGCATCTGTCTCCCCTCCCCCACACAGATCCTGTACGACCTCTCCCAAGGTGGCTTCCACCAGCTACCTCTCCCTGATGATTCCCTCCTCCCCTCCATCTACCCCTCCTACCAATTTTGATCCTCCCTCCTTCCCTCCCTCCCTTCTCTCCCTCTTCCCTCCCTCTTGCATTTCTCCCCACTCCTCCCCTGGGCTTCCCCTCCACTATCCCTCTCCTCCTCCCCCCATCTCCTAAGGCACTGGCATCTTTGTTTTCCCCCTCTCCCGCTCCCTCACCCTTCTTCCCCTCTTGGTAGGTCCCCGGACTGTGCCATCGCCATCTTTAGTGTTTCTGCGTCATGTCAACAGTTTGTAGTGTGGATTCTCGTCGAGTGTGAATGGATCCGTGTTTGTCTTTATGTGTCTACTGTTTTGTTACCACCGTTATGTCACTTATGTGTATTCTTTCTGTTGTTTATTTCTCTATTCTATGGCTGAAGAGCGGCATAACATGCTGCTGACAGACTGCCTGTTTGTACAGGTTTGAAAATAACAATAACGAAAAAAAAAGAAAGAGGTCTCTTCAGTTCCGGCGTGATTGTGCACTCCATCTCACCTGAAGATGGCGGCCAGGTGTTGTCGACAGGACGATAAACCCCAGCTGCAAACAAGGGAAAATCATCAGTATTTGATAGGCCGGGAAAATCTACGTTATCACTTCTCCATTATTTGCCGTAAGCTAAAGAACTGGTCCTGACAACCTCTAAGAGGCTTAAACCCACACTGATTTTCTTCCAATTTCTCCTCAACTAATAATCGCATTTTTCTTTCAATGATACCTGTGAACATTTTACCCACAATGCTGACTAAAGAGATACCTCTGTAGTTGGTACACTCTTTTCGGTTTCCATGTTTAAAGTATGATGTGATTACTGCTTTCGTCCAGTCTGATGTAACCTGTCCCGACTCCCACGCCATTTCGATCATTCTGGGTAACTATTTAAGACCTGACATTCCGCTATATTTGATGATTTCCGACTTAATTTCGTCCATCCCAGCCGCTTTATTGCACTGAAATCTATTGACCATTTTCTCCAATTCCTCAAATATAATCCTATTTCCATCATCATTCCTATCCCATTGAACATCGTAATCTGAAGCATTACTGATCGTATTTTCATGTACATTTAGCAACTCTTCAAAATATTCCCTCTATCGTCCCAAGGCATCAACAGGATTCACCAGCAGTTTTCCTGACCTGTCCAAAATACTTGTCATTTCCTTCTTACCTCCCTTTCGAAGTCCGCTAATTACACTCCAGAATGGTTTTCCAGCAGCTTGACCCAAGGATTCCCACCTGTTTCGAAAGTCTTCTCAAGATTTCTTCTTGGATGCTGCAATTATCTTTTGGCTTTGTTTCTTTCTTCAACATAACTCTCTCTGTCTACATGAGTTCTAGTATGTAGCCTCTCCATTCCTTTCCCAATGACTGTAATTGACTACATGCTACTAACTAGTACCTTTCTGAGATCCCTGTTACGTACTTTTGCCTGATTTCCTTATCCTGAAGTTTCTCCACTCTTATCCTCCTACATATGGACTTGACCTCCTGCCCTTTTGGCCTCACAATACCAATTTCACTGCAGATTAAATAGTGATCAGTGTCATCAAAGAATCCCCTGAATACACGTGTGTCCCTCACAGCCTTCCTGACTTCCTGATCTGTTATCTCATATTCAAAGACAGATCTGGTTCCCCTGGCTTCCCATACCGGTGAATGTTCTTATGTTTAAAAAGGAGTTTGTGATTACTAAGTCCATACTGGCACAGAAATCCATGAGTTGTTTCCTGTTCCTGTTGGCCATCCATATCCTCTCCAAATTTACGCATAACTTTTTCATACCCTTCTGTTCGATTTCCAATCATGGCATGAAAATCACATATGATCAGAACATTGTCCTTATCCTTTACTCAAACAACTACATTACTGAGTGTGTCATGTTATATTGATCGGTCCCTTCACAGTGCGAATATACTGACTCAATCCTAATTTTCTTGCTAGACACTATCAAATCTATCCACATTGTAAGGTGTCAGGCAAATCCAACACCTTCCATGAAAACCCTGACACGATAAGCAAATCCAGTAATATGTCACATAGCTCCGAATAAATCGTGACATTACATTAACCAATGTCATCTGAGTAACGGGTGACCAAATGGAATACCACAGACTAACACAAGAATGCCTAAATGCATGTCGTACCTTCCCACCATGAGACCGACGCAGTTCCGAGAGGAGAAACGAGACCAGAAGCCGAGAGCAGCACTGTGTTAAGCTAGAAGGCCCTACAATAAGGGACGGACTGGACACCCACGTCGCCAGTTAACCACTATAGAGCCACACAACCCGCATGTTATAGCGTGAGACTTTTTCGCGTCTCTGTTACGTCAAGGACCACCCCCCAGCCCATGTTAAAAGCTAGAGCCCTCCAGAAAAACAGTATAGATCTTACGATAACACAAAAAGGGCCACTACCACCTGCAAGTTTTAGCATGACCCTTTTTGCGTGTCTGTTACATTAGTACCACTCCCCAGCCCATGTTAAAAGATAGAGCCCTTCAGAAGAACAGTATAGATCTTACGATAACGCTAAAAGGACCACACCAGCTGCAGGTTTTAGCGTGAGAGTTTTTCGCGTCTCTGTTATGTTGCAAACTTTAAAAACATTGCCCCACCACGAAAAGTCTAACGTTTCTCATTGGATAGACAGAATTTTTGTTGGCGGAGCTTAAGGTTAACATTGAGACTCTGATTGGTCAGATGAAAACACAGCCAAATAGTTTTTATAAATCAACTTCGGTAAATTGTAGTAAGGAGAAGTTAGGAGAGAGTTGCTTCCGAGATGGCGAGGTGAGCGAAGCTGTGCTGCCCGCCGCTGCCCTGACGGTGCCTAAACACCGACAAGGTAATGAACGCACGCGATGCCGCAGTTTTAAGCGCATAAGGCTTCACTCAGAACTGCAGAACCTCATCTGTTACACCCCCTTTTTGGGTAATACTAGTGTCGATCGTTAATTAAAACTCATGGTGATCACATTTGCCACTTGAAGTAAAGATCTGAAACGCGATGATATTTCTGTTATATAGTTATTAAGAAGCTAAATCAGTCACTGTAATTTACGACAAGTTAGATAAGTTATTAAAGATAACTGAGGGTCACTGTAGACCATTTTGAAAGTTTTTCTCTTTTGTGAAACTTAATTTAAACCTAGATTATAGATGTGACATGGCATAGGTCATCCTTCGATCCATTGTGGAACTTGGAAACCCATTCAGGGAATATTCGTTCACATTTTTGTTGAACGAAGTTGGTTTTTAACATCCTGTATTAAAACATTTCCTTTTATTAATAGTGCAATTTATAAACGATGTTTTGTGAGTAGAATAAAATTTCCAATTGTAAGCGTAACTGCTTTTTCGACGTTATTTTACCAGCTAACTAAAAATAGGAAAGCCTTGAACCCCTTCCACTAAATTTAGTTAGTATTAAGATTCTTTTACAGGGAGTGCAGTGAAGCTGACGCTGAGATCATTAAGTATTTGGTTATATCATCGCTAGTCTCACTGAACTCTTCTGAATTCTACATGTCATGTGTGGTCTGTCGTCTCCTTACCAACAACAGGTCCCAGGTTCAAACTAGTTAAACCCTAAAAAACACGCTCAGAGCGTCGTTGCGCGAAAGTGGTAGGGAGACACGATATAGAACAAACAGACACCACCATGAATGTTTAGAACATCAGTCATTCCTTTACATACCTTATTGCAACCACCCTGGGTTCCATTTCTTTCCTGATGTAAAGCTCTACACCCCATTGTGCTATTCCTGCGTTGACTCCTGACAGGTAGACCTTGTATTCCCCCACTTCCTGTTCTTTCTCAACCATTACACAAATGTCACTAACAGCTAAAACGTTCAACTCCATCTTACTTGCAGCCTCTGCCAGCTCTACCTTCTTCCCAGAGTAGCCCCCACTGATATTAATAGCTCCCCATATCGTTACCATTCGTTTGCCGAGTCGTGTCTTAGGAGTCCCTGGTTTGTCCATTAGAGGTGGGACTCTGTCACCTCCAAAGGTCCGAGGCATTTTGCTCTGATTGTTGTCAGTATCATATTTAAAGTACCAGGGAAGCAGGTTGCTAGCGTTACTTGCCACGGGTCCCATTGAGTTTTACCCCTAACGGTTGAGGGACTAACCGGTGGACTTGGAAGTCTTTGCCGTCTGAGCACAAAGGTGAACACGACTCAGAATACGTCCGAGATGCGCAGCCTTATTCCAAAGTAACTGGTATCCCGACTGTCAGGACCACTTACTTGGCCACTCATACGTTGCCCGTGGTTCATGAACTAGGACGTGACAACAGGAAACCACACCATGAACCACTTCACTATTGACAAGCGAAAGTAAATGCGTTGCCGATGTACTGCTGTCACAATTCCTTTTAGTATTTATTCACTATTGACAAGCGACATTACACGGAAAGTGGCTGATATTGCGTTACATCATGTTTGATGGGATTTGTGGAAGACTTCCTCTATGTGCCTAGCCCTTCGAGAGACTTGAGATGAACTGCACCGCCACATAGCCACAGCAGGAAATGTTCACCTCCAGATGTACTTACAAACGTGTTGGACGAGTTCAGCTATTGCAGTAGTACGACCCCTCTGGTGTACGAATCAGCGTAATGACTACGCCGTTACGGACTTATCAGGAGGCTACCGTAGTTTTATTATCAAGGTTGCTACTACCATCAGGGTCGCATTTCACTGACTTACCATGGGTTTAATTGTCTCGAAGCACGTATTTTAACACTTTCTTGGGATTCGATTCTGCGCACAACGTCTCAGACCTTTTACGATAGTAACTATAAAAATATTCGACTGGAATGCCGCGCATTTGGAGGCGCGTTTTATTGTGTTGCTACGTCAACCAAAGACACACTATGAATGCTGTGTTGCAGCGTGCAGTGATCTTTTACAAGAGAAATTGTTAATTTCGGTCTAATATTAATCAGTATTTTCAAATTTATGTCCGCTATGGTAGTTTTTGGGACAGTTAACTACTATATCTTTAACAATGTCTTGCTCCTACCCATTCACAAATATCAAAATATTCTATGTTAAATTGAAGTAGTGACTATGTTTAACGACCAAAGATTACCATACAGAATCACTTTAGCAAGGTATTGGCATTTGTTTAAAATCAGTATTATTACTTACTTTAAATATCTTGTCAGCGGAAGCTTTTGAAAAGTATCTTCATTAGGGTAATATCAAAAAAATCGCTGCACCCCACACAGAGCTATTTACATGCTTGTGTCACGTAAGGCAACATTAAAGTAATCAGTTTGTCTGAAAAAGTAATCGTAGCTAGATGGGAACTGAACACATTCCATTACATACAATATTTTCTTTTGTTTCTTAAATTGTTGAAACAATTAACGCTGCAATTAAACGGAGCTCCAGGCATCTTCTTCCTCTCCGCTGCCGTCGGCTGCAGGAAGAACATATCCGGAGATGTAAGAACCTCTTGCAGCTGTGAAGACTGATATACGCAGTCTATCAGAGAAACAAACATATCTGAAGGTTTGGTACTCATTTTTTTTATTTACAGCGAAGTATGACGTGTCCATACACTATCGTCCGGAACTTGTTTTGGGCCGATGGAGCACATACTGGATATTTACAATACGTAACCGAAAAATGTGATATAAAACGTTCTGTAAAAAGAGCCCCCAATGTTTTATGTACAACATATACCGCTGTAAAAATGGATTTTTGTTTTCAAAATGAAAACTTTATAATTACAAGCACATGTTCAAATTTACCGCAAGTCCATTCTGATGGTAGGGAGTTGGTAGTGGAGTGGTAAAATGTTGAACGCGATTTAAGTATGAATATAGCTTGAATGTCAATTCATTTATTCCAAAGAAGCAGTATCATAGAAGCCTGTTTAGTATCTTACAACCTCCACAAGGAGCAATTAATAACACTTCAAATTTTAGTCAGAGACCAATTAAACTTGAATGTTAAATCCAAAATAAACTAAAAAATATTCTTACAATCACCGTTCAGGAATTTTAGAAGACAGAAATTGACTGACTTCAAAACTGGGAAGTATACATGTGCAATAGTTGCAAGTGACTCGGATTATAGCTCCAGTCTCAGGCAAGTCAGATTTCAAACGTGAAGGCCGCATTTGAATGCAGCAACAACCGGCTGCTTAGAGGCGGTAGCTTCGAAAAGCCACGTCCTCCGCATAACCACATTTAAATTCACCTATTACAATGTACAATACACCAAACCTTTCTGTAGCACACCGGTATCATTATAAACAAAAGCAACAGTTGTAAGATATAGAAAGCAGAAATAAATATAACATCTCTACGAGATTCAAAAGCTATGAAAATTGTAATCAGTTTGACCGATATTTGAAGTCGCCAAAATAAGCATACCAATATTATTAAATAACACCTAAACAGCTTAAATAAGTTAAACAACAGTCTAAATAAACGTAAATATCTCTTCCGGCAAATTTGAGTCCAGTTAAACCAATCACAAACAGAACATAACCGAGGGAGTTGTTATCTGACTGACGTACTAGACCGTAAACAACGATCTGAGAGAACTCCATCAGTTCACTAATAAACAAAGCATAGGGAAGCAAGAAGTCCCATTATTTGAACATTGCATAATCGAAATTCGCGCACAAAGAGTGATTCGCTCTAATAGTACAATTTACTGAGAACCAGAGTGGTGGAATCTGACGGTACACAACATGGTCAGAAAACGTAATTACCACAGGATAATGATAAGTCAGATGCTTGCCGATCGAAGCACATCCCCGTAGAAATTGTGCAAGGCCAGTCTGTCACAATTAAGCACTTAGATACAGGAAATGTTGTGCTAGAGCGATTACTGGCAATCTCCAACTGTAGAATAAATTGATGAATTGAGAAGTAGTGCTGTACCGGATGTCGAACCCGATGGTTCAAATGGTTCAAATGGCTCTGAGCACTATGGGACTCAACTGCTGTGGTCATTAGTCCCCTAGAACTTAGAACTACTTGAACCTAACTAACCTAAGGACGTCACACACATCCATGCCCGAGGCAGGATTCGAACCTGCGACCGTAGCAGTCTCACGGTTCCGGACTGCGCGCCTGGAACCGCGAGACCACCGCGGCCGGCGAACCCGATGTTTAAGGCGATCCCTCGCGACGGACCGGAATTTAGAGTTTGAGTCCCATTCCATCACAAATTTTCAGTGTCTTCATTCATTTCTACATTTGGTTGTCGCGTGTCTTTTATAACAGCAATAATCGTCGCTGCCCCCATTTCTTCGGAAATGTGTACTTTAACGAAGGTACATTGCATTGTAGGTCTGAGAAACACAGGCACTACAATATCTTTCCAGCCCCCAGAGCTGACAGATTAATTGGAACCTCTGTTTCAGATTTGCGATCTCCCTCCAGTAGAGTCAGCAGTCAACGACTTCTACCAACGGGTAGGAAGTAAACGCGTCGGCTACACACCAACAAGCGAACTCTCTCGGTGAACCATTTCCCTTGGCTGTAACGCGGAACCACAAAGCTCACCACTGCTCGCCAAAAGCCTCACTGCTTCTTCCTATTCCAAGCCGCTTCTGCCATCTAGGACAAGCAAACCTTCCTATGGGACTCATGCGCACGCCTTTATACAAGCGATTCGCACCTCACTGCCCCTGAAGACATGGCTGAGCGCCAAACAGCCCACAGCCGATCAAAGAGAGAGAAATCAGTAGTAACTGCTCCACGGTTCATCTGTGTTTAGTCTTGCAGAACATACACATGTAGCCTTCTGAAACTGAGTGAAAATTTCGGCACACTTTATATCATACGATATCTACAGAAGTTGGCTGAACTGACAAAAATCGTTACAGATACCTAGTAGCTCTAAAGAGCAGAAAAATTACTGAGGTGGAGCTGATAGCATTAACTGCTAGTAATGTCAGTACACAGCTATGTTTCAAGGTCTTCATCTTTTACTTTAATGATAAAATTTTAGTATTACGCCGCTGTCAGGTACCTACAATTATCCATTTTGTGTCGCTGAGAAACTACACTGAACTGACCAAAGTCATGGGATACCTCCTGTTAAGTCCATTTGCCCGAAGCAGTTCAACAACTCGACGTATCACGTACTCAACAAGTCACGTGCAGAAATATCCACCTCCGGCTATAGCTGTCCATAACTGCAGTAGTGTTCTCAGTGGAGGATTTTGTGTGCACGAACTGAGCTCTCGATTATGTCCCATGAATGTTCGAAGAGATTTATGTCAGGCGATAGAGGTGGCACAGTCATTTACTCCAATTATCTAGAATGTTCTTCACATCAACTGCGAACAATTGTGGCCCATTTACATGGCGCATTGTCATCCCTGAATGAATGCGAATGATCTCAATGTAGCCGAACATAACCATTTATAGTCAGTCATCGGTTCAATTGGACTACAGGACCCAGTCTGTTTCATCTAAACTCCGCCCACACCATAGTGGAGCCACCAGCCACCAGCTTGCACAGTGCTTTGTCGACCATGGCTGCACGGCTTCATGGGTTCAAATGGCTCTGAGCACTGTGGGACTTAACTGTTGAGGTCATCAGTCCACAAGAACTTAGAACTACTTAAACCTAACTAACCTAAGGACATCACACATATCCATGCCCGAGGCAGGATTCGAACCTGCGACCGTAGCGGTCATGCGGTTCCATACTGTAACGCTTAGAACCGCTCGTCCACCTCGGCGGCAGGCTTCATGGGTTCTGCCCCATACTTGAACCATATCACCAGCTCTTATCAACTGAAGTCGTGACTAATCTGACCAGGCCACGGTTTTCCAGTTGCCTATGGTCCAACCGAAACGGTTACGACCCCAGGACCAGCGCTGCAGGTACTCGCGTCGATCGTCTGCTGCCATTGCCCACTAATGCCAAATTTCACGGCACTGTCCTTACGGATACGTTCGTCATACATCCCACATTGACTTCTGCAGTCATTTCACGCTATGTTCCTTGTCTGTTAGCACTGACAACTCCACGCGAACTCAGCTGGTTTCGGTCGTTAAGTGAAGGCTGTCCGCTACTGCGATGTCCATGGTAAAGGGTAATGCCTCAGACATGGTATTCTCAGCACATTCTTGACACTCTTGATCTCGAAATATTAAGTTCCATAGCGATTTACGAAATGGAACGTCCCGATCGTCTAGTTCCAACTATCATTCCGCATTCAGACTCTTTTAATTCACGTCGTGCTGCTATAATCAGTTCGGAAACCCTTTCACATCGCCAGAATACAGATGTCAACTCCGCTAGTACAATGCCTTTTTGTACCTTATACCCGCGATAACGCCGCTATCTATGTATGTGGATATAGTTCAAAATGTTTCAGATGACTCTGAGCACTATGGGACTTAACTGCTGTGGTCATCAGTCCCCTGGAACGTAGAACTACTTAAACCTAACTAACCTAAGGACATCACACACATCCATGCCGAAGCAGGATACGAACTTGCGACCGTAGCGGTCGCGCGGTTCCAGACTGTAGCCCCTAGAGCCGCTCGGCCACTCCGGCAGGATATAGTTATCGCATTCGTTTTTCACCTGAGGTTATAAATTAATGATGCGCTTTTTAAGTTATGCTTACAGCGCCTCCATTCATTCAAAGATGACACAACACTACAAGGGTAGACAATAAAGAACGTCTGTGGTGCACCGCCAGCGACTGGGCTACCTGCACATGGACAACACAGACACTAATCCGTCATTAACCTCCAGGAAAGATCATTAGTGTCCCCCTTCTCCTGGATACCCAAGGGTGGTGATTTCACAATATGAAGATTTGTATGGAGTGGGTGTGGTGTAGGTTTTGAAACGAGATGAAACCCCAGAAAAGAAGGAGAAAGTTAATTGGTAGGGTTCCTCTGGGCAGTTTAATTCTCAAATTGCTATCTGGTTGCGTTCGTTCGTATGCAGCAGCTATGCGATGGGCGCCAGTAATCGAGGCGCGGCGAGGTGATGGCAACTTATGCAGGAGGTTGGCGTGGCTGAGTGGGCAAGCCTGGTGGTGCGGCGGTCAGCGCGTGTCCGATACAATTTACATGAGCCCTGGTGTCTCCGCCGGGGTGCACCGGCTGCAACACGTGTGCAGCACTGGCGCGGAGGGTGCCAGCGAGGAGTCGAGGGGAGGGGCGAAGACCCCTGGCGCCGCGGCGCATATTAAGTCGGCCGCATCCTGCGACGTCCTGGGAGAGCGCGAGCGGACTCGCCATTTGAAATTCAATAAAGCGGGCCAGGGTGGGGAGGGGCGGGAAAAGCCGCACCGTACCCTCGCCCACCCCCTCCTACGCCCACCCTTTTCAGCGTGGGAGAAGAGCGCGGAGTGGCAGAGAACAGGCTTGTTTAAAATTCACATTGCAAAGCAGTGCTGATTGTGTTTGTGTGCGAGAGAACGGGGACCACACCAGCGCTACTGCGGCACCGAGGTAGAGGGACTGCGTGCAAAGCGAAACGATAACTTGTTTGCGAAGCTGCATCCCGCCTCGTAGTCGCCACACTTACTACGTATCCTGTTGAACCACGGGAGTGCTGTTGATTCTGAAATTCATTCGTTCTCGGCTACACACATAAAGAAAAAAACGTTCTGCAATACTCCGGTTTCCAGAATTCCTGAAGACAGACGTTTACAGACACAGTCCCTTTCACTCTTCAGAGATGTCACTAAACCTGTCCGTAGATATAAACATACACGCATGAGCAGAGCCTAATAGACGGAGGGGGTCCGAAATACGATCAGTTCCAGTCATTGCACCAGGAAAGAGGTACACAGCCCGTGTTGTCTGTAGTTCAGCCACGCCTAGACAATCAATACAGCTGTTCGATCGTGTCCGCATTGTTACTTTGTGCCAGGAAGGGTTCTCAAGAAGGGAAGTGTCCAGGCGCCTCGGAGTGAACCAAAGCGATGTTGTTTGGGCATGGGGGAGACACAAAGAGACAGGAACTGAAGATGAAATGTCCCACCTAAGAGTTACTACTGCAGAGGATGACCGCTACCAAGGTATTATGTATCGGAGGAAACCTGGCAGCAACGCCACCTTGTTGAATAATGCTTTCCGTGCAGCCACAGGATGTCGTGTTACCACTCAAACTATGCGCAATGTGCTGCATGATTCCGAACTTCACTCCCGACGTCCATGGCGAGGTCCGTCTTTGCAACCACGACCCCATACAGCGCGGTGCAGATAGGACCAACAGCATGCGGAATGGACCACACTGGCATCATGTTCTCTTCATCGATCAAAGTCGCTTATAGCTTCAACCAGAAAATCGTCGAAGACGTGTTTGGAGACTGCTTGGTCAGGCTGAACGCCTTAGACACAACGTCCGGCCAGTGCAGCAAGGTGGACGTTCTGTTTTGGGGTGGCATTATGTGGGACCGACGTACGCCGCTGGTGGTCATGGAATGCCGCGTAACTGTTGTACGATACATGAATGCCATCCTCCGACCGATAGTGCAGCCACATCGGTGGCATATTCGCGGTGAATTCGTTTTCATGGACGAGAATTTTCATCCACATAGTACACATCTTTTGAATGACTTCCTTTAGGATAACGACATCACTAGACCACAGTGGTCACCATGTTCTCCAGACATGAACTCTATCGAACATTCCTTGCATAGATTGAAAAGGGCTTATTATGGGCGTAGTGACCCACCAACAACTCTGAGGGATCAACGCCGAATCCTCGTTGAGGAGTGGGACAATCTAGACTTACATTTCCTTGAAGAACTTGTGGATAGTATGCCACGGCGAATACAGGCATGCATCAATGTAAGATGACGTGCTGCTGGGTATTAGAGATACTGGTGTGTACAGTAATCTCGACAATCATCTCTGAAGGTCTCGCTGTATGTTGGTACTACATACAATGTGTGGTTTCATGAGCAATAAAAAAGATCGGAAATGATGTCTATGCTGATCTCTGTTCCAATTTCCGGTATAGATTCCGGAAGTCTCGGAACCGAGGTGATGCAAAACTTTTTTTAACATGTGCATATATTTGTGTCTTGTTCGAACGGCTAACGGGAATGCTGCCACGTCAATCGCCGATATTTCGACAGGTGTACACTCTAGTATTTTCAAGACAGGAAGAAAGCGTTATGCAAGGGAATGTAAAACCTCGGTATGCGGAACATATCTGCGCTCATGGGAAACGGTACATGAAGTCAAACAAACAGAATTACGTTAAAGTTGCAGTAGAAAAATTCCTGGTTGGAGCACATTATCAAGGGTCTTAGTCTCTACTGGGCTGTCCCCACTAGTTTTTATGACGTACTGAAGGGTTCCGCTTAGGCCAATCACGAGCAACACCGGACTTCCAACATATCAAGCAGCAAAACGCCTTGCTATACTGTTGAGCCGACTAATAGAATGGTGTGTGTGCCACATTATGTACTCGATGGATTTTCACTTATATTAGGGGGAATGCGTTTCAGAGAGTCGGGTACGAGTATTTAATAAGTTTTGATGCGATATCTCTCTTCACTGTCATTCCCCTATTTTAGTGATTGTGGTAAATTGAAATTTGATGTTGAATTAACGAACTTCTTATTCAATGACTAGTGCTACGAACAGATGAATGGAGCTTCATTGGGAGACCATTATCACCTATTAATGTCAGTATGTTTATGGAAAGTTTCGAGGAACGTGCCTTGGAGTTGGCGGCATGAGATGCTTTTTTCCAAATATGTAGATTATTCTTTTTTTTTTTTTTGGCCTCGTGGTTGTGATAATTTGAACGGCTTTTAAGAATGTCTGAGTTCAGTTGTTCAGTTAATATTTGCTTCAGGATGGTACTGAGAAAGGTGACTGCCTCCCTTCATTGATGCATTCGTCAAGCGGAAGGTTGATGCTGTGTGGGGACAAGCAGTTTATAGGAAGAAAACCCATACCAACTTTTATCTACAAGCTAATAATTGTCAACGGTATGAGAATGTAGAAGGCAATGGAAACCACTGCAGTAAAGACACATAACGTGTATCCACAGGACATGTGGCATGTAATTAAAAAGTGGCATGATGATCTCTCCACTGGCAAAATATTCTGTAATAGTCCCACATTCGAATCTCCGGGAGGGGACTGCCTAGGGGAAAACGTTGTACGAGTCGGGCGTGGATAATCTCAAGCTTGAACGTGGTGGAGAAACTAGAAAATCATAAAAGGGAAATGCAGGGGCTCAGTCGGTATAGTAGGTGACAGGGTAGCGAAATGGGAAGAAGACAAAGATATCTAGTCAGATGGGAATAGGGCAATACCAACAGCCGCAGAAATTGGTATAACGGGAGAAGGTTTCTTTATGAGTAGGAAGGTAGGGCAGAGAGTGTGTTACTATGAACAGTTCAGTGGTAGGCCTGTTCTTATCAGAATCGAAAAAAACTAACACCGACAAATTTAGTCCAGGTATACATGACGACGCCACAAGATGGAGATGAAGAGACAGAGAAAGTATATGCTGATATTCAAAGGGTAATATAGTACATAAAGGGAGATGAAAATCTAGTAGTCATGGGGGACTAGAAGCTAGTTGGAGGGGAAGGAATGGCATATTTGATTACAGGAGAATACGGGCTTGGAACAAGGAATGAGAAAGGAGAAAGCCTGCTTGAGTTCCGAAATAAATTTCAGCTAGTAATAGCGAATGCTTTGTTCAAGAACCATAAGAAGAGCACGTATATCTCGAAAAGGCCGGGTCAATCAGGAAGATTAAAGTTACATTACATGATGGTCATGCAAAGATTTCGAAATCAGATACTGGTTTGTAACGCTTACCCAGGAGCAGATACAGACTCAGGTCGCAATGTATACGCTGAACTTTGAGACAGTAGTCAGGAAGAATCAACACGCACAGAAGTGGGATACAGACGTTCTAAGGAATGACGAGATACGCTTGAAGTTATGTTGGGCTATAGATACTGCAGTAAGGAATAATTCAGCAAGCAGTGCAGTTGAAGACGAATGCACGTCTGTAAGAGGGACAATCACGGAAGCTGGAACGAAAATCGTAGGTAAATAGAAGGTAGCTGCCAAGATACCATGGGTAACAGAAGAAATCCTTAAGCTGATCGCTGAAAGAAGCAAGTAAAAAAAAATGTTCAAGGACATTCAGGAATACAGAAATACGAGTTACTGAGGTATGAAGTAAATAGAAAATGCAGGCAAGCTAAGACAAAATGGCTGCATAAACAGCGTGAAGGAACCGAAGAGAAAACGACTGTTGGAAGGACTGATTCAGCATGTAGGTAAGTCAAGACTACCTTCGGTGAAATTGAAAGCAAAGGCGGCAGCATAAGGGGTGCGACTGCTAAATATAAAGGAGTGACCGGATAGGTAGAAAGAGTACATTGAAGGTCTCTATGAGGGGAAAGATTTGTATGATGTAACAGAAAAAGAAACAGGAGTCGATTTAGAAAAAATATGAGATCCAGTATTAGAATTTAAAAGAGCGTTGGAAGACTTAAAATGAAATAAGGCAGAAGGAATGGATAGATAATATTTCTGGAATGATTAGGGTTAGTGGAAACAAAACTACTATCGATGCTAGTGTGTTTGAGTTCGAAGACGTACCATCGGACTCTCGGAAAGTATCATCCACAAAATTCCACAGTCTGCCAGAGCTGACCAGTGTACGAATTATCGCGCAATCAGCTTAACAGCTCAGGCGTCTAAGTTGCTGACAAGAATTATGTACAGAACAATGGAAAAGAAAATTTATGATGTGTTAGATAACGATCAGTTTGACTTTAAAAAAGATAAAGGCACTACAGAGACAATTCTGGCGTTTCGGTTGATAATGGAGGCAAGACTAAAGAAAAATCAAAACACTTTCATAGGATCTGACGATCTGGAAAAAACGCTCGGCAACGTAAAATGTTGCAGGATGTTCGAAATTTTGAGAAAATAGGGATAAGCTATAGGGAGGGACGTGTTATATTTACGCAATATGTGCAAGATCCAAAAGGGAATAATAAGAGTGGACGGCCAAGAACGAAGTGCCAGGATTAAAAAGAATGTTAGACAGGGTGTGGTGCCTTTCACCACTACTGCTCAGTCTGTACATCGAAAGGGCAATGATGGAAACACAAGAAGGATTCAGGTGTGGGATTAGTGGGATTAAAATGCAAAGTGAATGGACGTCAGAGACACGATTCACTGATGACGTTGCTATCCTAAGTGAAAGTGAAGAAGAATTAAAGGATCTGCTGAATGGAATGAACACTATAATGAGTACAGAAAATGGACTGAGAGTAAATCGAAGAAACACGAAAGTAATGAGACGTAGCAGAGAAAATTAACATCACGATTCATGATCACAAACTAGATAAAGTTAAGGACAGTAAAATAATAAATAAAAGCAGACCAGCGCTGGAAAAAAGGTCATTCCTGACCAAGAGATGTCTACTTGTATCAAAGATAGGCTGCAATTTGAAGAAGGAATTTCTGAGAAGGTACGTTTGGACCACTACACTGTATGGTAGTGCAACATGCACTGTAGGTAAACCGGAACAGAAGAGAATCTAAGCGTATGAGATGTAGTGCTACAGGTGAATGTTGAAAGTTAGGTGGACTGATAAGATAATGAATGAGGACGTTCTGCGCAGAATCGGAGAGGAAAGAAAAAAGTAGAAAACATGACAAGGAGAAGGGACGGGATGACAGGACATCTGTTAAGACATCAGGGAATGACTGCCATGGTACTAGAGGGAGCCCTATAAGGCAAAAACGGAAGAGAAAGACAGAGATTGGAATACATTCAACAAATGACTGAGGACGTAGGTTGCAAGTGCTACTCTGAGATGCAGGTTTGCACAGGAGAGGAATTCGTGACGGCCACATCAAACTAGTCAGAAGACTGATGACTGAACAAAATCCCAGTCAAGAAGCATTTTGTACAGGATTTGTCGTATTTTAGAAATGTTTGATGCGAAAAGTGTTTTCGATCACCGTCTAAAATTAGAGCCCTTCTAGCATTCATAAAGGATATTTTGGTTTGCGTAAGATGGTTGACTATCCTATGACTTGCAGTTGTGCTGTGCCACACATTCATCTGACCAGTAGGATAGTGGAGAACCAGTGCAATGAGCATAAGCGTAGGATATGCTTACAACTGCTGACAAAATTTACTGCTGCAGAACAGTGCCTTGATATCGGTAATCGTGCGGAATATAACAACATGGAGATTTTGGCATGCGCTTCCTGCTGTTGAGATAGAGTTATTAAGGAATCAGTTGAAATTAAATTAGCAAGTAACCTTACAATCAATCCTGCACTCTAAGTCGTAGAAAACCAGAGGGACAGAATTTACGTTACTGTTCGCTACCGATAACTGTGACGTTCGTCATCTTTGGTTATACGGTTGCACAACTGTTTACAGTTTGTATGTGTTTGTGTGTGTGTGTGTGTGTGTGTGTGTGTGTGTGTGTGTGTGTGTGTGCCTGTGTGTGCGTGTGTGTGCATGTGTGTGCGTGTGTGTGCGTGTGTGTGCGTGTCCTCATGGAAATGCTGCGTATGCTGAGGTGTTAAGTTCCCTTGCACAGTGCTCAATTTCTGCATTTACGCCTTGAAAATGACAGGTTGTGCCCTTCCGAAATATCGGTGGTGAATTCAGATGTCACATTATAAGCTGGTAAAAATTACCTATTGGAATGTTACTTCTGTTATGAAACACAAACTCCCATATATCTGTGAGTAGGGTCTTTGATCACAGATTAAAACTTCCTGGATCCCGTTTTCGCACCTGGCAACTGTTCAAATTTTGAATAAAAATCATCATCAAAGGTGGACCTTGACTTTCAGCATGAGAAGTCACCCTCTTTCCACCAACAGTCTTCTCAAATAGGTCAGATTAACGGACACAGGTTCAGGGCACTCCCTTGCCCTTGGGTTGCGAAACTCCCCCTAAGAAGCGGAAGAATCAGCAATGATAAACGTAGTGAGGACGCATCAGGCAATAGAAACCCTGCTTCAAAAACACATGAAGCGTATCTACAGGAATTGAAAACAGTGTCTTGACTATCTCTCCATTGGCATAAGATTTCGGAAAAAGTACCCCATTCGAATCTTCGTGAGGGACTGCTAATTGGGAGGAGACCGCGAGAAAAAGATGGAAGAAAATGGAAAAAAGGATTTCTGGTAAAATGAGTATAGGGTAACATCCGCAGCAGCAGAAAATAATATATAGAAAGTCCGAATCGTTAGGAATAGTAAGACAATGGAGAGAGTGATTTACTGCGAACAGTTGGTAATGGAGAGAGAGATTTATCGTGAACAGTTCAGTGACAGGTTCGCTCCGATCAAAATTCGACAGCAAACTAACACAGACAACAATTGTTCAGGTGTACATGCCGAGTTGGGGGCGGCATGTCTGAATAAAATCTAATAGTCATTCAGGACTGGACTGCGTTTGGCGGAATAGGAGAAGAAGAAAGAATTACAAGATAATGTGAGCTTGGTGGTAGGCATGAGAAAGGAGAAAGACTAATAGGGGTCTGCAACAAATTTCAGCTAGTAGATGAGAATACCCTCCTCAAGAATCATAAGAGGAAGGGTAATACATGGGAAAGACAGGAAGATATAGAAGATTACAGTTAGATTACATCAGGGTCAGGGAGAGATTACGAAATCAGATACTGGATTGTAAGGTGTACCCAGGGCAGATATAGACTCAATTCACAATTTCCAAATGATGAAGAGTAGGCTGAAGTTCAAGAGACTTGACAGGAATAATAAATGCGCAAAAGAGTGTGATACTGAAGCACCAAAGAACGAAGAGATATTCTTGAAGTTTGCTGAGGCTATGGATATTTCTATAGTTAATGGCTCAGCAGTCATTAAAGTTGAAGAGAAACGGATATATCTATAAAAGGTATTCACGGAATTTGGAAAGGAAAACATTGATACAACGAATGTAACTATGAAGATACTATGGGTAACAGAAGAAACACTACGATTGATACACGTAAGAAGGAAGTACAAAAATGTGCAGGGAAATTAAGGAATACAAAAATACAAGTCACTTAGGTTCGAAATAGGTAGGAAGTGCAGGGAAGCTAAGGTGAAATGGCTGCATGAAAATGTGAAGAAATTGATAAATAAATGACTGTCGGAAGAAGTCACTTATCATACAAACAAGTCAAACTAAGCAATGATAAATTAAAAGCAAGGCCTGTAACATCAAGAGAGCAATGGGAATTCTGCTGTTAAATGCAGAAGAGAGAGCAGATAAGTTGAAAGTGTACTTTGAAGGCCTTTGTCAGGAGAAGGACTTATGCGATGACGTAGAGAAAGAAGGAACATGAATCAGCAGGAAGAGATTAGGGGTACAGTTTTAGAATCAGAAATTAAAGAGTTGTGGATTACGTAAGATCAAGTAAGGCAAAACGGACGGATAAAATTTCATCGGAATTTGTAAAAGCCCTTGGGAAGCGTCAACGGAAAAACAATAGACGTTGGTGTGTAGAGTGTATGGGACAGGCGATATACCATCTGACTCACGGAAAAACATCATCCACACAATTCCGAAGATAGAAAGGGCCGACAGGCTCGAGATTTATCGTACATCATCTTAAGAGCTGATGCATCTAAGTTGTTGACAAGAACAATATACAAAAAGAATGCGAAAGAAAACTTAGGGTCTGTTAGATGATGATCAGTTTGGCTTTAAGAAGGGGGAAAGAAGCAGAGATTCAGTTCTAACGTTCTAACGTTGTAAAAAAGGCAGAAGGGAAATCAAGACAAGTTCATAGACTGTGCTGAACTGGGAAAAGATGTTTGAAATTTTGAGAAAAACACATATAAGTTGTAGAGAAAAGCGGGTAATACACAATATATACAAGAAACTAAAGGAAATAGTAAGACTGGCAGACAAAATACGAAGTCATCTGATTAGAAAGGGTGTAATACAGGACAAGGGTGTAATCTTTCGCCTGTGCATAGCAGTACAAGGCCCAAAAGCAATCAAATTTAGCGTACACGCCTAGAGTGTAGAGCCCACTTTACTGAATACTAAATTACAGAAACGCCAACAGCGTGCAAACGAAATCAGATAAGTGGAACTACTCCCAGAACACTCCAATGAACTCCGAAGTGCGTGACAGGATTTCAGGTGAGTGTGCAGAATATAAATTACAAACTCGTGGTGGCGAGGGGGCGCCAGGAGAGGGGGGGGGGGAGTCACAACTAAATCTAGTGAATAACCCAAGGAAATTTAAATATTAATAAGTTTGCTTCCAAACAACATGCAAATGTGCTATAAATGTATTCATAAAATCTTCTATTATAAATCTTCCTTACAGTCATTGCTCATCCACTCTAGAGACAACATCATAAGTCTGTCGGAATAAGAATACTGTGGAGTACACCTCAGCTCCTCAATACATTCTGCTGCCTGGAACAGAGTAGATGCCAGTACTGAGAAAGGATAAAAAAACAAATACTTACAAAGAAAACAGATTTTCAAGGTAATAATGTCAGAAAAGCAGTTCGAACCCTGACACAGATAACTTGAATTACGATACACCAACACTCCAAACGTAGCTGATTGTAACGCCGACACTCGCAATAAATCATGCCTATGAATTCAGAGTTGAGGAG
Source organism: Schistocerca gregaria (assembly GCF_023897955.1). Lineage (NCBI taxonomy): Eukaryota > Metazoa > Arthropoda > Insecta > Orthoptera > Acrididae > Schistocerca > Schistocerca gregaria. Next base: position 760,564,458 of record NC_064922.1, read on the forward strand.
CAACCAGAAGAAGTGCACTTACAACAGCTTCAGGGTAAACACACCTGTAGATATAGAGGACAGAAAACATGTTCAACTAAAATGGTAAAACCGGAACAAAAGATAATTGAAACATATGAGGCATCATGCAACAGAAGATTGTTGAAAATCAGATAGACAGACAAGCTAAGGAACGAGGAGTTTCTCCGCTGGATAAGCGAGGAAAAGAATATATGAAAAATACTGATAGGAATAGGGGAAGAATGATAGGATGTATATTAAGACAGTGGGGATTAATTCCCATGGTAGACGGGAATGTAGAGGATGAAAACTGTAGCGGAAGGCAGGTATTGCAATACATATAACCATTCAAATTCTTTTATACTGGCCACGCGCCATAGCTGAAGGCCTGACATGATGATTTCCGAACACTTCCCTGCGAGAGCTCTGATTATTTGATAACGGTGTGTGTTAGTGACTCTATTTGCTCGATATCCGAATTTGCTTCTGTAATTTTCCATCTTGGATGTATTTTGTTCACAGTAAGTGATCTCCTGATTCGACGATTGCTTACATCCTCGAAATTTCTCACCGAGCAAGATGGCGCAGTTGTTAGTACACCGAACTCGCATACCGGAGGACGACGGTTCAAACCCGAGTCCGATCACTCACATTTAGGTTTCCACTGATTTACTGAAATCGTTTGATGCAAATGCCTGCATGGTTGTATTGAAATGGCACAGCCGATATCCTTTCCCACCCTTGACCCAATCCGAGGTTGTGCTCTGTCTCTGATGACCTCCATGTCGACGAGACGTTAAACTCAGTCTTCCTTCCTTCTTTCCTACCTCCCTTCAATACTACACAGTAACCCGTCAAACGGCCCCTTTGAAAAATTGTGCAAGACTGCTTAAACTGACACACAATATTTTTAGCGCAACGCAATCTGACTTTTAAAAATCCCTACGAAAGAATGGCCCTGACTTACATTAACCTATACCTTTCACAAATCACTTACCTCATCAAAAAACTTCGTTACTCGAACTACTGCAATACAGCGAGCGCCACTACTGCCAATTAAATAAAAGATTCAAACTACTGAAGGCACTAACTACTGATAGGCATAGTTAGCAAATGAAAGATTTTGATAGAGAACAAACAATGTATTTACCTCAGTAGTCATAATATATATAGCAGTTCATGATATCCAGTCTTACAAATTTCAAAACTCCGCCATCTCTCTCCCCACATCCAGCACTGCTGGCGGCTCACCTCCAACTGCGCAACGCTACGCGCTGTTAACATCCAGCCGCCCAACACTACAATGGCGAGTATTATAACACTGCGAACCAGCCACTGACTGCACACAGCACAGCCAGTGATCTTCATACAGAGGGCTACGTGGCGTTACCAATAATAAAACCTAAACAGCCTACTTACACCCGGTGTGCTTGTATACTACGAACGTCTGTTACGTTAATATGAATAAGCCGTTCAGGAATACATATTTAAAAAATCCGCTGATGGTGTGAAACAAAGAATTGTGTTCATAAGGTAGCGAAAGAGGAAAATGGAAGTGTACTGCAACGAACTTGTGGCTGTGGCACGTTGCTGTAATATACACTCCTGGAAATGGAAAAAAGAACACATTGACACCGGTGTGTCAGACCCACCATACTTGCTCCGGACACTGTGAGAGGGCTGTACAAGCAATGATCACACGCACGGCACAGCGGACACACCAGGAACCGCGGTGTCGGCCGTCGAATGGCGCTAGCTGCGCAGCATTTGTGCACCGCCGCCGTCAGTGTCAGCCAGTTCGCTGTGGCACACAGAGCTCCATCGCAGTCTTTATCACTGGTAGCATGCCGCGACAGCGTGGACGTGAACCGTATGTGCAGTTGACGGACTTTGAGCGAGGGCGTATAATGGGCATGCGGGAGGCCGGGTGGACGTACCACCGAATTGCTCAACACGTAGGGCTTGAGGTCTCCACAGTACATCGATGTTGTCGCCAGTGGTCGGCGGAAGGTGCACGTGCCCGTCGACCTGGGACCGGACCGCAGCGACGCACGGATGCACGCCAAGACCGTAGGATCCTACGTAGTGCCGTAGGGGACCACACCGCCACTTCCCAGTAAATTAGGGACACTATTGCTCCTGGGGTATCGGCGAGGACCATTCGCAACCGTCTCCATGAAGCTGGGCTACGGTCTCGCACACCGTTAGGCCGTCTTCCGCTCACGCCCCAACATCGCGACAGGCGTGAATGGAGGGACGAATGGAGACGTGTCGTCTTCAGCGATGAGAGTCACTTCTGCCTTGGTGCCAATGATGATCGTATGCGTGTTTGGCGCCGTGCAGGTGAGCGCCACAATCAGGACTGCATACGACCGAGGCACACAGGGCCAACACCAGGCATCATGGTGTGGGGAGCGATCTCCTACACTGGCCGTACACCTCTGGTGATCGTCGAGGGGACACTCAATAGTGCACGGTACATCCAAACCGTCATCGAACACATCGTTCTACCATTCCTAGACCGGCAAGGGAACTTGCTGTTCCAACAGGACAATGCACGTCCGCATGTATCCCGTGCCACCCAACGTGCTCTAGAAGGTGTAAGTCAACTACCCTGGCCAGCAAGATCTCCGGATCTGTCCCCCATTGAGCATGTTTGGGACTGGATGAAGCGTCGTCTCACGCGGTCTGCACGTCCAGCACGAACGCTGGTCCCACTGAGGCGCCAGGTGGAAATGGCATGGCAAGCCGTTCCACAGGACTACATCCTGCACCTCTACGATCGTCTCCATGGGAGAATAGCAGCCTGCATTGCTGCGAAAGGTGGATATACACTGTACTAGTGCCGACATTGTGCATGCTCTGTTGCCTGTGTCTATGTGCCTGTGGTTCTGTCAGTGTGATCATGTGATGTATCTGACCCCAGGAATGTGTCAAAAAGTTTCCCCTTCCTGGGACAATGAATTCACGGTGTTCTTATTTCAATTTCCAGGAGTGTAGTATTGTTTAATAGTAAGAATGGAAAACACGGAAACTTACGATCTTGATAAACGGTTTTGTGAGCAAAGCCAAAGTGCTACAGTGGCCACTGAAGATGCTTTGAAATAAAGCGAAACGCGTATGGTCTGAATAAGACTTTCATTAAGTCTCAAAATGTGGAATATAGCTCGAATTACTTGGAACAGCGACTTTTTGAGGAAGGAGGCCTTTGAACGAAACAAAAAAATCATCTCTAAAACCACTAGTACAGTAGTATAAGTAAATTAAATTTTAAACAAATTATTAAAAATGATAATAGTGATGAAACGTTAGTTGCCTATACTCTTATCTGGCGTGAGGTGAAAACATGTAATACACCCACGAATATTGTCGAACAGCGCAGGCTGAGAGCGCATTCAGCGAACGGAGTGACCTGCCCGCTCCACCTACTTAAACCCCACTGAGCCTGCATGGGACGCGTTGGAGAGTTGTGGACCGCTCTGGTGGAAGAATGGATAGCCCTGCCACAAGAATTCCACACCAATCTTGTGACCAGAATGGCACCACTTTGTAGGACAAGCACTGCCGTCACACACCGTATTGAGAACCATGTCCACCTTTCGTAATGTCCAGATAACCATCACGAGTCGTAGTTATTTTAACGTAATTATTGTCTATGAATAAAAGTGTCGTTTCTGTTCATCTCGATACGTATTTTTCAATTACATTCTGTACTATGCCGTAGAAGATATTTCCATATTTCGTTTAGCTATGTTAATTGGAAGTGCCCCATCCTGAGAAATTTGGTGTTGTCCTTAAGCTGCAAGTCCGTATATGCTTAATGATCAATTGTAGTGCTTCTCAGTCGCTATGTCAGTGTCGCAAGCACAAGTGAATATGTGCTCGGCAATAGAAATCAGAAATGTGAAAACTATCAGCACCTGCCATATTTACAGTGGGAATTACTACTTTGTGTTTGAAGAGTGAGGGTATTTCTCTCATCTGACATACTTTGCACAGAAAGTAGAACCGAAAACATCAGTAATAAAATGGATAATCTAATTGAGCCGTGGTTTGCTAGCGTCTTGTCTTTTTTTTTAATTATCTTTGGTTGCAGGCCTGTCGTATCTTATTTCTTCTTCGGTTACCGCCGTAAACTTACTGTCTTCTCTCCATGAGTGGAACCAGCAGCGCGTATCTGCTGTACTATCTTTGGGGTGGCAGATATATTTTCCGGGTGTGTGGTGTGTGGCAGTCGGTCGGTTGGCGAAGAGCAGCGAGGAGGTTCCCGACGCACAGAATCATGCCGGAGCCGCTGGCGGTGTGCAAGCGCTGTTGGAACTGTGAGGCGCTTCTTGCGAGGGTTAAGAAGTTCGTCGCCCACTGATCTTGGACTCTATAAAGTTGAGTGCTCACTTAACATACTACCAAGCCTCAACTGCTATCACTTCTCTTCGTTTGATACTGGTTCTTGCTTTCTGTGAGATTCCCCCGGGCAACAACGTGTGTGCATTGAAGTCTGCTAGAATTGCAGCCGTTTTCGTGGATGGGATTTAAATTAATTTAATTTACTGCTTCATTAATGAAGTGAACCGGCAGTGTCTTCTGCCTCGTGGCCGTTAACGTTCCGGTTATTTGCCTGACGTAGTTTTTGGCAGTGTGTTTTCCTCGTCGTGTTGTTTCTGTTCACCAGTGTAGTTCGACAGCTGAGATGTGTTAGTAGTTTTGGGCATTTATTCTGACTTCGATGGATTGGGAACCAGTATCCAGAACATTGAGCTATTTTCGGCTTGTTGTCGTTTTGTTCATGGGGTGGAGCATAACTGATTTTGTTGGATGGTTTATCAGCTGGCCTTCGGTTGAGTTGCCTTCGGGTTTAAAACGTTGTCGGTCTGGCTGCCTGTCTCACCTAAACTTGCGCTAGTGCTACTTCTCAGGCCGACCCTTGGAACCTTCTAAGCACCGCTCCTTGTGTTTTACATCACGATTTCTTTTTAGTCTTATGTACTATGTGTTTTATTCAGCCGAGTTTTGGCTTATTAAAATTGTAGGTTTTTTTCTCTTTCGGGCTTAAGCTATGAAATTGTTTTCTCCATGGTGTGTGGCCTTCACCCGAGCTTCAAACTCTTGTAAACTGAAAATTCAAAATTTTGCTCTTGCCGTTAAGTCATAACATTTTTTTTGGTTATGAGGCCTTCAGCCGAGTTTGGATGAAATATTTTAAGCTAGGGCCCTCAGCCTTTTCAAATTGAAAGCTCTTCTTCCTAGACCTTAAGTCGTAAAATTGTTTTGACATAGTGTGCAGCTTTCAGCAAAGTTTTACTATCTCTTAAATTAAAATTTCAAAATTTTTTCTTGCCTTTAGGTCATAAGATTGATATTTTTTTAAGTGTCCTTCAGCCGAGTTTTATATCTCTTAAATTAAAAATTCAAAATTTTGTGTTGCCCTTATGTCATAAAATTGTTATTCTTTTGTACGCGGCCTTCAGCCGAGTTTTAATCTCTCTTAAATTAAAAATTTAAAATCTTGGTCTTGCCTTAAGTTATAACATTGTTATTCTTTAGTATGAGGTCTTCAGCCGAGTTTGCATGAAATGTTTTAAGCTAAGGCCCTCAGCCTGTTAAATCGAAAACCCTTCTTCTAGGCTTGAAGCTGTTAAATTGTTTGGTTGATATGCGTCCTTCAGACGGGTTACAGCCTGTTTAGAATCAACATAGAAAATCTTTGTTTTGTCCTTAAGCCATAACACTGTTATTGCTTAATGTGTGGCCTTCGGCCAATTTTTATTGAAGTAATAGAAATTTTCTTGAAAGAAGTGAAACTTCTAGAAGAACTCCTCTACCTCAATTCCTTGCTTAGGCCTTAGGGCCTGGATTTTCGTATGTGGCTTTCAGACAATATCAAAGCAAAGCAGCTCTTTCGTTAAGACCTTGAGAGTTTTTAATTATTGCTTATGTTATTGTGTCTTTTAGCTAATAAAATTTATATGTTGAGTGTAACTGACATCAGCTTATTTTGGCCCCTTTTCCCGATTATAATCGCACTCACTATGTCCTGCTAGTCCAGGCATTTCATTATCAGGAGGTAAGAGAAGCTCAGAAGGACGGAAAATATTGAAAAATTGGGAAAAATTTCTGGAAAGATCTCATCAAGTTAACTACATTAATATCCAGACTTGGGAAAAATACTTCAAAGAATTACTGATTGAAAACGGAGTAAAATTGTTGGATGAATTAATACGCATATAGAAAAAAAAGAAAATAAAGGTAACAGTTCACTGGACATAGAAATAATAAAAAATCAATTAAAAGTTTACAAATTAGAGTTCTACTCAAATTGGAGGAGTACCAAGAGAAATGGTAAAATATGATGCAGATAAATTACATGAACGTTTCATAATCTTTTTTGAGAAAATGGAGAGGCCATACCAGAAGACTAAAATAGAACTGATATCCACAGTCCACAAGACAGAAGAAAATATGAGTGCTAGAACGACAAAGGAATCACTATAACAAATGTATTTAGACTTTATGGAACGATTATTAAACGTTTCTCGGAAACATAATTTAAGGAAATGGAAGCCAAGAAACAGGCTGGCTTCAGAGCAGGGAGATCAACTATAGAGCATACATTCTGTTCGCAACAAGTAACGAAAAGGAAAATAGTTAGAAATCAACCTCTTCATTTAGTATTTGTAGACATAGGAAACACGTGTGATAATATGCCCATATGTAACATGTGGAAAGATTTAAATACGTATATTACTAGTTCCATCATAATTAAAGCAATTTGGAACTTTACGAAAACTCTACAACAAGAATAAAAAGTACAAAATTATCTCTCACCTAGATTTAAAGCTAGAAAAGCATTACGTCAAGACTGCAGTCTGTCACACTTTATAATATATATAAAAAGCATTGGAAAAGTGGAAAGAGAAACGTAAAAACATGGGTATTCCAGTAAACGACATTAACAGATATTCATTAAAATTTGCTGATGACCAAATAATTTTGGCACAAGATAAATAAGTCATAGAGTACATTACAAGGAAATTAATAGAGGAGTAAGGAAATGGGGAGAGGAATAAAACAAAAATGAATGGTAATAGGAGACGCATATCAATATTTGACACTGGAAGAAAGGATGGAAACTAGTAAACACAATTAAGAGTACAAATATCGAGGAGTCAGTATCACACAAGATGGAAAAAAACAAGGAAATTAATTCAAGAACAAAGGCATGAAGTTTACTGTTGCTAAGCTAAGTAGTATTAGATGGGACCAACAGATTAGAAAGAAAACAAAAATAAAAATCTTCTAGACAATTATCAGAAGCATCATCACATATGGATCAGAAGTGAGGACAGTTAAATCACAAATGGTAAAAAGGTCTATTTCAAGGAAGATGGATTTTTGAAGTTGGTCCGCAGGGATTTCTAGACAAGAAAGAATCAGAAATGAAGTCATCAGGAAGAAAATTGACTTTACTAATGGCTGATTGTATAGAAGAAACAACTGTTTCAGTACGGACATACAAAAACGATGTCAAAGGAAGTATTACCACAGAGAATTGTGGAATGGGAGCCACCAGGAAGAAAGAGACACGGAAGATCGCCGACCACGTGGAATAAAAGAATTCAGACCTCTACCAGAAGGAGAAATATTGAAGAAAATTTGTGGACATATAGAAAAAATGAAGGATAATATAAAGTTTTATGTGTGATCTTGGGGTTTCAGAAAATGTAAAATGTTACACAGTGAAATCGAATAGTAAAAAGTAGAGTAGAACAGGGAAATTGTTTCAAGCTAAATCTTTCTGAGATCTGTCAAAATCTCCTCGCATTACATCATATCACATCTCATATACATTTATGTCCTATCTTCTTATTCTCTTATCTTCAGATTTAATTTCCTAACATACCTATGTATTCATTGCACCTTTCTGGACTCATTTCTTTGCTGAGTACAGGTTTGTGAGCTAAGTTTGTAATATTAATATAGTTTCCAGAATGATATTTTCACTCTGCAGCGGAGTGTGGGGTGATATGAAAGTTCCAGGCAGATTAAAACTGTGTGCCCGACCGAGACTCGTACTAGGGACCTTTGCCTATCGCGGGCAAGTGCTCTACCATCTGAGCTACCGAAGCACGACTCACGCCCGCCCCTCACAGCTTTACTTTTGCCAGTATCTCGTCTCCGGAGTGTGCGCTGCAGAGTGAAAATCACACTCTGGAAACATCCCCCAGGCTGTGGCTAAGCCATGTCTCCGCAATATCCTTTCTTTCAGGAGTGCTAGTTCTGCAAGGTTCGCAGGAGAGCTTCTGTAAAGTTTGGAAGGTAGGAGACGAGATACTGGCAGAAGTAAGGCTGTGAGGGGCGGGCGTGAGTCGTGCTTCGGTAGCTCAGATGGTAGAGCACTTGCCCGCGGTAGGCAAAGCTCCCGAGTTCGAGTCTCGGTCGGGCACACAGTTTTAATCTGCCAGGAAGTTTCATTAATATAGTTGTTTATCATTTCTTCACAGGTATTTAATTTTTTTTGTACGCTGCATAGTCGTGCGTGCTTCTACGGCTTTTTGTTTCTCGCCTATCCATTCCTGTTTTGCCACTTTGCATTTCCTGTCAGTCTCAGTTTTCAGTCGTTTCTATCATCTTCTACGCTTCGTTTCCTGTTTTCTTCTTCATTCATCAAATATAATCAGCACCAATTGTGTTGTACAAGGATTATAATGCAACTTGTTTTTGCCTGTTTGATGCTCTGTTATCATCACTTTACCATCTCTTACAATCGTCTTCTCGTGTGTTCCTTGCACTTGTTGCTATCAATCGTTGCCTAATGCTCCTTTTAAGTAAAAAAAAAGAAAAAACTTGCGGCTCTTTCAACTTATCAAAGTGTCGTCTCACGCTGAACAGCTACCCCGTTAGTAGTTTGTAAGCTCCAAGTTACGTATGACTTTTATTCTGTTCTTAACTAAGAAGATTGTTGAAACTTATTGTGGCGTGGGTAGCTGCCAGAGATGATTCTGAAATTGGTCCCACTGTGGCTATTTGAAGAAGGTTGATGTTCCTCATTCCGTTTTGATTATCCGTGGAGTGTGTGTTTTAAGTGGTTTTCATGCAAATTTGAATTTGTTTTATTACATATTGTCAGCTTTGGGAGTGGCTGCGGTTGTGTACGTGCCCGGCTGTCGTAGAGTTAATGGTTTAATCATTGGTCTCGGCAGCGTTTGGTATGTTTATTTAACGTTGAAGGTGCCTTAAGGCAACTGGAAGTGATTTCTAAGTTCCCTGCTAATTTAGAGTGGGAGAGGCGTAACGTTAGACTAATCACAACAACAGTTAAGACCCATAGTGCTCAGAGTCAGGGGTTACGTTAGAATATTTCTCCTTAAGAATTTGGGGGAGTGCTTATTATGTATTCCAGTGTCTATTTGTGCTGCAAGTCTTTTGTTAAGACTGCTCGTTCCCTGGCGTCGGCGCGGTTATGGATTCTTATCAGGACCACTCATTGTTGGGCCGGTCGGATTATATATAAATATATATCGCCTGCTATGTGACCCTGTGCACAAGCCGTGTTGAATGAACGCTCGCATTGCCTGCCAGCCGTAGCATTATTGCTTCCAAACACTGCTATGCCTTAAAGCTTTTCTCTAAAGTTAAGTGCAATTTGGGAATCATTCTGAGTCATTATGTTTGTTAGTTAAGTGAGGCCAACCTGTTAATATTGGCGTTTCTGTAAGCCATTTTATTGGTTGAGTTATTACTACCCTTCTTATTTAACACTTATGTTAATCTATTGCGTACCTTTAATGAACGTGCAACTTGTTATTATTCCCGTGTGTACGTTTTGCGACCCTGGTTCAACCACTTTGTATTTTTAGTATACGCATGTTTCACTGTGGACCATTATGTGGGCAGTTCAGTTTTATTAATCTTTAAGATCCCTTTGTTCTTTACGAAGTTGTGGTATTACGTGGCTGTGTAACTTTGGTTGTAAGTGTAAAGTATTATTAGTCTCTTGAGACATGGTTAAACAAGGATTGTTAGTGACTGATTATTCACCGTGCCTACTCTCAATGATTTTGATTGCGGACGCAAAATAATATGATTCTTACATATGTTTTTGGATAGGGTCCGCCTTTAGCAAAACACAGTTTTGTTTTATAACCCAAACATGTTTCACTGCAGTTGCAGCATCCTCAGTGGGCTTTTATTTTCCATCTGTTAAAGACAAAGAACGTTCTTTGTTGTTTTGTATACATGTAGCTATTCGTTTTTAAAAAAATGTATTTACAGATATTTGAAAAAACACATTAATTATGAAAAATCATACCTTTTATGGATTTTCATAATTTACGTGTTTTTTTTAAATATCTGTAATTACATTTTTTAAAAACTAATAGCTACATGTACACAAAACAACAAAGAACGTTCTTTGTCTTTAACAGATGGAAAATAAAAGCCCACTGAGGATGCTGCAACTGCAGTGAAACATGTTTGGGTTATAAAACAAAACTGTGTTTTGCTAAAGGCGGACCCTATCCAAAAACATATGTATTGTTAAACCAAACACGGAAAAAAAGAGCTTCAATACCAAGATGATTAATATGATTCTTATTCGTGTTTATGTTACTCAGTCAAAGTGAAGATTTGTATATTGCATCAAATAAGAGTGCAAATTTCCGAACTGATGTTTATAATACAGTCTGTTTTGAATCAAATAAAAATTGTGAAACAATCACAAGCTTTTCCATCACCAGTGATCCCGGGCTTCCTGTTTCCTTTAAATAACTGTGATGAGATTGTAATTTTGATTTTTTAAGGAATTGGGTAGTACCATGCTTCAATTTGTACTGTGTTAAATGCTGGCTTTGTCGCTGTCTTGGTTGCTATAATGCATTCACTATGCTATTCATAGTAGTTTCCCGATTTCCTGTTTTCTTATTAATTATCTCTGCATTATCTGCAACACAGTCAAATGACAAAAAATAACTAAATCACCCAATAAAATGGCTAACTTTCGCGATTTACTGGCGAGCTCGTGTTTCCTTGTTGCCCCTCTCGGTTTGAATCATGCTACACCAGCATGCAGACAGGACAGGAAGAACTGCTCTGCTATGTCGCCACCCACGGGAGGTACTGGCAAATATGTCAATATGTTACAAAACCATCTTATAAATAGGCACTACATTAGATGATATGGGGAATGCAGTTTGCGCACTACAGACCATTAAGTACAGTCTTCAGAAATTTTGAGATAAATATTTTCGATAAATTTCGAATTGGCCTTAGATATCGTACTTATATCACTGGGTAATCCTTCCTAGGTTCCTTCATTTTCTTTTATAATTTTATTTGCTACCTAGTTTCAGTGGGAAAAACAAATTCGTTGTGTGTTATCGAATGAATGATCCCCAAGGCTCCGAAATTAATTTGTCCTAGTTTAAATAAATAATTTAAATTGTGGTTCATTATGTTTGAAAATAGTGAATAATAGTGGTTACGTAACGATGTTCTTAGACATTTGTTTCTGAATAAGAACGTCAAGCGTACCAATGCGCTTTTTACGAACACAAATTTTCCGTAGGTAAATAGCGGAGCAGATATGGCAGTTGGTGTTAAGCTACTATGCTGGGCTGCGGATGACTGTTAAACGAGTTGGTGGATATATTTTTATTTTTCTCTTTATCGTGAACTTACATTTTTCACGTTTAGTCTCTGCTGTGTTTTTTGTTCTGCTTGTAACACACAATCGAAACTTTTGAACATCCATCTAGTGCACTGGAGGCAACTGTGAACAAAGGAACATTTCCCAAAACAAGTAAAGCCCTCTATTTTGACAACGTCTAATTTCATGAATCCTTGCCCAGTTTTAAGTGTACTAACAAGATTGTTTGCTACAGGTATAGTAGTTTTGCCTCCCAGGCTTCCTGATAAAACTAATTTCAAATACCTTTTTTGGAATATAAGTTTAATAAGATTCCATATAACTTTATATAGCTAATTTGAGTTCTGAACGGATCTTTCGTCAATTGGCTTCCACCCTTCAACTTGGCATGTTCGACAAATCGTTTTCCATAGTGTACCACCCGTCAATACTTCTTTCAATGAGACGATTGAAATATCTGATTGTTGTTTGAAAGTAACGTTGATGAGTCCCTGGATCCAGAATTAATCCAGTTGTAAAAATGGCTCTGAGCACTATCGAACTTAACATCTGAGGTCCTCAGTACCCTAGAACTTAGAACTACTCAAATCTAACAAACCTAAGTACATCACACACATCCATGGCCGAGACAGAATTCGAGCCTGTAGTCGTAGCGGCCGCGCGGTTCCTGACTGAAGCACCTACAACCTCTCGGCCACAACGGCCGGCTCTTCAGTTGTAGCTCAGTGTTTATTGCGATAGGCACTATGGTGTTTTCTCACATCAGTAATTAGGGTGCCTCCATTAGTGACCAATTCAAAATTATAAGTAAAGTATTTCAGTATTATTTCAGAAGGACAAAAGTTCATTGACGTGAGTGAGAAGTACATAACTGTGGGTCTGTACGTTGGTGATACCGAAGTATAACTGTAACTGTCAGTAACGGTGATCCTTCTAGTATTTGCTCTTCCAAGTCATCCTTTGAGATTAATGTTGACAGAGTGTTTCTTTAATATTCTCACCCAAACATAAAAAATGGGTCTCACTGAAACGTTCTGCTTCGTCCCTCATTCTCATGCCGTGGCAAAAAAATAATATATATATATATATATATATATATATATATATATATATATATATATATATATATATATATATATATATATAACTTCGGAATGTTTGCGTAGACGTCTATATTGAATAAGGTGAGTGTAAAATCCGTATTTCACGTATATTTAAAATGACTGCCTATTTTACTTTCTATATGTGACTCAGAGTAGACCCGTACGCAGGAAATGTGCGTCGGGAGCGGATGCTGAATTCCTGCTCCGACGTTCAACTCGAGATCTCAGTGCAGGTGGTTTGTTGTTGTCTTCCAGCGACTTGTTATGAAGTGTCAAGTATTTATCTTCGTCGTATGGATGATTGCGGTGAGTGCTTGTAGAGTGTAGTGTTGTGTTGGTGTTGTTATGGATTAAGAGAAGGGAGAGCGTGAAATACAATGCCGTAACGTGGCCTACTCCTTTCGAAAAGCACCAACGTGACCACATAGCATCCGACAGCAGTGTTATAGGCCCTCAATGCAGACGTTTTGAATTTAATCAGTAGGCTGACATAAAGGGTAACAGATGTAGCTCCACCCCATGTGTGGAGTGCTGGACTTCACCTGGTTGATTTCCAGCAACACAATATCAACAACCGTTACTTAAAAATAGGAAAGGAAAGGAAAAAAAAGAAAAAAAAAGAAAAAATCTTTACGAGATCAGTTGGCAGAGCTGCATTGTTCTGTAACACGAAGATTCCTCAAAACACGCAGGCCTGAAGATGACATAATTTAATGTCGAAACTTTTTGCCTAGTAAACAAAATCTAAGTAACGGCTCTTGGTATTGTGTTATTGGACATAAATATCGGTCGTCAGGAAACTTACGCCCCCACCTCTTCCCCCTTTCACTAAGATGCACATGTGTGCGTTGGCGGTCTCTTCTGCAGAGACGAGTTGAGTGAGGCTAAATTTGTCAAAATCGTGCTGCAGTAACCTAGAAAAAATGCTTCAAATGGCTCTGAGCACTATGGGACTCAACGTCTGAGGCCATCAGTCCCCTAGAACTACTTAAATCTAACTAACCTAAGGACATCACACACATCCATGCCCGAGGCAGGATTCGAAACTGCGACCATAGCGGTCTCGTGGTTCCAGACTGTATCGCCTAGAACCACACGGCCACTCCGGCCGGCCTGAGCAATCTAGATTCTATGACTTTTGGCACAGGTCTCACCGTATTCCGAAGCAATTTTAAGTGATTGTATCAAAACTTGTGATTTTGTCATGATGAATTATTTCGAATTTTGAGTGCAGCAACAGCCATGATAATTTCATTTGGGGGAATTTGTGCTAGCTGCAAACTCTCATTACAGTAATAGTTCCCTCTATTTTCAGAGTAAATTTATGTGGATAAAAGTAGAATATCCCACGGTTATATATTACAGGGTTATTTAAATGTAGGGGCTATTTTTAACGAAAAGAGATCTTTCAACAGTAGAGAATCTGCATTACAGGATTTCACTTCCCTTTTTGTCCTATTGGAGCGTTGTAGATAGCTGTGATGAATGGGAAACACTGATTTGAGTTACGAAAATGTTTACTTTGCTGAGCACACATACATTGTCAAACAACTTAATAGATCTCGAATGATATTTTCATAGAAATTAACTACCCTGTGACACACCATGAACTGCAGAAACTTGTCATTGCTCTTTAATGGTCGTATGTCTTGCACATTACTAACTACTGTGCATGATTTTTATGACATCGCTTAATTTTGCCATTCTCCGACAATTTAATATGGCCAATCCTTAATTTAGTACCGCCAACACTCAGAATTAAAATACGTTCTTGGGGAAACTAATATCCGATGATCTGGGGGTTACTCTGATTTCACGTTAGTTCGAAAAGTACAAAAAGAGAGGAACATTTATCCGATACTCTTAGATGATACATTAATGAAAGAACTGCAACGAAATAGAAGCAATGCGGTCACACGTGTTCTGTATGGATATTTACTTTGGAGGGGTGTGGCAGTGGAGTAAACAGTGATTTTGAGAGACATAAAAATGTGGGCTACAGAACAAAACTGTCTACGTAGTCAATGAGAGAGGTTTTCTCAAAAATCAGTTGGCCATAAAATCATAGTATCTGTGTCGACGACAGGTATCTGACAGAAGAATTTTATAAATACTGTTGAGTTGAGATTTTGAAATCACACCTGAATTTTTAAACTGCCACTTTGACTTAAATGGAGAAAAAGAAAAAAATTGTCCTTATCTAAAACAAAACGCTACGCTAGATGATTTTTTTCTGCATCCATATCATTCTTTAAGAAATTGAAGAAACTTTCTAAAACAAGCATCTGTCAACTAGTATAGTGCACTAAAGGCACTGAGTTGTTGGTGTAGCGTTCACACTCCGTCCCTAACCACCTTTACACTAGGTTGTAGTCGTTGCAGTCTGTTCTGGGCTGCCTCTTGATTTCTCAGGATTTGTTCTAATAAGATGATTTTTATGAAGCCATTTCGTTGAATTACGTATCCGATTAATAAAGTTCCTAACACAACGGCATGGGTACGTGTAAAGTAACTTTATTTACTTTGTCATCTGTGTGCCATGTGTGCTGCGGCTTTATCGAGCCCGTCATGCTACATCTTCCATTGCAAGACTACACTAAAACTGTTGGGAAAAGACAGACCAAGCTGTTTGTTTTATTTAACTTATCCTAAAAGATATTATTTTTCCTTCACCCTGTTTTCAGTGAGCGTTTGTCTTTGGACAATTGTGTGGGTGTTTGAAAACAAATATGAAAGGAGGCAGGAAGGGAACGGGCCTTGACAAGGATGAAAAGGCTGGGCACAGACGAGAGAGTCGCTCGGGAACTAAACTCCACTACTCTCCCCCTTTCCTTTCTTAAACAGAGGAACAGTTCTCTAGCTACCATCGTTTTAGACGTGACAGAGAAGAGGACAGGCCCTGATAAGGATGAAAAAGCTAAGCCTGGGGCGAAAGAGCCAGTTGGCTATTTCAGGCTCAGTGATTCTCTTCCCTCCACCTTTTTAAAGCTGAGGAGAGCCTTAGCTAGCAGATGAGCTTTTAGTAGCAATCTTGTGTAGTCATGCGACGGAGGTATCAGAATCCGTTTAGTTTGTGATTTATCTCTTTCTATTCCTGTTCTTCAGTTTATTTAGTACAAGACAGTGTTTAGTGTTATTTATTCAGTTTTTGACGAGCTTAGGAAGATCACGACAGTCAGTCAGACTTCAGTGACTCGCTTGTAGTTGCTTGCTGTCTGAGATCCCTTATGGTAGCTTCAGTGAAACAAGTCAATCTGCTTGTCAACAGATTTAAATCATTTCCTTTTGGTGCGCGTTTTGTTGTTTGTCATGACGAGTATCTCTGTTGGCATCACTAACTGGTCTATGTTAGCGATTCACATGCTTTATTGTCACGATGCAGTGCATTTAGCTTGAGATATTGCACTGAATGAGTACCTATGTGGTCGGAGAATCTCGGCCTAACAGTGATTTTTCGGAATTTTTAGAGTTCAGTTGGACTCCAATTTCCTCGCAAGCAGTGCTTGCTCCCCATTCTTCCACCATTGTATTATTATAATGAATAGTAAACAACAGAATGGCATACCCTCCATGTGTATCTTCGATGAAGGAAAGAGAGTAAGATTCTTTTCCCTTATTGCAAAGCTTTACCTCGGTCTCTTGTCGATGATTGAATTTCGTTTCATTTTCAGACAAAGTCTCTCTAAAATTAAACAACTGTAACAAAGTACCACTTGACGTTTATTATGAATGTTCTACTTCGTAATGTGAAGGTATGTTGAAGCGCTCACCCTTGTTCTGAAAAAGAAAATAAAAGATTGTCACTTAAAATTCATTTCACCGTTTATCTAAACATAATCCAGGAATTCTCGAAATATTCCCCAGCCCCCACATTGTCCAATACGAAAGAGAAAGGGTCCAACAACGTCAAATTTGAATTATATGCAATAGGTCCAAATGTTGTATGCACTCCACTAAGTAACTTTCTGCAGCCTGTTTGCTAATTAGACGTCATTCTAATGCGCAAAATAAGGTTACTGGTTCATAGGGTTGTGTTTAGTTGTTGTTCGATCCTAATGAAGCAGAGAGGGAAAGTGCCTTGTGGGGTCAAAACAAAGGTAGGTGAGGTAAAAGAGTAAGCATTCACGAGAATTTTGTGTAGAATAGGAGGATGTTAGGATGCTCAATAATCTGCAAATCTTTTTCATCGCAATTCCATTAACCACAAAATTCCAGCGTCGTATAACAGCTTTGTTAACGACATTGCATGACTTCTTGTAGGCGGTAATTTATTCAAAGTGATGGGCTCGTGTGATTGTTACAATAAATTGTGTTCAAACTGATATTCTTGCTAACAGCGATATGAGCCTTTTATTTGCTATTTTGTGCTCCGTATTTCCCTTTCTTCCCTGAGTGGCACGGTACGCAAATTAAAATTCGCGTTAAGATAATGATAGGAATGAGAGTAGCCATGAGGTTAGAAACGAAAGTATAAACATGATGGACAATGAATAGCCGGCATTAGCCAAAGGGAGCGATCCAATCTAAGAGGGCGGACAAAGCGATGCGGGAGAACCTGAGCCAGTCGTGGGAAGTTCAGTGGAGGTAGAAGTAGATGAGGGCGAGGCTGTAAACCAGAACGATGGAGAGGCGGGGAACCTTGACACAATAGGCAGATGTGAAGACATGTATCCCCACCTCTTGTAAGGGGAAGAGGATACATGGAAAGCGCTTAGAGAATGGTTAAAATGATGATGTCTGATGTAAGAAGCAGCATTAAAGTTCGGGGAAATTACTCAGATCCCCTGGAAATAAAAAAAAAAGGGGCTACGTCAAGGAGACGCATTAGCACCCTTATTATTTAATATAGCACTCGAGAAGGTGATAAGGGAAGCAGGCCTACAGACCAGGGGCACCATTTTGTATAAGTCAGTGCAGATTTTAGCATACGCAGGTGACGTAGACATCATAGCACGGACCCACAGTTACTTAATTTAATGACATCTCACCTTAAATGAAGCTGATATAAGCAAGTAAGGCATATTTCGCATTAAGTAATTTTTTGCGGTCGAGACCCTTCAGCCACTCAACAAAATTTACTGTTTATAAAACCCTTTTTAGACCAGTTACCACAAATACTTCGGAAACATGGTCGTTGACGGAAACCGATGCAAGGCTTCTACACCGATTTGAGAGGAAAGTTTTGAGGAGAATAATTGGCCCTATGTATGACAGAGAACAACGGAGGATCAGTTACAATGCAGAACTGTACACTGTATGCGCCGATGCTCCTGTAAGAATGGAGGAGACTGAGGTGATGAAGATGATTCTCTTTGGCAATCAGGGAGGACAAAGAGGGCGAGACCGACCCCGAGCAAGATGGCTGGATGGAGTGGAAGAAGACCTATGGAAGCTCGGATGCAGAAACTGGAGGAGGTTAGCATGTGACCGTGATGGATGCCGGAGGCTCGTCGGGAAGGCAGAGGTTTATCCAGGTTTGTAGCGCCACAGAAGAAGAAGACCCATTTATTATCCTCAGAGTGCAACCTGCATCTGGAAAGCGCGTGCCAATGTTGTATGGCATTGCAAAAAAAAACCCTGTTTATCACAACTACACTAATAATGCAAAAATATTTCATGTGCAACGGGTGGTAGATAAAGAACTTGACGATCAGAAAACGACCTGCAAAGAATATCTTAGAGAAATGGGAGTTACATTTGACTTGGTAATTGATGAGAGTAGTTCTGTCACAGAACCAATGGAATGAGGGTCATCGAAAGTGGGAAGGAGTTTTGTGCGATAACCCGGTGGAAAAAAAAACCAGCAGGAATTGTTAAAAGGTATTGCAAGTCACTGCTGAACGAAGATGTTCTGATGGTGACGCCCGATGGGATAAGAACTGATAGTTGTCCGATCAGGTAGGTCTTTGTGGGGGTCTATTGCTAAAACATAAAACCATCGAATCAGTTTGTCAACCAGTCACATAAAAGGATATGTTGTTTCCAAAACGTGAGACTGAGTTAGAGAAGATAGCAGAATAAGTAGCGGCGCTCGCAGAAAAAAAGTACATGTTTCGTTAAGGAATGAAAGGGGCTTATATCTATTGCAGCCAGTGGCTGCAGGAGATTGCGAAGAGATTTCAGATTACCAGGCGTAACTGGGAGACACTAAACCATTTACAACAAATGCAACTGGACGAAAATGAACTATGTATAGAAGTGCCATGATTAACAACGATGTAATACAGGAATGCAGTCTTTCGCCCCCACTCTTCAACGTCTACATCTGAGATGAAAGGACGGGAATAAAAGAAGCGTTCAACAGTGAGAATAATCTCAACAATAAGCTAATGTCTATCTTCCCAGTAAATGCGAAGAAGAATCACGGCTTCTGATGGATGTAATTAATAGTCTGATAGTACAGAATATTGATTCAGAGTAAACCGAAAAAGGTAAAAGTAATGAGACGTAGGGGAAAACAAAATAGTGAGAAGCTTAACATTAAATTGGCGATTATGAAGTAGACGAACTTAAGGAATTCTGCTACATTTGCAAGCAAAGTTTACCATTATGGACGGAGAAACGAGGACATAAAAAGCAAATCGCCTTAGTCAAAGTGGGTATATCTGTCCAATAGAACCCTGCTGCTATCAAACATAGGCCTTAATGTGGGGAAGAAATTACTGCGTATGTACATTTGGAGCACGAAACTAAATAGTAGAGAATCATGGACAGTGGGAAAACTGGAACTAAAGAGAATCTAAGCCTATGAAATGCGGTGCTACAGAAGATGATGAAAATTAGATGGGCGTTCTCTTTGACAGGAAGAAGGAACGGGGTGAAAGTACATGTGTTAATAAACCAGACATTCCTAGTAGAAGAGGAAGCTGCTGAAGGTAAAAACTGAAGGGGGTGACAGAGACTTGAATACATCCAACAAGTAACGTAGAACATAGGTTACAAATGTTACTCTCAAATGAAGAGGTTCTCACAGAAGAGGAATTCACGATGGTCCGGATCAAACGAGTCAGAAGATCGATCACACACGCTCGCGCGCTCACACACACACACACACACACACACACACACACACACACACACACACACACAAAAGGTAGACCTCCTGGGGATCGCACCAGTGATAACAATAAGCATAAGCAAAACAATTTACAGGAACTCCAGAATTTCGACGAAAGGCTACGAAATATTTGACATTCCCATGGAACCAGTGGGTTCCGTTTTTCAGTACGAAAGCTAGGGTGCCAGTGATGACGAATGCCGACAGCGCTTGCTATAGGTACCGAAGTATTTGCTGTTGCATCCATGGATATAAGACTTTGAACGTCGCTACACTTGAGCATCTGTGGAAGCAAGAGCTTCCGTGGACTGAAAATAACTGCCAACCAGTTGAAAAATACAGGTTCATGATATCTTCACCATGAATTGCACTATTTTAAAAAGTTTTTCTCAGAAGATGTTGCATGTAGAGCCGCATATTATCTCTATCCAATGTGAGAGTCGTTCACTTCGCCTATTACATGTGCGTATCATCCACTTTATCAGCATCTTTTTCAAATGGTGATTAAGTTGCAAAGTTGAAGACACGTACGTGTAGTAGACATAGTCAACGACTTCCACGTTTGATATAGACAGTATATGAGGCTACATATAATATCTTCTGACGAAACCATGGTCATGGTTTAATAAACCTGTGTACTGCAAACGTTTGGGTCTTACGTCTGCCCGCATCTCGTGGTCGTGCGGTAGCGTTCTCGCTTCCCACGCCCGGGTTCCCGGGTTCGATTCCCGGAGGGGTCAGGGATCTGCCTCTTGATGGCTGGGTGTTGTGTGATGTCCTTAGGTTAGTTAGGTTTAAGTTGTTCTAGGGGACTGATGAGCATAGATGTTAAGTGTGACTGCTTTGGTCGCAGGTTCACATCCTGCCTCGGGCATGACTGTGTGTGATGTCCTTAGGTTAGTTAGGTTTAAGTACACGCCTGGAAATGGAAAAAAGAACACATTGACACCGGTGTGCCAGACCCACCATACTTGCTGCGGACACTGCGAGAGGGCAGTACAAGCAATGATCACACGCACGGCACAGCGGACACACCAGGAACCGCGTTGTTGGCAGTCGAATGGCGCTAGCTGCGCAGCATTTCTGCACCGCCGCCGTCAGTGTCAGCCAGTTTGCCGTGGCATACGGAGCTCCATCGCAGTCTTTAACACTGGTAGCATGCCGCGACAGCGTGGACGTGAACCGTATGCGGGAGGCCGGGTGGACGTACCGCCGAATTGCTCAACACGTGGGGCCTGAGGTCTCCACAGTACATCGATGTTGTCGCCAGTGGTCGGCGGAAGGTGCACGTGCCCGTCGACCTGGGACCGGACCGCAGCGACACACGGATGCACGCCAAGACCGTAGGATCCTACGCAGTGCCGTAGGGGACCGCACCGCCACTTCCCAGCAAATTAGGGACACTGTTGCTCCTGGGGTATCGGCGAGGACCATTCGCAACCGTCTCCATGAAGCTGGGCTACGGTCCCGCACACCGTTAGGCCGTCTTCCGCTCACGCCCTAACATCGTGTAGCCCGCCTCCAGTGGTGTCGCGTCAGACGTGAATGGAGGGACGAATGGAGACGTGTCGTCTTCAGCGATGAGAGTCACTTCTGCCTTGGTGCCAATGATGGTCGTATGCGTGTTTGGCGCCGTGCAGGTGAGCGCCACAATCAGGACTGCATACGACCGAGGCACACAGGGCCAACACCAGGCATCATGGTGTGGGGAGCGATCTCCTACACTGGCCGTACACCTCTGGTGATCGTCGAGGGGACACTGAATAGTGCACGGTACATCCAAACCGTCATCGAACCCATCGTTCTACCATTCCTAGACCGGCAAGGGAACTTGCTGTTCCAACAGGACAATGCACGTCCGCATGAATCCCGTGCCACCCAACGTGCTCTAGAAGGTGTAAGTCAACTACCCTGGCCAGCAAGATCTCCGGATCTGTCCCCCATTGAGCATGTTTGGAACTGGATGAAGTGTCGTCTCACGCGGTCTGCACGTCCAGCACGAACGCTGGTCCGACTGAGGCGCCAGGTGGAAATGGCATGGCAAGCTGTTCCACAGGACTACATCCAGAATCTCTACGATCGTCTCCATGGGAGAATAGCAGCCTGCATTGCTGCGAAAGGTGGATGGATATACACTGTACTAGTGCCGACATTGTGCATGCTCTGTTGCCTGTGTCTATGTGCCTGTGGTTCTGTCAGTGTGATCATGTGATGTATCTGACCCCAGGAATGTGTCAATAGAGTTTCCCCTTCCTGGGACAATGAATTCACGGTGTTCTTATTTCAATTTCCAGGAGTGTAGTTCTAAGTTCTAGGGGACTAATGACCACAGCAGTTGCGTCCCATAGTGCTCAGAGCCATTTGAACCATCTTACGTCTAATCCATTTAAGATATGAGATGTGGCTGGACCAGTTTCAACATTCGTTACCGATCCCGTCGCTAATGCCAGAGAAATGGTGAAATGCAGCCAATAGCTAGACAACCGTTACCATATGGCAAGACGTATACATATTTTCTTTGTAAATCTGCCACTGTAGTGATAAAGTGAAATTGTTACAGCACTTAAAAGCTTATTGGAAGAATTAGAATGTGAGTATGTGTCAATGAAAGATGATACTATTGGATAGTCAGGAGGAAGTTCTTCTCAGAATCGAGGAAACAATGATCAAATAAAGATGTAACTGGGATTTCCACAAAGCCAGTGTAATTCACAATGGTGTAGAAACATCTGTCGTGGTTAATGGAATCTTAGTCGGAACAGTGATGTGCGATGGCAATTAAATGAAAGTGCTCCACACAGAAACAATTAACGGCCTGTATATGCAGGGGTTTTACGATCAGCCGGCCCGCATTACGACTAGAATCGTAAGATAAAGAATGGAAATGCACGGTTTTGATAAGAAATCTGGATAAAGAGTCTGGAGTGCAAAATGACGAACAGAGATCTATTGCACCAACATTACCACAGTATTAAGAAGACGATTAATATAATGTAATGTGATGATCCATGTACTCATGACACAAGCAGCAAAATCTCTGTGTCGAGAGAAGCTGTGTTCAAGGTCTGTTGCGGGTTGCAGAAAATATCCTGCACTCCCTTTACAGTCCATGTCAAAAGTGTCGATGGCAGGCTACAGTCAGGACACGAAATTGTCTTTTAATCGTAGAAATTAGTTGCATACGTTTTGATCGTTCCAGAAATGAGAGTAGACGTGATCGATGCTTCCTTATCTAGGATGATGTGGTTCTTGATATGATGGAAAATTGTTCTATGTCAAAAGTAAATACGTACACCGTCACACTAACTTTGGAAAGCTGTATGCCAAAGATCAGAGCGTGAGTCAGCGTTCTGGTAAACTCTGTACTCGAGAAAAGCCACACCAGAAGTTTTCGGTACAGTTTATCTGATCCCACTACTGTTGAGAGAGAGAGGAAAAAAAAAACAAAAAAAAAAAAACAGGCCAAACGCCCTACTATGCTAAGTGTCATAAACGTTGACTGAAGAGGGATTTATGAGAAACATTGCAAAAGTAGAAGATAAGGTATTTGCAAAATCACAAAGATTATATACAGAACGTTAAGTTTTTATAGAATAAGTTTTTATGTGTGTGTTCGACGGTTTCGAGTTAGAAGTGTAGTACATCCGACTGACGTGGCACCTGAAACCCTGCACACAAAGAAATCACCTGGTTCATTCCGTGTGTAATTTAAATTTTCTAAGGAAAAACAGAATGTGCTCACAAGATTCCTGGAAATATTCTAAATTGTAGTTAATACATGTTTTTATTTTTCTCTCTATTGAAATCGTTCTATAAGAGTTGTTTTAATCTAACGCTAAGTAATATAGCAGCTCCCCTTTGAGTTCCTTTAATCCGACCTGGTGTGCATTCCAAACGCTATAACAGTACGCAAAAATGGGTATAACAGCACTCAACAATGGGTCGTATAGGCGTCAAATAGGCGGTCTCCTCTCTGCAGCTGAACCAAACTTTCCTAAAATTCTCCCAATCAACACCAGTCAACCATTAGCTTTCCCTACAACAATCCTTACATGCTCGTTCCATTTCGTGTTGCTTTGTAACGTTATACCTAGATATTTAATCGACGTGACTATGTCAAACAGGACACTACTAATACTGTATTCGAACTCACATGTGTTAATTTACACTTGTACTCATCAGAGTACAATGTTATTTTTGTATGTTTTATTCAAACCTTGTCATTGGTTATAATTTGCCAAAGTAGTGTAGGAGAAGTTATCATGAGCAATTTGATACATGACACCTTTGGTCTATTAAGTCGGGAAACTACCTCAAACAGGCCTAAGAAAAGTACTTAAGCTAGAGCGCTTGAACGTCCCTCGAGTTTATCAATATTCCAGCGCTTACTTCGTCCAGGTTATTATTCCTAGAGAAAAAGGACCTTTTTTGTGGGAAATGTAATGTAGTTTCATGTTGTACTGCGACAAGTTTTCGCTGGAGGGTGCAATTTGAGAACTATTGAAGAAAAATATGCAAAATTAATACCCAATGTGTTATACCTCTGTAACTATAAAAACACTAACACCAAAAAGTTAAATTAATGGAGAGCATGAAAATTAGGCAATAAATTTTTCTAGATACCACATTTAAGTGCAAGATCACATGTAAAACTATGCGCGAAATAAGGCATTGTAGCCGTGGTCTTTGATTCATAATCAAAACGTCTTCGGTTCCGGGTTCGATCATCGCCACTGCCTAAATTTTGATAAATAATCAGCAATGGCGGCCGAAGACTTCCGGCATAAGAAGTCAGCCTCATTCTGCCATCGGCCTTGTGAAAGAGGCCGGAGGAGCGGATAGAGTTTCAGGGCAATCTCTTGTCCTAGGGAAATTGCCCCTAAAGGCGGAAGAATCAGCAATTATCAACGACATGAGGATGCAGAAGGCAATGGAAACCACTACATTAAAGACACGTAACGTGAATCCACAGGGCATGTGCCTGTAGTTGAAGAAGTGAAGAAGTGGCATGATGATCTCTCCATTGGCAAAAAATTCCGGAATAGTCCCCCATTCGGATCTCCGGGAGGGGACTGCCAAGGGGGAGGTTACCATGAGAAAAAGATTGAATAATCAACGAAAGGATAATGTTCTACGAGTCGGAGCGTGGAATGTCAGAAGCTTGAACGTGGTAGGGAAACTAGAAAATCTGAAAAGGGAAATGCAAAGGCTCAATCTAGATATAGTAGGGGTCAGTGAAGTGAAGTGGAAGGAAGACAAGGATTTCTGGTCAGATGAGTATCGGGTAATATCAACAACAGCAGAAATTGGTATAACAGGTGTAGGATTCGTTATGAATAGGAAGGTAGGGCAGAGGGTGTGTTACTGTGAACAGTTCAGTGATCGGGTTGTTCTAATCAGAATTGACAGCAGACCAACACCGACAACGATAGTTCAGGTATACATGCCGACGTCGCAAGCTCAAGATGAACAGATAGAAAAAATGTATGAGGATATTGAAAGGGTAATGCAGTATGTAAAGGGGGACGAAAATCTAATAGTCATGGGCGACTGGAATGCAGTTGTAGGGGAAGGAGTAGAAGAAAAGGTTACAGGAGAATATGAGCTTGGGACAAGGAATGAAAGAGGAGAAAGACTAATTGAGTTCTGTAACAAATTTCAGCTAGTAATAGCGAATACCCTGCTCAAGAATCACAAGAGGAGGAGGTATACTTGGAAAAGGCCGGGAGATACGGTAAGATTTCAATTAGATTACATGATGGTCAGACAGAGATTCCGAAATCAGATACTGGATTCTAAGGCGTACCCAGAAGCAGATATAGACTCAGATCACAATATAGTAGTGATGAAGAGTAGGCTGAAGTTCAATACATTAGTCACGAAGAATCAATACGCTAAGAAAGGGGATACGGAAGTTTTAAGGAATGACGAGATACGTTTGAAGTTCTCTAACGCTATAGATATAGAAATAAGGGATAGCGCAGTAGGCAACACAGTTGAAGAGGAATGGACGTCTCTAAAAAGGGCCATCACAGAAGTTGGGAAGGAAAACATTGGTACAAAGAAGGTAGCTGCGAAGAAACCATCGGGAACAGAAGAAATACTTCAGTTGATTGATGAAAGGAGGAAGTACAAACATGTTCCGGGAAAATCAGGAATACAGAAATACAAGTCGCTGAGGAATGAAATAAATAGTAAGTGCAGGGAAGCTAAGACGAAATGCCTGCAGGAAAAATGTGAAGACATCGAAAAAGATATGATTGTCGGAAGGACAGACTCAGCATACAGGAAAGTCAAAACAACCTTTGGTGACATTAAAAGCAACGGTGGTAACATTAAGAGTGCAACGGGAATTCCATTATTAAATGCAGAGAAGAGAGCAGATAGGTGGAAAGAATACATTGAAAGCCTCTATGAGGGTGAAGATTTGTCTGATGTGATAGAAAAAGAAACAGGAGTCGGTTTAGAAGAAATAGGGGATCCAGTATTAGAATCGGAATTTAAAAGAGCTTTGGAGGACTTACGGTCAAATAAGGCAAAAGGGATAGATAACATTCCATCAGAATTTCTAAAATCATTGGGGGAAGTGGCAACAAAAAGACTATTCACGTTGGTGTGTAGAATATATGAGTCTGGCGACATACCATCTGACTTTCGGAAAAGCATCATCCACACAATTCCGAAGACGGCAAGAGCTGACAAGTGCGAGAATTATCGCACACTCAGCTTAACAGCTCATGCATCGAAACTGCTTACAAGAATTATATACAGAAGAATGGAAAAGAAAATTGAGAATGCGCTAGGTGACGATCAATTTGGCTTTAGGAGAAGTAAAGGCAGTAGAGAGGCAATTCTGACGTTACGGCTAATAATGGAAGCAAGGCTAAAGAAAAATCAAGACACGTTCATACGATTTGTCGACCTGGAAAAAGCGTTCGACAATATAAAATGGTGCAAGCTGTTCAAGATTCTGATAAAAGTAGCGGTAAGCTATAGGGAGAGACGGGTCATATACAATATGTACAACAACCAAGAGGGAGTAATAAGAGTGGACGATTAAGAACGAAGTGCTTGTATTAAGAAGGGTGTAAGACAAGGCTGTAGCCTTTCGCCCCTACCCTTCAATCTGTACATCGAGGAAGCAATGATCGAAATAAAAGAAAGGTTTAGGAGTGGAATTAAAATACAAGGTGAAAGAATATCAATGATACGATTCGCTGATGACATTGCTATCCTGAGTGAAAGTGAAGAAGAATTAAATGAACGGAATGAACAGTCTAATGAGTACACAGTATGGTTTGAGAGTAAATCGGAGAAAGACGAAGGTAATGAGAAGTAGTAGAAATGAGAAGAGCGAGAAACTTAACATCAGGATTGATGGTCACGAAGTCAATGAAGTTAAGGAATTCGGCTACTTAGGCAGTAAAAAAACCAATGACAGACGGAGCAAGGAGGACATCGAAAGCAGACTCGCTATGACAAAAAAGGCATTTCTGGCCAAGAGAATTCTACTAATATCAAATAGCGGCCTCAATTTGAGGAAGAAATTTCTGAAGATGTACGTCTGGAGTACAGCATTGTATGGTAGTGAAACATGGACTGTGGGAAAACCGGAACAGAAGAGAATCGAAGCATTTGAGATGTGGTGCTATAGACGAATGTTGAAAATTTGGTAGACTGATAAGATAAGGAATGAGGAGGTTCTACGCAGAATCGGAGAGGAAAGGAATATTTGGAAAACACTGATAAGGAGAAGGGACAGGATGATAGGACATCTGCTAGGACATGAGGGAATGACTTTAATGGTACTAGAGGGAGCTGTAGAGGGCAAAAACTGTAGAGGAAGACAGAGAATGGAATACGTCAGGCAAATAATTGAGGACGTAGGTTGCAAGTGCTACTCTGAGATGGAGAGGTTAGCACAGGAAAGGAATTCGTGGCGGGCCGCATCAAACCAGTCAGTAGACTGAACACACAAAAAAAAGCCGGCCATGGCGGCCGTGCGGTTCTAGGTGCTACAGTCTGGAGCCAAGCGACCGCTGCGGTCGCAGGTTCGAATCCTGCCTCGGCAATGGAGGGAATGGGATGTCCTTAGGTTTAATTAGTTCTAAGTTTTAGGCCACTGATGACCGCAGAAGTTAAGCCGCGTAGTGCTCAGAGCCATTTGCACCATTTTTTAAGCCATTGTAAATGTGAAGTACTGGTACATTAATAAGAGGTGTAACCGCAAGAATGTTGAATGGAAGCATGCAAAGGTGCATTCATTGTGTTTTACAGGTGCCGGAATTCAGTTTGTGTGATGGATTTCTATGGCTGTTTTACTTGGCCGGTCAATAGAGTGACGGTTAATACTGCTTGTGGATGACGGTGGAGTTGTCGTTCGATGCTGTCCCATGTGTGCCGACTGGAGACAGATGTCGTGACCGAACAGCCCAAGGCAACAAGTCGACACTCTGTTGTCTGCTGTTATATGAAATCGCATCCCAGATCATAACTCCAGGTATAGGTCCAATGTGTGTAGCACTCAGGCGGGCTGGTTATAGGCCCTTCACTGGCCACATTCTAACCAACACATGGCCGTCACTGACACCGAGACAGAACAAGCTTTCATCAGCAAACACAACCTCTACCCTGGCCTTCAATTAGCAGTGACACCGCGGAACTCGCAAATCGCTGTGGTTCGGAGTCAGTGGAATGCACGCTACAGGGCGTCTCGCTCGGTTCCGTCCGTGAAGTAATCGATTACAACAATTCGTTGTGTCACTGCGGTGCCAACTGCTTCTCAAATTTCTGCTGCAGATGCAATACGACGTGCCAGTGCCGCAGCCGAACAGGACGGTCTTCTCTCCCGCTAGTTCAACGAGGCCATCTGGAGCCCGGTCTTTCTGCGACCGTACATTCCATTTACTGCCGCTGCTGGAAATATCGTACACTGGTTGCGTTTCTGCCAAGTCTCTCTACAGTAACGCAGAATGACCATGCAGCTCCTCGTAGTCCTATAACACGACCTCAAACTCAGTGAGGAGCCGATAATGGTATCTTTGTCACGTTAAAGGTTTTCCTGAGGAACATCAACTCACCACGTTCAGTCTGAAAGGTAACAAGCGTTACAGCCTGTATTAAAAGCAAACTTGATTTGGCTCTGAGCACTAAGGGACTTAACAGCTGAGGTCATCAGCCCCCTAGAACTTAGAACTACTCACGTGGCTCCACACTGAAGCGCCTAGAACCGCTCGTCTACTCCGGCCGGCCAAACCTGATTTGATTCCTCATAGTGGCAGTACTAGCGTCACTCTCATGCGGCTGGCGCGAAATCTGAACAGATATTATTTTTCAGATAAAGAATGACAGTACCAGTATTCGTTTATGTCGCCCAATTCCTTCTTGGCGTTGACATTCTTTCACGTCAATGCAATGTTCTTGAATGTATGAGAGTGAGAGTAAACAAATCAATAAAAGTTTTGCATCCCATCGGTTCCGGAACCAGTACAGAAAATTGTGATAGAGATGAACATAAACTTCATTTCAGCCCTTTTCATTGCTCATAAAAACCACACATTGCATCTTCTACCACTACACAGCGAGACATTCAGAGGTGGTGCTCCAGACTGGTGTACACACCGGTACCTCTATTACCCAGTAGCATGTCCTCTTAGATTCATCGTGGCATACTATCCAAAAGTTCATCAAGGCACTGCTGGTACAGATTGTCCCACACCTCAACGGCGGTATGGCATAGATCCCTCATAGTGGTTAATGGGTCGCATTGCCATAAAGAGCCCTTTACAATCCATCCCAGGCATGTTCGGTAGGGCTCATATCTGGAGAACATGCTGGCCACTCTAGTCGAACGATGTCGTTATCCTGAAGGATGTTATGAAACAGTTCATGAAGACGAATGCCTCGCAAATACGCTGCTGTTTGAACTGTCGGTCGGAGGATGGCATTCATGTATCGTACAGCCGTTACGGCACCTTCCATGACCACTAGCGGCTTACGTCGGCTCTACATAGTGCCACCCCAAAAAAAGGATGGAATATCCACCTTGCTGCACTCGCTGGACGTTGTGACATAGGCGTTCAGCCTGACCGGGATGCCTCCAAACACTTCTCTGACGATTGTCTGGTTGAAGACATATGCGACAATCATCGGCGAAGAGAACGTGATGCCACTCTGGAGTGGTCCATTAGGTATGTTGTTGGGCTCATCTGTCCCGCGCTGAATGGTGTCGTGGTTGCAAAGATTGACCTCGCCGTGGACGTCGGCAGTGAAATTGAGCATCATGCAGCCTATTTCGCACAGATTGAGTCGTAACACGACGTCTTGTGGGTGATCGAAAAGCACTATTCAACACAGTGGCGTTGCTGCCAGGATTCCTCCGAGAAATAATTCGTATGTAGCGGTCACCCAGTGCAGTAGTAGCACTTGGGCGGACGTAGCGAGGCATGTCATCGACATTCCTGTCTCTCTGTATCTCCTCCATGTGTGAACAACATCACTTTGGTTCACTCTGAGTCGCGTGGACACGTCCCTTCTTGAGAGTCCTTCCAGGGACACGGACGCTATCGAACCGCGGTATTGATTGTCTAGCCATGGTTGAACTACAGGCAACACGAGCCGTGTACCGACTTCCTTCTGAAGGTGACCTGAACTGATCGGCTGTCGGCCCCCCCTCTGTCTAATAGACGCTGCTAATGCACGGCTTTTATATCTTTTGGCGGGTTTAGTGACATGTCTGGACATTCAAACAGGCTGTGTCTGTGATACAATATCCATAGTCAACGTCTATCTTCAGAAGTTCTGAGAACCGGGCTGATGCAAAACATTTTTTTCAATGTCTGTAGAGAGTGGCTGTGTCTTTATTGGATTTCCGTTCCATTGTACCCTCCTCTGCACACTAAATAACATCTGTGGTATAACAATGTAAATAGCTACTGCTCTTCTTGTAATGTAGACTAGAAAGTAACCCCTGTAACTACCTCTTAATTACATAAAAGCGAGCGGAGAATGGAAAAAGAACCTTTATAATATAGCTTCACTGTCTTTGTAAGGTTTTATGTCGTCTATGGACATGTTACAACAGCTGTACAATTCTGGCTGAGAGGGGTAAACATGGGAAGCTTGAATGTGGCACTATGTGTTGATTGTCCCAAATGCTGTCTGAGGTGCGATCCAGTCACCAGTAGCGGCTGTGGTCTTCTCATGGCTAACGGGCGGGTTATCCACTGCGAGAAGGGATCACCCAGTAAATGTCCTACTTGGGTTTGACATAGCAGACGCTAGTTAGCTGGGCTACGGCACCTGAGCCGTGATGTTGTCTGCACGGACGGACAGAAAATTCCATTACTTTACACAGATTTTTCTAGGAGTTCGGATGCAACTATTTGTTACCAACCTGTGTTGCTTTCGAAAACACACCAAATAATGTATCAGAATAACAAAACATTGTGACAGCTTAATGTTAAATTGATATCAAACGAAAAAGAGCATATAGGAAATTAATTTTTAAATACACTTTCCTTTTCAATAAACTAGACGCAAGTCGCCAAACATTGCCCAAAATTTCGTAAGACTGCGAAAAACGGGTTTTCTAAATGCGTAAATAGTTATAGCTCCGATCGAAGCTCCATTCGGTTCTATGGAGAAATTTTCTGAAAACATGTCAGCGTTTCGTTTCTTTGAGAGTTATTTTCGTGACTTTACAATTGAGATTATTAGGTAGAAAAACATGCCTAACAGAAGTGCAAGTTCTACGAAGTAATTTTTTTACCCTCACAATTATAAAGCCATAAAAATTGCTAAATAGCGTGGTAATAGAACTGTCTTAGAAGACAATAAGCCTGACAACGTTTATGTAGGGCTATATTTTGAGAACATCTAGCAAATTATCGAGAGGGCTTTTTTTTCAAATAGTCGATATATTTCGAAGAACAGTTAATATATATTTTTTTAATTTTGCAAACATGTATGTTTTTGTCTTACTGTGGGTTAGAGCCACAGTAAAATGTGGTACGCAACGTGTTTTTTTTTTTTTTTTTTTTTTTTTTAGCTGCATCTTTCTCCTTAGCCACTTTTCTGTCCAAGCTGAAAGTTTTTACTTATTTAAGAAAATTATTTTTAGCAACTACTTAGTAGAATTTGCATCCCAATTCACGATATTCGATAGAATTTCATGCAAAAGGAACGATACCTTAAATTTAAACTCCTGTTCACTTATATTGTTTGTTTCCAGATAATAATTTCTGAGGTAACTTTTACATAATGCTTGCGCTACTAAGAACTATCTTTTGCCAACACGACCAAATTTTCCTAGCTTATTCCTTTGTAAAGCCTTAAATCAGTAATTTCTATGCAGGGCGTTTCAACTGGTTTTATGGCTCTGAGCACTATGGAACTTAACATCAGTGGTCATCAGTCCCCTGGAACTTAGAACTACTTAAACCTAACTAACCTAAGGACATCACACACATCCATGCCCGAGGCAGGATTCGAACTGGTTTTACCTATGGGTTTTGCGCAACCCACAATGCCCTCAAGTAGAACGGGTATGTTTTTCATATTCTCTCGCTCACTTCACAGAAACTATTAGACCTACATAAGAAATGAACAGGATCTTTTTGTAGGAAATTTAATGTATTTAAATTTTATATTGAGGTACGTTTTCTGTAAACTCCGTAATTTTCGTATTATTTATGAATACGTAACGCGTTTTTGTTCAGTAACTCGAAAGCGTGATATCCAGTGAAAACATATCCCGCTATAAAATTTAACTGCATTAAATTTCCTGCAAAATGGTCCTATTCCTTTTTCCAGTTGTACTAATAGTTACATGTAGTGAATGAGAGAGTATTAAAATCTCACACGTGCTTTTTGAAGGTGTTGTAGGTTGAATAAGACCCGTAGGTAGGAGTAGCTGAATCACTTTGCACACTTCACAATATTATTTTCTAATAAATCTGTATGAGCTGATCAGAATAGCCGCGGTGATGGTCATAATAATTTCATCCCATTAACTTTCATTCATAATTCAGATACTTGGCTCATAGGTAATTTTAAATATGACAGTTACCTATTTGCTTACGAATGCTTCTGATGTTCGCGTCCTAGAGTAAAGGTCATTCACACAGTGACTGGGGCGGGGGATAACGTAGCCGCTACTTGCACTATGCTGGGACTGCAGCGGTGTTTCAGAAACTGAGTGAATTAAAGCACCATTGTGCGAAGTGTTATTCATCAGCCGCATTAGCAATGGAACGGCGTGGGAGGAGCCACAGGTGCGGGCGTGCTGTCCTCCTCGGGGAGGCGAAGCCTTGATTAAAACCTGGCGGCACGGCGGGCGCTCGGCTTAGCTGCTGCGGATTCCCCGCCGCCACCTCTATTAAATTCCCCAGTGCAAAGTACATAATTTCTGCGAAGCGCCTTGTAAAAGATAGCTACAGTGATTGTGCAGGGGGGAGACTGCAGAGAGCTGAGTCCACGGGCTACGGTCGTAATAACTCCTTCATTGCTGTGGTAATGGAATCTGTAACTTTAATGTGGGATCAAAGGAAGCTGTGCGCATTGAATTTAGCAGCTTCTTGCGACTGATTCGCATCAAAATTTCTAGCGACCTCCTTCATTTACCTGTGCTGTTCCTTAATTCAGTGTACACGTTTCTGTCCGTGTCTCATGGCTAATGTAGTGGCAGCATTCACGACATTTATATGTACTAGGCAGTGTGTTGCAATTGCTGATCTTTCGAGAGGAGAGTGTATGCAAGACGTCATACACAGGATTCTGCACTAGGTTTTTAATGACAGGAAATAGTTATCGGTTCTGTTATTATGTGGACACTGCGCTATTGCAAAATATGAAGATACTGAATTACGTTCGAAAGCAAGAGAAGGAAATGCTCAATCATGTTGTAAGCCTTACACTAATGACATTCCCTGTTCCCACTAAAAAGTGTTGTGTCTATAAGCAACACAAAAACATTGTTCAAGTCTGTGGTCACTACCGGTAGTTAATGACACTTTCTGTCTTGATTGCTATTATACTCATTTTTGTCTTTTTCAATACACCTTAACCCAGTTTTGACAACAGCCATCATCAGAATCTCTCAGAAAAAGAGAACAAATGAGAAATAATATTTCTACAGTGGTTACAATAATACATTGTATAAAAACAGGATGAAGACATTCCACATTTGAAAAGTCTTGATACACTGTATCTCGTCAGTTACATGAACAATTGTACCGTCATTAGCGCAGTTGAAAGAGACAACTTGAATCAAATATCACTCTGTCGCCCTTACGTGGCGTTAAAAGCAATATGATGTGTCAGTGTTAAATACAAAAGAATACGGCCATTTCAGAAAAGTAAAAAATAACGGATTAAATTTGTCAAGCTGGCAGGAACTGGCAGGAACTTTGCAGTCAGATTTAGAGAGAACGAGTACGATCAAAACAAAAGTGTCCTTGGTAACCATCTTAAAACCGATAAGCATAAAATAAGCCATATGCAAGATAGTACAGAAACCTTATACAAGGCACCTAGAAGCAACTACTTGAAAATGCAAATCTTTGTTCACGGCACGATAACTAAGAAAACTATTTCTGACTGTACTGGTATTTCGAAGTTTTCCAAATCTATTAGAGAAGCAGTGTGGTGCGTGAAGTGGGCTAGGACGAGAAATCTGCCTGCCTGTCGTCAAACGTGGGTGCGTCTGTAGTCTGCCTCGTCAGATGCGGCCACGTCTGCAGTGTCAACGTCAGAAGGAAACACATCAGCAGCGAGGCGACGACTCTACCAAGGCATACAGTTCTTCCCATGTTAATATGTTAAAGCTTTGCTATGTATTTTAATGTAAAGTTATTATTTTTGATATCCTCTACGCAGGAAAGTGAAAGGAAGTAGACATACATCCTCGCAAAACTTACAGTAGAGACTGTTACGTCAAGCTCTGCCTTGTCTAACATTACTTCTATAAAACTGTCCTTCTTAATTTTAACAGATTAAATTTTATGAAATGGTTGTATGCTTAATATGTGATGTAACTTTCACTATTTTCAAAGATTATTATTTATGTATTTACTGCATGCTGAATTTGTAGATGTTATTTTGAATTTTAGGGTGATAATTCAAAGTCCTTACATTATTTACTTTTATAAAATGACTATATGTTTTGTACATATCATTGACAAATCCCTTTGATTTTAACACCACTAAAGGGCAAAATAAGGCAGGCTATCTCACTGACAGCACTAGTCATGGTACAAATGCATATGTACCGGACGGGATACACTGAATCTAGTTTTTTTAGTAGTATGTCTTCATTCTGTTCTTATAGAGTACATTACTGTAATTAACGTAGAAATATTTTTCTAATTTTTTTCTCTATATCTGGAAAATTCAGATGACTGAAACGCATTAAGATGTATTAAGAAAATATAGAACAGCGGTCAAGGTAGACAATTATATTACATACAAATAAGCTTCGAAAATACAGCAGAAAACCAATAACAAATAACATAATCCTGCTAATTACCGTTCGTTTCTTGGAAATAATGTATTGACATTTCCGTGTAGCACGAGAAGTGGTTTCAGTTATCAACTCGAAAAAATAAATTTACGTTATTACTTTAGTTTATTTGTTTGCCGGTTCATGTCTGCGGTACTGACGGACAATGAAATCCCCATGCCACAGTATCGTCGTAAGTCGTTAATGGAACCAAAACGCAACGCAAATTCACAAAGCGAGTGTTATTCCATATGTCTTCATCCATATTCATACTGTTGTGATTGGTAGGAGAGCCAAAACCGTGTTACTAAAGGAGGCCGAAAGGCACGCGTTTAGCTCACGTAGGCTGGCGTGAGGTCTGGAACAGGACAAGGAAATTAGAATTTAGAAAAACGGACGTAGCTGGTGGAATACTTCACTTTAATCCATTAATGACGAATGTCGCTCTTGACATTACATGATTCACAATATCAATAATAATTGATAATTGCGTCTTGTTAGGTCGTAGCAAATAACGTAGCTGAAGGCTATGCTAACTATCGTCTCGGCAAATGAGAGCGTAGAAGTCAGTGAACCATCGCTAGCAAAGTAGGCTGTACAACTGGGGAGAGTGCTAGGAAGTCTCTCTAGACCTGCCGTGTGGTGGCGCTCGGTCTGCTATCCCTGATAGTGGAGACACGCGGGTCCGATGTATACTACCGGACCGCGGCCTATTTAAAGGCTACCACCTAGCAAGTGTGGTGTCTGGCGGTGAGACCACATTCCTCGCTAGGGAGGCACCCGGCGGTTGCAGCGACGCGTCCATTGCGGGCGTCGCCGGCGGGAGAACAGGCGGCGGCGGTGGCGGCGGCGCGTCGCCATGTGGCAAAATGGAAGGCAGCGTCGGTAACACCTGGGGCTAAGGCGATGCCAGTAGATGGGTCCCCGGGGCGCTGACCGGACGGCACCGTCGCTGAAAGCAGACGGCGCGCGGCAGATCCCGCGCAGCTGATTGAGATGCCGACGCACCTCACCAAAGGCCCCCAAAACCAGATACATAGAGCGTCCGCGGCAGCGAAGAATGCGCCCTTCGAGCCAACGCCGTGAACCTCGATAGTGCCGATAGTAGACAACGTTGCCTGGAGCAAAAGCAGGTGTCGGCCGCTGCACAGGAACCTGATGCGGCGGATGTAGCACAGACATCAAGGTTCGATGAGAGCGACCGTGGAGCAACTCAGCCAGCGAGCGACCATCTCGGGGCTGAGAGCGATACGAGGACCAAAAGAGCAATAACGCGTCCTCCCGAGAATGCGACTCTTTCAACTTCAACATCTGTGACTTGAAAGTCCTGACCAATTGTTCAGCGGCAACGTTTGACTGTGGCGAAAATGGCGCGGACGTCAGATGTTGAATAGCATTGGCCTTACAGATTGACTGAAATTCTGCGGACATGAATTGTGGGCCATTGTCGGAAACAATAGTCTGTGGGAGACCTTCAATGCAAAAGATAGCGGGTAACGCTTGGATGGTGGCAGATGACGTCGTGGAAGACATCCGGACAACAAATGGAAAATTACTGAATGAATCTACCACTACCAACAATAGAGCATTCCAGAATGGACCAGCAAAATCGACGTGTAAGCGTAGCCAAGGGAAGTGGCTTTTGGCCATGGAAAGAATTTCCACGGTGGTACTGATTGTAGTTCGGCACACACCATGCAAGAAGAGCACATGTTCGTAATTGCGTCATCGATTCCGAACTACGTACAGTGCTGACGAGCAAGTTGTTTCGTTCTCACTATACCCCAATGTCCTTGGTATAGAAGGTGTAAGACAGAGGACTGTAACGAACGTGGTACCACGACCCTGGACTGATCATTATCAGAACGCAACAGCAAAACACCACGTCGAACAAAAAGTCTCCCCTTGTGAGCAAAAAATCGGCGAACCAACGGGTCCCCGATCCGTGACTTTGACAAGGGCCATTGCGTAGCAACGAAACCCAGAACGGGAGCAAGGGCAGGGTCGGCAGCTGTGGCTGTAGCTACACGACGAAAATCAATCGGGAACGATTCGACCACGTCATCGATTTCCGCATCAATGAACATGCAAGCAAGTTCGGAGGAATCGAATGCCCTGTCCTCAGCAACAGGCAAGCGGGACAACGCATCGGCGTTTCCGGGCGTGGCAGTGGACCGATACAAGGTATCGTAGCGCTACTGCGAGAAGAAAATACACCAGCGAATGACTTTCTGCGCTGTACGTGGAGGTACAGGCTTGGTCGGATGAAAAAGCAAAGTCAAAGGTTTGTGGTCTGTGATTATGGTAAAGTGACGACCATACAAGAAATCATTAAACTTTGTAACATCAAATACGAGAGCCAATGCTTCTTTCTCGATCTGTGTATAGTTTCTTTGAGCAGACGAGAGCAATTTGGACGCAAAGGCAGTAGGGCGATCCATCTTTAAAGGCAAGCACAGCACTGATCCCGAAATCCGATGCCTCCACCATCAACAAGAGGGGCTTCTGGGGATCGAATGGCGTAAGGGAAGTATTGGAAAGCAAGGCCGATTTCAACTGGCGAAAGGTGCGGTCGCATTCCATCGTCCAGACGAACGGAACACCTTTACGTAGTAATTGATGCAGCGGAGGTGAAATGGAAGAGGCGTGTGGTATATAACGGCGATAATAATTAATTTTCCCAGCACACTCTGTAGCTGCTTCAAATTCTGCGACGAAAGCAAGTCTGATATGGCACGAAGGTGCGTGGGACTGGGATGTATGCCTTGGGCATTGATTACATGTCCCAGGTATGACAAATCACGAACAAAAAACACACATTTGTCCATCCGCAAGCGAAGACCATTTTGTCGCAAGACCTGAAATAATGTTCTGAGATTGTCCAAATGTTCTTCTTCCGTCTTTCCGGAGATAACAATATCGTCCAGATATTTTGCTGCAGTAGGGACCGACGCACAAACAGTTTCTAGATATTGCTGAAACAATGCAGGGGCGGATGCATACCCGAATGGCAGTCGTTAACTCATACAACCACAGGTGCGTGTTAACCACCAAAACGCGCTGGGATTCTTCGTCTACCGGTATTTGCAAGTACGCATCTGTTGGGTCGAACTTCGAAAAATATTTACCCGGGCGCAGTTTGTCAAAAAGATCTTCCGGGCGGGGTAAAGGAAAAGTTGCAATCACTAGTTGTGGATTCACTGTTGCCTTTGAAGTCCACACAAAGTCTCAATTTGCCTGAAGGTCTTGGCAAAATTACTAAGGGTGATGCCCAGAGAGAAGCCTGCACACGTTCAATTACACCTTGTGATTCCAAATCGTGTAATGTTTTTGCGACCTCATCACGCAATGCGTGGGGAACATTGCACGCGCTGAAAAATTTCGGTTGCGCGTTTACTTTCAGTTCCAAATGTGTTTTATAGTTCTTAGCGCAACCATGGCCCGGTGCAAAAATGTCTGCAAATTCTTCACATAGACGAGAAACACTGTTTGAAGGCACAGTCTGGTTCACTGATAGGACCTTATTTACCATAGACAAGGTAAACAACTGAAATAAATCGAAACCAAACAAGTTCACTGCAGAAGAAGAACGAAGGACGTAAAATGACACAAGTTTTGTTTTTCCTTTGTATGTTGCAAGAAGGCTGCACTGTCCTAACACACGGATCGCTTGACCTTAATAGCTAGTTAACAATTGCGGCACGCAACGGAGGTTTGCCCAGCAGTTTGTAAGTGTCTTGATTGATCAGTGAAACTGCAGCTCCGGTATCGAGCTGGAATGGTATCACTTTGCCGGTAATGTCCAAGTCTACGAGAAGTTTATTGTCCTGCTGACGCAAGAGCGACTGTCTCATGCAACGTGAACTGACACTGGCACATCATCACTTGCGACTTGACGGGAGATCCGGCGATTTCGACGCACATTATTTTTGGGACTAACACTGTCACTGTTAGAGAGAGTGGCACTGCGTGGAGTGGATGAACTACGTGAATTTCCATGGGCGAAATTTCGCGAGCCTGAGCATCCTTCGTTTGATTCCGATTCCGGCGCGAAGCAAAAGGCCTGGAATGGTTTTGAGCTTCCGATCTGAGCTTTTTCTGGCAAACACTCTGAACATGTCCTTTTTTTATTACAATAAAAGTAAATATCTTGGCGTGACGGGCAATTCTCACGCGAATGTTTAGTGGCACGCCGCGGGCATGATTTGATCACTGCATGTGCGTGCCGGTGCAGCACACGTGGCTGAGAGCCTGCTGGCAGCGGCGCGGCCGGACACGAGGGCTGTTGACTGCTCCGTGCAGCTCGCCCGGCGGACCGGTTAACCTGACACACTGCTGGCTAAGTTTCAAATGATTCCTGAGCAAAGTCAGGTGTGTCCTGCAGATCCAATATGTCCATCACTTGTTGAAGGGAGGGATTTACAAGTTTCAAAATCTGTTCCCTTATACGAACATCAGAAACGTTCTGTGCAATTGCATCACGTACCATAGTATCTGAATAAGGGATTCCACATTGACACTCAAAAGCACAATCCCTAGTAAGGCCTTGAAAGGTTGCAACCCACTCCCGATTAGTGTGACCTGCCATACTTTATGTACGAAAGAAGGTATACCGTTTGGCAACTACATTGACTGATTCTTTGAAATATGCATCTAAGGCAGACAAAATTTCTTCGTAGGACAGAGTTCCTATGTCGCGTCGGTGAAATAATTTGACTATCACACGGTACGTTTGAACCCCGACGGATGAAAGGAGAGAAGGCTGCCACTCGTTACCTTGAATTCTGTAGGGGGCGAGATGGAATCAAAACTGGCGTGACCACTCCGTCCAACTTTCCAGTGCAGCATCAAAAGGTAAAAGTGTGTGCAACAGCTTGTTGTGGCTGCGTTAGCGGTGAAGCGGCTGCTGCCGCATCATTTTGCATCGCACGTTGACACTGGACGAGCTGTCCAAGGGCATCCAGTAAGGCCTACGTCTGCTGATTCTGTAAGCGATAAAATTCGGACAGTATATCTGGAGAGTGTGGCGAAGCCATTACACAAGTAAATCAGGGCAAGATCGATAAGAACGCGGCTTTGCCTCGTCGTTTGGCAGGAGAGCCCACACCGTGTTACTAAAGGAGGCCGAAAGGCACGAGTTCAGCTCACGCAGGCTGGCGTGAGGTCTGGAACAGGACAAGGAATTAGAATTTAAGAAAAACAGACGTAGCTGGTGGAATACTTCACTTTAATACATTAATTAATAACGTCGCTCTTGACATTACATGATTCACAATATCAATAATAACTGATAATCGCGCCTTGCTAGGTCGTAGCAAATAACGTAGCTGAAGGCTATGCTAACTATCGTCTCGGCAAATGAGAGCGTAGAAGTCAGTGAACCATCGCTAGCAAAGTCGGCTGTACAACTGCAGCGAGTGCTAGGAAGTCTCTCTAGACCTGCCGTGTGGCGACACGCGGGTCCGATGTATACTACCGTACCGCGGCCGATTTAAAGGCTACCACCTAGCAAGTGTTGTGTCTGGCGGTGTCACCACACATACTCAAACGACAGCCAAGTTGTTATTATTTCGGTGCATTTTACTTCTCCGCAATATAGTGTCTGTACTTCCCATTCACCCTCCTTTCGATAGTATTTACTCAAGCTGAAGGGGAATTAAATTATAACAGACATTTACGCCCTGGTCTCATATCACAATTGCCTCCGGAAGTAGTCCATTAGACTCCACACCTAGCTACCAAATACCCGAGGAATAGTCATCAAGTGTTGAAAAAATAATGTAAGACAATGAGTCTTTCTTGTTCGCAGGTATACGTTTGCAATCCTAGTTCACAACGAAATAATCGCAACACAGTGCCCTAGTATGCCCACAGAGGAGTCAAAAAATAAGTAATCTATCTTTTCAATATTCTAACTTAAACTTTATAGCGGCACCTAGTATGAGATACCGCATATTTGAAAGAGGTCATGACCTATTTTTTACCGAATACTTCATAGAGTTAAGCAAAATATTTTAGTTACAAGGAATATTTTACATTGGTTATTGGCTTAAGTAACGTATTTGTTTAATATCAACTCTATACTCCACTCACCGATATGAACAACTAAAGTAAACATATAGAAACAATTATTGAGTCCATTGGTACAAACAGTGGAAGAAGAGGTGTTCATGGATTGCATTATGAGGTGTTAACCTGAAAGTTAAGACTACATGAGGGACATTATGCCAAGCACTTTAAATCTGGCTGTTACACTGCAATTTCCATGTTCCAATTTTATGTTTCTCACATTACAGTACTTTTCTTCATAGGTTTAGAGCAAAGATGCCTTCTGTACACAATTCTGACCGTCAACAGCTTGTTTACCGGAGAGGCAATCTGAAGTTTTCGAGAAGCGTGCTGTACGATCGAGTTAGGTTGCTACTAGGAACACTGTTCTTGAGTTTTGAATGGGCTTCTTTTGTGTTACACTTTGTAGAGAGAGGACGTACATTATGGTGAATGCCACGTATAGCAGAACGTTGGCTGGAGAGGTTGAAAGGTATTGCTAAGCTGCGTGCAGAATGTGCGCAATTGCAGTACGATCTTGTTAATCGGTCGTGAGGAACGTGTTGTGGTTAAGGCTCAGTATTCTCCTTATTCGAATCGTGAAGCGGCTGTAACTTTAAGGCGCTGGATATCCCTACGTGAATGTCGGCTCTTTGGCTCTTTGTGAAGGGCCTTCATTTCTAGACTTGGTACAGAAAGTGCCTGCTATAAAACATCTAAATGATAATACATATAATTGAATAACTCTAACATTAAATATTTGTAACCTTTTTTACGATCTATATTGTATCATACTTGTTCAGCTTTGCTCTGTAGCTAATTGTAATACCATGTGTACTTCAATCACAAGTAAGAGTTACCATTGTGACTTATTCACCTGATTTGCTAACTTGTTACATGTACTTCTCACGTGAGATGATTTTCTCATTAAAGTTTATATTAATTATAGCCGTAGTTACCGTATACATATACTATTTTACATTTCTGCCCATGCTTCCATCAAAAATGGTAGGATTTGGAGGTGATACAGGAGGTAGAACCGCACTGCTTCTTCTCAAGAAATTGTGTTTATCTGATGCCTTACGTATATAAGGTGGGATCAAATAGTTTCCGTTTTAGTGCCATGGATTCCAGAATCACAATACCAATCAAACTAAATTGGCGTGAGCACTGAGGAAATCATCCCACCGACCCACAAAGCTGAAGATATCCGTTTGATAAAAGACCGTGTCCTGCTGTGAGAAGAAATTCCTAACTGCCTGTGGCACATCCTCGTCCTACAGGAATCGTCGGCCTCTCAAGGAAGTTACCAAGGGACCGAAGGCGTTATATTCGCATGGGGAAACATCAGGACTGTAGGACAAATGCTCGAATGTCTCCCACTTGGGTCTACAAGTGCAGTCTGGTCTCCCAGATCGACAGGTGTCTTGTATCGAATCGTGAACAAAACGTAGCTTGGCGCACCAATCCATAACGCTGGTTTACGATGGATGTCTATTGGTTTCTGTCCTTCGGCTAGATAACAGCTCGTTGGTTCTGTTTGGACACATTTGGTAACAGTGTCGCCGTTGTCTACGTTCCCGCACTTACCACACAATTGTGGCAAAGTCACGGATGCCATACTAATCCCTTGCCTACATGTTGTGCTTATTTACCAGCATCGGAGTCGCGCTACAATGAATATACGCTGCAGTATCACCATCAAATGAAAACTTATTGATCACTCTTATATACTGTGCGTCAATGCTACAAAATAGAAGCGTACTCCCATTGGCAGAAGCCGATCTCGGGGAAGAGCAGTTTGGATTTAGGATAAGTGTAGGGACATGCAAGGAAATACTGACCCTGCGACTTATCTTAGAAGATAGGTTAAGGAAAAGCAAACATACCTTTGTAGGATATGTAGACATAGAGAAATCTCTTGACAGTGTTGACTGGAATGGTCTCTTTGAAATTCTGAAGACATGAGGTGTAGCATTCAGGCAACGAATGACTATTCGCAACTTTGACATAACCCAGACGGCAGTTATAAGAGTCAAAGGGCATAAAAAATTGGTTCAAATGGCTCTGAGCACTATGTGACTTAACATCTGAGGTCATCAGTCACCTAGAACTTAGAGCTACTTAAACCTAACTGACCTAAGGAAATCACAAGCATCCATGCCCGAGGCAGGATTCGAACCTGCGACCGTAGCAGCAGCGCGGTTCCGGACTGAAGCTCCTAGAACCACTCGGCCTCAACGGCTGGCGACTTAATTAGAGAGGCTATAAAATGTGAACTGAAAATGGCAAAAGAAGCGCTTCTGAAGAAGAGAATTATACTGACATATAATGTAGACTTGTGTTAGGAAGCCTTACTGAAGGTATTTTTTCTGGAGTGTAATCATGTATTGAAGTGAAACATGGACGATAAACAATTTGTACAGGAAGAGAATAGACACTTTTCAAATGTAATGTTACGGACAAAAGGTGAAGATTAAATGGGTATACCATGTTACTAATGAGGAGTTACAGACCATGACGGGGGAGAAATGAAATTTGTGGCACAACTTGACTAAAAGGAGAATTCGGTTAATAGGAGAAATTCTGAAACATCAAAGAATCACCAATTTAGTATTGGGGTGTAATGAAGGGCGGGGGGGGGGGGGGGGCGGTTTCATAATTGTATAATTGTGGAGGGAGACCAAGACATGAATATAGTAGGCACATTCAGAAGGATGTAGTGTGCAGTAGTTATTCAGCGAGGATAGAGTAGTTTGGAGGGCTGCGGTTATTAGATATCTCCTATGATTGCTCGTCCTTAGTTGGTTTCAATTACTTTTTACTGTGCGCAGTGCAACCGATGCAATCATAAAGAATGTGTTAACTGTTTGGATAAATTTCCACACATTTTTTTATTTTCAGACTATGTTTTTAAGCTTGATTCATCGGTCAAAAGCTTGAATGTGAGAGGCCGTAGTCTTCTAATCAGGGCATATTCGAAGCATGTAC
Organism: Schistocerca gregaria; assembly: GCF_023897955.1. Taxonomy (NCBI): domain Eukaryota; kingdom Metazoa; phylum Arthropoda; class Insecta; order Orthoptera; family Acrididae; genus Schistocerca; species Schistocerca gregaria. The sequence continues at coordinate 760,608,800 of NC_064922.1, forward strand.
TGAAACGGTACTATCGGTAATATAACAAAGTTCCCGTTTCTGTAAGACATGAGGCTCTTTAATTTCCTATCTGCTTGAAGTGAACGGGTCACTGAACACCAATACAGGGCCAGAGAGAAGTACCTCACTACGCACACCGAAAATTCGGAAGGAAACGGACGGCAAAAGAAGGGAGGGAAACGATAACTCTGTCGGTGTGCGTCGGAATCTTTTATACACGCCGTGCATTATTTCCAGGAGAACGGCTGCCGAGCGGCAGCAATATTTTTGCCGCCCTGTGTTCTGACGGAGCCGAGCGGAAGGGAAGGCAAGGGAGAGGCGAGGGAAGGTGAAGGAAGGCAAGCAGGAAGCCTGGGACCGGAGGCAGGTAGGGGCCAGCTGCAGTCACGACCAGCCATTGCAGCGCGGTCAGCCGGCTTGCCCCTATCAGGCAAGCGATAGGCAACACTGCAGACACAACTGGCTACCGCTGCTTGTTCACTCGCTATTATCCGACCACGGTGTCACTACACTTTACCTCCCATGGCGGCAGGAACACGCCACACCTTTCAAGTAAACAAGTACAGTCGTCACTATCGATAACGCTTGTCCATATGAATGATTTCAATACTGAATCATATTTTTACTCTGCAGCGGAGTGTGCGCTGATATGAAAACTGTGTGCCAGAGCGAGACTCGAACTCGGGACCTTTGCCTTTGGCGGGCAAGTGCTCTACAAACTGAGCTCGAGTCTCGGTCCGGCACACAATTTTAATCGACCAGGAAGTTTCATATCAGCACACACTCTGTTCGAGTCTCGGTCCGGCACACAGTTTTAATCAGCCAGGAAGTTCCATATCAGCGCACACTCCGCTGCAGAGTGAAAATCTCATTCTGGAAACATCCCCTAGGCTGTGGCTAAGCCATGTTTCCGCAATATCCTTTCTTTCAGGAGTGCTCGTTATGCAAGGTTCGCAGGAGAGCTTCTGTAAAGTTTGGAAGGTAGGAGACGAGGTACTGGCAGAAGTAAAGCTGTGAGGACGGGGCGTTAGTCGTGTTCAGTTGGTTGAGCACTTGCCCGCGAAAGGCACACAGTTTTAATATGCCAGGAAGTTTGATTTCAGTACAGTTGTGCATATACTATCAAGTGTTTCATAGCATCCTCGTGAAATATTATGATAAAAACTCGCGAAAAGGTGCAATAATATCTTGGTCGAGTAATACAGGGTTTTGACAAAAAATCTGGAAATACTAAAAGCACAACCCACTACCAAATCTGTTGGCATTCAAAACAATTTCAAGTCACCTCGCAGACGATAAATATGGTACGGTATAGATTCTCCATCTGCAAAAATACCCCAAAAGCCTTCGTATGGTGCGTGTCGTAGGGTAGTTCCGGTAACAGCGGTTAAACAGCCCCTTCCCTCTTCCGCTCACAAAGGTTGCGTAGTGAGAATGAGTGTCGATTAGCCTCTCTATTACTTTCAGTTTCTCGAATATTTTCAGCGTGGTAATTTCGAGAGATGTCTATGGCAGGAAGTTATATATAGTCCGGCTCTGTCCCAGAAGGTGCTCTCTCGAAATTTCATTTGTTAACCTCTTTGTGGTGCATCACGCCTCTGTTGTACGATCTGACAATGGAGTTCTTTTATGCGTTTCTGTAATACTCTTGCGCCGGCTAAACGATTTCGTGACGAAACGCGCTGCTCGTCGTCGGATCTTCTCAATCTCTTCTATCAGTCCTACATACTAAGGGTAACAGATAGATGAACAATACTCAAAAATCGGTGGAAAATGCGCATCGTAAGCAACTTCTTCCATGGATGAGTAACATTTTCTTAAGATTTTTCCTATGGCTCTTATCTGGTTTTCCTATTATTTATTTGATGTGATCATTCGACATAAGGTTGCTCTGCATCGCTACTCCGAGATATTTTACGGTAGATTCTGTTTCCAGCAATTTTTCATTAACAGTGTGGTTCTGTATTAGTGGATTCTTTTCTTAACCACGAGCAACATGTTACATTCAATTACTTTCAGGGTCAAATAACAGAGCCTGCGCCATCCATCAATCCCTGTATGTCATTCTGCAAAATTATAATTTCTTACTGCATTACCATTTTCTTGAGCGCATCCGCTTTCCTTATATGCGGTATAAATCTTAGAAATGGTGCTTCCTTGGTTACGGAAGCCCCCACCATACGAGCACCAACAATTCTCCCAAGTTCGAATTTATTTAGCTGTTACATGATGCAATCACATCTACACAGAATGCTTTTCTCGCCACAACCTACAATTGCAACCTATTGAAGACTTCACACAGGCGCCGTTCATGGTGTAAAACAACAGCGCAACGTGCAGGATTGGCTAACATCTGCATTTGCGACCAAGCACGCATTTCCTGCAGTGTATACACATTCACAAGTGTGAGTTTTAATGTTCTCTTCCGTGGTTATCAGAAACTGCTACCACTGTGACCTTACAAAAAAAAAAATTGCTCTGAGCACTATGGGACTTTACATCAGAAGTCATCAGTCCCCTAGAACTTAGAACTACTTGAACCTAACTAACCTAAGTACATCACGCACATCCACGCCCGAGGCAGGAATCGAACCCGAGATCGTAGCGGTTGCGAGGTTCCAGACTGTAGCGCCTAGAACCGCTCGGAAACCCCGGCCGGCTGTGACGTTACAGTGTGGTACTGATTTTATAAAGCGTAAGTGGTTCTAAGGCCGCGTGGAGTGGCCGCACGGTTCGAGTCGCCGTGTCATAGATTGCGGGGCCCCTCCCGCCGGAGAATCGAATCCTCCGTCGGGCATGAATGTGTGTATGTTGTACTTAGCATAAATTAGTTTAACTTAGTTTAGGTAGTGTGTAACTCAAGAGCCCGATGTCTTCAGTAGTTTGGTCTATTAGGAATTCACAAACATTTGAAGATTTTTGTGGTTCGCTGCTGTCGCCAGAAGCGTTCGTCGGCTGAATAAGCCACCCCTGGCGAGGCGCAAAACACATTCGCCCCGCAGCCGGCCGGGCAGACAGTACGCTTCGCCCTAGCAGCTGCGAAGGGGTTAACTTTATAGAGGGATAAAAGAGGGTGACTGTATCTCTGGGAACTTGTTTAACTTATCAGTGCATAATCTGATACAAAAAATAGATAGGAGGGGAACAATAATGATGAAATCCATCAGATGTGTTATTAATCAAATGGCAGTGCAATTGTGGTGAGAGACGTAAACAATCTTAATGGAATGTAGGAAAAAATGGAAGAAAGAGGATCAGACACAGGACTTACTGTAAGCTGAAACAAGACAAAATTCATGGTACTATCCAGTACTAAGGCTAGAAGAGCACCACATGACATGAAGTTGTTTTAAGCTGCCAGATGCTTGTATTATCGGGGGGGGGGGGGGGGGGGACCTCTTAACCAGCGATAATAACATGAGACAACGTCTTAGAGAAAGAATACAAGCCAGAAAAGAGCCTATTATATGTAATTGCAGGTATTTAAAAAGTAGCTAATTACAATAGCATTCAAGTTAAGAATATATTATTGCCTTGTACGACGAGTTGGTGCATAGGGATCAAATCTGTGGACGATGTAATGGGACGCGAAATTAAAGCATCACCCATCCACAAGGATCAGCTCAGTTTGCAAGTAAATATAAGTTTAATTTAGTGTTTTGCTTATGTATTGGTAATATTTTGTTATGTTTGTAAAATATTTAAAGTTTGTATTTTTGTTTTGTATGTTTCATGTTTGGAGAGAGCAGCCAACTCGCGGAAACAGCATCTTCACTGCCGGAACCAGAAAGAAAATTGCAGGCCACTAGACGTCGCGGGTCAATGGCCAAAGAGCAGCAGAAGATCCTGTGACCGGGTTGTTGCGTCGAACCTCCAACATTCAAATAAACAAAAATTCGTAATTTTCCATTGTAATGACGTCACAGAATGTTCATTTCAAGTTGTAGTTCGTTCAGTTCTGTTTTGTCGAGTCTGATGTTCACATCTGTATGCAGCATATACGAAGACAATAAAACAGTTTATGCTCTAAAGCTCAAATATGTCTTGGAGAATTATTTATGAAGGGTTATATAGAGAAAGAATTATTACTGAATTTTTCCTAGATATTAATTTCAGAAGAGTTTGATTTCGGTTTTTGAATCTTAAAGGTTTTACAGTCTGATTTATTATGGGAAAAATAAGATAACTTGCAAGAATATAATATTCAAGAAGAATCAAACGACATCTAAATTTCAAAAGTTTGCGCATACCAGTTGGACCGAGTGACGTAATTTTGCACAAACGACTCAACCGAAGGTGTTTTAATTACAGTTTCGTTCAAGAATCTTTTATAGAGAACATTAAAGGAATTTAGTTTTCTTAAGTGTTTTGTAAACGACGTAGGTGACGAAGTCTGCACATGGTCATATTTCAAACAAAAACCATTGATTCATACGCGTCGTTACACTACAATGATAACAGAAGAGGATGTGAGCGACGTGAGGGCACTTGAAAGGGAAGTCCTGCGAGAAATATAGAGCCATGTGAGAGAAGCAGATGGTGGGAGAGTAAGGTGCAAACATGCAATACAAGAGCTTACGCAAGGAAACATATAGTGAAATTCATTAAATCTCAAAGAATACACTGGTTATGACATGTGGAGGACAGATGACAAGATGCTAAAACGAATCATGAAAGGCAGATTGTTTTCTTCCAGAAAAGAGGGCCGATCAATAGCTAGATGGATGGTTACTGTGTTGGTTCGCCTTAGCATGACGGTTATCCGAGGATGGAAGACAGAATTAGAGAAAGGACATGTTTGGAGACGTAGCATCCTTGTTTAATACTGCGTTGGGCTATACGAAAAATTGGTGTTTACAGTTCAGTACCCGTTATTGATGATTAGAGTAAGAGTTGTTTATCTGAGATTAGGAATCTCTTCGCTAGATACTGCTACTTTAAAAAACCATATACCTCAAAACGTATTTGTCCTCTTTCAGTGAAATTATGCGGGTTGTAGGCGACTCTCAAGCTAAAAGATATTTTAATAATCTGCTCGTGTTGTGGCAAAGAGGACCACATATCCTCAAGAGGGTGTCCAAACGAGAATAATTTATTTACGGATGGGCGAAGCTGTACCGCCACCCACAACATCATCCGTGCTTCTTTCGTACGTTGCTGTCTTCCGAAAAGTCCCCCTTGCACGTCACTTCGTATCAAATGACGAACAACGCCGTTTAACAGACGACGCACATGGATGACAATGTGTCCAAGAAGTCAATCGGGGAACGCTCCGCTGAGCAGCAGCAATAGAAGTCCGATGTTGCGGGAACGGAGACGAGTATTGAAATCGGACGGCTGGTGATACCGACAGAAACTTTTGTCCCCGACTTCCAAGTCGACGTGCCTTCCAGACAGCATTCGTATATAGAGATGGGTGTACGACAGCAGAAACAGAGGTCTCCAAAATGGCGAAAAGAAATAATTCGTACATCATCGGACGTTTTCTTTCTCTCTGCACGGGAGAATATGAACGGGAACAGGCAAACTATGACGACGTAACAGTAGAGAGTCTTGAGATCTCCAATGACGACTGACGTTATACTACTAAATGCGAAGGCCTTCCCTCCACCATCGAGACCTTTCAAGTAGGTCCTCATTATGTCCCTGAATTCGGCACAGTAGAGAAAGCAGAGACTGAGAACGTTCCGCTCCTAGAGTCGTCTTCGCAAAACTGGACCCAGCCACCTGCAGCTTTCCCCTCACCCCCCCCCCCCCTCCGCCCTCTCGGTCCCCACAGACCCCACTTAAAACAAATGATGCCTGACTCTCACACACCAGGGACTTACACCTCACCGACACGGACAATATGTTCCTTACATGCGCGCCCTGCAAGACATAGGACGTCGATATGCGTTCCGCGTCGCATCCATTAATACTCTTGCCATACGATCATGGATCCAGTCGACCTTACGGACTTCTCAGATGTAGAAATCACTCTCTTACAGGCAGCATGGTCGACGAATTCCCGTCCTTCTATGGTTACAACAACTAGACATCACCAACTTCAGGAACGGGTAACGGCATAGCAATACTTCTTAAGGAAGGCGTCGAAGCGAAGGACCACGCCTATCTACCATTGGCACGCAGAATGGCGGTGACTGAACTTAAAGTGTCACGCACAGACAAATGAAGAGAATAATTCCGCTTCTTGCTGGAAGAAGTAGCACCACTCTTTCTAGGACGGCAAGCTCCTTACACCCTGGGCGATGGGTTCCATTGTGTGATGACGCTAGAGGATGTTACCACTACAATGCCAAGAATTGAGAATACTGGTAAATTCTCGGCAGTTTGTAGATTCGTCAGAACATATCCATGGAGACCGAATCGGATATACGTATGTAACTAGCAACCCTGACAGCAGCATCGATCGCGTCTAAGTCACATGCCGCCTCCAAACTAATATCCACGAAATAGGACTGTGGCATTCGCCCACCTCTCGGTGTACTATCTGCACGATCGTGCTCCAAAGACAACAGGTATGGAGAAGCCCCATTCTATGAAAAATGAATGTAGCCCATGTTAAAGCTCCAGAGCGTCACCAAGTTACTGAAGACTGGCGACCTTGTGAGGGCCTCACGGATATACCCTGCGCATTTACTTTAGTGGTTGGAATATATCGAACTGGTGATCCGGGCTGCATTGATTGTGTTGGGACGCGATCATTTACAGTGGAGACAGTAGCCTTTAAACTTGTACTTATCGATATTACGAGAATGTACCAACGAGGCCTCCTCTCCTGAACGACAGGTGAGGGTACAAAAAAGGCAAGAATCACTGCTATTATCCGTTCTCATTTTGAAGGAGTGGCAGTCCAAGCGAGGACACTGAATTGGGTCGCCGCACCATGGCGGCAATCGATGCACTATGTCATTAACGAACGTAGGCGGCGTCGCAGAGCCGCAATACATAGCATTGACACAAAGGATGGCGCACATATAACGCTACAAAGTGACATACCATGCGACGGAGTGCAATAATTAGCACACTCGACTCGCATTTGGGAGGACGACGGTTCAAAACCGCGTCCGGCCATCCTGCATTAGGTTTGCCGTGATTTCCCTATGTCACTTCAGGCAAATGCCGGAATCGTTCCTTTGAAACGGCATGACCCATTTCCCCTTCCTTCCCTAATTCGACGGGACTGATGACCTTACTGTTTGGTTCCCTTTCCCTCAAACTAACTAATGAATAAATAAAGTGACGTATCAGTAGCGTTCTTTGACTATTATACCCATTTATACACTGAAGAAGAGCAAGACGGGACAGCCTTACTAGACGTTAGTCATGCGCTCTTTGGAACGCTCGATATTTTCGGGGACGAAGTGGTAGAAGCCACAGGTAAAGGAGCGCCCAACAAGATCTCGGGGAGGAAGGAACACCGTTGAAATTCTGTTTGACCTTTTTAACACTTGGTGGCTCCCTGGTCGATTGTAATGTGGTGCGAAGTAATGTCAATCAATGTGCAACTTACGCCTGCCTTTGTAAAGGGCACATTATCCCAATACCTAAACCTGCAGGCGGCACAAGACCTAGAGGCCACCGCCCACTAACACTACTTAATTGCTATTTAAGATTTTTACCAGACTCATTGGGATGATGATGCGAATATACAGCCGCTCACATACAACTGCGAGTCTCACCTGCCACAGGTGTGCCCTGCCGAGCAGAAGGCTCTGACGACAGAGTATTGGCGGTATAACGATAACATCGAGTACAGAAATGCTGTACGATACTCGTTTAGGTGAGTTACAAGCTGTGGGTGGTAAATCTCAGAGATTGGGGTCCCGCCACCATACGTACCTGAAATAGGCCAATGCTTCATTTAAGGACTCAGACAACGTACGTTCAGCATCCAGTCTAGCCTGGGAAAGAGGACGGATTACCGGAATATGACATGGACAAAAAACAGTAACAAGAAAAAATTGCTTTAATGAGCACGTAAAGCTGCTAGCTGAAACCTATGGGAACTGCTCTTAAGGAAGCCGAATTAGCTGAAAAAGCGGGAAACAGAAATGCAGAAGTTACAGAATGACAGAAGAATATATCTGGAACTGTATATATATATATATATATATATATATATATATATATATATATATATATATATACGTCTATATTATTATCTACAGTGGAGTAAAGCAGGAACAAAGCACAAGTAAAGCTGTTGTCTTCTACGTTCAGAGAAAACGAGAAGATAGAATGCTTGACTATGAATATGTGAATGAACGTATTGAACTAGTAGTAATTAAATGTCCCAGGAAAATTCTATTGATAACAGCAACCTATGGCCCAGAAGAAGGAAAACTTGACGAGTCCATGGCCTTTTCGAAACAGTTTCAAGATATCCAAAGCAGATACAACAAAACTCAGCAAATGCTTATGGGAGATCTCAACCCTGGAATTGGAAATATAACAATTTCAAAAATAGTAAGCACATTTGAGAGAACATTTGTAATGAAAGCGGGGAGATACTCAGGGATTTTGCTACCCTTAATTGATTAAAAATTGCCTGTAGTTTACTTAAGAAGAAAGAATTAGACAAATTTACCCAGTAAGCAAGAGGATATAAATCTATTATTCACACATCAAAAAAAGTTTTGCGTCACCTCGGTTCCAAGAGTGCCGGAACCTGTACAGAAAACTGGAATAGAAATCAACATGAGTATCATTTCCGCCGCTTTTATTGCTCGTGAAAACCACACATTGCATATGGTACCACCATACAGCGAGACCTTCAGACGTGGTGATCCAGACTGCTGTACACACCGGGATCTCTAGTAGCCGGTAGCACGACCTCTTGTATTGATGCATACCTGTATTCGTCGTGGCATACTGTAAAAGAGTACGTGCCGAGAAGAGTACGTAAAAGAGTATGTGGTTCGGGGATGGGGAGAGAAACATCTGACACCAATGTCAATGTATAAAATGGCAGGAAAGGGGGAAGAAGGTTCTTAAATATGCCTCGTTGCGGTAGTATGCAGGAAGTCGAACGATCAGGATATGATAGTGGACATCCAGGGCTGCCGTTAAATGACAAAGAATGGAATTAAGTACAATAAAGAGGATATATTTCAATATTCAGAGTACAAAAGGCGCACCTACGATCAAAAGTTAGCAGGCCAGTGAAGGAGAACGAACAATTAATTGAAATGGCTAACAGAAGCGGAAGCGGCTCATGTTGACTAACATTGGTGGGTCACGTCGCCATAAACAGACCTTTTCAACCTGTCCCAGGCATGCTAGACAGGGTTCATGTATGGAGAACGTGCTGGCCACTCTAGTCGAGCAATGTCGTTATCCTGAAGGAAGTCATTCACGAAATGTGCACTATGGGGCCAGAATTGTGGTCCGTGAAGACGAATGTCTCGACAGTATGCTGCCAATATGGTTGCACTATCGGTCGGAGGATAACTTTCAGGTATCGTACAGCCGTTACGGCGCCTTCCATGATCACTAGTAGCGTACGTCTGCCCCATATAATACCACGCCAACAAATCAGGGAAACTCCATCTTGCTGTACTCGCTGGACAGTGTGTCTAAAGCGTTTACCCTGACCGGGTTGTCTCCAAAGATGTCTCCGACGATGGTCTGGTTGAAGGCATATGCGACACTCATCGGTGAAGAAAACGTGATGCCAGTTCTGAGCGGCCCATTCGGCATGTTTTTGCGCTGCGTGGTGTCGTGGTTTCAAAGACGTCAGGAGTGAAGTTGCGCATTATACAGTCTATTGCGCACAATGTGTGTCGTAACGCGGCGTTCTGTGGCTGCACGAAAGGCATTATTTCACATGCTGGCATTGCTGTCAGTGTTCCTCCGAGCCACAATCTGTAGGTATAGGTCATCCACTGCAGTAGTAGCCCATGCGCGGCCCGAGTGAGGCATGTCATCGACTTTTTTTTTTCTTGATTGATTTTCAATTCCCCCCGAAGGGGGCAGGCTGGCAGATACTTAGTACGCTGCTCTACAGCCTACAGACTTTTTTCAAAACGGAAGAAGAAAAGAAACAAGAAAAATAGGCGATAAAACGGTGACTTAAAGTGTAAAATGGCCGAAAAATGCGGAAAGTTGAAACAGAAAGCAAAAGGGGTTGGCAATGTTAATAAAATCACACAAGTAACATAGTAGACACACAATTAAAAAAACATGGCGATAGTCTGGTTTCTGTTCGTAAGAGATAAAAAAATAATCACACCCAGCGACAGTATGATGGCCGTTTGCAACACTTCCCAAAAGACACAACACAGAACGCTCACTGTGAAACAATCACTGTAATGCATGAAAATGGCGGCACAAAGATAACACTCCCAAGCCAAAGGCAAATGGGGGGGGGGGGGGACCTGGAGGGAGAAACAAGGAGGGAGGAGAGGAAAAAACGAAAGGTGGGGGGGGGGGGGACCAAGGAGGGTGAGGACTCATAAGGGGGGAGAGGGGCAGAGCAGAAACGAGAAGGAATGGGAAGAGGCAGAGGAGGGAAATGCAAAAGGACTCGGGGGAGAGAGGGGGCAGAGAGAGGGGAGGTGGGGAGAGAAGAGGATGGAAGAGGGGAGAGGGAGCCAAGGAAAAGGACAGAGGAAAGGAGGGGGAGTGAAGATCAGAGTTGATAGGAGAGATAAATGGAGGGAGAGAGGGCATCATCTGTGAGGGAATGTTGAAGGAAGCCACCTTGGGAAAGGAGATGGAGGGTAAGGAGGACGCAACAGTGAAGACATGGCAAGGGGCAGGGATGGGAGAGAGCAACCAGGGGGTGAGGGGGATCAAGGCAGCGGGATTTGTAGAGGATGTGGATATGTTGGAGGAATAGGAGAAGACAGAGGGAAGGAATGAGGTCATAGAGGATCCACGTGGGGGACAGAAGGCGAGGCGGACTGCATGACGCTCAAGGATCTGGAGGGACATATAGAATTTAAGGGGGCGGGGCAGGTATCCAGGCAGGACTGGCATAACAGAGGATGGGACGGATTGAGGAATTGTAGGTGTGGAGGATGGTAGAGGGATGCAACCCCCATGTCTGGCCAGAGAGGATTTGGAGGAGTCGGAGGCGGTTTGGGCTTTGGATTGGATGGAGCAGAGATGAGGGATCCAGGTGAGGTGACGGTCAATGGTGAGGCCAAGGTAGGTGAGGGTGGGGGTGAGGCGGACAGGAAGGGCGCAGACAGTAAGGGAAAAATCCAGGAGCAGGAAGGAGGGAGTGGTATGACCCACAATAATATGTCATCGACAGTCATTGTCTCTATTTACCTCCTCCATTTCCGAACAACATCGCTTTGGTTCACTCCGAGACGCATGTCTTGAGAGGCATTCCTGGCACAAAGTAACAATGCGGACGTGATCGAACCTCAGTATCGATCGTATAGGCATGGTTGAACTACAGACAACCCAAGCAGTGTACCTCCTTCCTGGTGGAATGATTGGAACTGATCTGCTGTAGGACCCCTTCCGTCTCATAGGCGCTACTCATGCACAGTTGTTTACATCTTTGGTTTAGTAACATCTCTGGACAGTCAAAGTAACTAAGTGACTTTGTCTGTGACACAATATCCGCAGTAAAAGTCTATCTTGATGAGTTCTAGGAACTGGGATGAGCACGTCTGGTCGAATCTTCCACTATTACCTTCTTCTAATGTTACTTTATGGTTGTAAACATTTCATTATGATGAAAACACGCTTTGAGCTGTCGAAACCTAGACCAATGTATTAAAAAATTATTTACATCCTGTAGGCTGTGTTATTTTTCCGTTGTGCAAATTTTTGCCTATCTTTTGTGAAATTCCATTAGTATGCTTAGTGTTGTGTGCTTTACCTTTACTTTCACCGAAGACTATTTTGACTATTATATGCCGATTTCTTCCCTTCGGAAATATCACTTGAACTTTCCTGTGCTGTCTACTTATTCCTACTGCTATGTGCCTGTTTTGTCTCAACATTTTAGTACATCTTTCTTTCTTTAATCAGTTGGGTTCGTTCTTCTGCTAACCACGGTTTCTGCGTACTTGTTGTAGCTATGTTTTTTTTTCCAGTGTCAGTAATTAACATTTCTGAGATTGTCCATCCCACTTCAACTGTGCTTCCTTGAGTAATATTATTAATCACAGCATTTACTGCGAGCTTCAGGTGTAAATCTTCATTCCTCAGTACTTGAGTATCACCCTTTTAAACACTGGTTCATTTTACAAGTCTCTTAAACTCCAACCAATTTTTCTTCTTAAATAAATTGTGATTCAGTCTAAACGTGCTTATTGGTACGTCTTACAGTTCAGTGTCTGATTTTGTTGACTCTCTTTCATCACGATGTCATATAACTGGCATATTCTTTTGTCTGCGGGTCTTTTCCCTCACCACCTCCTCCTAATGTGATCCTTGTACAATACATTTGCATTTACCATAATTTTTGTGCTAACTGAAGAATTATTTCTGGTCTTTCGTTCCTACAACCATTTATGCATTGTACCATAACTCTGTCTTCTTTTCCTTACTCTCTCGCCATATTACAGGTCCCTGCTTTCTTTGTATTTCATTTTGCATCTCCATTTTCGTACTGTGTTGCCCATTCAACGTCATTATACATTCTTTCTATCTCTTCATCGATACTGGTAAGAATAATCATATCTTTACAATCCAGAATTGCCAGAATAGCGGCGACCTGTAATACCATAAATTGTGGAAAAACGCCGAACGGTTCAAGATCGTTATTAAGTTTTTTTACTTAGATGACCAGTTGCAGTAAGATTATGGTACCACATATGAATGTAATGTTAAAGATCATAAATTAATAAAATAGTTCCTAAGGCGGTATTAACGTAGTACTACGCAGAAAACCACCCGAAAACGACAACCAAACTCATCGGCACATCAGCCCCCATCTTAAATGCGGCAGGTGGATTCGAACTGAAGCCCGATGTGGGCGCTTTAACGAGCATGGCCGTCCGAACTGCCTTACTTTGTCCATTCTTTTCATTTCAAACTGTTTCTTAGTATTAGCTCCAAATATTTATTCGCCATTTGTCATAGTATGGGCTTCTGATGTACAGTAGAGTAACGAAGCAGCAGTATGTAAGTTTCGCTACGTATCTTCGCTTCGCTTAATCACTCACAAAGCTTATGAAGATCCCAGAAGAAATTAATTATTATTTGATTGTTTTGTGGTTTTTCCCGATTTTGGAGTCGTACTAAGGGCACTAAATCTAGAATGTATTTGTTAGGGTATTCTACAATATTTAGTCAAATGTAGATTTGTAATGCATTGTGGCGGTGTAGTTGATTTTTCGTTGTTATCGTGACGAGCCTCCCCCATGAACCATGGACCTTGCCGTTGGTGGGGAGGCTTGCGTGCCTCAGCGATACAGATGGCCGTACCGTAGGTGCAACCACAACGGAGGGGTATCTGTTGAGAGGCCAGACAAACGTGTGGTTCCTGAAGAGGGGCAGCAGCCTTTTCAGTAGTTGCAGGGGCAACAGTCTGGATGATTGACTGATGTGGCCTTGTAACATTAACCAAAACGGCCTTGCTGTGCTGGTACTGCGAACGGCTGAAAGCAAGGGGAAACTACAGCCGTAATCTTTCCCGAGGGCATGCAGCTTTACTGTATGATTAAATGATGATGTCGTCCTCTTGGGTAAAATATTCCGGAGGTAAAATAGTCCCCCATTCGGATCTCCGGGCGGGGACTACCCAAGAGGACGTCGTCATCAGGAGAAAGAAAACTGGCGTTCTACAGATCGGAGCGTGGAATGTCAGATCCCTTAATCGGGCAGGTAGGTTAGAAAATTTAAAAAGAGAAATGGATAGGTTAAAGTTAGATATAGTGGGAATTAGTGAAGTTCGGTGGCAGGAGGAACAAGACTCTTGGTCAGGTGTAGGAGTAGGTTTAATAATGAATAAGAAAATAGGAGTGCGGGTAAGCTACTACGAACAGCATAGTGAACGCATTATTGTGGCCAAGATAGACACAAAGCCCACGCCAGCTACAGTAGTACAAGTTTATATGCCAACTAGCTCAGCAGATGATGAAGAAATTGAGGAAATCTATGATGAGATAAAAGAAATTATTCAGGTAGTGAAGGGAATTCGTCAGTAGGAAAAGGGAGAGAAGGAAACATAGTAGGTGAATATGGATTGGGGGGAAGAAATGAAAGAGGAAGCCGTCTGGTAGAATTTTGCACAGAGCATAACTTAATCATAGCTAATACTTGCATTAAGAATCATAAATGAAGGTTGTATACATGGAAGAATCCTGGAGATACTAAAAGGTATCAGTTAGATTAGATAATGGTAAGAGAGAGATTTAGGAATCAGGTTTTAAATTGTAAGACATTTCCAGGGGCAGATGTGGACTCTGACCACAATGTATTGGTTATGACCTGTAGTTTAATACTGAAGAAACTACAAAAAGGTGCTAATTTAAGTAGATGGGACCTGGATAAACTGAAAGAACCAGAGGTTGTAGAGAGTTTCAGGGAGAGCATAAGGGAACAATTGACAGGAGTGGAGGAAAGAAATACAGTAGAAGAAGAATGGGTAGCTCTGAGGGATGAAGTAGTGAAGGCAGCAGAGGATCAAGTAGGTAAAAAGACGAGGGCTAATAGAAATCCGTGGGTAACAGAAGAAATATTGAATTTAATTACTGAAAGGAGAAAATATAAAAATGCAGTAAATGAAGCAGGCAAAAAGGAATACAAACGTCTAAAAAATGAGATCGACAGGAAGTGCAAAATCGCTAAGCAGGGATGGCTAGAGGACAAATGTAAGGATGTACAGGCTTATCTCACTAGGGTAAGATAGATACTGCCTACAGGAAAATTAAAGAGACCTTTGGAGAAAAGAGAGCCACTTGTATGAATATCAAGAGCTCAGATGGAAACCCAGTTCTAAGCAAAGAAGGGAAGGCGGAAAGGGGTGAAGGAGTATATAGAAGGTTTATACAAGGGTGATGTACTGGAAATGGAAGAGGATGCAGATGAAGATGAAATGGGAGATACAATACTGCGGGAAGAGTTTGACAGAACACTGAAAGACCTGAGTTGAAACAAGGCCCTGGGAGTAGACAACATTCCATTAGAACTACTGACGCCCTTGGGAGAGCCAGTCTTGACAAAACTCTACCATCTGGTGAGTAAGATTTATGAGACAGGAGAAATACCCTCAGACTTCAATAATAATATAATGATTCCAATCCCAAAGAAGGCAGGTTTTGACAGATGTGAAAATTACCGAACTATCAGTTTAATAAGTCACAGCTGCAAAATACTAACACGAATTCTTTACAGACGAATGGAAAAACTGGTAGAAGCGGACGTTGCGGAAGATCAGTTTGGATTCCGCAGAAATGTTGGAACACGTGAGGCAATACTAACCTTACGACTTATCTTAGAAGAAAGATTAGGAAAAGGCAAACCTATGTTTCTAGCATTTGTAGACTTAGAGAAAGCTTTTGACAATGTTGACCGGAATACACTCTTTCAAATTCTAAAGGTGGCAGGGGTAAAATACAGGGAGCGTTAGGCTATTTAGAATTTGTACAGAAACCAGATGGCAGTTATAAGAGTCGAGGGACATGAAAGGGAAGCAGTGGTTGGGAAGGGAGTGAGACAGGGTTGTAGCCTCTCCCCGATGTTATTCAATCTGTATATTGAGCAAGCAGTAAAGGAAACAAAAGGAAAATTTAGGGTAGGTATTAAAATCCAGGGAGAAGAAATAAGAACTTTGAGGTTCACAGATGACATTGTAATTCTGTCAGGGAATACAAACGACATGCAAGAGCAGTTGAACGGAATGGACAGTGTCTTAAAAGGAGGATATAAGATGAACATCAACAAAAGCAAAACGAGGATAATGGAATGTAATCAAATTAAATCGGGCGATGCTGAGGAAATTAGATTAGGAAATGAGACACTTACAGTAGTAAAGGAGTTTTGCTATTTAGGGAGTGAAATAACTGATGATGGTCGAAGTAGAGAGGATATAAAATGTAGACTGGCAATGGCAAAGAAAGCGTTTCTGAAGAAGAGAAATTTGTTAACATCGAGTATAGATTTAATGGTCAGGAAGTCGTTTCTGAAAGTATTTGTATGGTGTGTAGCCATATATGGAAGTGAAACATGGACAAAACTAGTTTGGACAAGAAGAGGATAGAAGCTTTCGAAATGGGGTGCTACAGAAGAATGCTGAACATTAGATGGGTAGATCACATAACTAATGAGGAGGTATTGAATAGAATTGGGGAGAAGAGGAGTTTGTGGCACAACTTGACAAAAAGAAGTGACCGGTTGGTAGGACATGTTTTGAGGCACCAAGGGATCACAAATTTAGCATTGGAGGGCAGAGTGGAGGGTAAAACTCGTAGAGGGAGACCAAGAGATGAATACACTAAGCAGATTCAGAAGGATGTAGGTTGCAGCAAGTACTGGGAGATGAAGAAGCTTGCACAGGATAGAGTAGCATGGAGAGCTGCATCAAACCAGTCTCAGGACTGAAGACCACAACAACAACAACAACAACATCGTGACGAGCGGTAAATCTTAGTTGCCACTTCTTAAAATGGCACAACCTCGGTATTAATCGATATTTGCGTTCGAGAAAATACAGCGTAGTAATTTTTAAGCACTGTATGAAAATTGGTTATGCACCAAATTAAAGCATTGATCACCGGCAGGCCATGCTCTTTTCTCTCCAGTCGTACGCATTATAGATATGTAATACTGAACTTGGAACAGTCTTAATGTCAATTAAGTAGGGATAACTGTTAAACATCGCGACTTCAATACTCCCTGATGTATGAGACAGTTAATTTTAATTAACTGCAAATTGCTCTTGGAATATACACTCGCTACGATCACTTTAGGAATGATATGTTATAATCCACTTTCTACAATTCAGAAATGTCTTATCCATAATATTCAGAGGTGACTTCGTACGTGCGTAATATGCAGTGGTGACCAGAGACTGCATTGCACAACTACGTGAGTTCCGTAATCATTGTTGACTTCAAATTAGTATTTTCAAATTATTTGGCGGTTCTTTTCGTAGATAATTTTCACATAACTTCAAATCACGTTACCAACACCTGCAGTTTATTTGAACACATCAGAAAGATTTCCTCCACAGACTAAAGTACAAACATTTGCATTGCAATAACTTGAAATAATTATAGTTTTGTATTGTAATCAATCGTGGCTGTACATATGTGCCATATATATGCAATTTGTAGATGTCTCAAACAATAATTGAAAGGTTATAATGGCGAAAAACGTCTTATGTCTTTTACTCATTGTTAACGTCTAGTTGTCACAGCGGTTAATTGTGTCTCTTGCCATATCCTTTACCCCCACGCCGTCAACACAGTTGTGTCAACCTTTCCTGCGGCGGTGAAGATTGCCGTCGGATTCCAATTAATTTCTGCGCTACTCCATAACAGCAAATAAATAAATACGTTTTGTAATCTCACTGCGTTGTGACGTAACACATATCCCTGTTAATACGCTTAAATAGGCTTCTTTCTCTTTCTTACAAGCACTGTTCTGCGCTTTTCATTATTTAAACACAGTTACCATACATTAATCTTGTATTATAAGTGTGTCTTCCAACAAATGTCAACACACAGCAAAAGAATCCGATGAAATGTATTCGCAATTGCAAATGCGAACGATCATCAGCTCCGTAATGGAATGAAGGAGATGGAAATTTGTGCTGTAGTGAGACTCGAACCAGGATTTTCTATTTATCGCGAGCGGTCGCCTTATCATTTGGCTCTCCGGACGCGACTGACGCCTAGATCCAAACCAGACTCAGACTTCCATACTTTTAGCGTATTCGCAATTGCGAATAAGGACAAACACAAGCTGTAGAATGGAATGACCAGAGTAAAATATTGTACCGCACTGCGACGCGAACCCGTATTCCCTGCTTACCGCAAGCAGTCACTTCAGTATTTGGCTATCCCTGCACGACGCAGCTCCAAACCCAAACTCTCATATACCCTCAACCATGTGTCTACAAACTGTACTCGTACATTCATTATCTACATCCCCTTACAGAGGAGACATTTCACTTAAAAGTCGCCTGCCCAGTTGAGGCTGATAAATACGATATTGCAGTGTCTGTGTTATTCCTGTGTTTCTTGTTATAGTACAATACACTATACATTTAGCGTAACCTTCATAATTATTTCACATTCAGTAATGCAGTGGTTTATGTAAATGGAAGAAAACAATACTAATAATCCATAATACTATGCCGGCCGGAGTGGCCGAGCTGTTCTAGGCGATACAGATTGGAACTGCGCGACCGCTACGGTCGCAGGTTGGAATCCCGCCTCGAGCATGGATGTGTGTGATGTCCTTAGTTATGTTTAACCCTTTCGTGGTTGATGGGTCATATACTCTCCTGGAAATTGAAATAAGAACACCGTGAATTCATTGTCCCAGGAAGGGGAAACTTTATTGACACATTCCTGGGGTCGGATACATCACATGATCACACTGACAGAACCACAGGCACATAGACACAGGCAACAGAGCAAGCACAATGTCGGCACTGGTACAGTGAATATCCACCTTTCGCAGCAATGCAGGCTGCTATTCTCCCATGGAGACGATCGTAGAGATGCTGGATGTAGTCCTGTGAATCGACTTGCCATGCCATTTCCAACTGGCGCCTCAGTTGGACCAGCGTTCGTGCTGGACGTGCAGACCGCGTGAGACGACGCTTCATCCAGTCCCAAATATGCTCAATGGGGGACAGATCCGGAGATCTTGCTGGCCAGGGTAGTTGACTTACACCTTCTAGAGCACGTTGGGTGGCACGGGATACATGAGGACGTGCATTGTCCTGTTGGAACAGCAAGTTCCCTTGCCGGTCTAGGAATGGTAGAACGATGGGTTCGATGACGGTTTGCATGTACCGTGCACTATTCAGTGTCCCCTCGACGATCATCAGAGGTGTACGGCCAGTGTAGGAGATCGCTCCCCACACCATGATGCCGGGTGTTGGCCCTGTGTGCCTCGGTCGTATGCAGTCCTGATTGTGGCGCTCACCTGCACCGCGCCAAAAACGCATACGACCGTCATTGGCTCCAAGGCAGAATCGACTCTCATCGCTGAAGACGACACGTCTCCATTCGTCCCTCCATTCACGCCTGTCGCGACACCACTGGAGGCGGGCTGCACGATGTTGGGGCGTGAGCGGAAGACGGCCTAACGGTGTGCGGGACCGTAACCCAGCTTCATGGAGACGGTTGCGAATGGTCCTCGCCGATACCCCAGGAGCAACAGTGTCCCTAATTTGCTGGGAAGTGGCGGTGAGGTCCCCTACGGCACTGTGTAGGATCCTACGGCATTGGCGTGCATCCGTGCGTCGCTGCGGTCCGGTCCCAGGTCGACGGGCACGTGCACCTTCCGCCGACCACTGTCGACAACATCGATGTACTGTGGAGACCTCACGCCCCACGTGTTGAGGAATTCGGCGGTACGTCCACCCGGCCTCCCGCATGCCCACTATACGCCCTCGCTCAAAGTCTGTCAACTGCACATACGGTTCACGTCCACGCTGTCGAGGCATGCTACCAGTGTTAAAGACTGCGATGGCGCTCCGTATGCCACGGCAAACTGGCTGACACTGACGGTGGCGGTGCACAAATGCTGCGCAGCTAGCGCCATTCGACGGCCAACACCGCGGTTCCTGGTGTGTAAACTGTGCCGTGCGTGTGATCATTGCTTGTACAGCCCTCTCGCAGTGTCCGGAGCAAGTATGGTGGGTCTGACACGCCGGTGTCAATGTGTTCTTTTTTCCATTTCCAGGAGTGTATGTCCCACTAACTTTGAGCGCCAGTTCGAGTGTCGGGATATATGTTACCCATCTCAGCACGGTGCTGCCATCTAGGGACGACTGTAGTGAACCTAAGAAAAAAATCGGGACTGCAGTGCAAAGGCAATAGAGAAGCTGTGACTATACCTTTGTTGACTGGCGTGTATATAAGGCCGCTGCAACGCCACTTATTTGTGTCATTCTTCAATTTTCATCATTTCTCACTTTCCAGCGATGTATGAAGTAAGTAATTCATCTTATTATTAACTTAATAATCATTTTTTAGTACAAATACAGTGTGTAATGTACTTCTCAGCGACTGTACTATCTTATAATCGAAATAAAATTAGTGGGACACATGTGTCCCAGCAGACATTATTTGTAAAGGTTAGCAAGACAATTGATTAATAGGTATTCATCCAGGAAAAAGAGGGGATCAATGCCCACTTTCTTCCCAGCAAAGAGAGGAGTCTCTAGTGTGCCAGATGACGTCCAGCTCGTGAACGTAGGCAAACATGTACCTAAAGACAGTGGCACTATGAAGCGATGCAGATTCTTCAGCACAAACTCTAAAGAGAAGAGAACAAAAGTTGTTTGCACTGCTTGTGGTGTACCACTCTGTGCCACACCATGTTTTTCCATGTTTCATGGCATGTAAAGTTTTGAAAGTATTGATCATGTATCATGAAAACTGAAATGTAATGAATATTTTTTACACTGGCTCTACACAAATAAAAAGATTACATGCATGTACAATTTGTAATTATTTTACTCTCTGAAAAATCCTGTTTATGGCAACAAAAAAAATTACAAAATCAGTCATCAGCAGAAAAGGTATCTTGCGTTGGTTCATGAGACATGTGTGTCCCACTTCTTGTTGTGAAGAAATGGAGAAGTTAAAAAATATTTTGGTGGTGAAAATATAATAATGGGACTGAAAAGAAACTGTTACCACCTTAATATTTTAAAAAACCATAAAAATGATCTTTATCCATGAAAGGGTTAAGTAGTTCTAAGTTCTAGCGGACTGATGACCTCAGAAGCTCAGTCCCGTAGTGCTCAGAGCCATTTGAACCATAATATTATCCCGGGTATGTGGACTGGTGTTCATATTCTTCTGTACACAAAATGTTACAAGAGGCTATATCGGCATGTTTTGATATTTAAGCAGTAGTCAATACATCGTCCTCAGGAAGGCCACTTACAGCACTCGCCGAAACATTCATGTATAAAAGAACATGCCGACAAATTCACACGCACCGCAATGTTGTTTTGAATATTAAAAATGTCACGTAAGCTTAAGCTTGGGTAGTGTTCATATTCTTTGCTAAAACAACCGTTATAATTTGGTGTATTAGCTCATCTACAGAGTTTCGTGGCCGTGCCCTCGCTGTATATCTGCGGAGAAACTTTTAGGTAGGCTCCACTCACGAGTTCCTCCATTGTGTGTAGGGGACAAGCAGGCAGTTGCGGCGACGACGGCACTCGTTTCCTGTTCTCCAGACGCTGATGAATTAACCCTGCAGAGTAAACGTTCTCCGATAATTACCTGAGTTCGGAAAAACAAGTGGTGGCTGCACGCGAGGCTGTATCTCACTGCAACGCCCTGCCCGGGTCTACACCGAGCTACGGGGCTGCGTTGCGGGTTGCCGGCCTGGCAGCACTCCAGGCGGCAGTCATCCGCTGAGTGAGCTGACGGCAGGCGTGGCGCAGGACAGGCCAATCTCTCACACGCGGCCCCTTTACCAGAGGACGCGGAATCGCGTATTATTGCATTTAGTGCGGCGCTCTTAGAGAGCTGTCGCATTCCTTGACCACTCTTTATAGAACAAAAGAAAAGGTTATACCGGATACAGAGACACTGCACACCAAGTTTTACATACGACACCATGTCCGGAAACGTCACCCAACAACGCTATAGAGCGTCAAAGTTATAGTCGCCGCCGCCTGTGAATGTATGTATATATAGTGTAGTTCCGTGATGATGTCACAACATTTTTAGGATGGTGGATAACGGTAGGAATTTGAGTAAGGGTCCCTGTAGCGAAAACGAAAGAATAGTAACTTATGAGCAAACGCTTTTCTGTTACCTCTGACAGTGGAATACATATACAGGTACGTACTGTCCTTGTTAGGACTGTACAGCAGACAACAATCAGAGGGGGTAGTATGAAGAAAAACAAGAAAACTGGTCTAGAAAACAAGTGCTCCAAAATGCATACCTTAAGAGCTATGGGCACATGTTAAATAGAGATGTGTTTCATTGTAGAGAAGATGAACAAGTGCTCTCTGCTCCTCAGCTATACATTTTAGAATCCGCTTTACTGGATAATATTTCCTTGTTATGGCCATACTACCATCTCCGAAAGCTATCTACCCTACGATCTTAGCAACAACAGTACCATCATGTGCGGCATAAGAACTGTTTCAGCTTTTCCCTTCCATTAAAGCAACCCTTACTTCAAATTCGTACATTTATCTTTCCTATTATCCTATAAAGTTTCTAACATCACAACGAAATCACCCTGCATATGCATACAATTATAGGCGTCGGTGCGAATAACTTTGTGGCTCTGTAGCGTCATTGAATGATACGAGGTGCATTAAAGTTCTAAGGCCTCCGATTTTTTTTTCTCCGGACTGGAAAGAGATAGAAACATGCGCATTGTTTTACAATGAGGCCGTGTTCATTGTCAATAGGTCCCAGAGATGGCAGCACCGTACGGCAGATGGAATTTTACCGCTAGAGGTGACAGTGAGAACTGTTTTAAATACTTAAAATGGCGACGTTTTCCTTACTTGAACAGCGTGCAATCATTCGTTTTCTGAATTTGCGTGGTGTGAAACCAATTGAAATTCATCGACAGTTGAAGGAGACATGTGGTGATGGAGTTATGGATGTGTCGAAAGTGCGTTCGTGGGTGAGACAGTTTAATGGAGGCAGAACATCGTGTGACAACAAACCGAAACAACCTCGGGCTCGCACAAGACGGTCTGACGACATGATCGAGAAAGTGGAGAGAAAGTGACTGTTGAACAGATCGCCTCCAGAGTTGCCATTTCTGTGGGTTCCGTGCACACAATTCTGCATGACGACCTGAAAAGGCGAAAGGTGTCATCCAGGTTTGTGCCACGAATGCTGACGGTCGACAACATGGATGGCCGTGTGCGATGTTGCCAAGCAATGTTGACCCGCAACGACAGCATGAATGGGACTTACTTTTCGGTGGTTGTGACAATGGATGAGACATGGATGCCATTTTTCAATCCAGAAACAAAGCGCCAGTCAGCTCAATGGAAGCAAACAGATTCACCGCCACCAAAAAAATTTCGGGTAACAGCCAGTGCTGAAAAAATGATGGTGTCCATGTTCTGGGACAGCGAAGGCGTAATCCTTACCCATTGCATACCAAAGGGCGCTACGGTAACAGGTGCATCCTACGAAAATGTTTTTGAGATCAAATTCCTTCCTGCACTGCAACAAAAACGTCCTGGAAGGGCTGCGCATGTGCTGTTGCACACCAAGACAACGCATCCGTACATCGAGCTAACGTTACGCAACTGTTTCTTTGTGATAACAACTTTGGAGTGATTCCTCATGCTCGCTACTCACCTGACCTGGCTCCTAGTGACTTTTGGCTTTTTCCAACAATGAAAGACACTCTCCGTGGCCGCACATTCACCAGCCGTGCTGCTATTGCCTCAGCGATTTTCTAGTGGTCAAAACAGACTCCTAAAGAAGCCTTCGCCGCTGCCATAGAATCATGGCGTCAGCGTTGTGAAAAATGTGTACGTCTGCAGGGCGATTACGTCGAGAGGTAACACCAGTTTCATCGATTTCGGTTGAGCAGTTAATTAAAAAAAAATTGGAGGCCTTAAAACTTGAATGCACCTCGTAATTCCGAGTACTTGTTCCTATGTAAACCTCAATCCAGTAAGTCCTTCTACAGTCTAGAAGGACGTAACATGAATTGTAAAACATCATGTATATATTGCTGGTAATTAAATTACACATCTGATCAAAGTCATTTTCAGAAGACTGTTACTACATGTGTCTCTGTCCATACTTAAAAGCTAGGTTCGAGAAAAGTTTTGTGAATGCTGCAAATAAAGAAAATTATGCATTTCCAGTTCTGATGTTGCGTTTCATAACGGAAGTGAGACAGAAAAAAAAAAATCAACACGTGTTCATAGGGTATATCGACCTGCAAAAGGTATGACTGTGTAAAATAGTGCGACATGTTCGAAGTCTTGAGAAAATTAGGGGTGAGGCAATGAAAAGAAGGGTAATATACAATAATTACAACAACAAAGAAGTAATAATAAGAATGAAACAACAAGTCCGAAGTGCAGGGATTAAAATGTGTTTAAGACATGGATGTTGTCCTTTGCCTCTACTGTTCAATCTCTACATCGAATAAGAAATGTGGGAAATGGAAGAAGGTTCAAGACTGAAATTAAAATTGAAGGTGAAAGGATACCAATGATAAGATTCGCTGATGACATTACTATCCTCAGTGTAAGTGATGAATAATTGCCGGATCTGCTGTATGGAATGAACAGTCCAATGAGTGCCGAATATGGACTGAGAGTAATCGAAGAAAGACGAAAGTAATTAGAAGTTTCAGAAATGAGTAAAGCGAGAAACTTAACACCAGAACTGATGGTCACGTAGTAGATGAAGTTACGCACAGACATGACAGACGTAGCAGGGAGGACATGAAAAGCGAACTAGCACTGGCGAAATGGATTTTCCTGGCCAAAACAATTGTATTAGGGCCAAACATGGGCCATAGGGAGAAATTTCTGATAAAGTTAGTTTGGGGCACAGCATTGTCTGGTAGTGAAACATGGACAGTGAGAATACCGGAACAGGAGAGATAAGAAGTATTGGAGATGTGGTGCTATAGAAGAAAATTAGGTGGACTCATAAGGTAAGCAATGAGGAGGTTCCCCGCAGAATCGGCGAGGAAAGGGATGGAAAACGTTGATGAGAAGAAGACACAGGACGAGAGGACATCTGTTGAGCAGTCAGGGAATAACTTATACGGTACTACAGAGAGTTGTAGAAAGTAGAAACTGTGCAGCAAGACAGAGATTTGGGAACATCCAGAAAATAACTGAGTACATAGGTTGCAAGTGCTACTCTGAGAGGAAAAGGTTGAAACAGGGGAGGAATTCATGTCAGGCTGTACCAAACCAGTCAGAAAATTGACGATTTAAAAAAAATAAAATTGTGTGACGCCTCATGTCAAAAGGAGGAACGTCTAGCAGCTCCTCTATCGTTTCTAAAGCCTTAGGACTGAGGCCTATCAGTTTTGCAGTTTATCGTTCCATGGTCGTTCTTGGTAGGGATCTCATATGTCTCACGTGATTTTGGAATCGATGAAATAAGTAGCGTCATTCCCAATACGATATAGGTTCTCAATGGCCACACGAGACTAGCGGTTGAGAGGATCGGCATGTTGTTGGCATAGTCGTGCAGGATCGTACAGCAGCTTAACAGACTGAGGGAAACTGTTTTCAGTGCGACAAATATGCTTATGGACTTTCCGACAATGCCTGAAGAACCAAGAGCTCTCCGTTTAGCGGCCACTGTTATCAAATCCCATGTTGTGCTAATAGAAAGAGGAATACTGGAAGTGCTGTGGTCAATGACAAAATTGGAACTATGTCATTTCTTTCTGGCGAGTCCAAGTCCTTTACACAGCAACGCGATGAGCTTATCCTTGTATGGAGACTCCGACAAGGACGAACGTTTCAAGCTTGTATTTGTCACCGAGATTTGGGCACTGTAACTTGTGCGACGGTAAAGGATGGTGTTGGGTACAAAATGCACTACCACAAAAGAATTGTGAACCTTGAAAGACGAAATCGATTTTGATGCCCTGGGGGATAGCTGATGTACTGGCAGTGGTTTGAACGTCGTCCAACAACAGATAGCGTAGTGGCATAGCTACCAGAGCGCCATCTGTGTACCCTTTAGTTGGGAATGCTCACAGCCAGAAGGGCCAGAGCGGTGCAAACGTGCGATGCAAGCAGGCAGCCATATTACGGAGGCACTCGTTCTTGCTACAGCCATCTGACCACGTTTGGAAGGGTTTAAACTGTGGACTTCCAAGTGGTGGGACGGTCCTTTCACACAAGTTGGACGGGCTGCGTAGCTTGTGTTACATATTGACACACATAAATGATCTTCTGACGTTCGCCCAGCAGTAATTGTTTTCGATCTCGTTATTAACAGTGGGACTACGGGCGAGCACACCTCCTGGCCGTCTTCCACTCACGCCGCAGCATCTACGTGCACGGTACGACTGTTGGCGTCAGAAGATCGCTTGGGAGGTGGAAGGGTCTCCAGTGATGAAAACCGATTCACTCTGTACGTAAGTGATACTTGTTCGCACTTACGACGTAGACCTGGTGAGCGCTACCTCGTACAAGGCACTCGCCCAAGGCATACTGCCACACCGCGGGTCTTATGGTCGTAGGCGCTATAAGCTACAACTCTCGTACACGTTTGGTGTTTCTGGAGAGGGCGCTACCCAGCGCCTGGTGCGTGCAGAAGGTTGTTTAGAGTCGATGTTTTGTCGTTTTCGCAATAGGAGGATGATGTATTGTTCCAGCAGGATAATGCTCTCTTACACACTGCTCGTGAAAGTCAACGTGCCGTGCAAGACTTTCTGCTACATCCCTCGCCAATACGCTCTCCGGACTTGTCTCCAATCCAGCATCTCTGAGATGTGAAGAGACTCTTGCGATTCGTCAACCAACAACTCTTACAGAACTACGTGAAGATATCGAGCAGGATGACATAACGTATCCCAGGACAGTATTCGCCATCTATAAGGTCGACTTGATGCCTGAGTAAGCGCCTGCATTGATCGCCAATGGAGGCTACACCACTTAACAATATGGGTGTTGCAACATGGATCGATACCTGGTATCTCAGGACCACTTGTGCTACTGATCTATAAATGTAGTCATTTCATATATTCGACATGCACTGTTGCACCAACAAATCTTGAGTGAATTGTAAACCTCTAAAATTGTGTACAATTTTTTTTCTGCAGTGTACAATCACAATAAAAAATAAACTAGTCTCAGACTGCTACTATGGTTGTACAAATATTTTGCACGATCAATTTCTAGACTTCACGCAACATTTTCAGATATACTTTACTACACATCTAATCGGTGTTACCAATTTAAGTTCCGGATTACAGCAGGTTGTCTGACGAAGGACTTGTACAGAATCCCGCCTAAAATATCATGCTAGGCAACACTACAGTGGTGGGCCACCGCCTCTTCAGTTCAGTCACACCGCTGCTCTGATACTTCGTACGCTCGTGTGTTCTTCATTAGGCGGCAGTGTGGATATGCATCGAAAGGTTTCAAGAATTCAAGAAACCCGTCGTGAGCCTAGGAGACGGTATCTACTGGGTCTTGTGCACGGAGAGAGCTGGCTGAGATTGTTTTCGGAACTCCTTCTTTATTCCTAACCAGAGCTTCGGTCTCGATAAATGTCATAACACGCGGTAATAAGTCATTTTCCAAGAGTCTACAGCAGTCCAACGTCACATGCATACGAATAGGACTATAGTTCGAGTGTTCGACATCCCATATGGAAATGAGGAAGACCTGTGCGTTTTTACCATCTCTAGGAATTCTTTGTTTTTCCAGTGACCTACGGTGCACTGCTGGTAGAAGAGGTACAAATTGCTTCATATTATGTGGGGTCGCATCGGTGTCACGTCAGGCCCGGTGGTTTATCCTCATTTCGGTTTTTGCTGATTTTCTATCTCATGGTTACATATCTCGAAAACAGTCATTGTGACGTTCGCGCGACCATGTAAAGGAGGAGCTACAGTTTCATCTGCCTCAATGAAACAGTTTTGGAGAAGGAGGTTTATCGTTCGGCATTATCTCTGTTATTTCCCATTTCGAGGTCATTATAGTCACAGAGCGCGCGGACAGATGGCTTCGATACGGTTATCACAGGACCAAACTATGTTACTATTTTCTGTTACGTCGGTTTTACTTTCAAATGCGTTGAACTTCACGCGTTTCTCTCATCGTCTCCTTGAGCTTATTTTGGTTTTGTTCAGTTTTTCGTTATGTATGAAGCTCTGACTACATTTAAATTTGCAGTGAAGCTCCCTTTGCTTTCGTGGCACCGCCGTCGAACCGCGACGGATGTCTCCCATCGTTCATAATATTCTCGGTCATATTTATCCAAAGCGATTGTACAACGATCGTGATCTTTTGCCCATCGCTGCTCAACCTTTTCGGAGCTGGAGAAGATTTTTCGCGTTGACTGCTTAGGTAATGTGAAATGTGTTTGTTGTCTCTCCCTTTAAGCTGCTTCTTGTCATGACTGGAAATATGCGAGTCACATGATTCTCATCACTCTATTAAACTGTTATTACCGCAGTTTATTTTGAGTTTGTGTCCAATAAAAAGTGCCAGGGTAGTCTATCTCAACTTATCTCGCTTCAGCCAAGAGAATTCTGGAAAACCTTGCAGTTCCTTTCCCCGGGAGTTGGTAGATGTACACAACGCTGCTATGAACGGGACAGCCTGCTCGCTACTCTGGGGTTTAAGTCAGTGGCTTACACGAATACGTGGATGTAGAGACACTCGAGTGACCCTTGTGGGACTCTCGTGTAACTCAAGGAAGGTCAGGATTTTCGATGTTGTGGTGTATGGTACTGCCCGGTACCCGGATAGCTAGTTTTAGGCTTAAGGACTGGCCTGCTACCTAATAAAACACTGCTCCCGCTCGTATTAGTCTTAGTCGTAAGAAAGGGGAGAATATGGTAATAGTCGGCGGCCCGTAGTCCAAGTAGATTAAACATGGTGTGGGGCAACAGTGAGGCAGGGTTGCTTTAAGTTATTGCGATGTATGAGGCGAGGCAGTAGGCCAGAGCCGAGAGTGGTGATGTGTAAATGGCTGAAGCTTGAGAGGTGTGTCAGGTCAGACGAGAATCGGGTCGGACCTGTGCTTGAAAGGGCCAACCTGGCAGCGATGTTGAAAATATTATATGTAAATTTTTACTTTGTTTCTTATGTACTTGATCGGGCTTAGTGGTCTGTAGCATGTACAGGACAGACCACATTCACTTCCCACCTTGTGTGCCAGGGTCCGGGCGAGGTGAACGCTGTGGGAGGAAAAGTAGCGCTGGAGCTGCGCCAGAGGCGACGGCGGGTGTTTGCCATCCGGCAAGCACCACTTACGACAAGCTGCAGCACCGCCTCCAGGGGGCGCAGGTTCGACCGGGCCTGTCCTGGGAGCAGCAACGGCCGAGGGCCATGGGTGACCAGTACGACTACCTTCGTCCGAGCTGAGCGGCCTTGTAACGGAGCACCTGTGTCAGCATACCTGGTGTTGCTGAGCTGGCTGGACTCGCGGAACAATATTGTGCGTGGCACACTGACACTAAGCTGCACTCATTGCAGTACTGTACATTATGTGAATAAAGCAATGCTACCAAATACCGCTGTATCACTGTGCACTGTCCCTTGACGCTACTGAAGTTGCTCGGAATCCTGACAAAAAGCAGGAATGCAGAAAAGCCCGGCTTCAGTTCGGCAATCTGGAGACCTGGAGTCGACCATCAACACCCCACAACAACAGTGTTCTTAAACTCCTACTGCAGCGGGAACAGTATCTGTTGGTCTATCTGTCGTGTTCGCTTGGCATGTTGGACGTTCTGCAGGCCGTTGTGGCCGAGCGGTTCTAGGCACTACAGTCTGGAACCGCGTGACCGCTACGGTCGCATGCTAGAATCCTGCCTCGGGCATGGATGTGTGTGGTGTCCTTAGGTTAGTTAGGTTTAAGTAGTTATACGTTCTAGGGGACTGATGACCACAGATGTTAAGTCCCATAGTGCTCGGAGCCATTTGTACCATTTTGTTGGACGTTCTGAGTTGTATAAACAATGCTCTTATTAGCCTACGGGCTCTTAGGAATTTCTGCAGCCAACACTGAGAGGAGAACGAGACATTATTGGCCCTCTGCTAGACATATTCCATGATTGGACTTAACACTGTAGTATCACGCCTTAGGATAGAAATAAATAACATTTTTGCCTGTTTGAGACCTGCCTGACCTAATAACTGCTTCAGTGGTTCACGGACGTCGCGTTCGATAATGTTGCGCAAGTTGCAGCCTTCACATTATTATCCGATGCGATGCCTGTGAACCACTGAAGCACGTTTTGCCTGATTGGTGTTTCCTGCTGGCGCAAACACAAGAATCGGGTGCAGGGACGCCAGATCGTGACTACTCTGGGATTGGTTGTTTTAGGTTCAATCTCACGTGCTCGATCGCTGATCGGGCGATCATTCTGGTATTCTGCACTGGGACGCCGATATGATAATTGATTTCTGGTTCTACTTTAACTAAGTCGAGAAGTTCGGGATTCTTGGTGACCAGTAGATATAACATATTATTCTTACGATTCGGTTCCCAAGTTAGCTGTCCCAGGTAATTTTTTGGAGAAAGTACTTAGAACAATTGAAAGTATGAGAATGATAAGTGAGTAAAGACCAATTCACTACGTCTGAGGAAATCCAGAAAAACTATTTTAATCATTCTAATTAACCATTTAGTATAATTTTTGCAGTCTTGGCAATGTTACCGATATCTTTTAAATTTTTTTTAGTTATAAAGTAAATACTATTCCAGCCTTAAGTAAGTTAGAAAATGTCGATGGACTTACCCAGTTCTCATACTCAATCAAAGTTGTGAATTTTTCCAGCACAAAATCACATATATATGAACTGAAACACCACTGACTGGAATTATTTAACTTACATGGTGTTATAATACGAATTAGGTAATATAATGTAGCTGTATCGAAAAAATTACCAAATTAATTAGAAAATATAACCCACATTAATATACATCGTAGTGTTTTCATTCATTCTTTTCATTATCCTCACCAAGTCTTTCAGTAGATAGATACTACTGCTGATAAACTCGAGAAATACATTTTTCCAACTTCATAATATCATCCAGTTCCTTCTGATTTATTGGCAATGGTGAACTGTATAAAT
Organism: Schistocerca gregaria; assembly: GCF_023897955.1. NCBI lineage: Eukaryota > Metazoa > Arthropoda > Insecta > Orthoptera > Acrididae > Schistocerca > Schistocerca gregaria. The sequence continues at coordinate 760,639,698 of NC_064922.1, forward strand.
TTGTAGCTACATCCAAATTAATTTCATTATGATGCACTCCTTTCTTCATAGTGAAAAATTTATGAATTACAAACATGCTGTATGCTTCAAACACTGAACTACTATCACCTGAATATTCAAACTTTCTATACTAGGATATTGTGAATGGTTGTTTATCATTTTGATAGACTTCTTAAAAAGTGGCGACAGATGGGCTTTGAAATCCTTAATGAGATCTTGAGTCGCATGGACTACTTCAGATTGCTTTGAGGCACTCCTTAGTATAGAATACCAATCTTCTGGAATGAAGACTGATTTTTTTTCTCTTTAATTTCTCAATACGTTCAAGCGTCCTGTCACAAGGCAAGAGTGAATGGCCACGTTCAGGATAGTGATATGTTATTTTGCCAAATTTTCCACTAACAGCTAACGTAGACATAAACTTCACCATGACTAGTTCTTAGTCTGACCTTCGCATCTGTCACTGTAGATATACAAAGTTTGTACTTCTGGAGGTGCCAATTTTTTCAAATTTACAAAAGTGCTTTTATCCACTTATCATTCTCAAGCATTCAATTTCTCGTGTCAGTTGCTTCCCACGACGATGCACTGCTGTTTTCACGATACGTGGTCAGGCGTGCTTGATGCACAACATGATTGGCTGTCATGCTACCCAAGGCCCCAGTGTCGCACCAAGACTTGTCAGCCACTACGCTAGCTACCATTTACGCCAACTATCACTGCCAAAGGGACTGTTCATTGAACTATTGGTTAACAAAACTTGCGACCTCATCTTTCGTTCGGTATGTGGACTGTTCATGTCCGATCATTTGTACACACATCAAAAGAAGTTTTGCATCACGCCGACTCCCAGAACTTCTGAAGATAGAACTTGACTCTGGATATTGTATCACAGACACAGTCCCTTTTACTGTTCAGAGATGTCACTAAACTCCTCCCCAAATATGTAGACAACCATATACGGTCAGTGCCTATTAAACGGAGGGGTCAGACAGCCAATTTGTTCCAGTCCTTCCACCACGAAGGAGGCACATGGCTCGTGTTGTCTGTATTCAACCATGCCTAGACGGTCAGCACCACGGTTCGATCGCGTTCGCATAGTTAATTTGTGCCAGGAAGGGCTCTCAACAAGGTAAGTGTCCAGGTGTGTCGGAGGGAACCAAAGCGATGTTGTTCGGACATGGAGGAGACACCGAGAGACAGGAACTGTCGATGTCATGCCTCGCTCAGGCCGCGGAAGGGCTGCTACTGCAATGGATGACCGCTACCTATGAAATATGGTTCGGAGGAACTCTGATAGCAACGCCAGAATGTTTAATAACGCTACCCGTGCAGCCACAGGATTTCGTGTTACGACTAAAGGGTGCGGAATAGGCTGCTTGATGCGCAGTTTTACTCCCGACGTCCATGGCGAGTTCCATCTTTCCAACCACGACACCATGCAGCGCGGTACAGATGGGCCCAACAACTTGCCAAATGGACCGCTCAGCTTTGGTATCACATTCTCTTCACCGATGAGTGTCGCATATGCCTTCAACGACAGAATCGTCGGAGACGTGTTTGTAGGCAACCCGGTCAGGCTGAACGGAGTTGCTGTTTTGAGGTGGCATTATGTGGGTCAGACGTAGGCCGCTGGTGGTCATGGAAGGCGCCGTAACGGCTGTGCGATACGTGAACGCCATCCTCCGACCAATAGTGCATCCATATCGGCAGCATATTGGCGAGGCATTCGTCTTCATGGACGACAATTCGGGCCCTCATAGTGCAGCATGTTCTCCAGACATGAACCCTGTGGAACATGCCTCGGATAGATTGAAAAGGGCTGTATATGGATGACGTGACCCACCAACCACTCTGAGGGATCTAGGCTGAATCGCCCTTGAGAAGTGGGACAATGTGAACGAAGAGTGCCTTGTTGAACTTGTGGATAGTATTCCATGGCGAATGTAGGTATGCGTCAACGCTAGGGAACGTGCAACTGGGTATTAGAGGTACCGGTGTGTGCAGATATCTGGACCACCACCTCTGAAGGTCTCGTTGTATGGTGATACAACATCCAATGTGTGCTTTTCATGAACAGTTGAAATGGCAAAAATGACATTTATGTGGACCTCTACTCCAATTTTCTGTACCGGTTCCGGAACTCCAGGAACGGAGGTAATGCAAAACTTTTTTTGGTGTGTGTATGAAGTAAAATGCAATTAAATTAAAATGTTAAATTGGGTCCATCTTTTTGAATAGGACAGCAAATGTGAAACAGCCTTGGAGGAAAGTTCGAAGAACCGGTTGTATAAAAGAAAACAAAGTTATTCTATTCCGCAAGACTAAATCTTCTACATGACAAATACCAGGCGCGTAAATGACACATAGAAACTAAGAGATTATGTTGCAGCAATTAAATGATTACTTTTCATTTGGTTACCATTGGGTGTTTTAGATCCTGTTGTATAACTCACTTGTTAATCTCCCAGTGAGCATCATGTCGGGTTGGTGAGAGCCCAGCTACAAAAGCACCACTTCACTGGCACTTATAAGCCGTAAGCCATCTAATCTCTTTCTGTATTCGTATTGCATGTAAATATTCATCCTGAAACAGATGATCTTCTACGTAAACTTTAGGCCCACGAAATGATACGATAATTCTACGTAACTAATTTTTTTAACGGATAGGGAAAGCTTCCTTTTCCCAACTTAATATTAACGGGAGTAAATAAGAACTTGAATGCACTCCTTGAACGTACAGGACTTGATCCAAAATGCGGAAAAATATGCGAGAAAGGAATACTTGAACACAAATGTAAAAGCTAGACAAGCTCGCTGTTTGCTCTGTTGCATTTGACGAACGGTGTGACATCCTCGATTCGTTGCAAGTATCAGTCGTAATGAGAAAGGTGATGTGTGTAGTTGTAGATGCGTTATGTAGGAGTCAAGTTACTTCGAACGTGGGCAAGTTCTTGGTGCCATAATGGTGGGTGCTTCCATAAACAAGATATCCGAAGAGTTGGGAGTTTCAAGGGGCACCGTATAGAAGATTTATACAACATATAGGGAAAGCGGAAACGTAAGTGTTCACAAAGCTAGCAGGTTCTGGCCAAGTTTACGTCCTTAAGAATGAAACATGACGGAGATTCGCTGATATATTGCCCGCCATGGCAGGTGTCCCATTGGCCGCACGCTTAATCTACGAGATCGCAATGCTACCAAGCATTTGTGACCCTTTTGGCTCTTCACGTCCGACCCACGGTACAGTGTTCGTTCCCTAACGATGGTACTGCGCACCAGGACGACACGGTCACTTCTTCAGACAGCTCGCACCGTCCAGGGTGTTCCATTAAGAAGAGGATGAACTATCACATCTCTCCTGGCAACCACTGTCAGCAGATGTCAATATCGTTAATCCTTTGTGGTTTACTTTGGAGATAAGTGTGGCGATCGCTATCCACCCCCGTCGTTACCCGAATGTACCATTGTTTTACAGGAAGAATGGGATGAGATTCCCTTGAAAACTATGACTGCAGTTATCCACTCGAAGACGAAGTTCTGAATCCCAACTGTATTCCTATGCTGTGTCAGTCATGTATTGTGGTTGTGGTGTTGCCATATTTTTGTTGGCACTTTGTACTAAAATGCGATGAGCATGTTGATTAACATGAGTACCGTGTGAGTACCCAGCTTATAGGCAAGGCACAGTCTGTAAGCGTTTGTACTGAGGAAACTGAAACTGAAAGCACAAGGTATTTACGTCGTATATTAAGCGAAAAATTGTCTGTTTTTAATGTATACTCACCTTCTGGTTGGAGTTTTATAAACATACGTTGAGTGTAGCAATGCTTCAGGAAAACTTGTATCTCTGTCGAAGGCTTGAAACAACGTTCATTACGTGAGATTACCCCAATACTTCCTCAAACTGCATACTCAGGTTTAAAGATATCAGAAATGGAAAGGGATCACGAATTACGCTCAGAATCCTTGACTGAGGAAATGTAATTGCGTTTAAAGCTTCATTGTGTACACCACGAAACACGCGACATATCACCTCAAGTGAACGATTTTAACAAAAAGAATTACATACGTATAAGAAAGTATAGAAAAAGGGTCCCTTGCGGAAGTTGTGATGAATTCAGCACACATAATATTCGGATGTTTTAATGTAGATAAATGTTCGTTAGTGAACTGGAAATACTGTAAAAACCATTACAGCAAGCCTTAAAGTAATGACCAGAAAAAAGACATGCATTTCCGGACTCGATATCTGAGAACAAGCTATAGATACTAATATTCGGATGGATTAATGTAGATTAGTGCTCGTTAAAGGCCTGAAAATGCTGTAAACACCATTACAGGAAGCCCTACAGCGAAAATCAGAAAAAAGACGCGCTTTTATAGGCACGACATCTGAACGCGAAATACAGAAAATTACTTTAACTCTATTTACAGTTAGTACATTATTCAACCATAGCACTGTCTCTGCACTCCAACCAATCCAAACCTGTTGCCTCAAACTAGTGCGCTGCTCCCATTGTGCATCCCAGCCAAACGTTCCTAGTAGAAAATGTGGTGCGGTTGTCCCCGACTTCGAGCCGTCGACGCTTCGCGAAAGTATTCCTTCACATAGTCCTACTTAGTGGGTCAAAGACAATAAATATTCAATTATGCTTTCAGAGATCTGTTCCTCGGTACAGAGAGCATCTGTCTAAGGTGCCTAGTACCTGTGTTTTAGAAAAAGCGAAAGAAGAATCAGTAATAAAAGTCGTGCAACTGAGACAGATAACTTTCGTCGCAACAGATTCTTTTTTACTTTACTTTTGTTTTTAATTTTCTAAAGGTGCTCGACACCGTCTGTGCAGTTCCCCTTCCAGCATCATTGGGTGAACTGGAGCGTAACATGGATAATTTTCGTACGTTCGAAGAAGAGCACACTGAATTCTCTGAAAGGTACATGAAAACTACGAAAAAAAGATTTGGATATTTGTGGTAAGGACTACGGGACCAAACTGCTGAGGTCATCGGCCACAAGGCTTACGCCCTACTTAATCTAACTTTAACTAACTTACGCACCTCCGATGGTGGAGGGGCACGCGAAGAAAACTTCGATCCCAAACTTAATGGTAAATGTTAACGAAGTGGGATAGACCTTTTGAAAATAATACCTGAGTAGTCCCATGTGTAAATTAAACCTCAGTGTGGGTTTCTGTCTTTATTCATGTAGGGATACAATCTTCCGGAAGCAGACGAATCTCTTTGATTCGCAGTGTATGACGCCTAGACACCTGCCGCCGTGGGGGACGTTGCTAATCGATGTCTGTGGGGTGGCGCTCGGCTCGTAGGTAGCCAGTTAGAATCCTGGAGGTGGAAGAAAATTTCGCCGCCAGTATTTCGGCGACAAGGGAAAGAGATGTGGTATCTTTACGTTCTGGTTCATCGCTCTTAGAATCAGTGTCCCGTGTTATATTCCAAACCTCTTCACTGAGTTATGTACCCAATTTTGAAGAGATGCTCTACAATTCAAACAATACGTGTCTTCTAAAAACAGTAGGTGTAAAGACGAAACCTGAAAGACGAAACCTGCAACCATAACAGTGTCAGATGCGCAACATACAGGGTATGTAAACTACACCAGACCTTCAATCATTATCTCGCTTACAGACAGATACGAAACCGATTTAGACAGTCTGTGAGAACTACAACTCAGGAAAACTTATATGTCAACTGAGAGTTTCAAAGATTCACAGTCATGTGCAAAAATGTATGACGTCTAGGAACAGGTGTACCGAAATCCTCAACTGCAGCACAACGTCCTATTGAGGATCCAAATCGCCGACATCTTTATCTGCAACACAAAATTCCCTTAAAGAAGTAAGGGGTCATTCGAACGATTATTTCTCACAGCCGCCTGTATATTTCGATATGATAAGGGAGTGAATTGCACGAATTCGTTGAACAGCTGGAGAGCACAATAACATTAAGGCTACAAATAACGGAACTTATCAATAATCCAATAACCTTCAGCGGCCGCGCATAAGGACCACGTGGTTTGAGGCAGCATGTCATGGATTGCGCGGTCGCTCCCGCCGGAGCTTCGAGTCCCCCATACGGTATAGGTGTGTGTGTGTGTGTGTGTGTGTGTGTGTGTGTGTGTGTTGTTCTAAGCGTAAGTTAGTTTCTGTTAGTTTAAATAATGTGTATGTCTAGGTATCGATGACCACAAAAGTTTGGTCCGTTAGGAATTCACACACATTTGAACATTTAACCTTCAGTATTTTCCCAACAGCCTAAACCTAGATACTCACATAACCATCACCCAAAAAGGCACCTGATAACAACCTCCGACTACAGGCCCATTTAAATTCTACCAGTATCATCTAAGACTTCAAAAAACACAGTTCACAATCAGTTTACTAATTACCGTACCACAGACAATCTTCTAGATGGACACCAGCTCGTTTTCTGGAAAAATCGCTGGGAGGCGACTGCTCTCATAAGAGGGTCTGATAACTGAAACAAGCTAATCACGAACAAATGGCGATTTGTTATTTGGACTTCAGCAAAGCTTTTGACAGTGCGGAGTCTGACGTTCTACTTGCTAAACTCACAGCTCAAAATTTTGCTTCAAGTACTGTACAATGGTTCTACTCATACATGACACAATGCTTACAGTGTATGGTGACCGGAACAATAAGTTCGCAATAGATGGATGTAGTATCAGGAGTTCCATTACCATCTTCGTTATATGTTAATGAAGTTTCCTCTATTTCCTTCCTTTTCAAATATTATACAATAATGCCCTTCAGTTGTGATGTGAATTCTGTCTTACTTGCCGTATCAGAGTTGAAACAGAACATATGTTTGAAATTTAGCCCGTCAGAATAACAAGCAAACTTAGTCGCTCAGAGAATCTCTTTAGTCCTTAGTGGCATGCGGCAGAGAAATAATTTTTTCTTCTTTAGCAAATAACTTGGGGACAATTCTGGGCAATAATTTGTGCAGATATAGTGGCTACGTACCAATAAAAAAGAGACCTATTGTTTTCTCAGCCATTGCACTTCCTCTAATTTAGCATTAATCCTTCCAATACTTCCTGAATTGTTCGTGATTAGTGTACTATTACTCAACGTAAATTCCTCTCTGAATCACCACATAACAAAGTGACCTCAAAAATAATTTTTTATGTCAAGAACTCGAATTTGGTACAGTGTCCCTCAAACTATCAGAGAAATGAAATTCCTTTCAAACCTCAATAGACAACTAATCATTCACTTGCCATAACAGTAGCTATCACTAGCGTATACTTGTAGAGAGCTCATGGTCAAATGTACAATGGTCAAATGTGTGAAATCGTAAGGGACCAAACTACTGAGGTCATCGGTCCCTAGACTTACACACTACTTAAAGTAACTTATGCTAAGACCAACACACGTAACCATGCCCGAGGGAGGACTCGAACCTCCGGCGGGAGCGGCAGCGCAATCCGTACATGGCGCCTCAAACCACACAGCCGCTCCGCGCGCCGCAAGCTCAGTGTCGTCAAACCTCCCCCCCCCCCCCCCCCCCCGCCCCCACCGACCGTGCTTTCCCTTCCTCTTGTATGTAACGTACTTTACAGTAATTATTTTCTTTTTTGAGAGCCATTGACACTATAATTTCAGTCTTCCCTCTTTCATTATCCATTTCATTTTTGATGGAACTAAACATGAGTTCATAGCGCTGTACTAATCGATATTATTTTTATTAATATGCTCTTCATTATTATTATTTTTATTACTATTATTATCATTATTAATGTCAATTATTAATAGTGTGGTGGTTTTATAAGATTTCTGCTCGCCTTGTTCCAAGTCTGGTGTAGAAGAGGGTGCGACTAAATCCTTGGATGTACGTATACATTTGTGTATGAGTGTATATTCCACATCTTTTCCTACAGTACTGCACCGATTGGAACCAAACGTGGCACGCACATCACTTACTGTTTCAAAAACAAATGCTGTAGGTGTATGAACCAAGTACCTAAGAAAGTGGTTGGAGAGGGGCGAAAATACAGCATAGCCCCCGACGCGTTGACGCCCTTACTCCAGTCATCTAGTAATTCAGAATGAGAGATTTGCAACAATTTTACACATAATTTCTGACATGAATGCGTGGTGTCTATTCTTTCGGACGTGACCGAAACAGCAGGCTCCAGGCTTTCATGCAATTGATTCGCCTCAATGGGCAACGAATCCACCTTCTTCAGTGTAGATGCACAAATACGCCCGACCTATCGCTGGAATGTTAGAGTAACGACCATGGAGGAAACGGACCCGGACTGCGGATAGGTGGTACTAGGTGGGAGTGGGGGTTGGCCAAAAGGCGTGCGCAGACAGTCCGCGCACTTACCGTAACAGCATTGTCCGCGTGGCGCAGTAGGTTAACGCACTTGCTACGTGAGCAGGAGACTCTTGGTTTGAATCACAAGCCAGCACAATTTTCAATCACCGCCGCTGATTCCAAGCAGCTGACATCACTAGTCCCATCCCTTCCTTCTCCCATCTTCCTCCCACGATCCACCATCAACTGAAATACACTATGTGATCAAAAGTATCCGGACACCTGGCTAAAAATGACTTTCAAGATCGTGGCGCCCTCCATCGGTAATGAAGGAATTCAGTATAGTATTAACCCACCCTTAGCCTTCATATACAAATTCCAGTCTCGCAGGCATACGTTCTACCAGGTGCTGGAAGATTTCTTGTGGAATGGCAGCCCATTCTTCACGGAGTGCTGCACTGTGGAGAGGTATCGACGTCAGTCGGTGAGGCCTGGCACGAAGTTGGCATTCCAAAACATTGTAAGCGTGTTCTCTAGGCTTCAGGTCACGCCTCTGCGCAGGCTAGTCCATTACAGGAATGTTATTGTCATGTAACGACTCCGACACAGGCCGTGCATTATGAACAGTTGCTCGAGCGTTTTGAAAGATTCAGTTACCATCCCCGAATTGCTCTTCAACAGTGGGAAGCAAGAAGGTGCTTCAAAAGTCAATGTTGTGGCCGTGCGGTTCTAGACGCTTCAGTCTGGCCTCGGGCATGGATGTGTGTGATGTCTTTAAGTTAGTTAGGTTTATGTAGTCCTAAGTTCTAGGGGACTGATGACCACAGATGTTAAGTCCCATAGTGCTCAGAGCGATTTCAAAAATCAATGTTGATCTGTGCTGTGACGGTGCCAAACAAAACAACAAGGTGTGCAAGCCCCCTCCTTGGAAAACACGAACACACCATAACACCATCGCCTCCGAAATCTACTGTCGGCATTACACGCGCAGCCAATAGACATTCATCGGGCATTCACCATACCCACACCCTGCCATGCGATCGCCACATTCGTACCATGATTCGTGACTCCACACATCGTTTTTCCACTGTTCAATCGTCCAATGTTTACGCTCCTTACACCAAGAGAGGCGCCGTTTGGCATTTACCGGCGTCGTCTGTGGCTTTTGAGCAGCCGCTCGGCAATGAAATCCTAGTTTTTTCACCTCCTGCCTAACTGCCATAGCAAATTCAGTGGATCCCAAATTTGTTTGGAATTTCTCTGTGATGGTCTGGATATATGTCTGCCTATTACACATTGCGACCCTCTTCAATTGTTGGTGGTCTCTGTCAGTCAACAGACGAGGTCGGCCTGTACGCTTTTGTGCTGTATGTGACCCTTCACGTTTCCACTTCTCTAACACATTGGAAAAAGTGGTCCTAGGGATGAGTAGGAGTGTAGGAATCTCGCTTGCAGACGTATGACACAAGTGACACCCAATCAGCTGACCATGTTCGAAGTCCATGAATTCCGCGGAGTGCCCCCTTCTGCTCTCTCACGAAGTTTAATGACTACTGAGGTCGCTGATATGGAGTACCTGGCAGTAGGTGGCAGCACAATTCACCTAATAGGAAAAACGTATGTTTTAGTGGTGTCCGGATACTTTGATCACATAGTATATAATTTGAAATTCCAACGAAACTTTTTCTCGCTGAAAACCCTACATAATGATGAAAGGAAGAAGTTTGTCGATTATTAGATTTCCGCTGCTCATGCAATGAAATTGCCTCACGAAGCATGAAAATTCAATTTACTATTTCTTTACTACTAACTACACCACATAAAAATGAAACTGCAGTGTAAAAGTCACTAGAAATTCAGGTGAAATTTTTATATAAATGCGTGTGCGGACGCTCGTTAAGTCACGGAAAGAAAGCTCATCCTAAATCCTTACAACTATTTCAACCAGATTTGGTACACATTTTAGCTACAATATGGAGATAGGTATTGCAGGGCTAAGGACCAACAACCTCCTACTATGATTAGGGAGACAGCGTGGAGGGAAAAGAGAGTAAGAGATGGAGGGATAGGAGGAGGAGGAGGAGAAGACAAAGAGACGGTGAAGGAAGAGATGGACAGAGAGGATGGGAAAGAAAGTGATGGAGTAAGAGAATACTAGAATATAATAGTATACTAGAATACATATATACCCAGGCAATACCTAGAACTGAGATAGCAAAAAATAATATCATTTAGGCTGGTACTCTACAGAAACCATAACAGTAAATTATAACGTGATGTTCAACGACTGCTTTGTAGTGTATGTCACGGTATATTATGAGCATTCTCATAATGATTCCACGCCTACTCAACGAAACATGCTGCTTATCTTTGTATCAAATCTCCACCTCTCTCCAACAAACCGCTACTGCTAAGAGTCCCATATGGATGAACAGTACTCAGCTACAGGCTGAAACATAGTTTATTTGTTACCTCCTCCATAGGTAGAATGTACATACTCAGAGTTCTTTTAATGAATTAGTCATGCATCCGCCTTTCTTACGACTGTGTAGTAGTTCCACTTAAAAAGGCTCCATAGGTAGAATGTGCATACTGAGAGTTCTTTTAATGAATTAGTCATGCATCTGCCTTTCTTACGATTGTGTAGTAGTTCCACTTAAAAAGGCTCCATGAGTGTACTTCCATGATATTTAATAGAGGTAACTGCTTGCAATAACCGTTCGACAATCGTGAAATCTTACATCTAATAGAATTTTCGCCTATTAGTGCTTAATACGCATAGACTCTTCGCTTTGAAGGCCATCCGCCAATTTCAGGAAGAAGTGTCGACTCTCATCAGCTCCTCCTGCATTTTGTGACAATGCTAGCATAGTTACGCCTCTCCATGCACTGGTCACATTAATATGATTATCTGTCGGAAGCCTCAATATCCACCTTTTACAGCGCCTGACGCTGCGGGACGAGAGGAAAGGGAGTCAGTGAAGTTCTGCAAGGTACTGACAAGGCCGTGGTGCCATGCCGACATCAATAATCTGACCAGCTGCGAAAGATTTCTGAATTGTATGATTGAGGGACCATGGCGCGAACAGCCCGATGGAAGTGGTCACACAGATTCTAGGCAGCGTTTAAGTCCGGGGAGTCTGGTGTCCAGGGGAGCACGGTAAACTCATTCTGGTGCTCTGCGAACCAAACATGTACACTACGACCTGTGCTACACGTTGTATTGTTCTGATGGTAGATGCCATCATGCCTAGTGAAACTAAACTGAATTTAAGGGGTGACGTGGTCTCCAAAGATAAATGCATACTTGTGTTGATTCATTGTGCCCTCCATAAGGTCAAAATTACTGAGGAAATGCTACGGATACATCCCCCAGCCCATAATGCTCCCGTCTCTGGCGTGAAACTCTTCGAAAACTGTTGCGGACTGCTTGCTTTCAGACTATACGCTAGTGGCCACTTCTTCGGTGGAGCATAAAATGTGGTTCCTCTGAAAAGGAACCTGCTGCCAGTCAGTGGACGTTCAGTTGCTGTAATGACGTGCAAATTGTAGCCTTAATCGCAGATGAACGGTTGTTAGCTTGGGTGCATGAACCAGGCGCTTGATACATGGTTCAAATGGCTCTCAGCTCTATGGGACTTAACTTCTGAGATTATCAGTCCCCTGGAACTTAGAACTACTTAAACCTAACTAACCTAAGGACATCACACACACCAATGCCCGAGGCAGGATTCGAACCTGCTATCGTAGCGGTCGCGCGGTTCCAGACTGTAGCGCCTTGAACCGCTCGGCACTCCAGCCGGCCTTGATACATGGACTCATACGCAGCAACGTTCACTTAATCGTTGCTGAGGAGACGCTGTTACTAGGCGCTTCGTTCATCTGCGTAGTAAGTTGCTCAACAGCACGTATGTTCGCTTGTACATATCTCCGGAGGCCCCGTTCACTCCATGGAGCACCATAGTTGCCTCGTCGCAGGTTTTGGATAGCGCGGTACAGCTTAACCACGGCGGCACGTGAACAGTTTACAAACATAGCCATTTTGGAAATGTTTCCGCCCTTGGAGCGAACTCCAGTCTATGTAACACGTGTATATTGCTGTGTGTGAACTGATTGTCGCCTAACCGAGTCAGACAAATCGCTGTGTTCCCGCACTAAGACAACGTTTGCAGTGTTTTCCGTGTCCCTCGGAGATGTTTTATACAGAGTGCCTCCTTCTAATATACAGGGTGTTACAAAAAGGTACGGACAAACTTTCAGGAAACATTCCTCACACACAAAGAAAGAAAATATGTACCGTGGACATTTGTCCAGAAACGCTTACTTTCCATGTTAGAGCTCATTTTATTACTTCTCTTCGAGTCACATTAATCATGGGAAGGAACACACACAGCGACAGAACGTACCAGCGTGACTTATAACACTTTGTTACAGGAAATGTTCAAAATGTCCTCCGTTAGCGAGGACACATGCATCCACCCTCCGTCGCATGGAATCCCTGATGCGCTGATGCAGCCCTGGAGAATGGCGTATTGTAACACAGCCGTCCACAATACGAGCACGAAGAGTCTCTACATTTGGTACCGGGGTTGCGTAGACTAGAGCTTTCAAATGCCCCCATAAATGAAAGTCAAGAGGGTTGAGGTCAGGAGAGCGTGGAGGACATGGAATAGGTCCGCCTCTACCAATCCATCGGTCACCGAATCTGTTGTTGAGAAGCGTACGAACACTTCGACTGAAATGTGCGGGAGCTCCATCGTGCATGAACCATATGTTGTGTCGTACTTGTAAGGGCACAAGTTCTAGCTCCATTGAGCGTAGGTGGAAAAACATGGGGCCCAATCAAGACATCACCAACAATGCCTGTTCTGTAGAGCAATTAGTCGCATTTCAATACAAGCACCGAAGTCGACATTGCCTTCCTTCAATTGGGCCAAGTGACGGTGAATCGATGAAATACAGTACATACTGACGAAACTAAAATGATCTCTAACATGGAAATTAAGCGGTCCCGGATGCATGTCCACAGAACATCTTTTCTTTATTTTTGTGTCAGGAATGTTTCCTGAAACTTTGGCGGTACCTTTTTGCAACACCCTGTATACCGGTCGACATCTCTAGAGCGGCAAAATTCTACAAATGAAGACTCCAGTAAAGGTTGTAATGTTTGAAGGCGGTCATGGAGATGTTTCCTCGAAATGACCTTTAACCCTTTTTTCAAGGTGAAACCAAGCTGAAGTTCATTTTTGGAAATGATAACTCAAATTTTTTATTCCACATTCGTATTCTACGTGAAAAAATACGCTTTATTTGTGGTGCGCATTTTTTCTCCTTATAAGAAGAAGTTCAATGGTGTTAAGGGAATTCAAGAATTCCACTACCGATGCAAATCCATCACTTCGGGTAAGTTGCATTGAGGTACCTTCTGACAGGTAAGGCCCGATGTACAGAGGTGCCGTCCTGTTGAAACCACATACGTGCTCGTGTGTCTGGGAAGCCATTTTCTAGTAAAGGAAGCACTAGATTCTGGAGAATATGAAGATAGCGCAACCCTTTCAACGTTCCGCAATTTAAAAAAAAACAGGACCTATCACACTATCTCCAACTATGCCCTCCCAGACGTTGGTTGAGCACCGTCCCTGAGATCGATGACCTCGTCGTCAGCTAGGATTTGCTTTAGCCCTGTAGTGTGCGTTATGGAGATTAACTCCTTCCATGTAGTCCAAGTTTGCCTCGTCTGTAAAGAGAGTTCGTGAGGGAAAAAAAGGATAACGACGTATTTGCGTATCAGCCCATCGACAAAAGCCCAGGCGTCTCTCAGGATCCCCAGCCTCAACAGTAAGCGAAACAGGTGGAGCTTAAAGTATCTTAAAACACGATATACCGTTGATCGAGGCAAGGCATGCATTCGTTGAATCTGACGAGTCGAAAGGTGTCGATCTTTAGCGACGATAGCTCGAACTCACAGCGCAATCGCTCCTCTCAGGCCGTCTTTCGTCTCTACCTTTTCAAAGTCCCTCTTTCAGATCGTCTTACCAGAGACCTAATCGTAAACTTCGTGGGATGACGGACATGGGGATAACTTTCGGCATACAACTTTGCGCGGCTGCATAATTGTCGCGACACCCTCGAACGATTTTTATCATTCTCATCATTTCGAAAGGCCTGTAATCAACCATTACGGACAGATTAGAGTCGAAAAATTAAATTTAGCTATTACTTTCACTATTATTGGTTTTCTTAGGTTTTTTCCTTGGACGAAACACCCGGCAAGAGTGGTGCAGGACAGCTGACTTATTACAGCGTACGCGACCCCCTTGTTTACGCATGCACGTTGTTGCTTACGCCACAACGTGAATCCAAAGCACACATTACTCGAGTGCGCTCTTTAAGAAAATTACTTAGGTGCCTAATGGATGTGTGTGTTTCAGGAGGGCACCTTTACATATCTCAATATTGATGTAAATAATGAAATAATGAAACATCCCATGGTAGTCCGTCCTATTCAAATACGAAGAGAAGGCAAAAATGAGACAGGCCCGAGAAAGCCGATTGCGAGTCAAGGTGACTCAAATTTTTCTCTTATGGGCTCCAAACATTCGTTTTAAGTATAATTTTGCTCGTACGGATTGGAAAAAATTTCACTTCGCAGGACTCGTTAGAGTCTCGCGAGAGGAGATTGTTCGGAGTCCCACTGGCGAAATTCATCTGAGTCCGACAAGGTGAAATTCTTATAAATTCATTAACACTCATTTTTTCTATGTCCATATTAGAAAAATTTATGACAGTCACGTCAGACAAGGACACAGCCGCGAAATTTTCAGAGTCTCCAAAGGTAAATTTCTCTGAAGCCCCCAGTCACGATTTCAAATTCCCCGACAATGAAGCATATAATGCAGCCTCAAAGCTCCAACCTTCTCTTCTCTGATTGTGCCGGCACAAGCAGAATGCTGGTATCTGATTCGGCACCGTTCAAGTGGTGCTCATTGAGTTCCACTGATGCCGACGGTATTTGCTTTTAGGTTAATCCCTACTGCAGAATTTCAAGGCCATTTCAAGTTTACGTAAATTTCACCGGTGGACAGAGTTCTGAAGCCATACAATATTTTCACTGAAAATTTTTCCCGATCTCGCTTCGTTCTCAAGATACTGATGACACTCACACAGTGGTTACGGTTACTAGAAGACACACCACAAGTTCGGAAATGGGGCCAAATTTCTAGTAGTTTACAGTCGAGTTGAGACTTTCACACAAAAATGTTTTATTCATATCTTACGGAAACTAACAGTATGACAATAAACAGCCTTTTAAACACTCCGCTAACGGCAATCGAGTAATATACACAAATGCAACTTTTTTTTTAAAAAAATTAAAGAACATCAGTAAACAGGCTACTAAAATAAATACAGAACTTTGTTAATAAAGTACGGTGAGGTAATGAAGCTACCACCGCCATTAAAAAAAAATTAAAGGTCTCATCAAACACGATTACTGGCAATAAAGGAATGGAGGAATTAAAAAAGGTTTTTAATCAAAACTGTCCTGGAATATCATTAGAACATAACAGATATGATGGACCCGTGTAAGGCGTCCACAAATCACCCACTCAGGGATGCTCAGGCTAGGCAGAATATTGACCAATTTAAATATCCCCGTAAACACAACTGCCAGTCTCAGAATGGTCACTTTTAGCCAGCGAAAGCATGTAACAAGATGGCTGACAGAATTAGAGCCAACCTCGTGCAAGGAAACATTACACCACACAGTCCTGAATGAGGGACCACATGATCAACCAACAAGAAGCATGAATTTAGTCATAACCCATGACAAAATAGCGAAACAATGAAGCTGCCAAAATTACACCTACCATCGGACAGTAACGAGAGGAGGAGGAAAGATCACAGTCTTCAATTAAACCGATGCCAGGGACAGGAAACCCGGGCGCCGGAGGCCACAAGGCAGAAGAGACACTGGTTACCCAAACTTATTACTTAATAATTCAAACCTTCCACTAACTTAACTTGGAGTTATGCTCGAACAGGCAGTACACGAACTCCGATAGTAAGGATCCACACATCCTGCCGCAGACGCGTCGCCAGTGTACCCAACACGCCACGATCACGCGACACCACGCTCTGTGACCGGAGTTCACGTCTTCTCTGGATCGTTGACGGGTACTGACCGTTCCTTGTGTTAAGTGTCTCCTTTTTAAACTCCAGTGTTGAAACGGAGGACTTAAGGAAGCTTGTTAACGTCCCACCAAGGCGAAATGAACAGCAACTACTCTTGGGGCGGTTCTATATACAACCAACCCGCGGGGAGCTCTTCCGACAACTCGACCCGCTCGTTACACACAACCGCCATGCATCACGTGGCGACCCGGTACAACCGACCACGCCTGGTCCGCGCTGGCGAGCCACGCTGCCCTCCCGTGTCCACCAGGCTCTCTGAGCGCACAACCCCCTACTTCCACGCCACAACACAAAGTTACCACCGGTCAAAGAGCTCACTTCCTCCATAACAATTTCCCTGAAAGGAAAACGCAGATATCGATTGCAGAGGGAAAAGACAACCAAGCAGCCACTTAACGACAGACAGCATATCAAACAAACATGTCAGGGGAAGAAAAGGAAAAGCAATGCGATTTAAATACAAAGTGTAGCACGAGTCGATACACGGCTCAACTGATAACCTCGGAAAATTACAATGAAGTGCCCCCTGGCAATAAACCATTGGTTTTTCGAAAAAAAAGTTCCCTACAAACAATACGAAGCCTGCTTTTTTCGTAGAATGCGAATATGGAATAAAAAATAGGTGTTATAATTTGCAAAAATGAACTTGACCTTGGTTAGACCTTGAAAACAGGGTTAAAGGCCATTTCGAGGTAACCATTCCATGACGCCCTTCAAACCTTACAGCTTTAACTATAGACTTTCTTTGCATAATTTTGCAGCTTCAGAGATATCGGCCGGTGTAAACTAAAATGGGACACACTGTATACGCTTCACTGCTAGTTCTGCCACCGGCTGCCTGTAAGTGGGTATTGAGAGTCGAAGTCGAATAAGGCGGTGGTCACATCAATGTGGCTAGACCATTTATAACGTCATCGTCTGCGAATAGCTACGTGGATCTTCCGCTAGCTCATTCATGTAACTTGAGAGCAATAATGGTTCTGAGATGAGTATCTGTACTTGTTCTACTTGTATTTTTCCAGTGTAAGACTGTAAGCATTGAAGTCCTTGTATTCAATATAGTTTCGTCATTTTAATGAATTAACTGCTAGTAAGTCACTGTACAGTAAGTAACTGCAATTGTGCAAACGTACGAAGGTTGGTTATTACTAACGTTGCATACTAGGTTTTTATATGTACAGACAGCTGTAAATTTTGATAATGGAGCAGGGACTATCATTTTTATTTGCCATGAAAAATAAGTGAGGCGCTATACAGGGTGTTACAAAAAGGTACGGCCAAACTTTCAGGAAACATTCCTCACACAAAGAACAAAAATATGTAATGTGGACATGCGTCCGGAAACGCTTACTTTCCATGTTGGAGCTCATTTTATTACTTCTCTTCAAATCACATTAATCACGGAATGGAAACACACAGCAACAGAACGTACCAGCGTGACTTCAAACACTTTGTTACAGGAAATGTTCAAAATGTCCTCGGTTAGCGAGGACACGTGCATCCACCCTCCGTCGAATGGAATCCCTGATGCGCTGATGCACCCCTGGAGAATGGCGTATTGTATCACAGCCGTCCACAATACGAGCAAGAAAAGTCTCTACATTTGGTACCGTGGTTGCATAGACAAGAGCTTTCAAATGCCCCCATAAATGGAAGTCAAGAGGGTTGAGGTCAGGAGAGCGTGGAGGCCATGGAATTGGTCCGCCTCTACCAATCCATCGGTCACCGAATCTGTTGTTGAGAAGCGTACAAACACTTCGACTGAAATGTGCAGGAGCTCCATCGTGCATGAACCACACATTGTGTCGTACTTGTATAGGTACATGTTCTAGCAGCACAGGTAGAGTACCCATATGAAATCATGATAACGTGCTCCATTGAGCGTAGGTGGGAGAACATGGAGCCCAGTAAAGATATCACCAACAATGCCTGCCCAAACGTTCACAGAAAATCTGTGTTGATGACGTGATTGCAGAATTGCGTGCGGATCCTCGTCAGCCCACACATGTTGATTGTGAAAATTTACAATTTGATCTCTTTGGAATCAAGCCTCATCCGTAAAGAGAACATCTTCATTGAAATGAGCATTGACACATTGTTGGATGTACCATTCGCAGGAGTGTATACGTGGAGGCCAATCAGCTGCTGATAGAGCCTGCACACGCTGTACATGGCAAGGAAACAACTGGTTCTCCCGTAGCACTCTCCATACAGTGACGTGGTCAACGCTACCTTGTACAGCAGCAACTTCTCTGGCGCTGACATTAGGGTTATCGTCAGCTGCACGAAGAATTGCCTCGTCCATTGCAGGTGTCTGGTTCTAGGTCTCCCCCGGTCGCGAGTCATAGGCTGGATTGTTCCGTGCTCCCTAAGACGCCGATCAATTGCTTCGAACGTCTTCCTGTCGGGACATCTTCGTTCTGGAAATCTGTCTCGATACAAACGTAGCGCGCAACGGCTATTGCCCCGTGCTAATCCATACATGAAATGGGCATCTGCCAACTCCGCATTTGTAAACATTTCACTGACTGCAAAACCACGTTGGTGATAAATACTAACCTGTTGATGATACGTACTGATGTGTTTGATGCTAGTACTGCAGAGCAATGAGTCGTATGTCAACACAAGCACAGAAGTCAACATTACCTTCCTTCAATTGGGCCAACTGGTGGTGAATCGAGGAAGTACAGTACATACTGACGAAACTAAAATGAGCTCTAACATGGAAATTGAGCGTTTCTGGACACATGTCCACATAACATCTTTTCTATATTTGTGTGTGATTAATGTTTCCTGAAAGTTTGGCCGTATCTTTTTGTAACACCCTGTATAAAGATGGTTATGAATTGTCAGGACCTGATATAAGATACGCCTCTGACTGTAGGCGCGCACAGGGATAGCAAACGAGACACTACCGACATCAGCTGTTTTCATATGGAACTGTCTCCAGTGCGAGCCATTAGTCTAGTTAATGTGCAAATTGATGAATGCATTTCATTGCGAAAAAGAGTTATAACGGTACTTTAAGGGCAGGGGTGTCAATTAGCATCATATGAACTAAATCGGGGATAAATAGACGATATGTTGGAAGAATTAAAAAGAGGAAAGTAATCCGAAACTTTAATAACTGCACAGTATTACTAAGAAGCGATATAATGAAAAGTAATAAAAATCAAAATAGCAAAGACCAAGCGGGACCGAAAGATACTGGGGGCGCGCTTGTTTTTTAATACATATAAATGAACATGCAACACATTATTGAGCTCTCTACCTTCAGTTATCGTAATCGGGCTAGTCGATTAAAAAGTGGTACGCGACTGCGAAATTCGTTAAAGAGATTATTTAAAGACTCTTCAAGCATGTTTAAAAAATTAAGTGTGACGAAGTGATAAGAGACGTTTATTGTCGGGTGAAGTGAAAATGATTCCGACAACATAATTCGTACTTTGTGTTATCTGGGAAAAATACTCGTGGGAAACTGTTATGGTTGTGGAACCCACGATTGTACGCAATGGAAAGCTATAGTTTACGTAATTCTTCATTTTATGAAATTGTGAAACGCGTGTGCCCGGAACATTAAGAGAATCTTATCATTGGTCGGTTCCGGGGGTAACTGATACAAACAACGCAGCAGCATAAAAATAGTTCGCTCATTAACTACCAGATATTAATTAACGGGGACCTAAATTCTAAAAACAGTGCATACACCGTTAAATTGAACCCTGCGTGTGAAAGACAATCACATCGAACATTTCGAGAGCGAAGAATAGACAATTAAGTACCGAATTGGGAGCCTGGGTCGTATCGATATTTAGACATTATATGACACGTGTTATTCAGAACACGATATCGACCATCCTAATACTGAAAAGAAGTATAGGATCATCACCTCCCATCCCGATTCATTTTTCATATTTAGTTAGTGAAAAAAAAGTGTTAATAAACAAACTACATTTCAATTTTATCCACGAGTTTGGCTTCATTACGTAGTCATCACTACATGATAAACAATATCTGTGGAAGTTTTATACAACGTATTCTCATAATATTTAGCCAACCAATATCGTGGGAAACCAAAAGTGTAACTGCATGAAATTGTTCTTACAGCGGATGTGTAATCTGTGAGTGCGACGAACTATATTGAGAGACTGAACATTCATTACGTACTTGCATGTTTATCTGCGAAAATGGTCCTTGTTGGTACATCAGCATAGAGTTCGAATAGAATCGCTGGAACATTGCAAACCATTCAGATTAATCGAACATATAAATACGCATAATGCTGGTATCACAAGGATGTGTTCTTTCTCCTCACCCCCGTGGCAGTAATTGAATTAAGAGTCAGCCAGGAATAACATTTTAATCAAATGACGACCATTGAGCTAGCGTCACGAATTTTCAAACATCCACTGCCATGTATGAAGGCTAGTGACACCGCGAGTGCTAACGTCGATCGAGGGGTGTCGTCGTGATCGTATTGAATGACATTGAGCGGTCACAGTATCCACATTCTATGTAACAACTTATCATGTATATAATACCTATGCGTGAACTTATTGTCGCCTAACTAAGCGCTGTTAGTGCAGGTATGTTGCAGTTCGGTGTACTTCTCCTGAAATCTCAAGAACTGTATTTTATTTTGCAATTTTTTTAAAATTCTGATAAATATTTTGTATTTTAGCTTTAATGGTCTTGGCTTGAAAATGAACTTGCTTATTGAAAAGTAGTCGTCCGCTTAACAAAATGTAATCTATGGAACTGCAATAAATAATTTATTATCCAATTTTCTAGTTCTGCTCAAACGTCATGTTGAAAATACGCAATAATGGTTCCATAAAAGTTCCCTCGGGTGTGCCTGAAGCTGTTTGAACATCTGAAGACTCCTGGCCGTTAAGACTCACAAATACTCCTGGAAATGGAAAAAAGAACACATTGACACCGGTGTGTCAGACCCACCATACTTGCTCCGGACACTGCGAGAGGGCTGTACCAGCAATGACCACACACGCACGGCACAGCGGACACACCAGGAACCGCGGTGTTGGCCGTCGAATGGCGCTAGCTGCGCAGCATTTATGCACCGCCGCCGTCAGTGTCAGCCAGTTTGCCGTGGCATACGGAACTCCATCGCAGTCTTTAACACTGGTAGCATGCCGCGACAGCGTGGACGTGAACCGTATGTGCAGTTATCGGACTTTGAGCGAGGGCGTGTAGTTGGCATCCGGGAGGCCGGGTGGACGTACCGCCGAATTGCTCAACACGTGCGGCGTGAGGTCTCCACAGTACATCGATGTTGTCGCCAGTGGTCGGCGGAAGGTGCACGTGCCCGTCGACCTGGGACCGGACCGCAGCGACGCACGGATGCACGCCAAGACCGTAGGATCCTACGCAGTGCCGTAGGGGACCGTACCGCCACTTCCCAGCAAATTAGGGACACTGTTGCTCCTGGGGTATCGGCGAGGACCATTCGCAACCGTCTCCATGAAGCTGGGCTACGGTCCCGCACACCGTTAGGCCGTCTTCCGCTCACGCCCCAACATCGTGCAGCCCGCCTGCAGTGGTGTCGCGACAGGCGTGAATGGAGGGACGAATGGAGACGTGTCGTCTTAAGCCACGAGGGTCGCTTCTGTCTTGGTGCCAATGATGGTCGTATGCGTGTTTGGCGCCGTGCAGGTGAGCGCCACAATCAGGACTGCATACGACTGAGGCACACAGGGCCAACACGCGGCATCATGGTGTGGGGAGCGATCTCCTACACTGGCCGTACACCTCTGGTGATCGTCGAGGGGACACTAAATAATGCACGGTACATCCAAACCGTCATCGAACCCATCGTTCTACCATTCCTAGACCGGCAAGGGAAGTTGCTGTTCCAACAGGACAATGCACGTCCGCATGTATCCTGTGCCAACCAACGTGCTCTAGGAGGTGTAAGTCAACTACGCTGGCCAGCAAGATCTCCGGATCTGTCCCCCATTGAGCATGTTTGGGACTGGATGAAGCGTCGTCTCACGCGGTCTGCACGTCCAGCACGAACGCTGGTCCAACTGAGGCGCCAGATGGAAATGGCATGGCAAGCCGTTCCACAGGACTACATCCAGCATCTCTACGATCGTCTCCATGGGAGAATGGCAGCCTGCATTGCTGCGAAGGGTGGATATACACTGTACTAGTGCCGACATTGTGTATGCTCTGTTGCCTGTGTCTATGTGCCTGTGGTTCTGTCAGTGTGATCATGTGATGTATCTGACCCCAGGAATGTGTCAATAAAGTTTCCCCTTCCTGGGACAATGAATTCACGGTGTTCTTATTTCAATTTCCAGGAGTGTATGATAAAATATTCCGTACGCTCCTTTTTTTCGTTTGGTAACAATGTGGAACAGCGTCGAACATCTGGTAGTCAAACAACACAGAAGTAACCTTGACGTAGTTACTCAGTGCGTTGTGTTTCTCATGGGCGAACGGAACGATCTTTGTTTCACACGATGGTTATTTTCTAATTGTTGCAAAGAATATTTGCACCTCCCAAATCAAGAGAAAAACCAAGCCATGTTTCACTTAAAATGACGATGGAGCTGCTTAAAGTACTCGATGAAAACGGGTTGGATACAGATATCAGCAATGGGTGTGACACTGCTAAATCTACTCTGGTAACAATAATTAAAAAGAGGGCTGGCAAAAGTCGAAGCAGGGCAACGCTATAGTAATTTTAAAGAACTATTTTAGCTGTAGTAAAAACTACTTACTTAAGGGTGTTTTATTTTTTAAGGAATTGTTCTCTTATAGATATAACAAGTCTAAAATCTTATTATTGGGAAGTTGTCAACGTCATACCTTGCAATGTCCTTTACATAGAGAAATTTTCCAGCTATTTAAAAGTTTTTTAAATTGTGTTATGTATATATTTAAAGTTAAAATCTTTCTATTGGGAAGTTGTTAACGTCATACCTGGCAATCTCCTTTTCATAAAGAAAATTGGTCAGCTATTCGAAATTGTTTAACTTAAAAATGCCCGACTTAAAAGTTCATTATTGAGAAGCCTTTTAAAGTAAAAAGATAACCTTAGCAGTGTGTGCTATTTCACCAGCACCTCCTGGCTCCTACTTCCACGATAACGTTTTTCGAATTACATGTGTACTTGAGTTGTTGTTTGTGAACCGCCCTAATTTACGGTTCACAGTTGTTTAGAACATTCGTGTTATGCAGTCATACAACGATTCAAGACATAATAGTGCGGATTCAACGCAACCGAGTATACTATCTCTCACAAGGGATACGGTAGTAAGAGAATTAACCTAATTCAGTTAACTTTTTACTTGTTGACTCTAACAATTCTTGGTTTGGGAAATTTCAGTTATACTCAAACATCAAAAGTCCTAAAGAAAGTTTTATCATTCGTAACTACCGGAATACTTTTTGCTGTTGCGACGAGTGTGCTGAAGGCGAAAAACTATTTCGTATTAACAACTCAAACTTTCTTGAGACCAAAATTTCCGCAACAACGTCTTTAATTTACGGGGACTTTTTAGCTAAAAATCGATTTAATTTACCAAAGTATCACATAAAAAGTGGACACAGCATTTCAGCGTGCTCTTAATATTGGTCATTCTCAGAATGCTGCAAGCCTAAGATCGTTCTCGATACGGAAGGCAAGTTGGCTGAGCTAGAGTAATGATATATCATCAAAGCTGACAATCTGTGGGTGACTCACTACACAGTTGAGTGTTGCCCTTGAAAGGTTTCAATTGAACAAAGATGTATTCGGTCCGTTTGTCCTTTTTGGATATAAGCTCAACTTCGAGACATACGTTTGCGTGTATATAAACTGACACTTCTCTCGTCTATTATAAACGGTCCAATCACATTAAAGTGATCATCGCCTATTTCCGACGCACAATAAAGACTCAAAGGTGGCAGTCGTCGTAGCGCTGAAACAGAGCGATTTATGTGATCGCCATAAGCATATCATAATTAGCTATCCGGCCAACGTGGAAGCATTTCCGAAACGGCTAAGTGTGTAAACCGTTCACTTCCGCCGTGGTTAAAGTATACTATGGGTGGCGAACTGACGCTATACATAAGTGGCGCCGAGTTAACGGTAGAGCACCATGAGCCATAGATGACACGAGTGAACAACGCCTCCGGAGATGTGTACAGTCCAATACCATCAACGACAGAGCAACTGATCACTGAACAGATTTTCCTCAACGACCGTTAAGTGACCGTTGCTGCTTATGCGCACCACCAGCAGGCGCCGGGTTCATGCACCCATGCGGACTGCTGTTCACAGGCGATGAAGGTTGGAGTTAGCTCGCCAATAGCGCAACTCGACGTCTACTGGCTGGCCACAGGTGATCTTTTCACATGAATCACCTCATATGCACCATGTATTAGGTTTCGTGTATTACTTAACGAGCATTTCGCTCTCATTTAAGTATATAGCCGAAAGAGTCAGCTTACACGAATTGTGAAACGAACCCTGTAGTCCAGGACCGCGTGCCACAAAGGGCGCAGATTCACCACGAGATGGGGAAACACACAGGCATCTTTCCAGAATGAGACTTTCACTCTGCAGTGGAGTGTGCGGTGATATGAAACTTTCTGGCAGATTAAAACTGTCTGCCGGGCCGAGACTCGAACTCGGGACCCTTTCCCTTCGCGGGCAAGCGCTCCACCAACTGAGCTACCCAAGCACGACCCACGCCCTGTCCTCACAGCTCTACTTCTGCCGGTACCTCGTCTCCCACCTTCCAAACTTTACAGAAGCTCCTGCGAAGCGACGGGGCGTTAGTCTTGCTTGGGTAGTTTAGTTGGTGGAGCGCTTGCCCGCCTAGGGCAATTGTCCCGAGTTCGAGTCTCGGCCCGGCACACAGTTTTAATCTGCCAGGAAGTTTCACACAGGCGTCTATTGTCTACTGATGCCTAAACGCTGTACTGAGCGAGTGAGACTGACGAGAACCATCGTCATAGGGAAGCCCAGCTGAAGGCGTTTTTGGCCAGGGAGATGTAGCAGTGTTAAATATGGCGGACCTAAGGTTGGCCATAAAGGGAAACATCTACGGAAACCTATTTAATTCTGTAGTAATGCAGCGAATGAAGCTACAGTAATTTTAATCTACCATCCTTCATAAATTTTCGTGGTGATGCTAATAAAACTTGAATATTGGTGATATCTATAACAGTTTAGGTTTTACAGTTAAAGTGAAATTCACAAGTTTTATAACAAAGACGCTGAATGATAAAATCTGAACTCTTTTGTCGATCTTAATGATCGACATTTCGTACAGAAGCGCACCATTAAAATGACAAATGTTGTAAATATCAATTCTGTAACTTTATTGGTTTAAAATTTATAGTAAATTTAAATTATCAGTATTTTCAGTTAAGCATCTGATCATCATCTCCTCCACACAAAACACATTGAACGATGACAGCATGTCACAAATTTAAATTATCAGTATTTTCAGTTAAGCATCTGATCATCATTTCCCCCACACAAAACACTTTGAACAATGGCAGCGCATCACCTTATTGAATCATTAGGTAACAGAATGTTTGTTGTGAAGTTTAGTCCATAACATTTACTTTTGTTTTTTATTTATTTATCGGAAAGCACATTGGTGCAAGGCTACTGGCCGTGACATTCAAAGTTAAGGAGGAAGTTGTATTGGTTTCATGTAAAAGAATTTAACGTTTTTTTATGTAATGGATATTATTGTTGCTTTATTTATAAAGTGTAGGTGGTCAAGCTTCAATTATTTAAATATGTTTAAATGTAAAATGATGTAGAATAGGATCTAGCCAATCAGATGGACGGCTTCAGGAAAGGGAACTGCACTAGTCAGTTGAGCCAAGATGTTTGGTGCGTGGGGAAAGCGGCTGGAGACGGTCAGAGGAACAGTTCTGATCTAAACACCAAAGAGTACAGTTCGGACTGAGACGCGGAAGCGGGCAGTCAGTGTTTAGGCAGTTAGGAAGTGAAACGACTTAGAAAATATCGCGTTGTGTGGTATCACCGGACTTATTGTCTGAGCGGTGAGAACTCTATAACTTTTAGTGTAAATATCGAGTTGCAGTTTGTTTCGCGATGAGATTGTGAATGATCGAACTGTGTGAAATGGACAGGCGCTCTAGTTTAGTAGTCATTCTAAATGCGACCACTTTCGCTATAAGTTCTCCTTCTGAATAAATATTATTCTAATCAAATCGCAAATTGTGACCTACGTCATTTACCGGTCTTTAATTTAGTTCCCGATCTTATTATTACTGTTATTAAATGTTACATTAATTTTGTTTCACACATTTTCGCAAACTAGAGACAATTTAGCCAAAGAGTCACAAGTGTCTAATTTAGGGCGTGTAATGCGACACGTGCTGGTCAACCCCTACACGAGTTTGAGCAAAGACATTTCGACGAAGAGGAACGGCTTGTGCGCCCGAACATCTATGGGATGTTAGCTCGCTGTATGGTGTTGCGACGACAATTGGGTCTGGCAAGGAGCAGCAGCTTCATAGTCTGGGGTACGTTTCCGTGACATTACTTTGGTGATCTAGTTATTCTGGAAGACACAATGTATCAACATAAGTGAGCACCTACCCTCGGAGACCATGTAACCCCCAAATGTAGTTTAGTTTTACTCGTCATAATGTGATGTACCAGCAGAAGAATTTAACGTGTCTCACAGCTCGTAGTGTACATACTCGTTTCGAAAAGCATTCAGAATTGCGTTTATACACTCCTCTGGCCAGCAAAATCTAGAATTTGTGGAACCATCTCGATCGGGCTGTTCAGGCTATGGATCCTCTATCGTCAAACATAGCACAGCTGGCTGCCCACGGTACTGGGGTCTCATGACTCCACATCCCTGTCAGCACTTTCCAGAATTTCGTTCGCTTTCTCCCTGCATGTCTGCGGTCCAAAATGTAGTTATTCACTCTTTTGGCAGATGATCACATTAACGTGACTGTATCGTGTATTTGTAATGTCTGAGGAAAAGAAAGAACGCAGCTGTCAGTCTATATAGTTCGAGGCGACGGTATCAGCCATGTATGCGACAGGGGCATGGAATGAAAGCTGAGGTCCTGAAATATGCGCAGCTTAGAGCCGCCTCATGTGTTTTCAACTGTAAGCCTGCAGTTTGGAAAAATAGCTATACCTGAGGCAAGCATCACCCAGATCCTTGTGAATGTCATGGAGTTTACTATCATGGGCTTCATGAAGCATGACCTCAACGTAGTTTTTCCGCCCATAATATCTTAGGTGCAACAGTGGGATAGACTGTGCCAACTGTTTTGTAATAACATCCCATCATGTTTCAGCCAGGATTAGGACCTTCCGTGAACATAGCTCAATGAATGTTTAAATGCTTCTCAAATTTTTTTTGTTATTTTCATCTTGTAATTTTTTATGTTCTATTTTGTTTTTACCTTTTTCTTCTTTCTATACCATTACTGCAGCAAACGATTAAACTTCCTGCCTAGCGAATTTTTAATTACTCATGCAACTGTTTACGAGGAAGGCAGATTTTAAACATCTTAAATTTCCCAAGTGTTTATGCAGAGCGAATCTGAACTCCACCGACGAACGTTAACAGGTGGTAGTAAGGGCCACAACAAGTAAGAAACGTCTAACAGACATTTGCTGTTGTATGCATACGTTAAGGGCTTTAAGCAATTGTGCAATAGAAGAGATTTGTTTCACAGTAGCGAAGATGAAAAAGTTCTCACAGCTCTTAAGGTATGCATTTTAGTGGGCATGTTTATCAAACAGTTTCTTGCCTTCAGGATAAGAGATGTCTCATAGTAGCAAAAATAGAAAAGTTTGCATAGTTCTTAAGGTATACTGTTTTCAGCTTTCGTTTACTAGACAGATTTTGAACTCGTGTTTACTAGACAGTTTTTTCTTGGTTTCATCCATACTACCACCACTAAAAGTAAGTCAATGGAGTTCTGCTTCAGCTTTTATATTCTTATATTGTCGGCTAGAAGAGAGAGACAACAAATTGCGTCTGAGACAGTCCACAATTCATCCACGGCGTATCTTCTCCCAACCACGCAGACGGGATGGGGTCCTCCTTGCTCGAGTCTTCTCATACGTAGCTCCTTCCTCCTACGAAAGAGCCCTCCACTGTACGGAGCTTTCGGGGTGCAGATCACTATGCGCCACATGTTGGTACACCGTGTTTTATATTCAGACAAAAGGGCAACAACTCATTTGCCAACTTATTAGCCCTCTATTTTAAATAACAATGACACGAATGTGGTACTTCTTTTTAGATTTTTCTGCAATGCTCGACTTGTTCCCTAAAATTATAGGCCGATAATTTCATTGTGTTTTCAAGAATGGCTGCCTTATCCGTGCTTTTTGAAATGATCAGCCAGCCATGTATTCCTGCGAATCTACATATTTTAGTTTTTCCCATGTCTTACTTGTGTTATAATTGACAATTTTAGAACTTTGACCAGTTTAACGCAATCTTACATAGTGTGAGTTAGTGACTGTGCGCTTGAACGTAAGCGAAACACTGTGTGAGAGAGGGTGCGACTTTTTCTTGGATTCTATAATAAACACGTTCCTTTCTGCTAACCTCTGCATGGGCGCTGATAACTTCGTCGCTTAGCATCTCTGACGCACAAATTCGCGAATACTAATTCGCGCATACGCACACAAATACACGCCCACACACACACTCTCACACACACAAACACAAACACACACACACACTATCACACACACAAACACAAACACACACACACACACACACACACACACACACACACACACACACACACACACACGAACTCGAACACAAAGACCGAACCTTTTTTGAAGATCTATGTATCTTTCTTCTTTTTTGAACAAGTAGGCCAAGGGGATCTTTTTCTTTTCATTTCAAATATAGCTTTTACTGCTTCCGCGTTCAGCTTATTTATCACAAAGTACAATTTCTGATGTTTATGGTTTATTGAGCAGTTTTGTGAACCAAACGTCGACAGGTTTGTGTCTCTGGTTAAAAGCACTCCACATTTCATTGGCACCCTAAGATTTTCGATCCATTGACTGACACATAGTCTGCAAATTTCATGACTCTCTCTCCACCGGGCATTTCATCCAGTATTACCATTCACGCCATGAACCATGGACCTTGCAACCACAACGGAGGATGTATCTGTTGAGAGGCCAGACAAACGTGTGGTTCCTGAAGAGGGGCAGCAGCATTTTCAGTAGTTGCAAGGGCAACAGTTTGGATGATTGACGGATCTGGCCTTGTAACACTAACCAAGACGGCCTTGCTGTGCTGGTACTGCGAACGGCTGAAAGCAAGCGGAAACTACAGCCGTAATTTTTCCCGAGGGCATGCAGCTTTACTGTATGATTAAATGATGATGGCGACCTCTTGGGTAAAATATTCCGGAGATAAAATAGTCCCCCATTCGGATATCCAGGCGGGGACTACTCAAGAGGATGCCATTATCAGGAGAAACAAAACTGGCGTTCTACGGATCGGGGCGTGGAATGTCAGATCCCTTAATCGGACAGGTAGGTTAGAAAATTTAAAAAGGAAATGGGTAGGTTAAAGTTAGATTTAGTGGGAATTAGTGAAGTTCGGTGGCAGGAGGAACAAGACTTCAGGTCAGGTGACTACAGGGTTATAAACACAAAATCAAATGGGGGTAATGCAGGAGTAGGTTTAATAATGAATAGGAAAATAGGAATGCGGGTAAGCTACTACAAACAGCATAGTGAACGCATTATTGTGGCCAAGATAGATACGAAGCCCACACCTACTACGGTAGTACAAGTTTATATGCCAACTAGCTCTGCAGATGATGAAGAAATTGAAGAAATGTACGATGAAATAAAAGAAATTATTCAGATAGTGAAGGGAGACCAAAATTTAATAGTAATGGGTGACTGGAATTCGAGTGTAGGAAAAGGGAGAGAAGG
Organism: Schistocerca gregaria; assembly: GCF_023897955.1. Taxonomy (NCBI): domain Eukaryota; kingdom Metazoa; phylum Arthropoda; class Insecta; order Orthoptera; family Acrididae; genus Schistocerca; species Schistocerca gregaria. The sequence goes on from NC_064922.1 coordinate 760,670,143, forward strand.
AAACATAGTAGGTGAATATGGATTGGGGCTAAGAAATGAAAGAGGTAGCCGCCTAGTAGAATTTTGCACAGAGCACAACTTAATCATAGCTAACACTTGGTTTAAGAATCATGAAAGAAGGTTGTATACGTGGAAGAACCCTGGAGATACTAAAAGGTATCAGATAGATTATATAATGGTAAGACAGAGATTTAGGAACCAGGTCTTAAGTTGTAAGACATTTCCAGGGGCAGATGTGGACTCTGACCACACAATCTATTGGTTATGACCTGTAGATTAAAACTGAAGAAACTGCAAAAATGTGGGAAATTAAGGAGATGGGACCTGGATAAACTGAAAGAACCAGAGGTTGTACAGAGTTTCAGAGAGAGCATAAGGGAACAATTGACAGGAATAGGGGAAAGAAATACAGTAGAAGAAGAATGGGTAGCTCTGAGGGATGTAGTAGTGAAGGCAGCAGAGGATAAAGTAGGTACAAAGACGAGGGCTGCTAGAAATCCTTGGGTAACAGAAGAAATATTGCATTTAATTGATGAAAGGAGAAAATATAAAAATGCAGTAAATGAAGCAGGCAAAAAGGAATACAAACGTCTCAAAAATGATATTGACAAGAAGTGCAAAATGGCTAAGCAGGGATGGCTAGAGGACAAATGTAGGGATGTGGAGGCTTATCTCACTAGGGTTAAGATAGATACTGCCTACAGGAAAATTAAAGAGACCTTCGGAGATAAGAGAACAACTTGCATGAACATCAAGAGCTCAGATGGAAACCCAGTTCTAAGCAAAGAAGGGAAGCAGAAATGTCGAAGGAGTATATAGAGGGTCTATACAAGGGCGATGTACTTGAGGACAATATTATGGAAATGGAAGAGGATGTAGATGAAGACGAAATGGGTGATACGATACTGCGTGAAGAGTTTGACAGAGCACTGAAAGACCTGAGTCGAAACAAGGCCCCCGGAGTAGACAACATTCCATTAGAAATACTGACGGCCTTGGGACAACCAGTCCTGACAAAACTCTACCAGCTGGTGAGCAAGATGTATAAGACAGGCGAAATACCCTCAGACTTCAAGAAGAATATAATAATTCCAATCCCAAAGAAAGCAGGTGCTGACAGATGTGAAAATTACCGAACTATCAGTTTAATAAGCCTCGGCTGCAAAATACTAACGCGAATTCTTTACAGACGAATGGAAAAACTGGTAGATGCAGACCTCGGGGAGGATCAGTTTGGATTCCGTCGAAATGTTGGAACACGTGAGGCAATACTGACCTTACGACTTATCTTAGAAGAAAGATTAAGAAAAGGCAAACCTTGACAATGTTGACTGGAATACTCTTTTTCAAATTCTAAAGGTGGCTGGGGTAAAATACAGGGAGCGAAAGGCTATTTATAATTTGTACAGAAACCAGATGGCAGTCATAAGAGTCGAGGGGCATGAAAGGGAAGCAGTGGTTGGGAAAGGAGTGAGACAGGGTTGTAGCCTCTCCCCGATGTTATTCAATCTGTATATTGAGCAAGCAGTAAAGGAAACAAAAGAAAAATTTGGAGTAGGTATTAAAATTCATGGAGACGAAGTAAAGACTTTGAGGTTCGCCGATGACATTGTAATTCTGTCAGAGACAGTAAAAGACTTGGAAGAGCAGTTGAACGGAATGGACAGTGTCTTGAAAGGAGGATATAAGATGAACATTAACAAAAGAAAAACGAGGATAATGGAATGTAGTCAAATTAAATCGGGTGATGCTGAGGGAATTAGATTAGGAAATGAGACACTTAAAGTAGTAAAGGAGTTATTTAGGAAGTAAAATAACTGATGATGGTCGAAGTAGAGAGGATATAAAATGTAGACTTGCAATGGCAAGGAAAGCGTTTCTGAAGAAGAGAAATTTGTTAACATCGAATATAGATTTATGTATCAGGAAGCATCAAGGGATCACAAATTTAGCATTGGAGGGCAGCGTGGAGGGTAAAAATCGTAGAGGGAGACCGAGAGATGAGTACACTAAGCAGATTCAGAAGGATGTAGGTTGCAGTAGGTACTGGGAGATGAAGCAGCTTGCACAGGATAGAGTAGCATGGAGAGCTGCATCAAACCAGTCTCAGGACTGAAGACAACAACAACAACAACAACAACAACAACATGCTGTTTGTAGTAGCTTACCCGGATTCCTATTTCCCTATTCATTATTAAACCTACTCCAGCATTACCCCTATTTGATTTTGTGTTTATAACCCTGTAGTCACCTGACCAGAAGTCTTGTTCCTCCTGCCACCGAACTTCACTAATTCCCACTATATCTAACTTTAACCTATCCATTTCCCTTTTTAAATTTTCTAACCTACCTGCCCGATTGCCCGATTTAGGGATCTGACATTCCACGCTCCGATCCGTAGAACGCCAGTTTTCTTTCTCCTGATAACGACATCCTCCTGAGTAGTCCCCGCCCGGAGATCCGAATGGGGGACTATTTTACCTCCGGAATATTTTACCCAAGAGGATGCCATCATCATTTAATCATACAGTAAAGCTGCATGTCCTCGGGAAAAATTACGGCTGTAGTTTCCCCTTGCTTTCAGCCGTTCGCAGTACCAGCACAGCAAGGCCGTTTTGGTTAATGTTGCAAGGCCAGATCAGTCAATCAGCCAGACTGTTGCCCCTGCAACTACTGAAAAGGCTGCTGCCCCTCTTCAGGAACCACACGTTTGTCTGGCCCTTCAACAGACACCCCTCCGTTGTGGTTGCACCTGCGGTACGGCCATCTGTATCGCTGAGGCACGCAAGCCTCCCCACCAACGGCAAGGTCCATGGTTCATGGGGGGGAGGATAGTGAACGGATTATTGTGGCCAAGATAGATACGAAGCTCACACTTACTACAGTAGTACAAGTTTATATGCCATCTAGCTCTGCAGATGGAAAGAAATTGAAGAAATGTATGATAAAATGAAAGAAATTGTTGAGATAGTGAAGGGTGACTAAAATTTAATAGTCATGGGTGACTGGAATTCGATAGTAGGAAGAGGGAGAGAAGGAAACATAGTAGGTGATTATGGATTGGGGCGAAGAAATGAAAGAGGAAGCCGCCTGTTAGAATTTTGCACAGAGCACAACTTAATCATAGCTAACACCTGGTTCAAGAATCATAAAAGAAGGCTGTATACATGGAAGAAGCCTGGAGATACTGACAGGTTTCAGATAGATTATATAATGGTAAGACAGAGATTTAGGAACCAGGTTTAAAATGGTAAGACATTTCCAGGGGCAGATGTGGACCCTGACCACAATCTGTTTGTTATGACCTGTAGATTAAAACTGAAGAAACTGCAAGAAGGTGGGAATTTAAGGATATGGGATCTGGATAAGCTGAAAGAACCAGAGGTTGTACAGGGTTTCAAGGAAAGCATAAGGGAACAATCGACAAGAATGGGAGAAAGAAATACAGTAGAAGAAGAATGGGTAGCTTTGAGGGATGAAGTAGTGAAGGCAGCAGAGGATCAAGTAGGTAAAAAGACGAAGACTAGTAGAAATCCCTGGGTAACAGAAGAAATTTTGAATTTAGTTGATGAAAGGAGAAAATATAAAAATGCAGTAAATGAAGCAGGCAAAAAGGAATACAAACGTCTCAAAAATGATATTGACAAGAAGTGCAAAATGGCTAAGCAGGGATGGCTAGAGGACAAATGTAAGGATGTGGAGGCTTATCTCACTAGGGTTAAGATAGATACTGCCTACAGGAAAATTAAAGAGACCTTCGGAGATAAGAGAACAACTTGCATGAACATCAAGAGCTCAGATGGAAACCCAGTTCTAAGCAAAGAAGGGAAGCAGAAATGTCGAAGGAGTATATAGAGGGTCTATACAAGGGCGATGTACTTGAGGACAATATTATGAAAATGGAAGAGGATATAGATGAAGATGAAATGGGCGATACGATACTGCGTGAAGAGTTTGACAGAGCACTGAAGGACCTGAGTGGAAACAAAGCCCCCGGAGTAGACTACATTCCATTGGAACTACTGACGCCCTTGGGAGAGCAAGTCTTGACAAAACTCTACCATCTGGTGAGCAAGATGTATGAAACAGGCGAAATACCCTCAGACTTCAAGAAGAATATAATAATTCCAATCCCAAAGAGGGCTGGTGCTGACAGATGTAAAAATTACCGAACTATCAGTTTAATAAGTCACAGCTGCAGAATACTAACGCGAATTCTTTGCAGACGAATGTAAAAACTAGTAGAAGCCGACGTTGGGGAAGATCAGTCTGGATTCCGTAGAAATGTTGGAACACGTGAGGCAATACTGACCCTACGACTTATCTTAGAAGCTAGATTAAGGAAGGGCAAAACTACGTTTCTAGCATTTGTAGACATAGAGAAAGCTTTTGAGAATGTTGACTGGAATACTCTCTTTCTAATTCTGAAAGTGTCAGGGGGAAAATACAGGGATCGAAAGGCTATTTACAATTGGTACGGAAACCAGATGGCAGTTATAAGATTCGAGGGACATGAAAGGGAAGCAGTGGTTCGGAAGGGAGTGAGACAAGGGTGTAGTTTCTCCCCGATGTTATTCAATCTCTACATTGAGCATGCAGTGAAGGAAACAAAAGAAAAATTCGGAGTACATACTAAAATCCATGGAGAACAAATGAAAATTTTTAGGTTCGCCGATGGCACTGTAATTCTGTCAGAGACAGCAACGGACTTTGGAGAGCAGTTGAACGAAATGGATAGTGTCTTGAAAGGAGGATATAAGATGAACATCAACAAAGCAAAATGAGAATAATGGAATGTAGTCGAATTAAGTCGAGTGATGCTGAGGGAATTAGATAAGGAAATGAGACACTTAAAGTAGAAAAGGAGTTTTGCTATTTGGGGAGCAAAATAACTGATGATAGTCGAAGTAGAGAGGATATAAAATGTAGACATGCAATGCCAAGGAATGCGTTTCTGAAGAAGAGAAATTTGTTGACATCGAGTATAGATTTAAGTGTTAGGAAGTCGTTTCTGAAAGTATTTGTATTGAGTGTAGCCATGTAAGGAAGTGAAACATGGACGATAAATAGTTTGGACAAGAAGAGAATAGCTTTTGAAATGTGGTGCTACAGAAGAATGCCGAAGATCAGATGGGTAGATCACATAACTAAAGAGGAAGTATTGAATAGGATTGGGGAGAAGAGAAGTTTGTGGCACAACTTGACTAGAAGAAGGGATCAGTTGGTAGGACATGTTCTGAGACATCAAGGGATCACCAATTTAGTATTGAAGGGCAGCTTGGAGGGTAAGAATCGAAGAGGGAGACCAAGAGATGAATACACTAAACAGATTCAGAAGGATGTAGGTTGCAGTAGGTACTGGGAGATGAAGAAGCTTGCACAGGATAGAGTAGCATGGAGAGCTGCATCAAACCAGTCTCTGGACTGAACACCACAACAACAAAACTCTTTAAAAAATGCACAATCCCACAGTGTGTGGTTGAGAAACCGTACCGGAATGCTAGAAGTACCCGATGGTAATTGCCCAATGGATTAGGTATCTCAGAAATGGCACTAACATGAAATCATAACTTCTTTAAATCCTGCTAAATGACTATTTTCACTCAGACAACAAGCAATAATAATAATAATGATAACAGTAATAATAATAATAATAATAATAATAAATTGAAGGGAACTGCGAGATGCTCCAAACGGCATACAAAAACCATTAAACGGATTTTTTATTATATTAAAAACAGTAACAGCATACGACTCAGTGACATGACTGTCCTAAACCGTGATTCAAAAAAGGTATGAAGCTGTTAAGAGGAAGACTACGGTATCGTAGTTGCACATTCGAACACTAATACGAGTGAAACCCATTAAACGTTTTAGTTACTCCTGTGGTTGATTGAGTGAGAAATGAAAACGATACTATCACTGTGCCGGCGCTCACTGGTAATGCGTCAACGGTACGTCCCCATTTCAAATTTCAACGCCCACCAGTCGTATGAGCATATTCTCACCAATCTGCTGTGGCGTTGAGTCATCTGTGCAAGGTCGCAGTGAAGAACCAGAATCTCGCTAGTCAGAGATTGGACGCCATGTAAGACCAGCGACATTTCACCTTCCACATCCAAACCCGTAGTGTCTATTTTCAGGTGTGCCTGCTTTCGGCTCTGCTATTTGCACAACGCCGGCCGCAATATCAGTCATTAAAAATGTTACTTCTTTCCGCCCAAAAGCGTGAGGGCAGCAAATTCCCACAACAGAATGTCTCCAGACGCGGGTCAATCAGAGCACATCAACCTCGCCAGTTTCTCTATAAATTCCCTTCAGTCGTCAGTAGGCGATGAGCGAATTAGAGCATTGATTATACAGTTCTAAATTTCCAGAACCTAAACCAATGTGATGCGAATTCCGCAAGACTTCTCCTCCCACCATGCAGGCCCAGACATTTCAAGGCTTGTGATTTCTTACCGTAAATTATTAAATGGCAGCCAGCACTTGCGACTACCGCCCACAGCCTTCTACAGAGCCAAACCGTGACGAATACACCGAACCCCGTCTTAGCTTGATTGACAGGGGAGTTCCACGAGTCTCCCCATGTGGCTCCTCGACAAGTGTAAACCGGAAAAAAGGCTCTGAATGCCGTTTGGTCTCCCCTGTCCCTCTCAGAACTAACTGTGATCTGAGCGGTTCTCACACGTTTTTACAATGTAAACTATAAGCCTTGACTGACAACCGTCCGCAGCCCGTGGGCGTGCGGTAGCGTTCTCGCATCCCACGCCCTGGTTCCCGGGTTTGATTCCCGATGGGGTCAGGGATTTTCACTGCCTCGTGATGACTGGGCGTTGTGTGCTGTTCTTAGGTTGGTTCGGTTTAAGTAGTTCTAAGTTCTGGGGAACTGATGAGCATAGATGTTAAGTCCCATAATGCTCAGAGCCGTTTGAACTATTTGACTGACAACCACTGCAGTTTTATAATATATATTCCCCAGCATTAAATAACGTTGATGAGACTTTTAGCATGATGAAACTAAAGTGTCCCGCCTATCACCAGTCTTGACAAGAGGCAGATGAATTTAGCATATAAATGGAGGGAGGCAGACAGATGACTTGTAATTTTTCTAAAAACGGAAAACATGTACTGTATTTTCTTCGTGGACTCTTTTCCTGCAGTTGCGCGTTTGTTTCTTAATCTGCACATCTGCTTCATTAGGCTGGCAAAAACGTTGCTTTGTAGAGATGACTTTGCCACTTGCTACTTTTAAACGACTTGAGAGCTTATTCCAGCCTTCTGCCTAGTTTTATTCGGGCCGCCACGAATTCCTCTTCTGTGCTAGTGCGAAGAAATGCGAATGGAAAGGTTGTTGGAAAAACTGAATCAAAATGCAGAAGGGTAAAAACAGTCTTCTGTGAAATTAAAAGCAAAGGAGTCAACATTAACAAGGGGACCTCAGGAACTTCCTCTAACGAATCTGATTCATATCATCATTGTGTGTAGGGCATGGCTGGGATATCAACATATGTAGACAGGAAGACGCATATCACAACAGTTTTCAAGAAATTCGACTTAGAAAATTTTAGGCTTGCGTTCAATTTTCTTATGCTCGCTAGTACTCGTAGTTAAGGCATCGGTAGCTGAAAGAGTAAGCACTGTCACAATCACGAGGTATGTAGTTCGAATCTCGCGGTTCGTACAACGTTTTCCTTAGTATGCACGCAAATACAGAAATTCTGCGATGACATCTTCGAAGTCTGGCTACCTCGCAACAGCATTTTACAGAAATTTTCCAACTGACGTCTTGAAGCCACACGCGAGAGAAGCTAAAATTTCTTTTGCTGCTTGATTCAAGGGCAGGACAAAAGAAATCGTGTTTGCGTGACGAAACTTTCAAGTTGGAGAGGGCCTGCCAGGGTGAGGTATTAGAAAAATTCCTCCATAATGTGCATCGTTAGTGCAGTTTGACGACAAGTATTTTCACACGCAGCTGAACAGACTTACAAAACGATTACAAAATGCTCGTACAGCACCGAACAAAATAGAGAGATAACTTCTACAGTGGATTGCATGAAAATTCAATCAGTCGTTCAACATTAATTGTCTGTATCAATATTTGATAATACGCTCTGATATGCTAGGTACGGCGTGAAATTAAATGATGGCGGAGAACCGATTACGAATGTAAATCAGGTTTGTTGTGTAATATACACGTAGAATAAAACTATGAACAGGTAAAAATTCTGAATTCATTATACGACTATATTATGTACGACGCAATAGTTACTGCTGTACATATTTCTATAATCAGTGTAGTACTGATTCGTGCAGAGCTACATGGGTTATAAATTTCACTTGTCATGCTTGTAGAAACAATAATATATACACAGTGACTGCATTGATTTGACTGAGTGTTCTTCTTTCCAAAAACAGTGAAAAGACACAACCATCAATGTCTTCTTTTCTATTTAAAGCTCAGTTTTAAGAAATACACACTTCGAAAAATGTTTTGCATCACCTCGTTTCCCAGAGTTACGAAATCTGTACAGAAAATTGGAATAAAGATCACACCATTTCCGCCCTTTTTATTGCTCATGAAAACCACACACTTCATGTTGTACCACCATACAGCGAGACATTCAGAGGCGGTGGTCGAGATTGCTGTACACACTGGTACGTCTAATACTCAGTAGCACGACCTCTTGCACTGATGCATGCTTGTATTAGTCGCGGCATACTGTACACAAGATCATCAAGGCACTGTTGGCCCAAATTTTCCCACACCTCAACGGCGATTCGGCGTAGATAACTCAGAGTGGTTGGTGGGTCACGTCGTTTATGAACAGCTCTTTTCAGTATATCCCTGGCACGTTCTGTAGGATTCATGTCTGGAGAACATGCTGGCCACTCTAGTCGAGCAATGAAGTTATCCTGAAGGAAGTCATTCACAAGATGTGCACGATGTGGGAGCGAATTCTCACCCATGAAGATGAACTCACCGCCAGTATGCTACCGATATGGTTGCACTATCGGTCGGAGGATGGCATTCACGTATCGTACAGCAGTTATGGCGCCTTCCATGACCACCAGTGGCGTACGTCGGCCCCACATAATGCCACCCCAAAACAGCACAGAGCGTCTACCTTGCTGCACACGCTGATAAGTGTGTCTTGGGCGTTCAGCCTGATAGGGTTGCCTACAAACACGTCTCCGACTATTGTCTGGTTGAAGGCATATACCACACTCATCGGAAGAGACCGTGAAGCCAGTCCTGAGCGATCCTTTCGGCATGTTGTTAGGCCTATCTGTACCGCACTGCACGGTGTCGTGGTTGCAAAGACGGGCCTCGCCACGGACCTCGGGAGTGAATTTGAGATTCCTACAGCCTATTGCGCATAGTTTTAGTCGTAACACGACGTCATGTGGCTGCGTGGAAAGCATTATTAAACATGTTGGCGTTGCTATCTTGGTTCCTCCGAGTCATAATCCATAGGTAGCTGTCATCCAAGGCAGTAGCAGCCCTTGGGCGGCCTGAGAAAGGCATGTCATCGACAGTTCCTGTCTCTATGTATCTCCTCCACGTCCAAACAACATCGCTTTGGTTCACTCCGAGACGCCTGGACACTTCCCCTGTCGAGAGCCCTTTCTGGCATAGAGTAACAATTCGAAAACTATCGAACCGGCGTGTTGACCGTCTAGGCATGGTTGAATACAGACCACACGAGCCGTGTACCTCCTTCCTTGTGGAATCACTGGATCTAGTTGGCTGTCGGACCCCCTCATGTGTGGTTGTCTACGTCTTATGGAGGGGGGGGGGGGTGTTAGTGACATCTCTAAACAGTAAAAGGGACTGTGTCTGTGATAGAATATCTAAAAAATGGTTCAAATGGCTCTGAGCACTATGGGACTTAACATCTGAGGTCATCAGTCCCTAGAACTTAGAAGTACTTAAACCTAACTAACCTAACGACATCACAGACATCCATGCCCCAGGCAGGATTCGTACCAGCGAGCGTAGCGGTCGCGCGGGTCCAGATTGAAGCGCCTAAAAGCGCTCGGTCACAGCGGTCGGCTACAATATCTACAGTCAACGTGTATCTTCAGGAGTTCTACGAACCGGGATGGTGCAAAATTTCTTTTGATGTGTGTATTATTAAGCTCTAAATGCCATATTATAAAGAATTTAGACATGCTTCAAAATTTTAAAATGATTGTAAAAGATGAAAATTATCAAATTTTAACCAATTACAACTGACCAGCGCGATGTCGGATTGAGGAACAAGCCCTTTGGTGGCACGACGGACCTCAGGTGAAGCTCTTGGGTCTCAGTCCCCGGTGACAAGGAGCCTAGCAAGAATAAGTTGAGCGCTACAACATATGATCAAACACGCTCTTAAACAGTAAAATGGTAAAACAAAACTAATGCCTTTAATCCAGCTCTAAAAGAGAGTAACGAAGAATCAAAGCTTATTTATAGTTTAAATATGAAACAACTTTATAATCTTGAAAAATGCAAACGCCACTCTCAAAACTATTATCCACAATTGAAAACGTACCTTGACCCATACTGGTCATATGAATGGTTCTTCATTGGCTTAATGATCACATCAGTGGTGTTGAAGTACTACAGTTGACCTCCTGGAGATCCTAGTTTCACATATAATTTAACAAATGCTAGCACCATTTGAGAATCATACAAAATATTTCGTTTATTCTGCTAAGGAGTAGCTTGTGCTGTTAAGGAGGAAGACACTGGTTGCAAGAACCAAGACACGGCCAGTGATTCAAATGGATAAGGTTTCTTCAACAAAGCGGCAAGACGAAGTCTAAACTTAAATTTGAGCACAGCCCGCAAAGCCTTACAAGCTAATTCATAAGAAAAAAAGTTTGTACTTTTACTTGACATCTGGTACTCGAAGCAAAAAGAAAAAGAAAAAGAAAAAGAAAACACCAGTAAGACAGTGGGCAGCAATATAACAATAGAACAATCGATCGCCCCTGGTTTTTTCAGAGAGTTGAACCCTTCTAGGCTAACTGGATGGAAGTGCAATAACTTTGTCATCATTGTCAACTGCAAGACCGAATGACATCTGGTGCCGTTGCGAGCGCACCACACAATAAAGGGAAGTACTGTTCGTTTGTTAAAATTCTGTTGTTCGCGAAATGGGAAGCACAGCAACAGTGGTATGAAGTTTATCTCAGATATGTTGTGCAGTGTCTCTAGTATGCCCGTAAACAGTGTCTGCTCTTTTATGTTCTGGGCGACCAATGACAACGTAAATCTGCCTAGAAAATAGCGTCTCCTTCCAAGCAAGACTGCCAGCTGGGAGATTTCGCCTAATTCCATGCAGCCCACGTAATGTAACTGCATGCAATTCCTTCTTCACGGAATTTCTTGGCTGCAAACTACTGGCCCAAAGATAACGCTTCTGCAGCGTTTTCGATGGAAAGCGTCTGATCACACACCACACAACTAGGACTTCGCTCCCAATGATTTTCATCTATCCGCTAACATGAACCGCTGACTATGATGACAATATCTTGACACGACAACGAGCTACAGTCAGTACGACAGTACACCTAATTTTCAACACTTTCCTGTAGCATCACATCTCAGGTTCATCCATTCTCTTCTTTTCCGGTTTTCCCACAGTGGATGTTTCCAAATGGTTCAAATTGCTCTGAGCACTATGGGACTTAACATCTGTGGTCATCAATCTCCTAGAACTTAGAACTACTTAAACCTAACTAACCTAAGGACATCACACACATCTATGCCCGAGGCAGGATTCGAACCTGCGACCGTAGCAGTCACGCGGTTCCGGACTCAGCGCCTTAACCGCGAGACCACCACAGCCGGCTGAGCGTAGGTGGAAAGACATGGGGCCCAATCAGGACATCACCAACAATGCCTGTACTGTAGAGCAATGAGTCGTATTTACAATGTTGTGCTCTAAATATACCTTTTCAGAACGATTTTCCTCACATTAAGGCATATATTTGAAACCACTAGACTTCTCTTAGCTAAGAACGCCGTTCCTGCCACATATATTCCGCTTTTTATGTCCTTCTTGCTCCATCCAACATGTGTTATTTTGCTGTGTAGGTAGCAGAATTCCTTAACTTTAACTACTTGCGATCACGAATCATGATTTTAAGTTTCTCGTTGATTTTATTTGTGCCACTTCCGATTCCTTTCGTGGTTCTTCGCTTTACCCTCAGTCCGTATTGATTAGACCAGTTCCTTCAGCAAATCCTCTAAGTGTGTTTCACTTTCGCTGAGAATAGCAATGTCATCAGCGAATCTTATCATTGATATCCTGTCACCTTGAATTTTAATTCCACTTTTGAGCCTTACTTTTATTTCCGTCTTTGCTTCTTCCAAGTATAGATTGAACACCAGAATTGAAGGAATACATCCTGTCTTACACCCTTTTTAAACAGTGCACTTCATCCTTGGTTTGTCACATCTTGCACCGTTTCACATTGTCGAATGCATTTTCCATGTCGATAAATTGTATGAATATACCTGACTGTTCTTTAGTCTAGCTTCCATTGTCAACGAGCCGGCCTGTGGGGCTAAGCGGTTGTAGGTGCTTCAGTCTGGAACCGCGCAACGCTACGGTTGCATGTTCGAATCCTGCCTTGGCAATGGATGTGTGTGATGTCTTTAGGTTAGGTTTAAGTAGTTCTAAGTTCTAGGGGACTGATGACCTCCGATGTTAAGTCCCATATTGCTCAGAGTCATTTGAACCATTGTCAACGTCAACGTCAGAAATGCCTGTCTTGTGACTTACGTTTCCTAAAGCCAAATGGATCGTCATCTAACTGATCCTCAGGTTTCTTTTTTTTTCATTCCTCTGTATATCATTCTTGTCAGCAACTTGGATGCCCGAGCTGTTAACCTGATTGTCTGATAATCCTCGCACTTGTCGGGTCTTGGTATCCTCATAATTGTGTGAATGATGCTTTCCCGAAAGATGGTCATATTACCAGTCTCATAAATTCTACAAACGTGAACAGATGTTTTTTTAGATACTTCCCCCAATGATTTTTGAAAGTCTGACAGAATATAGTCGATCCCTTTTGCCTCCTTTGATTTTAAGGCCCTGTAAGCGGTTTTAAATTCCGATTCCAGTACTGGATCGCGTGTCTCATCGCTGCCGACTGATGTTTGTTCTCTTATCACGTCGTCAGACACATACTCCCCCCCCCCCCTCACTCCCCCTCCTCCCCCCCACACAGAGACCCTCAATGTACTCTTCCCGCATCCCCTCTCTCCTCAGCATATAACTATGAAATTATCACTGCTTCTAGCTTCACCAAAGGTGGCTTTGACTTTCCTACATGCAGAGTCGACCTGTCAGACAAAAATTACTTTTTCTATTTCTTCATATTTTTCATGTAACGATTACGTCTTAGATCCCCTGGACTTCCTATTTATCTCATTCCCAAGTGATTAATATTCCCTGTGGTACTTACCATGGCCGTTTTTGTACTTCTTCGCAGTCTTACTCATTTCAAATTAACTGTGAAACATACTAGTCATTTCTAACGACATGTACAGTTTTGACGACATTTCTTCTACCTGATGCTGAACTGGTGCCTCATATTATGATTCCTGTGAGAGAAGCTGACAAAAGTTGGAGGCAGCGAACCGTCGGAGCCGAGCCAGCAGCGTGGAGTTCGAGGCACCGCTGCCCTACGCGGGTCATCTGCCGCCGCCGGCGTCGTAAACAGGGGCGGCGCTTTTAACGGCGGCTGCCGGCGGCTTTACGGCCTGGCCTCCTCCTGCTACGTCACAACGCCCCGGCCGCGTATCGATAGCGCCCGGGGAGCGCGCCGTGCGGCCAGCGGCGCCGCCGGAAGCACAATTACCCGCCTCTACCTGCCGCGCCGGCTCAATCGAGGACCGTGCGCGTGGGCCTAAGCACATGCGTAACCAGCTACCGTGTACGACGGGACGGTGGAATGAGCTGCAGGGCTACGCGCTCCAGTGGACTCGTGGAATAGCGTCCTTCTCGTAGAGGATGAGCGGCAGAAGGTGAAGAGAGGGAAGATGCGGACGGATAAAGGACTGAAAAGGAGGGAGACGAACGGAGGTGAAGCGGCAGGAGACGCAGTGCACAGCGGTCCATTTTGAGGGAGTCGGGTGTAGCACGCACGCGCGACGAATTCTGCTGTCTCAGCCTAGCGCCCGAGACTAGGGGGCGTGCCACCGAGCTAGGCTAGCGCGTTTGCGAAGTGGCTCTTCGATGACGCTGTGAAGGCAGCAGAAAGGCACATTTTACGGACTGGTAACACATCAGGATCTATCTCTCCTGCGAACGTAAGAGCCACTGTACTCCTTTCTCGTGTAACTGGCATAGCTTTGCGAGAATTGCTTGAAATAAATAACATTTCTTGACACTCTACGATATTTTGCTCCATATCCTTTCTCTGTTATGTTAAGTGAAGATCTTTCTACTTCTCGGAAAATGATGGCTCGGACATGCAACAACATAACATTTTCTTTCATACGTCAAGTACATGTAACGGTAGAGAGTCAGGTCGCTAAGTAGTAGGTGCTAGAAGTACTTTAAATATAAAAGTACTTTCAACGTCAGTTCATTTATTATGAATAACATCCATGTGGAATCCCGTTTAGTAGCTTGTAACAGATCCTCCACAAGCAAGAATTAAGAACACGTAAAATTTTAATTATGAGTAATGAAACTTGAATGTAATAATGATTTTATCGGCCGGCCGGAGTGGACGTGTGGTCCTTGGCGCTACACTCTGGAACCGAGCGACCGCTGCGGTCGCAGGTTCGAATCCTGCCCCGGGCTTGGACGTGTGTGGTGTCCTTAGGTTAGTTAGACTTAATTAGTTCTAAATTCTAGGCGACTGATGGCCTCAGAAGTTACGCCGCATAGGGCTCAGAACCATTTGAACCAATCATTTTATCTTGGAACTCTTCCATTTGGTCCGTGTTTGCATAGAAGAACAGTAATATCAGAAAATTGAGCCTGCCTTGATGCAAAACACCTTGTTATTCGTTTATTTCTTTATTAGTATCTTGTTTAATTACATCCCCTCACATGGTTGCAGATGGCATGTTGTTCGCTAAGTAAAAGAACGGCAACACAAAAAACGGCACTGAAAATATGTCGCAGGCAGCGACAATAATTGCTTAAAACATGCTGCTACATACAATAAAATAAGGTAGTATAAAAGTGTTCATAGAAAACTATGTTTCAAGGAACGAATTGTAAAAATCTAATAATCTGCTACTGTGTTTGTATAACCATGCTATTTTCTGCATGCTCAAGATAAAAAACACTGATGATGGTGATATTTGTCGCCGAAACTAGTTTGGGAGAATAAAGAAATAAACGAATAACAAGAGTTTTTCATTGAGGCGGACTCAATTTTCTGACATTACTGTTTGAATGTAATACTTAACTAACTGAAACTATTACGATTGTCTTATAAATTAAGTTCACTATTACCAAATTTTGGGCCACAGAAAACGAACAGTGATGAGTCACCACAACATAAAGCGTATTAGGGGAATACAGTGCAAATATTACTGTTAGTGGTACTTCAACATTGAACATGTTCCCACATCTGTGTGTTTGTTGTTTTTTTATCTGTATCTAAGAGTCTTCCTTCAACACCTGAGTTGCTGCCCAGGGGAAAACAAGCATCAATGACTTGCTCTTGCCATATAAACTCGGTAGTACTAACCATGTAGCTAATAGCTATAATCATTAGGCTGCAAATGATGTAAAGTCTGATGTTATGTGTTCAGTACACCACTCTCAATCATGAATAAAAATGCCTGTTCTTATACCCCTAATACGCTGTATAAAAAAATAATCTCCTTCAGACCGGAAAAATAAATTACAACTGTTACAAGTCACTTATATTAAAGCTCTCATCTCTTAGGAAAGTTAGGTATCAAATCGTGAAGGCTAAGTTTGAGTGCGGCATCAACTAGTCGGTTACAGACAATAGTTTCGGAAAGCAACGGCTTCTGCTTAACCACTGTCTGTTTCATCTATTGTAATGTGCGAAACAGCAAAGCTGCATGCAGCACACCAGAATCTTTAAAGACATGAGCAATATTTAATAGATCTATTAAATAGAACTTAGTTCAACATCAATAAGACAAATAATTTTATGATTCACTAGCTTTCAAAACTGTAATCAATTTGACCGGTATTCGAAGCGAACGACAGGATCATACCAAGCCTCTACGGCTTAAACAAGATAAACGTCAGTCTAAATAAACGTCAGTGGTTTTTCTGGCCAATTGGAATACATTTACACCGATCGCAACCAGAACATAACTTACGGAATTGTTGGTTTACTCAGCCATTAGCCCATAATTAATGAATTGCAGGAAGTTAATAACATCACAATTAAACCCGCCTGCTTGGAATCACGGAGCCTGGCAAAGCAAGGAGTTACTCCTTCACCTTATTTGAACACAGAACAGTCCATACGCGCACGCAATGTGTCAAGGGTTCAAATCGCAGTACGGCTGAATACCAAGATGGCGCAATCTGACAAGACACTGCAGTGGTCAAGATCTCTCAGTACAACAGGATAAAGATAAATCAAATGTTCACCAAACAGAGAACATAAATATCTGCAGAAACAGCCCAAGCCCAAGGGGTCACAATCCAATTCTTAGAGCTGGCAGAGTAATTACAATCTCGGCTTCAGAACTGGGGACTCTTTCAGTACAAGCAGCAAGCAACGGCTAGGACCAGGGCCAACTACCAACCGGAAGTGAAATAGCGATTATTGAGAGAGACACTAATCAGTTTCGCAGCAGATGATATACAAATTGCAATAGTTTACAACGGAAAAAAACTTTTGCATGTTGCACATTAAGTTTTAAACTCTGGAAAATCAGGTTAGACACCAGTTTTTATTTCATTTATGCACTGACACGCGTTTCGTCTTCTTATCAAGGCATCGTATGGTTGTATCGTGGAGTACTTCATGATTTTATTCGTTTTCACATATGAAGCCTACGACTACAATTACATTTGTACAGCTCAAGCCACCTTGCAGCTTCTGGCTCAGGTTACAAGTATTCCGGAAGATAAGATATTCCAGAGACATATCTTACGTTAGCCACAGTACTGGGGTCACAGATTTGAGTCATAGCCTGACTTAAAAATTGAGTCAGCCATAAAGTCTCAGATATTTGCTTTGTAAAGCATGTTATAGACTTAAGGACAATTGATGGAAGTTTTTTTTATAATAAAATAGAAAAATACTTACCGCAAAGCACCTGATTCATTATTAGAAAACCACCCAGCTTTCCCTCTCGCACCGGTTGGCCGAGCGGTTCTAGGCGCTACAGTCTGGAACCGCGTGACCGCTACGGTCGCAGGTTCGAATCCTGCCTAGGGCATGGATGTGTGTGATGTCCTTAGGTTAGTTAGGTTTAAGTAGTTCTAAGTTCTAGGGGACTGATGGCCTCAGAAGTTAAGTCCCATAGTGCTCAGAGCCATTTGAACCATTTTTCCCTCGCTTAGAAAACCGGTTGAGAGCGTGCCCTTTCTAGCGTAGTCACATAAACATAACATAAAATCTCATTTAGGCACTCCGATTTATTAACGTAAGATGTTATGTTGTAGTAACTGCAAAAAAGGTGGATATTTTCAAACGGTTTTCCACATGAAGGGAAGTTGCATTGTTCCCATAGCTGGGACCGCGAGGTTGTTTCGAAGCCGTGTCGCCACAGAACCCTTTTTTCCAGAAGTGCTGGTCCCACTGTAGAATAAATTATGTGAAAATATTTGTAACATTTTCAGGCAGTAGCAATCGTGTAGTCTATATAAAATTAACGAAGGAAAGCTAGATCGCTATGGTGCTCTGCTAAATGACCGGTTTCGGCGTATACTTAGGCCATATTCAGACAGCAGCATCAGCTGAAGTTGACGATGTGTAGAACAGCCAGGTGACCTCAGTCGGGGTTTCAGCAGTTGCAGCCAACAGTTCTGAGAAACGGTAAGTCGCACTTTCTGAAGCTCACGATCTTGTTACTACCGAACTCCAAAATGTGTGGTAAACGTGTCTCGTTCTTACACGAGGCATAGCACGCCATTCTCACAAGCAAAAGACACTCAGAAACCATTTGTAAAGGAGAAACTCACAGCGTAATTTTCCTATACAATGTGGTCCATTGATAGTGACTGGGTCAAATATCTCACGAAAAAAGCATCAAACGAAAAAACTACAAAGAACGAAACTCGAATAGCTTGAAGGCGGAAACCAGACGGCGGTGTGGTTGGCCCGCTAGATGGCGCTGCCATAGGTCAAATGGATATCAACTCGGTTTTTTAAATAGGAACCCCCATTTTTTATTACATATTCGTGTAGTACTTAAAGGAATATTACTGTTTTAAATGCACCACTTTTTCGCTTTGTGACAGATGGCGCTGTAATAGTCACAAACGTATAAGTACGTGGTATCACTTAACATTCCGCAAGTGCGGATGGTATTTGCTTCGTGATACATTACCCGTGTTAAAATGGACAGTTTAACCAATTGCGTCAAAGGTCGATATCGTGCTGATGTTTGGATATTGTGATCAAAATGGTCAACGGGAATGTGCTATGTATGCTGTCGGTATCCTGGACGACATCATCCAAGTGTCCTGACCGTTTGCCAGATATTTACGTTATTTAAGGAAACAGGAAGTGTTCAGCCGTATGTAAAACTTCAACCACGACCTGCAACAAATGATGATGCCCAAGTAGGTGTTTTAGCTGCTGTCGCGGCTAATCCGGACATCAGTAGGAGAAAAATTGCGCCAGAATCGGGAATCTCAAAAATGTCGGTTTTGAGAATGCTACATCAACATCGACTGCACTCGTACCATATTTTTATGCACCAGGAATTTCATGGCGACGACTTTGAACGTCTTGTACAATTCTGTCACTACGCACCAGAGAAATTACGGTACTATGACAGATTTTTTGTACGCGTTCTATTTAGTGACGAAGCGTCATTCACCAACAGCGGTAACGTAAACTGGCATAATATGCACTATTGGGCAACGGAAATCCACGGTGGCTGTGACAACTCGAACTTCAGCGACCTTGGCGGGTTAATGTATGGTGCGGCATTAAGGGTGGAAGGGTGATTGGCCAACATTTTATTAATGGCAATCTAAATGGTGCAATTGTAACGTCGCCTTACAAAAATTATACATGACTGTGCTTAAACTGACACACAATATTTTTGTTTAGCGAAACGCAATCTGACTTTCAATAATCCCTACAAAAGAATGGCCCTGACTAAATTAACATATACGTTTCGCAAATCACAAAAATCTTCGGTATTCGAACTACTGCAATACAGCGAGCGCCACTACTGCCTACTGAAGGCACTAACTACTGATAGGCATAGTTAGCAAATGAAAGATTTTGATAGAGAACAAACAATGTATTTACCTTAATAGTGTTCAAAAGTCATTTTATATATATATATATATATCAGACCATGATAGCCAATATTACAAATTTGCTCTTTCTTTATGAGACACGTCCTGATCGTCCGCTCTCAAAATTCCGCCATCTCTCTCCCCACATCCACCAGTGCTAGCTGCTCAGCTCCAACTGCGCAACGCTACGTGCTGTTAACATCCAGCTGCCCAACACTACAATAGCCAAAAACAATGCAAACTAGCCACAGACTGCACAATGCAGAGCCAGTGAATTTACACAGCCCCCATGGTCCACTCAAAAATTTTTCAAATTGTTTTGAGCACTGGCCAATACATATTTTTAAAAAAATTTTCACAATTACAATAACAAAGGAATCAAATGCACACACTTATTGATACAATGTTGGTCAAAAGCTAAAATTTCCTAACAGTCCATAAAGAAAGTCCTGATCGTTCAGCCTACTTACACAGTGTATGCTGATTTCCTACGTAATGTTCTACCGATGGTACTACAGGATGTTTCACTGCATGATAGAATGCCCATGTACTTCCAACATGATGGATGTCCGGAACATAGCTCGCGTGTGGTTGAAGCGGTATTGAAAAGCATATTTCCTGACAGGTGGATTGGTCGTCGAAGCACTCTAACATGGCCCACAGGTTCACCGGATATCACGACCCCGGATTTCTTTCACTGGGGAAAGCTGAAGGATATTCGCTATCGTAATCCACCGACAACGCCTGACAACATGCGTCAGCGTGTTGTCGAACATTACGGAGGGCGAACTACTCGCTGTTGAGAGGAATGTCGTTACACGTATTGCCAAATGCATTGAGGTTGACGGACATCATTTTGAGCATTAATGTGATATTTACAGGTAATCACGGTGTAATAGCATGCGTTCTCAGAAATGATAAGTTCACAAACGTACATTGGAACAACCGATATAAAATGTTCAAACGTACCCACGTTCTGTACTTTAATTTAAAAACCTACCTGTTACCAACTGTTCGTCTAAAATTGTGAGTCATATATTTGTGACTATTACAGTGCCATCTATCACAAAGAGAATAAAGTGGTCCATCTAAAACATTGATACTACTTTGCGTACTACACGAATATGTGATAAAAATGGGGGTTCCTATTTAAAAATAATGCAGTTGATATCCGTTTGACCTATGGCAGCGCCATCTAGCGGGCCAACCATAGCGCTATCTGGTTTCCCCCTTCCAGTTAGACAATTTCGTTCATTGCTGTTTTTTCGTTTGACGCTTATTTCGTGAGATATTTGGCCCGGTCACGATCAATGGACCATCCTGTATACGACACACTGCAGTAAAGTGTTCTTGACTGGAATTGGAGGTGAAAATGACCAACGAACGTGTATCTGGAACTGGACGGTGTGCATGAAATGACAAAAACTCATCCCGGAACACAATGCATTGTTGCATCGCATCCACCTCACAACAGATGTTCATAGGGGACTCCATGGGATGAATGTACACGTCCACCCGCACGTTTCGACCTCACTCTGAATAGCGTAATAGGCGTGAACCCGCTACTGAAGGCTCTGCACGCCAGGGACTAATTCATCATAGATAACGCTTTTCAGATGGCTTCACAGGATTAAAGTTGCATCGCTCCTATATCCTATTCAACGTCCTGGAATATGCTGAGGAGTCGGCGAACAGTAATGAGCCACTTGGGTGGTGCTTCGGCATACAGAAACCACGTAACCAACCGTATTGCACAGTCTCAAGCAGCCGAGGCAGACGAAGTCCATGTACGGTCGTCCGTCAAGGTTCAAAATTGTTCAAATGGCTCTGAGCACTATGGGACTTAACATTTGTGGTCATCAGTCCCCTAGATCTTAGAACTACTTAAACATAACTAACCTACGGACATCACACATATCCATGCCCGAGGAAGGATTCGAACCTGCGACCGTAGCAGTCACGCGGTTCGAGACTGAAGCGCCTAGAACCGCACGGCCACACCGGCCGGCCGGCCGTCAAGGCGTTGTCGATAAATAAGCAGTCCAACCATGTGGTTGCCAAAGATCTCTAATCTAATGCTAATGAGAGGCTTCAACCATTCCCAGAGGTCGGCCGGAGTGGCCAAGCGGTTCTAGGCGCTACAGTCTGGAACCGCGCGATCGCTGCGGTCGCAGGTTCAAATCCTGCCTCGGGCATGTGTATGTGTGATGCCCGTAGGTTAGTTAGGTTTAAGTAGTTCTAAGGTCTAGGGGACTGATGACCTCAGAAGTCCCATAGTGCTCCGAGCCATTTGAACCCACTCCCCGAATATTGTCTGTAGCCCACAGATGACGGTTATGCGGTCTGATGATGCCAGTTCTGGTAAAAATTGCTAATTGGAAAAGTGGACTGATGATAGATATCGTATAGCTGTGGTGGTTTGGTGCGAAAACCACCGACGAATCATTTTCCCTAAAGTGGAATCCGTTGCTGATAATCGTTGCACCCGTTGCATTCGATAGACGTAATAGCGATTGTCATGCAGGATACACTTAATGATACTTTGGCATACAACGTGCTGGTGAGCCACTTGTCTGGAGCTTTTAATAGGGTTCGTCTCAATAACCTGTGGAATCCTTTCCTGCAAGTCGGGTGTACTCATAGTCCACCGCATCCCTGCACTTTCGTCTGTCTGAAAGGATGCACGATCACACACACACAGGGCTTGGAATGTTGCGTGATATGGTCGGTGTCTGTTAGGGTAATTGTTTTGGTGTAGGTGTGCTGCCCCTCAACCGTTTCCATATGCTTGTCAGTACACAACACCATCTCGGCTTTTTCCCGACGTAAATACCCGCACCATTCTGCTGCTTCTTACAGTGTGCTGCGCCAATCACATAGCATGCGGCACACCAGAAACACAGGGCACGTGGCAGAGGAACTTTCATCCGTCAGCATCATCCACCGTGGCAACGATGCATCTCCGGATACATGTTAATAGGACAGTCTTTTCTTCATTTCCCGTCATGAATCCGTCCTTACGATTTGACAATTTTATACATATTTATCCCTTCTATGTAATGTACATGACACCATTCCTGTCTACTTTTTGCAGTTACGTATAAATGATAATGATTAGCATATTGAAGCACTTAGCACACTTCTTCAACAATCGTCTTTTGATGCCGCCTTCAATTAAAACGGCTTCAGTGCATTCAAACGTCGTGGGACCAGTGAGCATTTTTCATTTATGCAATAACCAGTCTACAACATCAATAACTGTAAGCTCTAAGAAAGCTTCAATAACGACAGTTTTTGGTGACAATGGACCATTCTCTGTCACAGGGAACTTGTAATTTTCTTTATCTGCCCGAATTTCGATGGCAGCACAAACCTCTCACCTTCAATGTGAACCAGACTATGTTGTGTACTGCTGTTGAGGTGAAACGCTCGTAAACATGATCCCCCTGAGAATCTGCGGTATCCCAGTTGTATACAGCACGACAAAAAGTTTCTCTAAGAGAACATTGCTGTAGCGTCTACAACATGTAACACGAGCCTAGTGCGGATATATATTCACCGACATTTAGGTAAGTGTGCGAGTTTATCCTCTAGCCGTAGTTCTTAAATTTTAATTTGCCAGAAATACGGCAAAAGCTTCTATCTTCATTGGATGGTTATAATTCTCTTTAATTATTGTACTGCACTACAAAGTACCTCTCGTACCGTATACTGAGGATATGCGTGCTAGGCATTTCATATTAACCTCCATTTAATTTGATTATTTGTACAGGAATAATTTGCGCAACGGATAACTATTCTTACACGTCAAAGCAACGCATACGGAGGTAGGCGGTAACAGCGTGCTATAATCATGCCTGACCTACATGCCTCACCTACATGCCTCGCCCACGGATAGAACTACTGGCTGAACCTGATAAGAATAATGCCTATGAGAATTACTTCCATTGAAAATTTTTTGGGAATACAGTAACTATCTTTTATTACTTTTTGATTGATATTGAGTGGGTTTAATTGGCAAGAAGGTTTAGTTTTCTATTTTGACCAAGACATATTTGATATTTATTCATAAAAATAATTTTCCTTACTATGATTATACACACATTTGACTCTACACACACTATGTGGGACTTGGTGGCATTAACGCTCTCCTGTCTCTGTAATGGACCCGATAACTGCATTTAAAACATAATTCCTCCCCCCCCCCCCCCCCCCCCACACACACACACAGATTCAGAGACACAAATGTGCTCAAAGCACCGCTATTCTATTGGCTGTGCAAAGCGCAAATACGAGAAAACAAATAGGCTACGCAATGGGCTGCTAGTTGAGAGTTCCAGAAACAAAAACAAAGATCTGACCGAAAGAATTATACGTTGTCCAACTTACTAGTTGGAAAACCAAATAACAGTGCGTTTCTACTGCAACTGCCGTGATCGGTGCCTTCGCGGCTCAGCCGATTCCAGCACAAGTTGGCGGAAGCGACCAAAGACGCTTATATCATGGAAAACTTACGGCTAAAGCTCCGGTTCTGACAAGACACGGATGGCTGAAGACTACGTCATTAGGAATGATTGCGTACTGGGTATTTATTCTAACAAAGCACAAACTGAATACGTGGTCTGATCGCCCAGTATCGTAAACGTGGCGTGCACGGCCACGAAACTGTCACAAAGTTTACAAAAATTACGAGAGAAAATAAAATGGTTGCATTATGAATTGCACTAATGGAGTTCGCGTAGTGGTTAAGAATAGTGCAGATATCATTACCAAGCGAGGAGCCACCCTCACATGCCACGTGGTGTGAGCAATTAATGCTAGAAAGAAAATCACCTGGAAATTAACAAAACTTGCAGAAAACCCACCCCTCTCATTTCAGAAAAATTATCTTAACGTTTTAACGTGCACCAACATTGCAAAAGTGAAATACTGTTACTAGTGCCGCAAGACACATGGTGCGAACACAACACATTCAGACACACAACAAAATTCTAATTAAGTTAAACTTATGGAAACACAACTCTTATCCTTTATCTCCAGCAGTTCCTGTATTTGTGTGTTCACAGAACGAATTCCTGTGGATACTGAAGGTGACACATGGAAACATGTGCCAACTTGCACCCCCATACACATCACATAGGAAATACCATAAAATATTAATTTCACAAAATTTATACCACAAACTGAAATCATTTATGTTGTTGTTGTGGTCTTCAGTTCAAAGACTGGTTTGATGTTACTTTATCCTGTGCAAGCCTCTTCATCTCCTAGTAACTACTGCAAACTACGTAGTTCTGTACTACTTAGTGTATTCATCTCTTGGTCTCCCTCTACAATTTTTACCCTCCACGCTACCTTCGAATACTAAAATGATGATCCATAGATGCCTCAGAACGTACGCTACCAACCGATCCCTTCTTCTAGTCAAGTTGTGTATCATATTCCACTTCTCCCCAGTTCTCTTCAGTGTCTCCTCATTAGTTACGTGATCTAACTATCTGATCTTCAGCATTTTTCTGTACCACCACATTTCAAAAGCATCTTTTGTCTTCTTTCCTAAACTGTTTATCGACCATGTTTCACTGCTACATACGGGTACATTCCAAACAAATACTTTAGAAACGACTTCCTGACACTTAACTCTATATTCAATGTTAAACAATTTCTCTTCATCAGAAACGCTTTCCCCTCCACTGCCAGTCTACATTTTATATCTTCTCTACTTCTAACATCAACAGTTATTTTGCTGCCCGAATAGCAAAACTCATCTACTAGTTTATGTGCCTCATTTCCTAATCTGATTCCCTCAGCATCACACGACTGAAACCGACTACAGTTCTTTATTCCCGTTTTGCTGTTGTTGAAGTTCATATTATATCCTCCTTTCAAGACACTTTCCATTACTTTCTGTTGCTCTTCCAAGTCTTTTGCTGTCCTTCACAAAATTACAATGTCGACGGCAAACCTCAAAGTTTTTATTTCATCTCCACGGATTTTATATCCTATTACAAATTTTTCTTTTGTTTCCTTTACTACGTGCGCAATATAGAGACTTAATAACATCGGGGACAGGCTACAACGATCACGTCCTACTCAAACACTGCTTCCATTTAGTGACCCTCGACTCTTACAACTGCCATAAGATTTCAGTACAATTGTAAATAGCCTTTCGCTACCTGTATTTTACCTCTACCATTTCCAGAATATGAAAGTGAATATTCCAGTTAACTTTGTCAAAATCATTCTCTAAGTCTACAAATGCTATAAAAGTAGAGTTCTCTTTTCTTAACCTCTCTTCTAAGATAAGTAGTAGCCTCGCATTGCCACGTGTATTCCTATTTTTCTACGGAATCCAAACTGATCGTCCCCTAGATCGGCTTCTACCAGTTTTTCCATTCATACAATTCGTGTTAGTACTTTTTAACCTTTACCCACTAGACTGACAATTCGGTAGTTTTCACACCTGTCAGCACATGCTTTCTTTGGAATCTGAATTATTGTATTATTCTTGAAGTCTGAGGGTATTCTGAAAGGCTCATACATAATGCTCACGAGGTACAAGTGTTTTGATATGGCTGACAATTCGGTAGTTTTCACACCTGTCAGCACAAGCTTTCTTTGGAATCTGAATTATTGTATTCTTCTTGAAGTCTGAGGGTATTCTGAAAGGCTCATACATCTTGCTCACGAGGTACAAGTGTTTTGATATGGCTTGCTCTTCCAAGGCTATCAGCAGTTCTAACGGAATTTTGTCTACTTCTGGGGCCTTGTTTCAATTTAGGTCTTTTCAGTGCTCTGTCAAATTCTTTACGCAGTATCATATCTCCTACCTCATCTTCATCTACGTCTAGTTTTATAATATTGCCCTCAACTACATGGCCCTTGCATAGGCCCTTTACATACTCCTTCGACTTTTCTGCTTTCCCTTCTTTGCTTAGGACTGGTTTCCCATCTGAGCTTTTGGTATTCATAAGAGTGGTTCTCTTTTCTCCAAAAGTCTCTTGAGCCTTCCTGCATGAGCCGTCTATCATACCCCAAGTGATACATGCTTTTACATCATTACATTTGTCCTATAGCAACTCCTCCTGTTTACCCATTTAACACTTCCTGTCGATCTCATTTGCATTCATTTTCCCTGCCTCATTTACTGCATTTTTTATTATCTCCTTTCATCTATTAAATTCAGTATATCTTGCGTCACCCAGGAATTTCGACGAGCCCTCGTCTGTTTACCTACTTGATCCTCTCCTGCCTTAACTATTTAATCTCTCAAAGTTACCCATTCTTCTTCGACTTGTTCTTGTCAATCGTTAACTAATGTTCTCACATAAATTCTCTATAACCTTCAGTGCTTTCAGTTCGTTCAGATTGTATCTCCTTAAATTTCTACCTTTTTGCTGTTTCTTCAGTTTTAATCTACAGTTCATAACCAATAAATTGTGGTCAGGGTACACATTTGTCTCTGGAAATATCTGACCCTTTTGAAACCTGGTTCCTAAATCTCAGTCCTACCATTATATAATCAGTCTGAAATCTTACGGTGTCTTCCACGTATACAGCGTTCTTTCATGATTCTTAAACCAAGTATTAGCTATGATTAAGTTATTCTCTGTACAAAGCTCTACCAGGTGGCTTCCTCCTTCATTTCTTCACCCGCCCCCCACCCCCGTCCATATTCATCTACTAAGTTTCCTTCTCTTCCTTTTCCTACTATAGAATTCGAGCCCCTCCGTGACTATAATAGTTTCACGTCCCTTAAGTACCTGAATAATTTTATCTCATCACACATTTCTTCAACCTCTTCATCAACTGAGGAGCT
Organism: Schistocerca gregaria; assembly: GCF_023897955.1. Classification (NCBI taxonomy): domain Eukaryota; kingdom Metazoa; phylum Arthropoda; class Insecta; order Orthoptera; family Acrididae; genus Schistocerca; species Schistocerca gregaria. The sequence goes on from NC_064922.1 coordinate 760,697,398, forward strand.
TGTTGGCATATAAACTTGTACTACTGTGGTTGTCGTGGACTTCGTGTCTATCTTGACTCTAATAATGCGTTTAATATGCTGTTCGTAATAGCTTATGCGAGTTCCTACTTTTTTATTAATTATTAAACCTGCTCCTGCGTTACGCATATTTGATTTTGTAATTATACCTCTGTATTCACCTGACCAGAAGTCGTGCTTCTCCTTCGAAGGAACATCACTAATTCCCAATATATTTGACTGTTACCCATTCATTTCCCGGCCCGATTAAGAGATCTGACATCCTACGCTCCGATCCCAAGAACGCCAGTTTCGTTTCTCCTGATAGATGACGTGCTCCTGAGAATATCCTCCCGGCGAATCGAATAGAGGACTATTTTGCCTCCAGAATATTTTACCCAAAAGGTTGCCATCATGGAATAAAGCTGAATGCCCTCGGGAAAAATTACGGCTGTAGCCGTTGGCAGTATCAGCAAAGGAATGTTGCTTTTGTTATTGTTACAAGGCCAGTTCAATCTTTCATCCAGATTTTGTGGCTCCTGCAAACACTGAAAAGGCTACGACCCATCTTCAGGAACCACACGTTTGTTTGGCATCTCAACAGATTCCCCTCCTTTGTGGTTGCGCCTATGGTACGACTGTCTGTATTGCTGAGGCACGCAAGGGCGCGGTCCAATATTCATGGGAGGCGTGGGGGGGGGGGGGGGGGGGGGGCGACATAGGGAATCGGAAATCATTTATACTAAAGCGTAAAACAACCGTACTTGTTTCTGCAGTTTGTCTTAATGCCCCAAGAGCTGCTTACTCATACTAGTACAAAGCCCTTGTACGACCTAGAAAAGCACTCAATCTGGCGAAGTTAGAACAATTACTGCCTCGTTTAATACTTGTTTACCTATACTGAAACTACTTTCCGGGCGGGAAGGAGCACCTGGTCCCCGCCACAAATCCGCCCTGCGGTTAGCCGGCCAGTCTGTGGATGGTTTTTAGGCGGTTTTCCATCTGCCTCGGTGAATGTGGGCTGGTTCCCCTTATTCCTCCTCAGTTACACAATATTGGCGATTGCTGCGCAAACAAGTTCTCCACTTACGCGTACACCACCATTACTCTACTACGCAAACAAAGGGGTTACACTCGTCTGGTGTGAGACTTTCCCTGGGGGGTCCACCGGGTACCCAACCGCACAATAACCCTGGGTTCGGTGTGGGGCGGCGGAGGGGTGCAGTGGCATGTGGTAGTCGTCGTGGGGTTGTCGACCACTGCGGCTGCGGCGGGGACGGAGCATCTCTGTCGTTTCTAGGTCCCCGGTTAACATACAATACAATACATACTGAAAGTAACTGCAGCCCCTAGAAACGTATCAAGTGGAATATCGCATACTGCAGACGCAGTGCCTCCGCTGCCTGTGCTGTCTCCTGCGCACTCCAGCTGGCAGTAACATTCTAGAGGGCTCCTCGCCGGATCCAACGTCTCATGTTCGCTCTCATTGGTTGAGGGCCAACCAGTGTCTTCTATACTCTACCCAAACTCATCTGTCTCAAACATCGCAAGCCATTCCTAATTTGTGCCTTGCTAGTTTCTGCACTGAGAAGCCTCCTACCCTACTACCTATCTATGGAGCTACACGCACTCGTCTTATTTAGTGAACACATTATAAGAAGATCATGGAAAGGAACACGAAGTTTGATCCAGCGTTGTTTAAATGAAGCATGGTTTGTTCCATTTCTATGTCCAAGAGTTGGGGTATACAAATAAAAAAAAATAAAGACTGGTATTAGGTTAGCAGTAATTTGTAATTCACTAAAAAATTCGTTATCTATCCGCAAATGTCATTCATGTTGCTCCCAAGTGACGTCCGTCAATGAAGGTTGCTACTAGCACTGCTTCAAGGGACTGTGTGGTTTTTGCGTCTTTCAGACGACCGTGCGGTGAATGCGGAAACGTGAACAATGACGACGTTATTACCATTACCATTACCCATTATTATCAAAGAAGTCTAAACAGTAACTACGTGCTCTTATTCTTTTATTGGCTGTCGAATGACAAACACCTGTAGAAATCCATCGGAGAATGAAGAATGCCTATCGGGCAGCATGTCTGTCGAAAGTGACCGTTGTGGAGTGGTGCCCCAAATTCCGTGCTTGCCACGATTCGTCACAGTAGCCCACATATCGCAAATGTCGTAACCCAGAAGTTAAGCCACCTCATGTGAGACACACTCGGACACCCGCCTGAGAGTCCTTATCTCTTCCTATGCGATTATCACGCATTCTTCACACAGCAGGACATGTTGTTTTACCAAACATATGTTACCAACCTGATACGTCGTACTGATGATTGCATCAATGTGCACGACGATTTTTCCTGATCGGCGTACCAGGTGTGAACTGTACGGCCTTCGAAAGGAAACTTTTTGACAACCCTTTCATTCATTCATTCATTTCATTATGGCCCTTATGGACAGTGTTTGAACTCTCACGATGACACAATTTTCACTTCTTTACTTTCTTCCTTTTCTCTTCCCAAAAATGTATTCATTCTTTGACTACGCTTTTGTTTCCTTTGTTCCGTCCATAATGCTCCCGTCGTCCTTCTGTAATGTACCATAAATTTTGCGTTCCTGATTTTGTTACAGAGTTCCTTTCTGTCTTTTATCATTTGTTTGATTCCCAGCTGCCTTATGTCTTCCTCTATTGCATGATACCAATTTGTTTTAAGGCTTGAATGTTTAACTACAACAAAGATTCTCTTTGTAGCTATAGTGTTATCCATTCTCTGTATGTGTCCGTAGAAATTTAGTCTGCATTTTCTGATCATGTCTGTGAGTCCGTCAGTGTGTTGGTATAACTCATTGGTAGGTCTTTTCTTCCATACGCCATGTTTATGTATTGTTCTGATATTTTCCTGAGAATTTTGAGTTCTAATTTTTCTGTCTCTATAATTCTTGATGCTCCAATTGTGGCCGTTTCTGACGCATATAGTGTTTCGGGTAATACAACTGTCTTGTAATGTCTAATTTTAGCCTGTCTTGTTATGCTTTTCTTATTATAATGTGACCATGTGAGTTTGTATGCTTTCTGGAGTCTTTCTGTTCGTTCTGTGTTGGATGCCTTGTTTGATCCTCCCATTTGTGTGTATTCCCCTAAATACTGATATTTTTCAACTCTTTTTAGGGTTCCATACATCGTTTGCATGATGTGTACGCTGTGGGTTTGTCGTTGCATGTATTGAGTCTTCTCATACGATATCTGTAGACCTGTTTTGGCAGCTATTTCATGTAGGTGTTCCAGTGCTCCCTTTGCCTCCTGTGTGCTATTCCTAAGTATGGCTATGTCATCTGCAAATGCCAGACATTTTATGATTGTTTTTGTTTCACGTGTTCTTCCTATCTGTCCCTTTAACTTGTTCTTCCCATTGTTTGACAATTTTGTATAAGATTATGTTAAACAGGATTGGTGAAAGCCCATCTTCTTGTCGGACACCTGTGTGTATGTGGAAGGGTTCCGAAATTTCTCCCATGAACTTAATCTTCGAGGTGGTGTCTGTGAGCGTCTGTTGTATAATTGCCCTGGTTTTTCTGTCAATGCCATATTCTTCCAGTATCTCAAAGAGCGTTTGTCGGTCTATGGAGCTGACAGCCCTTTATATTAAACATCTTGTACAGAGGTCTGTTCCTGAGTCAATCAGGAATTCCCTGTCTGTGCAATTATAGCGTATTTCTGTTGACTTTAAAATCCTCGAGAATCATTCCTGGGGTTAGACACTCCATCCAGAGTTTTATTTTAAAAGAGACTGGCTGAGTTTCCTCAATATGTTATGCGCATTCTGAAAAGAAAGTAGTTAACGTCTGAAATACTGTCAACAATTTGTTCCTTCACGGGCCTGCAGTTTGCTGGTGCGATCTTAATTTGCCATGCGGTTGAAAAATGAAACGCTTTTACTGCAAACGTGTTGTAGAGCACGTGTGGTGCCACACAGATAATCGCTACAGTACCGAGTAAATACCGCGCAGCGGTCGGTGCGGTATATTTCCTGGTCTTTGTCTTTCTGCCAGCCACCTTCTAGAGGTCAATGTGTTACGGCCTTTTCCCAGAGTATTTCGATAGCGGCAGCTTGCAATAAATTCGCGGGGATAAAGTCCTCTGAAACCTCTGGGGACGAAATCCCGCTCGTAATCTATGGTTTTGTATCTGGAATATAGGGCGGCAGTACAGAGATGCCATTTGAAAACCATTCTTCTTCAGCACAGCACTGCAAGATGTTGAAGTGGCTGTGGGTTACAAACGCTGTCGTGGTACAATACGGTGCCCACGACGGAGCGTACATTACACACTCTGATGTGCATAAGTTTGAAACAGAGTGATGCGTTTAAGTTATACAATGATCCAATGACTCCTACTTTTAGGAGAAGAGATGATAACCGTCTGTTTCTCTGTATGACTACATCTTCGCAACTCCGATGATGGTGCCGATAACGACATGAAATCTCGTAGAGTGAAGAGAAACGTAATAGTACGAGAAATAATGAATGTGTGCAAAAACATGAGGCGTAGCGCCGTATAACGATCCTGCCTTGGAGACGGTTAAGAGCTGAATAGTGACAGATGGTGATACGAGACTGGACGCGCACGTATTTTATGTACCAGCCGATAGAGGACAGTATTGTATAGGGGACTTATTTAGATTCGATTGTGCCCAGTAGAGTGCACTAAAGTAAAAGAATGTTTTCATAAACTGTTCTAGTATTTTGATAAAGCGTTATTATTTCTTTTTGTGTATGTAAAATGTTATAAATGTGTTTTAGCAGTATGAATGATGCGTGAGTGTGGTTTAAGGTTAACTTGAAGATAATTTTTTAACTAGTTGTGTAGTAGGATTTAGTGTGGGAACATTTCAAAGAAGTATGGATATGAACAAAGGGGACTTTTGTAGAATAGATTTGTAAAGTAAGTTTACGGTAAAGGCAAACTTAATTCAGGTATAAATAACAATAGTAAATAACTTTATACATAAGCAAAACTTCAGCATGTTACATAATTACGTCGGTAAAAAGTCCAGTCGTGAGATTTACTATTTTGCGATTGGTTATGGATGAAAAGCGCGGATTGACGCGGGAGAATGTTGTTTTGCTATTGGCTGATGAGTAACTTGACCAACGGTAAAGCGATATTCTTCGCGCGCCTTTCTCTGCTGGAAAAGAAGACTTAGAGTATTCTAGAGGAGTGGGAGCATAGCCATGAAACAGTTCGGACGTGTGTAATAGTAGTTCCGATGGAAACGATAAGTTGCCGGATCTAGCAGTGTTTCGTACATCAAAAGTGTGGTAAAGTGACGGCATAATTGTTCCAATGGGTGTGTACAAATTTCGGAATTTCTAAGTGAGTTTTGTGACGAGAAAAGACATATATTCCGCGTGGAGTATTGAGCAGGTCGGTGGCTAAAAACTGTGACTGCATTTGGTACCGACAGACTTAATATTTGGCGAGCATTATCGATCTAAAACAACCAGTACTTTTGTAGCTACTACGTTTTCGGGAAATGCAACACCATAAACTTGCTAACGTGAGTGAAAGGGATTGTGAGTGACCGTGTTAAGACTAGCACGGGCTTGGCAGTGATACTTGTTCACCTAAGTTTCAGAATATATTAATTGAGGACAAAATTTCCAACCTTTCATTTCGTGTTTCTCCCGAAACGTAGATTACTGACTTTAATTGCAGCCTGGTTCACGTCGAAGAACACTAGGTTTCACTCGGCTTTCCTACTCATGATCTGCTGAGAATGTTCGCAGGTAGGTGCTGGTCTGTCGTAAAGGGACGGAAAGAACCGCGCCGTCGCAAACATTAACGTGTATATTAAGAAAAAGGAAAAATTATTGCTACCTACACTTCTCGATAAAGTCTAGGAAGGAAAGAATTTAAACCACTTAGGCTGGTAGCAAAACACTTTCTTAACGCTAGTTCATTCTTCTGCACAGTTAACGCCGTACTCTGTACGACATGTCGTTGGTGGCTTTAAAGGGATGAAAGAAAACAACATAAAATGGATTAAAAATCACACAAAAGAAGCCGTCCATAATATATACACAAATTGTAAGAAGCTTTTATATGAGAATATGCGTAGAATTGATACAAAACTCCTTGGAGTAAAAGGAAATTTATAAAAGCTCTAGTACTATCAGTTATCTCACTAGAAAGTAGATACAGAAAATGACGCCACTCGCACGAGCGATAACGAAAATTTTTAGACAGCAATTTATTTTGGATTGGTTGATTGGCGAGAACTCATCAGATTGTGATTACGAAGGCAACAACGAAATTAGGGAAAAGATTAAAACTTGGTGGGAAAGTACGGCGCTGCAACTATGGGAATAGTTATCCCTCAAGCCTTTATAGTTTTTTGTTTTGCTTCTAGTGTAAACAGATAATTAAGCAATGGACGCATACAAAAACCCTCAATATTATCAATAAACTAAGAATAGATCCGATTCTCCAGAAGAAATTGCTGACATCACAACGTACACTGAAGAGCCAAAGAAACTGGTACACCTGCGTAATATTGTGTAGGATCCCCGCGAAAACGCAGAAGTGCCGCAACACAATAGCATGGGCGTGACTAATGTCTGAAGCAGCGCTGAAGGGAACTGACACCATGAATCCTGCAAGGCTGTCCATAGGTCCGTAAGAGAACGATGGGGTGGAGACCTTTTCTGAACAGTACGTTGAATGGCATCCCAGATATGCTCCATAACGTTCATGTCTGGGGAGATTGGTTCCCAGCGGAAGTGTTTAAACTTAGAAGAGAGTTCCTGAAGCCACCTTGTAGTAATTCTGGACGTGTGGAACGTCGCATTGTCCTGCTGGAATTGCCCACTCTTCATTCCGACGGACTGAAGAGTGGGCATGAATGCAGGCGATCATACAGGATGCTTATGTACATGTCTCCTGTCAGAGTCGTATCTAGACGTTCCTGGGGTCCAACATCACTCCAACTGCACGCACGTCACGCCTTCCCTGAGGCTCCATTAGCTTGAACAGTCCCCATATGATATGCAGAGTCCATGGATTCATAAAGTTGTCTCCGTACCAGTACACGTCCATCACCTCGATGCAATTTGAAAAGAGACTGGTCCGATAAGGCAATATGTTTCCAGTCGTTAACAGTTCAATGTCGGTACTGACGTGTCCAGGCGAGGCGTAAGACTTTGCGACGTGCAGACATCAAGGGTACACGAGTGGGACTTCTGCTCCGATAGCTCATATCGATGATGCTTCGTTGAATTGTTCGCACACTGACACTTTATGCCCTAGTACTGAAATCTGCAGCAGTTTTGCGGAGTGGTTGCACTTCTGTCACGTTGAACGATTCTCTCCTGTCGTAGGTGGTCCCGTTCATGCAGGATTCGGAGATTTGATGTTTTACCCGGTTCCTGATATTCACAGTACAGTCGTGAAATGGTCGTACGGGAAAATCCCTGCTTCATCTCTACTTCGGAGACGCTGTGTCCCATCGCTCGTGCGCCTACTATAACAACACGTTCAAACTCACTTAAATCTTGATAACCTGCTATTGTAGCACCAGTAAGCATTCTAAAAACTGCGCCAGACACTTTTGGTCTTACATAAGCGTTGCCGACCACAGCGCCGTTTCTGCCGGTTTACATATCTCCGTATTTGTATAAGCATGCCTACACCAGTTTCTTTGGCAGCATCGTACGCTGCTCTTCAGCCTCGAGTGGTACAATATAAGATATAAAGGGGGCGGGGCGGGTTCAAACGGTTCAAATGGCTCTGAGCACTATGGGACTCAACTTCTGTGGTCATTAGTCCCCTAGAACTTAGAACTACTTAAACCTAACTTACCTAAGGACATCACACATCCATGCCCGAGGCAGGATTCGAACCTGCGACCGTAGCAGTCGCATGGTTCCGGACTGCGCGCCTAGAGCCGCGAGACCACCGCGGCCGGCTGGGGGGGGGGGGGGGGGGTACAGTTGATACAATACAAATAGAGGGCAAAAACTGTAGACCCAGAAAAACAATATACACGAAGGCATTCACACTGGAGAAGAAAAAACACTCAAACCTGTTAACAGGGCGCACAAAACACTGACGACTGAGACGGCACAGGTGAACGGTGGGGCGTGACGGCGAAAGAACACTAAACACAAACACGAAGACATACACGTGAGGCACTGATAGCGATGATCTCTGGCGTGCGAATGTCCACTGAGCGTCTACGAGTCCGGGGACCTGTCAAGAGAGGGGTGGGAGAGGGAGAGGGGAGAGCAGAAATGCCGCCCGCGGTGGTCTCGCGGTTCTAGGCGCGCAGTCCGGAACCGTGCGACTGCTACGGTCGCAGGTTCGAATCCTGCCTCGGGCATGGATGTGTGTGATGTCCTTAGGTTAGTTAGGTTTAAGTAGTTCTAAGTTCTAGGGGACTTATGACCACAGCAGTAGAGTCCCATAGTGCTCAGAGCCACTTGAACAATTTTTTAGAGCAGAGATGCTAACGGCAGGGGAGGTAGGGGGAGAAAGGAAGGGAGGAGGGGGGTAGGGGAAGCCTGGGGGAAGAGGAGTGGCGGGATTGAGGGAAAAGGAGAGAGAAGGGACGCAGGGTGCCCAAAGGAAAAAAACAAAGGAAGTGAGAGGGGAGGATCAAAGTTGGTAGGAGAGGTAGATGGAGGAGAGGAGGGCATCAGGAGGGAGGGTGAGCTGACGGAAGCCACCTTGGGAGAGGGTAAGGAGGGTGTAGAGATGGAGAGCAGGTGGGAAGTGGAGATACAGGCGCAGCAGTGGGCAGGGGTGGAAGAGGATGGGGGAGACAAGTGGGTGATTGGGGGATCGGGTTTACGGGAGATTTAGAGGATCCGTATCTGTTCAAGGAAAAGGAGGAGGTGGGGGAACGGAATTAGGTCATACAGGATCCACGTGAGGGAGGGGAGACGGATGTGATAGGTGAGGCGGAGAACATGGCGTTAAAGGATCTGAAAGTACTTGTAAAAGGTAGCCGGCCCATCCAGGCAGGATGGGCGTAACAGAGGATAGGGCAGATGAGGGATTTATAGGTGTGGAGTATGGTGGAGGGGTCCAGACCCCACGTAAGGCCGGAAAGGAGGTTGAGGAGACAGTCAGGAGCTTGCCTTGGCTTGAATTGCCTGGAGATGGAGGGTCCAGGAGAGGCGACGGTCGAGGGTGATGCCAAGGTACTTAAGGGTGGGGGTGAGGGTGATAGGACAGCCATAGATGGTTAGATAGAAATCGAGGAGGCGGAAGTAAGGGGTGATTTTGCCTACAATGATCGCCTGGGTTTTGGAGGTATTAACCTTAAGCAACCACTTTTTGCACCAAGTGGTGAACCGGTCAAGATGGGATTTGTGAAGGTGTTGTGAACACTGCAAGGTGGGGGCAAGGGCAAGGGAGGCGGTGTCATCAGCAAACTGGGGAAGGTGGATGGCGGCGTCATGTCAGCCATATACAAAAGGTACAAGATGGGGGATAGGATGGAGCCTTGGGGCACACCAGCGGAGGGAAAAATGGTGTAGGAATCCGTGTTATGATGGTGACGTGGGAAGGAAATTGGGAGAGAAAGGAGCCGATTAGACAGACATAATGAATGTTAAGGGCAAAGGATTGGAGCTTGAAGAGGAAACCAGAATGCCATGCGTGGTCATAGGCACGTTCGCGGTCCAGGGAGAAGAAGATAGCGGAGCGACGGGAATTAAGGTGTTTGGAAGGCAGATGAGTTAGGTGAAGGAGAAGGTCATCAGAAGAGAAGGACTGCCGAAAGCCACAATGGTGGTAATGGGAAGGAAGCGGTGCTGGTGGAGATGCTGGTGGATGCGGTGGTTGAGGATGGATTCCAGGACCTTGCTGAAGACTGAGGTAAGACTGATGGGACGGAAAGAGGAGATGGAGGACAGTGGTTTACCAGGTTTAAGTAACATCATGATACGGGAGGTTTTCCACAGGTTGGGGTAGTAGCTGGTGGACAGGACTATATTGTAGAGCCTGGCCAGGGTGAAGAGGAAAGAGACAGGAGCTTCATGAAGGTGGCGGTAGGTAACACAATCGTGACCAGGAGCGGTGTTGCATTTTGTGCAGAGTGTAGCAATGAGATCCTGTGTAGTGATAGGGGCATTGAGTTCCGTGTGTGCCATGTTGTCCAAGTACGGGAAACCAGGTCCAAGGGTGGGGACAGAGGTGTCAGTTCGAACACGGACTTCTGGGAAGAGGGAGTAATCGCACTGAGGATAGTCGGGGATGGAAAAGACATTGGAGAGGTAGGAGGCAAAGTGATTGGCCTTAATAAGAGAGTCAGGGAAGGGGTGATCATCATGGAGAAGAGGATAGTATTGGGATGGTTTAGGTACAGTAAGGCTACGGAAGGCTGCCCAGAAATTGGACGAGTTTATAGGAAGCGAGGCATTTAAATGGGTGCATATCTGTCGCCAGCTCTGGCGTTTCTTAGCCTCGAGCAAGTTTCTGATGTGTCGCTGTAGTTGCTGGTGGCGTCGTAGTGTGTCCGGGTGACGCGTGTGGAGGAAGGCACAGTAGAGATGGCGGAATTCACGGAGTAGGAGGCCACCTGTGAGGGTAAGGTAGGATGGTGGGGGTGGATAGCGACAGTAGGGACGTGGGCCTCCACGGCTTCAGACAAGGTCTGCTGGAGAAAGGAGGCGGCATGAGTAATATCGACCTGGGTGGAGAGAGTATCCCGGTAGGCAATTCAGTCGGCACAGGAATAATCATGGACATACTTTGGGAAAGGGTCATCACGATGGTCAGGGCAGGGGCGACGACTGCCTGAAACAGTGAGGCGGACAGGGAGATAGTCGCTACCAATGGGGTCCAGGACGTCCACCGCTATGCAGCCAAGGAGCTTAGGGGAGGAGAGGTTGACATCGGGAGTGGAGTGGGATTCAGGATGGGTGTGCTGGGGAATGGGGACGAGGTCGCCTTGGAGGGTGGAGAGGAACCGATGTCACCGCCGTAACTGGGTGGCGGAACGACTATGGATGTTGAGGTCGGCGGCGATCACGTAGGAGGAGAAGGTACGATCAGTGTATTTAAACAGACGGACAGGCATTCTTACAGTCCCATCCTGGTACTGACGATGGAACACACAAATAGCGTCGCCGATCAATACATCGATCTCCAGCCGACTTATCTACAAGAGCTTATTGCTACCTCGGTCATTTGATGGTCGTTTTCATGTGAGTCATATACAAAGAATGTAAAGACTCACACTGGATGAAAGAAGAAGTGCAAACATTAAACACGTAAACGTGAAGGTAAATGTTATTTAATTAGTTACATGTTCTTGCTTCCCAATGCAAGTTTCATACTCTAGTATTTTACAGTTCCGTGCATAACTTGGTAAAGACGAGACCATTTACAGTATCACTTTGTCAGTAAGTTCGTTATTCCCTGCCAAGAACTAAAATACAAATGAAACATATCGAATGAAGCAAACAAGATTCGTTGTGTTCTTAATAGACAATGCGAAATCAGTAAATCCAGTGTTAGTTTGTATTAGTAGCGATAATATTCAGGCGTTTAACTCTTTTACTGACATAAACTTACGAAAATACTTTTGTCACTGAGATAAGAAAAACTAACAGCGCCATCTATGTACAACGAAACAAAAAGTGCCGTATATTGGTTCTGTGCCGTCACTAAGGTAATGAACGTAACTATTAAGCCGAGTAGACCCCGAAAACCTTAAATTACGTTATATTTTTCTCCTGTGGTCCGATTTTGATGACATAAAGCCATTATGTGGTCCCACGTTTTGCTAAATGTTCATGTTAGTTTTGGAGATGCGTGGGTTCAGCCATATAGGCACAAAGGTTATATATAACACATAGAATGAATACATCCATGACTCCTTCCAAAATCCAGGCGATCATTGTAGGCAAAACCACCCCTTTCTTCCACCTCCTCGATTTAAACATCACCATCTGTGGCCGTCCTATGACCCTCGCCCGCACCCTTCAGTACCGTGGCGTCACCCTCGGCCATCGCCTCTCCTGGACCCCCCCATCTCCGGCAATCCAAGCTAAGGCATGCTCCCAACTCTGTCTCCTCCAGCTCCTTTCTGGCTGTACGTGGGGTCTGGAACCCTCCACCATTCTCCATACCTATAAATCCCTCATTAGCCCTATCCTTTGCTATGTCCACCCTACCTGGATCTCTGCTCCTCCTTTTTCTTTTACAAATCTCACCAGATCCTAGAACGCCATGCTCTTTGCCTCGCCTTTTGCATCCGCCTCGCCTCTACCACGCGTATCCTGTATGACCTTATTCTGTTTCCCCACCTCCTTTTCCTCGAACGGATACGGATCTTCTACACACCCCATAAGCTCGATCCTTTTCACCTGCTGTTCTCTCCCATCCTCTCCCACACCCAACCACTGCCGTGCCTCTATTTTTACGTCCCACCTGCTCTCCACTCTCCATACCCTCTCCCACGGTGGATTCCGCCACCTCCCCCTCCCTGATGATGCCCTCCTCCCCTCCAGCTACCTCTCCTATCAACTTTGATCCTCCCGTTCCACTTCCTGTGTCCTTTCCCTAGGGCACCCTCTCTCCCTTCTCTCTCCTTCCCTCCATCCTCCCTTCCTTTCCCCTCTCCTCACCCAGGCTTCCCCAACCCCTCCTACCTGCATTCCCCCCCCCCTGGAACTGTCATTGGCATCTCTGCTCTCCTCTCTACCTCCTCCACTACTTTCCTCCCCTCTTGACGGGTCCCCGGACTCGCACACGCTAAGTGGACATTCGCACGCCGGAGATCATCGCCATCAGTTTAGTGTCTGTGCCGTCATGATTGTGCTTTAGTGTTTTTCGCCGCCACATTCCTCATTCACTTGTACCGTCTAGTTCGTCAGTGTTTCTGTGCAGTGCCGACGGTATTTTCGTATGTTTTCGTCGAGTGTGAACGGCTTTATGCTTTTTTTTATTTCTTGTATCTCCTGTTTTTTAACCTCCGATTTATTACTTTTCTGTCTCCTTTTTCTCAGTTATTGTAATTCTTGTGGCTGAAGAGTGGAGTAGATGTAACCCGCTGCCAGCCCACCTTTGTATAAGGTGAACAAATAACAATAAAGGAAAAAAAACGGGATGGTGCCATCCTCTGTTATGCCAGTCCCTCCTGGATATTCACCTTCCCTCCCCAAATTCTATAAGTCTCGCCATATCCTCTAGTGCCATGCACTACTCCTCGCCTTCCGTATACACCTCCTATCCCCCACACAGATCCTCTATGACCTCATTCCTTTCCCCCAATCTGCTCCAATTGCTCGAACATATCTGCATCTTCTGCACCTCCCTCCACCTCGATCCCCTCACCCCCTGGTTGCTCCTCTCCTCTTCTCTCCAACCCCTGCCCTCTTCCACGCCTTCACTCTTGTGTCCCCCCTACCCTCCATCTCTACACCCTTCATCTCCTTTCCGTCTACTCCCTATCCCGGATGATGCCCTCTGTCCCTCCATTTCTCCCTCCTATCAACTCTGATCCTTACACCCCCCTCTCTCTCCTTTCCCTGGGCTCCCTCTTCCCCCCTTCCTTCCTGTTTTCTCCCCACCTGACCTCTCTCTGCCTCCCCTTCCCCCTGAGTCCTTCGTATACCCCTCCTCTGCCTTTCCCTACTCCCTGTCGCATCTGACTAGCACCTGCCACCCTCTTATGGGTCCTAGTCCTCCATCAGCTCCTTTCCCCCCTCCCCCCACTTCGTTTTTTCCTCTCCTTCACCCCCCCTTTCCTTTACCGTCATTTGTCCAGGTTACCCCCATCTGCCCTCAGCTGTGGTATATCACATTTGTACCAATTTTTAGTGTAGTGTTCAAGTGAACGTTTAGTGTTGTTTGTCTTTCCAAAGTGTTCCGAACAGAAACCATGCTGTCGCTGGGCGTAAAATTTTATATCTCTTGTGAACAGAAACCAGACTGTAGCGTGTTTTTTAAATTTTCTGTCTATTCTTTTACCTGTGTGCTTCATATGCATTTTATTAGCATTATAAACCCTTTGTTCTATGTTTTACGTTCCACGATTTTCCGCCATGTTACCATTTAAGTCACCGATTTTATCGCCTCTTTCGGGGGAAATTGAAACTCAATAAAGAAAAAAAAATCCATGATGCGATTTTGATGAAATGAAGTCTGTGCTTTACTGCAAACTACGGTCAACTTACCTGTAAAAACCCGTTAAAAATTCGGGTAGTAAGTTTGGAGATTAGCTTGTTCAAGCAGAGAGACAAGACGGTTTCATAGTTTAGTAATTAGTATAGACATAGGCGTATACATAGACCAGGTCAGGCTGTACTTTACCATGCAATGAGAAGAAAAGCCATTGAAACTTTGTATGCCGTTTCGAGGTAGTCCTAGCATATAACTTATTTGACACTTAAAACCTCATTGAGAAATCGTTCCAAATCCATTAAATATACCAGAAATCGAGTAAGATTAGGCGAGAGATGCGTGAAGCGAGCAAAAAGTAGAGTTTTGGCTATAAACATAATATTTAGAAAAAGATTTCAGAGAGAAAATAGTAATCCTGTTGACAGATCACGAGGGCGTTTTACAACTTTGAAAGTTATGTAATAGTGCATTTTTATTTTTAGCCATAGCTTCTATTTTCTATCAATCGCGAAATACAATATGGTACATTGTGAAAAGACATCCTCTCATCGGAATCGATTAGTCCTCTATAGCAACATCTCTTTGAGGCTCTCGGTGTGCTGTCGACATGACCATGTGGCAGTGTGTATTTGAATTCATTCTGTGTCCTGGGAGTCGAAGCGAAGTGGTGTCTCCGATGTTGGCTATTTTAGTGAGACCACTTCAGTTATTTGGCCGTAATTGTTAATATAGAACATTTAGATCGTTTCAGCCGTGTTATATAAACAGTCTTGAAAAATGGTTTATCTTTTTGCCTGCTTATCCATTGTAAGACGAGAAAATATACATCAGATAAAAATACTAGGTAAGACAAGTTCGTTAGCTCAAAGGGGGACATCTAAAGATACTACATATGACTCCCAGCCCCCATCCTCTCAGGTGGGGCAGGGAGCAACTTTTAAATCTTAAACGGAGACGCCAATTTTTACTGCAGATTCGGATGCTCCGTAAAAAGTTATCAAGTTTTGTCTGAAAATTTTTTAAAACATTGACAGATGGCACTGAGATCGATAAAAAATATTGGGGAAGAGTACGAGAAAGACGCATCAAATGGATAAAAAATGTGCTCCAATTCTTTAGTTACGCCAAATTAAGCTATTTTTGTACAAAATGTACTGTATCCTACTTTTATCGTTACCCAGGAACAACGACATCGTCGTAGTAGAATTATGTTCCCATGAGATGTTTCATTAGAGTGACTCCCCTTGCCTCTCACATGTTGGAGTGCTTCATTGGTATCAGTCCCCTTGCCTCTCAAAATTTAGGGTGCTTAATTAATAAAATTAGCCACTACGACATTGTTCAAAATTATCCCCATTTGCTTCAATGCATAAAGTCAATCGTCTGCGAAAGTTTTGAGCAGCACATCCTGTGGAATGGCCGCACACGCTCTTCCAGTGCATTGCTCCATATCGTTTCGGGTTGTGGGCTGTCTTTCATAAACAGTATTATTTAAATTACCCCACAAGAAAAAATCAGTAGATGTTAGGTCTGGTGAACGAGGAGGCCACTGAATTGGTCCGCCGCGTCCTATCCACCGACCAGGGTACCGTAAATTTAAAGCGTTCCGCACATTTTTAGCATAATGGGGAGCTGCTCTGTCCAGTTGGAACCGGATTCGTTGCGTAGTTTCTAAACCAACATCTTCCGTTAGTTCCAACAAATCATTACGGAGGAGTTGAAAATAAGATCCCCCAGTAACATTTCGGTCAAAAAAATACGGTATTATCAAGTAACTGTTTACAACTCCACAACAAACCATTAAATACCATTTGTGTTGATTGTCAACGGATCTCTGCAAGTGTGGATTCACAGGGGACCAATAATGACAATCATGACGATTTAATTCACCATTGTTTTTTAATATGGCTTCGTTGGTGAACACAATTTATCTAAAAAAATCATTTCCACCTCTTATCATTTCCGAGGCAGATTGGCAGAAATACATGCGTATTTGCATATCTTTCGGCGTCAATGTCTGTATCACTGTGATATGATACACATGATAATTATATGCCTTCAAAATCCTCAAAACAGTTGATTTCGGTATTTCAGTTTGTCTCTGAATCGCACGACTGCCAATTTCGGGATCCAATTGAATACAGGCGAGAACGGCAAAGGTACGAGCGTCATTTTCATTGTATTTGCGATGACGAGGTGGACAGTGCAGATACCAATTTTGAGCTCATTGTGTGCAATTTCGAATAATGTTTTCGCTTGGATGTGGTCTGTTTGGGAAACGGTCCGCATACAATTGCGCAGCTGCAGCGTAGTTGTTATGACATTCACCTAAAATTAAAATCATATCAACATTCTCCGTCGGAGGATAGTGAGCCATGTTTCACTAAAGAATAATTTACTTTCGTCAGTTGATGTTTATGGTACACAATCTAAAAGTGAAGTGACGTCTGCACTGCACTGCACTGCAATTCTCTGGATAAATCTACCAGGAGGGAGACAGGCTAAGCAGCGAAGCTGCTGTTCCGGTGTGGACCTCTAGAACTATAGTGGGGCCTCACGCTTAGGATTGGCCAATGGGAGCGGCCGCGTGGGGGCGGACGCTGCGTCAAAAGCGTCATAGAGGCTGCGGGAGAAACTACTCCCGCAGCAGATCAGGCCAACGCGTGGTGGGCCTGCGGTGGACTTGGTGACCCAGTCCACGGCTAAGACGACTGCCAGAGTGTTCTGCAGAGGCATAGAACACCCTGGCGGACTGCCTGAAGCGATTCCGCAGCAACGGGACGCCAGCTTCCTCATGAAGGAGCCTTGTTGAGTAACGAGGCGGCTTGTGGAGAGCGAGGCGCAGCGCCCGATTCTGAACACGCTGGAGCATTGCAACGTGCGATGGGGCGGCATTCCCCCACACAACAGCGGCGTACTCAAGTACCGGCCGGATGAGGGCCAAGTACACGGTCAGGCCATGCCGAGGGGGGAGCGTGGATGAGGGGTTCAACAGCGGGTAGAGCGCCCGGAGACGCCCAATCGCCCGCCCCCTGATGTCGCGGATGTGTGGCAGCCAGGTGAGATGCCTGTCAAGCGTCACACCGAGGTATGTGCCGGTCGGTGACCACGGGATGGGGCCTCCCGAGATCGAGACAGGCGGCAGGTCAGGAGGCAACCGTCTCCGAGTGAAAACGACCGCCTGGCTCTTGGCGGCGTTAAACTTGTGTCGCCACTTGGTCGACCACGCCCCCAGGACATCGCACGCCAGTTGGAGCCGGCGGCACATCGAGACCACGTTCATACTGCGGGTGAACAGCGCAGTGTCGTCGGCGTAAAGAGCCAACTCCACGCGCGCCACCCGCGGAGCGTCGGCGGTGTACAAGGTGTACAGCAGGAGGCCGAGAACCGACCCCTGCGGTACCCCCGCACGAATTGGCCGATCAGTGGAGGTGCCGCCGCCGGCCCGGACGTGGAAGGTGCGGCCTGCGAGGTAGGACCGCAGCAGAAGGGCGTGTGACGTCGGGACCCCATGCACAAGGAGTTTGTACACGAGGCCCTCGTGCCACAAGCAGTCGAACGCCTTGGAGACGTCGAGGAGTACCGCCCCAAGGTACTCCCTCGACTCCAGCGCCCGCATCGCCTGTTCCACCAGGCGTAATAGTTGCTGCGTGGTCGAGTGGCCCCGCCGGAATCCGAACTGTTCCGCAGTAAGGAGCCCTTCGGCAGTGACGTGGCGCCACAGCCGCTCCACGTATAGCCTCTCAAAGATTTTGGAGAGAGACGGGAGCAGGCTGATCGGCCGGTAGTGCTCCACCCGACGCGGATCCTTGCCAGCCTTCGGGATAGCCACCACTTCCGCGTGCTTCCACGCGGAAGGGAAGATCCCGGAGCGGAGAACACAGTTGAAAGTGTCCGCCAGTGAGTCATGGATCGCCGGTGGCAATAGCTGCAGGAGGCGGTTCGTGACACCATCAGAGCCACCCGCCCTCTTGGGGTTGAGGCGGCGGCACTGGAGTTCAACTTCAGCGGCGGTGATGGGTGGGATCACATCGTCAGCAGCCCTGGCGGCGAGGAAAACCGGGAGGCGGTCTTCCACGAGACGGACATGGTCGGCATCCAGGGCGTCCGCGATCGGGCGGAAGTTGTCGGCGAACATGTCGGTGAGGGCGTTGGCCTTGGCGTCCGGGGCACAGACAACCTCGCCGCCGACGTGGAGCGGAGGAACAGGCTGATGGCGGCGGAGGAATCGCTTGGCGGTCCGCCAGGCACTCCCGTCAGTCGTGGTGAGGGTGGCCACAAGGCCAGCCCAGTCACGGTTCCGGTGTTGGTCGATAGCGGCCCGGATTTCACGCCGTGCCCGATTGAGGCGACGCTTGGTCGCAGGCTGGCGAGTCAGCTGCCACTCACGGAAGAGTCGGTTTTTGGCGGTAATAGCCTCCAAGATGTGCGGCGGAAGCTGCCGGGACATCTCGCGAGGCCGCCTCAGCTGACGGGGAGACGCAGCAGCAGCAGCGCTGAGAGCGTGCCGCGTAAAAAAGGCCAGCGCAGCATCGGCCCCAACCAGGGCAGGATCTGGGGCATCGAAGAAGCGACCGAGCAGTTCATCTCGAAAACGGGCGTCGTCAATGCCGCGAAAGGTGCGACGTCTAGGCGGAAGGGAGACGCCGACGATGTCCATGTCGTAGACAACCGGAAGGTGGTCGGACGACAGGGCACATCGGACGGTAGCCGACGTAAAGTGCCCAACGCCCTTTAGGACCGCAACGTCGAGCACGTCGGACTGGCCTCTGTTGGGGAAGAAGGTGTGGTCAAACGGACCGAGGACGACAGCGCCATGACGCTGAGTGATGCGGAGAAGGTGCCGCCCACTGACGTTGGTGACGCGAGAGTTCCATTGTGGGCTCTTGGCGTTCAGATCGCCCGCAATGAACAGCTTCCCACGCAGCGTCAGCAGGGCATCAAGGTCGGCCTCCAGGAGATGGCCTCTCGGTGGCCTGTAGACGGCGATGAAGGTAATGACCCCCGCCGTGGTGGAGACAGCCACCCCAGTGGCCTCCACCGTAGCAAGAGGACTTTATGATGCTTTAGCGAAGCCTTCGCATAGATGGCGGTGCCTCCGCCATGGGTGGGCCGGTCGGTGCGGTAGCAGCGATAGTTCGCCACCCCGACGGCCACACCAGGCTTCAGAAACGTCTCGCAGACGAGACAGACGTCTATCGCCTCATCGCGGAGGAATTGGCGGAATTCCCCTTGTTGGGGAACCAAACCGCGTGCGTTGAAACCGCACACCGTGAGCCCATGGATGTGCTCATTATCCATGGCGGTCAGCAGGAACAACGCCGGCCTGGAGGGCAGACGTGACGGCAGTGACGAGCACCGGGAGCTGCTCAAGCAGCCGGCTCAACGAACGCAGTAGCGTACGGAGCTCAGCGGCATCGGGAGCCGTTGGGGCCTCTGGGGCGGCCTCCAAAGCAGGAACAGCAGGTGGCGGTGGAACCGCAGGAGGCGGTGTCGGCGGGGGCACAGCCTGGAGGTCAGGCCGCCGCCGCTGCAGAGGGGCACCAGCGGCCGGACGAGCCGTCGCGTGGGCAATACGCCGCGGGCGTCGTCGGCGCCGGCGGGGAGCAGCAGCGGGAGAGGCAGGCGTGGGTGCAGGGTCAGCAGCCGCTGCGGAAGAGGCAGGCCGCTGCGGAGCATCACCAACGGAGGCAGCAGGCCGCGGAGGGGAAGGGTTGGGCGCTCCCCCCTTAGCGGCATCAGCGAAGCTGGTGCCAGGCTGCACCTTGCGGGAAGGGGCAGCCAGGCCACGGTGCTGATGGCGGCCACGCTGGAAAGCCGGACATCCACGGTAGCTCGCGACGTGCGCGCCACTGCAATTGCAGCACGTCGGTTTATCCTCACGTTTGAGCGAGCATTCCTTGCTCTGATGCTGGGCTCCGCACTTGACGCAGCGGGGAGGCATCGAACAGTAGCGGGACACATGGTCGAGCCGTTGGCAAGAGAAGCACTGGGCCCTCCTGCCTTTGGCTGGCAGTGGCTCCACTTCGACATCGACATGCCCAACCCGCCGCACCTGAAAGATCTTGCGATTTGCAATGTTGTCGACAAGAACGACCTGGTACAGCGGCATGGGGCGGTGGGTGCGCGGGGAGTTCATGAGGCCCGTGTGGCGGATGCCGAAGCCCATGTCCTCCAGTTCTTCACGTAGGTAATCCGCCCCAAACTGTAGTGGGAGGCGGCGGAACATCACCTTCAACAGCTTGAGCGGCTCTGACGGATGTGTGTAGCAATGGAGGCCATCTTTGCAGATGACATCCATGACTGCACGGTAGTCCTCGATACTGGTCATGGAGAGACGGTAAAGGTCAGTGCCAGCAGTCCTGACACTGGCAGTATGCGCCGCCCGAGCGATCTTCTGCTCGAACGGCTTATAAGGGCCGTCCCATTGGACCACAATCGGCGGGGGTCGCGGCGCCGCTTTCCGGGGCGGAACCCCAGCGTCATCCGCGACGTCAACAGACGCGTCCTGGAAGGCGTTGGCAGTCGGCAGTGGCTGCGCAGGCTGTAGGACAGCTGCCCGCGCCGTGCGCCGCCTGGCAGGGGTGATGAACCCGTCCTCATCGGGGTGGCGCACGGCAGGAGGCCCTGTGGAGGGCTGCTGCCCCCTCGTGCGCATCGCCGTCGGGACCACCTGGGCCGCGGCGGCAGCGGCGGGTCGGGAGGCCTTAGGGGCTTTCTTCCGCGGCCGAGCAGTGTCGGAGGCTTGGGAGCGGACATCGGAGTCGGCAGCCACGTCTGCACGGCGCTTCCGGAGCGCACGAGCATCGTCAGCGTCACGTCGGTCGGCGTCAGCAATAGCCTCCGCAAGATTAGCGTCTGGTAAGTCGTCGTCGCCGGCAATCACGGCGGCCTCTTCAGCTGGCTTTGCACCCGCCCAGACCGCGGTAGTGCCCTTCGCGCAGGGCGGGGCAGTAACTGGCGTGGCAACGGGTTCTTGCTGTTGCAGGGCCGTAGGAGCAACCACGAGAGAACCAACCTCTTGCATGGCCGGCCCTCGTGGCGCACCCAGTGAGACCGCCGTCGCCAGGGACGCAGACAACGCACCTGGCGAGGCCCCCACCGGCTCAACTGCCTCCTGTCGCCCCGTGCCCGGCAGTGCAGCAGCCTTCCGGATATTGCAGTAAGCAAGCACGGCAGCTACGTCTTCCGCACGACCGGGGTAGTCACCCCCATGCGCAAGCTTGTGCATGCGAACGAGCATGCGCTGCTGGGAGCGAGAAACGTCATCAGAAGAAACATCCAAGTCATCGTCAGGTTGTCGGCGCCGGTTCGTCATAAGTGGGGGGCCGGATGGGGCCGCCGACGGGAGCAACTCAGTCGCCTGATCTGCCCCGCCGGACAGCGATCCGCCACACCCTTCGCTCTACCGTCAAACACGTCCTTCCGCCTCGACATCGCAACTCGGAATCGCGTGAGACTGCGTCACGTCGTGAAGTGACGTCTGATCGCATTGCACTGACCTTTATACTGAGCCATAGTTCGCAGTTTGGCCACAGTATCGCCACAGTCGGGTGAGTAATGCAATTGTGAAGAGTTCGCTAAAGAGTTTTTAATACCATTCAGCGTCCTTCCTTCAAAAACTGTGGGGGGTAGAATACATTTTGTAAACAAATAGCTTAATTTGGCGTAAAGAAGTAATTGGTGCACATTTTGTATCTGACCTTCTAGTATAATTCCAAATAAATCGGTGTTCTTCCCCAATTTTACTTTTTTCGCGATTCAGCGCCATCTGCCAATGGTTTAAAAAAGTTTCAAACAAAACTTGATTACATTTTTATGGAGAATGCGAATCTGCAATACAAAGGTGCGTTTACATTTAAGATTTAAAAGTTGCTCCCCACCCCACCGAAGCAAGTGGGGGATGGGGATCACGTGCAGTATTATTTGATGTCCCCCTTTGAGCTTATGAACTTGTCTTACCCACTACTTTTACCTGATGTATAACTTTCTAGATAATCTCATCCGAAACCTCAGATGGACCACCCTGTATATATACAGGGATAAATACACTCCTGGAAATTGAAATAAGAACACCGTGAATTCATTGTCCCAGGAAGGGGAAACTTTATTGACACATTCCTGGGGTCAGATACATCACACGATCACACTGACACAACCACAGGCACATAGACACAGGCAACAGAGCATGCACAATGTCGGCACTAGTACAGTGTATATCCACCTTTCGCAGCAATGCACGCTGCTATTCTCCCATGGAGACGATCGTAGAGATGCTGGATGTAGTCCTGTGGAACGGCTTGCCATGCCATTTCCACCTGGCGCCTCAGTTGGACCAGCGTTCGTGCTGGACGTGCAGACCGCGTGAGACGACGCTTCATCCAGTCCCAAACATGCTCAATGGGGGACAGATCCGCAGATCTTGCTGGCCAGCGTAGTTGACTTACACCTCCTAGAGCACGTTGGGTGGCACGGGATACATGCGGACGTGCATTGTCCTGTTGGAACAGCAAGTTCCCTTGCCGGTCTAGGAATGGTAGAACGATGGGTTCGATGACGGTTTGGATGTACCGTGCACTATTCAGTGTCCCCTCGACGATCACCAGAGGTGTACGGCCAGTGTAGGAGATCGCTCCCCACACCATGATGCCGGGTGTTGTCCCTGTGTGCCTACGTCGTATGCAGTCCTGATTGTGGCGCTCACCTGCACGGCGCCAAACACGCATACGACCATCATTGGCACCAAGGCAGAAGCGACTCTCATCGCTGAAGACGATACGTCTCCATTCGTCCCTCCATTCACGCCTGTCGTGACACCACTGGAGGCGGGCTGCACGATGTTGGGGCGTGAGCGGAAGACGGCCTAACGGTGTGCGGGACCGTAGCGCAGCTTCATGGAGACGGTTGCGAATGGTCCTCGCCGATACCCCAGGAGCAACAGTGTCCCTAATTTGCTGGGAAGTGGCGGTGCGGTCCCCTACGGCACTGCGTAGGATCCTACGGTCTTGGCGTGCATCCGTGCGTCGCTGCGGTCCGGTCCCACGTCGACGGGCACGTGCACCTTCCGCCGACCACTGGCGACAACATCGATGCACTGTGTAGACCTCACGCCCCACGTGTTGAGCAATTCGGCGGTACGTCCACCTGGCCTCCCGCGTGCCCACTATACGCCCTCGCTCAAAGTCCGTCAACTGCACATACGGTTCACGTCCACGCTGTCGCGGCATGCTACCAGTGTTAAAGACTGCGATGGAGCTTCGTATGCCACGGCAAACTGGCTGACACTGACGGCGGCGGTGCACAAATGCTGCGCAGCTAGCGCCATTCGACGGCCAACACCGCGGTTCCTGGTGTGTCCGCTGTGCCCTGCGTGTGATCAATGCGTGTACAGCCCTCTCGCAGTGTCCGGAGCAAGTATGGTGGGTCTGACACACCGGTGTCAATGTGTTCTTTTTTCCATTTCCAGAAGTGTATCTCACGAAATAAGCGGCAGACAAAAAGACTACAAAGTACGAAACTTGTTTAGCTTCGAGGGGGAAACCAAATGGTGCTATGGTTGGCTCGGTAGATGGCGCTGGAATAGGTCAAACGGATTTCAACCTCGTTTTTGTAAATAGGAACCCCCATTTTTCTTACATATTTGTGTCGTACGTAAAGAAATATAAATGTTTTAGTGGGACCACTTTTTTCTCTTTGTGATAGATGGCGCTATAATAGTCACAAACATATGGCTCACAATTTTAGACGAACAGTTGGTAACAGGTAGGTTTGATAAATTAAAAGACAGAACGTAGGTACGTTTGAACATTTTATTCTGGTTGTTCCAATATGATACATGTAATTTTGTGAACTTATCATTTCGGAGTACGCATGTTGTTATATCGTGATTACCTGTAAATACCACATTAATGCAATAAATGCTCAAATGATGTCCGTCAACCTCAATGCATTTGACAAACGTGTAGCGACATTCCTCTCAACGGCGAGTAATTCGCCTTCCGTAATGTTCGCACAAGCATTGACAATGCCAGGACGCATATTGTCAGACGTTGTCGGTGCATCACGACAGCAAATATCCTTCAACTTTCCCCACAGAAACAAATACGGGAACGGCAGATCTATTTAACGCGCGGGCCATGGTATGGTGCTTCGACGACCAATCCACATGTCATGAAATATGCTATTCAATACCGCATCAACCGCACGCGAGCTATGTGCTGGACATCCATCATGTTGGAAGTGAATCGCAATTCTGTGATGCAGTGAAACATCTTGTAGTAACATCGGTAGAACATTACGTAGGAAATCAGCATACATTGCACCATTCAGATTGACATCAACAAAATGGGGGCCAATTATCCTTCCTCCCATAATGCCGCACCATAGATTAACCCGCCAAAGTCGCTGATGTTCCACATGTCGCAGTCATCGTGAATTTTCCGTTCCCCAATTGTGCATATTATGCACCATGGACGTTACCGTTGGTGGGGAGGATTGCGTGCCTAAGCGATACAGATAGCCGTACCCTAGGTGCTACCACAAAAAACAGTGGGGTATCTGTCGAGAGGCCTGACAAACGTGTGGTTCCTGAAGAAGGGCAGCAGCCTTTTCAGTAGTTGCAGAGGCAACAGTCTGCATGATTGACTGATCTGGCCTTGTAACATTAACCAAAACGGCCTTGCTGTTGTGGTACTGCGAACGGCTGAAAGCAAGGGGAAACTACAGCTGTAATTTTTCTCGAGAGCATGCAGCTTTACTGTATGGTTAAATGATGATGACGTCCTCTTGGGTAAAATATTCCGGAGGTAAAATAGTCCCCCATTCGAATCTCCGGGCGGGGACTACTCAAGAGGACATCGTTATCAGGATAAAGAAAACTGGCATTCTACGGATCGGAGCATGGAATATCAGATCCCTTAATCGGGCAGGTAGGTTAGAAAATTTAAAAAGGGAAATGGATAGTTTAAAGTTAGGTATAGTGGGAATTAGTGAAGTTCGGTGGCAACAAGCCTTTTGGTCTTTTGAAAACTGGGTTATAAATACAAAATCATATAGTGGTAATGTAGGAGTAGGCTTAATAAAGAATAAAAAATAGGAGTATGGGTTAAGCTACTACAAACAGCATAGTGAACGCATTGCTGTCGCCAAGATCGATACGAAGCCCACGCCTACTACAGTAGTACAAGTTTATATGCCAACAAGCTCTGCAGATGACGAAGAAATTGATGAAATGTATAACGAGATAAAGGACATTATTCAGATAGTGAAGGGTGACAAAAATTTAATAGTCATGGGTGACTGGAATTCGGTAGTAGGAAAAGGGAGAGACGGAAGGTAGTAAATGAATATGGATTGGGGCTGAGAAATGAAAGAGGAAGCCGCCTGGTAGAATTTTGCACAGAGTATAAGTTAATCATAGCTAACACTTGGTTCAAGAATCACAAAAGAAGGTTGTATACATGGAAGAATCCTGGAGATACTAAAAGGTAACAGATAGATTATGTAATGGTAAGACAGAGATTTAGGAACCAGGTTTTAAATTGTAAGAAATTTCCAGGAGCAGGTATGGACTCTGACCACAATCTATTGGTTATGATCTGTAGAATAAAACTGAAGAAACTGCAAAAAGTTGGGAACATAAGGAAATGGGACCTGGATAAACTGACTAAACCAGAGGTTGTACAGAGTTTTAGGAAGAGCGTGAGGGAACAATTGACAAGAATGTGGGAAAGAAATAAAGTAGAAAAAGAATGGGTAGCTTTGAGGGATGAAGTAGTGAAGGCAGCAGAGGATGAACTAGGTAAAAAGACGAGAGCTAGTAGAAATTCTTGGGTAACAGAATAAATACTGAATTTAATTGATGAAAGGAGAAAATATAAAAATGCAGTAAATGCAGCAGGCAAAAAGGAATACAAACGTCTCAAAATGAGATCGACATTAAGTGCAAAATGGCTAAACAGGGATGGCTAGACTACAGATTTAAGGATGTAGAGGCTTATCGCACTAGAGGTTAGATAGATATTGCCTATAGAAAAATTAATGAGACCTTTGGAGAACAGAGAACCACTTTTATGAATATCAAGAGCTCAGAAGGGAACCCAGTTCTAAGCAGAAAAGGGAAAGCAGAGAGGTGGAAGGAGTATATGGATGGTCTATACATGCGCGATGTACTTAAAGACAATATTATGGAAATTGAAGAGGATGTAATTGAAGATGAAATGGGAGATATGATACTGCGTGAAGAATTTGACAGAGGACTGAAAGACCTGAGTCGAAACAAGGCCCCGGGAGCAGACAAAATTCCAATAGAACTACTGACAGCCTTGGCGGAGCCCGTCCTGACAAAACTCTACCATTTGGTAAGCAATATGCATGAAACAGGCGAAATACCCTCAGACTTCTAGAAGAATGTAATAATTCCAAACTTAAAGAAAGCAGGTATTGACAGATGTGAAAACTACCGAACCATCAGTTTAATAAGTCACAGCTGCAAAATACAAACGCGAATTCTTTACAGACGAATGGAAAAACTTGTAGAAGCCGACTTCTGGGAAGATCAGTTTCTATTCCGTAGAAATATTAGAACACGTGAGGCAATAGACTTAGAGGAAGCTTTTGACATTGTTGACTGGAATACTCTCTTTTAAACTCTGGAGGTGGCAGGGGTAAAATATAGGGTACGAAAGGCAATTTACAATTTGTACAGAAACCAGATGGCAGTTATAAGAGTCGAGGGGTATGAAAGGCAAGCAGTGTTGGGAAGGGAGTGAGAGAGGGTTGTAGACTCTCCCCGATGTTATTGAATGTTTATATTGAGCAATAAATAAAGGAAACAAAAGAAAAATTCGGAGTAGTTATTAAAATCCATGGAGAAGAAATAAAAACTTAGAGCTTCGACGATGAGATTGTAATTCTGTCAGTGACATCAAAGGACTTGGAAGGGCAGTTGAACGGAATGGACAGTGTCTTGAAAGGAGGATATAAGATGGACACCAAGAAAAGCTAAACGAAGATGATGGAATGTAGTCGAATTAAGTAGGGGGTCCTAAAGTAGTAAAGGAGTTTTGCTATTTGCGGAGCAAAGTAACTGATGATGGTCGAAGTAGGGAGGATATAAAATGTAGACTGGCAATAGCAAGGAAATCGTTTCTGAAGAAGAGAAATTTTTTAACATCGGCCATAGATTTAAGTGTCAGTAAGTCTTTTCAGAATGTATTTGTGTGGAGTGTACCTATGTATGGAAGTGAAGCATGTACGATATATAGTTAGGACAAGAAGAGAATAGAAGCTTTCGAAATGTGGTGCTACAGGAGAATGCTGAAGATCAGTTGGGTAGATCACATAACTAATGAGGGGGTACTGAATGGAATAGGGGAGAAGAGGAGTTTGTGGCACAATTTGACTAGAATTAGGGTCCGTTGGTAGGACATGTTCTTAGGCAACAACGGATCGCCAACTTAGTATTTCAGGGCAGCGTGGAGGGTAAAAATCGTAGAGGGAGACCAAGAGATGAATACACTAAGCAGATTCAGTAGGATGTAGGGTGCAGTAGGTACTAGGAGATGAAGAATCTTGCACAGGATAGAGTGACATGGAGAGCTGCATCAAACCAGTCTCAGGACTGACGACCACAACAATAACAACACGTTACCGCTGTTAGTGAATGGCGCTTCGTCGCTAAATAGAACGCGTGCAAAAAATGTCTCACAGTCCCGTAATTTCTCTTGTACGTAGTGACAGAATTGTACAAGACTTTCAAAGTCGTCGCCGTGCAATTCCTGCTGCATAGAAATATGGTATGGGGGCAATCGATGTTGATGTAGCGTTCTCAACACCGACGTTTTCTAGATTACCCATTCTCGCACAATTTGTCTGCTACTAACGTGCGGATTAGCCGTGACAACAGCTAAAACACCTACTTGGGCATCATGGCATCATCATTTATTGCAGGTCGAGGTTGACGTTTCACACATGGCTGAACACTTCCTTGTTCCTTAAATAACATAACCATCCGGTGAAAGGTCTGGACACTTAGATGATGTCGTCCAGCATACCGAGCAGCATACATAGCACACTCCCGTTGGGCCTTTTGATTGCAATAGCCATACATCAACACGATATCGACATTTTCCACAGTTGGTAAACGGTCCATTTTAACACGGGTAATATATCACGAAGCAAATACCGTCCGCACTTGCGGAATGTTACGTGATATCACGTACTTATAAGTTTGTGACTATTACAACGCCATTTATCACAAAGCGAAAAGAGTTGTCCAACTAAAACATTCATATTTCTAAATGTACTACACGAATATGCAATAAAAAAATTTGGGTTGTTATTTTACAGAAACGCAGTTGATATTCGTTTGAGCTATGGTAGCGCCATCTAGCGTGCCAAACATTGCGCCATCTGGTTTCCCCCTTCAAGTTAGACAATTTTCGTTCTTTGTAGAATTTTTTTTTATTAGTTTGATACTTATTTCGTGAGATATTTGGCTCGGTCACAATCAATGGATCACCCTCTGGACCCCCTCAAAAACAAACGATTTTCGTATTTGCTGCATTGTCCTGGGACCTACAGGCAGGTATACCCTATCAGCGATCTCAATAGTCATTAAATACTGCGAGAGAGCAGAATGGGGGGCTTCGCAGAACGCAAGGACTTCGAACGTGGTCAGGTGATTGGGTGTCACTTTTGTCGTATTCCAGTACGCGAGAATTCCACACTCCCAAAAATCCCTAGGTGCACTGTTTGCGATGTGATACTGAAGTGGAAACTTGAGGGGGCGCGTAGAGCTCAAAAGCGTACAGGCTGACCTCGTCTTATGACTGACAGAGACCGCCGACAGTTGAAGAGGATCGCAATGTGTGATAGGCAGGCATCTCTGCAGACCGTCACACAGGAATTCCAAACTTCATCAGGATTAATTGCAAGTACTATGAAATTTAAGTGCGAGGTGAGAAAACATTCATGGTCGATCGTCTGCTCATAAGCCACTCATCAAGCTGGTAAATGCCGAACGACACTTAGCTTGGTTTAAGGACGATTAAATTGTGGGAAAACGTTGTGTGGAGTGGTAAATCACGGTACACAATGCGGTGATCATATGGCAGGGCGTGGGCATGGCGAATTCCAGGCGAATGTCATCTGCCAGCATGTATAGTGCCAACAGTAAAATTCGGAGGCGGTGGTGTTACGGTGTGGGCGTGTTTTTCATGGATGGGCTTGTACGCCTTGTTTTGCTTGGCAGTATCACAACACCGGCTTTCCTTGATGTTTTAAGCACCTTCGTCCTTGCCACTGTTGAAGCGCAATTCTGGGATGGCTATTGCATCGTTCAAAGCTATTGAGCACCTATTCATATTGCATTCCCTGTGGCGGAGTGGTTACACGTCGGTAACATCACTGTCATGGACTGGCCTGCAGCGAGTCTTGAAGTGAATCCTATAGAACATCTCTCGGATGTTTTGGAAGGCAGACTTTGTGCCAGGCCTCACCGACCAACAACGATGCCTCTCCTCGGTGCAGCATTCTACGAAGAATGGCCTGTCATTCCCCAAAAATCTTTCCAGCAGATGACTGAAAGTATGCCTGAGAGAGTGGAAGCTGTCATCAAGGCTAAGGGGGGCCAACACCATACTCAACTCCAACATTACCGTTGGAGGGCGCCATGAACTTGTCACTTTCAGCCAAGTGTCCAGATACTTTTGATCACATATATTATTCTTAGTGGTTTACTGTTATGCTATTTGTAGTTTTGATTTTTAATGAAACAACTGTTAAATTGAAGCAACGCCTGTACCGTAGGTGCAACCACAACGGAGGGGTACCTGTTGAGAGGCCAGACAAACGTGTGGTTCCTGAAGAGGGGCAGCAGCCTTTTCAGTAGTTGCAGGGGCAACAGTCTGGATGATTGACTGATCTGGCCTTGCAACATTAACCAAAACGGCTTTGCTGTGCTGGTACTGCCAACGGCTGAAAGCAAGGGGAAACTACAGCCGTAATTTTTCCCGAGGACATGCAGCTTTACTGTATGATTAAATGATGATGGCATCCTCTTGGGTAAAATATTCCGGAGGTAAAATAGTCCCCCATTCGGATCTCCGGGCGGGGACTACTCAGGAGGATGTCGTTATCAGAAGAAAGAAAACTGGCGTTCTACGGATCGGAGCGTGGAATGTCAGATCCCTTAATCGGGCAGGTAGGTTAGAAAATTTAAAAAGGGAAATGGATAGGTTAAAGTTAGATATAGTGGGAATTAGTGTAGTTCGGTGGCAGGAGGAACAAGACTTCTGGTCAGGTGACTACAGGGTTATAAACACAAATTCAAATAGGGGTAATGCAGGAGTAGGTTTAATAATGAATAGGAAAATAGGAATGCGGGTAAGCTACTACAAACAGCATAGTGAACGCATTATTGTGGCCAAGATAGATACGAAGCCCACACCTACTACAGTAGTACAAGTTTATATGCCAACTAGCTCTGCAGATGATGAAGAAATTGAAGAAATGTACGATGAAATAAAAGAAATTATTCAGATAGTGAAGGGAGACGAAAATTTAATAGTAATGGGTGACTGGAATTCGAGTGTAGGAAAAGGGAGAGAAGGAAACATAGTAGGTGAATATTGATTGGGGCTAAGAAATGGAAGAGCAAGCCGCCTAGTAGAATTTTGCACAGAGCACAAGTTAATCATAGCTAACACTTGGTTCAAGAATCACAAAAGAAGGTTGTATACATGGAAGAATCCTGGAGATACTAAAAGGTAACAGATAGATTATGTAATGGTAAGACAGAGATTTAGGAACCAGGTTTTAAATTGTAAGAAATTTCCAGGAGCAGGTATGGACTCTGACCACAATCTATTGGTTATGATCTGTAGAATAAAACTGAAGAAACTGCAAAAAGTTGGGAACGTAAGGAAATGGGACCTGGATAAACTGACTAAACCAGAGGTTGTACAGAGTTTTAGGAAGAGCGTGAGGGAACAATTGACAAGAATGTGGGAAAGAAATAAAGTACAAAAAGAATGGGTAGCTTTGAGGGATGTAGTAGTGAAGGCAGTAGAGGATAAAGTAGGTACAAAGACGAGGGCTGCTAGAAATCCTTGGGTAACAGAAGAAATATTGAATTTAATTGATGAAAGGAGTAAATGAAGCAGGCAAAAAGGAATACAAACGTCTCAAAAATGAGATCGACAGGAAGTGCAAAATGGCTAAACAGGGATGGCTAGAGGACAAATGTAAGGATGTAGAAGCTTATCTCACTAGGGGTAAGATAGATACTGCCTACAGGAAAATTAAAGAGACCTTTGGAGAGAAGAGAACCACGTGTATGAATATCAAGAGCTCAGATGGCAGCCCAGTTCTAAGCAAAGAAGGGAAGGCAGAAAGGTGGAAGGAGTATATAGAAGGTTTATACAAGGGCGATGTACTTGAGGACAATATTATGGAAATGGATGAGGATGTAGATGAAGACGAAATGGGAGATACGATACTGCGTGAAGAGTTTGACAGAGCACTGAAAGACCTGAGTCGAAACAAGGCCCCCGGAGTAGACAACATTCCATTAGAACTACTGACGGCCTTGGGACAACCAGTCCTGACAAAACTCTACCAGCTGGTGAGCAAGATGTATGAGACAGGCGAAATACCCTCAGACTTCAAGAAGAATATAATAATTCCAATAACCAAAGAAAGCAGGTGCTGACAGATGTGAAAATTACCGAACTATCAGTTTAATAAGCCACGGCTGCAAAATACTAACGCGAATTCTTTACAGACGAATGGAAAAACTGGTAGATGCGGACTTCGGTGAGGATCAGTTTGGATACCGTAGAAATGTTGGAACACGTGAGGCAATACTGACCATACGACTTATCTTAGAAGAAAGATTAAGAAAAGGCAAACCTACGTTTCTAGCATTTGTAGACTTAGAGAAAGTTTTTGATAATGTTGACTGGAATACTCTTTTTCAAATTCTAAAGGTGGCAGGGGTAAAATACAGCAGTAAAGGAAACAAAAGAAAAATTGGGAGTAGGTATTAAAATTCATGGAGACGAAGTAAAAACTTTGAGGTTCGCCGATGACATTGTAATTCTGTCAGAGACGGCAAAGGCCTTGGAAGAGCAGTTGAACGGAATGGACAGTGTCTTGAAAGGAGGATATAAGATGAACATTAACAAAAGAAAAACGAGGATAATGGAATGTAGTCAAATTAAATCGGGTGATGCTGAGGGAATTTGATTAGGAAATGAGACACTTAAAGTAGTAAAGGAGTTTTGCTATTTAGGAAGTAAAATAACTGATGACGGTCGAAGTAGAGAGGATATAAAATGTAGACTGGCAATGGCAAGGAAAGCGTTTCTGAAGAAGAGAAATTTGTTAACATCGAATATAGATTTATGTATCAGGAAGTCGTTTCTGGAAGTATTTGTTTGGAGTGTAGCCATGTATGGAAGTGAAACATGGACGATAACTAGTTTGGACAAGAAGAGAATAGAAGCTTTCAAAATGTGGTGCTACAGAAGAATACTGAAGATAAGATGGATAGAGCACGTAACTAATGAGGAGGTATTGAATAGGATTGGGTAGAAGAGAAGTTTGTGGCACAACTTG
Source organism: Schistocerca gregaria (assembly GCF_023897955.1). NCBI lineage: Eukaryota > Metazoa > Arthropoda > Insecta > Orthoptera > Acrididae > Schistocerca > Schistocerca gregaria. Next base: position 760,730,154 of record NC_064922.1, read on the forward strand.
ACTAGAAGAAGGGATCGGTTGGTAGGACATGTTTTGAGGCATCAAGGGATCACAAATTTAGCATTGGAGGGCAGCGTGGAGGGTAAAAATCGTAGAGGGAGACCGAGAGATGAGTACACTAAGCAGATTCAGAAGGATGTAGGTTGCAGTAGGTACTGGGAGATGAAGCAGCTTGCACAGGATAGAGTAGCATGGAGAGCTGCATCAAACCAGTCGCAGGACTGAAGACACCAACAACAATTAATGAAACAACTGTTAAATTGAAGCAACGCCTGTCCATTTTCTAGCCCTACCTCCACTCCATTTACATCCCACGCTACTTGGTGTTGCAATGTAGGCCAATCATCTGGAGGACTTGGTATATTTGCTTAAACTTGATAGCTAATCTTCGTTTAGTAATAATGTGTCGCCAAAATGTATCACACTGACATATCTCGATGTTACAATTACAGGCATGCTAACAGGCAAAGCTCGATTTTTCGGTCAGTGTACATGTATGAAGTGGTATTTAGATTAACACAAAACAATTTTATTCCAGAACACTCGTGTTAATTTTTGCACACAATCAGCAACAGCTGAACAAACGCTATAGAAATGTAAACGTTACATGGTATCGTTGACTGCGATGTCCTTAGACATGGGTACATCTACCCAGCTGTAAAGGTGTTGTTCTTCCGCGTACTTTGGTCGAATTTCCTTGGGGAAATGTGAGAGTTGTGTATTTGTTTCGATTCAGTCTGGAACCGTGCGACCGCTACGGTCACCGGTTCGAATCCTGCCTCGGGCATGAGTGTGTGTAGTGTCCTTAGGTTAGTTAGGTTTAAGTAGTTCTAAGTTGTAGGTGACTGATTACCTCAGATGTTAAGTGCCATAGTGCTCAGAGCCATTTGAACCATTTTTTTGTATTTGTGGAGTACAGTTCAGTGTAACGAATGCTTGTGTACAGTGGTGTTGTGTTTGTGTTGTATTATGCTGAAGGTGAAAACGGTGCCATCAAGTAACCTACTCCACTCGAATAGCATACAGTGTGCCACTGACATTAACATCCCACACGCCTGGCTTATGTCCACGTTTAATGAGACACTGCTGACAGGTCTGGAATTTAATCACCGAGCGAGGTGGCACAGTGGCTAGCACAAAGTTCTGCGTTCGGGAGAACTGTTCGAATCCCAGTCTAGCCAACCAGACCTACGTTATCCGGTATTTACCGAAATTGGTTCTTTTAAAACCTAAGAATATTCCAAGCTTGTTCCTCGTCTCTAACGGCCTAGATAGTGACGGGACGAAAAACCCTACTCTACGCCGCACGGTGTAGCCGGGCGGTCGGTGGCGCCTTGACCTCGTTCGCACGGTTGCATCCCGTCGGAGGATCGAGCCCTCCCTCTGGAATGAGGGTGTGTGTTGACCTTAGCTTAAGTTAGTTTAAGTTAAATTAAGAAGTGTGTAAGCCTAGGGGCCGAAGACCTCAACAGTTTGGTCCCATAGGAAGTTTGCTAAACTTTGCTTTGAGAACTTTATCAGCAGTTCTCCTCTTCTAGCCCTTTAAACAGTATAGTGAAAATTGCCACCACCACCACCTCCAGGATTCGAAGCGGTACATCCGAGAGTCGTGTGCCTAGGTATAGGCGTGCGTTAGAGACGTCGGCTACGGACTGGGTAACACACACTTTTGTCGTAATGAATTAAATCAATTCAGGCTAGAATACAAATAAAGATGTCAGACCATATCAGCACTGTCTGGCAATAATTGCATTGAGAAATTAGGTTTCACTGTTGGCTCGAATGGCTCTGAGCACTATGGGACTTAACATCTCAGGTCATCAGTCCCCTAGAACTTAGAACTACTTAAGCCTAACTAACCTAAGGACATCACACACATCCATGCCCGAGGCAGGATTCGAACCTGCGACCGTAGCAGCAGCGCGGTTCCAGACTGAAGCGCCTAGAACCGGTCGGCCACACCAGCCGGCGGTTTCGCTGTTGGCTGGAGAGTCACTTACGACGAATAAATTTCTGGTGTTGTAGCATAGAGAAAAAATGGTGGCTAACAGTAGTCTCCATGTTTCGAAACAGTTTTGATTTTGATGGTTTCCATATCCATAAAATACCGTACGTAGATGCTAACAGGCAACTAATACTTAACAGGGCAGTTTCAGTTACGTAATAATCTTAAGACTGTTCCTCCATGATCAGAATGGGATATTGCATTTCTTTTCGTTGCACGATTAATACTTCAATTTTTCCAAACGTTTTATTTCCCTTGACAGGAGCTTTATTCGAAAAAATAAATATGACTGTCTCTGTAATGAAGTTGTTGTACCACCCAAGTAAACTTATTCTTTTAAAAGACGTAAAATTTAATATTCCGGTAGAGCGGTACTTTCTGGCAGAGTTCTACCACATACCTGCCACGGAGGATTTTAGCTGATGCGACGAAACGGCGTGAAGCAGCCGCTCGTGACAAAAGCGGACTGACGCCAACTGCTTAACTCGCACGCAACGCCCTGCTGGCTCTTTAGCCAGCCTTTATTAATGCGAAAGTACAGCCGACTTTTGTGTCACTCAGCATAGGAGATTAGTGTTGCTCTCTCAGCTGCTCACTCCCTACTAACTTGCTAGTGTAGATGAGCGCCCTCGCTCGCATCGTGTGCGAAAGTTTTTAATGATGTGCGACTTTGAACCAGCCAGTCTCTGACATGAGACTACAGTTGTAATTATCCATATTATTTAGTTCACTAGCAATTATTTCGATTCTGTACTGGCAACCTATTAACAGTTCAATGTAATCTGCCACTATCGCTAAATTTCTTGAAACAAAATTTGCACAAAAAACCAGAGAAGATATTTTTATCGTAGTGTCTCTTGGAACTGTTTGTGCCTTGTATGACAGACTGGGAAGAGAATTTTACCGAAATATCCGCTTAATAAGTTATCTTTGCAAAGTATTGTCACGAATTATCTACAGAAGAAATGAAATTTCGGTAGAAGCCGACATTAAGGAAGAACAGTGTCGGTTTCAGAGAAATGTAAAAATAAGATACTTACCTTAAAAGAAAGGTTACAGACAGTCAAACCAACGTTATAGTATTTGCAGATGTAGACAGGGCTTTTGGCTTTTGACAGTGTCGATTGCAACACTCTCTCCGAAATTCTGAAGGTATCAGTAGTAAAATACCAGCACCGAAAGGTTATATGTAGCTTGTACAGGTATAGACGGCAGTCACAAGATTCTAAGGAGCATAAAAGAAGAACATTGGTTCGGAAGGTTGTTGCCTGTTACCCATGTTATTCAGTCTGTACTTTGAGCAAGTAGTAAAGGAAAACATAGAAGCAATAGGAGAAGGAATTTAAGTTGAATGGAATGGACAGTGTCTAGCAAGGATGATATAATATGAACGTAAAAAAAAACGAAATAACAGTAATAGAGTGTAGTCGAATAAAATAAGGTGATGCTGAGGAGACACTAAAAGTAGTAGAAGCAATTTGCAATTTGGACCGAAAAAATAATTTAAGACGGTTGAAGTACATAGGATGTAAAATGTAGAGTGGCAATGTGAAGGAAAGCGTTTCTGAAAAAAAAATTATTTATATCGAATACTAATGTCAGTTTTCGGTGGCCTTTTCTGGAGGCATTTGATGAGGAACTACTGAATGGAATTGTGACAAAAAAATATGAGATTATTAGACTAAATGAAGGGCTCGGTTGAAAGAACAAATTGTGAGACACCAAGGAATCATCATTTAGTACTGGACGGAAATGTAGGCGTTAAAAATTGTAGATGGAGCCCGTAATGGTTCAAATGGCTCTGAGCACTATGGAACTTAACTTCTGAGGTCATCAGTCCCATAGAACGTTGAACTACTTAAGCCTAACTAACCTAAGAACATCACACACATCCATACCCGAGGCAGTATTCGAACCTGCGACCGTAGTGGTCGTGCGGTTCCAGACTGAATCGCCTAGAACCGCTCGGCTACACCGGCCAGCGAGGGAGACCGTAAGTCGAATATAGTAAGCAGATTGAAATGGATGTGGGTTCCAGTAGCTATTCTGAGACGAAGAGGCTTGCACGGGATAGGGTAGCATGGAGGGCTGCAACAAGTCGCTCGTCACACTTACGACCACAACAACAACAATTATTTGATTATCCTTGATTTAAATTTGAAGTGCCTACATAAACTACTTTATATTTTTACAGCACTTTTTACTTACTAGACGGAATATATATATACACGCACACACACACACACACACACACACACACACACACATGAAAGTATTAAGTACCTGTAAGGAGTGTACAAAAGACATATTCTAACAGTTGTTACTGTTGACAGTTAAATGAACAACGTAAGTCTGAGTAAAAACAAACAGCTGATGCCTGATCACTGCGATTTGCACCCATTGATTTGATAGTTAAGGATGTCTTACTGTCACTGTATCCTCTCGTTAGGTAAAGCGGCCCCCAACTGGTGAAATCTACCTTCGGAATCTGCGGTACTGAGACTAGAATGGAACTGCCGTTCGACCCAATCCTACAATACGTCTGATATCGACGGACATGGAGCTATTGCTGGTATGGGAGTACGCAGGTAACCCGTAGAGTAGCGTACCGCACGAAGATAAGCCACGTCCTGTTGAAAGACTTTATCAGACACCGTCTCTCGAGGGTTAACCCGAGAGGATTTAATACTACTGTGCCGTCTCGTCCTAGTTATCAGAAAGAACAGAGATTAAGGTAGACGGTCCATCGTCTCTTCGGACCAGATGCACACCAGAGTCGAACTTATACGGGAATCAGCGAAATACTGCGAGTATTGAGAATAATGGGGAAGGGGCACTGCCTTAGTAGTGCATTGGATCTGACGGGAAGTCCGTGCAGTTACCATGACCACCGAGACCGGATGGCTTAGTGTTCAGAATACATGCCTTGTAAGCACGAAAACCAGGTCCTAATCTCGCTCGGATATAAATTTTCAACTGGCCACATAGATGTGTTTCAGTGCCGACCAGCAACTTTATTTCGTTTTAGTCATAACCGTATAAGGCTTCAGGATGAAAAATACTGTGTGTTATTTCGGACAAATAAGAAATAATCGTTTGCGAGAGTGTATTATGTTATCGTATGCAGTGGACATGCTGCGTTTGTCACATTATGACAAGTTAAAACTGCTCCGAAACATGCGTCAAACAGAAGAGTGCGCAAGAAGATATACCAACTGAGCATGCTTCATGGGTCGATTCAAGGTCGTCTTTCCAAATTCAGTTGTACAGTCAGAGCAACGAATCTTGAGGCACGATATCGTGGAGACTAAAAATATATCTCATCGTCAGGCCCAGGAGTGTCGTTTGGAATTCGTGTTGTAATTCCAGCTTGGAACAAAGTTTTAACCAGTCAACAACTTGAATCTTTCTGGCAGATAAAAACCGTGTGCGGATTGAAAGCTACAAGGATGGGCCGTGAGTCTTAATTGGTTAGTTCAATAGGTAGAGCACTTGCCCGCGAAAGGCAAGGTACCGACTTACAGTCTCGGTGCGGCACAGTATTTTCATCTACCAGGAAGTTTCATATCAGAGCCTTCCCCACTGGAGGGTGAAAACTTCATTCCAGTCAGTATCTAGTTACTGAACACGAACTATACCCAGAATAGAGTTTGAAAATCCTTTCTCCTTAAGGCTGCGAATAATCGTATCTCTCTGCGTAACCTAGCCCTCGAGATGCCAATCTAACTGAACCATCTCCTGGCCCCTAAGGAGAATGGGAAAACGTGAGAGAATCTCGTGACGAATTGAATCTTAGAGTAGGTCTGCGATTGCATGATGTGTTGATACAACTCGCGCCGCACTGGTCAAATTCCCAGCCCTGCTTTTTATTCTTACGACTGATTTGATGCCGCTTGCCACAAATTCCTCTCCCGATTCAACCTCTCCATCCCAGAATATCACCTGTACCCTAAATCAGTTCGATTTATTTGTATGGCTTCCGCCTCAACCTTTACCATCTACATCTCGCGTATCGGCCATGGAAATTATTCCCTAATATCTTAAATCCCTACATTGTTCCTACAGGTTCCTTCCTCGCCGTTTCTGCGGGGAACGTGTTCATTTCTTATTAGGCCAAGCAGTTTTCAGAATTTTTCTGCAGAACATCTCTCATATGCACCTATTCTCTTCTTCTCCTGGTTTTTCCACAATCTGTGATTTTTTTCCGATGAGGCTGTGCTCGAAATTTGCGTTCCAAGAAAATTCTTTGTCAGTCAGAGTCCGATATATGATAGCTCGTGCCAGTGGTCCTGTCTTTCCACGAATATCCTCTTTGCCTACGCTTGTCTGCTTCTTATATTCTCCTTGCTTTGTCTGTCATGTGTTGCTTGCAAGCTAGATGAAGATATTATTTTGTGGTCGCCAGTGTTGATGGTTTGACGCTAATCTCATTTCCACTGTTGCTCGTTACTTAAAGCGTGTCCGTATTTCACGTGTCTTTCGGAGTGAGATATGTGTGAAATGAGATACGTGCTCTTTCCAGAATTACTGCCGAGCCCTCAAATGTGGGACCACTCTCACAACACATTTATTTAAGTTCAGCTTGCTGTGAATTACAACTAGAGTCTGCAATACTTCGAATGACTGTCTTTTGACAATATGTTGATATCAAAGGATGAGGGATCCCATTAATTTTATCCCCCTCGTTCTTCCCAAGAAGAACTAAGCCTTAGTGGATCTGTTCCGCCTTCATAAGATTTATTCCCGTCTTTTCGTCGGTCTTCTCACAGTCCTTATTTCGACTGTATAGCATCTGCTTGGTGCTTTTAATATTCTTCTTTGACTCTTACGTTCAAGGAGGCCATTTATTTTATCGTTTAGGTTATATATTTGCACCTCTTCTCTACATTCGTCATTTATAATTTCGCTTAGAACGTTCTTTTACTGAGCATAAAAAAGTTATTTCTGTTGTTTGCACGTCGCTTTTACCACTGTCTCTCTTTATTCGTGACTCACTTACATAGTTTAAGGGAAAACTGAGCTAGATGTCCTTCAGAGTTTTGATTTTTAAAGTTGTTTCTACAGTGCCGCTTACCATTTGGAACTTACTTAATTTATTATCTATGTCGCTGTTGTCGTCAAAAGATATATTGCATCCGAAGAAACCAAAGATAGAGATTTGTTCCATTATCTTGTTATTTGGGAATTACTTTGTTTCTCAGGTGTTTCTTTAGAAGGAAAGCATCACCTTTGCTTAGTATATACAAATATTTAGATTGTAGTGATATGAGCACATCTGCAACTTACGTAATGCTATTTGGATCTCATCTTCTGTTTTATCCTTAAACAGTAGGTCATCAAAAAATAGCAATGTATTAGTAAATTCGGTTGTTCCTCGGCGTTGCTCTTCTGGATCTTGGAGGAGAAGGATCCAGAAGTGCAACGCCGACCCTACGTGACGTGGGACAAGGTTACGATAAAGAAGAAGTAAATTCGGTTTGTCCTAGGTTAATACCTTGCGTTGAAAATGTGCTTTATCACAAAAGACGATGTGATCTAAATAAATTTTCAACAGTCTCAGAGGGCGACTACATCCTTGTCTTGCACTTTCATTTATAAATAATAATCTACTGCTCTTCCTTTATCACAGAACTATCTATATATTCAGATACAGGCTCTTTGTTGCTCTTTTGGGTAACTACGTCATTTAAAATTTCCTATGGTATCTTTCTATGTACCTTGTCGAACGCCTATTCAAAGTCGACAAACCCACTATATAGCGGCAGGTAATATTCTCTCAGCTACTTCAGAATTCTATTTCCTGTGTGTATAGTAACAGCAACATCTTCCTTTCCTACACCCAATTAGAACTACAGATGAAATGACCTCTGCTATGAGTTGCATTTATCGTAGCACATAATTTGTATCCTGCTGAGAAGATACTTATTTTTCTATAACTGTTTGTGGCAGTTGTATCTCTTTTCTTGGAGACTAGCACCACATTTGTACCCTCCACTGCTGCAATATCTCTTTTCGAAGCCAACATGTATATGTGAAATCCTGAAATCTATATTGCAGTAGCATTGCTGTTGTTGTGGGATTCAAGCCGTTAGTTCCCATCACTTTCTCTTTGTCTATCACCTGATTATGATTGCACCAAAGACTTTTATAATATCTGCCGCAATCCTGAATTTCTGTTGTACCCCTCTCCACAATATCTCTCCTACTTATTCAAGTTCTCAACTATTTACAAGTCCATAGGTCCATGCACATCATTTTCTATGTGTGTGCAAGCCTATTCCAGCTTTCCATCGTGTGATTCTTATTACATCTTCAGCTTCGTTTCGTTGTTGTCTATATTTTTCTGTTGATTTTCCTGAGCTACTTTCTATCAAATTCAAGTATACGTTATGATTTACTCTTTTCTGTATGGCGTGTCCTTGAACATTTCTTATTTTCATTTATTCTACTTTCCTCTAATTCTTCTGTAGCTGTTCTTACAATGTCTTGTTTGGTATTGTTCCTTTCTATGCCTATATCTATGTCTTTCTAACATATATGTAGTCAGTCGCCTTTGGTAAAGATCTTCTATACTGTGATGTTGTAGTTGCTCTATATTGGGCTTCCTATTGTCCTTCCCTGTTTCTCCTTTGTTCCGTTTCTCTTTTACCTCGCCCAGTAATCACTTGATTATGAAGTGGAATAAAGTCTGTAGTTAACTTTAGATTCGCGTACTTCTTGATGATTATTGCATAGTCTATTACCGACGTCGATCATCTGCTTCCAAGTATATTTATGTATTACTTTTTTTCAGAGAAATGTATTTGTGTCTATCAATTTGTTATAGTCAGAGAATTCTCTGTTTTTTTTCAGTTGTTATGAAGGTGGGCCACTCCATACTTTATTTTTGCGATTTTTGTTTCCATGTTCCCTATTTAACATTTAAATGCCCTGTCGATATGGGGTAGCCATCTTCATTCGTTTAATCTATTTCTGCCTGCACTGTACGATAGAACCACTGCATATCTTTTTGCATTCCTTCTTCCGATGCACATCAGTCAAGGTGAGGTATACTCTTTTATTTTACACTGAGAAGTAATAATCTTCTCATTTGCATACCTGTAAGATGTGATCGTCTCTTTCCATTTATTGTCTAGTAACATTACAGCTTAAGCAGTTGCTCTGTTGTACTGTTCTACGCCACTACATATTAGCATGTACTTTATCCACATTTGGTGCCTATTAATTTTTTCTCAGTTTTATTAATCACTACCATATTTATGATTTTATTTTATACCCGCGTTTCTAACACAAGCTCCTTCTTGTTGAGAGCTCTTACAGTACATGCGGTGGCCTTCAACGTATCTATTCAGCCAAACCGTTTGCCTCTTTCGTTGCCTTGGTTGTTTTCATTAGATCCATCCAGCTTTTCCCTCTGTACGCTATGAATATTTTAATGGTTTACTTAGATGACGCACCACCTGACATGGAGAAGTAGGGTTTTGTTTTAGGGTTTCCTTTCCTTAGAGAAGTTACCTTCACCTGTCTTACGAGCCTCTCCACCCACTTAGTAAGCCTTTTGACAGGGCTGTTACGAGCCATCGTTGGTCATAATTTGGCTCCTGCACCGCCACATAAATGTCTAACCCACGGGCGACAAATTCCTTATCTCTAGTTTGGTTCCTGTTCCATTTCCTTGAAATCTTCTTCCACCACGTAGTCGTTCTGTAAGTCTCTTTCACCCTCGAAGCTGCTGTCAGGTTTACCATTTGCTCCTTTAACTGATCAAAGAGAAAAGAGAAAATTGAACTACCAGACACCTGGCGGTCGGAAGTAGGTGACCAAGGGAGGCCGATATAAAAGAAAAAAGAAGAGGGTGGTTGTGATAAGTGTCTGCTGAAATGGTTTCTCTAAGAAGGAAGTTTCTATTTTCAACATTTCCTTCCTTGCTTATTTGAAGATATAGCACAAACTAATAAATCTCAATGTGATACTATGCACCCTCCAGCTGGCCACAACCGTTTGAAAGAGATTAATCTTGACGTGTACAGAATCAGAGGGGAAGTGTTGTATATTGAATTCATCACAGATGAAACAGAGAGGAGTTCAGGGTTTGGAATGTAGGCGATCACGACTATCACAGTCTGCAATCCTAGATCGATGTGGAACATATTAGCAACATCACTTTACTCAGCATTTTGTTTCTAAGACTTTGGTAGATTCCAAAATGCACTAATTACATAACATACTTTGCGCTACTAAAGAAAACACCGAAAATTACCGTTTATTTCGTTAGATGCACTATTTTATTGATCACTTAATGATATTTAAGCAATTAGTTGTATGTTTTGTGATAGTTAAAGCAACAAAATATATCTTTACAGTTGGTGAAAAATGAAGCGTTTTATTGGTAGCAGCAAGCACTGTTCACTATCAACTACTGCCGAAACGAAAATTCTGTCTGTACAACCTCGTCTTTCAATTTTCTGTTATGCTGAAATCATTAAAGGTGTCTGATATGTTCTGCCAGTCACATTTTCCATTCCTACGGCAACATGTGCTACATTTTCATCTAGGCTAGTCAACCAGTCCAGAATAATCTGCTGTCTGTGCGCTACATGCAGCCACCAGTTCCTGTATTGCGGGACACGTAACCGGTGGTCGCCACGTTGAGTGCCTGTCTGTCTCAGCCAATCAATCTCCGCAACGAGTGGAACGAATTGCATCTTCCTACTCTAAATCATAAAAGCTTTTTCGTGTCGATTACCTTGAGTGCTTGTGAATGATTGGCGTGGTAATGAAAGAAGCGCAGTGAGTCTTTTCACACTGTACAATTATATCTTAAGTGCACGAACGCAGGAACCAAATGCCTGCAAATGAACACTTGTGTTGTGTCAAAGAAACTAAACTATTTTTGTCTGTCCTCTGAAAGGTCAAAGTATCTTTGGTCCCAGTAAGGAATTGTAGAGGTACTCAGAATGTAAATAAAAATTTATTCAATAAATTAGCAACATCCAGGTCGACTGCCTTTAACAACACATTTACCATTGCTCTTTCCAGCTTTATTACTGCGAAAAATGGTGACAGCTGGTACTTAATTAGCTGCAGTTACGAATTTAAGAAGAATCTGACTGTGAATTCAAGGAATCTATTCTGCATAAGCCTTCGGTACAGTAAGATGAAGGTAAAAAATTCATATCATGAACCACTCAGGCAAATGTGACTGTGAAAGGAAGAGAATGCTGCAAGATCTCCTAAATTAATGTTATTTTATGTAGACTGTACTCTCTCCAACCAAAGTTCAGAAGAGCACTAACACAGCCGTAGACAATATTTTGTATGAGAATTTCTATTGAGAAAATATTATCCAGTGAAAACACAGAGTTTTTTAAACAGCATTATAGAAATGGTAGGGAGTTTATATAGCAGACAGTTCAGGAGATAAGCATAGTGACTTCCTGATGTCATTTCTCATGTTCTTTCAAATTTTTTTTCACTAGAACGTTTAAAACAGTGTGTTGGCACTCACAGACAACATGGATGGCTCACTTGCGGGGTACAGTCATCGTGTGTAAGAGAGTGGAAGTTATGTCAAAAAGTTAGGGATAGTGAAAATCAAGCTATTTTCACTATCAGGACTTTGCTGAACATGTTAGCCCACTACTTAGCGAACTGTAGGAATGGTCAGTTTCCTGAATAACTGAATTACTCAACAGTGAGCCCGCTTTATAATAACTGAGAAAGGGATAATGTAGATAATATCAGACCTATCTCTATGCTGTCTGTGTCTGCAGAAGATATTGAAAAAGCTATTCATATAAGGTAACTGATCATTTCAGTGCGAATAATTTATTGTCAAAATTACATTTCAATTTTAGAACTACTTAAAACGCTACATTCCTTTCTCTGTGAGACACTGAAAGGATTAAATTTTGCTAACAGGGATTAAACACGTTTTGCTTCCTACTTGTGACTATGTATATCAAAGAATATTATTGCAGGAGTTGGATCATTATGGAAGAAGAGGTGTAGCTCACAGTTAGTTCCTCTCACGCTTTAAGAATAGACAGCAAAATATCGTTCTCCATATTAGTGGGAACAGCTATAAGGTGGCGTTAGTTTTGTGGGAGGTACTGCAGGGCTCATTACTGGGAAGGGCCCTCTAGTGATTGTAGAATATTTCTTTTCACTGACCACACTAGTTTTGTAGTGAAGAACGTTAAGTGCAGTAAAGGAAATATCTAGAATAGCGCAGTTGAATGCATGCGTTCATCGGATGCAGAAAATAATTTGCACCAAATTACAGTATCACTCAGTTTTCACAGTTTCTGACACAAGTTTCATACAAAGCTACAAAACTGACATTTTGATTGCACAAAAGGGGGCATATGGCTAATGAGTGTATTTAGATATATAGTAAACTGTCACAGGAAGCTCATGTTTACTATCTTGTTCAAATACTGAATTCTGATACATTTACCATTAGAACAACATCTGCAATAAGTGATACTTCAACACGGAAATTGGTCAGTTTGTCTTATTTTCATTCGCTTATGGCATAGGGGATTTTTTTTTTTGAGGTAATTCTTCCCATGCAAAAAGGATGATTTTGGCATATAAATTGCGAGCAGCATGTGGTGCAGGTTGGCGAAACTCCTCTCGACCTTTGTTCAGCAGTCAGGGAATTTTTACAATGGCTGGAGATATGCACTTTGATGTCGTTTTTTGTTAACGACACGAGCGTATTTCCAAGAATTAGCAACTTTCACTTAGTTAATATTAGGCAGAAATCCAGTCTGCATTTGAATCGCACCTGTTTGACTCCCGTGTAGAAAGATGTAGAGTATGGTGCTGCATCTGTTATCAATGTCATCACAAGAACTAACAGAAGTTCAGTAGTAGTTTCCGCTCTTTCATACCCAAAATGAAGAAATTCCTCGTGGTTCACTACATTTCTATAAGGATGCTCCTGTGTTATGTTGTTGATTTTGCTTATACAGGGTGATTCAGAAATGCATGTAAATATTTTAAGGGTGTATTTTTGAGGTAAATATAAGACAAAAATGTTCTATAAATGTTTTTCCATAAACGTTTAATTCCAGAGTTATCGTTAAAATACGAAAGTCATGTCCGTATCAAAACGACGTCAGTGCAAGCAGCAGGATGCCATATTCTGGTACGTAATGCACATACGTATCTCCCAACAGTTGATTTGAAGCTGCATGAATTGTGTTTGTTTGTGTTTGCAATTGCTGTTTACTCCTACTGTACAGAAGATGGCGCTGATATTGTTGGTAACGGAAACGTACTTCCTGTCGTTCATTCATCGTCGGAAGGCTACAGGTTTCGTGCACATGATGTACTCAAACAGTGAGTATGCTGACATGCACCTTGTGTATGGTGCAGCAGATGGAAACGCACTTGCAGCAAGACGAAGGTACAGTGAGCTGTTTCCAAGACGACGGTTACCAAGTCATCAGACGTTTGTATCTGTGGACAGACGTATGCGGGAGTATGGCATTCGTCCTGGGCCACATTCAGGTCGACCACTTGAGCATCCAGTGAACGTCGAGGAACATGTTTTGGACCTGGTAGACCAAGATCCAGCCATCAGTACGAGTCAAATTAGTGCAGGTGTACGACTTCCACAATCTACTGTATGGCGGCTGCTTCGGAGACAACAGTTGCATCCATTTCACCTGCACAAAGTGCACGAATTGACACCTGCAGACTATCCTCGCCGTCAGCAATTCTGCCAGTGGTTACAAGAGCGTCATTTGAATGATCCAATGTTCATTCGGCGGATATTATTCACAGATGAGGCCATGTTTACTCGTGCGGGTGTAATCAATTCGCATAATATGCACCAGTGGGCTGTCGAGAATCCTAGCGCGAGAATTGTGCGTGGATATCAACATCAATTCTCCATAAACATTGGGTGTGGTATTGTGGGGAATGACTTACTCGGACCTCATGTTCTACCTCCAAGGCTGACTGGGCACGCTTACCGCGAATTTTTGGAGGGGGAATTGCCTGGATTTTTACAGGATGTCCCTCTTGCAACACGAGCCGCCTTGTGGTTTATGCACGATGGTGCTCCTGCCCATTACAGCCGCAACGTAAGGGCGTACCTCAATGATGCGTATCAACATCGATGGATAGGTCGCGGAGGACCAATTGCTTGGGCAGCCAGATCACCTGACCTGAACCCTTTAGACTTTTATTTATGGGGCCGACTAAAGACATTGGTGTATTCTTCTGCAGTACCGAACAGAGAAGTGCTACAACAAAGAATTGAAGGTGGTTGTGAAATTATTCGTGGAGAGTTGAACGGACTGTGTAATGTGCAGAGATCATTGCGGCGACGAGCACGGGTCTGGCTGCAAGTTCAGGGACAGCATTTTGAACATGCATTGCATTAAGATTTGTGCAAATACAGTACAGTACAGTCTGTAAATTCTTCACGTATTTTCCTTAGTTATTTTGCATTGATTTAGTTCAATCAACAGGAACTAAAGTAATACAGTATTCGCGAGGAATTGTTTCAGTTTGTTACGTCACGTTTATTTACCAGTTTGCGTTTTTAGTCCAAATGCACTGTAATTAAACTGTGAACTCTGGGAAGTAAATACTTTACGTTGTATTGAATGTATTTCATGTTTGGTTCATAACTCTGTAATAAGCCAAGTATAGCAAAAACTGTATAGAACATTTTTGTCTTATATTTACCTCACAAATACACCCATAAAATATTTACATGCATTTTTGAATCACCCTGTATATACTCGCAGCTTGTCCTCCTTGGATTTGTGTATATTTTGTGTGTTACTAGTTAGCATATCTGTAGTCTGTAGCTTTGTTATGATGAATGATCCTAAGTAAATAAGCAGGTATGCATGCAAGAGAACCAGCTGCTATTACGTGTCCCCGCCCCCCACCAATGTTGTCCCAGTGCACGATGAGTGGGCATCCATGCATCCATAGCTTCACTGACGATCCATGTACACACAGGGTCATGACCAGTTCTACTGAGCTGCCGAAGTAGCTATTAATTGTACATCTGTACATTATGGAACAGATAATGTGTAAATATTGATTAATCACTATTGTGGTTGTACAAGCACTGTATGCATTACTTTTAATCGTATTACATAGCACACATCAACCAATAAAAGCATTTGCACAAATACAATAAAGACGAAAAGTAAAAGAGCAAATAGCTTTTTTAAAGGGTAAATACTTTTCCATATTTCGAGTAATATTCTTCACATCTTTCTAAAGTAAACCTGTTCTTCCTCAGGATTCAAGCTCTTTCCATATTGTATTCAATCTAAGTCAACAAAGTAATGGTGAAATGGTAACGAACAGTGTTATTTCCACATTTATAATGTTAGTAACTTCCATATACGAAATCTTTTCTGTACTGTGATCAGATTTTGATGAGCTAAGCCCTCTACGGTGCCGCAAGCTATACTCAAGTTACCTGCTAGGACCTAATTAAAATTAGTCTAGTAGTTTTAGAAATTAGCGTGTTCAAACGAGAGGCAGACAAGAAGATTTTAGTAACTAAATCACGACATTAATTTTTAGCAATTTGGTGTTGATGAACTAAATTCTATGCCGTGATTCAAAGTATACTCAAGTTACCTGAACCATCCCCATGAAAATTTGCTCTGGAGAAGCGTGTTGAAACAGCAAACACGACAGTTTTACTGATTTATTAGTAGTACAGATTACTTTTCTAATGTTACTCTAATATACTGACTAGTTTCATTTCATCCTACGGATCTAGACGTGTAATATAAAAATATATAAATTTCAATGTAAGCATAGGAACATACATTAATTATATCAGTAATTTACTCGTAATGAATGATTAATTCTATTTGCAAAAATACCACTCCTATTTAACTGGAGGTACAATAAGTTTTCGTTTTAAAAATTCCTGATATTATGGCACTACAAGATATGTACAGAAGTAGTTTTAAATTTGGAATCAATTGTTTACTATTTTCAATTATTACCGCAGTGTTCTAAGAAAGACAACTGTTTTCTTACGAAAACTGTGATTACAAAATACAAATAGTGATAAGTTTTCCTTGATA
Organism: Schistocerca gregaria; assembly: GCF_023897955.1. Classification (NCBI taxonomy): domain Eukaryota; kingdom Metazoa; phylum Arthropoda; class Insecta; order Orthoptera; family Acrididae; genus Schistocerca; species Schistocerca gregaria. The sequence goes on from NC_064922.1 coordinate 760,746,243, forward strand.
TTCATACGCGTCTTAATGAACACCTCTACCTGCCTCCATCATGGCCAGTGACTGGCATCACAGTGTTCTATAATAAACTCTATGCTTGTGCTGCTTATACGGGAAAAGTCATCAGTTTCTGTGAACCATCTCTTCTGATTTTCTAATAACGTACTCGGCATTACAGTGAGGAGCGCCTCTAGTAAGTGCTGCCATTTTTGTAATGTTTTGTAATGATTTTATCTCCTAAAGCGTCCATACATTACTTCTACCATTAAAAGAAATATAACTTACACACGCATCATTGTCACAGCCGTATATATGTTAGATACCCCAGTATTCCTGGTCTCAAGAAGATCAAGATAAAGATTAAACAGATAACGAGTAAACGGATTTGAAACGGTACTGAACAGCTTAAATTAGCATGAAGTCAACATTAACGCTTCATGCTTTCAAGCATCGTATACTTTATTTTTATCGGTTCTGATTACCACCAGTAGCGGTAAACTACCCGCTGGGGACCAGAATGCAAAAGCAGATGCTGCTGGACTCATTTCTGTATGTGTATTCATGGTACTTTCTTACAGTAAAAAGCAGGCACTATTCCAATTGTAAGAAATGTTTTGGGACTGTAATGAGTCTATGGTCAACAGCTGAAGTGTAATATTATATCTGCCAAACTGTTAAATGTATTGCAAAAATTACATTAGATTATCGGAAGCAAGGTTCATTACACAGTGTGTTAGGGGTATAAATACTGATATATTTATTGTTGGCTGAGGACAGTGCACTGAACAAATGACACTATAATTTACTTCATTAGCAGTCTGATAATTACAGCTGTTATGTGTAGCATGTTTTTAGCTTGGTTGGTAACAACAAGTACACTTGGCAAAAGCAAGGTGTTAATGCTTATTTTCATCTGGGCAGTAAGTGGAGGGCTGAAGTGTGAAATCGTGGACAAAAACTGTTATTGTATACCTACAGGTTTAGTCCACTTTGTGGTGTAGTTAAGACCTTGCAAAGCTATTAGGTAGTAAATTATGTAGCGTGTTTTCGGGAATACTGTTAAACGCAGAGAAAAATGAACTAACACACAGAATTGGGTACATATTGAGGGACAAGTGACCACCATATCTGCACTTATACAGCTAACAACCCGTATATTACGTGCGATTGCTGGAAAAGAATCTAATAAAGTTCATTCAAGTAATTTTTCTAGTATCTAACAAGTAAATATGAGTAAATTTAAACATTTGTTAAAAAGAAGACCTTAAGACTATTAATGAGCATTAGTGAGAGAATGATTTGGGCTTAACTGATATAAGCTTATAAATAATTTTTCAATGATTAAACGCAATGTTAATCAACGATAAGAAGTGAGTAGTCGAAGCTATTCACCTTTACGAAGACACATTCGTACGTGCGAAGTCTACAAGCAATTTATTAACAAAAAATTATTAATAACGTATTAGTAGCAATATGTGATCCATGCAATATTTTTGAAACAACGACGTCAGAGAGACGCTGAAAATTTCCATACGGCAGAACATTATTGTCAACGAGAAATTTCCTCCTCCCATTAGCTTAATTCTACGGGAGCCTAAGAAGAACCTGTAATGATAGGTGAATAGAATGTGCACACATACTTCTATTGAAATGCGACGGGACCTTACTGTCACCTACAACTTAAAAATACATTGGCCACGCTCGGATCGAGCTGTTGCCTTTGAACAGAACGTTTAGAAACACTGAAAAGAACAGTTCACGAGCACTGTAGAAGAGGGGCAGTCGTTTGGGGATGGGTCATGCTGACGGGCGGAGAGTTGCTATGTGTACCATCCACAGAAAGTCCAGGCAGTATTAGTGGAGAACTATGCACGACGAGTTCTTCACAGCTGCATTTACAGGGCTATTCCATCAAAAAGCCCTTACTTTGGTGCTATTTGCTGACGAATGCAAGTTCACTCTAGACAGCATTGCGAATTGGTACAACACTGATATTTTGAGCAGAGATAAGTGCACATGCTCAATCAGTGCTCCGTATTTAGTGCTAGCTATATTACAAAGACTTTTCTACATCACATCCGTCAGAGATATCCCTTCTACTCTACTGGTGCAGTGACCACTACTGTGTCATAAAGTAATTCATTTGGCGAATGGATCTCAAACTCATTCTCTTGGAAATGTATCTGTATGCCACATGCCCAAGTCAGTGGGTTCCTAGAACCTGCTCCATCTTCTCCATGATCGTCTCATGTTAAAGTTGGCTACCTTTCTACGTCGTATGATGTATCTGTATGCCACATGCCCAAATCAGTGGATTCCTAGAACCTGCTCCATCTTCTCCATGATCGTCTCATGTTAAAGTTGGCTACCTTTTTACGTCGTATGATGAAGACATTGTAAGATCACATGCGGACATTAGACACTATTGGCATAGTAGTATTACAGAGATCAAGACAAATAGCGAGATGTAAGAAAGAGGGTGAAGAGCACGAGACATTTGTAACGTATCTAACAGTAATATAGGATACATTTTTATATCTGACTTGTGAGAGAGAGCAGATAATTTGTTGCAGTGTATGATATCGAGAGAAGGGAGAAGGTGCAATGTGGTGGTTGATAGATAAACTAATCCTGTCGAGTAGCACCAAGTTGACTCCTGATGGGCGGATCACGATTAACAGTGTCACATGTCCTCAAAACACGAACTGTTGAGAGGTTTGTGTTTTAATTCAGGATACAGAAAACAGTTAAGTAATTAGGACATCTCTCCTTCTCCTGCCGGCCAACCACTGGCGGCGTGGCTTTCGATCACTGCCGTACCTGTATTCGAAATGACTTCCTCTGAGAAGAGCTCTGCAGCACTATATGTGTTATTTTGGCCGTTGCTAAGGTGGCAAATGAAAACTTCAATGAATTAAAAGTAGAGTAAAATATGTAGTTTGCAACACAACCTGAAAACACATTTTTACATAAACAACAACAAACGTAATTTCTTCACTAACTACAAAGCTCCTTCTCGACTACTATTTCCAAGTAATCCATTCGCAGATACTACAGAAAAATGGCTCTAATGTTCCTCTTTTCCTGCTAAACATATATTGTTGATTTATTTCCTCCTCTGTTCATTTAGTGGCTTGTTCGACCACACATTTATTCTTCTCTGTCTGGAAATTAACATGGCTGACACTCAATTTCTGAACACAGCGTGCTCTGTACGTCAATTTTCTCTAAATTTTTTCTCAGTAACGTATCAGTACTTGATCCAAGAACTGGCCTTTTAAGTCGTTGTCCTCTATTTAGCTTCTCAGGATCTACTGAAACTGTTTTTTTCATTATCCATTAGTTTATGCAATTAATTCTGTTCTTTCCTTTTGTGACATAGCGGCTGAGCATTTAGCATATCCCTGAGATGCTACCGAATGTGTTCCTGGTGATCGACAGCGATTGATACCTCCCCATAAGATCATAGGAATTAAAAGAAAACTAGGTCGATCATCGGGAAACAGCTTGTCTAAGGAAATTAGCAGGCGTGCCCCAATTAAACGGAAATATGGTTACCACAGTTAACATACGCATTTTGATAACAGGGTCCACCAAACGACAAAACATAAAAACTGGCTGAGAATTCTAAGTTCAGCACCAGCATCTGAGTTCTGTTCTAAGTAGGAGACGTCTCGCTCTGCAGCGCTAGTGTTTACTATGACGCCTAAGGAGCAAAGTCTCTCTAAGAAACCCCTGAAGCAAGTGCTCTCTTATTCTTCGGTACGGAATTAAGCTGGATCGCCCGTAAGAATGTCGCCAGTAAATTGCAACATACCTTTCAAGCTTCAAAAAGTGATAATTTAATAGAAATACTAACAAATTCTCTACTCTTACAGAGTCTGCCGTGGTTAACCATTGAAATATTGGCTGTTTATAAGATAACGGTGTTCTCAGTGCTGCAGTGCATTCTGTATGTATTGCAGGGTACTCAAATATCGTAGGTATTTTCATTAAGCGCTGTGCTTGTGGACTATCATGGAAAGAAATTAATAATTCCGCTGTCTTCCACCACGTGCAAATATGGCGCTGAAAGCACTGAAAATGTGTAATGTTTCCTATTTTGTCATCCGTATGCTCTTTGTCGCTTAGCGACGAATGTTGATTTCCTTTGTAAAATGACTATTGGTGTAAGCGATTAAGAAAGTTGGAGTTATCAACACGAAACAAAATGGTTGTTGAGGAGTAAGGCCGTGCGCTACTGATAAAGTTGTTTTACCAAAAGATCCGGAAAAAGCTTTGCCCCATTACGGGAATATCGCCATCCGAAACACCTACAACGAGGCAAATGGGCAAAAGGGTATGATCAAGAAATTGGAAGAAACAAGTAAATTTTGTTGTACAGTCCAGTGTTCGAGTTGCGTCATGGGAACTGTCTCTGCCTTGGTGAACAGTTCAAAAGGCTTTGAGGGTCATTTTACACTGTTATCCCTACTAAATTCAAAATGTGCATCAAAATAGACTACAATGATCTTCCTCTTTTGGCATGCTTGAAAACGGATGACATGTGGCCAAGAAAAATGTTCTAGGAATGGACAAGGCACATTTTACGCTCCATGGCGCTGTGAACGCACAGAACTTCACCAACGCGGTTGTAATACGCCACAACTTGTGCAGTAACATTCACTGCATTCACCTTATGTGACTGAGCGTTGTGGTTTAACAAGCTCCTTCATTCTAAATCTTTTTTTTCTACAAGGAGATGGCACTTCATGGGCCTGTTAGGTTAGGAGTACAGTGATATCTACATATTATAAGGACATCATTGTGCAACACATGATTCCAGCTTTGCAAGAATAATACACTACTGGCCATGAAAACTGCTACACCACGAAGATAACGTGCTACAGACGTAAAATTAAACCGACAGGAAGAATATGCTGTGATATGCTAATGACTAGCGTTTCAGAGCATCCACACAAGGTTGGTGCCGGTGGCGACACCTACAACCTGTTGAAATGAGGAAAGTTTCTAACCGTTTTCTCATGGGCAAACAGCAGTTGACCTGCGTTGCCTGGTGAAACCTCGTTGTGATGCCTCGCGTACCATCACGTTTCCGACATTGATAAAGGTCGGATTGTAGGCTATCGCGATTGCGGTTTATAGTATCTCGATATTGCTGCTCGCGATGGTCGAGATCCAATGACTGTTAGCAGAATATGGATTCGGTGGGTTCAGGAGAGTAATACGGAACGCCGTGCTGAATCCCAACGGCCTCGTATCGCTAGCAGTCGAGATGAAAGGCATCTCATCTGCATGGCTGTAAAGGATCGAGCAGCCACGTCTCGATCCGTGGGTCAACAGATGGGAATGTCTGCAAGAGCAGTTCGACAACGTTTACATGAGCATGGACTATGAGCTCTGAGACCATACTTGAGGTTACCCTTGGCGCTGCGTCACAGACAGGAGCGCCTGCGATGGTGTACTGAACGACGAACCTGGGTGCACGAATGGGAAAACGTCATTTCTTCGGATGAATCCAGGTAGGATCAACCTAATGTACGATAACAGCACTTCTGTCCCCAATCAGCAACTTGCTGCGTCCATGGCATGGTTGACAGTTACTCAAAGGACATCCCGAGTAATCAGAGTGGTATGTCGTCACAGGATACCCTCAGATGAAAGTTTGGTGTTTCTAAATTAAATAGTTTGTGATTTATGAGCGTATGAACTTTCTAGTCGTAGTAACAATTCCGCGAGGCATGTTTCGTACGGAACACTTTGGCGAGCAGTTCTTACTAAGAAGACCACTGAAACGACAGAATGTTTCACTCGCAAATAGTTGAGAGTTTGTGACTGTTACAACGTGAAAATTGGTCGGTCGGACTTGAAAAATATCTGGCTGCCTTTCCAGTGAAACTATGTTGTACAGACAGTGAACTTTGAACGACAGGGTATTACCATGGTAAATACGGACTTGATACCCAGTTCATGAGTTCCCATATGAATAAAATGTAGATTAAATCAAATTTTAAACGCTTTTTACCAGTAGACTGCGTACTCCGAACGCACGACTTCTTAAATATGTACTTTCAGGAACTGACTTTGAACTCGAGTTACGCGGCCTCTGTGTGGTAGGTATCAGGTAGTGGTTTCATCAACATTGCTCTACACTGCCTAGCACGTATATGCTACTACAGACTGAAGGGATGTCGTAAAGAAGCATATGGAAGTAGGTAGACTTTCGATAAGGAAAAGAGAGAACGCTGACGACAGACCCCTCCCGCGGCATCCAACTAGCAACAAAAAGCTAACGTCATATTGTGGCCCCCGTTGTCCCATGCAACATTTGCCCAGCAAACTTTTCAGCTACTATCATACTTTCGGAGTTATTCTCCGTGGCAAGAGTTAGTGACTCGCGATGTATAAGAAATTAGTCGTCATAAGCGACATTCAAGGTTAAGTACTAGATAGTTAAAACTTTTCCACGCTCGTACCATGTGTATGACAACTAGATAGGTCTGCCAATTTCATCGCTCCCAGCAGCATTTTCTTTCGCATTTTATTACTTTCTCTGACACAACATTGCAAACAGTTTACACCAATCATCCAGAACCTATACAGATAATTGGAATAGAGACCAACATAAGCATCAGTTCCACCCTTTTTATTGCTCGTGAAAATCAAACATTGCACGTTCTACCAGCAAACAGCGAGACCTTCAGAGGTGTGGGTCCAGATTGCTGTACACACCGGTACCCCTAATAACCAGTAGCACGTCCTCTTGCACTGATGCATACCAGTATTCGTCGTGGCATACTATCCACAAGTTCATCAAGGTACTGTTGACGTAGAGTATCCCACTACTCAGCAGGGATTAGGCATCGAACCCTCAGAGTAGTTGGTGTCTCACGTCGTCCATAAACAGCCCAGGCATGTTCAATAGAGTTTTGTCTGGAGAACATTCTGACCACTTTAGTCAAGCGATGTCGTTATCCTGAAGGAAGTCACTCCCAGGATGTGCACGATGGGGGCGCGAATTGTCGTCCGTGAAGACGAATGCCTTGCCAATATGCTGCTGATATGGTAGCACTATAGGTCGGATGATGGCATTTACGTATCGACAGCCGTTACGACGCCTTCCATGACAACCAGTGTTCTACGTCGGCACCACATAATGCCACACCAAAACAGCAGGGAGCTTCCACCTTGCTGCGCTCGTTGGACAGAGTGTCTAAGTCATTCAGCCTGACAGGGTTGCCTACAAACACGTCTCCGACGATTGTCTGGTTGAAGGCATACGCGACAGTCATGGGTGGAGAGAAGGCGATGCCAATCCTCAGGGGTCCATTCGGCATCTTATTGGGCCCATCTGTACCGACCTGCATGGTGTCGTGGCTGAAAAGATGGACATCTCAATGAAGGTTTGTGCAAAAATGGCTCAAAACTTAGTCATAATTGAGGTCTACAGTGAAGACAGAACAGATCATTATGGAGATCCAGAAGAAGTTGCCTTTGTACTATCGTAATAAAATAATATCGTCACCTACGGATGATAATGATAAATTTAGACATTATTTGAGAAGGCAGAAATTCTTTTAAGTTGGAGGAGAATATCAGGTGGGATTATGGGCCTCCCATTAAGACAAATGAAAACAGAATCGAGGCACATGTAAATAGAATAGTAGTGCAAAGATGCAGTAATTGCAGAGCAGGTACCGTGGGAGAGAAGGTCCTAGAATATAGACAGCAGCAGTTGGCTGACTGGACGGAGTCGGCGCCTTGCTGCGCTCGTTGGACAGACTGTGTAAGTCGTTCAGTGTGACCGGGTTGCCTACAAACACGTCTATCTTCAGGAGTTCTGGGAATCAGGGTAATGTAAATTTTTTGATGTGTGTATCTAAAGACCAACACGAAGCCTTTGTGATGGACGAAAGATAGCTTCTTAAGAATGAATAGAAGGTCTGGAGACCTTTTAGGAAATTCCGTGGTGACTGAGTAGCTATTATAGAGCCCCCACATCCTCGAGGTGATTTGTTATAGTGTTAACCCTCTTCAAAAGCTAATCTGAAAACCGTGTAAGAGTTCCATTCTTTAAAGTGATGCGGAATAAAGAACATGAATACAGTGAACTGCCCTTTAGTGTAGCAGAACTGAACGTGGTCCATGACAATATTGCAAGAATGGTAAAGCAATAGCCGATGTTAACACCAGGACGGAACAGATAAGACACTTCGGAAGGAACGCAGTTGAAGTAAGTTATTGAAACCAGCTTGTTTTTAACATTCAGATAACCAGACAATCAATAGAACACCAGGAGATTTCATTATGCAGACGACTGCTCTTTAACTGCTCAAGCTAAGTCCTTTGAAGAAGTGAAATTGCGCCTGAGGATGAGTATTTGTAAAAATAAAAATTAGCATAATCCTTGTCGTCTCCAAATCCAGCTGTGTACTTTCCATTGTACGTGAAGACAGGCACATCGGTAACTTCGTAATTCAAGGTGTCACTGTAAGGTACAATTGGCCGGTACACCAAAATATGTACATGTCACGAGCAGCATTGTCGTTGTAGAGGGCTGAATGTGAGAGCCAGGGTAACCAATACTGGCCGTCCATTCGATGATTATGCACCAACAGTCTCGAGATCTAAATGACGGGGAAGATTTTTGTAAACGTATAACATCTTGTGAAATGACTCACTTCAAAGCAAGAATGTAAATGTCGATACTATAAGCTGTAACATTCCTCATCGTCATCAGCTCTCTGAAAATTTGTCTCATGGTGATCAGGGGAAGTGTACTGCATGGCATTGCAATAGAGTTCATTAAAATTTGGCTTGTACTGCATTTTATTTGAATTGTTATAATAACTTTTTAGGAATATAACATATCTCTTCATAGACGTCAATAAACCATGCCCAAAGAAATTAATTTATGTCTAACATTGTTAGATAAGCTTGGAAGCGAGACAGAGACAGTTGAATTCGGATATACAAGGCAGAAACTGAAGCCACAAAAAAACAGTATATTTTTTGTGCAGTTTATCACTGTAAACCACAGAATTTCCGTGATATAATTGTTCAGTCAAGCAGCGGATGGGAATAAGAGGACGTGGAGGCACTGAGTAGCGGAAATCAGCGCTCAGTCAAAAAACAACGTGTAAAGTATATTTACGAAACAAAGAAGCGATGTGAGTACGAATTGCTGTAGAAGCTTGTGGGTGGATGGGTAGTGGGGAGGGGGCTGGTTATGCTCTAGTGATTTAGATTAGTTTTTTACTAGATTAAAGTGCTGGTACAATTTAGAGAATATCATTGTTTCACAATGCGAGTTTTTCCAGTCTACAAAGTAAATTCCCACCCACATACTGGACTGTGCATTTGTCAGTCAGTTCCTATTTTTTAATTAAAAACCCTAGAAATTCATTTTCAGAAGTCTGTCTGCACCTGACAAATTAATACAATAACGTATATTTTTCGACTATTGGAATTAAAGGTCTGAATAATATAATTAGAGCGAATCGGCACTCAAATTTAACTGTAAGCAGCTAGCAGTACAGCGAGTAATGCCTTCCTTGGAGATGACAAGGGGACAGATCTTTTCGTTGTCTAAAATAAATCGCCACACCAATCGCATATCAAAACAATTAACGGATCCCAAGACGTTTAACACTGAGTATCATTAATGATCTTAAAGCTTAGTAAAGACTTCCGATAAACACTAAAGTAAATTAGGTTGATTATTTTCTGTGCACAAACTAATGCTGACCATTGAAACTAAGATGAATATTCTATAATGTCTTCATTCACTATGACAGTAATCTCATTTTTACGTCCCCAAATAAAATGAAATTTTGGATCCCTTAGTTTACTCAGATTGTTGGGAAGTATTCCTTGATGGTAACATAAAAACCGTAAGTTGTAGTCTTTCACCATCTGTTGACGACAGGTAATTTGGTATACCTCTGCCTGGAAATCGGCTGAGGAGGACTGAGCCTGTATAATGGGCTGCAGTTTAAATATCCCTCTCCACACGTTGGCCAAGAGCATAATAAGTAGAAACGGAAATATACCTCATAAGTAAAAAGTATGCGGAATCTAGAGTTTTGTCGATGATCCTGTTAAGTTGGTTATAGGAAGCACGGTGGCTTTATTAATCCACGTGTCACTGTTCGGCTATGATTGTGTCTGTGGAAAACTACAGAGAACCTTTTTATTAAGCTTCTTTCGTATACTAGTGCTGAAAAAAAACGAGTGAAAAGCACTTGTAAATTTCACTCACAGAAATGATCATGACTCTAAGGGATATTAATTTCGAAGTTGACCATATGTTCTTGTAACGGCGTTGCAGTGAAGAATGATTTCCTGATGATAGCGGGTGCGCGTGTGTGTGACTGGTATGTAATGGGAGCACAACGCCAGCAAGCTCACCGGACGAAATATTAAAATGGTGTGCAGAAAAGTATTCTGTTAGTTGTATGCATGTTACTTGGTCAACTTATTCGCTTCGCTGACGAAAGGTGCAAGCCTCCGCCGCTAGAGGGCTCCGAATTGTAGATTGTAACGTGGTGATTAGTAACGTATCAATGTCCGGGATTGTCACTAAGAAAACTGAAGAGTTCTTTTACACATGGAGAACCTCTCCTTCAGCGTAACAATGCCAGACTACACAGTAGATCTGCTACGTCTGCAGCAATCAGACCGCTTGGTTTCATTGTCATCGATCAGTCTCCACACAGTCCAATCTTATTTTCACGTGTTTCCATACTTAAAGAATACCTTCGAGGACTTCACTTTAATAGTGACGAAGCAGTGCCAGCAGATGCGAGGTTGTCGCACGCTCAACAACATAAAACATTCTACTGTGACAGATATCTACAAACTTGTCTCTCGTTACGAGAAAAGGGTTCGTCGTCAAGGTACGGTATATATGTTGACAAATACACTCCTGGAAATGAAAAAAAGAACACATTGACACCGGTGGGTCAGACTCACCATACTAGCTCCGGACACTGCGAGAGGCCTGTACAAGCAATGATCACACGCACGGCACAGCGGACACACCAGGAAACGCGGTGTTGGCCGTCGAATGGCGCTAGCTGCGCAGCATTTGTGCACCGCCGCCGTCAGTGTCAGCCAGTTTGCCGTGGCATAAGGAGCTCCATCGCAGTCTTTAACACCGGTAGCATGCCGCGACAGCGTGGACGTGAACCGTATGTGCAGTTGACGGACTTTGAGCGAGGGCGTATAGTGGGCATGCGGGAGGCTGGGTGGACGTACCGCCGAATTGCTCAACACGTGGGGCGTGAGGCCTCCACAGTACATCGATGTTGTCGCCAGTGGTCGGCGGAAGGTGCACGTGCCCGTCGACCGAGGCACGCAGGGCCAATACCTGGCATCATGGTGTGGGGAGCGATCTCCTACACTGGCCGTACACTTCTGGTAATCGTCGAGGGGACACTGAATAGTGCACGGTACATCCAAACCGTCATCGAACTCATCGTTCTACCATTCCTAGACCCATCATTCTACCATTCCTAGACCGGCAAGGGAACTTGCTGTTCCAACAGGACAATGCACGTCCGCATATATCCCGTGCCACCCAACGTGCTCTAGAAGGTGTAAGTCAACTACCCTGGCCAGCAAGATCTCCGGATCTGTCCCCCATTGAGCATGTTTGGGACTGGATGGAGCGTCGTCTCACGCGGTCTGCACGTCCAGCACGAACGCTGGTCGAACTGAGGCGCCAGGTGGAAATGGCATGGCAAGCCGTTCCACAGGACTACATCCAGCATCTCTACAATCGTCTCCATGGGAGACCTTGCTGCGAAAGGTGGATATACACTGGACTAGTGCCGACATTGTGCATGCTCTGTTGCCTGTGTCTATGTGCCTGTGGTTCTGTCAGTGTGATCATGTGATGTATCTGACCCCAGGAATGTGTCAATAAAGTTTCCCCTTTCTGGGACAATGAATTCACGGTGTTCGTATTTCAATTTCCAGGAGTGTAGGTATGTAGACATGAAGAATAAAGATGTACGACGTTAATAAAGGTTCTTTTATTTAAAATGCTTTATGATTCACATAAAAAATCCGGAGGCGCTACTTTTCAGTACCCCCTCGTAGTTATTCTCTTAAAATAGCATACTGGCGGTTTTCTAGTACTGTCGATGCTTTAGAAATAGTGCTAAGTGATGGTGCGCATGTCACGCGGAATGTGACCTGTCGAGGTAAGACATAACGATATTGGGAGCTATGGTGTATGAAAGTTCCTCTATTAGTTTCTGTATCATCGTGGAGTGTCCAGCAGTGCATTACTCCATTCATGGAAGACGGTGTAACGACAGTGGAAGTAAACTCCCATGCAAACCGACTGGAACCGGTGACCTTCGTCACGTCTTGTCAATGACAATCGGTTTCATACACAAAATGAACTGCTGCCGTTGTTGAATATAGGTACTTCTCAACCAGTTTCCGAGCGAACACTTCAGCACTCTTGTTGACCAGGTGATATCCTTTGTTCTGCATCTTCTTGATGACTACGCTGTGGACACATATTTCTTCTAAGAAGACAACAGTCGTGTTTACAGAACTGTATGTTTACGTTTCTCGTCAAATATACAATGGTGTGCTTCGTGGTATCTCGATGGGGCACTTAATCACCCACATCTTAAAGGCACATAAACTGTCCGTGGGACTCGCAACAGCGGTTGGAACACAGCAACCAACATTTCTGCTATTTGGCACCGCTGTGGTGTCGAATCGTCAGTGAGTTGGTTCAGTTGGGTACGAACCTGAAGGAACTCGTGAAATTTATGCAGCGGTTTTTGGAGACCCTCATCACGACTAGAGAGATTGTTACATTATTATACTGTATTTCCTGTTGCTCACTAAAGTTTCGGCCGATGTGTCCACAATGAAACGATCGTGTGGCATTGTTGGCCCGGGTGACCCTTTCGGGTGAGTTCGGCCGCCGGGTGCAAGCCTTATTTCAGGTGCCGCCACATTGGACGACTTGTGCCTCTGTGGTAATGAGCCGATGATGACAGCGCAACAAGGAATCCCCGAGGGGAGAAAATCTCCAACACGGCTCGGAATCGAACCGCACCTAACCACTAAGCTAAGCAGGCGGACACAAATAAACCAACTAATGACAACCATCACAAATTCAGATTTGTAAGAAATACGTATATGAGACATGTTGTTGTTGTTGTCTTCAGTCCAGAGACTGGTTTGATGCAGCTCTCCATGCTACTCTATCCTGTGCAAGCTGCTTCATCTCCCAGTACCTACTGCTACCTACATCCTTCTGAAGCAGCTTAGTGTATTCATCTCTTGGTCTCCCTCTACGATTTTTACCCTCCACGCTGCCCTCCAATACTAAATTTGTGATCTCTTGATGCCTCAAAATATATCCTACCAACCGAACCCTTCTTCTAGTCAAGTTGTGTCAAAAACTTCTCTTCTCCCCAATCCTATTCAATACCTCCTCATTAGTTACGTGAACTATCCACCTTATCCTCAGCATTCTTCTGTAGCACCACATTTCGAAAGCTTCTATTCTCTTCTTGTCCAAACTAGTTATCGTCCATGTTTCACTTCCATACATAGCTACACTCCAAACAAATACTTTCAGAAACGACTTCCTGATACATAAAGCTATATTCGATGTTAACAAATTTCTCTTTTTCAGAAACGCTTTCCTTGCCATCGCCAGTCTACATTTTATATCCTCTCTACTTCGACCATCATCAGTTATTTTACTTCCTAAATAGCAACCCCCTTTACTACTTTAAGTGTCTCATTTCCTAATCTAATTCCCTCAGCATCACCAGACTTAATTCGACTACATTCCATTATCCTCGTTTTGTTTTTGTTGATGATCATCTTATTTCCTCCTTTAAAGACACTGTCCATTCCGTTCAACTGCTCTTCCAAGTCCTTTGCCGTCTCTGACCTCAAAGTTTTTACTTCTTCTCCATGAATTTTAATACCTACTCCAAATTTTTCTTTGGTTTCCTTTACTGCTTGTTCAATATACAGGTTGAATAACATCGGGGAGAGGCTACAACCCTGTCTCACTCCTTTCCCAACCACTGCTTCCCTTTGATGCCCCTCGACTCTTATGGCTGCCATCTGGTTTCTGTACAAATTGTAAATACCCTTTCGCTCCCTATGTTTTACCCCTGCCACCTTCAGAATTATAAAGACAGTATTCCAGTCAACATTGTCAAAAGCTTTCTCTAAGTCTACAAATGCTAGAAACGTAGGTTTGCCTTTTCTTAATCTTTCTTCTAAGATAAGTCGTAAGGTCAGTATTGCCTCACGTGTTCCAACATTTCTACGGAATCCAAACTGATCCTCACCGAACTCCGCATCTACCAGTTTTTCCATTCGTCTGTAAAGAATTCGCGTTAGTATTTTGCAGTTGTGACTTATTAAACTGATAGTTCGGTAATTTTCACATCTGTCAGCACCTACTTTCTTTGGGATTGGAATTATTATATTCTTCTTGAAGTCTGAGGGTATTTCGCCTATCTCATACATCTTGCTCACCAGCTGGTATAGTTTTGTCATGACTGGCTCTCCCAAGGCCGTCAGTAGTTCTAATGGAATGTTGTCTACTCCGGGGGCCTTGTTTCGACTCAGGTCTTTCGGTGCTCTGTCAAACTCTTCACGCAGTATCTTATCTCCCATTTCTTATCTTCCATTTCCATAATATTGTCCTCAAGTACATCGCCCTTATATAAACCTTCTACATACTCCTTCCACCTTTCTGCCTTCCCTTCTTTGCTTAGAACTGGATTGCCAACTGAGCTCTTGATATTCATACACGTGGTTCTCTTCTCTCCAAAGGTCTCTTTAATTTTCCTGTAGGCACTATCTATCTTACCCCTAGTGAGATGAGCTTCTGCATCCTTACATTTGTCCTCTAGCCATCACTGCTTAGCCATTTTGCACTACCTGTCGATCTCATTTTTGAGACGCTTGTAATCCTTTTTGCCTGCTTCATTTACTGCATTTTTATTTTTTCTCCTTTCATCAATTAAATTCAATATTTCTTCTGTTACGCAAGGATTTCTAGCAGCCCTCGTCTTATTACCTACTTTATCCTCTGCTGCCTTCACTACTTCATCCCTCAGAGCTACCCATTCTTCTTCTACTGTGTTTCTTTGTCCCATTCTTGTCAATTGTTCCCTTATGCTTTCCTTGAAACTCTGTGCAACCTCTGGTTCTTTCAGCTTATCCAGATCCCATGTCCATAAATTCCCACCTTTTTGCAGTTTCTTCAGTTTTAATCTACAGTTCATAACCAATAGATTGTGGTCAGAGTCCACATCTGCCCCTGGAACTGTCTTACAATTTAAAACCAGTTCCTAAATATCTGTCTTACCATTATATCATATATCTGATACCTTTTAGTATCTCCAGGGTTCTTCCATGTATACAACCTTCTTTCACGATTCTTGAACCAAGTGTTAGCTATGATTAAGTTATGCTCTGTGCAAAATTCTACCAGACGACTTCCTCTTTCATTTCTTAGCCCCAATTCATAATCACCTACTATGTTTCCTTCTCTCCCTTTTCCTACTGACTAATTCCAGTGAGCCATGACTATTAAATTTTCGTCTCATCATACATATTATCAATTTCTTCATCTGCTGAGCTAGTTGGCTTATAAACTTGTACTACTGTAGTTGGCGTGGGCTTTGTGTCTATCTTGGCCACAATAATGCGTTCACTATGCTGTTCGTAGTAGCTTACCCGCACTCCTATTTTTTTATTCATTATTAAACCTACTCCTGCATTACCCCTATTTGATTTTGTATTTATAACCCTGTATTGACCTGACCAAAAGTCTTGTTCCTCCTGCCACCGAACTTCACTAATTCCCACTACATCTAACTTTAACCTATCCATTTCTCTTTTTAAATTTTCTAACCTACCTGCCCGACTAAGGGATCTGACATTCCACGCTCCGATCCGTAGAACACAAGACATGAAAGCACAAATATACTGCCGGCCGTGGTGGCCGAGTGATTCTATGAGCGTCAGTCCGGAACCTCGCGACTGCTGCGGCCGCAGGTTCGAATCCTGCCTCGAGCATGGATGTGTGTGATGTCCTTAGGTTAGTTAGGTTTAAGTAGTTCTAAATTCTAGGGGACTGATGACCTAAGATGTTATGTCCCATAGTGCTCAGAGCCATTTGAACCAATTGAACAAATATACTACAAAGCGCCTAGTCGTTAGGCATTTGCGGAAACGCCAAACTTAAATGTGTTGTGGTTCTACATGGGCGCACTTACGTAACACGTATCAAACACATTATTTCAAAATAGGTCGCTGGTGGTGTACTAATGGACCCAATGTGGTTACTTGAACAACATTTTGTATCTGCATTGTACTAATAATGGATCCCAGGTGGTTTTAGGAATCAACTCTGAGTAGCAGATGAGGCCATATTCGCCATCTACAAATAGTCCTAATGCCTACTTTGGTGGGCTATTGAAACGCGTCATTACGGGGGGTTAGAAGGATGTAAGTAATAGTGACAAGAACTGAAAACACGGTTTTTGCTCCTGATGCGGTTCTCTAGGCTGTACACTACCGCAGACGACGATTTTTCTCTCTCGTAGTGAGTAGCTCTCTATTTAGCACTCCATCTTCTCAAGAAACGGCCGTAAGACATGTAAGAGTTTCGTAAGTTTTCTGATATTGCCAACAATTAACCTTTACTCTACTGGGACAGAGACGAATGACCTCACTGGACGAATAGTGAACAGGATCCTTGATGTTTAGATATACCTCTGGTTCACTTGAAAGCCAGCTAGTTGTGTAACTTTGGGACATTCTCTATTCAGGCAGAGTAGCAAGCAGCTGAGTTTATCAGAGAACCAGATCAATTATTTGTGAATCTGGGGACACTTTTTGTAATGCTTTATCATGCAAATGTTTATAAAGCTGTTTCATTGTTTCTAGCAACGAAGAAGATTGCAGGAGAAATTTTTGAAGATTTCCCATCCACGTGCAAGAATAATGTGTTACTGAATCTCTGACTGTGATTCGGCGAACGTTTGTAATCATTTCTTTCATGTTTTCCACGATATCGTAAGTTGATCTGCTGGGGAATTTAGGAGGCTAGGGATCTTCATTAACATTATGATATTACTCGAAACGCTTTTCTCACTCGTTGACAGTTGGTTCACTAATAACAGTCTCACTAAAGGAATATTAAATATTTCTAAAGCCCTGCTTCACTTCATTCGGTTCTTACTGCAAAATTTAATACAAATTTTTTGATCCATTTTCATGCAAAACAAATAATCAGCGATACCTTCAAAACACATATAGCCTCTAAGACATTAAGAACCAATAGGGGTAGCACTGTATACAAACTTTTCTCACCTGTTTATCAACATAACAACAAAACATCGCGAATCTGACTGAAGCACCACGTGATATTATAAAAGACCTGTATAATTTTTGAATACACCTCTACACAGTCAACAAAAGCAGTCACATGCACAAAACAGGCACGTGCAGTCGGTAGGCTTCTATGTCACTAGGCTCCGTGAAAGTCACTGTAATTGCGCATAAGGACGGCAACGTTGCAATGACCAGGGGACCAAGGGACTTCGGCTATTGGCTTCCGCCGAGCCGTCAAACTTTCGGCTACCTGAAATGGAGGTAGCCTGCCATTAACCTGATCCGCTGAAGATAAGATGATAGGAGAAAGGCAAAAGATCCTAAGTTTTCGAGAGGAGGCTAAGGACGCCTTACATTCAAAGATTAACCGCTCCTACAATGGTGAACGGTTTTCATCTTACCAGAGTTAACGCACTCAGAACAACACACAGCTAAGGCCGTCGGCACACAGACCATGCTTTCGAACATCAACGTTGAGCTTGCTGAGATCAACGTGGTGCTAAACTCTCAAAAACGATGGGACGTGTACATACGATGCGTGGTCCCCAATGTGGTATACGCTGTCTCAGCGCGCTCCAGCTGCAGTTGTCAGCCGTGTCTGCCTCGCTAATCATTCTGTTTACGAAATGGGCAAGGGTAAAAACCCTGCATTCATTCTATTAAAACGCAAATTTCCTGCCTTGTCGCTACGCTAGTAGTGTTGTTCTGTCTGTAAACTACATAAATAAAAACGTCAATCTCCGTGAACACACGTTAAAAGGTAAAAAGGAAAATACCATATCTGCGCAGTAACGACACCAGCTTATGAAAGTTCCATTACAAATAGTGCGGTGCAAATTCACACTCGTTCTCCACATACGATAAATATTACTTCGTTATTCTCACTTTATAGTAAATCCGTAAAATCATTCTTGCATGCGCACTGTTCCGATTCAGTAACCGAATCCTTACTACATACGAAATACAAAATTTGAAAGTAAGCGCAAATTATCCTACTGCAAGTAGTGCAAGCTGTTTCCCGGAAAAATCCACTCCGCGAGAGGGCAAATTCATTTATATAAAATCGAGTGTTATGTAATGACAAATTGGTACAAATTGCTGTAAGCACTATGGGACTTAAGATCTGAGGTCATCAGTCCCCTATACTTAGAAATACTTAAACCTAACTAACCTAAGGACATGACACACATCCATGCCCGAGGCAGGATTCGAACCTGCCACCGTAGCAGCCGCGTGGTTCCGGACTGAAGCGCCTAGAACTGCTCGGTCACAGCGCCCTGCATGTAATGACAGAATTATGAAAAGAATAGATTGCTATCCACCATATAGTGTAAATGTTGAGTTGCAGACGGTGACAAAAAAGAAAAAAAGAATTGCTAAACAAATAAACTTTCGGTCAAAAGCCCTTGTTCTGATGTAGACAACACACTTATTCACGTAAACGTAACTCATGCACCCGTGACAACAGTCCGGGGCTCCCGAGGCCTGCATGGTAGACTATTTCGCTAAATGTCCCTGTGGGGCAAATGAAAAGAAAACGACTTTTCTAAACTTTACATTGAAACTAATGAAGCTGGCAATTCCATCCACATTTAACCCTAAAAATATAGTAGTTCCATAGCCAGAAGGTCTAACGAATACAACGATGTAATAGTTTACTTCATGCCGTTAAAATTCACAAAATTGTTAGGTACAATTTACCAAAACGCACGTTTTACGATATGTACGTACTCGAGCTGCCCCGATAAACCATGGACCTTGCCGTTGGTGGGGAGGCTTACATGCTTCAGCGATACAGATGGCCGTACCGTAGGTGCAACAACAATGGAGGGACATCTGTTGAGAGGCCAGACAAACTTGTGGTTCCTGAAAAGTGGCTGCAGCCTTAGCAATAGTTGCAGGGGCAACAGTCTGGATGATTGACGGATCTGGCCTTGCAACACTAACCAAAACGGCCTTGTTGTGCTGGTAGTGCGAACGGCTGAAAGCAAGGGGAAACTACAGCCGTCATTTGTCCCGAGGGCATGAAGTTTTACTGTATGGTTAAATGATGATGGCGTCCTCTTGGGTAAAATATTCCGGAGGTAAAATAGTCCCCCATTCGGATCTCCGAGCGAGGACTACTCATGCGAAAGTTGTTATCAGGAGAAAGAAAACAGGTGTTCCACGGAATGGAACGTGGAATGTCAGATCCCTTAATAGGGCAGGTTGGTTAGAAAATTTAAAAAGGGAAATGGATAGTTTTATGTTAGATATAGTGGGAATTAGTAAAGTTCGGTGGCAGGAGGAACAAGACTTTTGGTCAGGTGAATACAGGGTTATAAATATAAAATCAAATAGGGGTAATGCTGGATTAGGTTTAATAATGAATAAAAAAATAGGAGTACGGGTAAGCTACTACCAACAGCATAGTGAACGCATTATTGTGGCCAAGATACACGAATCCCACGCCTACTACAGTAGTACAAGTTTATATGCCAACTAGGCCTGAAGATGATGAAGAAATTGGTGATATGATGAAGTTATTCAGGTAGTGAAGGGAGACGAAAATTTAATAGTCATGGGTGACTAGAATTCGAGAGTAGGGAAAGGAAAGGAAGGAGACATAGTGGGTGAATATGGATGCGGGAGAGAAATGAAAGAGGAAGTCGTCTGGTAGAATTTTACACAGAGCATAACTTAATCATAGCTAACACTTGGTTCAAGAATCATAAGAAGGTTGTATACATGATAGAATCCTGGAGATACTAGAAGGTATCAGATATATGATATAATGGTAAGACAGAGATTTAGGATCTAGATTTTAAATTTTAAGACATTTCCAGGGGCAGATGTGGACTCTGACCACAATATATTGGTTATGAACTGTAGAATAAACTGAAGAAACTGCAAAAAGGTGGGAATTTAAGGACATGGGACCTAGATAAACTGACTAAACCAGAGGTTGTATAGAAAAAAATGGCTCTAGCACTATGGGACTCAACTGCTGTGGTCATCAGTCCCCTAGAACTTAGAACTACTTAAACCTAACTAACCTAAGGACATCACACACAGCCATGCCCGAAACAGGATTCGAACCTGCGACCGTAGCAGTCTCACGGTTCCGGACTGCGTGCCTAGAACCGTGAGACCACCGCGGCCGGCAGGGTTGTATAGAGTTTCAGCGAGAGCGTAAGGCAACAATTGTCAGGAATGGGGCAAAGAAATACAGTACAAGAGGAACGGGTAGCTCTGAGGGATGAATTAATGAAGGCAGCACAGGATCAATTAGGTAAAAAGACGAGTGCTAGTAGAAATCCTTGGGTACCAGAAGAAATATAGAATTTAATTGATGAAAGGAGAAAATATAAAAACGCAGCAAATTAAGCAGACAAAAAGGAATACAAACGTCTCAAAGATGAGGTCGACAGGAAGTGCAAAATGGCTAAGCAGGGATGTAGAGGCTTATCTCACGAGGGGTAAGATAGATACTGCCTGCAGGAAAATTAAAGATACCTTTGGAGAAAAGAGAGCCACTTGTATGAATATCAAGAGCTTTGATGGAAACCCAGTTCTAAGCAAAGAAGGGAAAGCAGAAAGGTGGAAGGAGGATATAGAGCGTCTATACAAGGGCGATGTACTTCAGGACAATATTATGGAAATGGAAAAGGATGTAGATGAAGATAAAATGGAGGATACGACACTGCGTGAAGAGTTTGACGGAGCACTGAAAGACCTGAGTCGAAACAAGGCCCCGGGAGTAGACAACATTCCATTTTAACTACTGACGGCCTTGGGAGAGCCAGTCCTGACAGAACTCTACCATCTGGTGAGGAAGATGTATGAGTCAGGCGAAATACCCTCAGACTTCAAGAAGAATATAACAATTCAAATCCCAAAGAGGGGTGGTATTGACAGATGTGAAAATTACCGAACTATCAGTTTAATAAGTCACAGCTGCAAAATACTAACGCGACTTCTTTACAGACGAATGGAAAAACTTATAGAAGCCGACCTTGGCGAACATCAGTTTCAAATTCTGAAGGTGGCAGTGATAAAATACAGGGATCGAAAGGCTGTTTACTATTGGTATAGAAACCAGATGGCAGTTATAAGAGTCGAGGGGCATGAAAGGGAAGCAGCGGTTTGGAAGGTAGTGAGACAGGGTTGTTGCCTCTCCCCATTGTTGTTCAATCTGTATATTGAACAAGCAGTAAAGGAAAGAAAAGAAAAATTCGGAGCAGGTATTAAAGTCCATGAAGAAGAAATAAAAACGTTGAGGTTCGCCGATGACATTGTAATTCTGCCAGAGACAGGAAAGGATTGGGAAGAGCAGTTGAACGGAATGACACTGTCTTGAAAGTAGGATATAAGATGAACATCAACAAAAGCAGAACAAGGATAATGGAATGTGGTCGAATTAAGTCTGGTGATGCTGAGGGAATTAGAATAGGAAATGAGACACTTAAAGTTTAAAGGAGTTTTGCTATTTGGGGAGCAAAATAACTGTTGGTGGTAGAAATAGAGAGTATATAAAATGTAGACTGGTAATGGAACGGAATGCGTTTCTGAAGAAGAGAAATTTGTTAACATCGAGTATTGATTTAAGTGTTAGGAAGTCGTTTCTGAAAGTATTTGTATGCAGTGTAGCCAGGTATGGAAGTGAAACGTGAATGATAAATAGTTTAGACAAGAAGAGAATAGAAGCTTTCGAAATGTCGTGCTACAGAAGAATGCTGAAGATTAGATGGGTAGATCACACAACTTATGAGGAGGTATTGAATAGAACAGGGGAGAAGAGGAGTTTATGGCACAAGTTGACAAGAAGAAGCGACCGGTTGGTAGGACATGTTCTGAGGTATCAAGGGATTACAAATTTATCATTGGAGGGCAGCGCGGAAAGTAAAAATCGTAGAGGGAGTCCAAGAGATGAATACGCTAAGCAGATTCAGAAGGATGTAGGTTGCAGTAAGTAATGGGAGATAAAGAAGCTTGCACAGGATAGAGTAACATGGAGAGCTGCTCAAACCAGTCTCAGGACTGAAGACAACAACAACTTGCTCGAGTAATCCGGTGGAGTAATGGGGCCATTAGATGACGACGAAAAAGGTCGAATGTAGGAAGTAAGTTGTGCTGTCGCAAATTTTTGTCTACTGGTAGAAGGGAGTGCCATGAGCAACATACAAGACCTCCTGACCGGTGGGGACAGAGCGTGCGAGTGGGGTTAAAGCTCACTTTTACGTTACAAAACTTAACTGCACCAAATTTCCTGCAAAAGGAGTCCTGTTCATTTTCTATGCAGGATTAATCGCTGGCGCGTAGCGAGAGAGAGACCACAAAATTCTTGGTCTTGGTTTCTGAGCACCAAACACGAAATTGCGTGCTGCATAAAACAGCATGGGTACGATCAGGTGAATCACTACGTGTGAGGACTACAGTGACTACATTTTTGTGCAGGTAGACTGTAAGATCCAGAAGGACCTAAGGACGCACTAACATACATGGGACAGTGAGACATATCACGAATCTGAATTACAAGCTCTCTTGTGCCGTATATTGTGGTGCTGTAAGCCATGCTTGCCATAAACTTCGACGTGATACAACTAGAGTGGAGACACCACGCCTCTCTTGGTACAAAGGTCAGGGCCACTGTCACACGGCTGAGAAATCGAACACGGGACACCAGACGACTCCGGTGTTTGAGAGCGCAGTCTGCAGAACGCCGATCTGCTCACCTCAAGGCTCCGCGACTTCTGCACCCCATCTAAGTTTCAAAGCTCGCCCATAAAGCAAATTGGCATACCCAATACGACGTTAGATCACAGAATGTTAAGAAGAGGAAATGAGATGAATTCGTACAGTCACTGTGATCTCATGAATCACTCCAAACAAACCAGCCTCTCCTTCTGTTGCGTTATTAAAGGTTAGTAAATGAAAAGAGACGAGTCGAAGGGCTTGCCGCCTTTCAACATCCCCAGCGTGAAAAATGGCCAGGTTTCAGTGTTGAACTGGTCCCATAGTTACTCTGCAACGCCACGTTCATACCAAGTAATACGTGACCATTTTGGCTGAACAGGTCTGTGCAGCGTCGCGAACTGACAAGTCGCGCCACGCTGTCAATTGTATTCATCTATGGCCAGAGGGCGTGGCTGATGAGATGCTACGCCGCTCGGGAAGGGGGGATCGCTCTTTTGAATTTCGGCCATCAGACAGCTACGTACGTTGTGGAGCAGAGACGGCAGTGAGTCACAGTTCGTGTTGACTCCTGTGGCCTCGTATTCACGGTCAGTCCTTCTGGTGGAAGCGGAGCGTGCTGGCCGTGGTGACTCGGGCGAATGAGAGTGGGGCTGGTTGAGCGGAGAAAGCCGCCTGACGCTTAGTGCCGTAAAAGAGTTCTTGTGAGCATCAGCTAGCAGCGACAGAGTTCTACCACTGGTGGAACAGGTCTCGTATACCAACGTCAACCTGCGTTCTATAGCAGCTTATTAGACATTACAGGTTTAGAAATTTTCTCTGTGGTTAAGTTCGTCGTATCTCACGGTGTGACTTTGGGGCAAGACAGTTTGCTGTGGAAACAAAGTTCTCAATCCTTTCAGAAGTTTTAAAACACTGTTCTATCACATCTGTTCCTCGTGTTACTGACTGTTATAAATTTGTTTATCTTAGGCCGACAAGTGGGTTTCAAAGAGTTAAACATGTGCGCAGTGGAAATCATGTTCTCTTAAAGTGTTTATGGGCTATGCAGTTAATAAGCTTCTTAAGAAAAGTTCGCTTTTAAATTTCGTGATGCACTTGCCGCTTGTGCTTAATTTAAATGGACGGCTCAATCAGGGTAGTTTGTGAATATAGGGAGAGTAAATTCTGCTCCCTTTCTGTGTGTTGACGGGGGCTGCCGTCCTTACTTAGCACTGTAACTAACTGTACTGCAGGCGTCTTGTGTAGTTAATACGATTAAGTGGATCAGCACTTTCATTCCTCATTCACTTGTACGATATGCATGCTGTGTCTGGATTTAGCTCGTTTTTAAAGATATTTATCCTTATTGGATTGAAATTATTTATTGTAATGTTAGCTTGGGCGCCTGTGCCTTGTTATTTAGTTGCTGCCTTCAGAGAATGGTTTTAAGGTAATTCACGTAGTGCCCTCTATTTCTAGTAGGAGAGCATCCGTGCTCATCAAAACTGCTGGTGTTTTGAATCAGTTTTAAACTTGCATATATTCCGGTCAAACTTGTTATGCGACTGAAGTGAGTGTTCTAATTCTTGACCGAAAGCGTTCACTAGAATTTGGGCTCTAGCGTTATTAATCTTGGTGAATATCTAATTTTCGTTCTGAATCTGTTGGTAAGAGGGTTAATGTGTGTATCTTGTTCGCTATTTTGAATGCAGGTGCGATGTTAATTGTTCTTTTTTATTCTATATATTTCAAGGTTGTTTCATATATAGCTTTAGATAAAAAGAGTGTCTTAGTTTCTTGACCAGCCTAGTTTATGGAGCGTCGCGATGAGCGGAGACGTCGGAGCTTAAAAGTTTTCCTCTTCAGTTTCGGCTGTCATTATTCATTTGCACCGATAATTCCATACTCTCAAGAAACTTGGATGAACTTAAAATTTAATTGGGTCGCAAATAGTGTCCAGTTCCTGTTTGCTCAGCCACCCCATCCTCAGGACGACCAATCATCAGGCCCAGTTTCGAGGCCCATCCCATGGTACAACGCGTGTCCTCCGGTGGTATGCAGTGTTAGAAGAAGACAGAACCGCTGCCCACAGAGCTCCCACCCATCCGGACTGGTTTTTCAGCGAGAAGATGAATTGTGGCATCTCTCCTTACCATCACTGTCACCAGATCTCACTAATGTTCAGTATTTGTGGTCTGCTTTCAAGAGAAGAGTGCATGATCACTATCTACCACCACTGAGGGCATTCACCTTACCGCCGTTTTACAGAGAGAACTTCATATTTCCTCGAAAACTATGCAGGACTTGTAATTCGAGAGAATTGTAAGCTGGTTTGAATTTCAACGGCTTTTCTAAACGGTATGAAGCATGGCAATGCGTTGTGTTTTTGGGGTTTCCGTATTTCTGTCCTACTGCTGAATTTGTTTCCTTTTAATCAGACTTAGGCAATGCATAGTAAAAGGCTTAGCAGCCAAGAAAAGCCATCTAAAATTCACAACGAACGAATAAATACAACGTATATAAAGATTTGGTTCTCGTTAAATAGTGGAGAGTTTTCTGACGTAAGCAACTAAGTTTTATCGTTTTTAGCTGCTGAATTATGTTTGTTTCTGTAGAACTATGCCCTTTCTTCTACGCCACGGGAATGTGTCATCAAAACCGACTTCATTGATATAAAAGGTGTGCAAATTGGTCGGATAATAATACGACAATAGCACCACAAAGAAATGTCCCGCCGTTACAGGGTGGTCAAACTGCCGTATGACTACTGTACCAAATATGAGTAAACACGTAACAAAGGCACGTTTTGTGTCTTTATTGTCGTATCAAGTGTACAAAATATTGCCCACAGGCACTGATACGTGGTTTAAGGTGATTCCAGACAGAAAAGCCCGCACTTTGAAATTATCCTCGATTGTCACAGCACAGATTCGTGTTAGAAGGCATTTGATTTCTTCGGGAGTCGTCGATATTTCCTTGTAGATCACTTGTTTTAATTTGCTCAGAGACAGAAACCAGTTGTGTTCAGTCTGGGTGTGCAGGTCATTTTTTGTTTGCCTAGCGAGCGATCCTACGATCTCTTAGTGTTCTCTTAAAAAAAACTATGATACGACGTGTGTTTTATGACGTTCGCCAGTATCTACTGCAGCATGTCTATTAGGAACAATATATAATGTGGTTATTTAGAGTTTTATCCACAAAACGGAGACCATTTATACAATTCTTGAAAAGCCTATGACATACACTAAATGATCAAGGTCGTTATTTATTCAGCTAAGACCTGTAACTGAGGAGTAGCGCAAAACTGCAAAGACTGATTTGCCTATAGTTTGTAATAAACAAGGTTGCATCATATATAGCTTTCAAGTGAAGAAGTGTCTTAGTTTCTTCACCAACCTAGTTTGAGGAGCGTCCCGATGAGCCGAGGACGTCGTAGCTGAAATTTTTTCTCTTCAATTTCAGCTGCTTAACCCGTGAACAAAATCTTACCAACAAACTTGGCAGGTCTTCGTGGACACAGTTTGGAGAACAGATTGCAAAGTTATTGCCATGAAGGTGCTGATGGAGCAAAATTTGGAAATGCTATACTAAATTGCAAAATTTAAAGACGAGATTATTAAGATAACGTGACGTTACTCGGTGGAGATGAATGCAATTTCTGGAATATGTTGCCAGTGATCTCTCAGTAGCGCAGACGAAGGTGGACGGCATGAGGTCAGCATGACTAAAGCGCCAAATGAAACTGGCCCTGTGACAAGCGTCTGTTGAAGGAACAGGAAAAAGTGTATGTCAGTCAGCGAGCAGTTTCAGTGCACTGCGGTGCTGTTCTTCGTTACAACATGGCCTGGAGACAACATCTCAATGAATTCACGTGGGGTGGAATGAGGGAGAAACTGGATGAAGGATAACGTGTAATGAGTTTAGCCGAGGAGTCTGGTATTTCTCACGGCAAGTTAAAAATTACACGTAATGAATGAAGATTTCAGTCGCTAATCTTCACTGGCACTGTGATGAACCCCCAAGTTCCAAAATTCAATTTGCAACGAAAAATTTCCAGTCAATATCACCTTCGAAAAGACAAATACCAACAAAATCATATTTTGAAATGACTGAATGCATGAAAACGTACACATACCGCAAATAGCAAAGTTTCCTTTCCGAGACATAGTCAATCTATACACAAATGTACCAGTTGCTGAAACTGGTAAAAAACTAATAATGAAAAAGTAATCTCGTTAAATTTAAAAAGTGAACTACCAGAAATAAACGAATTGCAGGAACAGTTGGAACATATCCTGCCACATAATTATGTCAATTTCTATACTAAAATTTATAAACAGTAACAGAAGGACAATAGAATGGCAACTGGCATTTTCAATAGTAACTGTACACATTTCGTGGGTATAACATATACATCAAAATAAAAGTAAAAAGTTAGATAAAGAGTTGTCTGAAATTTCTTTATTTCAGAGTTATTGCAGTAGAGTATGGATCACAAGTGCAACAGAACATTAATTGTTCTTATAACGCAACAGTACGAAGTGAAACTCAGCAATGCTGCGTACTGTACGTTTGCCTCCGACATGCACATATTCAAATTGAGGTCCATTTAGACGAAGACAGTGACGTACTCTACTTCTTTCCACTCTCGGAATGTTGCAGGCTCTATTCATACCATTCTGTACAGTTGCGTAGCTGTTTTCAATTCGCTGCTGCAGTTGCTCTACATTCTCAAGTGCAAACACCACACACTAGTGCTTTGAAATGGTCCAAAAAGTTGAAGTCTGTTGGGTAAGGATTGCGGACAAGCAACTGGTTCTGCCCCACCCGTCCACTTATCAGGATAAGCAACTTTGAGATACTTTTCTGCCCCTTCACAGGAGCACCGGTGACAAAGCATCAATGGCTATGCGCGCGAGCACGATATGAACAAAGCCCGTTCTTTCCCCTACCACAAATGACATTACGCAAGTCGGAAATGAACGAATTTCAGATAAAACTTTATTTCACATTTTACTCTTAGTTTTATCAAGACATTTACACTGACGACGTGTGTACAGTTACTTTTGAATGAGTCTGTACATATATTCTCACAACAAATCATCAGCTTAGTGACATGGGATTACATGGGATATGTTGATTATACAATCACCTTATTCAGTGGTACAAATGATGAAACAGGCACCCTTGCACATCAGCTCAGCACCATGCACGAAAGTAACACCTACCCTGCAGAACATCTTCATCTACATGTCCACTTATATACATGCTACGCAAATTAGTGTACCGTGGGTGGTGGAGTGTTCCCGTACTAGCCATTTACTTTCCTTTTCCACTCGCTAATGGGGCAAGAATAGAAAAACAGTAACATCGAATTTTTCCTTAACATGACAGTTACGATAAAAATTGGAGACAGCAATTTAACATGTCCAGGACATCAACAACAACGGATATGAATACCAATAGCAGTTCTTGTCGTCCAGACCAGCACAAAACAGCATATGCAAGAACAATACTGAATCAGACGCGCATGATTCCGCTTGACAATCCAGAGAAACTTACTGAAATTAATATTATTAAGGGGATAGCCAGAAACAATGGCTACCATCCTTCGCTTAATGATAAACATTAAGATAAAATAAAAAGAAAACTCAACACTTCTACCATATTCCTTCTGCCAATACAGTCCGCTAAAGGCACCACCAAGTACGCTGCTACTTTTGCTAGGAAGCCTGTCCTGTAACTTACCAAGCCCCTCCAAAAGTACGAATATTATAATAACGTTCTTTGCAAGCAATTAGTTGCAACAGCAAGCAATTAATAATGTAGGTACTTGCAGTGTATGCTATTGCTTCACTTGATATTAAGTGTAAAATAAATGCTTCTGATGTACCTGAGGTAAGAAACATACACTAAAAAATTATTTGCCAGCCAAACCAAACTGAGCTGTAAAGAAAGCAATATGTATGTAAAACAGTAAACATCACTGCTAACTGATTAAAACTAATAACATCTATGGGTTGACTGAAGCAGTGTAGTGCTTTCCTATCCGCCGTGCACTAGCCGTCCGCGAACGTGAGACCCTATGGCGACCTGTTTCACTTAGCATCCATCTTCCATTAAGGCGTCAAGCTCTTTCCAAGTCCGTAATGCGGCTGCCGGCACCGTGAAAGACGCCAGCTTTAATTTTAAAGTATCGCCGTGAGGCGCCCGGCCGTCTCTTAGGCGCCACCTCTAAGTAAAGATTACTCCACTCTTACAGTTTCGAATTTTCGCGTTAAATTTTCACTTCGGGTACTCGTTTCTTGTTCATCGTAAATCCCCCTCGAGGGCACCTTCCACTGCGATTTTCTTCTTCCACGTCTTCTAGAAAGCATTTTCTGCTTATCTAGCTTCGTGAAACTTCGCAACCTTCGTGTCCGGAAGTATATCCATCAGTTTAGAGAAGCTACAGCTGTGTTCATGTTCAGCCAGCATAGTTTCTATGTCTATGCCTGACCGACCAATGTAAAACATGAACGTAGCTGGAGGTTGCAAAATTTTAACTCCACATTTGCTGCGAATGTACTGATTAAGGGTCACAATCCTTTCTGTTTTTCGCTACTTCCCACACTTTCCTACATATTCCCCATTATTCTGTATTCATAGAGTTCTTTTATTTTATTGGAATTGTCTAGGTAATCCACATAGACTGTGGTTTCAATTGTTAAGGCAATCTTTTAAGTGGAACTTGTATTATTTTCCATGTTAGCACCTCTTGTATTTGTCTCACAAAATATTGTTTTTCTATTACTTGGTTCATTTATTTAATGCAAACTGTAACATACACACAGTTTGGGCAGAATGTTAATAATTTTCCTGTTAGCTCCATTTGTATTTGTGTTTGTTCATATTTTTTACCTTTTAAAATGCAGTACCCCACATTTTCAAAGATTGCATTTACTGTATATTCCCAAACACTTCTTTTTCCTGCATTTATTAATCTCAGTTTATCTTATTGATATTGCTAAAGTTAATTATATATTCTCTATTTACAACTGAAAACTCTTTCTTCTTTTAATTGGTCTGTGTATCACTCTCCATCTTTTATACCTCCTACAGTAGCTTTGTCAAGTCCTAATTTTATTTTATTTTATTGTTTTTCCTTTATTAATGTAAACTGTTGTGTAAACATGCTGTTCCTGTTTTACGTTGAAGATTTCCCTGTTACCCAGTTAGTAATTATTTATTGTTCAACGTTTTCCTAGTATTTATTTACTGTTCAACTTTTTCCTCCTTACACTGCATTACCACCACACCGTCAAAGATGCTATTTACTGTACATTTCTGTTCAATCTAGAGTGTAACTTCTCTTCCAATGTTCTTTACAAACATTGTAACTTCTCTGATGACATTAGTCACTAAATGTCTGAAGATGGACTTGTAAGCCGAAAACAGGTTAACATAATAAAAGCAATAGTATTGAACGAAAGCAAACTAGCGCTTTTCGTTTATTGTAACGTTGATCTACGAAGAATCGATGGAAGATTCAGTTAACATAATAAATTAATAATCTCAATAATGACAGTTCTACTAGTGATTTGTGCTTCCCATATGGAATATTACATGAACCTAATGAAAAGGCACAGAAGATGAAACACAGAAATTTGTACGAGATATGGCTAATTCCTCATCTCAGTGGCGTACGTTGCGGCCCTTCAGTACGCAGGATAGGCCAGGAGGAATTTTCAGGATTCAGAGGTAAGGAGGGAACGATAATCCAAAGAAAAAGTTTTATGTGGAAATGGGCTCTTTTCCGAGTGGTTTCGAAAACAGAACAAATGTAATGTACATTGCTTTTGTTTCTATTTTATTCAGAACATCGTGAGGTTTACAGAAGTGCACATGTACAACAGTTATTAAACAAAGCAAAATGCGTTTTACGAAGTATCACTCGAAAATTATGTATTTTTAACACTTCTAGGCATTATCGTACTGTCACTTTACAGCTTTTGTACAATTCACAATAAATGTCGAATATCACAACGTCAACTTCAGGACATCTGTGGACTGTTGGTAAAAGATGTACTGCTTTCTTGAATGCCTCTGCACGTTGCCTAATAGTGGCAGGGCGACCAGACAGTTCATTCGCGTAGTCAACTTTCGTTTGTGCGTGTAAGGCATCATCCAACCCCAATGACAAAATTCAATGGCGTAATATTTGGCGATCTTGGTAGCTACTTAAATTTAACACCACGACCAATCCAGCGATCAGGTTGTGTGCTGTTGAGACGATCTCTCACACATCAGGTAAAATGCGGAGGATCTCCGTCATGCTTGAAGTACATTGCACTTCGCGCTGCGAAAGGAACGTCCTCAAAGTATTCACCAAACAAATTTCACAAAAAGAATTTATGTAATTTCTAAAATGACTGGATCTATCAAACTTTACCCATCATGAAGCACCAAACATCGATCGATAAGTAAATTTTGGAATAGGTTCCACTGTAGCATGTGGAGTTTCATGCCACCGTCGATGAAACATGCGTTGTTAATTCCATTTCATGTAAAAGTGGCTTTATCACTGAATAGCTTTAGTGGATGCAAATGACAATTGCCTTTTAATCAGTGACAAAACTCGAATTGTGTGGTGTTGTCGTCAATGCGAAAACGGTGGATACGCTGTGTGTGAAATGGGTAGAAGCTTTCGGCATGTATTTTTCACGATGGAAGTATTCAGGAGATACTGGTACGTGCTTGATGTCGCCTCGTATTACACTGGTACATTGACAACTTTGCACCATTTCAGCAGTGTCTCTGGAAGTCCATCTACACACAAGATGGTTGCCGGAGTTCGGCTGTTCAGTATAAAATGTCGAATGCAAACACCTTCAGTAGCCTACATTTCCAGTTTTATTTTATTTGTGCCTCGAGTTTCAGCGTAACTTTACGCCATCTTCAGATCCCCCTGACCGACGTCCAGGACGAATTCTACCTCTTTACAGTCGAAACAGGGGCCAGAATACATTCACTGGCATCCGTAGATTTCTTCTTGGCACAGCCATCTCGCCGATAATGCCTTGCGAACTGTTAAACAGACATTAGGTTTGTATGTGATAGTCTTCCTGCACATCGATCAGGCGGTCTGAAGATAGTGTAAGGTAACGATGAAGAGACTGGTTGGGGAAAGAAAGTGGAAATTTAGGTAGCTGAATGTGATTTGATTCGATATTTTATTTCAACACTGTTGGCGTTTCTGCACAGTTTCTTGAAATACACGTTCAAAGTAAAAGAAGAAAAGTGGGAACTTTCTGTGTCGCGTAAAGTGCTGAAAACTCTGGTAAACATTCTATGGTCAGCAACGCGACGTGACGGTTAGAGCCGAGCAGGAGCACTACCATCGTAGAAGCCATAGACATACACACGAGTAGTATCTGCACATTCCTCATTTGTGTAGATGTGTTGAATTGTAACTAGCGATTCTACAAACACAGTTAACCGATGCTTCTTCGTGATGCACTCACAGTCCCTCGCACGTTTTGACTCACATAAACAGCTGCGAATTCAACGGTCTAGTTTAGTGGCAGAAAGACATCCCGAGCAAAGAGGTTGAAAGCAACGAGTTATGTTGGGCTAGAATAAAATATCAAAGAGGTGGGGTAGGTAAGACACGTATGTGCGCGTTACAAGCGCACTACCAAATGTACATATTCGTTCTATCCCGAAAATCATTCGGAATAGGGCATGTGTTAGCATGTAATATTATATCTTTTTTTTTTTCAAATGAGCGATGCTGTCATATCCCTGAAAAGTCACCACTCCTCCTCGGACACCCTGGACGTCGATTCCTCATTCCACTACTAGTGGCCTGCAATCTTTCACAATTTCACTTCCACACGATCCTACAATTGTGGTCCAAGCTCTAAAGATCTAGATTCTTTTCTTCCCATTACAGAGCCGTTGGTAACACAATGTGCGCTATGATGTATGATACATTATAAACTTAGTACTGTACACTTCAGTGTTACTATAACTATAATAATAATCTAATGTTAGCAGGTGTGTAAGCCTAAGCGTTCAACATGCTCCAGATGTGAAAACAGCACTTTGTATTTCTGTAGGTAGCGTTGTAAGTGTGAATGTTGGCGAGAAGGCGGGCACCCTATCATGGAGGTATGCGCTAAACAGGCTTAACATCGTCACGTAACACTTCACTTGCAGTAACTGGCGCTCTCTCTTCACTCACACTTACTGTAGGTTCCTACCCCTTGTTTTGCATCTGTGGCACCTGTGAAGTGTGGGACGACATCTTTCTTTACATTCTGCTAGCAATGCATTTGACATTTTGTTTGGTAGGTCGACAGTTATTCGCAATATGTCGTGGTCTCTTACTGCCGTGTATAGACTCAGAGGCGTTAAGAAATGAACCGTGGAAGACAACTTTTTCTTAAGTACGTCACCCCCGTCTATAGTGTGTTAGCTAGTGTCCCTCTTATGAGTCGCCAGACGCATTTTGTCTGGTATTCCAGTAGAAATTAGCAATTTGGTTTTCGGAGCGGTAGGCCCATCACATCTTTCATTCGTATATTAACAGCGACAGTAAAACAGCGAGAATAACCAGCACTCCAACAGCGACTGAGTAGAGCTGCTGCATGGCGGTTGAAGTCAGCGCGGGACAATTCAGCACGTGAGAGGCCAAAAATGTTCTTACAAAAATTCCTACTCTTACGAAGCGGACTTGTTACCTATACAATCACAATTCTGTCATGTTCACCATACAAGAGCAGAGTGACCGTAGAGAAATAATGGCGGTTCTCAAACAGAGTTTCGCTGCGTCGAGGAAAACTCTCAAAATCATATTTCTCTTATACTTGTCATGCATAGACATGCAGCACATCAGACTAGACTACGGTTTTGCTACGTTTGAATGTTATCTTAAGAATTTTGGTGGCTATTACAATTTCAAAGACATTCACAGTTTTGTCAAAACGTTCAAATGTGTGTGACATCTTGTGGGTCTTAACTGCTAAGGTCATCAGTCAATAAGCTTACACACTACTTAACCTAAATTATCCCAAGGACAAACACACACACCCCTATGCCCGAGGGAGGACTCGAACCTCCGCTGGGATCAGCGGCACAGTCAATGACTGCAGCGCCTAAGACCTCTCGGCTAATCCCGCGCGGCAGTTTTGTCAGTGTGATATTTATTATATACCAGTATACCGCTAAATAATTACAAATATGATGAAATAAACAAGATTGTAGAAAGCTACCTCAATCTAGTTTTCCATAATAACCCACTGTTATCATCACTCGCGAAACAGCCCTATTTTGAGCTTTGGTGATCTCTATAAGATTATTCAATTCCTTCCAATATAGAGCTTAACTGCTCAAAAAATGTATTCCAATTTTCCTTACGTCCTCCCACCTTAGCTTTGGTCTTCCAATTGCCCTGGTTCCTTCATTCACTGCTCTGAATTATTTTTCTTCTCCTTCAGACACCATTCTCTTCCACTGTCCCAAGACATGCACAGTTGCTTTTCAGAAAACTTTGTTACTGTCCATGTTTCACCATTATTTGTTAGCATCAGCCTTACTTAAAATTAATGCAAAATAATTTCAGTTTTCCTGAACATCAACTTGGATTTTATATGCCTTCTGAAGCCATGGTAACACTTGTTAGCGTACGATGCTCGTTTCTGTATCTTACAGCTGACACTTATTACAGATTACTTCTGACCCAAGGAAAGTGAAACTACAAACGCCATAAAACTAACATGTGCCGATTTCTATGGACGGGAACTCATCTCGATAATCTGCCTTACCTACAGGCAAATCCATAGTTTTCTTTCGTTTATCTGCAGGTTCATCTTTATAGGAGCTCTTTCAAGACTTGTAAAAGTACCTTTCATTGATCTTGAAGTTCTTGCAATTATGTTAATTTCAATTGCATATAACATCTGAGCTCATGTGTACAGTATAGTTCTCCTGATACCGATACCCCCACCTCTTGTAACCTCTTCCAAGGCTATATTAAACAGAAGGCAGAATAAAGCGCCTCCCTGTCTTACTTCATTATCAAGCTGCCACTACTTTTATTTATGTACAGTTTTTGTTCATGAAAATAACATTTTTTACCATTAACTGCACATTCTGGCTCATGGTCGAAATATAATAGGTACAAAAATTTTGTTAGCGTTTTCCTGTAGAACTGCTGAAGTTGCATCTGTCGAGACATAGTTTGTGTAAATAATGAAAGGTGGTAAAGACTGATAGGTGGTAACGAGATTAATTTTAAGGCTAAATGTGTCTTCGTAAAAGTTCCATACTCAGTGACGTAAATTAATAATTCGATCAAGAGAGCGTCTAGACGTAAGTTGTTGCTGTTGTGGTCTTCAGTCCTGAGACTGGTTTGATGCAGCTCTCCATGCTACTCTATCATGTGCCAGCTTCATCTCCCAGTACCTACTGCAGCCTACATCCTTCTGAATGTGCTTAGTGTATTCATCCCTTGGTCTCTGTCTACGATTTTTACCCTCCACGCTGCCCTCCAATACTAAATTGATGATCCCTCGATGTCTCAGAACATCTCCACCAATCGATCCCATCTTCTAGTCAAGTTGGGCCACAAGCTCCTCTTCTCCCCAATTCTATTCAATACCTCATTAGTTATGTGGTCTACTCATCTTCTGTAGCACCAAATTTCGAAAGTTTCTATTCTCGTCTTGTCTAAACTATTTATCGTCCACGTTTCACTTGCATACATGGCTACACTCCATACAAATACTTTCAGAAACGATTTCCTGAATCTTAAATCTACACTCGATGTTAACAAATTGTTCTTCAGAAACACTTTTCTTGCCATTGCCAGTCTACATTTTATATCTTTACTTCGACAATCATCAGTTATTTTGCTCCCCAAACAGCAAAAGTCCTTTACTACTTTACGTGTCTCATTCCCTAATCTAATTCCCTCAGCATCACCCAACTTAATTCGACTACATTCCATTATCCTAGTTTTGCTTTTGTTGATCTTCTCTTACATCCTCCTTTCAAGACACTGTCCATTCCGTTCAGGTGCTCTTCCAAGTTCTTTCCTGTCTCTGACAGAATCACAATGTCATCGCCGAACTCAAAGTTTTTATTTCTTCTCTATGAAATTTAATACCTACTCCGAACTTTTCTGTTGTTTCCTTTATTGCTTATATACAGATTGAATAACACCGGGGAGAGGCTACAACCCTGTCTCACTCCCTTCCCAACCACTGCTTTCCTTTCATACCCCCTCGACTCTTATAACTGCTTTCTGTACAAATTTTAAATAGCTTTTCGCTCCCGGTAATTTTACCCCTGCCACCTTCAGAATTTGAAAGAGAGTATTCCAATCAACATTGTCAAAAGCTTTCTCTAAGTCTACAAATGCTAGAAACATAGGTTTGCCTTTCCTTAATCTTTCTTCTAAGATACGTCTTAGAGTCAGTATTGCCTCACGTGTTCCATTTCTACGGAATCCAAACTGATCTTCCCCAAGGTCGGCTTCTATAAGTTTTTCCATTCGTATGTAAAAAATTCGCGTTAGTATTTTGCAGCTGTGATTTATTAAACTGAAAGTTCGGTAATTTTCACATCTGTCAACACCAGCCCTCTTTGGGATTGGAATTATTATATTCTTCTTGAAGTCTGAGGGTATTTCGCCTGTCTCATACATCTTACTCACCAGATGGTACAGTTTTGTCAGGACTTGCTGTCCCAAGGCTGTCAGTTGTTGTAATGGAATGTTGCTACTCCAGGGGCCTTGTTTCGACTCAGGTCTTTCAGTGCTCTGTCAAACTCTTCACGCAGTATGATATCTCCCATTTCATCTTCATGTACATCCTCTTACATTTCCATAAAATTGTCGTCAAGTACATCATCCTTGTATAGACCCTCTATATACTCCCTCCACCTTTCTGCTTTCCCTTCTTTCCTTAGAACTGGGTTTCCATCAAAGCTCTTGATATTCATGCAAGTGGTTCTCCTTTCTCCAAAGGTCTCTTTAATTTTCCTATACGCAGTATCTATCTTACCCCTAGTGAGATAAGCCTCTACATCCTTACATTTGTCCTCTAGCCATGCCTGCTTAGCCATTTTGCACTTGCTGTCGATCTCATTTTTGAGGAGTTTGTATTCCTTTTTGCGTGCTTCATTTACTGCATTTTTATATTTTCTCCTTTCATCAATTAAATTCAATATTTCTTCTGTTACCCAAGGGTTTCTACTAGCTCTCGTCTTTTTCCTAGTTTATCCTGTGCTGCCTTCACTATTTCATCCCTCAAAGTTACCCATTCTTCTTCTACTGTATTTCTTTCCCCCATTCCAGTCAGTTGTTCCCTTATGCTCTCCCTGAAACTCTGTACAACCTCTGGTTCTTTCAGTTTATCCAGGTCCCATCTCCTTAAATTCCCACGTAAGTACACATCTTAAATTTCTCTGTCATTTGTTATGCATTGTTACTGTCTTGTTACTTTATCGGTTTTTGCTCCGTTCAGTGAATATTACAGAGTCCCTTCCTGGCCTTTCCCTCTCATGTCCTGAGTGAGAAACGTTTGAATTGCCACCGGCAGTAACACTGGCAGTAACTGTCTCTGGCCTGCTGATAGCTGCCTGCCTACGCGGGCTATGCTTCTCGCAATCATGGTCTGAAACTATAGTCTGCTGCAAGCCAAGCGTCTGAAGCATCGCCGCAAGCTCGTGGCCCTCGCAACGGCACTGTATGCGGCCTGGAGCGGCATTAGTTTTGTGTGCTGGATTCTGTTGTCTACTTCTTTCACGGTACTTCGTCATCCATTTCTTCACACAAAAGATTTTATCCCTACGAGCAACTGCTTGGTTTTCGGAAACCAGCACCAGAACCTCAGTTTTCATGTA
Source organism: Schistocerca gregaria (assembly GCF_023897955.1). NCBI lineage: Eukaryota > Metazoa > Arthropoda > Insecta > Orthoptera > Acrididae > Schistocerca > Schistocerca gregaria. The sequence continues at coordinate 760,784,181 of NC_064922.1, forward strand.
CCACTACTAGATCCTCAGTTTGAGATACCACACGACTAGAACCTCTGAGTAACAATAAGATCTCAGAATAGGAGTTCAAAGCCGAACGCTTTTGGAAATACGTTTACGACATTATGAATCATTTTCCGTTTTCCTAGAAGCTCCGCCATTACTCACCTCATATCGGAAGCTGTGAGAGTGACACTAGTATCTTTATCTCTCTGTTGCACAAACGACGCAGGCCACAAAGATTATCAGGGGATGCCTGCGATATCTGCTATCGTTACTGGTATTAGTATATTTATAGAGTTTTTTCTGCTATATGTGGTTCATTTATAAAGGCGTCTATTGACAGACTCTATTCTGAACTCAATTGACGCTGGCTAAGTTCATGGAACTCCATACGTGCCAGGAGTCGGTAACACAGAAGGCGTTCCTGGATCTACGCCAAGGTTTACCGGACGATTCAGCTGCCCGTCTCCATTCGTTTTATGCAACCTAGAACACTTACATACTACGCGAATTATTTTCATGTTCTCTTTCTTGCTGAGCACTAACTATTAATCCTAGAGAAAAAATGAACAGGACCTTTTCGTAGAAAATTCAATGTACTTAAATTTTGTACTGTGGATCTTTTTCTCTAGATTCTGTTTTCGAATTATTCCAGTAAAACGGTTCAAAGTGACCCTGAACGCATTTACCTTGAATAACTCTAAAACGATGGCCTCCGGATAAAACGTATTCCAGCACAAAATTTATCTACATAAATTTCCCACGAAAGGGTCTAGTTGATAGTTTCTGTAGCACTAATAGTTTGCACGAAGTCTCATGCATGGTTTTTGAAGGTGTGGCAGGTTACATAAGACCCACATATAAGGAGTAGCTGAATCAACTCATACGTAGGACTTAAGTTTCGATAGATACTTACTTTCACATTTTTGATAATTGCTAATCCGGTGGTCGTTTCAGGTACCCAACCCAGCCATAATACTTCATATAGTGCAAATCTTAAGTAATATACTATCTGCAGCGCTAGTTGCAGCAGTTGTGTGGGTACTATCAAACTCTAATGGTTCTCCTTTCCTAAGCCTGACCAACGCAACTTCAGCCTCATCTGGCGCATAGATATACGTGACGGTATCAGTTTAAATATCTTAGTCTGAGATGGCACTGATTAGTGTTTGTTGTGGTGATCTCTATTTGGGTCATCGTACAGGAGGTGTCATGCAGCAGTTATTCAGCAGTACGGCTCCATTCTCTTGTTGAATTTGCCTCGTTCATCCCTATCATTTCCAACATTGTGAGTCGTAACCTGCGACATGTCTGTTGCGTCTTCCAAAGGTATCTGCTTGAAACAGCTGCACTTTGGTGCAGCCTTTTAGCAATCTTCCATAGCCTTCAGTCATAATCTGTTATATATTCAAATATTTGGGGCCAGTCAGCCTCGTTTAAATGCGACATTCCTTCCACCTACCTCCGACGACACATGCCTGAAGTTGCTGCATTAGGTCGTATGTACCTACCATTCTCATCAATGAACTGCGTACTTCTAACACCATCCAAATGCTGATTTCCCACAACCACTTGCTATCTGACACAGAGATATCGATGTAACTTGACACATCTGCTCTTCCGTAAAGGATTGGTTCTTGGCTAGGCCTATTCAGTTCATACACATCATTTTCCCCTAGCAGAACTTGTACAGCTCTTCCCTGTTCGTCAGAGTGGTCGAAAATTTACGGTAGGTTTAGGTCTGCTTTTGTTAGTAGAATACGTCTACTATTATTTTCTAGAATCTATTTCGTAAGAGCACTGAGGAGATAATGATTGTAGTACCCGCATACATCTTCATCTACATATGCATTTATACTCCACAAGCCATCCACCGGTATGTGGCGGAGGGAACTTTAAGTGCCACTGTCATTACCTCCCTTTCCTGTTCCAGTCGCGTATGGTTCGCGGGAAGAACGACTGCCGGAAAGCCTCCGTGCTCGCTCGAATCTCTCTAATTTTACATTCGTGGTCTCCTCGGGAGGTATAAGTAAGGGGAAGCAATATATTCCATACCTTATCCAGAAACGCACCCTCTCCAAACCTGGACAGCAAGCTACACCGCGATGCAGAGCGCCTCTCTTGCAGAGTCTGCCACTTGAGTTTGCTAAACATCTCCGTAACGCTATCACTCTTATCAAATAACCCTGTGACGAACACGCGCTTCTCTTCTTTGGATCTTCTCTATCTCCACGGTCAACCCGACCGGGTACGGATCCCACACTGATGAGCGATACTCAAGTACAGGTGATCCTTTACAGTTCCATTGTTGCTGAGTGTTTAGTACGGAGTTCAAACACTTCAAGGTTAGTCCTCTTTGTGTTGGTTTCTATGATTTCCACCACGTCATCACGAGTCACCATTATCATCCCGGAATCAGGGGGAATGAATTTCAGTCGACCGCCATGGGCGTAGAGGTCTTAGAATCACCTTCGTCCACTCTCACCTTATCAATCCAGTAAGCTTGGCAGCCACCGGCGTGCTGCTCACTGCGTTAATCTGTAACGGTTTCACGATAGGGGTTCCTCGTAAATAACGAAGTCGTACCTTATCATGCCCCTCAATTAGTAGAGAACCCGTTCTATGTACTTGACCAACCAGATCAAGTTGCTCTATGGGATTTACTGCCATTTTATCTAATCAAATGGCATTTTGTCGACCTGTTTTGTCATTGTGTCGCTTTTGTTCTTTAATCCACTAAGTTTCAAATCTCGTCTTCGTAGGATAGATTGAATGTCGTCTGCTGTTGACATATTTCATGGTATGTATCCGTACGATAAGAGTTTGCATTTCTCTAAGAACACACAATCTTCTGTCTACTAGAGTAGTTTCATATCTTATGCACGCAACTTAAAATCTGAGTTTAACCAACTAATAGTCCTGCTTGGGACGGAGATCAGCTAAAGAGCTCCAGGTGGCTTGTGGGCAAAATGACACTTTTTATTTCCTCTTGCTGCCATGAACAATTTCTGCTTTCCTACTGATCGGACGTTCCGAAATATTTACTAAAGATCTTTGTCTTGTGATACTGAGATGTGCAGAGTGGAGCGACATCGCTCAGTATTTTCGTGAGATAGTTCTTTGCTTTTGTTGGTTGGCTTAATTATCCTTTATTGATTTTCTTTTTATTCACATGAAATACTGTTGAAATGCAGAAAATGGGAGAGATGTTACTTCCACTGTTGGGTTTCCCAATTGGGCTACAGCACATCAGAATTGACGCACGTTTCCCATTTATTAATCCAAATCTGCAAATAGTTTATCGCAAGGTCTGTTGAACTTGATTTGTATGTAGAAGTTCTGCATTCTTTTTCTGCATAATACACGAATGTATATTCTCTTGTCACATAACTTGAGACTCTTACGATATTATTTTCCATTTCTCCTGATCTTTGTTTAAATTGTCACAAGGGCTCTGTTACGACTCGCGTTCACTAGAAAATTACAACCAGTCTTAATATATTTTACGAAGGAAGTAAAGGATCTGCCTTCAAAAGAGTAATTATTTTAGTGTTTGTTGTGGTGAAGATGACGGTGTTTAGTTATCATACGAGATTATTTCGATTTATTTGGTGTTGTAAAGTTCAAGGATATAGAGTACGGGTACATACCGATGTGGAATGCATGTATGACGTCTATAAGACGTACATCACATACACTGACACCGAGAATGTTGATGAGATGTGTTGAAAAGGTTATCATTTAAAATTAACTTGTTTTATTTAATTTTAAATTCCCCATTCGTCATTACGTTACTGCGTCCAGTAACTTTGGACTCAACGTGTCGTTGATGCCATACTTCACCTATTTACTGACCACTGAAAATACACTCCGCACTGAATTAGTAACAAATCTGACAAATTACATCAATTTATAACTGTCTCATCACATGTTCCAGAACGATCCTAGAAACGCAGTGGGTGTAAAATAAATTTATAACTGATATACAGCTTCCTCCCCCCCCCCCCCCTTCCCTTCCCGCTGCTACCTAAAAAGGCGTCCACAATAACAGCTGAGATATATGTTGCTGTCTTGTTGTCCACATTATATGCAACAAAGCAACAAATTCAGAGTCTTGTTATACGCCAATTCCTCGAGTGCTCATTTGTCTCTTGCAAGCGAGATTTAGGAAAACACTGTAGTCTGCTGTCAACTCCTGATGTCATGAAACACGACAACTTAGATATCATTTTATACATTTCATGGTACGTTAATTGTAAAAGAGTTATCTCCAAATGTTATGGAAGCAGTTCTTCGATCAGGAAACGACAGTCTATTGCATTATTACTTACCTCCAGGAATTAAGCGTGTGCATTATCATTGACATAGCTGTTATATTACTCATGTTATATGCAGATATCCAAGGATTGTATGTTTTTGTTTTTGCTTGAGTATCAAGCATATTTCATGTTTATGCCCTTTGAAATGTGAAATCCTACAAAAATAACCTGTTATTTTCCTTTTCATAAACTGGGACTTGTTATAACAACTCTAACTACCATTTACACTTTGATTCTCTTCAACTATGACACTAAAACCCATGCAGTCAGAGCTACAGTCGCTTTCTTAAAACCTCCACAATCTATTGAACTTTAGAGATTAATACAATTAACGTTACACGTAGATTTCATGAAAAAACTTCAATTAGTATCACATGCGGCATCATGGCCATTAGAGAATAAAGACATATTTTAAACAAACTTTTTGTAAAACGCAGAGTCTTAGAATTCTCAGTATTGTGAGCTGAATATTTTCAACTACTAGACACGTAGTATGAATGTAAGTTTTCATTAAATATGGAATGATATTTTTCTTGCTTACGATAGTGATGTTTCTAATGTTTAAACCTTTTCATTGTATGAAAAATACATTATTCTAATTCTTCATGAAGGGTGATAACATAAGTCACCCACATCAATTAGTTTCATGTATAAACAGGATTCGACTTAGATATATTCTTTTATGTAATAATTATATCACTACATAGAAATTAGTGTAAGATGAGAAATTAGAAAGTGGTCATTCGTATACGTTTACGTAACGAAGCTACTGTGTATAGTGATAGGTTTTAGTCTCACGTATATTAGTGAATCTCACTATCCAGTGCAGGATATCCTAAGATATCTTATGAAAGCTATAAATGTCCGTAAATTGATCCGACTCCAATAGATACCTGGTAATATCAACAATCCAATAGATACCTGGCAATATCAACATACTTGACAAGAAGAAGGAACCGTTTGGTAGGGCATGTTCTGAGGCATCAATGGATCACAAATTTAGCATTGGAGGGCAGAGAGGAGGGTAAAAATCGTAGAGGGAGACCAAGAGATGAATACACTAAGCAGATTCAGGAGGATGTACGTTGTAGTAAGAACTGGGAGATGAAGAAGCTTGCACAGGATGGAGTAGTATAGAGAGCTCCATCAAACCAGTCTCAGGATTGAAGACCACAACAACAACAACAACAACAACAACAATATGAACATGAGGAGCCCTGAATGCGCTGCCCATCTTGTAAAAATCGTGCAACAGCTCGCTACTAGTTTAATACCTCTTCCGCACTGGGAATTTTTACGCAGCTTGCAGTTTAGGCAGAGGCAGAGTAGTCAAAGCTATTTCATGAGGACATTAATCCTGAAGCATCTTTGTATTGGCTACCCAATAGCACGTATAACATAACCCAGGGTTTCTTAATTGTAGTCTCAAGTGGAATGACATTGTCACCATTAATAACTTAAGAGCATTCAGTGTGACTAGCAACAAAACCAAATTGCTGTTAAAGTTAATACCTACTCGCAGTGACGATTATACTACATATAGCTGAAGAACGCATCCTTTCCTTTTTACTGGAGCGTGTAAAATGATACAAATAAAAGGAAAAAACATTTAACAAAATACTAAAAACTGTTTTTACTTATCACTCCATTATCTGTAAGTTTATAAAACAATCAATTCAGTAAATATATTTATAAGTTCATTAAACTCTCCTAAAGAGACTTTGAATGATACTTTTTAAAATTATTTTTTACGGTAAAGCTCACCATCGAATGTCGCAATATGCTATGTTCTTATGGTCACGATAACAGATTGTGCAGGTATAAATTTCAAAATTTTCAGCCTGTTTATGTTCTGCGTATGAAGCAATTTCATTTTAATATTGTTTCACATTTTCTAAAATGTGTGCTTGCTTATATTGATAACAGTCAGAAGAGATTTGTCAGATTCACTGTCTATTCTTGAAGAAGTGAAAAAAAAAGACACACAAACAATTCATGCAACTGACACGATATGCCCAGTAAAAGTGTCTTTTATCTCTGTGCTTCGTTATGTTACCAGTACGCGACACGAATTAATTCGAACTCCTCACAATTTCGTGGAAACTACCGTAGCGGATGACCTTCCAGCCTTGTGTATGCCATGCACCTTATGATATAGTTACTTTGACGTGTACGGAGTGAAGTCACGTCTTGTATGCAGTGCTAATATCGGCGAGGCTTTAAGGGATAAGTTGACACCAGATGACGACATATACCCTGTATTTCCTCAATATCAAGAAAGGAACTGCCATCAGAACTGTCTACACTCCCTCATTCCATGAAACACTCCATTTAGTTTTTAAATTTAATTCAGGACATCGTCATCTGTAGACCAGAAAACGTTCGCACTACCTTTCCATCCGTGGCTCCCCTAATGCCGATCATGAACTACTAGAAATGTGGAAACAAACTACCAATGAATTGCGTCAAGCAATAACAACAAAACCCTCAAAGATTTCCAATGACAAACATTTATTACACTACAAATATCTGAATGAACTACATACTTGTAAGTTAAATGCTGTGGCACATGTCTTCGTAAGCGGCGACTGTACTCTAATGGGTCGTAATGAAAAGATCGAACAACACCGAAATTCCACCAGTTATCCAGCAGTGATAGTAAAATCTGAGTTACGGATGAGGTCTCTAAAATGGTCTTTTGCTTTTGTCAGGCAGCGCTCTCACCACTGACCTTGAGGGTGACTATTAGCTTACAAGAGGCGTATCCGCATCAGGAGACTCAGATCCTCAGGCCTTATGGACATACTTAACTTCTGGTGGTTGGTTGTCCGGGATCGTGGATAAACGCATACATCTTTGTTTGGTGTGACTTTATAAATAAGAAACAAAACCTTTTTGTAAGGACTGTGTTGTGTGGCCACTTTTTCGTAAACAGTAACGTAACATAAAGAAATTCACACTACTAACAGCTGTACTAGTAGTTGTCGCTAACTGTTTATTGTAACTTTATTCACCATTTACTCTTGATTATGATTTGGATGCTGTGTAGAAGTGAGAGGACGTTAAAATTCTTCTGGACAGTCCAAGGACAAGAAGACATTTTGCAGAAGGCCTCCAGAGAGTGGAGCGCAGTTCAGTAGGCCACAGTCATACAGCTCTTCGTGAAGCCGCCCTGGAACCCCTAAAGCGTGGTGGACGCAGAGATAGGACCTCATCTGGTGAGAACTCGTACTGCCGATATTTTACAACCCGGAAAGAGGGCTACATTTTAACAGAAAGCACTATCGTGCACAAAAAGCAGTGTTTTTCTGAGGATGGCAGCAGACGCCACAAATAAACATCTCGAAAATGGAATGAGGACCCACAGTTTTGGACCTTTGAAGAAGTAAGACATCAATGAATGTGTTGACTGCTCCAAAAAACATAGGTTTAGGCAGTATAAGAATAACAGGGGTTGTCTCATTTAAGTAATCTGCAGGTTTAGAGAGGGTGCGTTTCTGGATGAGTTATGGAATATATTACATCCCCCTACTTATACCACCAGAGGACATCACGAATGTAAAATTAGACAGATTCGAGCGGGCACGGAGGCTTTCCTGCAGTCGTTTTTTTCCGCGAACCATACGCGACTGGAACAGGAAAGGGAAGTAATGACAATGGCACGTAGTAAACAGAGTAGAAATGACTTCATCTTTGACTACGTATTTTCCTTCGACTTCCATCCGAGGTTTCGTCTTCGACTTATTGCCGCTGAGTGCTAGCAAAAGAGTTGATGTATCGGGCGATTTAGAAAAATTTCTTGCTGATTTTCTCTCGGCTGCTGGCGAGACCGTTGATGTTGCCGATTATTTTGCAGCCACGTTAGCCTCCGCCTACAATGCTATGGTGAGACCAAGGCACGAGCACGAGGAGATGTGTAGGGAAACAGAAGTCATTTTATAAATTTAGATGACTCGAAGCTTCACTTTGAAGACTTATATTTCGAATCAGTTCACAGACTGCTTTCAGCTTCATCCACAGATGTGATTTATTTTCAGTGGCTATCTGTTAACATCGCGACAGCCACTGGGCACTTCACAATTATAGTGAATTTCCTTGCGCGATTATTAACATCTTTCCTGCGAGCGCCATGCCAAATACTCCAACGTCCTATTGTAATAATTTCGCCACTGCTTAGTAATTGACGCATTGCCAACCATAATAACCTGAAGCACCTAATAGTGAATTTTGCGATTGAATAATTTATTCATATTTTTCACATAAGTCGGTCTTATAGTGGGTCGGATGTATCTGTGCAATAGGCCTACATTGTATAGCTGAACGTTCATGAGAAGCTGTCCAACGGATTTCGCTGATATTCACTTACATGTGGGCTCGGCGACGGTGTGCTTTAGGCGCATACCGAAACACCAGAAGTAATTCATATCTAGTAATAAAATTACGGGACTACATTTGTCTAGGTATCATAATTAAGTGATTAACATCGCAAGATGACATATTATTGTAGGAGTGTGATAAGTCATGGAATGTATGGAATACTAGTAGCGGCATGCAGACGTGCATGCTTTGTGTTGTATAGGTGCTGGATGTTAGTTTGTGCGATGGAGTTCCATGTCTGTTGCACTTGGTTGATCAATACAGGGACGACTAATGGTGGTTGCAGAAGGTGCTGCAGTTGCCGTTAGATGATGTTCCGCATGTACTTGAATGGAGACGGATCTCATGTCGAGCCGGCAAAGGTGAATGTCGACATCAGGAAGAGGATGTTGCGTTACAAAAGTGGCATGTGGGCGAGCCTTATCCTTTTGGGAAACACGCCCTGGAATGCTGTTCAAGAATGGTACCACGACGGGTCAAATAACCAGACTGGCGTACAAATATGCAGACAGTGTGCGTGGGAAACCAACTAAAATGCTCCTTTTCCCGTACGAAATCACATCACAGGTCTTTTGTGGTTAGCACAGATAGGGTGCGGATAATCAACTGTCTTCCTTCTAAAGAACACAGTGGCATCACTGGTACCGAGGCAGAATCAGCTTACATCGGAAAACGCAGCAGGACTCCATTCTGGCCGCAAATGAGCTCTCCCTTGACACAGCTGATGCAAACAGCGGTGGTATGGGGTCAGTGGAATGCACGATACAAAGCATCTAGCTCTGAGCTGTCCTTGAAGTAACCTACTTGTAATACTTCTTTGTATCGTTGTGGTGCCAAGTGCTGTTCAGATTGCTGCTGCAGATGTAGTGGATGCACCAGAGCTGTATACCGAATACGGTGGACTTCCCTGTTGGTTGTGTCATGTGGCCGTCTGGATCCTGGTTCTCTTGTGATCGTACACTCTCGTGACCATCGCTGGCAGCAATCATGTACAGCGGGTACATTCCTGCCAAGTCTTTCTGCAGTATTCCAGAAGAAAATCCACTTTATCTCATTCAAACTCAGTGAGGTGTTGACAATGTCGTCAGTGGCGCCTGACCTAATTACTTCACATCTACATACAGTGCCAACCGGGCCGTGCCTTCCAGCCTGAGGGGGATGTCGTAAACCTGCCCATCAGACTCGTTTGCAGAATTGTCCGCAGCTGCCATACGCTGTGCCAATCAGTCCCTTAGCTACTGCTTTCCAGCCACAGCTGAGCGAGATTTACAAGAATTCCCAAAATCCACGCCTGTACTTGCTCGTGGCACAACGTACCTTCTCCATTCCGAGAAGATTCATCCCGAATCTTTAACATCACTCTTCTACTCATCTGCCTTAATTCTAGTAACTTACACATTGAAGACAATTTCCCAAATTCACATTACAGGTCTTACGCTCATATTTTATTACTGCTATCATGTATCCCTTATCATATCGTTATACAATATCTAAGACCTTAAAATTAATTGCTTCACTGACCAAGCTGGTGAACCATTCTACTGGTAATTGGCGTGTTGGCACGTGCGCAGCCTATGCCGTCTTGTTTCTTACCCAGAATTACATCACGAAAGAGCCTGCTAGAAACACGCCACAACTGGTCACAGCTCACCACTAATACTTTATGCTTCTGTTCTTCCCGGAAATGGTGTACATGCTGCCACATTTGTTCCATCGCAGTTCCCCCTTCCTGGGACTATTAACTTGTCCAAACATTGTGAAAGCTCTAAATTGAGTGTGTCTTAAATACGTTAAATTTTGAATGCGTAATACCCTCAGAGATCCTTCTGGCCAATACGGCGTATTCCGCGACAGTGTCATAATAGTTGAGCCTGTGAGCGTAGCCAGACGATGAATATCCGTCCCGACTGCCTCACAACTCGTGCATTGAAGATCATTCCGCTTTCCAGAAGCTCCAGTTTTTTCAGCTCTACAGGTTTGCCTCCTTCTTCGCAGTTCAACCAAACATTTTCCAGCATAAATACAGAGTATAAGCAATGAGTGCCCATCCTCTGGAAGTACTTGGGAACTGGTAGAAGCGCCGTCCCACAACTCGTCCCGGTTACTCCCCCAGAAACAAACTCACTTCACATGTCCACATATCAGTCAATATTTGGCCACCCGGACAGACTACAAATTACTCTACCACCTCGTCGCTACTTCCAAGAATGCACAATCCACAAGAAAGAAAAAAATATATCGGTAATCAAGCTATGAAAAACTAACAACGCTGAGTAAAAAGATAAACAACAAATAAACCCGCGGAAAAAAATACTCCCTCACATGCTAAACCAAAATGAACCAACAAATTAAAATTATACAATTCACTTACGCGGCCTTAACCTACACGGTACAATAAGCACCTTACGTTGCTCACCAATTCTAGGTTCCTTCATTTTACCCTTAGTAACTTTCATCTCCTGATTGGTTGTCGATAACTGAGTTACCCGACTAACATCCCATTTAACTGTTTTATGCTACTGACGTGTGTAACAGACATTTTTAAAGTGAACTGTGTATTCATGTGGACCAGTGTAGTCATTTCCACGACCTGGTATGGTCCCTGTTATTTCGTTAAAAATTTCCTTCTTTTCCCCTTTCACGTGTAGCCATACCCGTATTGCGGCAATTTGATCATGCGTCTGTATGATTGTTCCTCGCGCTAGAGCGCCTTCGTGTTTACCTTTTGCACATTCCTCCTCGCAAACTTCCCCACCAACTCACCAAAACATCAAAGGGAGATGGCATTTTCCTGCAGCACGCCACCAAAAATGGTGAGAAGCCTGTTGCAGTATAAACCTTCGAATTATATGCAGACAGTATATACTGTAAATAGGTAACCCAACCGTTGTGTCTGGAATCTACATAACAGCTCAACGTGTTTGCAGTTAACATGTTCTTGTGTTCCGTTCTACCATTGATCTGCAGATGAAACTGATTTGTCCATAACTTCCTGATACACAATGTGCAGCATAGCTGCTTCATCAAATGCGAGACAAAGTTCGTCCATAATTATGGTCTCAGGTACCCAAAACATCAGTATCAAGTTCCTCACCAACACCAGCGCTAACTTCTGCACCATTGGTCTGGCATTGGTAACATTGCCAAAAGCCGAGAATAAAGACTGATGATCATGAGAACTTACCTATTTCCTGCAGGAGTTTTATTAAAGGGCTCGAGAATAGCCAATCCCAACATAGAAAACGGTAACCCCTGGTAACCTTTGCAATGGCTCTTTCTGATGCGTAATGTCGGAAGTCTGTGCACATGGCACACAGGCCATAACATACTGCTCCGTGTCACGCTTGCTGTTCCTCCAACAAAACTGCTCTGCTACTCGTCTGTTCATTGCACGGCGCCCACCATATGGTTCTGACTGTAAAACTTCATTCTCGAAACCCTCTATAACCACCAAACGAGGTCCAATTCTCGTCGTTCTAAAAAACGAAATTTCGGGCATGATGAATTGTGGCTGTGACTTAAGTGCCTGGCACTCTTATCCATTGCCTGGGCCCACTGCCACTCTTCAATGTTCATCCCTTACATGCTTAACGTTGATAGCCCACAGCTTAAAGAATCTCTACTTGCATGTGATTTCCTGGCTTATGGATTACATCGTACTCGAATTCACTAAGTTAAATGCCCACCGAGTTTATCTACTAGATGGATCTTTCAAACCGAGCAACCATTTCAAGGAGGGTTGACATGTCAGGACCTTCCTACTATACACATAACACCCAAAATGCGTAATACAATATATGAACGTCAACATTTCTTTTTCCATTGTTGTGTATTTATGCTCCGTCTTGTTTAACTGCATTGGAGCGTAAGATACCGGATGTTTATGACCACCTACCATCTGTCCCAATACACAGCGAACTGCCTCATATGAAGCATAGCACGAGAGGATAAACTTCCCAAAATCCGGAAAAACCAACACAAGGTGTGAAAGTAAAATTTCTTTTAATTTTTCGAATCCTGACATTCCTGTGAAAAATTGAATTTCGTCCCCTCCTTTAGTAGCTTTTTCAAAGGTCTAGCTATTTCGCATATTCTTTCACGAACCGCCTATAGTAACTGAACATGCGAATGAGAGATTGTACCTGTTTAGTTGTTTGTCGTATCGAATAATTTTGAACTGCATCTGTATGATGAGGATCAGTCTGCACGCCACGGTCACGACTCAAGTGAACCAGATAGCTTATTTGAGTTTGCGAAAAATGGCACTTGTCCATACATAATGTTAAACGTACCGATCACAGTCTACTAAAGATATCCTCCAATCGTTTCATTTGCCCCGGTAAATCCTTTGAATAGTCAATTTAATATTCGAGATATATATGTTTTTGGCTTTAATCCTCTCCGTACACCATGTAATAGCCTTGAAAAGTTTCCGTTGTGTTCTTTAGTAAAAATGGCATGCGTTTGTAATGAAAATGTCCTGCTGGGCTAGTAAACGCTGTTTGCGGCCTATCTTCAGGCGGCACCTACAATTGATGGTGTCCACTCCTGAGGCCAACAATTGTAAAGAACCGACACTCACCGAGATTATCTAATGTTTCCATGATGTTTGGAATTGGATAAGCATCTGAAGTGATTCCTGAGTTTAGAAGTCTGTAGTCACAGCAAAATCTGTATTTCCGTGTCACTTTCGCCGAATTTTTTGCACGATGGCAATATTTTCTCTCCAAGAACTATCACTCGGTTCTGTCCCACAGCCGCGCGGCATGGCGGTGCAGTTTGTGGAGTCGTGTCACGGATTGCGCGGCCCTCCTGCCGGAAGTCCGAGTCCTCCCTCGGACATGGCGGTATATATATATATATATATATATATATATATATATATATATATATATATATATATATATATATATATATATATAATGGGGGACAGATTCGGAGATCTTGCTGGCCAGGGTAGTTGACTTACACCTTCTAGAGCACGTTGGGTGGCACGGGATACATGCGGACGTTCATTGTCCTGTTGGAACAGCAAGTTCCCTTGCCGGTCTAGGAATGGTAGAACGATGGGTTCGATGACGGTTTGGATGTACCGTGCACTATTCAGTGTCCCCTCGACGATCACCAGAGGTGTACGGCAAGTGTAGGAGATCGCTCCCAACACCATGATGCCAGGTGTTGGCCCTGTGTGCCTCAGTCGTATGCAGTCCTGATTGTGGCGCTCACCTGCACGGCGCCAAACACGCATACGACCATCATTGGCACCAAGGCAGAAGCGACTCTCATCGCTGAAGACGACACGTCTACATTCGTCCCTCCATTCACGCCTGTCGCGGCACCACTGGAGGAGGGCTGCACGATGTTGGGGCGTGAGCGGAAGACGGCCTAACGGTGTGCGGGACCGTAGCCCAGCTTCATGGAGACGGTTGCGAATGGTCCTCGCCGATACCCCAGGAGCAACAGTGTCCCTAATTTGCTGGGAAGTGGCGGTGCGGTCCCCTACGGCACTGCATAGGATCCTACGGTCTTGGCGTGCATTCGTGCGTCGCTGCGGTCCGGTCCCAGGTCGACGGGCACGTGCATCTTCCGCCGACCACTGGCGACAACATCGATGTACTGTGGAGATCTCACGCTCCACGTGTTGAGCAATTCGGCGGTACGTCCACCCGGCCTCCCGCATGCCCACTATACGCCCTCGCTCAAAGTCCGTCAACTGCACATACGGTTCACGACCACGCTGTCGCGGCATGCTACCAGTGTTAAAGACTGCGATGACACTGAGGGCGGCGGTGCACAAATGCTGCGCAGCTAGCGCCATTCGACGGCCAACACCGCGGTTCCTGGTGTGTCCGCTGTGCCGTGCGTGTGATCATTGCTTGTACAGCCCTCTCGCAGTGTCCGGAGCAAGTATGGTGGGCCTGACACACCGGTGTCAATGTGTTCTTTTTTCCATTTCCAGGTGTATATATACACTCCTGGCCGCCGATATCCATAGCCGAAAGGTCATCGTGGTGGACCTGCAAGTTAAACAATCGTCATTGTCTCCGGGCCTAGACGCAGACAAAATGGCGACGCGGCTGCCTGCCTTGAGCCTCCGGCTTCGCTTATTCATATGTCATTTCCCAACCCACTGTCGCAGTTCCTCTCGAGAGGACAAGTGGATTTCACTTTGATAATTACAATTTCAGCTTTCCTCAGTCCGCTTCGATCCCTATGACTGTAACGAATGAGTTCTTCACAACTTGGCGTGGCCTGTGCTGACCTGATTGCTTCAGAACTGTATACAGTGCCTGCCGGGCCGTGCCTTCTAGCCTGCGAGCTGTGACGTAAACCTGCCTCGCAGACTCGTTTCCCATATATCAAAATGGTTTAAATGCCTCTGAGCACTATGGGACTTAACATGTGAGGTCATTAGTCCCCTAGAACTTAGAAATACGTAAACCTAAATAACCTAAGGGCATCACACACACAACCATGCCCGAGGCAGGATTCGAACCTGCGACCGTATCGGTCGTGCATTTCCGGAATGAAGGGCCTAAAACCGCTCGGCCACACTCTGCCATCTGATCTGCCAATCGGTCCCGTAACTACTGCTTTCCAGCCATGGCTGTTCGAGATTTACAAAGACTTCTCCAAATCCACGCCTACTTATTCGTAGTGCAACATTTCAGATGTAGAAACACTACTATCAAACAATGCCTTCGGGTTGCGATTTTTTTCCCCGTCAGTATAGTTCTCAACGTCTCAATTACTTTGTGAATAATTCTCTCTGAGTAAATCAAAGCAATTGTCTACGTTAATGATGGAAGGTAAATTGTCATCCATGTCTCTTTCATCATTCATTATTTTGTTGTGCAGCCAAATTTTCTGACACATACCTGAACTACAATTCAAGTATACCCACGACACTTTACAATAACTTTTGTTGTTCCATTCAAAAATAAATACGTCCTTATCTTGCTTAATCAATATTGCGAACATACAACATAATTGACACATACACTGGTTACGGTTACTACAAGCCACACCCCAAGTTAGGAAACGGGGCCATATTTCTAGTAGTTTACTGTCGAGTTGAGATTGTCACAAATGTTTTATTCGTATCTTACAGAAACTAGCAGTACAGCAATAAACAGTCTTACGGCAATCAAGTAATTTATAGCAATACAACAGATTATTTTTTTAAAAAAAACACAGAAGCTAGCAGTTCGGCAGTAAACTACCTTTTAAAATACGCTGCCAACGCAATCATAGCTATTTATAGCAATAAAACAATTTAAAAAATATTTAAGGAAGATTAGTACACAGGTTACTAAAGGAAATAAAGAAATTGGTTTTTAAGATACGGTTAGGTCGTGAAGCTACTAACACCGTCATTAAAAAAAAAATAAACAGGTCTCAGCAAACGCACGACTAATGGCAATAAAAGGAATTTACGAACTTGCAGGAATTAAAAAAAAATTAAGCAAAAGTGTCCTGCAATATCATTAGAACATAACAGATATGACGGATCCGTGTAAGGTGGCCAGAAACCACCCACTCAGGGATGCTCACGCTAGACAGAATATTGACCAATTTAAATACGCCCATAAAAACAATTGCCCCTCACAGGCTGGTCACTGCACCGATTTCTAGCCAGCGAAAACTTGTTATAAGATGGCTTAACTTGCTAACAGAATTAGAGCTAACCTCGTGAGGAAACATTACACCACACAGTCCTGAAAGCGGGACCACATGATCAATCAACAAGAAGCTTGAATTTACTCATAACCCACGACAAAATAGCGAAACAGTTAAGCTGCCAAAACTACACCTCCCATCGAACAGTAACGAGAGGAGGAGGAAAGATCACTGTCTTCAATTAAACCGGTGCCACGGACAGGAACCCGGTCGCCGGAGGCCACAAGGCAGAAGAGACACTGGTTGTACAAAATTATTACTTAATGATTAAACCTTCCAGGAACTTAACTTGCAATTATGCTCGAACAGGCAGTACACGACCTCCGATGGCAAGGATCCACACATCCGACCGCGCACTCGTCGCCAGCGTACCAAACACGCCAAGGTCATGCGAAAACACACTCCGTCACCGGAGTTCACGTCTTCTCTGCAACGTTGACTGGTATTGAACGCTCGTTCACGTTAGGTGTCTCCTTTGTAACTTCAGTGTTGAAACGGAGGATTTAAAGAAGCTTGTTAGTGTCCCACCAAGAAGAAATGAACAGCAATTACTCGTGGGGCGATTCTGTATACAACCAACATGCGGAGAGCTCTTCCGTCAACTCGGCCCGCTCGTCGCACACAACCGACTTACATCAGGTGGCGTCTCGGTGCTACTGGCCACGCCTGCTTCGCGCTGGAGAGCCACACTCCCTCCCGTGTCCACCACACTCTCTGCAAGCACGCCCCTACTTCCTCGCCACCACCCGAGGCTACGACCGGTCAAAGATCTCACTTCCTCCATAGCAGTTTCCCGAAAGCAAACGCAGATATCGATAGCAGAGGGAAAAGACAACCAAGCAGCCACTTAATGACAGACATCAAAAACAAATATGTCAGGGCAAGAAAGGGAAAACCAATGCAATCTAAACACAAGGCGTAGCACGAGTCGAAACACGACTCAATAATAAAACATAAAACTATGAATCGCTAGCTCAACTAATTCAATGATCTCCAAAGTTATCCATACAAGTGCCCACCCCCAGCAAAGGCTTATTTTATTCCGGTGTTTGCGACGTCGTTGTTCTCGCGTCAAAGAAACCTAACGTGTGTAAAGAATTGAGTTATGTTTCACGCAGATTTAATTTATGCTGATGACTGATTATGTGCATAATTCAGTAAGTCAGTACATGACGTCTAGAGTTCCATATGATTTGCTGGTTCTGCCTACAGTTGTCTACAATATAACATTGATTGAACCGGGTTACAAGGGTTTAGCAGGGCTATAAGAATACAAATATCAGTACCAAAAATTCCAAAATAAAATCAAACGTTTTCCTTTTATCAGAGACTCACAAAACTGAAATCAAGTTTTGTCCAGTATTACGAGAGCTATTACTGTGTTTTATAAATGTTTTAATTAATTAATAACTTTTAAACCGTCTTTCTAGTAAAACTAGTTACTAGGAAAGAGGTGTGATGATCTCGTTCTTCGACTGAAATACATCGAATGCTCCAAAATGTTTTTCTGAAAACTAGTATGAAAATTACGATGAGCAGTGTTCTCATGTAAGGTTTTGTTGGGTTAGTTCATAGGAGCATCCCCCACAAATTCTTTTGCGTCACTGCTACTGAGGGGTGGTTCTGACTTTCAGTACTAGTTAGGTAAGCTGCGGATAACTTCTAGAAGAGGAACCGGATACGAAAACTTGGAAACGAGAAGAAATCTGGCAACTTAAATATAAGGGGCGATCAAAAGTTTCTGTTTGAGAGCGCGGCTGCCGCTTGTATCTAACGTAGAGCGACTCCAAACGGGGTATGCTGGGTGTTCTGAAACTATTGGTTAAAATTTATAGTGAAGGTAGAGAACATCAAGACAAGTAAACAGTGACAGATGAAAATCGTAACACCAAGAAGGAGTTGTGAGAGATAAACAAAAGTTGGTAGGCTTTTTCTACATCTGAAAGATGTCTACTCACTTTCCACCCCAATCGCGTAACAGTGGCGCTCGTAGCGCCACTATAAGGATATAAATGAGATTTGCTTTAAATACACGCTGTAATGGTCGTGAGCCTTACTTCCGTTGAGATTGGACGTGGTGAGTAGTCAACCAAGATGGTTTTAGGGCAGCGTTAACAATACTCAGTTGGAACGAGGTAGTGTAACAGCATCATGAGAAGTTGGGTGTGCTTTCTGCAATATTGTAGAAATACTTGGCAGGATTGTAGCCATTGTACATGACTGCTAGTACCTGTGGTCACGAGAATGTTCGGTCGCAAGAAGACCGGGCTCTGGACGGCCACTTGGCACTACCGAGAGGGAAGATCATCGTGTTTGGTTGATGGCTCTGGCGCATCGTTCACAATCTGCAGTAGCAAACTGAGCAGCGGCTGGGGCCACAGTGAGACAACGAACTGTCACTAATGGGTTATATATCAAGAACAGCACTGAGTCATACTCCTGAACCGCGCGTTTCGCTAACTCCAAACCAGCGCCATTTCCCACTTCAGTGGTGTCAAGGGAGAGTTCATTGGCGGATAAGGTAGATATCCGTTGTGTTAAAGTTGGTTCTGCCTCGGTGTCTGGGATGGCCTTGTGTTTGCTAGAAGCAGGCCAGTTGAGGGCTTGTAACCAACCAACCAGTCTGCATTCTAGACACGCTGGACCACACCTGTAGTAATGATTTGAAGTGCTACTTAGTATGACAGCAGGAGCACTCTCGTAGTTACCCCACAAACGCTGGCTTTGAAGCAGCGCAGAGTGGTCGCAGTGTTTAGGACGCCTTGTGTCGGATTGCGCTACCCCCCACCCAGAGGTTCGAGTCCTCCCCCGGGCATAGATTTGTGTTTTGCTCTTAGCATAAACTAGTTTTACTTAGTTAAAGTTATGTGTAAGTCTAGGCACCGATGACCACAGCAGTATGGTTCCTTGGGAATTCACACACATCTGCTCATCTGACTGAGAACTTGTACGTTATTCCACCTGTTGTAGTGTCATTCATGACTAGCATTCCAGGGGGTGTTTTTCGACAGAATAACACAGGCGACATCCCGCTGTTATAACGTAATATGCTCTACGGAGTATCGACATGTCGCCTTACCTGCTCGATCACCATATCTGTCTCCAAATGAGCACAAATACGGCGTCATCGGAGGACAACTCTATCGTTGTTCACAACCAGCATTAACCCTCGAAGTATAACAGGTAAGGAACTCCATACGAAAAACTGACATTCGCACCTTTACAACGCATTACATGCACGTTTGTTTACTTTCATTCAACATTAGGGCTGTTACACTTGTTGTTAATGTTCCAGCGTTTCACATTTTCCGTGGCGTATCTCACACTTACAACAGTCAACGATCTTACAATGTAAATAACTTAAATAGGTCACCTAGACTAATATATTCCCGAAATTTCAATACTCTAAAATAAGTTTTCTTTGGTGATGCGATTTTTTTCTGTCAGTGTGTTTAGTTATTGTTCATATCCACTCCAGTTACAATTTCTGATGCTAGGACGGTTCGAAGATCGTTACTTTGTGTAAAGAGAAAGGGTAATGAAATTCCAAGATCTGGTAGACATTTTAGACTGATTCATTGCATGACTATAATCTGTTTAATGTATTAACTTGAAGCCGGCCGATGTGGGACTTAACATCTGAGGTCATCAATTCCCTAGACTTAGAACTATTTAAACCTAACTAACCTAAGGACACCACACACATCCATGCCCGAGGCAGGATTCAAACCTAGAACCGCTCGGCCACAACGGCCTTCTGTGTGTACAGATGAACTTCAAATGACATGTGAGTGTTCTTGCGTTCTTGTGGTTCTAAAAAAATTAACTCTACCATAACTATTATTTGTTTGATGCACGTCTGTGTGTTAAAATTTAATTAAAATTACTTTTGCTGCAATGAAACTTCGTTAATAATCTGTTGTATCCCATTACTGGTACGTGTTACTAAGTATCGTACCCCACTTACACGTGGCCCATCGGTTTGCTTAGCCAAGTGTTTATGTCACTGGGAGTGCATACACTCTGCAACCCTAGCAGCTGCCTCTCTTTCACGCTGTTGTTTCAAACTGGAGGCCCACTAGTTAATGTACTTGTTCGAGTCAAGTTTATACTTGGAGGAAGACTGAATTTGTGTCCGTTAACTTGCAGCCACCATCTTAAGCAAATTCTGATGTGTGTTGTGATACCAACACTTACGAAAAGGAAGAAATGGACGAAATCTGGGAGAATAGCCAGATAGTGAAAGGCGAAAACCAACTGGAATTGGCGTGAAGTCACTTTAAGATCAAATGAAAAATGCAAATGTTTGTACTTTGGTTTACGGATCTGTGGGTTGGTAAGTGTCAAAAGGGGGACGACAGAAATGACTAGATTAGGTGAAATTAGTAGGTGCAAACTAGTATCGAGACTGGAAGGAGGTGGGTGTGGGAAGGGGCTGGTAGGATGAGATAAAAGCTCGTGTGGCGAAAATACTCGAGGGTGACGCAGGTAGAGTGGCCAATAGGTTATATTGCTGGTTGTTGGTGGCTTTGATGTATAGCCATCTTTGAGATGGAGGTTAGTATCAAGGAAGGTGGACTATCGAGTTGATTAGAACTAGGTGAAGTGAAAGGGGGAGAAAGTGTTGAGTTTCTGGAGTAATGTGGGTAGGGCGTCCCCATCATCGATGCAAATCACAAAGATGTCATCTATGGATCCGAACCAGGTGATGGTTTTAGGATTCCTCTAGATGCCTAATGAATAGGTTGGCATAGGATGTTACTCTGGATTTGCTTGTAGGTATTGTCTTTGAAGGAGAAGTAATTTTGGGTACAGTTGGTCAAGGCAGGTTTGGAATCGGTCATGTCTTGAAAAAGGTAATGTTCAGTAGCAGTAAGGCCATGTGCATTAGGGATGTTAGTGTAAAGGGAGGTGGCATCAACAGTGATGAGCAGTACACCACGTGGTGAAGGGCTAGGAACAGTGGAGAGTCGTTGGAGGAAATGGTTGACATCTTTTATGTAGGAGTGTGGGTTGTGGGTAATATGCTGAAGGTACTGATCTACAAGAGTACTGATTTTCACAGTGGGGGCACTAATGGTGTATGCAAGGTGGCTGGCTTTGTGGACTAGGAAGGATGTGAAGGTAGAAGTGTGGGAGATGGGCTCTAGGGAGAGTTTCTGAGATGGACCGAAGGATTTAAGTAGAGAGCGAAGATCCTGTTAGATTTCTGGCATGGGGTTACTGTGGCAGAGTTTTCAGGTAGATCAGTCTGTCATCTGGCGATATCCAGAGCGAATACCGAAAAAAATGCTGTGAAGACTGTGTGAGGCCAGCGGAAGATCGCATCTTCCCTTCAAGGATGTCTGCAAGAGAGATCTTAGAAAGACCAGTATTAATCCAAGCCACTGGGTAAGTTCTGCTGATGAATTATTAAGTTTCGATTAACTGTGCGAAAATCGTCCAAGATCGCAGAGGACGAACGCTCACAAGGACATATCAGGAACAAGATAAGATGGAAAGAGTTCTTGTCCGAAGTCCCTTACGTTTCATTTATCGAAACTGCAGAAGGAACGGCCACTCTCGAGTAGTACAGCAAACGTTGCAGATTCTGAACCAAATATGTTACATCATCATCCTTTGAGGAAGGATAGATGCCAAGTTAGAGTCATTTACAACAGTTTCTGATGCTAGGGGAAGTTTAACCAGAAGGTGGGTTTCATGCTAATAACAGCAGTGGCATCTGCGCCACTATTGGCCTGTATGCACGCAGTACATCACTGGACCATTGACTGTCGTGTCCACTCTAAGGTTCCCGAGATGTCCTCAATGGCATCAGCAGTGGCGGCAATTCTAGCGATGAAGTCTCCTCCTGTTTCCACAATAGTTTCATACACCAGCTGCAAGAAATACCACCAGAGGAAGAAATCCTGACGCGTGATGTCAAATGACCTGGGAGGCCGGGCTACAAGACTACCTCCGCAGATCCATCAAGGTAGCTCGCAGATGACCCCTCACACCACTGATGAAATGCGCTGACGTCATGTCCTGCTAGAAGTTCATCCTTTGCAAATCATTCGGAGGTACACTCTTCAGCAGTGCTAGCAACACAAGCTCTACGATGATACCTCCATCCGTTGAAGCGGGATGGAAGAGTGTGTAGTCCAACCAGCCTGGCACCGAGAATGCCGGCCCACACATCAACACCGAATTGCTGTTGACGAGTACGAGGTGAATTCAGGAGTGGCCAAACATGTGAACGGTCGATATTTGAATGTCAGTAGACTTTCGCAGTCGGTGACACCGACGAAACAGCTTCCGTCAGCACCACTAACAAAATGTTCCATAACGTTATAAGTGGAATTCAGAGACCATATGTTCCAAGTCGAAATACATTTGTTTTGATGTTCTCTAACTCTTGTATTCGTCTGAACGAATACTTTCAGAACAACCGGTACAAGCGCCTTCGTATAGCTATAAGATTAGCCTAATATTAGTTCCTTCCGCCTTGTGTGAGGTAAAAGCGAAAACGTGATCTATGACGACGTTATTACCAATATATATATTACCAATATATACCTAACTCCTGATCTCTCCCGCCGTGATTACCACCCATTTGGTGCCTTAATAAAAGCCTTGAAGGGTTTTCGATTCCTGTCGTACGATGATGTGTAGAAGGCACTTCTTCACACAGCAGGACGCTTTGTTTTACAAAGCAGGTGTCTTCAGCGTGATGCGTCGATTGGATGAGTAAGGCAGTGTTCGCGGCGATTTTACATAATTGACGTAACGTTTTTTCAGTGTTTGGCCTTCGAACGAAAACTTTCTGACCGTCCTTATCCGAACAAATATATGTAAAAGGACTTTTATGTAGTAGCCGAAAGTCTCTGGTATGCTACGTCACAATAATCTCTTCTTTTGTACAATTATTTTAGGTCTTAGTTTATTCAGGAGTTTTCACCTCAATCAGACAACTTTTTTGTTTTTTTGTCATCAGTCTGCTGACTGGTTTGATGAGGCCGCCACGAATTCCTTTCCTGTGCTAACCTCTTCATCTCAGAGCACTTGCAACCTACGTCCTCAATTATTTGCTTGACGTATTCCAATCTCTGTCTTCCTCTACAGTTTTTGCCCTCTACAGCTCCCTCTAGTACCATGGAAGTCATTCCCTCATCCAGTCCATGTTTCACTACCATACAATGCTGTACTGCAGACGTACATCCTCAGAAATTTCTTCCTCAAATTAAGGCCGGTATTTGATATTAGTAGACTTCTCTTGGCCAGAAATGCCTTTTTTGCCATAGCGAGTCTGCTTTTGATGTCTTCCTTGCTCCGTCCGTCATTGGTTATTTTACTGCCTAGGTTGCAGAATTCCGTAACTTCATTGACTTCGTGACCATCAATGCTGATGTTAAGTTTCTCGCTGTTCTCATTTCTACTGCTTCTCATTACCTTCGTCTTTCTCCGCTTGACTCTCAACCATACTGTGTACTCATTAGACTATTCATTCCGTTCAGCAGATCATTTAATTCTTCTTCACTTTTACTCAGGATAGCAATGTCATCAGCGAATCGTATCATTGATATCCTTTCACCTTGTATTTTAATTCCACTCCTGAAGCTTTCTCTTATTTCCATCATTGCTTCCTTGATGTTCAGATTGAAGAGTAGGGGCGAAAGGCTACAGCCTTGTCTTACACCCTTCTTAATACGAGCACTTCGTTCTTGTTCGTCCACTCTTATTATTCCCTCTTGGTTGTTGTACATATTGTGTATGACCCGTCTCTCCCTATAGCTTACCCCTACTTTATTCAGAATCTCGAACAGCTTCCACCAATTTATATTGTCGAACGCTTTTTCCAGGTCGACCAACCCTATGAACGTGTCTTTATTTTTCTTGAGCCTTGCTTCCATTATTAGCCGTAACCTCAGAATTGCCTCTCTCGTGCCGTTACTTTTCCTAAAGCCAAACTGATCGTCACCTAGCGCATTCTCAATTTTCTTTTCCATTCTTCTGTATATTATTCTTGTAAGCAGCTTCGATGCATGAGCTGTTAAGCTGATTGTGCGACAATTTTCTCACATGTCAGCTCTTGCTGTCTTCGGAATTGTGTGGATGATGCTTTTCCGAAAGTCAGATGGTATGTCGCCAGACTCATATATTCTACACACCAACGTGAATAGTCGTTTTGTTGCCACCTCCCCCAATGATTTTACAAATTCTGATGGAATGTTATCTATCCCTTCTGCCTTATTTGACCCTAAGTCCTCCAAAGCTCTTTGAAATTCCGATTCTAATACTGGATCTCCTATCTCTTCTAAATCCGACTCCTGTTTCTTCTTCTATCACATCAGACAAATCTTCACGATTATAGAGGCTTTCAATGTATTCTTCCCACATATCTGCTCTCTCCTCTACATTTAATAGTGGAATCTCCGTTGCACTCATAATGTTACCACCGTTGCTTTTAATGTCACCAAAGGTTGTTTTGACTTTCCTGTATGCTGAGTCTGTCCTTCCGACAATCATATCTTTTTCGATGTCTTCACATTTTCTTCTGTTAACCATGGTTTCTTCGCAGCTACCTTCTTTGTACCTATGTTTTCCTTCCCATATTCTGTGATGACCCTTTTTAGAGACGTCCATTCCTCTTCAACTGTAATGCCTACTGCGCTATTCCTTATTGCTGTATCTATACCGGTAGAGAACTTCAAACGTATGTCGCCTTTCCTTAGTACTTCCGTATCCCACTTCTTTGCGTACTGATTCTTCCTGACTAATGTCTTGAACTTCAGCCTACACTTCATCACTACTATATTGTGATCTGAGTCTATATCTGCTCCTGGGTGCGCCTTACAATCCACTATCTGATTTCGGAATCTCTGTCTGACCATGATGTAATCTAATTGAAATCTTCCCGTATCTCCCGGCCTTTTCCAAGTATTCCTCCTGCTCTTGTGATTCTTGAACAGGGTATTCGCTATTACTAGCTGAAACTTGTTACAGAACTCAATTAGTCTTTCTCCTCTTTCATTCCTTGTCCCAAGCCCATATTCTCCTGTAACCTTTTCTTCTACTCCTTGCCCTACAACTGCATTCCAGTCGCCCATGGCTGTGCATTACCCTTTCAATATCCTCATACACATTCTCTATCTGTTCATCTTCAGCTTGCTACGTCGGCATGTATTCCTGAACTATCGTTGTCGGTGTTGGTCTGCTGCCGATTCTGAATAGAACAACCCGGTCACTGAACTGTTCACAGGAACACACCCTCTGTCCTACCTTCCTATTCATAACGAATCCTACACCTGATATACCATTTTCTGCTGCTGTTGATATTACCCGATACTCATCTGACCAGAAATCCTTGTCTTCCTTCCACTTCACTTCACTGACCCCTACTATATCTATATTGAGCCTTTGCATTTCCCTTTTCAGATTTTCTAGTTCCCCTACCACGTTCAAGCTTCTGATATTCCACGCTCCGACTCGTAGAACGTTACCCTTTCGTTGATTATTCAATCTTTTTCTCATGGTAACCTCCCCCTTGG
The DNA here is from genome assembly GCF_023897955.1 of Schistocerca gregaria. NCBI lineage: Eukaryota > Metazoa > Arthropoda > Insecta > Orthoptera > Acrididae > Schistocerca > Schistocerca gregaria. The sequence goes on from NC_064922.1 coordinate 760,810,078, forward strand.
CAGTCCCCTCCCGGAACTCCGAATGAGGGACTATTCCGGAATGTTTTGCCAATGGAGAGATCATCATGACACTTCTTCAATTACAGGCCTCATGCCCTGTGGATACACGTTACGTGTCTTTAATGCAGTGGTTTCCATTGCATTCTGCATCCTCATGTCGTTGATCATTGCTGATTCTTCCGCCTTTAGGGGCAATTTCCCACCTCTAGGACAAGAGAGTGCCCTGAACCTCTATCCGCACCTCCGCCCTCTTTGACAAGGCCGTTGGCAGAATGAGGCTGATTTCTTATGCCGGAAGTCTTCGGCCGCCAATGCTGACTATTTATCAAAATTTAGGCAGTGGCGGGGATCGAATCGGGGACCGAAGAGGTTTTGATTATGAATCAAAGACCCTACCCCTAGACCACGGGTACCATTATCAACTAAGAGAAGTTTTTCTGGTTGCAATGGACCTCGAATATTCGGAAAGAGCCGTAAGTTCAATGAAATTACGCTACAAGAAGTTTAGGCACAAAGATTTCCTCTCTTCTAGCTAATAAACTTTACAGATTCTGATCGCTATAACTTACTGGACTGCACTGCTGGAAGGATGGTTACCGGGGATTTCACTCTGTAGTGGAAAGTGCACCGTTTTGAAACTTTCTGAATGATTAAAAACGTATGACCGGCTAGATTTGTTCCACATAACTGAAAAATGGTGCGTAGAGGAAGGAGGGTGCCGTGACTAAACAGAGACATGCGTGGACATTTATGAAGAAACGAACACTTATAGTCATGGAAATACATAGAGACAACGATACAACGTTTCCATAGAAAAATTAAATTGTTTCTACCATCACTACTAGCATGCTTCACAACTCACAAGTCATCAGCTGTCGTACTTGTCTATTTAAAATGTAACATGTTGTTAAAGTTACCGCATTCACATCTAAAATCCCTGCTTCGTCTATCTTGTCCCTGAATAAAAGCCAGTTTTCACTCCAGTCACTGTTGACTTGGGAAATCTGAAAGTTTATGCAGCCTCCTATACTCGCAGCCAAAACTTTTTGCATCGATTGTCATTCCAAGTTCTAGGTCGGTTAATTCGCCGCCATGTTAACACCTGTATGTAGCACACTGCTCAGATATAGCGTATACAACCGCACTAGACACAAGCTTCAAGAGGAAAGATGAGGGAGTAATGGCGCAACATATTCAAGTGGAACAAGCATTTATGTGGCTTGTCGTCACAAGGCTTACACCAGAGTAGCACCATGGTAACGCGATCCTAAGCCACTATGGCAGTAATAGCTCTTCGCAGTGCCTCATAAGAGCCCTGCGGCGAGTGAGCTGTCTTGCACACAGTGTGCGCTCGTAAGGGTTTGCATATCCTTGACTGCTTCCGAGTAGCTGTCCTAAGGACAATTGTTCCACAATTTTACAAGATGTCAGCCGTTTTTGTACATACTTACTACAATAAAACTCCACAACCACAGTCGACGAATGTTTTGCCAATTTGCTTGGAAGATAGTTGCAAAAAATCTGTCTACTAAGCAACTTCTGCAATTCCATGCTAATTTTGTAAGAAACAACTAGATATGAGATTTTCACTGTGCAGCGGAGTGTGCCCTGATATGAAACTTCCTGACAGATTAAAACCGCGTGCCCGACCGACACTCCAACTCGCGACCGTTTCCTTTACCGGGCAAGTGCTGTACCATCTGAGCTACGGAAGCACGACTCACGCCCGGTCCTCACAGCCTTACTTCTGCCACTACCTCGTCTCCTACCTTCCAAACTTTACAGAAGCTCTCCTGCGAACCTTGCAAAACTAGCACTCCTGAAAGAAAGGATACCGTGGAGACAAGGCTTAGCCACAGTCTGGAGGATGTTTCCAGGATGAGATTTTCACTCTGCAGCGGAGTGTGCCTGGATATGAATCTTCGCAGGTTCGCAGGAGAGCTTCTGTAAAGTTTGGAAGGTAGGAGACGAGATACTGGCAGAAGTGAAGCTGTGAGGAGCGAGTGTCAGTCGTGCTTCGGTAGCTCAAATGGTAGAGCATTTGCCGGCGAAAGGCAAAGATCCCGAGTTCGAGTCTCGGTCGGGCACACAGTTTTAATCTGCCAGGAAGTTTTTAACATCTAGATAAATACCCTTTTTACCAATGGAGAGCAGCATCAAGTGACGGACAACATCGAGTATGGAGGAAAAATGAGAGATCTGAAAAGTATTGGAGAACGAAAGAAGTGATAGGGAATAAGGGACGAAAGCAGAAACGGATCGTACCCATATAATGATTTTGTTATTTATTTTTCGTGTTTTATAAAAACAGGGTATTTTGCTTATGTTTTTTGAGGATTATAAACTGTAGAGACTCGTGTGCTAAGACGGAATGTGTGAAAAAATTATTGTTATGGAAACAGTTTATCCAGTTTTTGTAAGCTTCAAAAGTTCTGAATACATCTTGATAGCATCAGTCGTCAAACTTGTCTCAAATCAATTTTGAAACCTAATGTTTGAACTTTTACTGTCTAACTTTAGTATTTCTATTCCTTTGTAGCTTTCTGGTTGTAGAATGCATAATGGAACGTTCTAATTGTGACTGCTAATTAATCCACAAGCTTTAGCCGGTGTACTGTGACTCGAAAATAAATTGACTGTACAACTCTCTGAATATGAAACGTTCCTGTGCCACACTCTTAATATACAATGGTAGCGAATTTTCTGAAAGCAGTATTCCTAAACGTAATAAGTAGTGTGAAATAGCATCCGTAACAACTTTTCAACTATGCAGATGGTGACATTCACCGATGTATAGGCGAACCATGTATACTAACTGATACAAATTGAATCTATGCACCAGTGTGTAAACGTCCACTATTTTAAATGTTCGCTATTGCGTAAAAACTATGAATAAAATTTTGTCATTCCCTAATGTAATTCTTTCCTGTGCAACATGGACAACGGATTTCAGCTTTGCTCTGTCTATTTATCTATAGTGTAACATGTTGCTGCAAGATTACCTGAAAGATGTTACGAGGCTTTTCTGAAAAGCACTGAAATAAAATACGAGACGTATAATGCTGGTCAGCATGTTACAAAACCAAGCAACAGTGAATTACGAGAGAGCATGGCAGTACTCAGTACGTTTTATATTTTCGAACGGACATGCGAACGTCTGGGATTAATTATATCAAAAGACTATTTCAGTTTAGTTGAGAAAGGATGGACGGATAAAAGATTGTTATTCCAAAATTTGAATATGCCTTTAATCAACAATGATGAAAAAATGGTTCAAATGGCTTTGCGCCCTATGGGACGTAACATCTATGGTCATCAGTCCCCTAGAACTTAGAACTACTTAAACCTAACCAACCTAAGGACATCACACAACACGCAGTCATCACGAGGCACAGAAAATCCCTGACCCCCCGGGAATCGAATCCGGGAACCCGGGCGCGCGAAGCGAGATCGCTACCGCACGACCACGAGCTGCGGACCACAATGATGAGCTACCAATAGCTCTTAACGTAACACCCAAATATAAAGCTGCTACAGTAAAGTAATTAATTTTAAGTAGTTCAGTTTATGCATTGAGTGCGTTAGAAGGGATGAATAGTGGTGTAGTGATTTTCCTGACATCTTGTACGATAATCATGAAGCCACTACCGAGACAGTTTTCTCTTAACCAAGAACTGAGTTTACACATCCTTCTCAGCCACATCGTTCAAACATTTGTAACTGCAGCAAACAAAAGTAAACTGGTGAACATTACCTCGTACAAGATACCCCGAGATGAAGAAAACGGCATTCCGAACGAAAATTACGACACCATACCTATCAATTGTAGAGGACAAGCAAAGCGTAAAGCCGACCAGAACCAAAACAGTCACCAGTGTGACGTCATCTACCTGAAATGAAATTAACTCTCATAGGCCAAAGAGATCTCCTCCTCACCTGTCTCATGAACCAACCTCCCTAAGGCAAATGCTACGGAAACTACTGTCACTTCTCATGTAAACCACCTTGCAGTTTCAATTTTCCTGATAATAATTCCGGAATGTCCTGATGTATACCCAGTTTTTTCCGTGTGGAACAATTAATAATAATGTAGTGAATGACGATCTTAAGTACTGACTCAATGCTGACAATTACATCTATTTTATATTTGGTTAAAAGGATTTTTCTATGTTATTATGTTTATAGTTGCTATACTACGTGCACAAGCTTATACGCCAACTAGCTCAGCAGTTGATGAAGTAAGTGAAGAAATGTATGATGCGATAAAAGGAATTATTAAAACACTTAAGGGAGACCTAAATTTAATAATCATGAAGGACTGGAATTCGACAGTAGAAGAAGGAAACCAAGGAAAAGTAGTAGGTGAATATGGCTAGGGGAAAGGAATGAGAGGGCAAGCGGTCTGGTATAATTTTGCAGAGAGCATAGCTTAATCTTAGCTAACACTTGGTTTGAGAATAATGAAAGAAGGCTGTACAAAAGAGAAGAGTTACATGTCAACTGTGTGTGAGGGATGTGTGTGAAAAGTGTTCTAGAAATACTACGTCGCCAACAGCTTTGTACGAGCAGCAGATGTTGTTACAGACCCTTAAAACAACATAAGTAAACAAAAACGTACACAAAAACATTGTCTACCTTAGCTGGACGTACATACATGAGCACTGATTGGGAAAGCAAACACCTCATTGCCAGTTAATGTCTGCTGCAGACGGTCGGAAAGTAAGCGCACAGGTATAACATGAATCCAAGTTTATTTGAATTAAGAGAACATGAATTTTCTTCTTGGAAGTTAATCATGAAATAGTAATGACTAATTTAATTTTTTCTGGTTTTAACACAAAACAGTACTTCAGGTAGAAGGGCTGGTAATGGAATAAACACTGTTGCAAGCGAAAGATCTTGGCAGTTATCGTCTAGGAACAAAGGCCTATAAAATATTCTTGGCACACATAGTGCACAAACCATGTCCAGTAAGCGTCAGAGGTTGCAATTCGAAAAGGGACAACATAGTGGTGGCTCTGGATTGCGCTCCTGATTGAAGAAATGCACAAGCATTTGGCACCTGGCTCACGAGACGCACTTGGAGTGAGCTGCCTCCTCATGGCCCTCGGTACCAGGAGGCAGTCGTTGTTGCTTCCTGCTATGTGGTGGTCGTAGGAAAGAGATCCATACGGTCAGCAAACTCTGCCGGCACTTCGGTCGCCACCTGGTGGCTGTTTGCAGAATGGCAGACCTTGAGTCTCGTCAGTAAGAAACCCAGCAGGGTGTATAGCTTGGACGTGATGCGGATTGCTGGCAGGTTAGCCGTGAGCCCACGGATACTGCAAGTACCTGAATTTGATGAAACAGAAGAAGTCCATTGTGAGACCTGAACTTTGTAAAGCTGTGAGCTGTCACAAGAAACGTTATTTTGCGTAAGTCCCCATGTGAGTTGCTTCCTGTGTGTCTTGCTACCGGTTGTAGATTTGCATAATGTGTCATTGTAGATTGTTTAATTACGTCTTTGTTGTCAGCATGACATTTGCTTAAGGTGTCAGCCTAAAAACAACTGAACTTGGGCGTAACGTGTGGTCGAAACTTAAATGAACATTTCAACAACGGAATCATAATAGGTGAAGGACAGAGTGGCTCTACGGCAGAATGGCCCTTCGTCGATAACACATTTACTATAAATGAGGTAACTAAAAACTGAAGAACCATTGGAAGAGACATGTATTTAATATTCATCGATTTACAAAAATGGATCTTTGTCGATAGCTTAACGAGATCGAAATAAATACAATACACGTTGCTGCAGTCTTACAAGGTTTTAAAAGATTAGAAACGAAAATAAAATGGGGATGAAATCCTCCGAGAAAGGAGATAAACCAACGACTTTATACAAGGGCACTGCATAGCACCTCCATTATTTAGACATTATCTGAACAAAATTATTACAGAACGGATTAATTAGCTTGGAATGCGCGTAGACATAGATGGGGATTGCGAATTGAGTTCACCATTTGCCAATGATCAAATGAAATTTGCAGCAGATGACTGTGATATGGAATATATCGTGAAGAAAATCTAAGAAACATACAATAAGGCTGGACTACAATTATGCTTTTTTAAAAAAATATCGCCCGGTAGGAAGTAAAATACATGATATTATCGCAGATGGAAATGCTATTGACGCGTGTTAAAGACAGCATATATGTGGGAGCTATAAACTAAGTTTAGGGTTGCAGTGAAAAACAAGATGAAGACAAACAATCAAAAAGCTAAATTCAGCCCCCTGCTCGAATAAAACGAGAAAACGACAAAATATTCTATGATTCAATAATATAAAGCATTCTTTATGGAGCGGAATCCTGGGAAATACAAAAGAAGACAGACAAAGATCTAAAATAATGCAGATGGATTTTTTGAGGAGAAGTTGCAGAGTCTCAAGACGAGAGAGGTTCATACATAAATAAATATTCAAGCGATGTAAACTAACCGAAGATGAGGAGAAACGGCTTTAAAACAGTAGGGTGCAAGCAAGGTTGCGAGCTCTATTACTTCGGATAATTAAATCAATTGTGTGCTCATTCTGGATCTGTTAATGGCAAAGTGCATTGTCGGGCAAACACACGAACTACGATTATTCTCGCTCGTCTATATCTAAGGGTCCTTTGCATACTGCCTTGTGCCAAAAGTAACTTTTACTCACTGATGCACCTTGGCATAATGGTTAGTGAAATATTGATATTACTAAGCAGGTGTTTATCAAATTACATTTAAAGACAGACTAAAAAACAAAACGAAATGATGTACAGGATACTGAAGGAAAACGATCCGATTTAAATTCAACTAAAAAATTTTCTATAAATAAAAGTATAAGAAACAAGTACAAAAAAGTGTCCATACAATATTAAATGAATTTACATCAGTTACTTCAACGAAACCATCTACAGAGCAGAACGAAGCAGCATAGCGACCTATGAAATTTCCGAACACTAAATATCGTTACAGCTCTTAGCACATGAGTTACTCCCAGTAATCTGCAATGTTCACAAAAGTTTCAAAAAACTCGACTCGCTAAGGGATCAAACTAATTCAGCTATTGCTATGCGCTCTCCTCCTCATTAACGTAACACATTAGGGCACAATGTTCAACGTTCGGACGAAAAATGGTTCAAATGGCTCTGAGCACTATGCGACTTAACTTCTGAGGTCATCAATTCGCCTAGAACTTAGAACTAATTAAACCTAAGTAACCTAAGGACATCACACACATCCATGCCCGAGGCAGGATTCGAACCTACGACAGTAGCGATCATGCGGTTCCAGACAGAAGCGCCAACGTGCGGACGTTTCTCATACTTTTGCGCCTAGTTTTATCTGCAATAAAGGTTTATGTCTTTTACCATTTTTAATGACTACATTCACATTTCGTGTGCTGTCGTCTTATCCTGAAATTACAAAAGCTACTCCAGAAAATTAAGAATTTTTTGCATTTGTTAAGACATATCTTAAGGTACAACGTGGTAATGTATCTAGGAACAAATTTTCTACAGAAATTTAAGTGTTACAGTCAAGAAAAATCCTGTTACCACCTTAATTATTCGTCCTTCTGTTACGTTATTACTCTGTTGCACACCAGTAATCATTACATAAAACCTAAATAAGAAAAATTATTATCAATAACTAGTTAGACGCTAAGTAAATTTTGAAACTGAAGCTGTTTTGAACTACAAAAATATCCAAGACAGGTAAAATTGTTAATATGTTAACTAAGCTCACTTACTTTGCAGATATCAAATGTTGCATGGTATAAGACGTTCTTCTGTTTCAAAGTACTAGATGGTGCATGGTCGACGAAGTTTGTTTTACCCGTCCATACGCTATATAACTGGTTTTGAAAATATAATCATGTTAAAAGCAAAAAAATTGTAATTGGAGACTTAACAACGTATTACAAATAGTTTCATTATGTTACACATGTCTTAAATATGCAGAACTAGAGATATATACAAATGCTTCATAAAACTCAACCTCATGTCTAGCAACAACAGAAACTGTGGAATACGGCAGTAGCTTATGGCGGTCTCTGATGCACTTTCCTTCAAGTGTTTTCAAACCAACCACTAGATTGAAGACCCGGCCAAATAACATCATGTTGTCCTAGGTACACTATTTGCAACACTCTCCGCTACTGTTCTATGGCATTACATAGAAATTGCGGCTAAACTGAGCAACACTTACAATACTTGCTCGATGTCCACCTAGTTTTACTAAGCTTATCGAACAAGATGACTAGACCTAAAAACAACAATGCACTCTTGCTAGCTTATTCATGAACTCGATCTCTTGATCTACCGCCGGCCGCTGTGGCCGAACGGTTCTAGGCACTTCAGTCCGGAACTGCGCTGCTGCTACGGTCGCAAGTTCGAGTCCCGCCTCAGCCACGAATGTGTATGATGTCCTTAAGTTAGTTAGGTTTAAGTAGTTCTAAGACCTCATATGTTAAGCCCCATAGTGCTTCGAGCTATTTGAACCATTTCATGACCAACCACTGCAGTGAAGACGGCTACTTTCTCTGGGCCACCTTACCCAAATAATGTGCTTTTACCCCGATTTGTGCACGTATTGCATATTTAATGAAGACTTTCACAGATCTATATGAAGGGCCTATTTCAATAGTGGTACAAGTCCAGTTTTGTTCATACTGAGATACAGAGTCCTAAAGTTAAATGAGCGCTGAAAAATCTGCAGTTGAGATACCAGAAATATTCAAGCATATGGCTTCTTGGTAGAGATGAACCTTTCATTCTGTTTGTTTGCCTCATTAATTTCAGAAGCATTATAGACAAAAAAGTGGAGATAATGGACTTGTAACACTATTGAAATAAGCCCTTCATATAGATTTACAAGTTGTCGTGTATGTAAATACACTGCTGGAAATTGAAATAAGAACACCGTGAATTCATTGTCCCAGGAAGGGGAAACTTTATTGACACATACCTGGTGTAGGATACATCACATGATCACACTGACAGAACCACAGACACATAGACACAGGCAACAGAGCATGCACAATGTCGGCACTAGCACAGTGTTTATCCACATTTCGCAGCAATGCAGGCTGCTATTCTCCCATGGAGACGATCGTAAAGATGCTGGATGTAGTCCTGTGGAAAGGCTTGCCATGCCATTTCCACCTGGCGCCTCAGTTGGACCAGCGTTCGTGCAGGACGTGCAGACCGCGTGAGACGACGCTTCATCCAGTCCCAAACATGCTCAATGGGGGACAGATCCGGAGATCTTGCTGGGCAGGGTAGTTGACTTACACCTTCTAGAGCACGTTGGGTGGCACGGGATACATGCCGACGTGCATTGTCCTGTTGGAACAGCAAGTTCCCTTGCCGGTCTAGGAATGTTAGAACGATGGGTTCGATGACGGTTTGGATGTACCGTGCACTATTCAGTGTCCCCTCGACGATCTCCAGAGGTGTACGGCCAGTGTAGGAGATCGCTCCCCACACCATGATGCCGGGTGTTGGCCCTGTGTGCCTCAGTCGTATGCAGTCCTGATTGTGGCGCTCACCTGCACGGCGCCAAACACCCATACGACCATCATTGGCACCAAGACAGAAGCGACTCTCATCGCTGAAGACGACACGTCTCCATTCGTCCCTCCATTCACGCCTGTCGCGACACCACTGGAGGCGGGCTGCACGATATTGGGGCGTGAGCGGAAGACGGTCTAACGGTGTGCGGGACCGTAGCCCTGCTTCATGGAGACGGTTGCGAATGGTCCTCGCCGATACCCCAGGAGCAACAGTGTCCCTAATTTGCTGGGAAGTGGCGGTGCGGTCCCCTACGGCACTGCGTAGGATCCTACGGTCTTGGCGTGCATCCGTGCGTCGCTGCGGTCCGGTCCCAGGTCGACGGGCACGTGCACCTTCCGCCGACCACTGGCGACAACATCGATGTACTGTGGAGATCTCACGTCCCACGTGTTGAGGAATTCGGCGGTACGTCCACCCGGCCTCCCGCATGCCCACTATACGCCCTCGCTCAAATTCCGTCAACTGCACATACGGTTCACGTCCACGCTGTCGCGGCATGCTACCAGTGTGAAAGACTGCGATGGAGCTCCGTATGCCACGGCAAACTGGCTGACACTGACGGCGTCGGTGCACAAATGCTGCGCAGCTAGCGCCATTCGACGGCCAACACCGCGGTTCCTGGTGTGTCCGCTGTGCCGTGCGTGTGATCATTGCTTGTACAGCCCTCTCGCAGTGTATGGTGGGTCTGACACACCGGTGTCAATGTGTTCTTTTTTCCATTTCCAGGTGTATTTACGTTTTGACCTTTTCATATCCCAGTTTACATTCGGTCTGAGACGAAGTCATAGAACCTAATCAAGTACATGTCAGTATTCTACCAACACTATGTAACACCAAGCATATTATACATATAAATTATTACATCGTAGCCCTACTGCAATTTCAGCGTGATGAAGTTGACAGCTTCTGTGTGGAAATTTGTTTGTTTTTTCACAATTGAATTAAATATCATAAAAATGGTTAACAGTCATTTAGTTTCGTGCATATCGCTCATCCATTCTTGCTGATCGTGTAGCTGAAGGCATTACCTATCCGTTGATGTGTCATACGCATCGGTAATAGTGTCGATCAATTCGCGCATCAAGCTCGCTCATTACTCTGGAGCATGGAAGCTGCACGTGACTGGGACAGCGAGTAACTCGTGGCTCGAGCACCGGCGCTCACGAGCGAGGCGACTCGGTCACGCTCGTAGCGGAAGGGAAACAGGCGAAGTATGCTAATCGAAGGCCTGCAACGAAAACTGCACGTATGATGTGTACACATTTGATGAATTCATTATTTCATCTCCATAATATTTTGGTTTTTGAAGTTTCGTGCTACGCTGTTTAGAAACATCCTAGAAGCAGTAAATGGTCAGACGGGTTGTTTCTTGAGGATGTGCCTAGCAGTAAGACTCTTCTGTAATACAATCAAACTTAATTTATGAAGTAATTTCATGGCCGTTTAATGGAAGAAATAACATAGTTTATACTTAAACAAAAAATAAGGTTCAACCTACTAGACTAATGAATGAATAAACGGAATAAGTTAATGAATTAGAGTCTGAAGATAATGTAACACTATACATGACATCTGTATGTCTAGAACGCTAAAATCTATTGTTAACAGGAACTTCTGAAAACGAAACCGTATACTAAATTTATATTTGAGAAATGGGGACTATTTACACAGATTATTTGTGTTCCATCTCATATGCTATGATAGTCTTCATAAATCAATCCCTTGTCCCTCTTATTGTTATGAACTAACAAAATATTATTGACAAATTCTTGATCGATACAGCAGCACTTCTCGGATGCAATTAAGCCTGACCTGCTAAAATGTCTTTCTCTTGCAGCGGATTACTTTCCCCAATTTAAAGAGCTTGGGGGAAGGCACAGGCACTGGCCTTTCGATACGACAGGACGTTCTTGACGGTATCACCTAGGACGTCCATGTTCAGATATTTTTGTTTCATCTTTGCGCTAAGAAGTTGGTAATCGCAAGCTTCGGAACTTCTTTGCAGGAGACGGAATGGGATTTTCTTTCTCTTTTTCTACAACTACGGTATTTACTTTCTCACTAACAGTCTGATAAATATTTTCCTTCTTCTCATCACGCTCCACCAAGGCTTCCTTGACATGTATGTGAAAAACTATAGCCATTTGTTGAGAATACTTTAATTTATTAACAACTTTTCAACTTTTTCTGTAGGTGGGTTTCTGCACGTCCTTTCAGCAATTTAACCATCGCAGTGCCATCTCTACTATCGCATGTATCTAGTAAACTAAAGGCCCATGGTACCAGAAATACCAGAATGGCAGGGCAGTTTCGTTTAACTCTTCACGTCATCTGTAGCCTCTTTGAAAGATGCAATTGATTTAACTACGCCCTCCCTTACATCAGGCTTGTACGAAGATATGCTTTCCTGCTTGTTTTTTTTTCCAAAACCAAAGTCTCAGTTCCATTTTTCTGTGCATGAAACGAATACCACATACGGCAAATGTTATTCCATCTCGGTTGAACAACTTGATGTAACATTTTTTAAATTTCTTGACACCAAACCGTAGCGTTTCATTTATCCTACAGTTCTAGGCAACTGGCTGAATGGATTCATGAGTATGATGCAATTCTTCATTAAGGAACTTGTCGTCTAAGGTGAGCCTTAATGCTGTGTTTATACAGTGCAATACCCGTGAGAGACCTTCGTGGTCTTGAAGAGTTTCCTTTATGTTCAGCCCTGGGTCCGTCATAAGAGTTACTTTGTTTAGTTCCAAAGAAGGTTTCTCTAACTCAGACAACTTTTCATACAACTCTGTAAGAATATTTTCACTCGTTTTTGAAAACGTCACGAAACTTAGTTGTGGTGAGCATAGTGTTTCTTAGTTCTCACCTGTCCTCAGAGTGTACAACGATACTAGCTGTGACAGATAATGAATTTTGCGATAATTGTGAGTCCAGAGATCACACGCCGTCGAACATTCATTCTGGTCAGTAGCTTTCCTTGAAGCAATATCTCACTTCTTATCTGATAGGTAATACCTAGTATACGTCGAGAGAGAGTTCTTGGAGAGGGCAAAATCTCTTGTGCTCTCACTGTCCCGTACTTGGCACCAACATCGATTAATCTATGCGAAAGACTAATGAACCCTTCCCCACTAACGATGTTGAATGGCCATAGATCAACCGCACACATATTCACACACTTGTCCCAGTTTGTCTCTTTATAGCAGTTCGAAATCGTATATGTCGAATGTGTGATGCTGTTGCAGGACGCCTATCCATTGCTCGTGGTGCTTCCCTTGTATACGAGTAAAGCTTTGCATTCCTCTCTCCTGCACTAAAAGTAACCTACAGGATGCTAAGTATCCGTTTCAGCCACTATCTGTAATTAGGGAAGGCTATAACAAACATCTCTTCTATCGAATACAATTGCTGCTTCTTTCTCGTTACCCTTTAAAAACAAGGATGCAGTTCGCACACAAGCCGTAAGGCAACAAAGCGTAAAGTGGAAAACATGATTCTTTCCCTCACAATGTCCGAATTGTAATCTGGTGGATAATGCCTTTAAAACTCGATGATGTAGAATGAACATACTTTCTAATTCCATTCGCAAAAACTATTGCTCATTTTATATTAGTTTTAAATACTTTTTTGTTTTGTTTTTGACAGCTATCTACACCCAAGACTGAGCTTTTCGGCTTTATGTGTAACTTGAATCAGAGTATGAGCGAAGGAAATGCATCAGTTTTAATATTTGGTAATGCGAACGTCCAATATCGTGGCTATCTTGCGTTAATAGGGTTTCCTAAAGCTTTGAATTAAATGTAAATAAACTTGGCATCGGACTAGTAAAAACATAGCGCTATTCTAAATAGTGTCGTGATACCATGATAAAAACACGCCAGAAAACGAAACGTTGCACTATACAGCACAATATTGTTAGTGCATTAGAGCAGAGGGGAGTTTAGGAAATTTAAATTTTGATAGGTACAGGCTCTCTGACAAACTTTCATTCAGTGGAGACGTTGGCCGTTCAAAAAGTGGTGTATTCAGTGAAGTGAGACGCTAATTAACTTATATGATGACTTACATCATTCAAAATATCTTATAGATACTGATTTATTTCCACTGTGAAATACAGATCGTACTTTTCCTAGGAATACTTTAACAGACGAAGGGAGCACTAGAAATAAGTAAGAGATAAAATGGCATACAGTTTTACTAGCTTTTTCGGTCAGCAAATGAAAGCTATTAGCAGCACTGACTTCAAAAATTTTCACTCAGGATAGCGTTTTTGTTCACTTACTCGCAAAGCTTATCTGTTACGAGTGCGTAGTCGGCACTCGTAATAACATTCGCAAATAAACTCAACGCTATAGTAATATACTGTTAGGTGAAACACGACACTGTTCAGAAAGTAAAGAAGATGTGAAAATAAATCTTGAGGACTTTTGGTTGACATGGCTGTAAGAGTGTACTTCAGGAAGATCGGATAATATCACAGAGAGCATCTCGTTCATCGAACATGAAATGAAACATAATTCTAATAAAATTGTAGTATCTTGGACTTATTCCAGAAGGGTCTACCCCGGCCTCTTCTGGGTCTGCTAACATTCGCAGAATGACCTCTTTCGTCGTCATAGCTCTGTAGCAAACAGCACAGAATTGTCTACGAGCCACACGAGTCCCATGAGCTCGGTGGAAACTCGTAGCAGGCGATTTGCTGCCGTGTCACACTGCTCAATTGTCCCTCGTGGTTGCGAGTCACAAGCGAGCCTGAAGGCTCAAGTGACCGCCACAAACTAGTAACATGTCGGTTATTAATTTGTTATAAATAATTAAAGATTTAAACTATAATAACTTTTAAACACAATATCGTGCAAATAAGGCGACAGTTTTATTGCGTTTTGGGACCTCTGCCTATTTATTGATATCCATGTATTTTTTGGGACTCGGTTGCTCACGGTTTTGACTGTTTCAATGGAAAGTTCGATAATTTTGAAAACATCACTTTCAGGCGCCATGTGAAGTTGACATTCATATTCCTCTGGCACAGTTCCTCTCCCGGCAGGTGTGCTAGCCACGGGATTTTCCTTCTGCCACAATTTGTGTGGACACCTGCCTACTTTCGGCAACCTCATTCATGCTACACAAACTTTCCTGACTCATCTTGCCCAAATATTCATAGTAACTCTCTCCTGCTTGCATCGCTACTGCACTAAATTATCTGACCTAGATGCTTCCTTTGTCACTGACAACATATTGTGTCACAATAGCCTGATACGTGAGAAACAAAGTAGCACCCAGAACAGTGTCTGCCAATTCTTATCGGTTTACTCAGCTCGATGAGTAGCGTTGCAGCCGGCCGGTGTGGCCGAGCGGTTCTAGGCTATTCAGTCTGGAACCGGGCAACTGCTACGGTCGCAGTTTAGAATCCTGCCTCGAGCTTGGATGTGTGTGGTGTCCATAGCTTAGTTAGGTTTAAGTAATTCTAAGTTCTAGGGGAGGGCGGAGGAGCGGATAGAGGTTCGGGGCACTCTCTTGTCCTAGGGGTGGGAAATTGCCCATAAAGGCGGAAGAATCAGCAATGATCAACGACATGAGGATGCAGAAGGCAATGGAAACCACTGCATTAAAGACAAGTAACGTGTATCCACAGGACATGTGACCTGTAATTGAAGAAGTGTCATGATGACCTCTCCATTGGCAAAAGATTCCGGAATAGTCCCCCATTCGGATCTCTGGGAGGGGACTGCCAAGGGTGAGGTTACCATGAGACAAAGATTGAATAATCAACGAAAGGATAACTTTCTACGAGTCGGGGCGTGGAATGTCAGAAGCTTGGACGTGGTAGGGAAACTAGAAAATCTGAAAAGGAAAATGCAAAGGCTCAATCTAGATATAGTAGGGGTCAGTGAAGTAAAGTGGAAGGAAGACAAGGATTTCTGGTCAGATGAGTATCGGGTAATATCAGCAGAGCAGAAAATGGTATAACAGGTGTAGGATTCGTTATGAATAGGAAGGTAGGGCAGAGGGTGTGTTACTGTGAACAGTTCAGTGACCAGGTTGTTCTAATCAGAATCGACAGCAGACCAACACCGACAACAATAGTTCAGGTATGCATGCCGACGTCGCAAGCTGAAGATGAAAAGATAGAGAAATTGTACAAGGATATTAAAAGGGTAATGCAGTATGTAAAGGGGGACGAAAATCTAATAGTCATGGGCGACTGGAATGCAGTTGTAGGGGAAGGAGTAGAAGAAAAGGTTACACGAGAATATGGGCTTGGGACAAGGAATGAAAGAGGAGGAAGACTAACAGAGTTCTGTAACAAGTTTCAGCTAGTAATAGCGAATACACTGTTCAAGAATCACAAGAGGAGGAGGTATACTTGGAAAAGGCCGGGAGATACGGGAAGATTTCAATTAGATTACATCATGGTTAGACAGACATTCCGAAATCAGATACTGTATTCTAAAGCGTACCCAGGAGCAGATATAGACTCAGATCACAATATAGTAGTGATGAAGGGTAGGCTGAAGTTCAAGACATTGGTCAGGAAGAATCAATATGCAAAGACGTGGGATACGAAAGTACTAAGGAATGACGCGATACGTTTGAAGTTCTCTAACGCTATAGATACAGCAATAAGGAATAGCGCAGTAGGCATTACAGTTGAAGAGGAATGGACATCTCTAAAAAGGGTCATCACAGAAGTTGGGAAGGAAAACGTAGGTACAGAGATGGTAGCTGCGAAGAAACCATGGGTAACAGAAGAAATACTTCAGTTGACTGATGAACGGAGGAAGTACAAACATGTTCCGGGAAAATCAGGAATACAGAAATACAATTCGCTGAGGAATGAAATAAATAGGAAGTGCAGGGAAGCTAAGACGAAATGGCTGCAGGCAAAATGTGAAGACATCGAAAAAGATATGATTGTCGGAAGGACAGACTCAGCATACAGGAAAGTCAAAACAAACATTGATGACATTAAAAGCAATGGTGGTAACATTAAGAGTGCAACGGGGATTCCACTGTTGAATGCAGAGGAGAGAGCAGATAGGTGGGAAAAATACATTGAAAGCCTCTATGAGGGTGAAGATTTGTCTGACGTGATAGAAGAAGAAACAGGAGTCAATTTAGAAGAGATAGGGGATCCAGTATTAGAATCGGAATTTCAAAGAGCTTTGCAGGACTTACGGTCAAATAAGGCGGAAGGGATAGATAACATTCAATCAGAATTTCTAAAATCCTTGGGGGAAGTGGCAACAAAATGACTATTCCCGTTGGTGTGTAGAATATATGAGTCTGGCGACATACCATCTGAATTTCGGAAAAGCATCATCCACACAATTCCGAAGACAGCAAGAGCTGACAAGTGCGATAATTATCGCACAATCAGCTTAACAGCTCACGCAACGAAGCTGCTTACAAGAATAATATACAGAAGAATGGAAAAGAAAATTGAGAATGCGCTAGGTGACGATCAGTTTGGCTTTAGGAAAAGTAAACGCACGAGAGAGGCAATTCTGACGTTACGGCTAATAATGGAAGCAAGGCTCAAGAAAAATCAAGACACGTTCATAGGGTTTGTCGACCTGGAAAAAGCGTTCGACAATATAAATTGGTGCAAGCTGTTCGAGATTCTGAAAAAAGTAGGGGTAAGCTATAGGGAGAGACGGGTCATATACAATATGTACAACAACCAAGAGGGAATAATAAGAGTGGACGATCAAGAACGAAGTGCTCGTATTAAGAAGGGTGTAAGACAAGGCTGTAGCCTTTCGCCCCTACTCTTCAATCTGTACATCGAGGAAGCAATGATGGAAATAAAAGAATTAAAATACACTCCTGGAAATGGAAAAAAGAACACATTGACATCGGTGTGTCAGACTCACCATACTTGCTCCGGACACTGCGAGAGGGCTGTACAAACAATGATCACACGCACGGCACAGCGGACACAACAGGAACCACGGTGTTGGCCGTCGAATGGCGCTAGCTGCGCAGCATTTGTGCACCGCCGCCGTCAGTGTCAGCCAGTTTGCCGTGGCATACGGAGCTCCATCGCAGTCTTTAACAGTGGTAGCATGCCGCGACAGCGTGGACGTGAACCGTATGTGCAGTTGACGGACTTTGAGCGAGGGCGTATAGTGGGCATGCGGGAGGCCGGGTGGACGTACCGCCGAATTGCTCAACACGTGGGGCGTGAGGTCTCCACAGTACATCGATGTTGTCGCTAGTGGTCAGCGGAAGGTGCACGTGCCCGTCGACCTGGGACCGGACCGCAGCGACGCACGGATGCATGCCAAGACCGTAGGATCCTACGCAGTGCCTTAGGGGACTGCACCGCCACTTCCCAGCAAATTAGGGACTCTTTGCTTCTGGGGTATCAGCGAGGACCATTCGCAACCGTCTCCATGAAGCTGGGCTACGGTCCCGCACACCGTTAGGCCGTCTTCCGCTCACGCCCCAACATCGTGCAGCCCGCCGCCAGTGGTGTCGCGACAGGCGTGAATGGAGGGACGAATGGAGACGTGTCGTCTTCAGCGATGAGAGTCGCTTCTGCCTTGGTGCCAATGATGGTCATATGCGTGTTTGGCGCCATGCAATTGAGCGCCACAATCAGGACTGCATACGACCGAGGCACACAGGGCCAGCACCCGGCATCATGGTGTGGGGAGCGATCTCCTACACTGGCCGTACACCTCTGGTGATCGTCGAGGGGACACTGAATAGTGCACGGTACATCCAAACCGTCATCGAACCCATCGTTCTACCATTCCTAGACCGGCAAGGGAACTTACTGTTCCAACAGGACAATGCACGTCCGCATGTATCCCGTGCCACCCAACGTGCTCTAGAAGGTGTAAGTCAACTACCCTGGCCAGCAAGATCTCCGGATGTGTCCCCCATTGAGCATGTTTGGGACTGGATGAAGCGTCGTCTCACGCGGTCTGCACCTCCAGCACGAACGCTGGTCCAACTGAGGCGCCAGGTGGAAATGGCATGGCAAGCCGTTCCACAGGACTACATCCAGCATCTCTACGATCGTCTCCATGGGAGAATAGCAGCCTGCATTGCTGCGAAAGGTGGATATACACTGTACTAGTGCCGACATTGTGCATGTTCTGTTGCCTGCATTGCTGCGAAAGGTGGATATACACTGTACTAGTGCCGACATTGTGCATGCTCTGTTGTCTGCGTCTATGTGCCTGTGATTCAGTCAGTGTGATCATGTGATGTATCTGACCCCAGGAATGTGTCAATAAAGTTTCCCCTTCCTGGGACAATAAATTCACGGTGTTCTTATTTCAATTTCCAGGAGTGTACAAGGTGAAAGGGTATCAATGATACGATTCGCTGATGACATTGCTATCGTGAGTGAAAGTGAAGAAGAATTAAATGATCTGCTGAACGGAATGAACAGTCTAATGAGTACACGGTATGGTTGAGAGTAAACCGGAGAAAGACGAAGTTAATGAGAAGTAGTAGAAATGAGAAGAGCGAGAAACTTAACATCAGGATTGATGGTCACGAAGTCAATGAAGTTAAGGAATTCCGCTACCTACTCAGTAAAATAACCAATGACGGACGGAGCAAGGAGGACATCGAAAGCAGACTCGCTATGGTTAAAAAGGCATTTCTGACCAAGAGAAGTGTACTAATATCAAATACCTGCCTTAATTTGAGGAAGAAATTTCTGAAGTTGCACGGCTGGAGTATTGCATTGTATGGTAGTGAAACATGGACTGTGGGAAAACCGGAACAGAAGAGAATCGAAGCATTTGAGATGTGGTGCTATAGACGATTGTTGAAAATTAGGTGGACTGACAAGATAAGGAATGAGGAGGTTCTACGCAGAATCGGAGAGGAAAGGAATATGTGGAAAACACTGATAAGGAGAAGGGACAGGATGATAGGACATCTGCTAAGACATGAGGGAATGACTTCCATGGTACTAGACGGAGCTGTAGAGGGCAAAAACTGTAGAGGAAGACAGAGATTGGAATACGTCAAGCAAATAATTGAGGACGTAGGTTGCAAGTGCTACTCTGAGATGAAGACGTTAGCACAGGGAAGGAATTCGTGGCGGGCCGCATCAAACCAGTCAGTAGACTGATGACAAAAAAAAAAAAAAAAAAAAAAAAAAAAAAATAAAAATAAAAATAAAAAATTCTAGGGGACTGATGACCTCAGATGTTCAATGGTGCTCAGAGCCATTTGAACCTTTTAGTAGCATTGCAAAACTGGTGAACAGAACTCGCAGAATGCCGTGGCCGGTAGAATCGCAGACGGCGGGTCACGCGCGAGGAAAGCAGTAGCGGTGAGGGTTACTTGCAGGCGTTCTATGCGAAACGCCGCGCGATGGATGGGAAGTGCAGTTGTAAACTGGAGCCTACAGTACCACACCCTTACTGTCACCTCTGCTTTGGTTAGTATCTAAAAAGAGTTCCCTCGAAACCGCAGCGATTTATTTTCGCCTCGCTCGTTAACAATTTTACACTATCAGAGAAGCATCATGAGTGACCTTATGCTAAACATATACACATAACTGACTTTTGTTGATACTGTACATTGTAGATTGGTTTCCTGCTGTAGTAGTTTCTTGGCTTCTTCCATCAGTGTAAAGCTTTATGTTCAACAAAACCATCAGTACACCAGCAGTAATATGCGACAATTTCTAGGCAAATCGTCTCCAAAAAAAGCTATAAATCAAAATAAGTAAGTGGGTAATCAAGGCAGACACGTGACGTGCTTGCGGGGAAACCGAAAAAGAAGAAAATCGAAGCATATAGGATATAATGCTGCAGGAGATTATTAGAAACTATGAGGAAATGAACATGAGGAAACCCTGACAGCCGGCCGCGGTGGTCTCGCGGTTCTAGGCGCGGTTCTAGGCGCGCAGTCCGGAACCGCGCGACTGCTACGGTCACAGGTTCGAATCCTGCCTCGGGCATGGATGTGTGTGATGTCCTTAGGTTAGTAAGGTTTAAGTAGTTCTAAGTTCTAGGGGACTGATGACCACAGCTGTTAATTCCCATAGTGCTCAGAGCCATTTGAACCATTTTTGGAACCCTGACAAGAAGAAGGGAAAACGTAACTCACGTGTTCAGACATCAAGAAATAACTTCCATAGCATTAGAGGGAGCTATAGAGGGTAAAAATTAAGTGAAGGTTGGAATACTTCCGACAACTAACACAAGACGTTTGATGTAAATGCTGTTCTGATAGAAGCAGGTCAGCACAGAACATGTAGGCGTTGCGGCTACGCTAAGCAAGACAGAAGATTAATAATGAAAAAAAAAAGTTAGTACTAATACTCAATGATCTTTTCAGACCTTTCACTAAACTCTGTCTTCCAGTTATAACAGTATACCTGCCACCATGTTGTTCTGCAGCCCATCCTCTACACTACTCCAATGTGAAATATTCCACAGGCCGGAGGTGGCAAGAACGTCCGTTACTTAACAGGACAGAGGTTCATTATTTTCTAGGTGTTCCCCCTGTCACAGCCACATGTCAGGCTGGACATGCGTCACTTGACAAATCATCCAGCACGAGGTCCTACGACTGACTACTTACGTGGTATGAGAGAAAATTTGAATATTTTAGACGTCGTGTGATGGGTTCTATGTTGTTGTCTGACTGTAAATCATTTATTTTTAAGTTTCACAGCATACGATGCTATAACAATTAGTCTGTTAAGTGCTCCTTTACTGCAATCAGACACTGCTTCCATCAGTCGTAAGTCATTGTTGTCCTGCCTGTTCTATCAGACGAGCATTACCAATCTGTGAAAATGTTCATGTAACTTGAAGCTTAAGGCTGACACAGTTACATTTCTATTCATCTCATAACAAATTTTTGGATCAGACTCCGAGTCTGAAGAGAAACATGTGATATGCGTATGAAACGCTTATTACGGTAATGCTAGTTGGAAACAGCTTCTTAGATTGATATTATGCGATCATCATAAGAAGAGGAAACCGTAACCAAACGATACCCTGTGTATAAGAAAATCAGGTATCTAGAAATGAACAATTTGTGTCAAATCCATATGGATTCTATTCTGAACACATTGCACAAACAGTTTCCGTATACGCTGCTGAATGTACCTAGAAACTATCCCATTATACGAGAACTATGATTACACTGAAGAGCCAAAGAAACTTGTACACCTGCCTAATATCGTGTAGGGCCTCCAAGAAACACGCAGAAGTCTCGCAACACGATGTAGCATGGACTCGACTAAGGTCTGAAGTACTGCTGGAGCGAAATGACAGCATGAATCCTGCAGGGCCCGTAAGGCCGTTAGAGAGCGAGGGACTGAGATCTCTTCTGAACAGCACGTTGCAAGGCATCCCACATATACTGAACAATATTCATGCCTGTGAAGTGTTTAAACTCAGAAGAATGTCTCTGGGGCCACTCTGTGGCAATTCTGGGCGTGTAGGGTATCCAACATAGACTTGCTGGGATTGCCCAATTCCATCGGAATGCACAATGGACATGAATGGATGCAGGTGATCAGACAGCATGGATACGTACGTGTCATCTGTCATAGTTGTATCTAGACGCCACACCATTACAGAGCCTCCACCAGATTCAACAGTCCCCTGCTGACATGCACTCTCTGGGATTCATGAGGTCGTCTCCATACCTGTACACGTCCATCCACTTGAAAGGAACTTGACCGACGAGGTAACACATTTCCAGTCATCAATGTCGGTGTTGATGGGCCCAGGCGAGGCGTAAAGCTTTATTTCGTGCAGTCATCAAGAGTGCACGAGTGGCCCTTCGGCTACAAAAGCACATATCGATGACGTCTCGTTACATGGTTCGCACCCTGATACTTATTGATGGCTCAGCATTAAAGCATGCGGAAATTTGCGAAAAATTTGCACTTCTGTCAC
This sequence comes from Schistocerca gregaria, assembly GCF_023897955.1. NCBI lineage: Eukaryota > Metazoa > Arthropoda > Insecta > Orthoptera > Acrididae > Schistocerca > Schistocerca gregaria. Next base: position 760,832,573 of record NC_064922.1, read on the forward strand.
TTTGAACGATACTCTCTAATCATTATTGGTCCCGTTCTTGCAGGATCTTCCTTCTGGCCGCAGCGATGTTGGAGATTTGATGTTTTACTGGATTCCTGATATTGACGGTACACTCATGAGATGGTGAATGGCAAAATCCCCACTTCATCGCTACGTTGCAGATGCTGTGCCCCATAGTTATTGCGCCGACTTTAACACCAAGTTCAGACTCAATTAAATCTTAATAACCCGCCATTTTACGAACAGTAACCAATTTAACAACTGCGCCAGACTATTGTTTTATGTAGGTGATGCCTAGCGCAGCGCCGTATTCTGCCTGTTTACATATCTCTGAATACGCTTGCCTATACAAGCCTCTTTTGCGCTTCAGTATATTTTAGGTGCTATGATGTCATAGCATTGAGCAGCGTGAGAACGAAATTGCAGGGTGAAATATTATAGAGATACAGGTGAAATATGTGTACAGATATGTGTGAAATATGTTCAGTATGTGTTAATAGATGTGACATATGTCTATGAGAGCAACGCTCCATGTAAGAAACTCCTCTGGAACCCATAGACAGATTTCAACTAAACTTCATGCTCATATCACTTACTGTATGTAAGAAATACTGTGGGGGTGGTAACCAAAATCCGACTATTGGGAAGGTGGTGGTAACGTGGAGAGAGAACGATGGGATGAACGGATGACCTGGTGGAGAGGTGGAGGACGGTATGGACAGAATATGGACAGAACTTGGAGGAGGATGAGATGAACATAGATAGGGGGAGAGGAAATGGACAGAAAGAGGGGGAAACAGGAGAAGATGGACAGAGAGAAGGAGGAAGTGAGAAGTGGACATAGAAAATAATGAGGAAGAAATAAAAAGAGAGATGAAGTAGGAAATGTACTTTGAGGGGAGAAGATGGACGGAGAGAATGCGAAAGAGCAGATCGACAGAGAGAAGATGGAGTAGCAGACGGACAGAGTGTGGGAGGAGTAACAGATGGACAGAGAGAGAGGCTTTGTTAGCTGGATGGAGAGAAGTGAATGGAGCAGGTGAACAATGCGAAGTACAAGTAGTTAGACAGAGAAGGTGGCAGAGGAGACAGACATATCAAAGTGGAACAAGGAAAACGACCAACAGAATTAGAATAAATAGATACCCCAGCAACGACAGGTGATAAGCTAGTTAGCTATTAATTCAAATCTGCATTAATAAATTTGACCGACGAAAATAAAATTTTAATCAAAAACAAGCTGAGATTATTACATTGCTTTCAATCTATTACGAAAGACAAAACATGCCATAAACATTCTAAGAAGCGTTAGCTCTGTTCAACAAACAAGCTGAAAATATGTTAAGGCATCATTATTTGAAAAGTAGTAGGTTATTTCTATATATTCTTTTAATATTAACAAGGATTTCCGGTCCTAACATTATCTGGTACTGACGTAAGGGTTGCTGAATGAGGAAAACCAGCTCGAATCCTTGTTTATAATTTTCATACCTTGCAATGTAACGTGCCACAGTATCGCTGCGCTAAGTATTCACGTTTGAACAACGGTTAGGAATATTTGTTGTTCTGAAACGGAGTCCAGTGAGTTACAATTACTGTTAAACAATTAACTAAATTCAGCGGTTAGAATCTACATCATTTAGGGTACGGTATGTACTCCTTTCTATTATGTCTTCATTTTCAAGTGCAGCAGTCTGTGGGAATGAAACTCCATAATAATATTCACTTTACAAATGTTTCTGACTCTCTGCTGTTAGATACCTTCATTTCGACTTACATTCCCTGAGTTACAATATTATTCCCGGTTCATATTTACACAAATATGAGTATTGAATTGAAAAAAGAAGAACACTGTAATTGTAGATGGCTCTCAAATATGACGTAATAATACAAATTATGCATCATTTCTTGCCGTAAAAATTCAGAGAAATTTGGTGTCATACCAAACAAACAGAACTTCACAACGACATCCGTGTAAGTAATGAATTTCCAACTAAAGAATTTAAAAGTACAGAAAGATCCTTATTCATCGCTGCGCTTGAAGAAACTGTGTTTTTCCATTCCAGTTCATTGCTAGATAAATTTTCATGAATACAAATCGATGTTTACGAAACTCTAACGTTTCCTTTGCTAAGCAAGCATTTAGCCTGTAAATGTGTCGGAGTACCTGATCTTCAATATGTGTAGGATTTACAGGAACTCACTTCCCTGCTTGTTAGATATGGACCTGCTGTAGTTTTCTGTGCCTGGAACAGTGGCTTCAGCTCTTCCACATTTGTGTGTAAAACAGTTCCATGTCACATTGGGAAGAGCCGTTTTTCTTTAATGCATTATTCCAGTGTATCTCTTCCAGAGATAGCTGTATCTCTTTTTCCTTACTGCTTGACTCTAGCATCTACTTGTAAACATGAAAAAAAGATTCAGGACGAAGAAAAACATTATCTTTACAACATTCGCAATATCCCCTCCTCGGTAGTCGGGGTGGGCAAAGCGGGCTGTGTCTCGCAATGTTCTTAGCCCAGAGGAAGCTGCCACAAACCTCGATATTTGAATAATTTCATATGATAAGTGGCCAAAACCTTGAAGTGTAATTATTAATTGAAGAACTGAAAATTAGGGCATTAAATATGATATTTGTTAAAAAAGTTACTAAGTAGCGCTGACCAACACACGTAGATCAAAGTGGTCCGTGGAGTTTGATTAGACGTTCGTTGGGTCACAAACTCATCGACCGACCGTTGGAACTACATACAACCGGTTGCAGTGGAAACTCATCGCATATGCTCCCTGAAAATAGCGACGACTGAACAAGTGTCGCTCTAAGCGGATGGCGCACGCAGCTGTTGGCGGTGACAGATGTGAAAAATGCAGACACCGGCGCCCTGTACGATGTTGTCTGTTACTCCGAGGGCGCAACACGCTTTGGCGAACCGTGCATGGTGAGGACGCGAAGGCAGTGTCCATGCAGAACAAGCGTAGCCTGCATATGTAAATTTATGCGCATGAAAATCACACAGCAGTTTAATGGCCTCTTTCTTTATTCATCCAGTAATCTGTGATGCCGATCCTGTGGAGGACGCGGTATCAGATGATTCCAATTTGTAAACGAAATGGTACACAAAAGAAAAAACTGTAGGAGCCGAGGTGTAAGTATGTACGTGTCTGCAGCACTGGACGTTTTGTAACCAAGGGATAAGGTACACATCATAAACAGATTGAATAATGACATGACGGTGATAATTATAGACAACCGGTGAAACGAGAAAAAATGGTAAGTGGAATGTACGAAAAAATTAGTGGGGAAGGAGCCGTGACGTCGACTCTGTGTGTCATCGCTGAACTACTCTGCCACATAGATATACACATACACACACGGATATAATAATGACATCAAGACGATAAAAATGAGACCGGTGAAATGCCTACAAGTGAACATGCAGTTATTGACGCTATCGTTAAGGATATTGTTTGTGATCCTAGATTTCTGCAGTTGTCTTCAGAAGATTCAGATCTCCCAGTGCTCATAGAAAATATTGAAACGAAGATCATCATAGGTACTATTAGGAGGCTAAAGCCAGATATCAGTTGAGCCGTTTTGTCGAGGACTTGTGATTTTCAGAAACGATAGATGAAATTCAGTTGGTAGTGGCGTGTTTGTTGCTGTTAGACGTAGTTTCACTTTGAGTGAAATTGAAGTAGATAGCTGCTGTGACCTAATGTAGATATCTCGCAAATTAATAACGAGTTCCTTTTACCTACCTCCCACTTCAGAAATTATAGTTTCTGAAGTCTTTAATGAAAATTTCAGTCTCATCTCGACAGGTAGCCGATTCACACATGTATAGTTGGTGGTGTATCCAATCTATATTAAACACATTGACGAAAATACTTGTTTGAAATCGGCGCTAGGCATACAGCTGTAGTAAATCCACTATCCGAAAACTGTTTTGGTTAGCTAAAGAGTAAATGGTTCCGATAACATCTACACCTACGCGATTACACTGCTGCTCATAACAAAGTAACTGGTGGAGGTTTCAAAGAACCACTTTCAATCTGTCTCTCCATCGTTCCAATCTCGAACGGCGCGCTGGATAAACGAGCACTTGAATTTTTCTGTGCAAGCGCTAATTTCTCTTATTTTATCGTGATGATCATTTCTCCCTATGTACATGGGTGTCCACAGAATGTTTTTGCAATCGGAGGAGAATGCTGGTGATTGAAATTTCACGAGAAGATCCCGTCGCAACGAAAAAAACGGTTGTGAGCACTATGAGACTTAACATCTGACGTCATCAGTCCTCTAGATCTTAGAACTACTTAAACCTAACTAACCTAAGGACACCACACTCATCCATGCCCGACGCAGGATTCGAGCGTTCGATCTTAGCGGTCGCGTGATACCATACTGAAGCGGATAGAACCGCTCGGCCACAACGACCGGCCGCAACGAAAAACGTTTTAATTTAATGATTGGTAATCTCGTCACGCATCATGTCTGTGGCTCTCACTTATCTCTTTCCTGATAACATAAAACGGGCTGCCATTCCTTGAACTTAGATGTCATCCGTCGTTCCTGCCTCATGCGGATCCCACACTGCACAGCAGTACTCTAGGATAGAGCTGTCAAGCGTGGTGTAAGCAGTCTCTTTAGTGGACCTGTTGCACCATCTAAGTGTTCTGGCAATTAATCGAGGTCTTTGGTTTGCTCTACCCACAGAATTATCTATGTGATCGTTCCAATCTAGGTTTAAGTAAGTATGAGGGTTATTCGGAAAGTAAGGAAAGTTCGGTCACGAAATGGAAACCACAATGAAAGTCCGATGAAGTTTAGCACATATGAGTTGGGCAGTGTTTCTGGTATACCCGTCGATCACGTTGCGTCGTTTTTTATAATTCTGAGCACACAGGGAGCATATAAAGATACGTAGAACAATAGGGCCTCCTTCTAAGTACGAGGGCTTGGTGAAAAATTTCGCCTGCAGCTATGCAGCCAAAATTACACAACTATCGTGCGTTTTCTTCATCAAGACATTCTCAGCCGCATTCTGCAGGGGCAATGAAGATGCTCCTGCATCGTTTTCCATTGTAAATATTTGATTACCCACAATACAGCCCGTAATTGTCTCCCTCTGAGTTTCATCTCTGCTCACATGAACCGCTTGCTATGAAGACAAAATTTTGGCTGAGGCAACGAGCTGTAGGCCAGCGTAGAGAATTGACGGCAAGCACTGGCGGCTGTTTTCTATAACGAGGGTATAGCGAAGTTGGTATAACGCTACGACAAACTTCTAAGTTGGATAGGCGACTATGGAGATAAGTAGTTGGAAGTTGTAGCTAACTGTTGCAAACAAAACAGTTTCGATTTTCACTGTGGGGTCCATTTCGCGACCTATCATTCCTTACTTTCCGAATAGCCCTCGTATTTAGCTGAATTTACATCCTTCAGATTTGTGTGAATTCTTGTGTAATCGAGTTTTGCGGATTTATTTTAGCACTTTGGTAAATAACTTCACACTTTTCTTTATTCCGGGTCAATTGCCACGACACGCACCCCACAGATATCGTATCTAAATAATTTTGCATCTCGTTTTGGTCATCTGGTGACTTGACAAGACGGTAAATGAGAATATCATCTGCAATCAATGTAAGAGGGCCACTGAGATTGTCTCCTCTGTCGTTGACATAGATCGGGAACAACATAGGGACTATAACACTTCATTCCGGATCGCCGGATATTACTTCTGTTTTACTAAATAACTTTCTGTCTATTGCTACGAACTGTGACCTTTCTGACAGGAAATCAAGAGTCCAGTCGCACAACAGTGGCAATATTCCATAGGCATGCAGTTTGCTTAGAAGATGCTTGTGACGAACGATGTCGAAAGCCTTATGGAAATCTGAAAGTATGGAATCAATTTGACATCACCTGCCGATAGCACTTCATGCGTATAAAGAGTTAGTTGTGTTTCACAAGAGCGATATTTTCTGAATCCGTGCTGGCTATGTCTCCATAAAACTTTTTTTTTGTTGAGGTAATTCATAATGTTCGAACACAGTATATGTTCCAAAACCGTATTGTAAATCGACGTTAGTGATTGTTGTTCCTCCCCCCATGAACCATGGACCTTGCCGAGGGTGGGGAGGCTTGCGTGCCTCAGCGATACAGATGGCCGTACCGTAGGTGCAACCACAACGGAGGGGTATCTGTTGAGAGGCCAGACAAACGTGTGGTTCCTGAAGAGGGGCAGCAGCCTTTTCAGTAGTTGCAGGGGCAACAGTCTGGATGATTGATTGATCTGGCCTTGCAACATTAACCAAAACGGCCTTGCTGTGCTGGTACTGCGAACGGCTGAAAGCAAGGGGAAACTACAGCCGTAATTTTTCCCGAGGACATGCAGCTTTACTGTATGATTAAATGATGATGGCATCCTCTTGGGTAAAATATTCCGGAGGTAAAATAGTCCCCCATTCGGATCTCCGGGCGGGGACTACTCAGGAGGATGTCGTTACCAGTAAAAAAGGATAGAGTAGCATGGAGAGCTGCATCAAACCAGTCTCAGGACTGAAGACAACAACAACAACAACAGTGATATGGGCCTATAATTCAGTGGATTACTCCTATTTCTGTTTTTGGTTATTGGTGTGAACTCAGCAGCTTTCCAGTCCTTAGGTACGGATCTTTCTATAAGCGAGCGGTTGTATATAATTGCTAAGTATGAAACTATTGTGTCAGCATACTCTGAGAAGAACCTGACTGATATATAATCTCGACCGGAAGCCTTGCCTTCATTAAATGATTTAAGTTGCTTTATATAATCTCGACCGGAAGCCTTGCCATCATTAAGTGATTTAAGCTGCTTTGCTACACCGGGGATATCAAATGGTTCAAATTGCTCTGTGCCCTATGGGACTTAAATTCTGAGGTCATCAGTCCCCTAGAAATTAGAACTACTTAAATCTAACTAACGTAAGGACATCACATACATCCATGCCCGAGGCAGGATTCGAACCAGCGACCGCAGCGGTCTCGCGGTTCCAGACTGTAGCGCCTAGAACCGCTCGGCCATATCGGCCGGCCGAGGATATCTACATCTATGTTTCTCATATTGCATGTTGTTCTTGATTGGAATGGTGAAGGAATTTCGGAAAACCGTGTTTCACAACTCTGCATTACTGTCACTGTCATCAGTGACTTCACTGTTGTTATCGCGATGTGGAGATATTGATTACGTCTTGCCACTAGTGTGCTATATGTATGACCAGAATCTCTGAGCGTTTTCTAGCAGATTGCGAGATAATATTTCGCTGTGGATATTATTAAAAGCACATAGCATTTGAAGTACGTGCTGTATTTCGATCTTCTGCAAAACATTGCCAATCTTGGGGATTTTGCGATCTCTCAAATTTGGCGTGCTTTTTTCTTTGCTTCTGCAGCAGCGATCTAACCCGTTTTGTGTACCATGGGGGATCAGCACCATCACTTATTAATTTATGTGGTATACATCTCTCAATTGCAGTGGATACTATCTCTCTGAAATCATTCTATATTTTTTCTACACTTACATAACCAGATAGGAAGGAGAGGAGACTGTCTCTTAAAAAGGCGTTAAGAGCATTTTTATCCACTTATCGAGATATACTTTGCGTTTCTTTTTGGCGTTTGTAGGTGTTACGGCAATTAGCCTAGCAGCAACTGCCTTGTGGTTGCTAATCCCTGTATCCGTCATGATACTCCCATGTCAAGAATTATTTATTGCTAAGAGATCAAGTCTGCTTTCGCAATAATTTACGCTTTGATGGGGCTCTTGAGCTAATTGTTCAAAGTAATTTTCTCAGAGAGCATTGAGTACAATATCTGATGACGTTTTATGCCTGCCGTCGGCTTTAAACGTATAATTTTTCCAGCATGTCGAGGGTAGATTATAGTCACCACCGACTATAATAGTGTGAGTGGGCTACCTATTTGAAATGAGACTCAATTTTTCTTTAAGTTGTTTAGTATCTATATATTCTGGGTCAGTTGGATCGGTAAAACGATCCAATTAATAGTTTAGTCCTTTTGTCAAGTATAACCTCTACCCATAGTATGTCGCAGGACCTATCTACTTTAATTTCACTATAAGAGAAACTACTTCTGACAGAAAAAAAACTCCACCACCAACTGTATTTAGTCTATCCTTTCTGAACACGGTTAGATCGTTTGAAAAGATTTCGGCTGAACTTTTTTCCGGCTTTAGTCAGCTCTAGGGCATGGAGTTCTCGTTCTTTTCCAACTCAGTAACGACAATTTACAACTACAATACCGATTGTTGCTACAACTACCGTACTGACGTGTTACTTGTCTTTTTTTAGACTCACACCATTTCTGTCGTTTCCTCAGACCCTCTAACCTAAAAATGGACCCACTCCCTTCCACACAGCCCCCGCTACCCGTGTTGCAGCTTCCTGTATATTGTGTACTCCTGATCTATTAAGCAAAACACTGAAACCCACCACCATATGGTACTTGAACTCTCTGCAGAAAATAAACACGACAGACACAGAGCGTAGTGAAGGTAATGTCGTTGTAGCGAGACCGAATAAATAATAGTAACAGAATACCGTCCAAATCCACCGACAACGCAAAACAAATCCATTGGAAAAGTTGATAAATATTCACTTGACCCTTTCCTAACAGACAGTCTCCACTCTTCCTAAACTAATTTTGTAATGGTAGATAACCCACACAAGGGTTGAACAACGTGATTCCGATGTTGGTATTAACTGACGATTTTGGAACTGTCTCGGAGAGAATGACGGCGAGTGGCACCACAAGTCGCTTAAGAAGTTACTGTAGACATGGCTGAGAATTCTGGACGCAATGTGCGATCTTCAAGCAGTGCACGATCTGCGTCACCACAGCTGAACATTCCACAGCCCATCGTTCCAAAATTGCTGTGAATAATGGTGAAATGGTGTCTCTAGTGCAGGCTGTCGCCGAAGCAGCTGGTGGTCACGCTGACCAAAGTATGTAACCTGGAACGCAAAAATGGTACGCAATTAACAAACGTTATCCTTCCACCTGAAAATTAAATGTATTTCCTTCAATTGTTTATAGTTATTTCTCTTCGAATTTTCTCCTGTGAATTCGATGTAAATCTTCGGTACGGTACCGCGTGAAACACGAAACACTTCGGCCACATTGGTTACGGAAGCACCCACAGTACATGAACCACCAACTTGCCCACGTTCGAAGTCACTTAGTCCCGCATCCACATCTACACATTTCAGTGTTCTCACCATGAATGAACTTGCAATTAACTGACGTTATTGCACAGGTGCCGTTCATCTTAAATACGGATGCGTTTCTCTTGTTGTTTCCATATTTCTGTCTGCCATAAACATAGTGTGTGTATATGTGTTTAGCTGACATAATTCTTTTCGACGAGACGAGGAAATAGCACTGGTAAAAAGAATTGCATTGCTGACCTTTGTTTTTGAATTATGTTAGAACTTCTATCAGCTCCTGCGCACTCTCTGACAAGGCCATTAGCAGAATGAGGGTGACTTCATATGCCGCAAGTCTTCGGTCGCCAATGATCTTGAACACTATGTCACGACAAAACATTGTAAATCGGCATCACTAACAGTCTCCATCACCAGAGCCATTCCTTCCGCAGTCCGCGCCTGTGGCCGCGCGTCGGTAGTCTGACGCTACCATAGTCGTCTGTGATAGCGTAGATGTAAGTTCTCTGTCCTTCCTGGTCACCAGTTCGTTTTCGTAGCTTGGAGTGTTCTTACTTAAACTCAGCCCAACAAAGATTATAGCTGCAATGTCGGTGTATCAGCTCGTCACTGGGGCGAATTTCTATGGCCTCTCTATCGATGTTCTCCCAGTGTTTATAACTCCGTGCCAAGATCCCTGTATGTTCGCACTCCATCGCTTGATTCTCGAACAAAAAGTGCTCTACGTCTGCTGACGTATGGGATACATCAGTCGAGTGTGCCTCTGGTGTACTCACCAACGTCCTTCGACGATATGCCCTGTTTGTCCAATATATTGAATGGTGGACTCCAATATACGTCTTTCCACACCAACATGGAATCTGGTATACGCCGGCCTTCTACAAACCGAGATCATCGTTGATGCTTCCCAATAATGATCGTGGTTTATTGAGTGGGCAAAAGACAGGTTTTACTCTGTGATTCTTCAGTACACGTCCAATTTTTCCCGATAGTGCTCCAGTATACGGTATAATGGCAATACTGGCTTCGTCTTCCTCCGCGACTTCTTCCATCTCCACAAGCTGTACTGTTGTGTTGGGGTGAAAATCGGGCCTAACATGCCATTCTGGGAACACGGTTCTGAAGTGTTCCAGCTGCTGGGGTGGACTCTTTACTTCGGAAATGGTGCGCACCTTGTGTAGTACCGTCTTCAGTACCCCATCCCTCTGCACAGAGAGGTGGCAGCCGTCTGCACACAGATACAGGTGAGTATGCGTTTTTAGTTCGAGACACACTGTGGCCACTGGTGTCATCAGCTCTACATTTGATCATGACGTATGGGAATAGTAATCTTCCTCCTGCTTCGATCTCCACAGTGAATTTGATATTGAGGTATATGAAGGTCAAATGTGTAAGGCAGTCAAGGAGTTCGTCCCTTTCATGGGACCGGATGACAAATGTGTCAAACACGTAACGGAGAAAACTCGTAGTTTTCCGTTAGGATGAAGGGGATTGACTCTCTTTCCACCAGTTGATTCACACGGACTGCCGACATCGTGAATGAAACTGAAAAAGTTCTGGAGTGGCTACCGCCTGAAGCAGCTCCAGAAGCACGTCGTGAAACCTGCCGTGCTTTCACGAGAGCTACGCATATGAAGTCGAACATTAGGAGGGGCGGCTATTCGGGACCTGACAGAGTTCCCTGATACTATTGACTTTTTTTTTTGGTCATCAGTCTACTGCCTGGTTTGATGCGGCCCGCCACGAATTCCTTTCCTGTGCTAACCTCTTCATCTCAGAGTAGCACTTGCTACCTACGTCCTCAATTATTTGCTTGAAGTATTTAAATCTGTCTTCCTCTACAGTTTTTGCCCTCTACAGCTCCCTCTAGTACCATTAAAGTCATTCCTTCATGTCCTAGCAGATGTCCTATCATCCTGTCCCTTCTCCTTATCAGTGTTTTCCACATATTCCTTTCCTCTCCGATTCTGCGTAGAACCTCCTCATTCCTTATCTTATCAGTCCACCCAATTTTCAACAATCGTCTATAGCACCACATCTCAAATGCTTTGATTCTCTTCTGTTCCGGTTTTCCCACAGTCCATGTTTCACTACCATACAATGCTATACTCCAGCCGTGCATCTTCAGAAATTTCTTCCTCAAATTGAGGCCGATATTTGATATTAGTAGACTTCTCTTGGCCAGAAATGCCTTTTTTGCCATAGTGAGTCTGCTTTTGATGTCCTCCTTGCTCCGTCTGTCATTGGTTATTTTACTGCCTAGGTAGCAGAATTCCTTAACTTCAATGACTTCGTGACCATCATTCCTGATGTTAAGTTCCTCGCTCTTCTCATTTCTACTACTTCTCATTACCTTCGTCTTTCTCCGATTTACTCTCAAACCATACTGTGTACTCAGTAGACTGTTCATTCCGTTCAGCAGATCATTTAATTCTTCTTCACTTTCACTCAGGATAGCAATGTCATCAGCTAATCGTATCATTGATACCCTCTCACCTTGTATTTTAATTCCACTCCTGAACGTTTCTTTTACTTCCATCATTGCTTCCTCGATGTACAGATTGAAGAGTAGGGGCGAAAGGCTACAGCCTTGTCTTACACCCTTCTTAATACGAGCACTTGGTTCTTGATCGTCCACTCTTATTATTCCCTCTTGGTTGTTGTACATATTGTATATGACCCGTCTCTCCCTGTAGCTTACTCCTACTTTATTCAGAATCTCGAACAGCTTGCACCAATTTATATTGTCGAACGCTTTTTCCAGGTAGACAATTCCTATGAACGTGTCTTGATTTTTCTCTAGCCTTGCTTCCATTATTAGCCGTAACGTCAGAATTGCCTCTCTCGTGCCTTTACTTTTCCTAAAGCCAAACTGATCGTCACCTAGCGCATTCTCAATTTTCTTTTCCATTCTTCTGTATATTATTCTTGTAAGCAGCTTCGATGTATGAGCTGTTAAGCTGAATGTGCGATAATTCTCGCACTTGTCCGCTCTTGCCGTCTTCGGAATTGTGTGGATGATGCTTTTCCGAAAGTCAGATGGTATGTCGCCAGACTCATATATTCTACATACCAACGTGAATAGTCGTTTTGTTGCCACTTCCCCTAATGATTTTAGAAATTCTGATGGAATGTTATCTATCCCTTCTTCCTTATACGACCGTAAGTCCTCCAAAGTTCTTTTAAATTCCGATTCTAATAATGGATCCCCTATCTCTTCTAAATCGACTCCTGTTTCTTCTTCTATCACATCAGACAAATCTTTACCCTCATAGAGGCTTTCAATGTATTCTTTCCACCTATCTGCTCTCTCCTCTGCATTTAACAGTGGACTTACCTGCTGAAAAAGGCAGAGCCAGCTAGATGTCTGCGCCTACACGAAGATCAACGCCGACCAAACAAAGTGATATGTGGTGCCTACTGGAATTAAGGAAAAGGTGGAAGGGAGGTCCCACCAATATAACTTTCTTTTCACACAATTGTTTATTTAACAATATAACTGTGTTTTACAGATAATCGAAGCATTTAACCATAAAACTTTATTTAACAAATGAACAAATCTGCAAAATTCTTTTGACCTTAAACCGTAAGTTGAATAATCTTTTAATATTTGCAAAAGAATTCTGAAGTCCTGCATTGCAAAGCAGCAGAAACAATATGACAATGATTCCAAGACCGCCAGTTATTGCGTGAAACAGAAGTGTTTACTACCGCACTGGACAAAGTCTGCAACACATGAAAAATATATAAGCACCATTGATGAGAAGAGTGATTCAATTACTCAAAACATATGACTTAACTTTCAACATCAAAGATCTATGTCGAAAGGTTCGGGGTTAAGATGCGTACCTGTGCTTAAAGTTTAAACAGATAGTCAAACAATTTGACAATATCAAGGCTTACTTGAAAGCAACCAACGTGCGACTGGATCCCAACCCGTTCCTTCTGACAATTTAATTATGACAAAAGTCCTGGTGATAGTTTGCTATTAAAATATTTCGAAGTTAAACTGATTGTCAGTTACCAAGAGCGCCCTGAAGGAACGTCTTAAATCATTACTTGTGAACACTCATTACAAGAGAACCACTTAACCGAACGACAAGATCCAGCTAAAATACACCAATAATGACACTGTCTTTCAATCACAGAAACAAACGCCGGCCGCTGTGGCCGAGCGGTTCTACGCCTTTCAGTCCGGAACCACGCTGCTGCCACGGTCGCAGGTTCGAATCCTGCCTCGGGCATGGATGTGTGTGATGTCCGTAGGTTAGTTAGGTTAGGTAGTCCTAAATCTAGGGGACTGATGACCTCAGATTCAGGTCCCATAGTGCTTAGAGCCATTTTTGAACCATTTTTTAAACAGAAACAAACAGCTTAGTGCAACAGGTTGTTCAGATTATAACTAATGACTGAGAAATGCTACTACAATCAAAGAATTGAACCTATTAACGGCTAAATCTAACCACAAGGTCAATCGTTTGGTTAACTGCTAAGTATGCCTTAGTAGGATAGTTCCAGCTGTATTTACGATCAAGAGCTGATTAATTAGACCATTAATAGTCGGGTACAAACCAGAAAGGAAAGGCAATACAATAGCAGGACAAATTTTCAAACGACAACTAGTGTCTTCGTACAACACTACCGCCTATATTAACGGCCAACGAGCCAACCGGATAAAACTCTGAGGGTCGGGTACAAACCAGAATAATAGGGAGGGTAGGTAGCCAATGAAACAAATCACCACGAGGATTACAGAATGTTACTCCCCTTGATCAGCGAGCAGTTTCATGGATCCACAGTGCGTCGCAGTGATTACTGAGTGGTGGCGAAGGAAGGCAGGTAGAAGAGGGTAGCCAGGCCACGAGTGGTCATCCGACACGAATGTTGCCAATAGCCGACGGGATGTCGGCCTGCTGCTTGTAGTCCACCAATGTAAGACTGAATGCCACCAGGGCACATAACGGAGTATTGGAAGTAAGGAAAGTGACGATATGGTCCACTAGTGCAGAAATCCGCTGATGATAGGGCTATAGCCTGGTGCTGGGAAAGAGCATCTCTGAAAAGGGGATGCCAGTCGACTGTACAACTGCAACAGCATCTATGGAAACTGACAGAAGATGTCTCGAATGCCAACAGATATCCTACACCGTATTAGGCATTGTACCATGTTGTGTTTTGGTGTTCTCATATATTCGTCCGCCCCCTGTGCTTCGTGGGACAAGTTGTAACGCCGGAAATGCATATCCTCCTATTTCCATCTATTGCACTTCAAGTTTTTTTCCTTATTTTGTTACCTGAAGATTTAACACTTCTGTGTCTTTGTATATTGTAATTGTTTTACTATTTGTATATATATGCTTTTATGTCGATGTATAATTGGTTTGTATTGTAAATATTATTTGTATTTTACGCTGGCTCTTGCCTAGGGAAAACTATGCCGTCGAACGAATACATCTATAGGTCTTGTGGAGAACTAAAGTGTTTACGATCTTTGGTAGTGTTGGGGGGGCTGGCTGGAGTTGTGCGGTTGAGCAGGTGTATTGTGTGACGCTCCCGCGAGTTGCCGCGCTTTCGGCGTTGGGCAGCATGTGATTGCGCTCGACTTGCTATGATAGTTTCTGACACGGTGTCGCGGACGGGAAGCATTAGCCGGCGAACAACAAGAGCCCGTTTCGCCTGGTGACCGTGTCGAGAAGGAGGCGCGCCAACATCCAGCTTCTGCAACAGCGACGGCCGACAATGAGTGACTGTCGCCACCCATTCCATCGACGGCTTCAAACCTTCAATCAACCGACAAGGAAGAACTGTATTGCAGACCTAAGCTTTTAAAATTGTTGCATTACAAAATTACAGCAACTTAGCATGAACCTTTGTTGCTCATTGTCCCAATTGCATTACCAAGCAGGGTCCCTTCCTTTTCCGAAATGAATCCGAGTGTCGCTGAAATTCAAACGCCAGCATTAAAGTAATATCATTCTATTTCACTGCTTTAAATTTCAAAGTTCAGTTACAGTATTCATAGCTGGCTACAATATTTAGATTATACGAGCACAAATTAAGAGTGCGAGTTTTGTTACCAGCCCAGTTTGGTACGTACTAAATTCTACTATTGTTAATTGTTCAGATTCATTTAATTAAAATTCAAAGCTAAATCTCTTATTTCTAAATTGTGTAGATTGAAGTAGCTTTTGAAATGATTGTTGAGGTAGCCCAAGACTAACCGTATTTTACTGAATTTCGATGTGCTTCAGAAACAAAGCTCACTATTAATTTCAGTCACTAAATTAACTTTCAATTTTCCGGTTTTATTCATTCTTTTGCTAAATTAAATCAGAGTGTAGCGAAATTTATTACTTCTGACAAACTTTCAGTTTTCACACAGCACGTGTCAACCTTCAGTTGCCACGCTTTTAGTGCTGATTATATGTGGAATAACCTTTCTTTTTCAGTTACTACAGCAATTGTCCATAGGACTCGCGACCGTAATTTTCCCCAAATCTCAAATATCTAATTACCGCTCGTTAATTGGTAACGTGACCTCCGCACATTTAGTTCTTTATTAACTTTACCCCTTTTCAAAAATCATTTCCACCAGTTTCATTTGCATTTTTCCTTTGGTTTAGAAGTAACCCTTTCCTCCCACTTTACCGACAGACTAACGTCGGTGACGATTGCAAATTTCCATTAGGTACTCGCGGTTTAATTTTTCACTGTCATTAAGGTCGACAAGTGAGGGGATGGTTACAAAGTCTGGAAGTGAGATTCCGCCACTATGAAATTACTGGTCATTGTGTTATTCCTGTCATTCATCTACACAAATAGGTTAACACAGTGGTATGAGATTCTTAAGACTGTAGCCTTTTGTGTGGCGTAAGTCTGTATCTTCGTAACACTGTGTTAACATTCCTCTTGTATTTTTCTTGTTCCCAGCATCTTTACTCACTGTATCAATCATTTAGCATTAATTCTTGTTACAGACCTCACTACATATGTCGAACAAGAACCTGGAGTGGTGAGCACAATGGGCTCATAATCAAGATAAGCAAGGCTCGAATCAACCTGAGACAAACCTCGTATAGGTTCTCCTTTGCTTTCCTACATTGATCAAGAGAAGTTTGGAAACGTTTTCTTTGGAAAGATCAAAGCTGAAGTGCTGCACCGTCCTCCCTTTACACGGGTTTTGTCTCCCACAGCGTCGCTTTCGATGGTATATTAACCACCAATGAGTGTGCTCCCGCTTTTTTCAGCGTTTCGTACTTCAATAGGTAAAACCGGAACCCTTAAAGGATCACTTTCTTGCCTATCTGCCTGTCTGCCTGTCAACTGCTAAAAACCATTTTTCTATAGAACGGGTGAACGTATCAAGATAACATTTAAGTAAGATACTAACAACTACGACCACTTGGTAATGTAGAAAAATGAATCTCCTAAGTCAGTGCAGTGCAGAGATACGGCCATTTATGTCACTTACTTTGATACACAAAAACTCAATGGAAACTTGTAAGATGTTTCTCGTTGATTTATAATAATTAAATTTGTTGTTGTTGTTGTTGTCTTCAGTCCTGAGACTGGTTTGATGCAGCTCTCCATGCTACTCTATCCTGTGCAAGCTTCTTCATCTCCCAGTACCTACTGCAACCTACATCCTTCTGAATCTGCTTAGTGTATTCATCTCTAGGTCTCCCTCTACGATTTTTACCCTCCACGCTGCCCTCCAACGCTAAATTTGTGATCCCTTGATGCCTCAGAACATGTCCTAGCAACCCATCCCTTATTCTGGTCAAGTTGTGCCACAAACTTCTCTTCTCCCCAATCCTATTCAATACTTCCTCATTAGTTATGTGATCTACCCATCTAATCTTCAGCATTCTTCTGTAGCACGACATTTAGAAAGCTTCTATTCCTTTCTTGTCCAAACTATTTATCGTCCATATTTCATTTCTATACAAGGCTACACCCCGTACAAATAATTTAAGAAATGATTTCCTGGCACTTAAATCTATACTCGATGTTAACAAATTTCTCTTCTTCAGAAACGCTTTCCTTGCCATTGCCAGTCTACATTTGATATCCTCTCTACTTCGACCATCATCAGTTATGTTGCTCCCCAAATAGCAAAACTCCTTTACTACTTTAAGTGTCTCGTTTCCTAATCTAATTCCCTCAGCATCACCCGACGTAATTCGACTACACTCCATTATCATCGTTTTGCTTTTGTTGATGTTCATCTTATATCCTCCTTTCAAGACACTGTCCATTCCGTTCAACTGCTCTTCCGAGTCCTTTGCTGTCTCTGACAGAATTACGATTTCATCGGCGAACCTCAAAGTTTTTATTTATTCTCCATGGATTTTAATACCTACTCCAAATTTTTCTTTTGTTTCCTTTACCTCTTGCTCAATATACAGATTGAATAACATCGGGGAGAGGCTACAACCCTGTCTCACTCCTTTCCCAACCACTGCTTCCCTTTCATGCCCCTCGACTTTTATGACTGCCGTCGGGTTTCTGTACAAATTGTAAATAGCCTTTCGCTCCCTGTATTTTACCCCTGCCACCTTTAGAATTTGAAAAAGAGTATTCCAGTCAACATTGTCAAAAGCTTTCTCTAAGTCTACAAATGCTAGAAATGTAGGTTTGCCTTTTCTTAATCTTTCTTATAAGATAAGTCGTAAGGTCAGTATTGCCTCACGTGTTCCAACATTTCGACGGAATCCAAACTGATCCTCCCCGAGGTCCGCATCTACCAGTTTTACCATTCGTCTGTAAAGAATTCGCGTTAGTATTTTGCAGCTGTGACTTATTAAACTGATAGTTCGGTAATTTTCACATCTGTCAGCACCTGCTTTCTTTGGGATTGGAATTATTATATTCTTCTTGAGGTCTGAGGGTATTTCGCCTGTCACGTACATCTTGCTTACCAGCTGGTAGAGTTTTGTCATGACTGGCTCTCCCAAGGCCGTCAGTAGTTCTAATGGAATGTTGTCTACTCCGGGGGCCTTGTTTCGACTCAGGTCTTTCAGTGCTCTGTCAAACTCTTCACGCAGTATCGTATCTCCCATTTCGTCTTCATCTACATTCTCTTCCATTTCCATAATATTGTCGTCAAGTACATCACCCTTGTATAAACCTTCTATATATTCCTTCCACCTTTCTGCCTTCCCTTCTTTGCTTAGAACTGGGTTGCCATCTGAGCTCTTGATATTCATACACGTGGTTCTCTTCTCTCCAAAGGTCTCTTTAATTTTCCTGTAGGCACTATCTATCTTACCCCTAGTGAGATAAGCTTCTACATCCTTACATCTGTCCTCTAGCCATCCCTGTTTAGCCATTTTGCACTTCCTGTCGATCTCATTTTTGAGAGGTCTGTATTCCTTTTTGCCTGCTTCATTTACTGCATTTTTATATTTTCTCCTTTCATCAATTAAATTCAATATTTCTTCTGTTACCCAAGGATTTCTAGCAGCCCTCGTCTTTTTACCTACTTTATCCTCTGCTGCCTTCACTACTTCATCCCTCAGAGCTACCCATTCTTCTTCTACGATATTTCTTTCCCCTATTCCTGTCAATTGTCCCCTTATGCTCTTCCTGAAACTCTGTACAACCTCTGGTTCTTTCAGTTTATCCAGGTCCCATCTCCTTAATTTCCCACATTTTTGCAGTTTCTTCAGTTTTAATCTACAGGTCATAACCAACAGATTGTGGTCCGAGTCCACATCTGCCCCTGGAAATGTCTTACAACTTAAAACCTGGTTCCTAAATCTCTGTTTTACCATTATATAGTCTATTTGATACCTTTTAGTATCTCCAGGGTTCTTCCACGTATACAACCTTCTTTCATGATTCTTAAACCAAGTGTTAACTATAATTAAGTTGTGCTCTGTGCAAAATTCTACTAGGCGGCTTCCTCTTTCACATCTTAGCCCCAATCCATATTCACCTACTATGTTTCCTTCTCTCCCTTTTCCTACTGCCGAATTCCAGTCACCCATTACTATTAAATTTTCGTCTCCCTTCACTATCTGAACAATTTCTTTTATTTCATCGTACATTTCTTCAATTTCTTCATCATCTGCAGAGCTAGTTGGCATATAAACTTGTACTACTGTAGTAGGTGTGGGCTTCGTATCTATCTTGGCCACAATAATGCGTTCACTATGCTGTTTGTAGTAGCTTACCCGCATTCCTATTTTCCTATTCATTGTTAAACCTACTCCTGCATTACCCCTATTTGATTTTGTGTTTATAACCCTGTAGTCACCTGACCAGAAATCTTGTTAATCCTGCCACCGAACTTCACTAATTCCCACTATATCTAACTTTAACCTATCCATTTCCCTTTTTAAATTTTCTAACCTACCTGCCCGATTAAGGGATCTGACATTCCACTCTCCGATCCGTAGAACGCCAGTTTTCTCTCTCCTGATAACGACATCCTCCTGAGTAGTCCCCGCCCGGAGATCCGAATGGGGGACTATTTTCCCTCCGGAATATTTTACCCAAGAGGATGCCATCATCATTTAATCATACAGTAAAGCTGCATGTCCTCGGGAAAAATTACAGCTGTAGTTTACCCTTGCTTTCAGCCGTTCGCAGTACCAGCACAGCAAGGCCGATTTGGTTAATGTTGCAAGGCCAGATCAGTCAATCATCCAGACTGTTGCCCCTGCAACTACTGAAAAGGCTGCTGCCCCTCTTCAGGAACCACACGTTTGTCTGGCCTCTCAACAGATACCCCTCCGTTGTGGTTGCACCTACGGTACGGCCATCTGTATCGCTGAGGCACGCAAGCCTCCCCACCAACGGCAAGGTCCATGGTTCATGGGGGGGGGGGGGGGCGGAGAGGGGTTCAAAAAATGGCTGTGAGCACTATGGGACTTAACTGCTAAGGTCATCAGAGCTGTAGTTCGATGATGTCCCACACGTGCTCGATTGGAGAGAGATCAGGAAATCTAGCAGGCCAAGCAACGTGTTGGAACTCTGTCAAGCATATTGAGTTACAATAGATGCATCTAGTTAAGCGTTATCCTGTTGGAAAACAATAGCTGGATTGCTGTTCGTAAATGGCAGCACAACACCTCGAGTCACCAGATTGACTAACAGTTTTGCAGTCAGGGTTCTTGGGATGACTACGAGAGTTCTTCTGCTGTGATACGAAATCGCACCAGAAACTGCAGGTTTACCAGAAACTCCAGGTTGTGTGCAGGACCTTCACGGTCCTCCTCCTAACCAACAAACGACCATTAGTGCCACCTAGATAGAACCAGCTTTCATCAAAAACACAACAGACCTTCACCCTGCCCTCCCATGTGCTCCGGCTTAACATCCTTAAAATCGCAAATGATGGTGGTTCTGGGTCAGTAGAATGCACGCTACAGCACCTCTGACTCGGAGCTCTCCTTGAAGTAATCGATCTGTAACTGTTCGTTGTCTCACAGTGGTACCAACTGCTTCATTTGTAAATACAGTACGATGTGCCAGAGCATATGCTGAACAAGGTGGTCTTCTCTCTTGGTGGTGCCACGTGGCCGTCCGGAGCCAGGTCCTCTTGCGACCGTACATTATCGCGACCACCGCTGTCAGCGATCATGCACAGTGGCTACTTTCCTGCCTAATATTCTGCAATGTCACATAAGGAATATCTAGATTCTGCCAGCGCTATTACACGACTTCATTCAATCTCGGGGAGGTGCTGATATTGTCGTCTTTGTCACCTTAAAGGCATTCTTTCATTTCAACGCCCAGTATCAGAGGTAACTGAGGGTCTCGACCGTTACAATGTGTATGTAACGTAAACCTAATTTGCATTCCCATAGTGGCGCAATTAGCACCACTCTTACACAACTGGCTTCACATCTGAACAGACATCACCTTTCAGGCGTAAAACACGCCAACCAACTTTCCTTTATGTCCCACAACTCCTTCTTGATGTTGTGCCTTTTCCCCGTCTTTGTGAATATGCGAAACACTGCCTGTGAGGGCGTCATGACGTAAAGTGAAAACTGATTTTCCGTCTGCTGTTATGCTACCATTATCGGTAACCGGTGGAAAACAGCTGCAATAAGCGCAACGTAATATGTAATTGCGTGCAATGAAGAGTAACAGGATGGCAAACGATACGGTTCTCTACGATTCTAAGACAACCCACTCTTAGTGCAGCTCTCGTGGTTCCAAGTAATTTAGTGGTACTAAGCCCTAAGTGCGAATGTGGGCTCCGGTTGGGGAAAATCGTCTCTTAGTTGCTAAAGGAAACTTGGCTGCGGTTGCCTGTAAACCGAGGGGCTGGCGCCCGCCCTTCCCTGGCATAAGCTAATTACACGTTTCTCGCTACAAGTTGCAAATCAGCTTGCCTTGGATAGCGTGAACATCATTAGAGGTGTCGACCTCCTCCTCTCGACTCTCTGATGCGATTTCAACTTTGATGTTCCTCGGCAAAGGCACTGACCAGTTCACGATACTGTGGGCGTGCAAATCTCGTCCACTGAAGATTCTAATATCAGACACAGTAAGATGAGACTTGCCGTTGTCTTGCACATTCACTCATTTGCTCAAGACGCACTGCCATTAACCACTCCATCACGATAGACGTAAAACTGGCAGAATTTTGGCTATGGTATCTTCTTCTTATTGGTGGAGACTATGGGCTAATAACTGGTTTACTGTACAAGGAATTGAACAATTATATGAAAACAGAGCGAGAAATGCTCGCTTGAACGTAAATGCAGATTCTAACATATCCTATTCATGGCGTTGTTGTATTTGATCACAAATGGCGTCTTTATAATATCCTCGTTTTCCTGCAAGTGTCATTCGTGATCAGGACAGTGTTCTTCGGAGCTGTGAGAGTATTACGTCGGGAATACTTCAATTTGAACTTTGGCAAACTGTTAGGGCCTATATTGTTGGTGCTCCTTAGGCAATGTATCCAAATTGTTTTTTTTCTCACTGCGTAACACATCTACTACTTATTTATCTTAAAGCAATCATCCTCTAAATCACAGCGCATTCCAAGTTTTTGTTGAGCGATCGTGACAGGCAGTCATCGAGGAGGATCGTGACGAAAAATAACAGCTGCGAAAGTCATTGCGGAACTGTATGTAGTACTCGCTCACTCCTTCAGCACCAAAACAACACGAAGTGAGCTCCACAGGCAGGGAACGTCAGGGAGATGCAAATGCCCATTCGACGAAAGCATGTTGCCAAAATGCCTTAAAACTAGGACTGTGGAATAATGGAACAAAGTGATTTGGCTTTACGCGTCTTTTAACACATAGGTTCCAATTTCCTGCCGATTATACGTCCCAGAGGGACGCCCGTAAATTGCGCGAGGACTTTTTTTTTTTTAATAATTTGAACCCAGTCATCCCCGTCCTTGGTGAGACTTAGTGATATGATATGTGGCGATACACTCCACCCCTACCCATCACGTGAGATTTGATATTTATTAACTAATCAAAATGTATGACATTCAATTAGAAATATCTAAAGCATATATTTTACACAGAAGTGAAACAGAGCGATATTAACATATACCTGTTGTGGTACTATCGCTTAAACAAGGTACAAAAAGGCAGTACATTGGCAAAACTGTCATTCTCTCTTAGATGACTCACGCACAAAGCTTAATGGCTTGATTATGGACGCACAACGTCAATTAACAAACTTTGAACGCACAATGATGATTGGAGCCACGACGCATGGGATATACGATTTCGGAAATCGTCAGGGAATTCAATATTTAGCGATTCGCAATGTCAAGAGAGTGCAGAGAATATCACATTTCAGGCATTACCTCTCTCTACGGACAATGCAGTGGCCGACGACCTTCATTTAACGATCGAGAGGACCGGCGACTGCATAGATTCGTTAGCGCTAACAGAGAAGACACACTGCGCGAAATAACCGTGGAAATCAATGTGGGATGTACGACGAACATATCCTTTAAGAGAGTGTGGCGAAATCTGGCACCACGACATCGTTTTGAGTGCCTCTATTGGGCTCGTTACCATATCGGTTGGACCATAGACCGCTGGAAAACCGTGGCGTAGTGAGATTAGTCCTTAATTACGTCGGTAAGAGATGATAGTGGGATTCGGGAGTGGTGCAGACCCCACGAAGCCATGCACCCAAGTAGTCAATAAGGCATTGTGCAAACTGTTGGTGGCTGCATAGTGGTGTGGGTTGTGTTTACATGGAATGCACTGGAGCCTGGTTACATTCGGCTACTGGGAGACCTTTGGTAGCTATTATTGGACTTTATGTATCCGACCAACGATGGAATTTTTATGCATTACAATGCACCATATCACCGTATTGCAGTTGTTCACTCTTGGTTTGAATAACATTCTGGACGTTTCGAGCGAATGGATTTGTCACCCAGGTTGGCCGACGTGAACATTTATGGAAAAAATCGAGATCTCAATTCGTGCAGTAACTTCTTCACTGGCAACACTTTCGCAGTTACGAACAGCTATAGAGGCAGTATGGTTCGATACTTCTGCAGGGTTCTTCTAACGTCTTCGTAACTCCTTTCCACGTCGAGGAAAAGGAAGTCTGACACCATATTAGGACGTGTCTCATGACTTTTGTCACGTCAGTGTATGTTCTAAGTTTTTCTATGATACTGAGGTTGAAAATGACAATTGCGTTTTTGGTTCACTAAAACGAGTTTAATTATGTCGAGTTATCTTAAGAGCTGTCAAATGGTTCTGCAAATAAGTAAGATTAAGATATACTTCTACGTCACCTTCCCTAACTGTTCATTCACTCCATGGGCATTCATGTTCTTCCTCTGTTCTGATTACTGGACGACTGACATTCCCAGCCTAGCGCCCATGGCGCACAAAAGCTCCTCAGCCCGATGGGTGACTACATGTGATAGTCGAACTCTGACCACAGTTGCTCACCGGGTTGCATGCAGCGCCGACCACTTTTCATATTCACACACACACACAGTAGAGGCCGCATCTGCTATCGGTAGTATTATCATAAATCAAAAGAGATGGACAGTAGTAGTCGTACGACACATCTGTATCGACTTTCGGCATGCAGGTAAACATACACATTATAGAAGTTTTGATGCAAATTTTGTTCAACACAACAACATCGGCTTTCTGTGCGTTTTAGAATATCTTGAATGATTCACTGTCAGACACACAGTGATTTCGATCGGCACGACAGGGGACTTGTGGTATGAAATATGATACTTACGAGACAACTGATTCTGATAAGGGAATCCATGGTATCTACACGTGTAAGGCACAGAGAGGTCATACCCAGGACTGGCCCATGCTTTCACACTGTGTATGGCCAGGATTAATTTTATAAAAGTAAACGTTATCCATTACAATCTCTATATCTAATAAGTAATGTCCCGACTGAGTAACTCGCTCAGTGACTTATCATCGCTCAGCCCATACCTCATAGGACATCAGCTTGAAATTTGCAGAGGGTTTTAAGCTTATGTTGCATTTTAAGAAAGAGTTTAGAGGTATTCCATCTCTATGACGATTAAATGGGGTATGAAAGGTTTATGAGAACATATCACTAATGATGCATTTTTGAAGGCAGATATAAAGAAATAAGTGCTTCAGCATTTTTGGGAATTCTACACCTAGGAGGCCGAAACAGTTGGGGAGACTATTTTTTTTAAAAAAAAGACCATTATTAAAGAACTACTCAAGTGATTTTAAAGCTTCATCTGTGAAGAGTGGTATCTGACTTCTCGGTGAGAAATTTTTAAATCATGATGTTTGCCTGTTTTCGGAAATTCATCCCATAAGCCGATAAAATAGTGCCTGACTGATTCACTGACTCATCATCAACCAGAAACTTGCAATTTAGAAAATGTGTTGATCCTTTAGTTTAGGCAGCGCCTAAGAAGGGATTGTTCGAAATACCACTCCTAAGAGGGTGAAAAAGGAGATGAAAAGCTTTTTGAATATTAAGCTGAAACTCTGATATTTGGTATTTCACTTGTAGGTTAGATATAAAGAAAAATGGATCATGGAAGGAAAATTTCTATGGAAATATTACCACAAGGACTCAAAAGGCATGATTAACCAAAACCTTGGAATACAACTACCAGAATCGGTTTTTGGTCAGAAGTACATTCGGAAAAGACCATCAGTGGTCTCAATTAGTGTGAAAAGGATAGGTGTGCCAATATGAGAACATCATAAAAATTGGATTAGAGAAATCGGAAGACATATCTGCAAACCATACAGCTTACACCTGTGAAGCAGCGGGAGCTAAGGTAGTAATTTATACTCCCTGAATTAAAACGTTGACATTAGTATTTCAGTGCCTTACCCCACCCTCATTTTTTAAATCGGTGAATTTTATAAGGTCCTTATCCCCCATTCTGAGCTCACATAACTAAGCATAATAATACGAACGCATTGTCCATAACGAGCATTACCAACGACGACAAGATTGGGGGGGAGGGGGGTGCTTTATGCTCACCCACAAAAAACCTAATACAACCAACCTTCGTTAATAATTGTTGTTCGCTTATATTAACAACACACATTTTAAGCAGGCTATGGGGCATAAATAAGTTCCAGAACCTGAAAATATGTTACAGCACTCTCTTAGCAATGTCTACTCACTTTCAGTAATGTGTATTACCAAGCTGGTGGTAGTTTATGAGCACCATAAATAAAATTTTAAAATTACAAGTTTGATAAACTGTTGTCGACTTTTATTAACAAAGTATTTTTTAAAGAGAGATTGATATGTAAGTAAGATCCTGAAGCTTCGCTAGAGAAGGCGGCATCTTCTGACTCAGAAATTCAACTCAATAACATAAAACATTTGTGGAATCTAGTAGAAGAATTCCTTGTGAACAACAATTTTAAATAAAATTAAAATATAACATAAATGATTAGATTACAATATTTTCAAAAGGTGGCATTAAGTACACCCATATACTCCCCCACACCCATCCTTGTCATTTTGAGTGTTAATGGACGCCACGCCCTCTCCCCTTCCCCACCCACCCAAGAGTGAAAACTGGCTTTGATTCGTTGATAATTTTAGCAGTCATATCCTAGTATTCCATAGGCATCGAGGCTACTCTGCGCGGTCACATTAGTGCCCAATATTATGTGCTAATTTCGGCCACCCAATTCACTTCCTATTGTACAATGTTTGTTCCACAGTGTTGATGCTGTGATCCAAGACGAAGGGTGCATGATCGCTGTTCACCCTCATCGTCGTTACGTGAACTTCTACACTGTTTTACAGGACGAATGATACATGACCTATATTTATCCATTCCGAGGCGACCGGAAACATTTCTGAATGCCAACGCTTTGCCAACACCCTATTAAGCTTGCTAATGTATTGTGAACTGGTGTGCCCCTATTTTTGTCCTCAGCCTCGATCTTCTTACACGATTCTAACCTTCATAATTTTTTTCAACTCTACATTAATGCAACCAACACCCATTTTAAATAGTTTCTGCCTACTGGAAACAGATATAATCAGGCTAAAATTGGCAAAAATTAATGAAGTAGAATTAGAAGAGTACTGAGATTTCCATTCAACACCTACAGCATCAGCAGGTGTTGCACACATATGAACAGAAAATTAGGTGATTGGATGACTTGAAATGAATCACACAGTAAAGGAATTACTCTTCTGAAGTTTGAAATAAAGGCAGCGCCATCTTTCATTTTACTGGCTAATATCCTCATGACAAAAAAAAAGATGATAGAAGAGTGTGAGAAAATAAATGTGTAGGTAAAGTATTGGGAAAGTGTTGATATTTTCAATAGCCTTAGGAGATTGAAACGCTGTGATGGGTGAGGGAATGGAAGGAATACCGCAAAATAATCGCCAAGGGAAAGAGGTAAGCGCTGAGACAACATTTAGGGTTCTGTAACCAATTGCACTTAATTATAGGAAGCACTTAAGATCACATTAGAAGACGTGGAGTGGCAGGGAATATCAACTGGACTACATTACGATTAGAAAAAGATTCAGAAATCAAATTTGGACAGCCTGGCATATTAGACTCTTACGAATGAGATAGGATCACAGTAGCATATCTATCGACATTGGAAGATTAAAAGTTACTTTGACCGAGTAATGTGTACAGATGTTAACCTCCGAGGTGTACAGGGAAAACCTCTGTGAAATTTAACAAAAGGTCTGGCTAATTGTACGAGTACATCTGAGGTCTATGTAATGGAGAGTATCTATGCCAAAAAATAATCAAAGGAAATGTGGAACCTTATGGGGAAGAAATAGCCGATACAGTTATACAGTTACTGTTTAATAGAACAATGAATGCTATCAGCTCAAACAAACCGAACTAAACAGATGGTACACCTTCGGGACTACCAAAATCAGCAGGAGAAGTAGGAATTAGAGCATGATGGGAGTGTGCACCAAAAATGTATGACATGTATTTATGTATTTCATACGATCAAATTTGCTGAAAACATTATCATTGCATAACCAAAAAGGCATGCACGGATGAGTATGAAAATTACTGAGTCATGCTTACACTCCGAAAACCACAATATTATACGAAATTCGAGAAATAGAAAGAGACACTGAAAATGTGCTTGATGAAAATCAATTTGCTAAACAAATGATGAAGATGCTCTACCAATTACACTCCTGGAAATGGAAAAAAGAACACATTAACACCGGTGTGTCAGACCCACCATACTTGCTCCGGACACTGCGAGACGGCTGTACAAGCAATGATCACACGCACGGCACAGCGGACACACCAGGAACCGCGGTGTTGGCCGTCGAATGGCGCTAGCTGTGCAGAATTAGTGCACCGCCGCCGTCAGTGTCAGCCAGTTTGCCGTGGCATGCGGAACTCCATCGCAGACTTTAACACTGGTAGCATGCCGCGACAGCGTGGACGTGAACCGTATGTGCAATTGACAGACTTTGAGCGAGGGCGTATAGTGGGCATGCGGGAGGCCGGTTGCACGTACCGCCGAATTGCTCAACACGTGGAGCGTGAGGTCTCCACAGTACATCGATGTTGTCGCCAGTGGTCGGCGAAAGGTGCACGTGCCGTCGACCTGGGACCGGACCGCAGCGACGCACGGATGCACGCCAAGACCGTAGGATCCTACGCAGTGCCGTAGGGGACCGCACCGCCACTTCCCAGCAAATTAGGGACACTGTTGCTCCTGAAGTATCGGCGAGGACCATTCGCAACCGTCTCCATGAAGCTGGGCTACGGTCCCGCACACCGTTAGACCGTCTTCCACTCACGCCCCAACATCGTGCAGCCCGCCTCCAGTGGTGTCGCGACAGGCGTGAATGGTGGGACGAATGGAGACGTGTCGTCTTCAGCGATGAGAGTCGCTTCTGCCATGGTACCAATGATGGTCGTATGCGTGTTTGGCGCCGTGCAGGTGAGCGCCACAATCAGGAATGCATACGACCGAGGAACACAGGGCCAACACCCGGCATCATGGTGTGAGGAGCGATCTCCTACATTGGCCGTACACCTCTGGTGATCGTCGAGGGGACACTTAATAGTGCACGGTACATCCAAACCGTCATCGAACCCATCGTTCTACCATTCCTAGATAGGCAAGGGAACTTGCTGTTCCAACAGGACAATGCACGTCCGCATGTATCCCGTGCCACCCAACGTGCTCTAGAAGGTGTAAGTCAACTACCCTGGCCAGCAAGATCTCCGGATCTGTCCCTCATTGAGCATGTTTGGGACTGGATGAAGCGTCGCCTCACGCGGTCTGCACGTCCAGCACGAACGCTGGTCCAACTGAACATCTCTACGATCGTCTCCATGGGAGAATAGCAGCCTGCATTGCTGCGAAGGGTAGATATACACTGTACTAGTGCCGAGATTGTGCATGCTCTGTTGTCTGTGTCTATGTGCCTGTGGTTCTGTCAGTGTGATCATGTGATGTATCTGACCCCAGGAATGTGTCAATAAAGTTTCCCCTTCCTGGGACAATGAATTCACGGTGTTCTTATTTCAATTTCCAGGAGTGTAAAATGATAGATGAGGCATTTGTGGAAGTAAACAAAGGCATAGATGCAATGTAAGGGGAACAAAGTGTTTCCACAATCCTTATGATACTAGCACTCAAATTATCTGCAAGATCTACAAAACCCAAGTGGGGTAATGTAAGGAGGAAAAGAGAAGTCCTTTTTAAAGAGGGCGTTAAGTAATGTTGCTGCTTGCACCAGATCTTTTCAGCCCACAAGTCAAAAATCACTGAAGGAAGTGAAAGAAAGAGATTTGGAAGAGCAATACAAGTTGAAGATCAACTGGCGCGAGTTCTAATATTTAAAAATGAAATAGAACATTTGGTTGGATATATAATTTTCTAAAGTCCGGAGATGATTTCAAATCTTAGTTAGACACTATAACACACTATAAGAAAAAAGAAAGAAATAGAAAATAAAATAAAAATATAAACACAGGCAACTAAAGGTCGATGAGAAAGGGACGAAAATTGTTAGGTCTAGTGTAAATTTACAGAAAAAATTTGATGTTTCATTCAAGAGAATTAGTTTCACTAACGGAGCAAGTCAGTAATGTGCTGGTCCACCTGCGGCCCTTATGCAAGCAGTTCTTAGGCTTTCCAACGATTAATATAATACCAATTCTGTGCAGTTGGTGCATTCGATAGTCAAAATCCCGACATGGCTAGATGGTCCGCCGATAATGCTCGAAACGTTCTCAGCTGGAGAGAGATTGGGGAACCTTATGGGCTAAGGTAAGGTTTGGCAAGCATGAAGAAAAACATTAGCAACTATAGCCGTATGCGGGCGGCCATTGTCTTGCTTAAGTGTAAGCCCAGGATGATTTGACATGAATGGAAACAAAACGGGGTGTAGAATATCGTCCACGTATCGCTGTGACGTAAGTGTCCCGTGGGCGACAAACAAAGGCAGTCTGCTGTGAAAAAAAATAAAAATAGCACAGCAAACCATCACTCCCGTCTGCGAGCCATTATGGAGGGCGACTGTCGGCCTGACAGCCCTTTGCAGTCTCCAGACACACCTTCGGCCTGGTATCTCACTGACTGGAGTAAAACAGTCTTCAGTCACCAGTTCCGTGTCGAACTGAGTACTGATGACCAGACGCTGTGTGGAGCAGATTTGCAACGCCTCAAATAAAAAGTATAGGAATTTGGGTAGCACTGTGAGAATTTCTTCAACTACTTGAACAGTGGTGTTTCGGGAGTCATGAGTAGCGTGGATGCGTGTAATACATCTGTTGATATTTACTATTTCTGATCTTGAAAAATGAAAAGAAAGAAAGTAATCAAAACTTAAATAACTGTTACGTAATGAAGGTAACTTTGAAGTCTATCTGGATAAAGAATGATTTTCGTGGACGTATTTTCTAGATTCATTTTTGATAACATAGTTTTGGTTGTTGGGCCTCTTCAATGTAAACTGCGAAAACAACTAAAGTGCTTATGTTTCGACCGACTAGCCAAGGTCCTGTTCACAGTGAACCGCCCTCAAGAGGCTGGTCGAGAGAGTGATGACTGTTGCTTCAGTGGCTTCCCTAGTGATACAACTACGTGATGTGAAGCAATTGGATAAGAAAGCGAAAGAAATGCTTATTCTTGTCTGCAACGAGTTTGTGGGAGAGGTGGTTCTTTTTTATTCGCTAATTGCGTTGTACAGTATCAACATCAGATCAAAGAAGCATTACCATCAGCTACTTTCTTCACTTCCTTCAAATGACCGCAGTAAATGCGTGGCTATAGCGCAGGAGGGACCGTAATTCTCTTGGTGTACCCAAAAATAAGTGATACCACTTTTTCAGTCCTAAGGTGAAGTAGCTAGCTGATACCTTATGCAAAACGAATAAAGATGTGATTGGGAGAAACAGGTGGAAACCTTCAAGTAAGGATATTAAATATGCAAAAAAGGAAAATAGGGCACATATGAAACCAATTCCTCAAAACATTGTTCGCCATGTCAGTGCCGGACATTGGTCTGTAATGTGTTCTGCCTTAAGTGCTTTGAGAAGAAGTGGAACTATTTTCTCAACTTTCATAAAGTACGAGACCTCTATGGATCAAAAATTTGAAATTTGGAAATATTTTCATATTTTAACATGTTAGAATATAGTTCATCTGTGTCTTATATGCTTAACTTACCGAACATATGACGCTGCAAAATATATTATATATATGTGACTTAATTAG
The DNA here is from genome assembly GCF_023897955.1 of Schistocerca gregaria. Classification (NCBI taxonomy): domain Eukaryota; kingdom Metazoa; phylum Arthropoda; class Insecta; order Orthoptera; family Acrididae; genus Schistocerca; species Schistocerca gregaria. Next base: position 760,863,976 of record NC_064922.1, read on the forward strand.
ATTCATATTTCAAATGGTTCTAGTCTTTCCTCATCCTCTTTTCACAATCCAGACAAAATACGAGCCAAGTCTTTTCCTCAGACTTTTATCTAGTTTGGTACACAATAATCTCCATTTTCTATTGAATGCCTCCTTCGCTATAGAAATGCCAGTTTTCATCTTCTGCTGGCATCTCAAATCTTAAGTAATCGTATTTCCGATATAGTTTAAATGCTGTTGCTTGGCTAAAAACTTTTCCTATGTTAATATGTGCCAATCTGCTTCCAGTGCAGATCACCTTACGCTACGTTTTTAACGTGTTAGTTTTTAAATCATTTTCCACCCTACAATCATTCAGATCTTCTAGCTTTTTATTTACAGTTCGTTCACATTTTGCCACTAACACAATTCCATAGGGAAATCGTATACTTTTATTTCCTTTCCACCAATAAGCACTCCTCTTCTTTCATATAAACCTTCAACATTAATCTGTTTCAGGAGATAGGGTAAGTATGGAAAGACTTTTGGAAAGTGTTGTGGGGGGAGAAGACTGTTGATGGATATAAGAGTAAAGAAGATTTGGATGCGATATTCGATTAGATGAAAATGTCTGCTAAAAGTTGGTTTGAAAGGTCCACTTCACAGGAGGAGGTCGAGAGCAAGGAAGAGACACAATATGGCAGACGACATGAAGTAGAGTGGAAATTACGCAGACTGTAAGAGGATGGCAGACGACAGGAACGTACGGAGACTTACATGGGAAAACCTGCCTTTGAGTAGAATTCTGATGACTTTGCGGATAAATGTGTTTTTTTTTATCAATATATGTTTATTGTAACCCCTACGTGAAACAGTGTCTCTTGACTCTATTGCTACATAATTATCTCCACTTAGAGCTAATTGAAATTATTATACTAGACTCTTTCATCAAATATAGATCTGCACGTCTGTTAACTGTTATTCTTTGACAGAGTTGTCCTCTTTTTTTTCACCTCATCTTCGTAACCCTCTTCGATGTTTAATGTTAATGTTTTTCTGGATTCATCCCTTAATATTTATTTGGAGTTTAACTTGCAAATTTTGAATGACGTTATCATTTCACTCCTAGAAATGGCATTTACTCTGTGTCTTTTTAATTAATTTGATTGGCTTTTCTTGTAGCAAACTTAACAGTCATACAATTGCTGACCTTAGTGTCTACCCTTAAATTTGAAAAATACAGCTATTATGTACCTAATTAAGTTACAAATTCACTCTTTGGTTGTGGGATATTTATATTTGCTCTTTGTAGGTAGCGTTCTATTAAACCGTTGATTTTGAGATTGTTCACACTCCATTAATATGTTATTGTTTGTTAGCATGGGGTTTGTGAGTTTATTTTGACAGAGCATATTTTCGGGAAGTCCCAAAGTGATATCATCCTGATCTGAGTTGTCTCCTGGATGTTCAGTACATGTGGGAGAATCCGTGAGTCCAATCCTGTAGAGATGTGCAGGGAAACGTGTGCGTCCCAACAATATTCTAATAAGAGATGTTACATATTTCTTTGACAGATGTTTGTTTCTGTACCATGGGTTTGTTGTTATAGTTCTCTTTACTGTTGTAAAAAAAGGCCTCCTGCCTACTGCGATATCTGCCACAGGGTTTTCCATTGATCCTAAGCCTCTTTTCTTGAAAAGTATACAAAGTAGTAGTATGGATGCTGTGTGAATAGCATATCCACTTCTTTGATTTTTACCCACATAAGGGAGACGGCTTATAGAACCCTATTGCGAACTAGTGTGGAGTATTGTTCGTATGCTTCGATTATTACTAGGTCGGATTAAAGGAAGACATCGAGGCAATTCAGAGGGATGCTGCTAGATTTCCTACCGGCTAGTTGGATCAGCTTACTATCATTCCGAAGATGCTTTGGGAACTCAAATGAGAAAGGTATGCGGCGCTCTTTTAGCGAGGCACAACTGTGGAAATTTAGAGAACCGGCAGTGAGGCCGACTGTAGAACGATGCTACTACTGCCGATGTGCATTTCGTACGAGACCCACGAATAAGAAATAAGACAAATTAGGACTCATGTGGAGGGTCTTACACAGTCGTTTTTCAAAAAATATTTTAAAATCTGTGTGAAATCTTATGGGACTTAACTGCTAAGGTCATCGGTCCCTAAGCTTACACACTACTTAACCTAAATTATCCTAAGGACAAACACAGACACCCATGCCCGATGGAGGACTCGAACCTCCGTCGGGACCAATCGCACCGTCCATGACTGCAGCGCCTGAGACCGCTTGGCTAATCCCGCGCTGCAGTCGTTTTTCTCTAGCTCTATTTGTCGATGGTACAGGAAAGGAAATGACTAGTTGCGTAGTACCCTTCGCAATGCACTGCAGAGTAGCTTGCGATGGATGTATGTAGATGTAGATGTACGTATTCAAGTGTGAATATTATTGCTGTTTGGTATAAATTGTCCGTTTTTCATTCAAGGAACTTTACAGCAAATAAAACATTTCGAAATCTAGTCAGTTCCGAAATTCGTGGACAGTTTTACCTGTCTTGAAAACGGATTTTTTTTTTTAGTTTCCAACAGTTTCAGTTGTAAAGTGTATTTAACTTGTAACTGGTTTTTAATAATACCTCTTCATCTAACCTCACTTACTTATCATTTCTATGTACTAAAATAATAATGTAATGCATAGACAATTTAATACAGTACTGCCAAGGTCTTCTCTATTACAACGCTTTTAAATTGCCATAGAATATTTGTTCGTAGATCTACGTCCTTGTTTTAGCTTTGAACATATTTTTACATCTGGCGAAACCTAAATTTTCCGCAGTAACCTTTATAAAATCAGGGAAATACTTCAGTATATACAAAGTAAATGCCATAATTTAATGATGGAACTGGAAAGTATGTTAAACTTCTATTAGAGAGCTTCCAAGAAGCGAATGTCTGTGAAGTATCCTTCAGTTGAGCCGAACACAAAATATGATGTCGAACAACTTGAATACTGAGTAAGAGGTTCGTTTCACATTATGCAGTGTGAAAACAACTGGTGTCTTCCTTTATTCGATGATGTAAATATTAATTTCTGTGCAGTGAAAATTTTGAGTACTGTAGGAGGATTAGAAAATGGCACTTCGGCATCATACAGAAAATAAAATTTGTGGATTACTGCTATACATTTTTCTCTAGCTTATACAGTTCGTTACTTAATACCAACTTCATAGCATACTATAATGAAAATACGATTGCACGACATTGAACCTGATTTGTGAGTTCTTGGGAATATTTATTCCATGTTGAGGCCACTGTATTAGACGATCTGCTTATATACGACAGCATACAGTTTTTTTCTCAGTCACTAGTTGAAAACTATTGCATACATACGTTTTTCAAGGTACCAAAGGTCTTAATATTAGCTCCCAGTTACGTTGTACTGTCTACAGCAAACAGCATCGAAGATTTACAAGTCATATGTTACTGAAATTTATATAAAATACGTTTGATAACTGTACAAGTTTGAAATGATACTAAAATATATTTATTTATCTTAGCTTCGTAAGTGTCTGGAGAATATCGACTCAACAGAAGAATTGTATGAATATAGATTTATTCAAGAACATAATGCAAATTAGATAAAGGAAAGGCGGGCATGAAAATCAACACTCCTGTCAAACTTACTCACTTACTTAAAAAGTGTACACAGTTTTCAATAAGAAAATAACTAAGCACAGCTTTGAAACACCTGAGAAAAATATTTGCCCAAGCTCTTCAAACTTCATTTTACTTTAAAGGAATTTGCAGATGAATCTAATAACTGACAGCCCTTGCGTCAGCAATCATGCTTAGCGTATCTGTACAATTTTTCTTCCAAAACTTGTTAACGTGCAGGTAACTGTTCCGTCCCCAATCAAATTTTTACCATAACGCATGCCGCAACAGCTGAAGGAAGATCAGGTTATTTACTTAATGAAACGTTCTACAAAGTACATGACTAGTTTGATTGGGTTAAGAAACCCCATTATCTTCTCCCTAACTTCCTTCGTGAACTAGCCCTTCCTTAAGCCTGTGACGAACTATCATGGAGAACCATACATTACCAAGCTTTATACTGCCTTATCAATGTATGTGGTGGAAAGCTATATGTATCAATAATGATTTACAAATAAAAAATAAACTATATCTACAACACAAACATTCCACATAGAGAAACAAAAAATCTCAAATTTCCAAACACCTCACCTTCCTCTGCTGATACCTACGTCTGAACTGCATTCACCAGTTTCTATGTGACGGAAACTTCAGTTCTATATGTACCTGCCGAGCTATGGAGAGATAGTTAAGAAAATATTCTTACCAACATTAAAATGCCAGAATCAGAGTTTTAGTTCATTTTCCTCACATTAGCTAAAATTTTGACAGTTGTTTGTTAGAACTTTATGCTACAGCGTTTACAGGAAGAGTAGCTCACTATAACATGATAGACATTTAGATCACATTATCTGGTATTTCTAACAGAAGCTACATATTTCTTGGCTCAACAATGAAAATTGTATTTATTTGTTTATCGATACATTCATTCCGACAGAGGCAGTTTTTCGAACACTTATCCATTCAGCGATTTACTGGAAACTTTGGCAAAATATAAATAACCTCTTTCGTAGCACAAAGCATTTCATATTATAAATTTCAGTAGGTAATGGGATAGGTGGAAACCAGATCTTGCCAACGAAGTGGAAAGTGTGACAATTCGAACCAAAAGTCACTTATTTTAGTTCCCCACAGCACCTATGTGGGTGTTTTCAGGCTCTTGATACTTCGTTTTGTTGTATAAGAACTGTGGTCGTATCCCTCTCATGGAGCTTAAGAGCAATAGATAAGAAAACTCTTGTAGAATCGGAGAATCGCTGACCTTAACCATCGTGGGGGATGAAATAGATTTCGTTTCCTGTGACACTGTCCTCATTTCTTGTAAACACTATCGAAACTGCTGTTCCGTTGATACGCTTCTGCTGTAGACCCAGGGCCCACACACAGTAACAAACATGTGCATAATATCGCCAAATGCTTTGATACTGTCTCACATGCATTAAAAATTCATTTCCTCGTGATTTTTTTGTCAGTAAATCAAAAAGTGCTGTATTTCCTTAATTATTTATTGTCTTTCCTTATCGAGTGTTCATCTCGCAACACTACAAGAATTGCCAAGGTAGTAAAATATCAAAATACAATTCGATAACGCAAAAGATACAACACCGAGAGTACGTAACGACCTTTCCGAGTGTAAGCGACGTGGTCTATGAGTATAAGGCAGGTAGTTGTCGGTGGCCTTGATAAAGAAATGAAACTGACGATTGCCTTAGTAGTTTAGGAAAATCACGGAAACATGAGACCGAGTTAGCCACACAGATCAACTTCATCCTTCCAAATATATCAGGATTAACAGCACACTGTTCCATTCTGTTGGTTACCGCTGTGCAAGCAACTGAGATCATTTTCGGATGCTCCGAAAATACTGTCAAAATAAACTCACAAAAATGAAAATTCCCATGCAAACAAACAATAGCATATTAATGGAGTGTCAACATTCTCAAAATCAACGGTTTAATAGTACGCTAACTAAAAAGAGCATATATAGATATCCCTCAACCAAAGAGTGAATTTGTAACTTTGTTAGGCACATAAAAGCTGTATTTTTCAAATTTAATTGTATTCACTAAGGTCAGCAATTGTATAACAGTAATGTTTGCTGCAAAAAAAGCCAATCAAATTAATTAAAAAGACACAGTAAATGTAATTTTTTAGAGTGGAATGATAACGTCATACAAAATTTTTAAGTTAAACTCATAAATAAATATTAAAGGATGAATCCAGAAAAACATTAACATTAAACATCGAAGAGGGTTACGAAGATGAGGTGTAAAAAAAGAGGACAACTCTATCAAAGAATAACAGTTAATAGACGTGTGGATGCACATTTGGTGAAACAGTCTAAAAGCCTGTATAATAATTTCAGTTACCTCTAAGTGGAGATAAATATGTAGCAATAAAGTCAAGAGACACTGTTTAACGTAGGGGTTACAACAAACATATATTGATAAAAAACACATTTATCAGCAACATCATCAGAATTCTACTCAAAGACAGGTTTTCCAATGTAAGTCTCCGTACTTTCCTGTCATCTGCCATCCACTTACGGTCTGCGTAATTTCCACTCTACTTTATGTCGTCTGCCATCTTGTGTCTCTTCCTTGCTCTTGACCTGCTCCAGTGAACTGGACCTTTCAAAGCATCTTTTAGCAGAGATTTTCATCTCATCCAAATCTTCTTCTTTACTCTTATATCCATCAACAGTCTTCTCCCCTCACAACACTTTCCAAAACTCTTTTGATACTTTCCCTATCTCCCAAAGCACATTAATGTTGAAGGTCTATATGAAAGAAGAGGAGTGCTTATTGGTGGAAAGGAAATAAAAGTATACGATATCCCTATGAATTTGTGTTAGTGGCAAAACGCGAACGAATTGTAAATAAAAAGCTGGAAGATCTTAATGATTATAGGGTGGAATATGATTTAAAAATTAACACAGTAAAAACAAAGGGTAAGGTGATCTGCACTGGAAGCAGATTGCACATATTAACATAGGAAAAGTTTGTAGCCAAGCAACAGCATTTAAACTATCTTCGAAATACGATTACTGAAGATTTGAGATGCCAGCAGAAGATGAAAACTGGCATTGCTATAGCGAAGGAGACATTCAATAGAAAATGGAGATTATTACGTGGCAAACTAGAGAAAAGTCTGAGGAAAAGACTTGGCTCGTATTTTGTCTGGATTGTGAAAAGAGGATATATATATATATATATATATATATATATATATATATATATATATATATATATATATATATATGAAATATGAAAATATTTCCAAATTTGAAATTTTTGATCCTTAAAGGTCTCGTACTTTATGAAAGTTGAGAAAATAGTTCCACTTCTTCTCAAAGCACAGATTAATACTGCACTTAGTGCAGAAGACATTATAGACCAATGTACAGCACTGACATGGCGAACAATGTTTTGAGGAATTGATTTCATATGTGCCCTATTTTCCTTTTTTGCATATTAAATTCGTTGCTTTAAGATTTTCACCTGTTTCTTCCAATCACGTCTTTGTTCGTTTTGCTTTAAGGCATCAGCTAGCTACTTCACCTTTGGACTGAAAAAGTGGCATCACTTATTTTTGGGTACACCAAGAGAATTAGGGTCCCTCCTGAGCAATATCCATGGATTCACTGCCGTCATTTGAAGGAAGTGACAAAAGTAGCTGATCATAATACTTCTTGGATCTGATGTGGATACTGTACAATGCAATTAGATCAAAAAGATCCACCTCTCCCACAAACTCGTTGCAGACAAGAATAAGCATTTCTTTCGCTTTCTTATCCAATTGGTTCACCTCATGTTGTGGGTATCACTAAAGAAGACACTTAAGCAACAATCATTACTCTCTCCACCAGCCTCTTGAGATCAGTTCACTGTGATGAGGACCATAGCTCTTGAGTTCTTTTCGTAGTTTACATTGATGCAGCTGAATACCCAAAATTATGTTATCCAAAATGGCACTGGCCGTGGAATCCTACGAAAATATATTTTGAAATTATGTTAAAAATAACCATTTTTATCCAAATAGACTTCAAAGTTACCTTCATCACGTAACAGATATTAAAGGTTTGATAACTTTCGTTTTTAACAAGATCAGGAACAGTAAAAATCAACAGATGTATTACACGCCTCCACGCTACACAGAACTTTCAAGATGCCACTGCTCAAGTAGTTGAAGAAATTCTCACAGTGAAACGTAAATTCCTATACTTTTTATTTCAGGCGTTAAAAATCTGCTACGCACAGCGATTGGTCATCGGGACACAATTCGAAATGGGGCAAGTGACTGAAGACTGTATTACTCCGGTCAGTAAGATACCAGGGCGAAGGCTTCTCTGGAGACATAAGGGCCGACAGATGGGAGTGATGGTCTGCGGTGCTATTTTTTTTTGTTTTGTTTTTTTCGCAGCAGAGTGCCTTTGTTCGTCGCCCACGGCACACCTTATGTCACATCAGTACCTTGATGATTTTCTACGCACCGTTTTGTTTCTCTTCATGCAAAGCCGTCCTGGGCTTACGTTTAAGCAAGATAATTGCCGCCCGGATACGGCGATGGTTTCTAATGTTTTTCTTAATGCTTGCTAAACCATACCTTGGCTCGTTAGGTAGCCAGATATCTCACCAATTGTGAACGTTTGCAGCATTATTGGCGGGACCATCAAACCATCTCGGGATTTTTACGATCTAGTGCGCCAATTGGACAGAACTGGCACCATATCAATCGTTGCAAAGCCGGAAAACTGCTTGCATAAGGGCCTACTGATGGACCAGCACATTGTTAACTTGCTCCATTTGTGAAAGTCATTTTCTTGAACAAATCGTCTAATTTTTCTGTAAATGTACATCAAACTTAACGATTTTCAGCCCTTTCTCATCCCCTTCGTGGCTTGTGTTTATTTTTTATTTTATTTTTAATTATTTATTTCCTTCTTTCTTAGAGTGTATTATAGAATCTAACTACGATCTGAAATCATCTCCGGACATTAGAAAATGATATATCCGACCACCTGTTCTTTTTCATCTTCAAACCTTAGAACTCGCCCTGATTGATCCACTTTTATTGCTCTTCCAATAATTTCTTTCACTTCCCTCAGTGATATTTCGACCTGTATGCTCAACAGATCTGCTGCAAGCAGCAACGTTACTTAAAACCCTTTTAAAACGGACTTATCTTTTTGATCTCCTACTTTGATTACTCCACTTGGGTTTTGTTGATTTGCAGATAATTTTAGTGCCAGTACCATAATTACTATGGAAACCGTTTGCTCTGCCTTACACTGCCAATGGCTTTGTTTACTTCTAAAAACGCCTCACATATCACTTTGATTGGTAGATCAGCTTCATCATTCGTTTAGCAAACTAAGTTTCTTCTAGTACATCTTCATTGCTTAGTTCTGTTACTCGAATTTGGGTTAATATTGAGGTTTCCAGGGTGTAAGAATGACACGGTAGTGTAATTATTCAGTAATTTTCATATTCAGGCGTACAGGCCGTTTTGTTTACCCAATGATAAAGTTTCCAGCACATTTGATGGTAGATAACCATGTTCTAGATTTTTGGTCCACACTCGCATTAGGCTCTAATTCCTACTTCCCCTACTGATTTTGGTAGTCCCAAAGGTCTATCGTCGCTTTAAATCGGTTTTTTGAACTGATAGCATTCATTGTTCTACTAAACAATAACTGTATAACTGGATCGTCTATTTCTTCCCCACAAGGTGCCGCCTTCCATTTTATTATACTTTGGCAGAGGTACTGTCCATTACATAAGACCTCAGATGTACTCTTGTCATTAGCCTGACCTTCGTTGAATTTCACAGAGGTTTTCCATCTGTACCTCGGAGGTCAACACCTGTACACACTACTTTCTCAAAGTTACCTTAAATCTTCCAATGTGGATAGATATACTACAGTGATCCTTCCTCATTCAGAAGAGTCTAATATGCCAGGCTGCCCGAATTTGATTTCAGAATCTTTGTCTAAATGTAATGTAGTTCAGTTGATATTGCCTGCCACTCCAGGTCTTCTAATGTGATCTTAAGTGCTTCCTATAATTAAGTGCAATTGGTTACAGAACCCTAAATGTTATCTCAGCGCTTACCTCTTTCCCTTGGCCATTATTTTGCGGTACTCCTTCCATTCCCTCACCCATCACTGCGTTTCAGTCTCCTAAGGCTATTGAAAATATCAACACTTTCCCAATACTTTACCTACTCATTTATTTTCTCACACTCTTCTATCATCTTATTTTTTTTCATGAGGATATGAGCTAGTAAAATGAAAGATGGTGCTGCCTTTGTTTGAAACTTCAGAAGAGTAATTCCTTTCTGAGTGATTCATTTCAAGTCATCCAATCACCTAATTTTCTGTTCATATGTGTGCAACACCTGCTGAAGCTGTAGTTGTTGAACAGAAATGTCAATATTCTTCTAATTCTACTTCACTAATTTTTGCCAATTTTTGCATAATTATATCTGTTAATATGGGTGTTGGTTGCATTAATGTTGAGTTGAAAAAAATTATGAAGGTTAGAATCGTGTGAGAAGATCGAGGCTGAGGACAAAAATATGGACACACCAGTTCACAATACATTAGCAAGCTTAATAGGGTGTTCGGAAAGTGTTGGCATTCCGAATTGTTTCCGGGCGCCTCGGGATGGATAAATGTAGGTTATGTATCATTCGTCCTGTAAAACAGTGAGAAGTTCACGTAACGACGATGAGGGTGAATAGCGATCATGCACCCATCGTCTTGGATCACAGCATCAACACTACGGAACAAAAATTTTACCATAGGAAGAGAATTGGTTGGCCGAAAGTATCACATAATATTTGACACTAATGTGACCGCGCAGAGTAACATTGATGCCTATGGAATACTAGGATATGACTGCTAAAATTATCAACAAACCCAAGCCAGTTTTCACTCTTGGGTGGGTGGGGGAGGAGAGAGTGGGGACGTCCATTAACGCTCAAAATGACAAGCGGTGTGGGGAGGGGGGGGGGAGTATATGGGTGTATTTTATGCCACCTTTTGAAAATATTGTAATCTAATCATTTATGTTACATTTTAATTTTATTTTAAATAACTGTTCTTGCGAATTCTTCTACTAGATTCCACAAATGTTTTAAGTTATTGAGTTGAATACAGCCTCCTAAATTCTGAGTCTGTGTCCTGTATTTCGTTATTTTGTGGGATGTTGGTTTTGATCAGAAAATAGGGATGATTACGCTCGATGCACTAGTAGACAAATGTTTCACATTGCTAATCAGCATGGAAATTTTCAGTCACGCTATCAACGTCACGCTGCCCTCAGATGGCTGTATCATGGGCTCCACTCTTTCCACGTTGACCTGCAACTGTAATGCTCAGAGGAAGGCCGACATTTATGTTTACATGGTTCGCCTAATTGAAAGGTTCACTTGCTTTACTCTTGAGAATTACTTCAGCGCTCACTACTGAAAGAAATACTTACCATATGTTCCGAACGTTAGGCAGGTTTCCGTGTTTAATTTCACCTTTTACTTTATAACCTAAATTTGTATTCCTCATTGGTAATAACTTTCTAGATAATCACTTTAGGTGCTCTTTAATGTAGGTGGTCGAGTTGCTGAATACTTTTCGTATTTTCTCAGAGCAAGAAGGAAAAACTCTAAGAGTACTGGTATGGAAGGTGTCCTGTCTCAGAGAGTTGATACCGTACAAAATTAACTCTTGTAATTGAATCCCAACATCGGGCAAACGGTAAGTATCATCACCTCTGACAGTCCACTGGCCATATTATTCATGTTACATATCTTCAGAAGACCTATGACGTTTATTAAAAACAAAATTATTCCTATGTGAATATTCATTACAAGAACAAGAAAAATGAGTCAAATTTATTTATTGCTTTCTACGTTTTGGTATCCATTGACAGACGACGAACGTCATGACCACTGAAATTTGTAAAAGACTGCTGCACCATGCTTGATGTTTGCATTTATTACTTCTTTGCTACTGTATTCGCAACATATTTCCCTTTTAGTATCCTCTTATGTAACTGAATGTGCCTACAGGAATCATTCCCTAAACTACAAGCCTACAAACTACATCTATCAGAAAAAAATGAAAGATTTTCCAAAAGAACTAGTAAAACAAAGCTTGGATGAAGGGTATAAGGAAAGAAATGTGAATATGAAATCCTCTAAATTCTCCAGATTGTTTAATTTTAACTTCGAAAAGGCATTTCCAAAAGCATGCATGTCTGTATCACCATCTCACAAAAACAGATGGCTAACAGCAGGTAATAAGAAGTTCTCACAAACACTTAGACACCTCAGTTACATGAAAACGAGTGGCAATCATCAAGAATTATTAAATTGCTATCGTAGATACTAGACGTTCTGTACTAAGGTACTGATTGCCCCAAAGAAGTCATTTAATGACAAAATAAAATATAATGCAGAGGATAAAAGCAAAGCAATCTGGGATGCTATAAGAAAGGAAATGGGGAGAGACAAACAAACGCTGAATAACATACTGATAATGGAGGGGGATAGGCTAATAAATGCCGGCCTCTTTTGGCAGAGCGGTTCTAGGCGCTTCAGTTTGGAACAGCGCGACCGCTACGGCCGCAGGTTCGAATCCTGCCTCGGGCATGGTTGTGTCTGATGTCCTTAGGTTAGTTAGGTTTAAGTAGTTCTAAGTTCTAGGGGACTGATGACCTGAGATGTTACGTCCCATAGTGCTCAGAGCTATATTTTTAGATAATAAATGTTCCACAACACTCAGCATACTATGGAAATCGGCATTTTTCGTGTAGTGGAGAGAGGCTACAACAAGAATTCCCCAAAAGAAATAAAAGAAATAATGTTGCACTAAATACAATGATGTTACTTGCAATGACAGAGACTGGAGTCAATAAATCTGTTCAAAAACTAAAACACAAAAAGTCAGTAGCTGTAGACGAAGTACCAATGTGTGTACTGAAACAATGCATAGAGATTATACAAAGCCTTAACAAATATAATAAATGAATCCTTCACATGAGGGACATTCCCAGAGCAGTTAAAACAGGCAAGAGTTGTACCTTTGCTTAAGAAAGGTGATGTAGAAGACATCCAAAAATTAACAGCCCATTACCGTACTGTCATCATTAAAAAATAACTATGATAGGCAGATTAACGAATCACCAGAATCAATGCCATCTTTTAAGCAAATTACAATTTGGTTTCGAAAGTTGCAAATATATGGAGTCAGCGATAGTAGAATACACAAAAGTTGTACTTGATGCTCTTGACAAAGTTGAGTGTGTCACAGACATATTTTTTATCTTTCTAAGGCCTTTGATACAGTCGATCACAAGATTATATTAAATGATTGGTTCAAATGGCTCTGAGCACTATGGGACTTAACATCTATGGTCATCAGTCCCCTAGAACTTAGAACTACTTAAACCTAACTAACCTAAGGACAACACACAACACCCAGCCATCACGAGGCAGAGAAAATCCCTGACCCCGCCGGGAATCGAACCCGGGAAGCCGGGAAGCGAGAACGCTATCGCACGAACACGAGATGAGAGCTCTATTAAATTAATTAGAAGCATTACGAATGAGAGGGGTAGATAATGACTGGTTATGATCATACCTAGGAGGTAGTGTACAAAGAGCTGAGATAACATATACTTGGAATAGATCTAAACATTTAGTAAAGCATTTATCACAACGCCAATACATGAATATAGGGGTTCCACAAGGTAGCATATTAGGACCAATACCATTCCCAATATACATCAATGTCTTTCCCAGTAGTTTTACTCACGGTGAAAAAATTCTCTTCCCTGATGACAGCAATATTATACTCACTGAGAAAACAAGAGAACACCCTCTATAGAAAGCAAATGAAGCTGTCAAGAAAGTTTAAGACTGGTCTATAAGTGGCATTGAACATAAAGAAAACTAATGCCTGAAATTTCAGTTTGAAGACAATGTAGATGGCACCTATATATACTGTGTGATGAATACAAGATTTCTAGGAATAAATATTGATTCTCAGATGAAGTGGTGTGAACCCACAAAGGTACTTGTAAACAGAATGTCATCAGCATCTTACGCCCTTAGAATCTTATCCTCAATGCGTAACGTACAGTGGCTTTTAAATACATACTGTTCATAAGTACACTCAAGTCTTAGCTATGGCATTCTTTATTTGGGAACAAAAGCAAATTAAGAACACAATTTGGGAACAAAAGCAAATTAAGAACACAATTTTCAAACCCAAGACAAGAGCTATAAGAATAATAACCAAAAACGGTAGTCGAGCTCACTGTAAAGATCTGTTCAAAACACTGGGGATTTTAACAGCTCCATGTGAATACATTTACCAGTCAGTTGCACACATCAAAAATAAGATTGGTACTTACTGCACGAACAGCTCTGTCCATGACCATGCAACAAGAGATAGACTTAACTTACATTTACCAAGAAAAATAAACATGAAACTTAAAACAGCATTTTCTACCAAGGGAAAAAAACTGTGCAACAAATTACGAAAAGAGGTGAAAGGAATTGTTAAAATACACTTAATTAAAAAGGGAGCTACAAAGTACCTGGTATGAAATACACTGAAGGATTACTTAGATAAAACAGAGTAGGGATTTGGTAAAAAAATCATACAAATAAAGAACAATAATAATGATTATATATGAGATTGCATTCTTTCTCGGCGTGTTCCACTGATGAATTCTTCTCGGGTTATCAGCTGAGTGGTGGCGTCGTCTTGTCGCAACGTTCCAAGTAGTTTTTTACCCATCATCTTCGGATCAGAAGATCATGGGTACGAAATTCATTGAAACGTTGCGACAAGACGATACCGCCACTCAGCTGAAAACCCGAGAAGAATTCATCATAATGATTATAAAACATCCAAGATTCCACATTACAACTTCACACATTTCTTGTTACTTGGTTTTTTTTCCCCTTTTCTTGAAAAACTTACCCCAAGCTATGCTTGGCACAGTTAGAAATCCATCTTCCTCTTTCTAAACTCAACATATCTCTCATTACAGAGGAGTACTGACTCAGTGATTCATGACAGCAAATGGGAAGTTGTGGTACAGAAAACAGCCCAGAAATCACCAGTGTATGTATGTATGTGTGTGTGTGTGTGTGTGTGTGTGTGTGTGTGTGTGTGTGTGTCTGTGGGTATACTGACTGAAGTGTTATGAAACAATGTGTGTATAGTGTATGCAGTGACCGATACTAATATATGAGTGAATAGCGTATCATTACATTACTTAATAAGCTACCTGTATAATATGTAGTGTGTACACCAGGAGTGAAGCTAATGAATGTGTCTAGCTAGAAGTCTGTAAATGTATGTTTATACGAATTAGCTTTTTTTTAAATTGGTCTAAACCTATAAACAGTTTAAAACGTCCTATATGTTTGTAAAAAGAGATCTACAGATGAATAAAGCTACTGCTACTACTACTACTACTATTACTATTACTATAAACTCTGAGACGCACATAAAACAAATGCTGCATCATACATGAAGCAATAGTACATTCATTATTTACTCATATGACACTCCTACAGTCGAGCAAACTTAAACGAATCCTCACACCTGGTAGCATTTTTGACAGCTTTCACGTGCGAAGCTCATGGAAGTGAAAACAGTAGTGGACTCTAGAGCTATGTAGAGGCATTGCAATAGAGAACTTTGTAGACACCTGAAGCAGCTGTGTGGAAAGCACAGCCACTGCCTGGGAGACTCCACTTACGCATTTGTTGGTATATCTTTGTACGACTGTTTCATTATTTGAAAGTTATTTTCTCGAACACATGGAAAGGAAATGTTTGCGACATTACACTACGAACACCATTTACTTTTTGTTTTAGTTTCTAATAATCGGCAAAATGAATACTCAGTCAAGAATATGTTTGTCACTAGTTATTACTAAAAGCACACTGCTACAAAATTTACATTAAGTTCAGAACGTAGACCTCACTAACTTTGACTACCTCTACGTTCTCCCACCAAGGAAGGTCACATCGTTATTCAATAATAATGAGACTAACAACATGGCGATCACGTTATCCTTACTTTAGCTTAAAATGGCCTCAAATATTGGAAAGAAATGCAATAAAATCCATGACCTCACTTAATTATACTGATGAATTTTAAGAGAGGAAACACACGTTCTAATGTACAAGTGGAGTGGTAGGAACAATGCAGTGGTTCGTTGCTACATGCATGATGAACTTCTTCACGATGAGCTGTTGAGGATTATATGGTAAGAAGACGGATGTGCAGTGGTCACTTTTATTTACCTATTTATGGTCCACGTATTAGTTCCGATTACCACTCCTCAACCTTGTCTTATGGAAATGAAATAATCATGATATATCTAACGCAATGACGGTGTTAGTGATGGCATCACATAACGTTATTGCATTTTACTGACGAATTTCTTCAAGGAAATGGATTTCGATAAATGTGCACGAGAGAACCAATACCTGGAATTTAGAACTTAGACTGCAGGGTTTCAGGTCCTAGCGACGTGCATTGATGACACAGGCGGTAAGATAAGACCGATGCCGAAAGTGGCGACGATTTCAGATAGTTGACCATGTCCCATGGTCAGGAAACCTGGTATTATACATCCTGCTGCCGTCCTACCTCAAGTCAATGAATGTTCCACAATTAACTGAATAGGGAAGTTCCAGATATAAGGAGACTAACATTTGTATATACGAACGTAATTTTTAGTAATTCGCTAACCATCCAGATCTCCAAAAACATTCGCAAGAAAGTACACAACGTACCACTAAAATGTTGCAGTATGACATAAAAATTTCAGCAGATTTTCGGTAATGCTTAAGTTCTCTTGTTCAGCTGTACTTTTCACATAACACTGAAGAGTTTACAAATATTTATCTCACGAACTAAATTGTGAAGAAACACTGGAACATTGTATTACAAAATTAGCAACTGATGGAAAAACAAGTCAATAGTTCACGAAACTGCTCATTCGCAGTATGAAAATAAACTATAATTTCTTCGCGCAAATTGATGCAAAGCAATTCTCGTTCCACCAGCTATTAATGGTCCTTAAAAATTAATTTATTTGACTGAAAAAGTCTGTAATTGTCTTAATATCACCGGTCGGGGTGGCCGAGCGATTCTAGGCGCTACAGTGTGGAAACGCGCGACCGCTACGGTCGCAGGTTTCAATCCTGCCTCGGGTATGGATGTGTGTGATGTCTTCAGGTTAGTTAGGTTGAATTAGTTCTAAGTTCTAGGCGACTGATGACCTCAAATGTTAAGTCGCATAGTGCTCAGAGCCATTTGAACAAATTTGTCGGAATATCGCGATACGTAGGGGGGTTTCGGAAATTTCAAAATATTCCCCTATTTCCATACTGTCTTTTGCTAAAGTCTTATTCCTATATCTCAAACAGTTTTCGAGATACAAGTGACGTTATAATGTTCTATTCTGTATTTTTATTTTTTTGACATCCTTCCACGTTTGACGAATAACTCAAAATGTTAGCTACATTTCGTATCCTGGAAAATTTGACTTAACGTGCACCAAACCCAAATTCATAGCGACTCCTATTTTGTACTGCAGATTTTAAGAATTTAATTGCTTATCTGATTTCGAAAAATCACAGTAACTATGTTTATTGACGAAATGATAGGCAACATATCGGGAAGCTGAAAATTAAGCTATGAGGTGTATCACAAACAATTTATTTTAACAAATATTTTTCTTTAGAACATTTTGACAAAAGCTACATTTTAGCCGACTTGGGCACTTTGCCATTCAGGCTGTAAGTCAGCCTGCAAGTTTTGAGGCTGAATGTTACATCTCGTGAGAGTTCCAGCACGAGAAATAGCTGTCATTTCTCCCTGCTAGCCGGCAGTCAAGTGCACCATCTAGTAAACTTACAGCTAAACTTACTTAATGTGAGATGGGTCTTATCATCCATTATAAGTAGTTCAGTTGTGTTGACCTGTTTATTTGAGGTCTTTATATCATGTGGAGAGGTTAACATCTGGTATAAACGATAGTACTGTAATGGTAGGTTTTGGAGATAATAACCATGATATAACAAATTAACTATTCATTGTTAACAATTTTGTTTCTTGCAACACATTTATATACAATAATTTGCTTTTATTACCATTTTTTCTTTTAGTTACAAAGCTATGCTCATGGAAACAAATGGCAAACCAAATAAATAATTAATGTAGAGTAATGAGATTTCAGAAATACGTTTTTCTATGCAACAAACATGAGGGATTAACATTTTAAGATCACAATTTATGTAATTACAAGATAAACCATTTCAAATACGAAACACTGGTACATTAGTAACTGGTGTGTCCACCAAAATGTTGAATACAAGCATTCAGATGTACATGCACTTAATTGTACAGGTGCCGGATGTCAGTTTGTGGGACGGATTTCCATTCTTGTTGCACTTCGTCGATCAATACAGGGATGGTTAATAGTGTTTCTGGATGAGGCTGGAGTTGAATGATGATGTGTATATGTGTTCGATTGGAGCCAGATCTGATGATTGACCACATCAAGGCAACCTGTCGACACTCTACAGAGCATGTTGGGTAAAAAAATTTGTATGTGGTCCAGCGTTATTCTGCTGGAACGTTGTTCATGAACAGCAGCAAAACTGGCTGAATTATTAGTTTGGGTGTGCTACTGCTGTCATACGAAAATGCAATGCAGACCATAATTCCAGGTGGAGATGCAGTGTGCCTTCCACACAGGTTGCAGGCAGCAATTAACAATTTTTGTAGATTTATTTATACACTCTTCTTTTTCTTCTGCAGCTCTACACCTAATGATGAGCCTTGGCCTCTTTAACTGTCAACTTCCACTTATCCCTGTTTCCTGCCAGTATTTTCCAGTTCCTGTAGCCCATCTTCCGAAAGTCTTCTATGGCTTCGTCCTCCCATCTAGTTCTCGGTCGAACACATTCTCTCTGTCCATCTGGCTTTCCTTATAATATCTTAATTGATATTTCTTTGTCATTAATCCGTGTCACATATTCAGCCCACCTCAGCCTAGATGCCTTCACAATTCTTCTAACAGGCTGGTCTTTGCGGATGGTGTACAACTCGTGGTTGTATATTCTTCTCCATCTAGCCCTATTACAAAGGGGGCCAATGATTTCCTTTGGTGTCAGAGCCCGCGAGTCAGAGGAGTATGTAAGCAATGGTCTGATCAATGTTTTGTAAATGGCTAGTCTTGTAGTCCTAGTCAGGAGGTTTGAAGACAGAAGCTATGTCAAGGCAAAATAAGCTTTAATGGCTGCAATTAGTCTTTCCTTTACTTCATAAGAGGTATCATTTAGGCTGGTTGTAATCGAACCAGTGTACTTGAAACGATCGAGTCTTTCAGTGGTATAACTACCCATCGTTATTTAGGCTGTCAAGGCAGTTGATGGCTGACAAGTAAGTTTTCAGATTGTCTGCGTATCCAGTAATGCTGGCATCAGATGTGGTGTGCATGGGGATCATATTAACCTGTATTGCATCAAAACAGCCTGAAGATGAAGCACTGAAGCGTTGAAACTGGTAGCGGCAAAAAAAAGAAAAAAAATATATAATCATAAAGACGGCTGTAGGTGTTCTTATTTACTTGTCAACTATCAGCAAATTTACGTGCTACATCACGGGATGCAATAGGGGCTTGGTAGAATCCACGTTATTAATATAGCCTATAAGGCTACTGCCAACAGGATGCATCTGAAAAAAAAAAATAAGTTTTGTTGATTTTATCATAATTTGTTCATACAGGTATTAATTAGAAATCTACAATCCCCGACTGTGTGCCGTACATGAGGGCCCCATTACCAACGTTAGGAGCAGCATATACGTTACAGCTCTTCCACAGCACACTTTTTCTCACTTCCCATCAATAGCTTAGACATCTATGTGCTAAATTCCCACCATATTTAGCAGTTAAATACCGGAAAGAATACTTCAGTAGCCGAATTTCAACTACTTTTTGTAACAAAGAAAATCGCCAAGCAGCCGTGCAGTTAAAAAAGTTGTTTTGTTTTCACAACTAATTTTGACAATTCAGTATGTCATCTTCAGGCCCCTGCATATTTGAAATAATATACATGTGGTGCATCTCAAGGCACACTACCAGGTGACTTTACAGTATGTGAAGCGTAATAATAAAAGTTCTTAAGACCTACAATATGCAAGTAGCAGCGTTAAGACAGGTACCAGTGCCCATACAACACAACGAAGTGCAATAAGTGCACATACTGGTTACCACTGAAACTATTTTAGCGTCACAGAGATATAACAGAACATGATAAAGATTAAAAAAGATCAAAAATAGACAATATATAATCAGGTGCTCAACTAAACAAAGCTTGTAAATTTTTTTAATATTAAAACCCACATGAAATACTAGTTCATATGAAGACATATCCTCATTATAAGTAAAACATCGCAGTGTAATCTATAAGGTACACAGTAGTGTGCATATCTGTTGGCTCAGTATTATCACTACATGTGAGATATCAGAACTAGTTGTCATAACATCGAAAATGTAAGGAGACATAAAACCCAACTGTAGAAAAATATATTAAGTGAATACCTCAAGACAATATATACGTTATCTACCAAATCAAAATAAAAACACACGACTCAGTGTCCAATACATATCTTAATAGCTGCGCAAGTACATAAGTGGAACAAACATTGACCTCTATAAGCTCAGCTGATAATATAACAACACAGCACGAAGTATAAGGTATCGCACTAACGATCTATCTATAAAATGAGGAACCCTCCGACGTAGGAACTGAGAAATAGCAAGTTGCATCGAGATAAGTAAAGCGAGGACGACCAAGCTTAAAGTAAGGTAAGTATGCGATGCCCAACAGAAGAATGTATAAGTAAAGCTTGCGCCAAAAAAGGAGGAACAAGAACTGTGGGCGAAAAAAGGAGTTGTCAAATGACCTCGTATTATAAACGAATCATGGGACTGGAACAATACTCAAATCCTTGCGAGTGATGGGGAAAAATAAGGAGACAAAAGAATGTATTATCACAAGGCTAAATATGCCAGGACTCTCAATCTACACAGTACAACTTGTGGACCCCAACAGTAGCTCATAAATTCATAACTCACAGCTATCATCCGGTCGACACCAATCTCGGTACTTCTGTTAATTGACAAATAAGTGTGTGTGTGTGTGTGTGTGTGTGTGTGTGTGTGTGTGTGTGTGTGTGTGTGTGTGTGTGCACTCGCCGTATGTGTGAACTGTCTAAGCATGAGAGTGTTTCAGTGTTATAAAAGGACGTAGTATAATTATTTATGGACAAGTGACCAGCTTCAAGCAGCATATAGCATTACATATTGTTGAAAGATATTACTGGCAATAAGTAGCTACCTTCGCCCTGTGGTCGTCGAACTGTGAATCAAGTACTCATGCGGCACGCGGTAATGAGCCTTATTTATTCATAGCGTATATTCAGCAAGCAAGGTGGATTAAAGGCGGGGCAAGGGGGGGAGGGAGGAAGTGGGCGATCCCCCCCCCCCCCCCCCCCCCGAGCTGAAACTAAATCAAACCAAATGGCAATTTTTGTAATCGGCACCACATTTAAGCACGCGAATTTGGAGTCTTGGTCAGTGGATTTAGTCACTTCACTCAGTATTCCCCAAGCCGCCTTACTTGTGTGCCCCAGAGAATGTACGACCTCTACCAGTAACTTATCTCCCCCTCCTGTTCGAGTTGTGGGTGCCAGATATTTGCAGGGCTTCCCGGTCTGCCACGGCAGCACGCGATTCGCGTTACTCTTAGGGCACTCTCAGTTGTCACCTCATTGTTTTGATCACTACTGTTGTTAGACTTCTTGCCCAGAATTAATGAGAATATAAAAAGAGCTTGGGCGCCTTCTCGTTACGCCACCGAGAAGTGCCTTCTCTGCAGCGTCCGAGTCTTCACAGAGCGTATAGCAGTACGTCGCCAGCGAGAACTGTTGCCATTGCTGCTTGTGACCGCTCAATGTCATTCAATACTATCACGGCGACAGCCCTCGATCGACTTTAGCACTCGTGGTGTCACTCGCCTTCATACATGGCAGTGGACGTTTGAATATTCGTGACGCTAGCTCAACGGTCGTCAGTTGATTCAAACGTTATTCCCGGCTGACTCTTAATTCAATTACTGCCCCCGGGGGTGAGAAGCACTATGCGTATTTAGATGTTCGTTTAATCTGAATGGTTTGCAATGTTCCAGCGATTCTATTCAAACTCTATGCTGATGTACCGACAAGGACCATTTTCGCAAATAAACATGCAAGTGCGTAATGGATGTTCAATTTCTCAATACAGTTCGTCGCACTCACACATTATACATCCGCTGTAAGAACAATTTCATGCATTTACATTTTTTGGTGCGCCCCCAATATTGGTTGGCTAAATACTATGACAGTAAGTTGTATACAACTTCCACAGATATTGTTTACCATGTAGTCACGACTAGGTAATGAAGCCAAAATCGTGGATAAAACTGAATGTAGTTTGTTTATTAACACATTTCTTTTCACCAACTAAATATGAATCGGGATTGGGGGTGATGATCCTATCCTTCTTTTCAGTATTAAAATGGTCGATATCGTGTTCTGAATAACGAGTCTCAAATAATGTCCAAATATCGACACCACTCATGCTCTCAATTCAGCACATAAATGTCTACTCTTCGCTCTCGAAATGTTCGATGCGATTGTCTTTCACACGCAGGGTTCAATTTAACGGTGTATGCACTGTTTTTAGTACATTAGGTTCCCATTGATTAATATCTGGTAGTTAATAAGCGAACTATTTTTATGCTGGTGCGTTGTTTGTATCAGTTACCCCGCAACCGTCCAAGGATAAGATTCTTTTAATGTTCCGCGCACACTCGTTTCACCATTTCATAGAATGCAGAATTACGTAAACTATAGCTTTCCGTTGCGTACAACTTTCGTGGGTTCCACAACTGTAATAGTTTCCCAATAGTATTTTTGCCAGCTAACACGAAGTTCGGATTATGTTGTCGGAATCATTTTCACTTCACCCGACAATAAACGTCTCTGATCACTTCGTCGCACGTAACGTATTTTAAACATGCTTGAAGAGTCTTGAAATTATCTTCTTAACAAGTTTCGCAGTAGCGTACCACTTTTTCATCAACTAGCCCGATCGCGATAACTGAAAGAAGACAGCTCAATAATGTGTTACATGTTCTTTTATGTGTATTAAAAAACAAACGCGCCCCTGTATCTTTCTGTCCGTCTTTGATACTTTGCTTTTTATTACTTTTCATTATATTGCTTCTTAGTAATGCTGTGCAGTTTTTAAAGTTTCGTATTACTTTCCCCCTTTTAGTTCTTTCAAAATAAAGTCTATTTATCCCCGATGTTAATTAATATGATGCTAATTGACACACCTGCCCGCAAAGTACCGTTATATGCTGCAATCAGCTTTTGATGCTACAGCGAGCGGCTTTGTTGGTGCCGAGAAAGTGTGGCTGCAGAATTCAGTCCGCATTATGATCAAGCGAAATAACTGTCAGATGAACACAAAGGATCCCATCTCAACAAGTTAACAGGCCCAACGCTGCTCCAGTCAGTACGGAAAGCTATTTTAGGATGAAAGTCTTCATTCTTGTTGTTGACACAATAAACACTGAACTGGTTAATAGATTTTTCTGAAGAAGCTCTCTCTATAATTTCAGCACACTTCTAACAAAATTCCGCTCACCGTCAGCAACGTCCTTGGAGTGAGTTTTAGGGATGCAGAAACTCTGACTGCTGAGTACTGAAGAGAAACTGGAGAGGGTAAAAGTGGCTGAATTTCTAATCTGTGGGTGGCACAACAGAGAGAGCAAGGAAAACTCTTGTATCAGGCTATGCAGTTGAGTTTTTGCAGTTTTGCACTGCAGAAATTTTTACTATAGTTAGATCTTTGATGATGAATCTTTCTTCTCTTTCTCTGTCAAATGCAATAGGAGAAAGATCTTTCTCAACACTCAGACTCATTAATAATTGTCTGAGAAACAATTGTTCCCAAAACCTCTTAACAGGGCTTGCTTTGTTTTATGTCCACAGAGCCATCATTATGAACCAAGAAAAAGCTATACATGGGTACAGTGAGTAGGGCGGAAAGAACTGAAAAAATATATGTTCTAACTACATATAACGTTTAAAATAATGACAGTTGCACTTCTGCCATGTAAAGAGACTGAGCAATTAGAATGCACTCTCCCAGATTACAGTTCTGCCTGAAAACTGAAGAAAAAAGGCGAATCGGATGCTAGTGTGCATTAGGCATGACGAATATACACTGTACTTGTAGTGAACTAAAATGAAAGATATAATCATGATTGTTTTTTGCAGGAAGTTCTTCTTTGCCAGATTTTAACCACTCAGTGTATCAAAGAAACACAATATTACATTCAAGACTGTGGCTTCATGTACCTGCAGGTAAGTCTTGAGCCGCTGTAAAAATGTTACACCATTCCCACTGCCTACATTGTTCTTCTTTGGAAGTATTACCCTCATACCCTCAAATAGATTTTTTGATAACATAATTGATATGGATATTGCATTTTCATTCCCACTATGTTTGTTTGAAAATGAGTATCATTGTGCGTTGTATTTGATTATCTATTCGAGACTTTAAAGTTATTGTTTCGAAACGTAAGTATACATATATATATATATATATATATATATATATATATATATATATATATATATATATATATATATATGGCAGAAATGTAACTGTCAACAAGTTTCAGTTTATTTGCTTTTACTCTCCTTTTTGTTATGATCTCTGTGTTACCAAAAGGCTTATCAGCTTACTGCTGTACGTTAATGACTATATAAAAGAAATTTCTCAGAAAAAACTGTGTATCCTATACGATTCAAGACATTTTTAAACATTTTTGTCCAAAATACAAAACAATTATGTGGTGCTTCTCAGTATCAAACCAGCATAAAACAGTGGTTTTTGAAGATCACCCCTCCCCCCATTTAAGTTTCAAGGGGAGGATCCCTGGGACTTCTTTCTCTTGTACGCAAGTGTCCCCACCCACATAACATCATTAATCCGCACCTACTAACCACTAACAACCGAGTCCGAAGTAGATCAACCAACGAAGACAGGTTTATAAGAGTGTAATTCTCCTGTTCAGTAGCGAAAAAAATAGTTTCAGAGACATTAATATTTGAAGATGTGCTTAATTTTAATTGACCTTGGTGATTATGGCCGTGTCGCAAGTAAAGTTCGCCACTTGCCTCAGTAGTAGAGGGTTAAATAGTACGGCCATTGCGAGGCTAGGGGATGTGAGAGGTGGATGTTTTTTATTGCTTGTCTTCCGTTACTGACAATTCACAGTCGCCCGCAATTCATACCACCAAAGTGCTATGGTATAATTTTTTAAGACGGAAGTAACGTGGACGCATGAATGTGCATTGCAGAGGCGGTTATTTTCAAAATGCGGCACATAGTTATAATAATTAATATGAAATTATATTAAGAGTTTTAGAATACGAAGCCATAAGTAGAGGAAAATGGTCAACTAACCGTTTAGTAAGCATTTTTGATCGTGTTACAGACTGCATAATTGAATTTAAATATAAATACAACTGCTGTTACTAATCAGGTAATCACCTACGGACACAGGTAACTCGAAACTTCATCAGGATATTGTTGTTGTTGTTGTTGTTGTGGTCTTCAGTCCGGAGACTGGTTTGATGCAGCTCTCCACGCCACTCTATCCTGTGCAAGCCTCTTCATCTCCCAGTACCTACTGCAATCTACATCCTTCTGAATCTGTTTAGTGTATTCATCTCTTGCTGTCCCTATACGATTTTCACCCTCCACGCTTCCCTCCAATACTAAATTGGTGATCTCTTGATGCCTCAGAACATGTCTTACCAACCGATCCCTTCTTTTAGTCAAGTTGTGCCACAAATTTCTCTTCTCCCCAATTCTACTCAATACCTCCTCATTCGTTATGTGAACTACCCATCTAATCTTCAGCATTCTTCTGTAGCACCACATTTCGAAAGCTTCTATTCTCTTCTTGTCCAAACTAGTTATCGTCCATGTTTCACTTCCATACATAGCTACACTCCATACAAATACTTTCAGAAACGACCTCCTGACACTTAAATCTATACTCGATGTTAACAAATTTCTCTTCCTCAGATTTTATATCCTCTCTACTTCGACCATCATCAGTTATTTTGCTCCCCAAATAGCAAAACTCCTTTACTACTTTAAGTGCCTCATTTCCTAATCTAATTCCCTCAGCATCACCCGATTTAATTCGACTACATTCCATTTTCCTAGTTTTGCTTTTAAATTATAGCGTCAAAAATTTGGGGTCGCTGAAGGTGTCAGCAACCTGTAACACAGAATAGTTGACACGAGGTGTTCCAAAAAGTACCAACTTTAAGGATCAGTACTTAGAGGCCGTCGGTGAACTTATTATGCCCTTGCTATAGTTAGTCCACTGAGGGCTCATATCGTACTTATTTATGTAGGTTACCAACTGAGCATAAGAACAGTACATATGCGCCCCGAAATGCCATCCCACATTGTCGGTATGGGCTCCTCAGCTGGACGGTATACGTGACTACGTAAATGAATACACATAACAGAAACTGTTGGTGTTTTTCTGATTTCATTCCTTACACACATTACAGCTGTGCGCCACTGTTTTCAGAAAATGTTCACGATTTAAAATTGGACAATGGCAAGCTGGCCAGGAAGAAAAACCGAAGAAAAGCGCCGGAGCAACTGGATCTGAAGTGAGGAAATAATGCCACAGAAAATGAAGAACGGAAGCGGCTTACTCGCAATAGAAAACGGTATTCCTAAATATAAGATGATCCGACGCCGCCACAGAGCAGTCTGTAATGTAGGATTCGCAAAAGTATGGCTGTGCGCCACTGCACTCTCCCTGACGTGTTTACGGTACGGTTTTTAAGACCGTCGCTCGGTACTGTGCCAGGGATTACGCAGAGTGAGATAAACGGTGACGCGTCGTCGTTTCACGCGCCGCCTCACACACATCTCGATTCTGCGCATCAGGTTAAACAAAACGCGGATTGTGCTCTGTGCTGGAAAATTGAAACAGCACGGAGGGCCATTTGAACCTTCATTATTCACGAGCTGCTACGTTGGGCCATGATGCGGCGGTAGCCCCCATCACGGACCACGACCTCCAATTTATCGCAAACTGTGCTTATCGCTGGGCATCTTCTCGGATTAAAGACTCTTCAGTTGCGATCCGCGGATTTTGTAATTGCGCGGTAGCCCGTGAGAATACATTGATGCTGTACATTGTTTAAACCTCTCGTCGTTTCACTGATTTCCCAGCGGGCGACGAACGCTTGCAATCAAACCCTACTGACTGTTCCGCTGAATGAATGCGTGCGACGTATAGGTGAGAATATTGTCCTCTAAATTTAATCTTTATTGTTGGACAGGCTATTGTCCATTAACAGAACGAATACTGGAAAGTTGGGCAGTGAGCTGGATGGAAACAGAGTGACCAAATAGAGGGGGAGCACTTTCTTACAGCACAGAGCACGTTGTATTTTTATTGTTCCGTAAGTTTGCGTTCTGCTGTATATCTCCACGCATCTCTCAATACTACTGGACGCTACGCATCAGTGCATTGTTGTACCGGGTGGTTGTAATGAAACTGATGATGTTCTGAGTGCTGCAGTGTGGGCTGTATAAACATCGTAGGTACGTATATTAACCGGAACACTCGTTAAAAAATTTATAGCCCCTCTTTCTGACACCGGATGAAAGTATGGCGCCATAGGCAGTCATAATGTTAAACGTTTGCTCGAGCTGTGTCATGGGAATTGTCACTCCCTGGTCAACAGTTCAAAAGATTTTACAGCGTATTTTGCTCTTGTATCCCTATAAGGTTCAGAATGTGTAAGAAATGCACAACCGAGACAGGCTGCAACACCGTGAATTGCCCTCCGTATTTTGGCACGAATAGAGGTGGATGACATACTGCCGGGGAATATGCTTTGAATGGTCGAGACACATTTTACTCTACACGGTGCTGTGAATGCACAAAACTGTCGCATATGGGTTTCTAATCCGTCGTATGTTGACCGCAACATCCACTACACTGAGCGTATGTGACTCTCTGATGTGGTTTCACCAGCTGCTTCTTGTCTGTCCGATTTTCTAGGAGGACATGACACCTCGCCGGCCTGTTAGGTGTACAGTAAAATCGGCATCTTATAAGGAATTCCTTATGCAACACATGATTCGAACTTCGAAAGAACGCAACTGTATCCACAGCACTAGTTTCGTGGAAGATGGGGCGACACCACATGCCGCTTGTCAATTGATGTATGTTCATAGAGAAACGTTCGGTAATGATCGCATCGTCTATAAGCAGTTCCAATATGTGTGGCTTCCAAATAGACCCACTTAAATATACCTGACTTGCAGTTTTTCAGTGTTGTATGGAGAGTCTTGTCGCACTGAGTATCCAACAAGTACCCGCGCCGTCTCAGGCGTCTTGTCACGGTCCGCCCCCCCCCCCCCCCCCCCCCCCCTTCTGAAGTTCAAGTCCTCCGTCGGACATGGGTGTATGTGTTTTCCTTAGCTTGCGTAAGTTACATTATGACCTCTGCAGTTAGGTCCCATGTCCCATAGGAACTTACCACAAATTTCCAAATTTTCGAGACTCCTCCTGATCTGAAGGATATCATACGACTATATTGCTTTCTGATTACACCAAGTGTGATGTAAGGAAATGTCGACCAGTAAACGTGCTAGACCCACCGTTATCATGAATTGATCATTCCTCCCTTTTTCCTGTATCCACGCCACATTCTGACTCTTTCTGACTCTTTACAGCGCCATAGTTTCACCTAGTGGCACATGGTTGTTTTCAGAATACTCCAAGAACGGACCGGTTAATGAAAACACCTACGATCTTCCAGTGTCCTATGATCTGTACATCCTGCAATGCAGCACTTGGCACACCCTCCGTTTAATTACAACGACACGGTAAAGTCGGTTTCCCTTGCTTTCCATTTATAATATCCATGATACGAAGGAACATTGCATCATAATTAGGAGTAACAAAGGCACTGTATTTCTTTTATCCGCTGACACTGGGCAAGTGACTCTCAAGTAAAATGTCTCCTCTGTACGGGATACACGTAATGGATGTACGAATAGGAGTTGCAGACGCATGGCTGACGACGTACGGAGTTTGAGATTGGCCGTGAGTCGTAATCGGACATGACGGCAAAGCGACAGTTGTCGAGAAGCGGAAATCCAAGTTCGACTCCCAGACCGGCACGAATTTTCGTTGTTCTTGTTCCGTTATACAGCTGTCCATATTCGCAATGGCCAATATATTTCGTGTACTTACTATGTCTCTCCCTTTTTCTATACCAAACAATTGCTGAAAATATAACGAAATAGGATAATAAAATTTTATCCCTCACAAAGTAATGAACAGAAGAAACACTTACGCCAGTGAAAGTTATTAAATGGCTTTTAGTAATTAATATGATCGATTTAAAAAGCCAAAGTATACAATAATGCGGTTCTTTCCTTGTGCATTTGCTCTGCTTCTTCATTAGAAACAACAAAATGTGTACTACATTGCAACAAAAGCTTCATAGGTAGTAACGTCACGAATAATAAAATAATAATATCAGTGCTCTTTTCATGATTAACAGACTGTAACATTTTTATTTTACTTTTATTAATGTCCATAAAAAAGTGGCGACTCAGTCGTATGTAACAAATATCCAAGCCTTGCCAGTATGATGGATGTTAAGACAATGATGTTAATGTTAGTCTTCCCCTATGAGATGGAAGCCACCCTTCGCCAATATATAGGGTGACTGAAATTCAAATTACTCTGTTGTAGAAGGCGTACACCGGCGGGCCAGGGAAATAATTTACTTTCTCGTATAAAAGAAAGCACGCTCGACGAAGTTGTTATCCGAATGGGACGAAAATCGGGATATTAATGTACATGTACAGATAAACAAATCGTTACTATCGCAGAAAAAATAGGTGATTTATTGAACAGAAAGAGCTTCACAATCTGACCAAGCCAATAACTCGTCAGCCACCTCTGGCCCCTATGCAAGCAGTTATTCGGCATGTCATTGATAAATAAAGTTGTTGGACGTCCTAAGTGACCTAAATGCCCCAAAGTTCTCAATTGCGAGGAAATCCGACAACCATGCCAGCCAAGATGGGTCTCACAAGCACGATCTCACCTGCACCTTGTGCAGCCCGGCAGTATCTTGCTGAAATGTAATCCAGGATGGCTTGCCCCGAATGGCAAGAAAACGGGTCGTAGAATATCGTCGACTTTCCAGTGTGCTGCAAGGGTGCCGCGGATAACAACGAAAGGGGTACTGCAATGAAAAGAAATAACGTCCCTGTCATTACTCCTGGTGCCATATGACGGGTACAGTCTCCAGAGAAGCCTTCGCCTTGTAATCTCATTGACTGGAGTAGAATTGTCTTCAGTGATGAGCCTTGCTTTGAACTGAGCCCCGATGACCTGGGAAGACGTATATGGAGACATCCCAGGGAGAGATGAATATCATCTTCACTGACATCCGCCATACGGACACACCACCGTGTTTCATGGTATGGGTTGTCGTTTTTTTTTATAAAACAGGATCCCCTTGGCTTTTATCCGTGGCACCCTTACATCACAGTGGTACGTTGACGATACTCTACGCCCGTTCTGTTGCCCTTCATGGCGAGCTATCCTGGTCACATTACGCGAAGATACTGTCTGCCCGCAGATGGCAAGAGTTTCTTGTTTTTGCGCTAGCCAAACCCTATCTTGGACAGCGATGTCTCCGGATTTCTTTCCTATTGAGAAAGTTTGGAGTATTATATTTATTTATTTCTTTATTGAACCTGATCAGATTAGGGCCATCAGGCCCTCTCTTGCATCGGGCCAGTGTTTCACACATGCAGCATTTCACACATCAGAGTTACATCATGACAATACTTTAAATAAGAAAATTAGATTACTCCAGTCACAATATGAATAAAGAATAATGACTGAGACCTAATAAACTAAGTACTGACAGTATTTTTACAACAGGTGCTGTACACACAAATTATGATAAAAGTAATAATAGTAACAGTAAAAAAATTAAATAATAATGATAAACGTGAGAAAACTGGGCAATAGTAATGAGGATTTGGGCAGATGTGCATTAATATCTTGGTGTGTAATGTAGATGTTTACTAGTATAGCGAGTTTTGGGGGAGGGAGACTTACAGAGGGGGAAAGAGGGAAGTAATGAGGTGAAGTGCATTCGTGTAGAAAGGAAAGCATTATTGTTGCTTAAGTAGATACGTCATTAACTGTTTTTTGAAGCTGGACATGTTTTTAAGTTCTCTGACATACCGAGGGAGGTTATTCCAGAGTTGGGTTCCCGCTATTGTAGAGGACTTGGAGAAGGTGACTGAGCGATGCATTGGAACAGATAGGATTTTATTATGATGGGGACGAGTGTTTCTGTCATGTTGTTCCGACATAAGCCTTAAGGACGAGGAGAGATATGAGGGACAGTGTACTTTCATAAGGCAGTAGATGAGACAGAGTGTATGGAAATCTCTGCGTTTGTCTGCACGCAGCCAGGACAATTTTGCATATGCTGGTGAAATGTGATCAAGAAGTCGAACGTCACAGATATATCGGACGCAGGCATTCATGGCCAGTTCAAGTCGTCGCGAGTTTTCCTGAGAGAGGCCTTGTAGGATAATATCGCTGTAATCAATGATTGGCAGTATAAGCGTTTGTACTAATTTCTTTTTCAGATAGAAAGGGAAGAGTTTTTTATATTTTTGGAGGACATGAAGGGATGCTGATGCTTTTTTGCACACTGCAGTTACGTGCTGTGTCCAGTTTAGATTTACATCTATTATTACTCCCAAACTCTTTGCTGAGGGAGAGAAGTTAATATTTGTTCCATTTAGGATAAGAGATGGTACGGATTCCCTCCCACCATCTCGGGATTACCACGATCCAAATCGCCAAAGGGACTGAATCTTGCACGATAACTCTCAGGAGGACATTCAATAACTCTACTCTAGCTCACGCCAGATTTGAAGGGAGCTAACACAAGGATCTCGAACCGCAGTGGCAAGAGTACCAATTTACGTATCCTCCTTAGTAACCTTCCTTTGCCGGATATGTCTCCGATGCGTTAAAGATCCAGTTGTTCTAAATTTGTTATATACGCACTTAAATGTACGATGTGTAGAGTGAGTACGTTGAGGATTGGTTTCAGCGTATAAATCTCTAGCTCTCACTGAATTTCGTTGGCATTCTCCGTAAATGAGAAGCATATCGACTTGTTCTTCGAGGGAATATATCATACTAATTGCTTGATTCGACGATACTACTCTTACCGTTCCTATTAGTGTTGTATTGCGAAACATTCGAATTGTGTTTACAATGCCAGTGGCACGTTAGATTGATATGTCGTATTCAGCGAATATTTACCATTTGCCAGATATACGAGAGATAAATGTCAGAGCATGTGCTTCGATAAGTGCCGAAGTGATAAGGAATACCAGTCAATCTTTGATAATGAGACTGCAGCACTACATTGACATCAATGGTGATCATTTCGAACACCTTCTATAAATGGAAGTTCAGGCCACCTTCCTTAACTTCGCTGACCTTCAAAGACCTTACTGCCACACATCATTTGATTCGTCTCGATAGCCGCTTTCAGAAAATAAGCACCAAACTACAGCAGCCCATTAAAAAAATAGTTGACCTTCATATCTCTGTCGCGACCCCACCTAACAACAGATATCCAACGTCCCCCCGCTGTCCCATGCAACATT
The DNA here is from genome assembly GCF_023897955.1 of Schistocerca gregaria. Lineage (NCBI taxonomy): Eukaryota > Metazoa > Arthropoda > Insecta > Orthoptera > Acrididae > Schistocerca > Schistocerca gregaria. The sequence goes on from NC_064922.1 coordinate 760,896,546, forward strand.
TGTCCCACAAACTTTTCAGCTACTATCATACTTTCGGAGTTATTCAAGGTGGCAATAGTCAACGACTCGCCTTTCATATCAAATTGTGAAGTGAATAGAAACACTATGCATGAGTAGCGGAAGTACATAACCTGTATAAAGTAATACTTGAAAATGAATATTCGAATCAACAGATGTATTGAAACTTCCTGGCACATTGAAACTGTGGGCCGGACCGAGATTCGAATTCGGGACCTTTGCCTTCTGCGTCCAAGTGCTCTACCATCTTAGCTACCCAAGCACGACCGGCGACCTGTTCTCTCAGCTTCAGTTCTGCCCGTACCTCGTCTCCTACCTTCAAAACTACACAGAAGTTCCTCGCAGAAGACTGAATTACGTACGTAAACATTGTTAAATGTAAAAATAAACTACCAAACGTTTTGTAGCGTACTGCCGGATCTACTACTACTGGTAAGAAAAAGTAAGGAGGCCGGTCACTAAGTGATTTCTGTTAACTTCTGAAATGATTCTCAATTGGTAGTCGTACATTCAATTTTCCATTTTCGTGAGTACCAGGATTAACACCTTGCTTCGAGCCCACTCGGAAGCAGACAGACAGCTTCATACAAGAGTTTACATCCATGACAACTGCGCCCGTTCGCCGTAGCTAGCCGCATATAGTTTCGGTTGTAGCCGAAAGGTGTCCGCATCTTACGGACTAGGAAATTACCAGGTATTTAAAACTGTGTGTTTGGGAAACAAAACTGTGATTATTACGATTGTTGTGACTTTCAGTAATTATTGCTAATATATTTAATCGTCATTGTGAATGATGGTGTGAATTCGAAGTATTAAATAAGTATTCTTACCTCTAGTAACTGAGTATGTGTTCGCATGAGATCTGCTTACTGAGTAAATGAATCATGTTCATGGGAAAACAAGATCCATTGTACGACAATTTTGTCATTTAAAGGGACAATTATTTGGTATTTGTGGATTTAATAAATTTATTCTTTCGGTAAATTGTCCATATAAGTTGTTAAATTGCGACAGGCCAAAGGAAAATGACGCGGGATTGCGCTATTTAATGCTAATATTGGATTGGTTACCATTTATATCAGCGAATCAGAGGACAGTATGTTCGCGCCTATTTTGTGGGCTAAGAGAACTGTTTTGTGAAACTCAACTCGGGGCTCAGCCAAGTTCAGATGCGGATATAAGGAGCTCTGAATAGGTGTGATAATTTCGCAGAATAATCGTTGGAACGTGACCGTAGCCTGCCGCAAAGTGGATGCGAACGTGAGAGAAAAATTAATGCGTGGAATTTAGATTTTATTATGTATATCGTGTGTTTTCTGAGCAACCAAAATCCGCTTGCCGGTTTTCACAAGGCGTGACAACCAATTGAACATTCGCAGTGTCTAGTTGTGTAATACTTGAGCGATCGTTCTGTTACAGACAATCTCTTTTGTAAACTTTTTGGTACCGTGTTTGGTTAGTTACCATAAGCCGGCTATTACGAGTGAGCGCGATTGCGTGGGGATGACGGAACTGTAATTTAGGGTTCACACGAGCTTCGCGGTGTTTCGTATCAAACAGGTCACAATATACTGAAGGTTTTTACTCACAAACTACCCTTCAATTAGTTGCTCGGCTAACCTGATACTGAAAAACATTTGTTGCGCCCGTTTAATTCGTATAACGGTATTGGTTGTACTACAGACTTTCCAGTAGAAGATAATCCTTCATTTCTAACAGGGAAGGGGCGTGGACAGGACAGCAGAAGAATAAATTCACTACAAGTGAAACATCCCCTTGCAAAAATTATACAAGACAGTGCTTAAACTGGCACATATTATTTTTAGCGCGACGCAATCTGACTTTCAAAAATTTCTACGGGAAGAATGGCCCTCACTAACATTGACCTATAGCTTTCACAAATCACTTACCTCACCAAAAATCTTCGTTACTCGAACTACTGCAACACAGCTAGCGCCACTACTGCCAGCTAAATAAAAGATTCAAACTACGGAAGGCACTAACTACTGATAGGCATAGTTAGCGAATGAAACATTTTGATATAGAACAAACAATGTATTTACCTTAATAGTCATAATTTATATAGCAGTTCATGACATCCATTCTTACAAATTTCAAAACTCCGCCATCTCTCTCCCCACATCCACCACTGCTGGCGGCTCACCTCCAACTGCGCAACGCTAAACGCCGCTAACAGCCAATTGGCCAACGCTACAATGGCGAGTATTACAACAATGCCAACCAGCCACAGACAGCACACAGCACAGCCAATGATTTTGATACAGAGGTGGTGTTACAAATAAAAAAACCTAAACAGCCTACTTACATAGCCCCCATACTCCCCACAAGAAATTTTACAAATTGTTTTGGGCACTCGCTAATACGGATTTGAAAAATATTTTCATAATTATAATTACAATAACAAAGAAATCAAATGCACACACTTATTGATACAATGTTGGTCAAGAGCTAAAATTTTGTCACAGCCCATAAAGACAGTCCTGATCGTTCATCACAGTAAAATAGCAGTGTTTTTCTCAGTCTGAGCAGTAAAAGAAAATGCACACGGAAGTAGTGGATTTCCATGCAGTCTTGAAGTAGTGTTGCCCTTCACACAAAAAGACAGTGCTGACTCTTGACATGCAGACAGGTAATGGTCCACAACAGAGCAAACGCACAGCAGAGTCAGTCGAAGTTTTGAAGAGTATTGGTAGGTAGGTCGTCACAGAGTAGACCCACTGTAGTCCTGGTAGAGATTATGATATTGGTGAGCCACCAGAGGTCTAGGCCCACTGCAGTCCTTGTAGAAATAATGGTATTGGTGGGTCATCAAAGGCGAAGACCCACTGTAGTTCTTGTAGAGACGGCCAGCAGTCATCTGTTGCAACTGTGCAGGTGCACAATCACCATCGACGAGTCTTGCAGGGAATATAGCAAGTCCATGAACCACCACTTGTCCACACACAAAGAATTTGTTTGAAATGTCCTTAGAACCAGCTATCCTGTTATCCAGTCCCTTTGCTGAATTAGTAACACACGTGTAAATACAATCAGTCCCTACTCCTTACATTTTGTCCATATACTATGACCAACAGAAATGTGTGCAGTGAAATGTAACTTACAAGTTACTTAATTTAATGAACTGGTGTCAATTACAATTTTATAACATAAGAATACAATTACAAAGGTACAAAATACATCATTAAAGAACATAACAATGCAGATAACATTTGTATTAAAACAGGCTTAACAAAAGAATAGAAATAAACATGTACATCAGTGTTACAGGAATTATGACATAAGTACATACATAAAAGATCAGAATAACTTTTAAAAACATCAACTTCACACATGAGCATTAAAATAAAACAGAATAAATAATGTCTAAGCATCTTCACAAGGTAAATAACATATTATGAGAAAAATTCTACAACTTAACTGTCATCAGATAAACACATAAAGACAGGAAGAACACAAATACCCAAGGGTACACAGACACATAGTGGGATAACACAAAAAGAAAGGACAGGGTTTTATTTTCAGTGTAACATTTGGTACTGCAGTCCAACCCAAAACTTCATTCCATAGATCGTCTCTCTTATTTCAACATTTACTTCCACCAAAAAAATCCTATCCAAGCATGCATTCTGTATTCTGTTCACATCATCTTCCAAAAATAGTTTTTCTCCACTCTACACTACTTTTTTTGGCCAAACAATTTTCTTATAGCTTCTCAATGCATTTCTTCCAATTCATCATAGTTTCTTATATAGTCTACCCCCTCTTAAGCTAACTTAAATCTACTGAGCTCAGATGCTAAACTAAGGGATGAGGCAATGCAGCAGCACAAAACAATTAACACAAACAGCAATGAAAAAAATGGAAACTGTCAAAGCAAGCAGCAGCAAATGCAATAACTTATATCTAAACATGACAAATCTCAAGCAGAAAAAATATTACAGTAAAAATGGCCATGTTTAATACCTATATCACATCTTAACACTAGAGTGATGCATCACAAAAAGAAAGTTACCAAGTCGTTAAAAAAATTAATTATACAATTCCTGTGAGAGGAAACGTCTATTTGTGTTCCTCCTTTTTTACGAAAGTACATCATAAAATTATTCTTTATTGGGTCTGTAGATAGAAAATAGTTATATTAGTACATGTATTAAATTTTATTTTAATCAATGCTGCAGTACAGCAAGAAACTAGATATTAAACAAAATGAGCAATCTCTCAACTGCATAGACAATAGATGTAAAATGTTTCTCATCATTTCATTAGGCATTTTAGTAAATATCATAAATTATGAGCTCCACAGTATAATCATATGTTTTCAAGTTTGAGCGTGTCGCATTTGCGATGGTTTCTACAAATGAATGTCAATAGCGAGGATAATGGCCCCCTTTTTTTTCCACCTGTGCCTCTGAAAGGCACACACTAATGGCTTGTTTTCAGGTGGCTGTCGCGCAGCTTTGGTGCCGACGACGCATTACATGCAGGTGGTCACTTAATTTTCTTACCGAAATATTTACGACACCAGTTTCGGCTACAGTGGCAGTCTGATATAAAAAATTTTACAGGTCAAGAATTTGCGTTACGAATCTGTAGAAACAAAATCCTATTGATATAACAGTGTCCTAAAATGTTCCGTCGGCATTGTAATACATTCACGCATTTACATACATTTCTTAACACCTTTTTCACAAACTAGAGTCCCTAACCACTACTCATTATTCCTTACCTTATTCGTCGACACTTCTTCAATATTTCATCATAACAGATATGTAGCATAATCAAATACCTCATATAGCATCATCTTATTGATCATAAACATACTGCAACAGCATAATACACATAATCATCGTAATAATAACATCATAACACCCCAGTCAAATTCTCAAAATCGTCGTAGCTTCCTCCAATAATTTCAAAGCCTAAAAAAAATTCTCTGCTCATATCAAAAGTGTCATCTACCTCAAACGTACTTTAAAAATCATGATGCCATACCAAATACGTCATTCAAAGCTCTCATAGTACCACAATGGTTCCGAAACAATATGAACAGTTCACAAAATACAGACAAAATACAATTTCATAATTCTGAAGTTATCCAACTGTTTAATTACGTAAACATCTCTCACTGGTGTAGTAAAATAAATATTTGTCTCTCTCAGTTAAATGATCACATAGCAGTGTAATTCTGTGTTAGAGAAATATGGTACCAATGTGTAAAGTTCTATAAGCAAATACCATATTAGCTATGGCTCCTTGTGCTTGCCACACACATGGTACACAAAGTAAGCGTCTACCCCCCTGAGGATTAATCTAATTATACCCTCAGGTGTTACAGATTACAGCAATGGAATGAAATGTATCATGGAAAACCTTTGTATCACTGTAATTCAAAAATATTTAAAAACAAATGTTTTAAGTACAAAATTAATCACTCAAATACATGTGCTGTAGCGCTAAATGTGCGTCTTGCTGTAAGATAATTCTGTGGAAGTGTAGTTAGTTATCGTCCTCTGTAAGCAAAGTTCTGCTGAAGTCAATGTACTTACCTCATCATAAACAAAAGTGAACAAAAGTGAAATGCTTTACGTATAGATATCGTAGTTATTACGTACCTTACCATGATGAAGAAAGTACTATAATGTAACGTATTGTTGTGCTACGAAAAACGCTGTGTCATTGTAGCTATACCACGTAAGTTACTAGTAAAACATGTTTTACTTTCCAGAATAATATAGAAAAACTGTGCAGATATAAAACAGATACACCGCAAAAGCAACATTGTAAATTGTCACTCATTAGTAGCGTCGTGGTAAAATCGTGTAGCTGTCACGTAAACTAACCACTGTGTCATCTGGTATCTCACAGAAAGTACTTTAAATCCAGAATGTATTTTCAAGTAAACCACAAATTTGCATTAAAATCTCATTAGCAGTGCTGGCAAATGTTCTAAGTATGTGAGCCTTATAGTCGTTACGTAATCGTGCAACTAACAAGCAAGAATGTACACACTCAATAACACTGTGTCGTCTGTTCACAATAGCATTGCATTCTTAAATCCTGTTTAAATAAGTTCCCTTCGTTCTTGACAGGATATTCAACTTCAAACATTGTTGCATGTTAACAGATTCTAAGTCTGATAAAGCATACTAGTAACGTAAAGTGAAATGTTATATAGTAAATACATAGTTAAAAAGCAGATCATATCTCAATAAACGGTTTTACATTTGAAATGTGGTAAAATCTTTTACTCTTTCTAGTGCGCAGAGTTTCAACTTCGAAGTTATTATCATGTTGTATACATCGGTAAAGAACACTGGAGTTTTTCTCAAGGTTAGGGCCTATGTTATTTTTCTCTGAGCCAGCCGGCGTACGCGGCTGCCGGCGGTGCTAGTCATTGTCTGTCTGTTTCTTGGCGCGCGTCGTTATTGGGATTAGGAGACCTACCTTCTTCAAATTCAGCTGGTCGAGAAGGCCCTGCTCTGTTTGACTCCCGCCAGTTCTGCTGCAATTCATGTCTGTCGTTACGATCATAGCGTCTGTCGTCATGTCGGTAGATTTTGGTCACGATTTACGTTGTAAGAATAGCCTTGTCGTGTATTTTTTCTGTCATCGCGGAATTGTGACAGATGTGACCTGTAATTGTTGTGCTCCTGTTTTCGCGTTCCGCGATTGTCAATGTCAATTTCCAGTTCTTGTAACAGTCCCTGAAAAGCTTCAATATCGTCTTTGCAACGTCCTGCCAAAATAATATGTCGTAAATGTTCAGGTAATTTAGTTAAGCAAATGCGGATGAGTTCTGAGGGGCTGTATGGGTGTGACAGGTACTGATTCTTGTGCAACATGTCTTCAAAATATTTCAAAAGACTGGAGAATTCAGATTGTTAGAAATGTTTTATCATTATGATGCTATGTTTCACTCGGTCTTGTCTAGCTTGAGATCAATACGCTGAGAGAAAGGCATAATAAAATTCTCCTTCACTGTGACAATCGTGAATGACCGATCGCATTCTTACAACTGGTTCATTCTCCAAGTAGCCACACATAAATTCTAACTTGTGCTCCATTGACCAGTTGGGAGGAAAACTATGAGAGAATTGATAAAGCCATGCTTGTGGATGCATGTTGTCAGAATTCTTAAATGTTTTGAATTTACGTGTAGTAATGAACAGCTTACAGTCAAAATCATCGTGTCGGCGAGTAGCATATCGGTCATTGTTACGTCCTGTTGGCGGTTCCATCTCAAAATTCGGTGCACCTTGCCAATTTCTTTCATAATTTCCGAAATGCCCTGTGTTATTATTTTGTGGCTTATCCGTATTTCTAAGTCCCTCTTCCCGTGTTAGAGCGCGAGTGTAGTGTGCGTTGTCTGTTTGTGTAGACATCTATGTGACTTCCTTGTTTGCTTGCGCGTGAGCTCACTCGCGTTTCGGTGTCGTGTTTGGCTGAGTGGTGTGTGGTATCAGCGGGGACGCACGGGCGGTTTGCGACGATGGAGGGGAGAGCCGTGTGGTTGGCTGTTGAACACCATGGGCGACGCCATTTTGGGGTTTCTTGTGTTTCGACGGCTGAGTGGGGGTGCACCTTGGGGGATACGGCTGCGGCGGGGGAGGTGGCCGCGATGTTTTGGTTTTGTTATCAATTTTGTTGTGCCTGGTGCGTGTTCCATTTTGGCGAGTTTTAGCAGGTTCTTTTACTTTTTTGTTGTTCTGATGATGGAGGCTTGACTTCCGAGGCGCGTCAGTCTTGGTGTTTTGCACTATAAACAAGTTGGTTGGTTGGTTTGGTGTAGGAGACCAGACAGCGAGGTGATCTGTCTCATCGGATTAGGGAAGAACGGGGAAGGAAGTCGGCTGTGCCCTTTTGAAAGGAACCAACCCGGCATTTGCCTGGAGCGATTTAGGGAAATCACGGGAAACCTAAATCAGGATGGCCGGACGCGGGATTGAACCGTCGTCCTCCCGAATGCGAGTCCAATATCTAGCCACTGCGCCACCTCGCTCGATATATAAACAGGTGGTAGAGTCCATATATTCTTTAACATTAACTCAGTCCGGAATTTCAGTAACATCTGTTCAAAGAGATTTGCATCAACTCAAACTGAGACCTTACGAAGTAACTGTAGTGCATCGGCTGGCCAATTAAGATACAGTTGGTTGATGACAGTATCGCAAATAGCTGTTGCATTCGGTGCGCGATGGAGAGCTTGATCCTGAAACGGTTTTTTTCTGGTGAAGGATGACTATATTAATTGGGGTACATGAACTCTAAGAACACAAGACGTTGAAGTTTCTGCAAATCCTCATCAGTAATACCAGGAGCCTTCACATAATGTTAAAAGAGAAGTGTGGTGTGCAGATAGTGCAAAAATAATTTCTGTAACTATCCTTTCCCACCAAGCCACAACCCCTATCGACAGGGGATCTCAGGTTGATTCCGTATTTCTGGATTTCCGGAAAGCTTTTGACACCGTTTTTCACAAGCGACTTCTAATCAAGCTGCTGGCCTATGGGGTATCGTCTCAGTTGTGCGACTGGATTCGTGATTTCCTGTCAGGAAGGTCGCAGTTCGTAGTAATAGACGGCAAATCATCGAGTAAAACTGAATTGATATCGGGTGTTCCCCAAGGAAGCGACCTGGGACCTCTGCTGTTCCTGATCTATATAAATGACCTGGGTGACAATCTGAGCAGTTCTCTTAGGTTGTTCGCAGATGATGCTGTAATTTACCGTCTAGTAAGGTCAACCGAAGACCAGTATCAGTTGCAAAGCGATTTAGAAAAGATTGCTTTATGGTGTGGCAGGTGACAGTTGACGCTAAATAACGAAAAGTGTGAGGTGATCCACATGAGTTCCAAAAGAAATCCGTAGGAAGTCGGTTACTCGATAAATAGTGCAGTTCTCAAGGTTTTAAAATTACGAACAACTTAAGTTGGAAAGACCACATGACAATATTGTGGGAAAGGCGAGCCAAAGGTTGCGTTTCATTGGCAGGACACTTAGAAGATGCAACAAGTCCACTAAAGAGACAGCCTACACTACACTCGTTCGTCCTCTGTTAGAATGTTGCTGTGCGGTGTGGGATCCTTACCATGTGGGATTGACGGAGGACATCGAAGGAGTGCATAAAAGGGCAGCTCGTTTTGTATTATCACGTAATAGGGGAGAGAGTGTGGCAGATATGATACGCGAGTTGGGATGGAGGTCATTAAAGCAAAGACGTTTTCCGTCGCGGCGAGATCTATTTACGAAATTTCAGTCACCAACTTTCTCTTCCGAATGCGAAAATATTTTGTTGAGCCCAACCTACATAGGTAGGAATGATCATCCAAATAAAATAAGAGAAATCAGATCTCGAACAGAAAGGTTTAGGTGTTCGTTTTTCCCGCCCGCTGTTTGGGAGTGGAATGGTAGAGAGATAGTATGATTGCGGTTCGATGAACCCTCTGCCAAGCACTTAAATGTGAATTGCAGAGTAGTCATGTAGATATAAATATGTAATTTTTGTATTACCTGCGTCAACTGATCTTGTACTTCCCGGATTTCTCTGTTGCAATGTGTCTTGATTTGATTTTGATTTTGTTTGAATTTTCTAATTTCTCCATACTCTTCTGTGTCAGTAAAGGCTACGGGTCCTATGTCATTCGGATCATCATCTGCCTTTGTAGACAAGTTAGTGAACTGATCCGAAAGTTCGGCTACTTTCTCCGATAGTGAAAACATTTCCTCAGTGTGTTTTTCTGAACCAAGTTTCAGCGTGTCCATTTGTGTTGAAATCGAATCTACAGTGTCCTTCAAGTTTTCCTGAGTTCCTGCAAGTTGCGTAACCGAATCGCTGGATGCAACTGAGTCTGTTTTAACTTGCAAGGTGTCGTGATTTTCACGAACAATAGTTTGCAGTTCTTTTATGGCTGCTTCGTGATTCTGTAATGCATTTTCATGCCACGAAAAAATAGGGTGAAAATGCTCACAAATTTATGTTTTTACATCACTACAGATTTTTTGACATTTCGATTCAATGTTATGTAACTCAGTAGTTAAATCTTCACGTGTTTGTTCAAGTGTGGTGTCTAACTTTTGAAGCTTTTGCTGTGTTTGTCTCTGATTTTGTTCCATTGTGTCTAACTTTTGAAGATTTTGTTCCTTTGTGTGTAGCTGTTGCTGTGTTTGTCTCTGATTTTGTTTCATTTGCTGCATTAACTGCAATAATAATGTATTAGTGTCTGGAATCTGTTCCTCTTTGCTTTTCGGCAGTGCATTTGCACCGGCAACATTCACATTTTGACAAGCAGAAAAAGTGTCTTGGCTTATTTGAGAAAACAGTGAGAACGCAAAACCTGAATGTACAGTATTTGCAAGATTGTGTCCTGTCATTTCTGATTCCTGACGCAAGCTTTTGCCGACCGATCGATCGATAATGCTTCCCTGTTCACTAATTGTATCATGGCCTACACCATTATTTGCAGACCGCTCCATTTCCCTATGCACTATTACCAAATTACTACTTTGAACATTAGTTAATTCATTACATGGTGTCGCTAACACACTGCTTTCGTCTTCACTGTCATTTCTCAGTTTACTTTGGAGCCTAGTATTACGTTTTTCACACGCCATTATTGTCACAACATTCCACACGACAACACAGAAAAACACAGTTTGAAGAGCAAATATAAGAGAACACATTAACATAGCAAATAATATCTAGTTAATTGCAAGCACAGCTGCGAAATACTTGGTGCAAATATACATGCATGCCACAACTGTTTTACTGTACAACAATGAAAGACTACAACTACCAAGGAGATTCTCTCTACAATTATGCACTAGCAGGTAACAAAATCTAAACTAATTACACAAACTACAAGAAAAATGTCAGAGGATTCCAGTGAGGTATCCTGGCAGGGTTGCCATATGAAACGTCCCATTGCAAAAATTATACAAGACAGTGCTTAAACTGACACATATTATTTTTAAAGCAATGCAATCTGACTTTCAAAAATCCCTACAAAGGAATGGCCCTGACTAACATTAACCTATACCTTTCACAAATCACTTACCTCACCAAAAATCTTTGTTACTCGAACTACTGCAATACATCTAGCGCCACTACTACCAGCTAAATAAAAGATTCAAACTAAAGAAGGCACTAGCTACTGATAGGCATAGTTAGCGAATGAAAGATTTTAATAGAGAACAAAAAATGTATTTAGCTTAATAGTCATAATATATATAGCAGTTCATGACATCCATTCTTACAAATTTCAAATCTCCGCCATCTCTCTCCCCACATCCACCACTGCTGGCGGCTCAACTCCAACTGCGCAACGCTAAGCGCCACTAACAGCCAACTGGCCAACGCTACAATGGCGAGTATTACAACAATTCCAACCAGCCACAGACAGCACACAGCACAGCCAGTGATTTTGATACAGAGGTGGTGTTACAAATAAAAAAATCTAAACAGCCTACTTACACAAGATGAGTGAACATGTTTTCTGTAGGACGAAACACAATGAACCGCGTTTTTGCAAGTAGTGCCCATTGTTGTACGTCGTATTTATTTTTTACAACGGCCATACGATAGGAGAGGTAATCAATTAACGCCAAAAGTGTGCATTAGAAGCACCTAACTTTGTACGGAAGACACTTCCGGCAGTCGCGTGAACGAACAATATTGCTGCTGACTTTGGCTTAGCAACAGACCTGATTAGACGTGCATGCCTTTTATTACGTGTTTTTAGGTGATGTTAGTTAATTGCACATTTCAAACCCTCCTTTTGTTCCGCTTTTGTGTGCTGCAGATTTAAATTAGAGCTTATAGCTCCCAATTAACGAACGGACCTTTGTGTCAGCTCATTTAACCGCTGTCCACATTTTTAAAGCTAAAAATGATGGGCGATTTAACACTTCCAGTGGGAAAAATACATATGAAAATAAATTCCGCGGACTGGTCGAAATGGCTTCACCGATTACCACTTAACTCTAACGACCTTCTGTTTTGCAGTTTTTGCTCAAGATAAGTAACGGCTGAAGGACGATGCGCTTCTTTTTCTTCGTCTCTGCATTTTTTTCCTGGGATTTTAGTACCTGTAACATGAGATAGAAACAAGCCGTAGGTTATGTAATATTTTTTCATGGCATCTGCCGGTGTTCTATGGATGCCTGTTATTTCGTTTTGCTAAAAGACTATTTGTAAGCGTTATTTCAGTATGGCTCCCGTCAGATCAACGTATTTACGTACTCTAGGAATGAGCGTTGAGGAACATCTGCAGGGATTCTGCATCATCATTCTAGATAATGGAAAGGAACTAAAAAATGTTGGTACTGAATCTCAAAGATACAAGAAGATAATCTGTTCGACTGTCATACCAGAGGAATAATCTGAAAAACTGTTTTTATCCTGCACAGACAAAGGACTAATTTAGAGATACTTTTATTACTTCTAGTATTAACTACTTTTTGTTCTGATGTGTTGGCGTAAAGACGTACTGTATAATTTCATGTCTATGTGTTTGTTAAATGAAGGTTTCAAATGATGAAAAATGTGTTTTATAATTTCTGTCTAGATCAAGCCTAAATCCCATACCATTGGAGTACAAAATATTCTGTTAATTTGAGAAGGCGAAATTTAGATGGAGGCTACGATCTTCACGACTGCGGTGTTGAACAATAGAGGTACGTGATTGTGCTCTCCACTTTCCTTTGTTGGCCGTTAAGATTAGTTCCGATGTGTTTTTGCCGAGACATTCACAACCTCCAATCTTCCTTTTCGTATAAAAATAGGAGTCCAATAGAAAAATAAATATACTTAAATTTAAATAATGGCAATTCTTTTACCCAGGCCACGGGGAATGACAGAACGTACGTGCCTCTACCCTGATTGTATGTTCGCAATCTCCGAGTGTGTTACGACGTAATTATTTTACAAAAAATGTTGAGATAGATCTTTCTCATCAGATCGCAAGCACTCGCACGCGAATGTACGTACCCTCTGAATGTGTCTAGTCAGTCCTGCGCATTTCTCTAAAGCTTTTCGGTTACTATTCAGTGGATTGCATCTCCACAATTAATTTTTGTTTATGCCTCAAATCGCACTTCAATCAAAGTATTTCTTACACAAGTTTTAGGCTCCATTCAGTGTCAAAAATTCTGAAGTACGGCTGGCTAAGCAAACCGCTACAATAATTTCATAACTCTACAACTACAATAACACAAAACAATAATAACATAATAGAGAGGGTACGTTACAATAAGTGGGTAGTGGAGGTAGTTTGCTGTCGCCTTCCAGCGACCTGTTATGAAATGTCAAGCGTGTATCTGCGGCGCATACACGACTGTAATGAGTGCTCGTACAATGTAGTGGTAGTTTTGTGTTGTCATGGCTTAATGGAAGGGAGAGGGTGAAACTCGTTGTCGACACACAGCCTACTCCTCTGGAAGAGCACCTTGGGGCATGCCGAGTTTAACGTCCCCATTCGGAAGATGGACCAGCACCAATAGTGTTACACACCTTCACTCCATGAGGCGCTGAGGAGAAGTTTGTAATTTAACCCAGAGTACTGGCCCAAATACTGGTGATCAAGAACTATACAATACAACTTCTCTTTCCTTGTCGGCCAAATACTGGTAATTCGAACCGACTTTCCTCCGAATCGGGCGTCAATCCACTAGCGTGAGTTATTGACCTCGCCTGTGGAAGCGGACAGTGCGGCGCTGGGTTTAACGAGATACGCTAGGCTCTTACTGAAAGTAAATGGAAATATAAGTAGATCATAAATGCACTAGTGCGAACCCTGGCGGGACTGGCGCCAGTAGTATCTATGACATGAGTGCGATCGATTCCCTAGTGCAGAGGTTTGTCTTTGGGCTTGGGCTGGCTTGAGATATAAGGATGTGCCGACCGGGAGGAGGAATGAGGACACAACGCTTTGAGAACGTTACGCCGCGGTGCCTGAGTCGCCGGTCGGCTGGTGGACCGAAACGAAGACGGGTGGCGGTTATCACGTGGTTGTACAAGAGTCGGCGGGAGTTGGCCGGCAACGTCGTGAGCTGTGTATGTGCCCGCTTTCCTCGAGGGACACGCTGTTTCGGTCTTGCGAAGCGATGGCTTGACATCTTCTCAAAATCGCCCCAGAATCAAGACACCATGTTAAGTACGCTGTTCACTAAGAGCGTTTAGTTAACTGTCTTAGTGATTGCGAGAAGTGTCATATTATGTTTCTTTGGTTTCATTTGAGGCCTCTTACTAAGCGTGTGCTCTGCTTCAGCACAATATCGATGTATCTGCAGATGTGTGTCCATAAGTTCTAGTCAGTGTCGGTTCTCCTGAGCCAGTCCATTTCCCAGTCCTAATGTTTATCAAGTACTGTTTCACTTGAAGGACTTGCGAGTGAAATTATTTGTTGTTTAACCTTGATTTTATAAAGTTAACTGACTGGTCTATCTTAGATGTTAAACTTAAGAAAATTTTCCTGCTTCCTGTTGCCGGGTGTGGTCTGCGTTTCAGTGAGCTGAGGCAGCGGGCAACCGAAGCGTAGAGCTTTCCTTTAGATTTCAAGTTTAGCTTACGGGCGGTGGACTTCGCCTGAGCTCGTATGTTCCTCTTCGGTAGCGTTTGATTGGTTCACATTCTGGTGACCTACTCGAATTGGGGTTGCAAACGGAGCTACGTCTTGGTTCGAGGATAAGTGTTACTTCTCTCGTCGATTCCACCGTCCGTGGTTAAACTTCAGCCTTACAAGCTTGGGCCTTGCTTCGGTTGGTACACATTCTCCGTTGTGTCTTAATAAGAGTTCCTTTGTTAAAGTTATGGTTATATTTTGCCTGAGTGGCTAATGATTTATTAACTTACGAGATTCTGTAACGCAAATTTCGTAAATATTTTGATTGAGTGACGGTTCTCAATATTTGCCTAATGATTTATTAACTTGTTAATGTAAGTGGTGGTGGTGGTGATTAGTGTTTAACGTCCCGTCGACAACGAGGTCATTAGAGACGGAGCGCAAGCTCGGGTTATGGAAGGATTGGGAAGGAAATCGGCCGTGCCCTTTCAAAGGATCCATCCCGGCATTTGGCCGAAACGGTTTAGGGAAATCACGGAAAACCTAAATCAGGATGGCTGGAGACGGGATTGAACCGTCGTCCTCCCGAATGCGAGTCCAGTGTGTTAATCTAAGTTTTGTAATGTAAGTCCCTCAAATGATCTTGCCCGAGTGGCGCTTGTCAAGTATTCTGTGACTGTTTTCTGTAGCTAATAAGCCCATTCGATTTGAAATGTTCACTTTATTGGGTCAGCCCTTCCACCTCCTTTAGATTTAAAGGTTAAGCAAATAGGTGTTACGTAACCACCGTACCAATGTGTTTAAAATAGTGTCTCTATCATTTATGACCTCACTATCTCCTTCCACATCGGCATTCCTTTCACTGTTTTCTCTGCAAGTAGTGCCGTGCACAGGAAAACTACTACAGATAATTATAACATCAAAATTTACATTAGTCGTATTATTTGATGTATGTGTGGAGAGCCACTGTACATTCCTTAAAGGGAAGTGGTTTACCTGTGTAGTTTGTTCTTTTGCTTTGCAATAAATGCTTTATTTATTTGGCAGAAATCTAACTTCCTCATGTCGACATTATGAAGCTGCATAACAATAAAAACTTTTATACTTTCAGCATGCAACAGTTCTCACATCAGTGCAACGGAAAGTTCGTTGATATGCACCCGATCTGATTTTAAGGAACTGTCAGCTCCAAGCCCGTTTTCGCTACCATAGTTACATTAACGAATTTTAATTTGTTCTATGTATGACGCAGTGAAAAACACCTGTAAAGGTCTTCACTATCCATTTTACATGTGGCCTTCATATTTGGGCAGTTAGCAGACCAATGTTACCGAGCGGTTCTAGGCGCTACAATCTGGTACCACACGACCGCTTTGGTCGCAGGTTCGAATCCTGCCTCGGGCATGGGCATTTGTGATGTCCTTAGGTTAGTTACGTATCATAGCGCTCAGAGCCATTTTAACCAACCTGCTATGGTTGTGCGTGAAATTCGCATAAGCCAAGTGGTCAAATGTTGCGTTTTCTCCATACTGACGTGCAGAAAATCACATGCTGTGAGCTTAAAACTTTTTATTGCAATGTAGCTTGATAAAGCAAAGTGGCTGATTTTGCTAATTGCTAAACAATAAAATAACGTTTTCACATCAAAATAAAATAATAGTTTGTGCAAGAAAATGACTTACTTTAAGAGATATTTCCGTTAATTAATTTACGTGCACCTTTGTCCAGAAAGAAATGGTTTTGGGTTTCACTGTGCTGTTAATATCACGATGTGTTACACCACCTATTTCTAGGATTATGGTCAAAATAACGTTATTAATAACTGTATAAATTAATGAGACCAGTGTATAGTGAGAGCCACACATATGTACTTTTCCGAAATGGTACCTACGCCTTTTATTTACAACCTTTGGTTAAGTAGACTGTAAGTCCTGAGCGTGGATATTTAATTGGCGCTAACTGCAGTTTAGATGAGCTTTGGAGTGCATCCCCATTATTAACACAGAAACACGATTCACGATCTGTTAAAACATAAAACGAGCATAAAAGAAGTTATGTGATTCACAGACTTAACATGTACGGAATTGAAGCTGTCATTGACCCATACGGTCAGTTTCAATATCACCTTATGTAACTAGGCTGGTCCTATTCGAAGTGATATGCCGTTGCTCTACTCCGACCTTTATTAAGACTCTGATCGCAATCTAGTGATCTCTTAAAGCGTCAATAGACATATCACCCAATGAAAAATCATCACAATGTAAACCGTGAAAACAGCGGTGGTGAGTAGCTTGCGCAGTCAGTATAGAGAAAATACACTCCTGTAAATTGAAATAAGAACACTGTGAATTCATTGTCCCAGGAGGGGGAAACTTTATTGACACATTCCTGGGGTCAGATACATCACATGATCACACTGACAGAACTACAGGCACATAGACACAGGCAACAGAGCATGCACAATGTCGGCACTAGTACAGTGTATATCCACCTTTCGCAGCAATGCAGGCTGCTATTCTCCCATGGAGACGATCGTAGAGATGCTGGATGTAGTCCTGTGGAACGGCTTGCCATGCCATTTCCACCTGGCGCCTCAGTTGGACCAGCGTTCGTGCTGGACGTGCAGACCGCGTGAGACGACGCTTCATCCAGTCCAAAACATGCTCAATGGGGGACAGATCCGGAGATCTTGCTGGCCAGGGTAGTTGACTTACACCTTCTAGAGCACGTTGGGTGGCACGGGATACATGCGGACGTGCATTGTTCTGTTGGAACAGCAAGTTCCCTTGCCGGTCTAGGAAAGGTAGAACGATGGGTTCGATGACGGTTTGGATGTACCGTGCACTATTCAGTGTCCCCTCGACGATCACCAAAGGTGTACGGCCAGTGTAGGAGATCGCTCCCCACACCATGATGCCGGGTGTTGGCCCTGTGTGCCTCAGTCGTATGCAGTCCTGATTGTGGCGCTCACCTGCACGGCGCCAAACACGCATACGACCATCATTGGCACCAAGGCAGAAGCGACTCTCATCGCTGAACACGACACGTCTCCATTCGTCCCTCCATTCACGCCTGTCGCGACACCACTGGAGGCGGGCTGCACGATGTTGGGGCGTGAGCGGAAGACGGCATAACGGTGTGCGGGACCGTAGCCCAGCTTCATGGAGACGGTTGCGAATGGTCCTCGCCGATACCCCAGGAGCAACAGTGTCCCTAATTTGCTGGGAAGTGGCGGTGCGGTCCCCTACGGCACTGCGTAGGATCCTACGGTCTTGGCGTGCATCCGTGCGTCGATGCGGTCCGGTCCCAGGTCGACGGGCACGTGCACCCTCCGCCGACCACTGGCGACAACATCGATGTACTGTGGAGACCTCACGCCCCACGTGTTGAGCAATTCGGCGGTACGTCCACCCGGCCTCCCGCATGCCCACTATACTCCCTCGCTCAAAGTCCGTCAACTGCACATACGGTTCACGTCCACGCTGTCGCGGAATGCTACCAGTGTTAAAGACTGCGATGGAGCTCCGTATCCCACGGCAAACTGGCTGACACAGACGGCGGCGGTACACAAATGCTGCGCAGCTAGCGCCATTCGACGGCCAACACCGCTGTTCCTGGTGTGTTCGCTGTGCCGTGCGTGAGATCATTGCTTGTACAGCCCTCTCGCAGTGTCCGGAGCAAGTATGGTGGGTCTGACACACCGGTGTCAATGTGTTCTTTTTTCCATTTCCAGGAGTGTACAACTGTCAGACATTGGTAACAAGAATAACGTCTCATTGGAGAACGTTACTGGAACATAAAGCTTCATGTTCAAAGTAGTTTACTGGCAAATAAAGAGGCTACTGGGAAGTAACAGGCATCGAGACGCAGCTACGTAAGAGAAGTCAAATTTAAGTTGCTTTATCTAATGGAGCTGGAAACTGGATAGGGCTCAAACCAGGTATAGCAAACGCCCCCCTTGAACCTCGGACCTTGCCGTCGATGGGGAGGATAGCGTGCCTCAAAGGTACAGATAGCCGTACCGTACGTGCAACCACAACGGAAGGGTATCTGTTGAGAGGCGAGACAAAAGTGTGGTTCCTGAAGAGGGGCAGCAGCCTTTTCAGTAGTTGCAGGGTCAGCAGTCTGGATGATTGACTTATGTGGCCTTGTAACATTAACCAAAAAGGCCTTGCTGTTGTGGTACTGCGAACGGCTGAAAGCAAGGGGAAATTACAGCTGTAATTTTTCTCGAGAGCATGCAGCTTTACTGTATGGTTAAATGATGATGAAGTTCTCTTAGGTAAAATAGTCCCCCATTCGGACCTCCGGGCGGGGACTACTCAAGAGGACATCGTTATCAGGAGAAAGAAAACTGGCATTCTACGGATCGGAGCATGGAATATCAGATCCCTTAATCGGGCAGGTAGGTTACAAAATTGAAAAAGGGAAATGGATAGGTTAAAGTTAGGTATAGTGGGAATTACTGAAGTTCGGTGGAAGAAGGAACAAGACTTCTGGTCAGGTGAATACAGGGTTATAAATACAAAATCAAATAGTGGTAATGCAGGAGTAGGTTTAATAATGAATAAAAAAATAGGAGTGCGGGTAAGCTACTACAAACAGCATAGTGACGCATTATTGTGGCCAAGATAGACACGAAGCCCATGCCTACTACAGTAGTACAAGTTTATATGCCAACTAGCTCTGCAGATGACGAAGAAATTGAAGAAATGTATGATGCAAAAAAAGAAATTATTCAGGTAGTGAAGGGAGACGAGAATTTCATAATTTAATAGTCATGGGTGACTGGAATTCGACAGTAGGAAAAGAGAGTGAAGGAAACATAGTAGGTGAATATGGATTAGGGCTAAGAAATGAAAGAGGAAGCCGTCTGTTAGAATTTTTGCACAGAGCATAACTTAATCATAGCTAACACTTGGTTCAAGAATCATAAAAGAAGGTTGTATACGTGGAAGAATCGTGGCGATACTAAAAGGTATCAGATAGATTATATAATGGTAAGAAAGAGATTTAGGAACCAGGTTTTAAATTGTAAGACATTTCCAGTGGCAGATGCGGACTCTGACCACAATCTATCGGTTATGATCTGTAGATTAAAACTGAAGAAATTGCAAAAAGGTGGGAATTTAAGGAGAGGGGACTTGGATACACTAACTAAACCAGAGGTTGTACAGAGTTTCAAGGAGAGCATAAGGGAACAATTGACAGGAATGCGGCAAAGACATACAATAGTAGGCGAGTTGGTGGCTCTTAGGGATGAAGTAGTGAAGGCAGCCGAGGATCAAGTAGGTAAAAAGACGAGGGCCAGTAGAAATCCTTGGGTAACAGAAGAAATGTTGAATTTAAGTGATGAAAGGAGAAAATATAAAAATGCAGTAAATGAAGCAGGAAAAAAGGAATACAAACGTCTCAAAAATGAGATCGACAGGAAGTGCAAAATGGCTAAGCAGGGATGGCTAGAGGACAAATGTAAGTATGTAGAAGCTTATCTCACTAGGGTTAAGATAGATAGTGCCTATAGGAAAATTAAAGAGATCTTTGGAGAGAAGTGAACCACGTGTATGAATATCAAGAGCTCAGATGGAAACCCAGTTCTAAGCAAAGAAGGGAAAACAGAAAGGTGGAAGGAGTATATAGAGAGTCTATACAAGGGCGATGTACTTGAGGACAATATTATCGAAATGGAAGAGGATGTAGGTGAAGATGAAATGGGAGATACGATACTGCGTGAAGAGTTTGACAGAGTACTGAAAGACCTGAGTCGAAACAAGGCCCCGGGAGTAGACAACATTCCATTAGAACTACTGACTGCCGTGGGAGAGCCAGTCCTGTGAAAACTCTTCCATCTGTTGAGAAAGATGTACGAGACAGGCGAAATACCCTCAGACTTCAAGAAGAATATAATAATTCCAATACCAAAGAAAGTAGGTGTTGACAGATGTGAAAGTTACCGAACTATCAGTTTAATAAGTCACAGCTGCAAAATACTAACACGAATTATGTGGTGTCACCGCCAGACACCACACTTGCTAGGTGGTAGCCTTTAAATCATCCGCGGTCCGTTAGCATATGTCGGACCCGCGTGTCGCCACTATCAGTGATTGCAGACCCAGCGCCGCCACACGGCAAGTCTAGAGAGACTTCCTACCACTCGCCCCAGTTGTACAGCCGACTTTGCTATCTATGGTTCACTTTGCCGAGATGGTAGTTAGCGTAGCCTTCAGCAGCGTTATTTGCTACGACCTAGCAAGGCGCCATTATCAGTTACTACTGATATTGTGAACTATGTACCGTCAAAACCGACGTTCTTCATTAACGGATTAAAGTTAAGTATTCCACCAGCTACGTCCGTTTTTGTAAATTCTAATTTCTTGGTCCTGTTCCAGACCTCACGCCAGCCTGTGTGAGCTAAATCCCGTGGACCACGACCTCACATCCCGAAAAGTATATCAACAGCTAAATCGCGTGCATTTCGGCCTCCCTGTAGTAACACGGTGTTGGCTCTCCTTCCTACCGCAACATTGGCGACCAGAAACAAACGCGTTCTTATCGATATGGCCCTGATTTACTTGTGTAATGGCTTCGCCACAATCTCCAGATGTACTGTCCGAATTTTATCGCTTACAGAATCAGCAGATGCAGGCAGTACGGATGCCCTTGGACAGCTCGTCCAGGGTCAGCGTGCAATGCAAAGCGATGCGGCAGCCGCCACTCCACAGCTAACGCAGGCACAACACGCTGTTGCACCCACTTTTCGACCTTTTGATGCTGCACTGGAAAGCTGGACGGAGTGGTCACGCCAATTTGGATTCCATCTCGTCACCTACAGAATTCAAGGTAACGAACGACAGCCATTTTTGTTGTCTTCGCTCGGCGTAGAAACGTACCGTGTGATAGTCAAATTATTTCCCCGACGCGACGTAGCAACTCTGCCCTACGAAGAAATTTTGTCTGCATTAGATGCATATTTCAAAGAATCAGTCAATTTAGTTGCAAAAAGGTATACCTTCTTTCGTACAAAACGTACGGCAGGTCAGACTAATCGGGAGTGGGTTGCAACCTTGCAAGGCCTTACTAAGGATTGTGCTTTTGAGTGCCAATGCGGACTCTCTTATTCAGATACTATGGTACGTGATGCAATTGCACAGAACGTTTCTGATGTTCGTATAAGGGAACAGAATTTGAAACTAGTAAATCCCTCCCTTCAACAAGTGATGGACATATTGGATCGGCAGGACACACTTGACTTTGCTCAGGAATCATTTGAAACTTTGCCAGCAGTGTGTCAGGTTAACGTATCCGACGGGAGAGCTGCACGGAGCAGTAAACAGCCCCCGCGCCCGGCCGCGCCGCTGCCGCCAGGCTCTCAGCCACGTGTGCCGCGGCGGCAAGCAAATGCAGTGATCAAATCATGCCCGCGGTGTGCTACTAAACATTCGCGTGAGAATTGCTCGTCACGCCAAGCTATTTGCTTTTATTGTAATAAAAACGGACATGTTCAGAGTGCTTGCGAGAAAAAGCTCAGATCGGAAGCTCAAAACGGTTCCAGGTCCTTTGCTTCGCGCCGGAATCGGAATGGAACCAAAGATCCTCAGGCTCGCGAAACTTCGCCCATGGCAATTCATGTAGTTCATTCCACTCCGCGCACTGCCACTCTCTCTAGCAGTGACTGTGTTCGTCCCAAAAATAGTGTGCGTCGACATCGCCGGATCTCCCGTCAAGTCGCAAGTGATGATGTGCCAGTGTCAGTTCACGTTGCACGGGACAGTCGCTCTTGTCGTCAGCAGGACAATAAACTTTTTGTAGACTTGGACATTAACGGCAAAGTCTTACCATTCCAGCTCGATACAGGAGCTGCAGTTTCACTGATCCATCAAGACACAAACTGCTGGGCACACCTCCGTTGCGTGCCGCAAATGTTAATTTAACTAGTTATTCAGGTCAAGATATCCCTGTGTTAGGACAGTGCAGCCTTCTTGCAACATACAAAGGACAAACAAAACTTGTGTCATTTTACGTCCTTCGTTCTTCTTCTACAGCGAACTTGTTTGGTTTCGATTTATTTCAGTTGTTTAACTTGTCTATAGTAAATCAGGTCATATCAGTGAACCATAGTGTGCCTTCAGACAGTTTTTCTCGTCTATGTGAAGAATTTGCAGACATTTTTGCACCGGGCCTCGGTTGCGCTAAGAACTATGAAGCACATTAAGAACTGAAAGTAAACGTGCAACCGAAATTTTTCAGAGCGCACAATGTTCCCCTCACATTGCGTGATGAGGTCGCAAAAACATTACACGATTTGGAATCACAAGGTATAACTGAACGTGTGCAGGCTTCTCTATGGGCATCACCTCAGTAATTTTGCCAAAATCTTCCGGAAAGTTGAGACTTTGTGTGGACTTCATGGCAACAGTGAATCCACAACTAGTGAATGCAACTTTTCCTTTACCGCACCCGGAAGATCTTTTTGACAAACTGTGCCCGTGTAAATATTTTTCGAAATGGGACCTAGCAGGTGTGTACTTGCAAATACCGGTGGACAAAGACTCCCAGCGCGTTTTGGTGGTTAACACGCATCTTGGTTTGTATCGATTCAAACGACTGCCATTCGGGTTTGCATCCGCCCGTGCATTGTTTCAGCAATATCAACAAACTGTTTGTACGTCGGTCCCTTCTGGACGATATTGTGATCTCTGGAAAGACGGAAGAAGAACATTTGGCCAATCTCAGAACATTATTTCAGGTCTTCGCTTGCGGAAGGTCAAATGTGTGTTTTCTGCTCGGGACTTGCCATCCGTGGGACATGTACTCAATGCCCAAGGCATACATAACAGTCCAACCCACCTTCGTGCCATACAAGACTTGCCTTCGCCGCAGAATTTGAAGCAGCTACAGAGTGTGCTGGGAAAATCAACTATTATCATAAATATATTGCGCATGCCTCTTCCATTTCAGCTCTGCTTCATCGCTTACTCCGTAGGGTGCTCCGTTCGTCTGGACGACGGAATGCGAACGCGCCTTTCGCCGGTTGAAATCGGCGTTGCTTTCCAATATTTGCTTTACGCCATTCGCTTCCCAGATGCCCCTTTTGTTGATGGTGGATGCATCGGATTTCGGGATCGGTGCTGTGCTGGCGCACAAAGATGGATCGCACGATCGCCCTATTGCCTTTGGGTCCAAATTGCTCTCGTCTGCTCAAAGAAATTATTCACAGATCGAGAAAGAGGCATTGGCTCTCGTATTTGGTGTTACAAAGATTCATGATTCCGTAGAAATGTTGGAATACGTGAGGCAATACTGACCTTAAGACTTACCTTAGAAGAAAGATTAAGAAAAGGCAAACCTACATTTCTAGCATTTGTAGACTTAGAGAAAGCTTTTCACAATGTTGACTGGAATACTCTCTCTCAAATTCTAAAGGTGGCAGGGGTAAAATACAGGGAGCGAAAGGCTATTTACAATTTATACAGAATGCAGATGGCAGTTGTAAGAGTCGAGGGGCATGAAAGGGAAGCTGTGGTTGGGAAGAGAGTGAGACAAGGTTGTAGCCTCTCCCCGATGTTATTCTACCTGTACATTGAGCAAGCAGTAAAGGAAACAAAAGAAAAATTTGGAATAGGTATTAAGATCCAGGGAGAAGAAATAAAACCTTTGAGGTTCGCCGATAACATTGTAATTCTGTCAGAGACAGCAAAGGACTTGGAAGAACAGTTGAATGGAGTGGACAGTGTCTTGAAACGAGGATATAAGATGAACATCAACAAAAGCAAAACGAGGATAATGGAATGTAGTCGAATTAAGTCGGTTGACGCTGAGGGAATTCAGACACTTAAAGCAGTAAAGGAGTTTGGCTATTTGGGGAGCAAAATAACTGATAATGGTCGAAGTAGAGAGGATATCAAATGTAGACTGGCAATGCCAAGGAAAGCGTTTCTGAAGAAGAGAAATTTGTTAACATCGGGTATAGATTTAAGTGTCAGGAAGTCGTTTCTGAAAGTATTTGTATGGAGTGTAGCCATGTATGGAAGTGAAACATGGACGATAAATAGTTTAGACAAGAAGAGAGTTGAAATTTTCGGAATGTGGTGCTACAGAATAATGCTGAAGATTAGATGGATAGATCAATTAAGTAATGAGAAGCTACTGAAAAAGTTGGGAAGAAGAGGAATTTGTGGCTTAACTTGACTAGAATAATGGATCGTTTGGTAGGACATGTCCTGAGGCATCAAGGCATCACAAATTTAGCATCGGACAGCGTGGAGGGTAAACATCGTAAAGAGAGACCAAGAGATGAATACACTAAGCAGATTCGGAAGGATGTATTTTGCAGTAGGTACTGGGAGATAAAGGAGCTTGCACAGGATAGATTAGCATGGAGAGCTGCATCTAACCAGTCTCAGGACTGAAGACCACAACAACAACAGCAACAACAACAACAACAACACCAAAAAGAGAAAAAAAAATGGCCAGGTGCCAAAAGAACTTGCGCTCCGAGGGCTCCGTACGATTTTTGTCTGTTACAGGTTCTGATACTGGGAAGACCGGTCTCGGGGATTCCGAGACTACCGAGAATGTTTTAATCGTTAATTTTGACGTCGGAGAAAAACTCACAAAAAATATATTTCCTTTCGTTACATATAATGATATTAAAAGTTAACACTTTCTGTTTCTTTTTTCTTTACTTGTACTTCTTGCCATTTTCACGATTCCTGGTCAATGGTAAGTATCTTGTAATTTCTATACGGGTGAATTAGCGAGTATCAGAACATGTGGCATGAAAGGCATCCTTTGAGTAAATTTAATTAGAATCTTATACCATCAAGGAAATATAGCCATTAAAATATGACGTAAATTTCAACTTGATACGTCTAACCGTTCCGAAGAAAATGGGTTCATAACAGACGGAGGGACAGAGAGGCAGTCAGATGACAATTGCTAATTTTTTTCGTCTGATATTATCATAAATTTACAGTTTTTGGATTTTGTTTTTGGTTGCACTATGAGACCTTTCGTCTTGCCAAATATCATGATTCTAGGTAAAAAGGAAGCACACTATAGGATGAGATGAATGAGTTAACGAGCATCAAAATAATATCTAACATAAAATGCCGTATCCTTTAATTGCATTGTCTTATAAGCTTCACGTTTCTACACAGCCATGAGTCGTAGGTCTTAGAATGTAGGACAAATTTCAACTTAATACATCTACCGAACTACCAGTTCAATAAATCACAGCTGCAAAATACCAACACGATTTTTTTACAGACGAATGGAAAATTTGGTAGAAGCCGACTTCAGGGAAGATCAGTTTGGATTCTGTATAAATGTTGGAACACGTGAGGCAATACTGTTCATACGACTTACCTTAGCAGATAGATTAAGGAAAGGCAAACCTTGGTTTCCACCAATTTTGTACTTAGAGAAACCTTTTGACTTTGTTCACTGGAAAACCCTCTCTCAAATTTTGTAGGTGGCAGGGGTAAAATACAGGGTGCGGAAGACCATTTTCAATTTGTACTGAAACTAGATGGCAGTTTTAAGAGTCGAGGGGCTTGAAAGGCAAGCAGTGGTTGGGAAGGGAGTGAGACAGGATTGTAGCCTCTCCCCGATGTTATTCAATGTCTGTATTGAGCAAGCTGTAAAGTAAGCAAAAGAAAAATTTGGAGTAAGAATTAAAATCCATGGAGAAGAAATAAAAATTTTTAGGTTGGCCCATGACATCGTAATTCTGTCAGAGACAGCAAAGGACCTGGAAGAGCAGCTGCACGGACTGGACAGTGTCTTGAAAGGAATATATAAGATGAACACCAACAAAAGCAAAACGAGGATTATGGAATGTAGTCGAATTAAGTCGGGTGATGCTGAGGGAAATGAGACACTTAAAGCAGTAAAGGAGTTTTGCTATTTGGGGAGCAAAATAACTGATAATGGTCGAAGTAGAGAGGATATCAAATGTAGACTGGCAATGCCAAGGAAAGCGTTTCTGAAGGAGAGAAATTTGTTAACAGCGAGTACAGATCTAAGTGTCGGGAAGTCTTTTCTGAAAGTATTGGTATGGAGTGTAGCCATGTATGGAAGTGAAACATGGACGATAAATAGATTAGACAAGAAGAGATTAGAAACTTTCGGAATGTGGTGCTACAGAATAATGCTGAAGATTAGATGGATAGATCAATTAAGTAATGAAAAGGTACTGAATACAGTTGGGAAGAAGAGGAATTTGTGGCTTAACTTGACTAGAAGTATGGATCGTTTGGTAGGACATGTTCTGAGGCATCAAGGGATCACCAATTTAGTATTGGAGGGTAGCGTGGAGGGTAAAAATCGTAGAAGGAGACCAAAAGATGAATACACTAAGCAGATTTAGAAGGATGTAGGTTGCAGTAGGTACTTGGAGATGAAGCAGGTTGTACAGGATAGAGTAGCATGGAGAGCTGCATCAAACCAATCTCGGGACTGAAGACCACAACACACTTCTACCCGTTGCTGAAGAAAAGTATTTTAACAACTGGACGGACAGACAGACAGACAGACAGGAAAACCGACGACAAAGTGACCTAAGTATTCCATTTTTACCGACTGAGGTACGCAACCGTAATAACAAACACCAGTTACAACGAAACGTTTATTAAACTTCCAGGTAATGTGAACTTCTTTTGCAGAATATCTGCAATGTTTAATAATAAGTTTTATTTCCATTATCTGGTAGCAAAATCGTTGTTGTATTGTAAAGGCTAAAATTGGCCACATAAGATATGTGTATTTGTACATGTGTTATTGGTATACTAAAGGAAAAGGACGACTGGTGTTCAACGTCCCATGGACAGTGAGGTCATCAAAGACGGAGGAGAAGCTCTGATTTGGGAGGAGAATGGACGAAATCGATTGTGCCCTTTCGAAGAAATAATCCTGACAACTGCCTTTAGTGATGTAGGCAAATGACGAAAAACATAAATCTGGGCGGTAGATCGCGGATGTGGACTATCATACTCCGGAATGAGAGTCCAGTGCACTACCACCTCTCTCGGTTACTGATATACTGAGCAAACACAAAATTCGTGGCAACAGCCACTGCTGAATTACGTCTTTCTCAGTAATATCAAAGATATATGGATAAAGACGGAGAAGGTCGCTGCAAACGTACACAATGTTTGCCAGAAATAAAGTTATATTTAGCAGCTGACTTTGAACACGGTTTTATTTATAACTTTAAGCTTGTGTATTGCTCTTAACACTTACAGTTAAGCAACATAAAATTCTACATCTTAACTAATAAGAGTAAATATAAACATGAAGGTTCATGTTTATAAGAAACTTTACCGAATTTAAAACCAGTACTCGAACATATATGTGTATGATACTATTAGTTGTATGTACTGTATCTAAATTCTCCTGGAAACTGTAGTATTTCGACGTTGGACTGTAAGAAAACTGAATTACCGACCTTTTCATTTGACATGAGGTAGAGGTGACACTGGTAAAAAACCGCTGTTGTTCTTCGTAGATGGAGACGGCGTTTTCTTAGCATATTATGATTTACATACTGCAAGCAAAGTATTTCTACGTACATTATTAAGAAATTTGGTAAATAGCGTTATTTGATATATTATAAAATTATCTATACTAGTAAATACAACACTGTAAAAAGTGGAAAATCGACGCTGAGACGTCACTACGGAAATGAACACACACGCCACCGCGTAAAGTGTCGCTACAGTACGAAGCTGATGTGACAACATATAGATCAGCTACCATCAAGTCGCTAACAGCGCTGTCCTCTTGATCAAAATAACTTTGATAATCGTAATCCTTATTCGTACATAGAGCTGTCTGGCGCATGGCTTGATGATCAATGACGTCCAATTAAAGTACTCTGGGTTTTTCTTTGTTACCAATTTCTTCCTCGCTGCCATTCCTCCAACCTCGATCGTCTACAGATTTGCTTCTGTCTTGTTTCACCGTAAGTGAATAGTTCGGATTTTCCTACCACTCACGCAATTCAGTGTATAGATCTTATTCAAAGATATAATATTTCATCACCATTTCTATTTTTATCTGACAGTCAGCTAAAGAAATGTTCACCTTCACATTTGGCCTGTAGATACAAACTTGCTTCTGCCATCCTTCATGTCATTCCATAACAATTCTAGTCTCTCTTTTCTTTCAGTTTGCTCACGGTATTAAGCGGTCTTACAGCTGTCAAAGCATTTCTTCTAGTTGATGTAAACAGAACTGTGACAGATAAAATGACCGTCTAACAAAAACATGTGCATGAATGTATAGAAGCCAAACAAAAACAATTTCGTATATTAGAAAACAATTATTGCTATCGATTTTATCTGTTATGTCATTCTGAGTTACTGCTTCATCTCTACTGATTACGACGTAGACGGTTCGTTAAATTTTAATCTTCGGACCTTTCCTTTTTAGAGTGATGGTTGCCAGTATGGGGTTTTTTCGCCTGGAGTGGGAATTAAAATTTTACGGTAAAGCGCTGTCGACTGTGCATGAAATAAATTGCCTAACGGAAATCGAAGTAAGGTTCATTAACAATGTTCTTCATCGATCAGGTCCCAGGGTACACTGACACGGTTTTTACTGGTTTTTTCCGATAATTACAGCCGTGTATCACTCTTTTTCTGTCGCCTCGCAACTTTTATGAAACTTCAATTTGCACATTACCCTTTCTGCGAAAATGGTTATGTTCGAATGATTTGATCTGATCGACACCGAGGAACACAGAACAACAGAGTGGAAATGTAACAGCAGTTCCCTTTCAGAAAGCAGAATAACAAGTCCATTAACTCGATAAATTTTCGAAACCGCCAACGGGCGATGTGAATGTGTTCGCCTTACTTTGCACAGTTGCGAGTTGACGAAAAAGTAAGATGTCAATTAATATTTTCGTTCGTTTTGGATACTACACGGCAAATGTTTGTGTCGCGTGTAACAAAACTTCTCATTTCACTTATTACATTTTGACATGAGGTAGCACAAAGAATAATGCGTGTGACTTGATGCAGAAGCTCGAAAGGAAGAGGATAAATTCGCATCTCGACAGGCCGGCTATTGTTTTCTGAGATTTCCGTAGAAGTTTGAGGAAGGATGGGTATAGTTTCGTCCTCGTCTCAGCCACGTTTGTGTCTTAACGAGAACGATATCATCACTAATGAGACGTTTCCTTCTAACCGTCATCCTTTCATCTTGGAAGGATCATGTTTCTCTCAATTATCAGTCAATAATTTGCAAACTAGTTTTAGAATTGCTCCAAAATACACACACACACACACACATATATATATATATATATATATATATATATATATATATATATATATATATATACTGGTTTATCTTGGAATTATGAGAACGAGCTCCTAAAATACTTCTAGGACACAAAAGTAGAACCTTACGTAAACTATTTAATCAGAAAAACTATATTATATTTTAGGACACAAATGCAAAACTTGACAAGAATCCAACGTTTAACCGTACAATAAAATATTTCTGAAATATCTTGTGGCTGAAACTTGTAGGAGGGTTTCTGTGAAGTTTGGAAGGTGGGAGACGAGATACTGACTGAATGAAGGCTTTGAGGATGAAGTTTCGTATCAGCGCACTCCGCTGCAGAGTGAAAAATTTCATTCTAAAATCTTTTGGCTAATTGGAGCATTTCGTAAAGTGTTACTTACACAAACACAAAATAATGCAGTTATTTAAGATTTACCTCCATATAACTGCCGTTATCACTATGAAGTGTTAAATCACTTTTAAATACATTTGGATACATCTCATTGCCACCTGATTAACAATTTTAGCCTCTGTCTAAATGTAAATGCAGCCTTAACTTAATTAATTTATGTTCCAGTACATAAATATTGCATTGACAGTTCAACTTGGTGGTCTTTGGTTTTGTTGATTTGAAACTTTTCGAAGCATTGCTCTAGTGTATAAAAGTTGTTTAGTCCTAAGACATTGCACAACGATTACAGTTGAGCGCAGGTATGAACCACAAGGCTTCTCCTACAGCTCCCTAAATGCTTTGGAAGTTATTTCCAGATGTCAAAACACATGTCCTGTCATTATTTTTCTTCTTCATTCAAAGTTGTCCACACGTTCGTCTTCTCGCTGATTTGGTGGGCACCCTCCTCATGCCACCAGTCCACCAAATTTTCAACATTCTTCTACAGCACCGCAACCTTCGAATCTCTTCTGCTCCGGACTCTCCAGCTCTGTACTGCAGACGTGCATTCTCAGGAATTTCTTCCACAAATGAAGTCCTATGTTTAATGGTAGTACATTTCTTCTGTTCAGAAATGCCCTGTTTGCAGTTCTAGTCTGCTTTTTACAGATCCTCCTTCCTCCGTCCAACAAGTGTTATGTCGTTTCCAAGATAGCATAATTTCTTCAGTTCAGCTACTTAGTGCTCGTCAAAGCCGACTTTAAATTTATCGGTTATCTTTTCTCTGCTACTCCATATTATTTTCACCTTTTTTCGGTTTGCCTTCAACGCATATTCTGTACAGTCAATGTTGTGTACTCAGAATGTTTAGTCTATTCGATAGCTCCTGTACCTCTTTCACCGAGAACAGCATCATCATCAGCGAATCTTAACATTGTATGGGCGGATTTTTAACCGACTGCTGAACCTCTCTCTTCTTAACTTTATAGATCAACTTTTATCACCTCGGTGAAGTTAGGATGAACGAAAACTGTGTTGGAAGTAAGAGGAGAGTGAATGGTGTTACACTAATTGAGTGATGGTCTGACACCAAATGTATTAAGTTTTTATGTCGGTACAGGGTGGCGCACGAAATAGCCGCCCCGGGAAGTAGAGTGCTCAATGCACCTAATGTAATGTAATGTGAAAGACAAGATCAGTTTAGTAAATATAGACCTTTGTTTCATCTTATTTCTTATTTGTTACATGATCGTTGCACGTTTCTTTATTTGTTGTTGTATGTGTTTTTGGCGGGAATCAATTCGTGCTTAAATGGCGAGCACTCTGTATTTGGGGGCGCATTTAATGCACAATGGAAGCAGCTACTTGACCTACGAAACAAGTTTATTTCATCATGTATGTAAAGCAGTTAACTTTGATCATCGTACCATTTTAAAATTATCCATTATAGACAACATTATTTCTAACCAGAACAAATAGGTATCCTCCTTTCCTGCTTAAAAGCATGGAGCAGTGGCTAAACTGAAACAAATCATCCGAATATCTTGAACATAATCCATAAAAGGGTATTCCAAAGCTTTAAACAGCCATTTTCATATTTTCATCCTCCTCCCATCCGAGAAGGGAAGTTTGTAGGAATGCGAGAATAGAGGTCCCAGTTTCTTGTGAGTTCCATGTGTTGGTATAGCACTAACAATGTTCGCAGTTTATTTTGAGTCTTCTCCGTTTACATTTTTATCTAATTTGGTAATGATGCCGGATGGTTAAAGAACACTCAACAATTAATCAGTTTTGTAGTTCATCTCCTTCATGGAATAACTACACGTACCTAGGGTAAATGCCGTATAACAATGTTTACAATTCGCTTTATGCAGGAGCAAGATTTAGTAGCGGCTTGAATCATAGATAAAGCATGGTTACGATTGATTCCATTAACTGTTCGCCAATTATACGCTCAAACAATATTCCGCCTATGTATTTGCATTTACATTTAGGATCCTTTACTAGTATTTCCATAAAAATCTTATCGATTTTCTTGTTAGTTTTAACAGCTTTTAAAACAGGAAATCTGTCTTATAACTGCGTCGTATACGAATTTCCTATGAGATAAAAAAAAACTTACACTCTATGGCTTATACAGGGTGTTACAAAAAGGTACGGCCAAACTATCAGGAAACATTCGTCACACACAAAGAAAGAAAATGTGTTACGTGGACATTTGTCCGGAAACGATTACTTTCCATGTTAGAGCTCATTTTATTACTTCTCCTCAAATCACATTAATCATGGAATGGAAACACAGCAGCAGAACGTACCAGCGTGACTTCAAACACTTTGTTACAGGAAATGTTAAAAATGTCCTCCGTTAGCGAGGATACATGCATCCACCCTCCGTCGCATGGAATCCATGATGTGCTGATGCAGTTTTGCCGTACTTGTAAAGGCACATGTTCTAGCAGCACATGTAGAGTATCCCGTATGAAATCATGATAATGTGCTCCATTGACCTTAGGTGGAAGAACATGGGGTCCAATCAAGACATCACCAACAATGCCTGCCCAAACGCTCACAGAAAATCTGTGTTGATGACTTGATTGCATAATTGCTTGCGGATTCTCGTTAGTGAAAATTTACAATTTGATCACGTTGGAATGAAGCCTCATCCGTCAAGAGAACATTTGCACTGAAATGAGGATTGACACATTGTTGGATGAACCATTCGATGTACCCGTGGAGGCCAATCAGTTGCTGATAGTGCCGGCACACGCTGTACATGGTACGGAAACCACTGGTTCTCCCCTAGCACTCTCCATACAGTGACGTGGTCAACGTCACCTTGTACAGCAGCAACTTCTCTGACGCTGACATTAGGGTTATCGTCAACTGCACGAAGAATTGACTCCTCCATTGCAGGTGTCCTTGTCGTTCTAGGTCTTCCACAGTCGCGAGTCATAGGCTGGAATGTTCCGTGCTCCGTAAGACGCCGATCAATTGCTTCGAACGTCTACCTGTCGGGACATCTTCGTTCTGGAAATCTGTCTCGATACAAACGTACCGAGCCACGGCTAATGTCCCGTGCTAATCCATGCATCAAACGGACATCTGCCAACTCCGCATTTGCAAACATTGCACTGACTGCAAAACCACTTTCGATATGAACACTAACCTGTTGATGCTACGTACTAATGTGCTTGATGCTAGTACTGTAGAGCAATGAGTCACATGTCAACACAAGCACCGAAGTCAACATTACCTTCCTTCAGTTGGGCCAACTTTCGATGAATCGAGGAAGTACAGTACCTACTGACGAAACTAAAATGAGCTCTAACATGGAAATTGAGCGTTTCCGGACACATGTCCACATAACATATTTTCTTTATTTGTGTGTGAGGAATGTTTCTTGAAAGTTTGGCCGTACCTTTTTGTAACACCCTGTATACAGTGCGCACAGTAGTAACCCTATCATAATTCGAAAATTCAACAAAGTACGTATTTTCCCTGTTACATCATCTATATTCTTCTGATTCTCACACTAAAAATACTGCGAAAATGCTTGACAAGGAATGTGATGATCGATCCTTAAATCTGCACGAATCTTAGGTTTTACCGACAAAAGATGACGGTGGATTATACGCAAATAATTATGGGTGAGAAAATTTTACGTTTGAAGGGAATTTACGCCGCCTGATGATACTAATCAGGTTTACTTTAAACGCTGTAACAGTCATGACCGTTGCTAAGTTTTGAGAATGGACGTGACGGGAAGGAGGACCATCGTGTTCGGTGTAAGTCTCTGGCGCACCGCACTGCATCTCCAGCAACAATCTGAGAAGCACTTGGCACCACAGCGACACAATGGACTGTTACAAATCGGTTACTTTAAAGATAGCTAAGAGTCAGACGCCCTATAGCGTGCCTTCTGACACCAAGCCACCGCCATTTGCGACGTCAGTAGTGTCAAGCGGGTAAACATTACACGGCTGGGTGTTCTGATGAGAGAAATTTCTCTTTCGATAAATGTGTTAGGAGGAGGCCAGTTGAGAGCGTACACTATGAAACTGGCATCTGAGCGGTAAGACATGGGGACGCAGGACGTAATGGCATACTGCTGTGTCGTCAGGATTCCTCAATCACTACCAGACATGAACTGAAGTCACACCCAACGCTCCTTCTCAACTTCACACCCGGAAGATCAATGCTGTGTCTCTCCAAGATAATGAAGATTGAGATCTCTCCCCTCCCCTCTTCCTTCCACCGAGCGAGGTGGCGCAGTGGTTAGACACTGGACTCACATTCGGGTGGACGACGGTCCAATCCCGAGTCCGGCCATCCTGATTTTGGTTTTCCGTGATTTCCCTAAATCGCTCCAGGCAAATGCCGGGATGGTTCCTTTGAAAGGGCACGGCCGACTTCCTTCCCCATCCTTACCTAATCCGATGAGACCGATTACCTCGCTGTCCGGTCTCCTTCCCCAAACAACCCAACCCCAACCTTCCTTCCAGTCACCATCATACTCGCCCACAATTGTCTTCTGAGGTAGTGCTGAACCATGATTCATCGCTGAGCACAAACCAACGCCTGTCATGTAAAGAAAAAGTTTCCCGTTCACAGTACTACTCCAAACGCAGCCGTTTCTGCTGCCGCTCGTGTTACCGTTTGCGTTTTGGCATTAACGGCAGCCTACGCATGGTACGGCAATTACGTATTTCAGCTGCTGATGGTCTCCAACCAATGGTAGGGGATGACACAGAATGGTGTAATTGGAGGGCAGATGCAGACACGAAGGGGTTACATGCACGGTGCACAATACAGTAATCATCCCGTGTAGCGAACTGACGTGGTCGACTGGAACCTATAGGATGAGTATACCTGCCCCTGCTTCCATTATAATACCTCTCAGAACGGCGTCTCTGGTAACTTCCCACTTCAAAAAAGCCAAACTGACGATTATGCACCAATTTATCTGTTTCCTTTAACATTCTGTACTACGTTTGTAGTGTAGTAGTACTGTGTACTATGTTTCTCAGCAACTTGGATCCATGAGTAGTTAAGCTGATTGTGCCATAACACTGGCACTTGTCTGCTCTTAAAATCTTTGCAACTGTGTGGATCATGTTTCACCGAAAGTCTAATAGCATATCACCAGTATCGTACATCATACAACTACATCTACATCTACATCTAGATCCACACTCCGCAAGCCACCTGACGGTGTGTGGCGGAGGGTTCTCCCTTCCATTCCAGTCTCGTATTGTTCGTGGAAAGAAGTATTGTCGGTATGCCTCTGTGTGGGCTCTAATCTCTCTGACTTTATCCTCATGGTCTGTTCGCGAGATATACGTAGGAGGGAGCAATATACTGCTTGACTCCTCGGTGAATGTATTCTCTCGAAACATTAACAAAAGCCCGTACCGAGTTACTGAGCGTCTCTCCTGCAGAGTATTCCGCCGGAGTTTATCTATCATCTCCGTAACGCTGTCGCGATTACTAAATGATTCTGTAACGAAGCGCGGTGCTCTCCGTTGGATCTTCTCTATCTCAGCTATCAACCCTATCTGGTACGGATCCCACACTGCTGAGCAGTATTCAAGCAGTGGGCGAACAAGCGTACTGTAACCTACTTCCTCTGTTTTCGGATTGCATTTCCTTAGGATTCTTTCAATGAATCTCAGTCTGGCATCTGCTTTACCGACGATCAACTTTATATGATCATGTCATTTTAAATCACTTCTAGTGCGTACTCCCAGATAGTTCATGGAATTAACTGCTTCCGGTTGCTGACCTGCTGTATTGTAGCTAAATTGTAAGGGATCTTTCTTTCTATGTATTCGGAGCACATTACAATTGTCTGCAGATTCAATTGCACCATGCGTCAATTCGGTGCAGATCCTCCTGCATTTCAATACAATTTTCCATTGTTACAACCTCTCGATATATCACAGCATCATCCGCAAAAAGCCTCAGTGAACTTCCGATGTCATCCACAAGGTCATATATGTATAGTGTGCATAGCAACGGTTCTACGACACTGCCCTGCGGCACACCTGAAATCACTCTTACGTCCGAAGACTTCTCTCCACCTGAGCTACCGAGGGCACAGAGAATGAACATTTTTTATATATGACCGTAGTATCTGTTCCCGAAAGAACAGTTACCGTGGATGACCATGCAGCTTTTCTACAATGAAATGATAACCAAAAGTACAACCTAGCTGCAACGAGGCGTTGATATACTTCATTGGGGACATGTTGAAAATGTGTACTCCGACTGGGACTCGAACCCGGGACCTCCTGCTAACACGGTAGACGCTCTATCCATCTGAGCCACCAAGGGCACATGCAATAGTGAACCTGCAGGGAATTATCCCTTGCACGCTCCCCCTTAGACGCGCATACCCAACATGTCCATACCACTACATTCAATTATCATTTCATCTCCGGTAACTGTTCTTTCGGGAACAGATAAAACCGTCATATATAGTTAAAATATGGGTTCCCGGCCATTGACCTTCTTGTGCAATCGCACACACCATGTCCGAACTCATACGGGACGTGTTAGATAAATCTGCCACGAGTAATGAGTATGATGGGCAAACATTTATTAGGCGCACTACGAATGTACAGCTGTGGACATGTTGGGAATGTGCGTCTAAGGGGGAGAGTGCAACGGATAAGTCCCTGTAGGCTCACTATTCTCTGTGCCATCGTTGGCTCAGATGGATAGATCGTCTGCCATGTAAGCAGGAGGTCTCAGGTTCGAGTCCCGATCGGGGCACACATTTTCAACATAACCGCATTGAAGTATATCAACGTCTGGTTGCAGCTATGGTCTCCAGTTAATTATCTTGTCATTTTGTTGCCACTTTCCCCAATGACTTCAGAAATTACGACTGAATTTTATCTATACTTCCTGCCTCATTTTGTAACATGGTGCGGTGGTGGTGGTGGTGGTTAGTGTTTAACGTCCCGTCGACAACGAGGTCATTATAGACGGAGCGCAAGCTCGGGTTAGGGAAGGATTGGGAAGGAAATCGGCCATGCCATTTTCAAAGGAACCATCCCGGCATTTGCCTGAAACGATTTAGGGAAATCACAGAAAACCTAAATCAGGATAGCCGGAGACGGGATTGAACCGTCGTCCTCCAGAATTCGAGTCCAGTGTGCTAACCACTGTGCCACCTCGCTCGGTCTGTAGCATGGTGTCAGGTCTACTAAATCCAGAGAAAATTAAGGGGTCCGCTATATGAAAAGACAGGTGATATACTGTATGTACAAAAACCAAAATGAAACAATAAGAGTGGAAGACCAAGAAAGAAGATCACGGATAAAAAAAGTGTTTGAGACAGGGATGCAGTCTTTCGCCCCTGCTGCACGATCTATATGTCGAAGAAGCAATGTAAGAAATAAAACAGAGATTGAAGAGTGGGACTGAAATTCGCGGTGAAAGGATAACTGTGGTGTCACCGCCAGACACCACACTTGCTAGGTGGTAGCCTTTAAATCGGCCGCGGTCCGGTAGTATACGTCGGACCGCGTGTCGCCACTATCAGTGATTGCATACCGAGCGCCGCCACACGGCAGCTCTAGAGAGACTTCCTAGCACTCACCCCAGTTGTACAGCTGACTTTGCTAGCGATGGTTCACTGACAAATTACGCTCTCATTTGCCGAGACGATAGTTAGCAGAACCTTCAGCTACGTTAGTTGCTACGACCTACCAAGGCGTCATTATCAGTTATTATTGGTATTGAATCATGTACCATAAAGAGCGACGTTCTCCCTTAATGTAAAAAGTTAAGTATTCCACCAGCTACGTCCGTTTTTCTCAATTCTAATTCCATCGTTATGTTCCAGACCTCACGCCAGCCGGCGAGAGCTAAAACGCGTGCATATCGGCCTCCTTTAACCATACGGTTGGCTCTCCTGCCAACCGCAACATTGGCGACGAGGCAATACCGCGTTCTTTTCTAAATTGCCCTGACTTACTTGTGTAATGGCTTCGCCACAATCTCCAGATGTACTGTCCGAATTTTATCGCTTACAGAATCAGCAGACGCAGGCCTTACTGGATACCCTTGGACAGCTCGTCCAGGGTCAACGTGCGATGCAAAACGATGCGGCAGCAGCCGCTTCACCGCTAACGCAGGCACAACACGCTGTTGCACCAACTTTTTGAACTTTGAATGCTGCACTGGAAAGCTGGATGGAGTGGTGACGCCAATTTGGGTTCCATCTCGCCGCATACAGAATTCAAGGTAACGAGCGGCAGCCATTTCTGTTGTCTTCCGTCGGCGTGAACACGTACCATGTAATAGTCAAATTATTTCCCCGACGCGACGTAGCAACTCTGTCCTACGGAGAAATTTTGTCTGCATTAGATGCATATTTCAAAGCATCAGTCAATGTAGTTTCCAAACGGTATACCTTCTTTCGTACAAAACGTACGGCAGGTCAGTCTAATCGGGAGTGGGTTGCAACCTTGCAAGGCCTTACTAGGGATTGTGCTTTTGAGTGTCAATGTGGATTCCCTTATTCAGATACTATGGTACGTGATGCAATTGCACAGATTTTGAAACTAGTAAATCCCTCACTTCAACAAGTGATGGACATATTGGATTGGCAGGACACACTTGACTTTGCTCAGGAATTATTTGAAACTTCGCCAGCAGTGTGTCATGTTAACCGGCCTGCCGGGCGAGCTGCCGGAACAGTAACCAGTCCTCTCGCCAGGCCGCGCCGCTGCCACCTGTCTCTCAGCCACGTGTGCCGCGCCGGCAAGCAAATGCAGTGATTAAATCATGCCCGCGGTGTACTACTAAACATTCGCGTGAGAACTGCCCGTCACGCCAGGCTATATGATTTTATTGTAATAAAAACGGACATGTTCAAAGTGTTTGCCAGAAAAAGCTCAGATCGGAAGCTCAAAACCGTACCAGGCCCTTTGCTTCGCGCCGGAATCGGAATCGAACCACGGATACTCAGGCTCGCGAAACTTCGCCCATGGAAATTCATGTAGTTCATTCCACTCCGCCCAGTGCCACTCTCTCTAAAAGTGACTGAGTTCGTCCCAACAATAGTGTGCGTCGACATCGCCGGAACTCCCGTCAAGTCGCAAGTGATTATGTACC
Source organism: Schistocerca gregaria (assembly GCF_023897955.1). Taxonomy (NCBI): domain Eukaryota; kingdom Metazoa; phylum Arthropoda; class Insecta; order Orthoptera; family Acrididae; genus Schistocerca; species Schistocerca gregaria. Next base: position 760,935,953 of record NC_064922.1, read on the forward strand.
AGTGTCAGTTCACGTTGCACGAGACAGTCGCTCTTGTCGTCAGCAGGACAATAAACTTTTTATAGACTTGGACATTAACGGCAAAGTGATACCATTCCAGCTCGATACAGGAGTTGCAGTTTCACTGATCTTTCATGACACTTACAAACTGCTGGGCACACCTCCGTTGCGTGCCGCAAATGTTACGTTAAATAGCTACTCCGGTCAAGATATCCCTGTGTTAGGACAGTGCAGCTTCCTTGCAACATACAAAGGAGAAACAACACTTGTGTGATTTTACGTCCTTCGTTCTTCTTCTACAGTGAACTTGTTTGGTTTCGATTTATTTCAGTTGTTTAACTTGTCTATAGTAGATCAGGTCCTATCAGTGAACCATAGTGCGCCTTCAGAAGGTGTTTCTCGTCTATGTGAAGAATTTGCAGACATTTTTGCACCGGGCCTCGGTTGCGCTAAGAACTATAAAGCACATTTGAACTGAAAGTAAACGCGCAACCGAAATTGTTCAGAGCGCACAATGTTCCCCACGCATTGCGTGATGAGGTCGCAAAAACATTGCATGATTTGGAATCACAAGGTGTAATTGAACGTGTGCTGTCTTCTCTCTGGGCATCACCCTTAGTAATTTTGCCAAACCCTTCGGAAAAATTGAGACTTTGTGTGGACTTCATGGCAACAGTGAATCCACAACTAGCGATTGCAACTTTTCCTTTACCCCGCCCGGAATTTTTTTGACAAACTGTGCCCGGGTAAATATTTTTCGAAGTTGGACCTCTCAGATGCGTACTTGCAAATACCGGTGGACAAAGAATCCCAGCGCGTTTTTGTGGTTAACACGCATCTTGGTTTGTATGGATTCAAACGACTGCCATTCGGGTGTGCATCCGGCCCTGCATTGTTTCAGCAATACCTACAAACTGTTTGTGCGTCGGTCCCTACTGCAGCAAAGTATCTGGACGATATTGTGATCTCTGGAAAGACGGAAGAGGAACATTTGGCCAATCTCAGAACATTATTTCAGGTCTTGCGACAAAATGGTCTTCACTTGCGGAGGGACAAATGTGTGTTCTTTGCTCGGGACTTGCCATACTTGGGACATGTAATCAATGCCCAAGGCATACATCCCAGTCCCACGCACCTTCGTGCCATACAAGGCTTGCCGTTGCCGCAGAATTTGAAGCAGCTACAAAGAGAGTGCTGGGAAAAATTTATTATTATCACCGTTATATACCACACGCCTCTTACATTTCAGCTCCGCTTCATCGCTTACGCCGTAAGGGTGTTCCGTTCGTCTGGACGACGGACTGCGAACGCACCTTTCGCCAGTTGAAATCGGCTTTGCTTTCCAATAGTTGCCTTACGCCAAGATAGATCGCACGATCACCCTATTGCCCTTGCGTCCCAATTGCTCTCGTCTGCGCAAAAAAATTAGTCACAGATCGAGAAAGAAGCATTGGCTCTCGTATTTGGTGTTAAAAAGTTTCATTATTTCTTGTATGGTCGTCACTTTACCATAATCACAGACTACAAATATTTGACATCGCTTTTTCATCCGACCAAGCCTGTACCTCCACGTACACCGCAGAAATTCATTCGCTGGTCTATTTTCCTCTCGCAGTACAGCTACGATATCTTGTATCGGTCCACTGCTAAGCACGGCAACGCCGATGCGTTGTCCCGCTTGCCTGTTGCTGAGGGTAGGGCATTCGATTCCTCCGAACTTGCTTGCATGTTCATTGATGCGAAAACCGATGACGTGGTCGAATCGTTTCCGACTGATTTTCGTCGTGTAGCTACAGCCACAGCTGCCGACCCTGTCCTTGCTACCGTTCTGCGTTTTGTTGCTACGCAATGGCCCTTGTCAAAGTCACTGATCGGGGACCCTTTGGTTCGCCGATTCTTTGCTCACAAGGAGAGACTTTTTGTACGACGTGGTGTTTTGCTGTTCCGTTCTGATAATGATCAGTCCAGGGTCGTGGTACCACGTTCGTTACAGTCCTCTGTCTTACAGCTTCTCCACCAAGGACATTGGGGTACAGTGAGAACGAAACAACTTGCTCGTCAGCACTGTACTTGGTTAGGAATCGATGCTGCGATTGCGAATATGTGCTCTTCTTGCATGGTGTGTGCCGAACAACAGTCAGCATCACCGCGGAAATTCTTTGCATGGCCAAAAGCCACTTCTTCTGGGCAACGCTTACACATCTATTTTGCTGGTCCATTCTGGAATGCTCGATGGTATGTAGTGGTAGATTCATTCAGTAACTTCCGTTTTGTTGTCCGGACGTCTTCCACGTCGTCATCTGCTACCATCGAAGCGTTATCCGCTATCTTCTGCATTGAAGGTCTTCCACAGACTATTATTTCCGACAATGGCCCACAATTCATGTCCGCAGAATTTCAGTCATTCTGCAAGGCCAATGGTATTCAACATCTGACGTCCGCGCCGTTTTCACCACAGTCAAACGGTGCCGCTGAACGATTGGACAGGACTTTCAAGTCGCAGATGTTCAAGTTGAAACAGTCGCATTCTCGGGAGGACGCGTTATAGCTCTTTTTGTCCTCGTATCGCTCTCAGCCCCGAGATGGTCGCTCGCCGGCTGAATTGCTCCACGGTCGCTCTCATCGAACCTTGATGTCTTTGCTGCATCCGCCTTATCAGGTTCCTGTGCAGCGGCCGACACCTGCTTTTGCTCCAGGCGACGTTGTCTAATATCGCCACTACCGAGGTTCACGGCGTTGGCTCGAAGGGCGCATTTTTCGCCGCCTCGGACTCGCTATGTATCTGGGTTTGGGTGCCTCTGGTGAAGTGCGTCGGCAACTCAATCAGCTGCGCCTCCGTCGTCACACGGGATCTGCCGCTCGCCGTCTGCTTTCAGCGACGGTGCCGCCCAGTCAGCTTCCCGGGTCCCATCTAATGGCTCGCCTCAGCCGCAGGTGTTACCGACGCTGCCTTCCATTTTGCCCCATGGCGACGCGCAGCTGCCGCCGCCGACGTCGCCACCGCCTGTTCTCCAACCGGCGACGCCCGCAGTGGACGCGTCGCTGCAACCGCCGGGCGCCTCCCTGGGTCACGCGCAGCAGATCGCTTCCCGTGACCAGTTGTCATCCGACATGGAAATCTTGCCCGCTCCGGACCATATGTCGTCTTCGCCCGTCGGGTGCCCCGGCCCGATGGAGGTCGACCCTTCGGCCCCTCCTGCCTCTCTACGGGCGCATACACCGCATGTTGGCCGGCACCCTGGAGCAGGTTTTCAGGCGTTTCCTAGCTGCCTGCGATCCGAATGGCAGAGTGTGGGTGGCACAGCCTGTTGTTAGGCTCCCCACCTCGTCGTATATGTCAACATGGGGTCCTCCCCACGGCGGGCGGAAGCCTTATGCCACAACCGTACGCCGATTTGCGGGAGAAGAATGTGGTGTCACCGCCAGACACCACACTTGCTAGGTGGTAGCCTTTAAATCGGCCGCAGTTCGGTAGTACACGTCGGACCCGCGTGTCGCCACTATCAGTGATTGCAGACCGAGCGCCGCCACACGGCAGGTCTAGAGAGACTTGCTAGCACTCGACCCCAGTTGTACAGCCGACTTTGCTAGCGATGGTTCACTGACAAAATACGCTCTCATTTGCCGAGACGATAGTTAGCATAGCCTTCAGCTACGTTAGTTACTACGAACTAGCAAGGCACCATTATCCGTTATTATTGGTATTGAATCATGTACCATAAAGAGCGACGTTCTCCATTAATGGATTAAAGTTAAGTATTCCACCAGCTACGTCCGTTTTTCTCAATTCTAATTCCCTTGTTATGTTCCAGACCTCACGCCAGCCTGCGTGAGCTAAAACGCGTGAATATCGGCCTCCTTTAACCATACGGTTGGCTCTCCTGCCAACCACAACAATAACAATGATAAATTTCGCTGATGAAATTGCTGTCTTCAGTGAAAGTGAAGAAGAATTACACGATATGTTTAATGGAGTGGTCTAATGAGTACAGTATGTGGACTGTGAGTGAATCGAAGGAGGAAGAAAGTAATTAGAAATAACAGAAACTTAACATCAGTGTTGGTGATCGCAAAGTAGATGAAGCTAAGGAATTCTACTACATAGGCAGCAAAACAACCAGTGATGGACGGAGCAAGGACAGTACAAAAAGACTAAGACAGTCAAAAAGGGTATTTCTGGCCAAGAGAAGTCTGCTAGTATCAAACATAGGCCTTAATTTGAGGAAGAAATTTCTGCGAATATAGTCTGAAGCACAGCATTGTATGGTAGCCAGCCATGGGCTGTGGGGAAAACCGTTCGCTAAATCATGTACAACCGTTCACCCGACGAAAGATTCGTATCCAAAGACTGGAAAGTTGCCCAGGTCACACCAATATTCAAGAAAGGTTGTAGGAGTAAACCTCTTCATTACAGAACCATATCATTTACGTCGAAATGCAGCGTGATGCTGTAAAATATATTGTGTTTGAACATAATGAATTACCTCGAAGAAAACTGTCTATTGACAAACAGCTAATTTGGGTTTAGAAAACATCGTTCTTCTGAAACACCACTATGACTTTTGTTCACATGAAGTGTTGAGTGCTATTCACAAGGAATTTTTCATCGATTCCGTATTTTTCAGTTTCCAAAAGGTTTTAGACACAGTACCACACAAGCGGCTTGTAGTGAAATTGCGTACTTATGGAATATCGTCTCAGTTATGTGACTTGATTTGTGACTTCTTGTCAGAGAGGTCACAGTTCGTAGTAATTGACGGAAAGTCATCTAGTAAAACAGAAGTGATTTCTGACGTTCCTCAGGGTAGTATTATAGGCCTTCCAGCAATCCGCTAAACTTTGGCTACACGATAAATGAGCCAAATCTAAGGGCCTTAAATTCAACTAAATACCCAGGTATTACAATTACAAACAAGTTAAATTGGAAGGAACACACAGAAATGTGGAGGAAGGCTAACCAAAGACTGCGTTTGATTGGCAGGACACTTAGAAAATATGATGGGAGACTGCCCACACTGCCTCTTTTCAGACTACTGCTGCGCAGTGTGGAACCCTTACCAGATAGGACTGACAGAGTATATCGAAAAATTTCAACGAATGGCAGCACCTTTTGTATTATCGTCAAATAATGGAGAGTGTGTCACTGGAAGGATATAGGATTTAGGCTGGACATCATTAAAAGAAAGGTTTGTTTCATTGCGACGGAATCTCTTACGAAATTCCAATCAACAACTTTCTCCTCCGAACGTGAAAATATTTTGTTGACACCGACCTACATGGGGGTAAACAATCACAATCATAAAATAAGGGAAATCACAGCTTGTACGGAATGATATACGTCAATGATATAAGTCTTCGTTTCTTTGTTCGCGCTGTACGAGATTGGAATAATAGTGAATTGTGAATACGGTTCGATAGGTCCTCTGCCTGACACTTAATTGTGATTTGTAGAATACCCACGTAGATGTAGATGCAGATTCTAAACATGTGAGATGTGGTGCATTCCTACATCGGGCCACCCCTAACTTCCAAATACTCCGAAAATCTGAATAATGGTTGATTCGACCTGACGACGGTCATCTGTACACCCACAGTTCTGTTATTTTAAACTCTTTCAGCAGATGACAATACTATCGCACACGGGTGCGCTGCATCCTTACATCTACAAAAAAAAAAAAAAAAAAAAAAAAAAAAAAAAAAAAAAAAAAAGTTCAAATGGCTCTCAGCACCATGGGACTTAACATCTGAGTTCATCAGTTCCCTAGAACTGAGAACTACTTAAACCTAAGTAACCTAAGGACATCACACACATCCATGCCCGAGGTATGATACGAACCTGCGACCGTAGCGGTAGCGCGGTTCCAGACTGAAGCGCCTACAACCCTTACATCTACATCAACATCTACATGGGTACTCTGCAAATCCCACTTAAATACCTAGCAGAGGGTTCACAGAACCAGCTTCACAATAATTCTCTATTATTCCACTATCAAACAGCCTGCGGAAAGAACGAACACCTATATATTTTTTTGCGAGCTCTGATTTATCTTATTTCATTATGATGATCGTTTTGTTTATGAAGGTCGGCGTCGACAAAATATTTTCACATTCCGAGGTTAAAGTCGGTGATTGAAATTTCGTGAGAACATTCCACAGGAGACGTAAACGCCTCTATTTTAATGGTATCCATTCCAAATCCTAAATCATGTCCGTCATACTCTCTCCCTTATTTTGCGTTGATACAAAACATGCTGCTCTTAGTTGAACTTTAGCGATATACTCCGTTAATTGTGTCTGGTAAGGACAGACCGCCCAGCAGTAATCGAAAAGCGGACGGACGAGCGTAATGTAGGAAGTCCTTTTCGTGGATCTGTTACATTATTTAAGTGTTGTGCCAATATAACATAATCTTTGTATTGCCTTCCCCATGACATTTTCTATGCGTGCTTTCGAATTTAAATTGTTAGTAATAGTAGTTCCTAGGTATATAGTTCAATTTACTTCATTTAGGTTAGACTTATCTATCGTATAACCGAAGTTGAATGGATTCCTTTTAGCACTCATTTGGAGGATCTCACACATTTCATTATTTAGCATCAAGTGCCAATTTATGCACCATTCAGATATCTTTTATAAATGATTTTGCAATTTGTTTTGATTTTCTGATGAGTTTACTAGATGATAAACGACAGCATCGTCGCAAACAACCTAAGATGGATGCTCAGATTGTCTCCTAAATCATAATATAGATAAGGAACAACAGAAGGCCTATAACACTACCTTGAGGACGCCATAAATCACTTCTGTTTTACCCCATCACTTATCATCAGTTACTACGAAATGTGACAACGCTGACAGGAAATAACGAATCCACTGACATAACTGAGACGATATTCCAAAAGCACTCAATTTCACTACAAGCCGCTTGTGTGGTTCAGTGTCAAAAGCCTTTTGGGAAATTAGAAATAGCGAATCAATTTGAAATCCCTTGTCAATAGCACCCAACACTTCGTATGAGTAAAGAGCAAGTTGCGTTTCACAAGAATGTTTTCTAAATTGGTGTTGACTGTGTGTCAATAGACCGTTCTCTTCGATGTAATTCATGATGTTCGTAGACAATATATGTTCCAAAATCCTGCTGCGTATGTGACATAGACCTGCAATTTAGTCTATTACTCCTACTACCTTTCTTGAATATTGCTGTGACCTGTGCAACTTTCTAGTTTTTGGGCACGGATCTTCCATCGAGCAAGAGGTCGTATATAACTGTTAAGTATGGAGCTATTCCATAAGCATTGCCCACAGCTTGTGGTCGTGCGGTAGCTTTCTCGTTTCCTACGCCCGTGTTCTCGGGCTCGATTCCCGGCGGGGTCAGGGATTTTCTCTGCCTCGTGATGGCTGGGTGTTGTGTAATGTCCTTAGGTTAGTTATGTTTAAGTAGTTCTCAGTTCTAGGGGACTGATGACCATAGATGTTAAGTCCCATAGTGCTCAGAGCCATTTGAACCATTTGCATCAGCATACTCTCAAGGGAACCTAACTGGTAAACAGTCTGGCCAGAAGACTTGCTTTTATGAAGTGATTTCACTTGCTTCACTAATCCGAAGATATCCACTTCTAATTTACTCGTGTTCTAAGCTGTTTTTGACTTGAATTATGGAATATCTTGAAAGGCTGTGTTTAGTAACTCTGCTTTTGCAGCACTGTCGTCGAAAATATTTCCATTGCTATCGCGCAGAGAAGGCACTGACTCTATCTTGCCGCATACATACGATAAGAATCTCTTTGGGTTTTCTGACTGGTTCCGAGATAAAATTTCGTTGTGGAAAGTGCATCTCGTATTAATGAAAGTACTAAATTTCGAGCTTCTGTGAAAGGTTGCCAATCTTGGAGATTTTTGCTTTCGATTAATTTTGACATGCTATTTCCCTTCTTTCTGCAACAGTGTTCTGACTCGTTTTGTGTGCCAAACGGGATCAGCTACGTCGTTTGGTAATTTATTTGGTATAAATCTCTAAGTAGCAGTGATGCTGTGATCGCTCAGAATGTCAAGATGTTCATGCCACTTATATACCCCATGAAGCCAGGTAACAAACCTAACACAAACAGCGCTAATGCACTTTAGTGGCTGTCTTCCATGTCTTAGAGAATGCAACTCTAAATGATTTATATAATAGCTAAAAATGCCAAAGATATATACGTGTGCAAAGCTCAACTGATTTCTGACCTTGTTATCTAGATACGTTACTGTTTTTCTAGGGCGGTGTATTCGTAAAAGACGGTTTTAGAATCAAATACCAATCACTTAACAATATAATGGCTTCAGTAGAACGTATCTACATGATCTACTTCTGTTGCTCTGGAGTCTACCTTTTAACATTAGAAGCGACTCGACGGGGTGGCTGGTGACCATTCTTCAAAAATACTGAATTCGATTTCCGTAATAACAAGTGTTATACGCAAGGTCTTTTGATTACTGCATGAAATGCAAATTAATCACTAGTGCAAGTATTGATCAGTTGTATACAGAAAACATGGGAGGAGAAAGGGGATTATAATACCGGGTGATCAAAAAGTCAGTAAAAATATGAAAAATGAATAAATCACTGAATAGTGTAGATATAGAGGTGCAAATTGACACACATGCTTGGAAAGGCATGGGCTTTTATTAGAACCAAAAAAATACAAACGGTCAAAAGTGTCCGACAGATGGTGCTTCATCTGATCGGAATAGCAATAATTAGCATAACAAAGTAAGACAAAGCAAAGATGATGTTTTTTACAGTAAATGCTCCATATGTCCACCATCATTCCTCATCCATAGCTGTAGTCGAGTAATAATGTTGTGAGCAGCACGGTGAAGCATGTCCGGAGTTATGGTGAGGCACTGGCGTCGGCGTTGTCTTTCAGCATCCCTGGAGATGTCAGTCGATCACGATACACTTGCGACTTAAGGTAACCCGGAAGCCAATAATCGCACAGACTGAGGTCTGGGGACCTGGGAGGCCAAGCATGGCGAAAGTGGCGGCTGAGCACACGTTCATCACCAAACGACGCGCGCAAGAGATCTTTCACGCGTCTAGCAATACTTTGTAGATTTTTTTGTTCTAATAAAATCCCATGTCGTTGCAACCATGTGTGTCAATTTTTGCCTCTCTGTCTCCATTATTCCGTGGTTTATTAAGTTTTCAAACCTATACTGACTTTTTGATCACCCGGTATTTTCTCAACGCCTTACCAGGGATCGACGACCTGGCTGTTCGATCTCATCCCCCAAACCAACCACCCAATCGCTACTACTACAAAAGCACTCTTACAATGGGAATGAAATAAAAATTAAAGCAGAAACTTTCAAATCGTCTGTAAAACGTTTCGTCTAAAAGTAAAAAGTATAACGGATTAGAGAAACATCTGAAGTGCCATTCTTACATGATGCTCCAAATCACGCACAGCAACTGAATTGCACATTCGTTACTGACGTAGTGAGACACCTGGGTGAAATTCCACCAGAGAAATAGCCTCCAGTAATTTTTAAAGCATTTCTTGTGGAAGGAATGAGTAGCCTAGCTAAAATGCCTTAAAAATGTATTATAAAAAGTCTTGAGTGCAATGAATATTTGTTTGGCTGGTAACCGGTTTCAGTCAGTATGTGGCATGTTTCGTTTCCCTCACCATCATGCTACTCTGTCTGAGCGGAAACTGCAAACGCGCCGCTTACGCCGCAGAGCGGTCGCGCACAGAACACAGAGCGGCTTGCGTGTCACTGGTTTCGTATTAACCTCTACTAGGAAATTTTGAAAACTTTAGCTGTGAGGCATGACACACTCGGTACAAGACACAATAAAAAACACAAATAAATTGAATTTCAGTTTGCACTACTAATATCGTGCAATACACACTGTTCCCTGTAATATTCTTACATGTCAGTTGAGATAAAGCAAAAGAGGCAAAAAATGGTTTCTAGAGCATACCGCTAGGAATGGAATAAATTAGAACAACACGTGAAAGGAAAACTAATTATTACCGATCACGTTTTTAGCGATAGTGCCGTGGCATTAATTCTCAACATTATATATCAGAAAGGTATAAGAGTTTTCGTCATTATCTAATTCATTTAGGTTCGCTAAAATGCACAATAAAGTTGATATCTGGTGCGAACTGTCGGCACACTCACAGGTGCAGGTAGTTTATCAGATTCTCGTCACTGAGGTTGCCACGTAATCGTGACATATTTAGTTTCATCTTTCACAAACAGAAGTTGATCAACATCGATATCACTTTTGCAACATCGTTATAAAGACCTGGAAACTCTTCCCAAGGAAAACATTTGTGGAACTCCTAGACAGTGTTAATGTGAAGTTTTTGCGGAAGAGTCAGAGGAAAATTGCTGCAAGTGGGATAGAAAGTTGCACAACATATAATAAAACGCAGCCTCAACACCTTGCAATGCTTGTTCTGGTCAACGTGAAAGTGAGGTTGAAGACATGGCACGGGGACATCTCCCATGCCGAATACTAATGAGCATAATTATGAAGGAGTAAAGAAACTTCCGAGACTGAGAATCCTATGGTCAAGAGCAATCAAGCGGACACATAAGAAAAGTGAAGTGAATCAAAATCCCAAACCTATTACAAGACCAGGAAGAACGAGTATGAATACGGAACGAAAAGGAAGTAATTTACAATCTGAGAAAACGGTAATAACGTACCCAAATGGCAAAATTTACTTTAAGTAAATACATTATGGCTTTAAATAGAATGTTGCCACAATAAGAAAGAATTTCGACAACCAAAGAGAGTAGACAAGTGATTGAATTTGGAGACAGTATCAAATTTCGTTACATTTATAAAGAAAAGTTAGTGTCCTTTCCAGGACAAGGAAAATCAGAAACAAAAGCGATTTTCGAAGAAAAGGGGATTATCTTAAATTTTAAGAGTGATTGATCATACAGTCACCAAAAGAAACTTTAAAATACTTTTTTTTTCAGTGTGATGAGATGAAGAACTTTCATTATCATTTAATTTTCAGCCGCATTCGTGAATGGGTGGTAAGTGCTGCTGACTGCCATGTGGGGCGTCTGGGTTAGAGTCCCTGTATTTACATAGATATCTCCTTAGTGGGAGGAATGAAGAGGGGTGCATTCAGCCTCGTGAAGCCGATTCAGATGCTGCTAGATCGAGTAGCGGGAACTGTCGAGGGACTGGTGCTGCCCCACACCACTTTATACCGCATCTAACGACACCTGTGACAGAGGGTGACACGGAGGTCGGTCGGTATCGATCGAACCCACAGGGCATATGGACGAAGTAAATATTTAATTTTCAGTCAAAGAGAACTTTAACGGAAATTTATAACATTAGATTAATGACTTTTATTAAATAATAAAATTTCTTATCCGGAGATATTGTTTCGTCAATAAAAAAAATTTAAAAAAAGGTCTATTGTCTTTGGTAATCAAAACGCCTTTGGTCCTGGTTTCCATTTCAGCCACTGCTCCATCGCCAATGGAGGTCGAAGACGTCCAGTGTAAGGAGAATCCCTCATTATGCCAATAGCCTTGTCAACATTAATAGAGGAGCAGGCGGTGGAAACAGTGATGAGAACGGCTTACTGATGTAGAAGGCAATGGAAACCGCTGCTTGAAGATAGAAAAACATGTATCCGCAACATAAATCACATGCTAATGTTCAAGTGTTAGAACTATATCTTCATTGGCATAAAATTTCAGATTATTGACACATTCGTATCTCAAGTAGTTGCTGCCAAGGAGGGGGAAGGGCAAGGGCATTACTGAGAAACTGACTGAGTAGCCAAAGGAAGGGTAAATGAACGAATCGGAGCGAAAAATATTAGAAGTGTGAATGTAGCAGGGAATCTAGAAAATCTGAAAAGGGAAATGTAAACCATCAGTCTACATATACTTGAAGCCACATGGGTGAAACAGTTAGAACATAAGTGTTGCTGGTCAAACAAATGTAGGGTAATATCAACAGCAGTAAAAATGCTGTAACGGGAATAGAATCCCTTATGAGTAGAAAGATGGACCAGAGAGTTACTACGAACAGTTCAGTGTTTGGCTTGTTCTCATGATATATAGAAAAACTATCACCAAAATCAATAGCTGAGGTATACGTATCGACGTCACAAGCGTTGGTTGAAATAGAGAATACACATCTACACAGTGAACGGACGAATCAGTTTGTAGAGCGATATGACATTATAATAATCGTGGGGTTTTGGGCTCGGTATTAGCAATTTCACTAACAAATCACCAAAAACTGCAAGAGGAGAAAACGACCCCAAAGGGAGATTTCAGTTTGAATCCAAAATAAGACAATGGACAGCGAGACGTACTCGTGAGCAGATGTAAACTCAGATCACAGTTCAGTAAAGAACTGAAGGACTGAACTCAAGTTTCAGTTAATTGTCCGAAAGAATCAATAAGGAAGACAGTGGGCTCTGAGGTACTTAGGAATAATAAGATTCGTTTGAAGCTTTCGAATTCTGTAGATACTATGATAGTGAATACTGCAGGAAGCACTCCAGTTGGAGAAAGAAAGGGCAATCACAAAAGTCAGAGAGACAAATATAGATGTGGTCACTGGGAAGAAACCTTGGGTAGCAAAAGAAGTACTTCCATTGATAGATGGACACATTCAGCATATAGAAAATTAAAAACAAATGATTCAATTAAACGCGAAGGAATCAACAATAATCATTCCAAAGGAATTCAGTTGTTAAACGCCCAGTATAGAGCTGTATGCAGAAAGAGTGCATAATTGGTGTGTACGGGGGTGAGGAAATTTATGATGACATGATATAAGAGGAGATGGAAGTCGATATTGAAGAAATAGGGTAATCAGTATTAGAATCAAGAGTTTAATAGTGCATTGGAAAACATGCGTTCAAATGAGGCGGAAGGCTTCCATTGCCAAATTCCTCAAATCATGAGGAGAATGACAACCAAACGACTATTGAAGTTGGAGTGTAGAATCAATGAACTGGAGATAATCTACCAGAATTCCGGGTAAACGACCACAACCCCGAAGAAATCACGCTAGGATAAGGGCAAAAAGTATCTAACAATCCCATTTCCTGTTCATACATCCTGTTCTGACAAAAATAATGTAAGGAAGAGTGGAAAAAATAACTGACGATCTGTTAGAGACAACGTTGGGATTTAGGAAAGGTAAAGTGCTAGAGAGGTAGTTCTGACCTAGAAAAAACATGAGACAATGCAAAATGGTGATAATGAGATCCCATACTCCGTGAAGCGTAGGGGACGATGCAGGTGAGACGACGATAATACGCTATGTATAAAAACCATGCGGGCCCAATGAGAATGAAAAATCAAGAAAGAAGTATTAGGAATGAAGAAGTAGCCCGCTAAAATTGAGAGGAAAGGAATACGTGAACGACTGAAAGTATAAAGTGATTGGAGAAATGGTCTGCTTCAGGGAATAACCTCCATGGTACAAGAGTGCGTCTAGAAGGCAAAACATGTAAGGGAAGACATAGACTGGAATATATCCATCATATAACAAAGGACGTTGCGTGCAAGAGCTACTCTGAGATGAATAGGTCGGCACAGAAGAGGATACATGGCGAGCCGTGTCAAACAAATCTGAAGAATGGTTAACAGCATTTCTCACAATACACACACCAAAAAACTGAGAATTGAATAGACGTAGCAAGGTATTCGAAGCGAATATAGAATCAGAACCGAACCAGAGTTTGTTGCAGAAGTAAAATGCTTTCGTTAACATATTAAGAGAACAAATATACTGGTAAAATCTGAAACATTGTGCTATAATAAAAGGTTGTTAAATTATGCAATAAGTACCACAGATTCATAAGAAGGGGGAAGGGAAGGAGAGGTTAATGGGGAACCTGCTAAGGCGTGCCAGAGGCGGCTGTGCAGGGAGAAACGTTGACGGACTGATCAATGTTAGATAACACCAAACGGATTACTCAAGTTGTTTGATACAATACGTATTATTGATGGAAAGACAATAGAAAATATTAGAAGACAGAAGTGAATGGGGGAATGGAGGCGGTTATCAAACCATATGAGACTTTCAATGATGGAAAGGTAGGAAATGGAAACCATCTATATGATGCACAGTAGTCAAATTTTTACAGTGTTTGCGAACCACATGAATGATACATGTATACATATAACACTAGCTGAGACCTAGCGTTGCTCCAGCGTTTATTTGTTATAATCTACTGTTAATCAATCTCTTCCTCCTCTCTCTCTGTTCATCCACCTCTCCCCCCTCACACTGCCCATCGCCTTCCCCCATTATCTGTCGTTGTCCTCCTCGCCTCTCCTTCTGTCTATTTCCTACGCCCCTCCCTGTTTCTGTGCCTCTCCTCCTCCCCCTCTGTCCGTCTCTCCCTTCATCCTATTTCATTCTTCCTCCCTCTTCTCTCTCCCACCTCCTCCTCGCCCTCTATCTGTCCTTCTCCTCCTCTCCATCTTCTGTCTTCTCCTTCCCCTCTACATATCCGTATCCTTCCCCCCCTCAGTGTTAATTTCCTCATGCCCCACTCTCTCAACACCTCTTCCTCCCCCAATAGGCTCTGTCCGTCATTCGTCAAGTGGTCTTTGTGGTTTCTACCCCCCCCCCCCCCCACAGTATTGCTTTCCAGACAGCAAGTGATATGAAACTTCTTGCCAGATTAAAACTGTATGCCCAACCGAGACTCGAACTCGGGACCTTTGCCTTTCGCGGTCAAGTGCTCTACCATCTGAGCTACCGAAGCACGACTCACGCTCGGTACTCACAGCTTTACTTCTGGCAGTACCTCTTCTCCTATCTTCCAAACTTTACAGAAGCTCTTCTGCGAACCTTGCTTCGGTAGCTCAGATGGTAGAGCACTTGCCCGTGAAAGGCAAAGGTCCCGAGTTCGTGTCTCGGTCGGGCACACAGTTTTACTCAGCCAGGAAGTTTCATATCAGCACACACTCCGCTGCAGAGTGAAAATCTCATTCAGTAAGTGATATGTATACCGATTTGTACTGAAACTGAACCAAGGATTTATAAGGACATGTTGAACATACACACATGTGACATATTTTGTGCATATATGTGACTGATTCTGTGACTTAATCTTAGGTCATGAAACAGGTTGATAAAGTGTTTGCCTCGCTACAGAGCTCTTTCACGCGACTTGGTTGACACAATGAACAAGGTAAGGGAGAGAGAAATACCTCTTCATGCTTCTAAAATTATTGCAAGTCAGCTAATTACAGTACATGAAATAATTTCCAACGGATCGCTCTTGATCACTGTTATGTCAATACTTTTCATCAACACCCCCTCCACTTGTGATTGTGGGGAAACGTATTCCCACAATACTTTTATACAAATAATAAGTTATGTATTTAATTCTGTTGAAATTTCACTGAGGTATTCATCGGTGTTACCCCATTTTATTTCCATCTCTATACGAAATAGGTGGTTTTTAATTCCACAACTCTACTTTCCATGTAGTAAGTAAGTAGTAAATCTACGATTCCTTAAAGAGCCATAGTCCCCTGTTTAAAACAGTTTCAGACTATTGATTATTCTACAAATGGATTAATCTCTTAACAATTTGATGTTAAGCATGTAAACCAGAAAAAGTTTAGATAAGTTTTGAAATTGTAATTAAAGTCTGTTGGAAGTGGCCAGGTGCTCTCATTATCAAAGAGTGGATGAGTATACTATGAAATGATGGGGATCAGTTTGAAGGAAATCTAGTTTTCAAGCGATTCATCATTTATGACATCATATTTCTTGAACTATGCGTTGCATAATGCTATCATGTTTCAGCTACATTCAGAGGTGTATGTGAATAATGTCTGCGAGTTGCGTTTTGGAAGGAGTTAGTAGCGAAGAAGTAATAAATTAAAAAGTCACGCCTGATGTGGAGTTTTACATCATGAACAGCGAAAATGTAATATGCAACGAATATTTCCTTTCATCATTTTGTGAGGGGTGTGAGCGACAAAAAGCTTTATAAAGGTTTGAAATTATGTGTCAATTCGCGGGAAGTCACTACAGCTCTCAGTCTTTAGTACTGTATGAATATAGGCTGGGTATTTGCATGGAGTTAATTACACTACTGTTTCACTCCCAGCCGTGACCCTTAAAGAATTAAGTGGTGCCGGCCGCGGTGGTCTCGCGGTTCTAGGCGCGCAGTCCGGAACCGCCCGACTACTACGGTCGCAGGTTCGAATCCTGCCTCGGGCATGGATGTGTGTGATGTCCTTAGGTTAGTTAGGTTTAAGGAGTTCTAAGTTCTAGGGGACTGATGACCTAAGCAGTTGAGTCCCATAGTGCTCAGAGCCATTTGAGCCAATTAAGTGGTTCTTAATCCCACAGTGCATATTTACAAATAGAAGTTGTTATTTATACGAAGGTCAGTTAAAATCGATCCAATGGTTGGGGAGAAGATGTGGAAAAATCTTACTTTCATACGTACTTACATTCATTTTAATAATATATAAAAATTGGTAACCCAGTTTCACTTTTTTAGCTTAGACAGTTGATGAGTTTTGGACATCCGTAAATCGAATTCTGTGTAAGCTATCTTAGATTATCATTTTTCGATCAGTTTTTCATAGTAGAAATACTTAACCACGTTCAAGTTGCTACTAATGATTTTCGTATACACAAGTGAGTGCCTAAGTTGGTCATTATTCTAGCAAGTCATTTCAGAAACATACTAGTGTGGGCAAAGTACAGCAGTTACCTCTATAATGTGTTCTGCAGCAGATTCAGGAAAAATTTTCGCAAGTCATGTACAACAGCATCCTTAGTGCCATGTAAATCTTCTTGTTATTGCCATGTCTGAAATTTTATTTACAGTACACGAAGGACTAACTTTCCACTCACAGTCATATAACGGAATGGGCCAGGAAGTTATGGTCCCATTGAGACCGTCGCCTTGTTGCTTTGGCTCCTTCGAGAGAAATGCGTGGAACTACAATACTTATAAGTGTGTGTTGGAGTGAAGGCCCCACGACAGTAGTTCGTCATGTGGCTCTGAGTAGAAACTCTTATTCGCGAAAACATTTTTTCATTATTGATATATCATTTGCAGATTTCATTTCATAATATTGAAGTAACACTAACTTTTAAAGATACATAAACGTTTCTCTCTAGAATAACATATACTTTATTTTTCTGGGACGTTAAGGCTTTTAATGGCTCGATACTTTTTTGTTGATTGACTCCTAATCAAACTGTTATTTTTGCAGTTATGTAGCACAAATCCATAATCTCCTTTCTAAGCAATGGAATAAGTAACCCACTGATTAGGCGTCGCCCTTTATATTTTCCTTCTTGATTGTAATCTTTGGTATCTATTACTCTCTGTACCTTCGATATTAGGTGTTACTGACTATAATCGTTGTCTAACGAATCAGTGTAATTTCTAAATAGATTAATATAAGGGTTTTTCTTGGGCTTGCTGCAGCGTCATCTACGAATGCACAGTCGAGAAATCCTTGGTCACTATGAAGAAGTGGTAAATGGCTTCGCCAGTAACGATATATGTGGTGTCGTAAACCTTTGTGGTCCAACTGAAACAGGTAATAGTGAGTCCACAACCGATTTTATCGCAACAGGGAACCAGTGGTTGGAAATTCGTGTTATCGTATTATGGACATACACAGCATTCGCTGCATAAGAACAACGTAGCACTTAGTAACTTCTGAAAGTGACGATCACCTGTCTCTGTGCATACATGGTGATAGTACATGAAATTCTACCATACTCTCTCAAAGGTCCCTGGGGACACCTGCTGTCCGTTCTACCATGAGACAAGTAGGTTTTCATCCGTTTCTATGGGTGTTTCATACAACTCCCAGAGGTGTAACAACCATGGATGAAGCTAGTCGCGGGAATGGACCTCCGCTTCCATTCCAACGATTGGGGTACATGTTGCTCCAATGATCTCACCCATTAATATGAAATTGTTCTGGAGCACAGTCGTATCGAAATCACATACTTTCATGCACAACAAGAGGTACACTGTTCAGGAACTGCAACAGCAAGTATCGCAGTAACGCCAGGTAAAATCGACCATTCAAACGGAGAAGCAGCAAACAATGTGCTGTTCGGCAATCTCGTACATTGTCCACCCACATGCCGACAAAGAATCGTTGGTGATCAGCGGTGTGGGTGGCGTGGTGATTGTTTTCACATATATGGCTGTTGCAGCTGCTGAAAACGCCATAGTGGGTGAATGAAGCCTCATCCATGAAGAATGCTAACTAGACGAAGTTCGGCGCTACAGCACTGGAGTAAATAATCCATTGAGGGAAATGAATGTGGGGCTCACATACGTTGGTGCCAGTGCTCGCACACGTTCTGTACGACAGGAGTGTAATACCTGTTCCACCAGCACCCTCCAAACTGTATCCTTTGAAGTGTGCATTTAATGGGACAGTTGATTGGTGCTTGTTTCTGTGTGGTCAGCCACACGATCCGACACTACGTCATGAAAGAGTGGTGTTTGGTCGCCTGTATATACACTCCTGGAAATGGAAAAAAGAACACATTGACACCGGTGTGTCAGACCCACCATACTTGCTCCGCACACTGCGAGAGGGCTGTACAAGCAATGATCACACGCACGGCACAGCGGACACACCAGGAACCGCGGTGTTGGCCGTCGAATGGCGCTAGCTGCGCAGCATTTGTGCACCGCCGCCGTCAGTGTCAGCCAGTTTTCCGTGGCATACGGAGCTCCATCGCAGTCTTTAACACTGGTAGCATGCCGCGACAACGTGGACGTGAACCATATGTGCAGTTGACGGACTTTGAGCGAGGGCGTATAGTGGGCATGGGGAAGGCCGGGTGGACGTACCGCCGAATTGCTCAACACGCGGGGCGTGAGGTCTCCACAGTACATCGATGTTGTCGCCAGTGGTCGGCGGAAGGTGCACGTGCCCGTCGACCTGGGACCGGACCGCAGCGACGCACGGATGCACGCCAAGACCGTAGGATCCTACCCAGTGCCTTAGGGGACCGCACCGCCACTTCCCAGCAAATTAGGGACACTGTTGCTCCTGGAGTTTCGGCGAGGACCATTCGCAACCGTCTTCATGAAGCTGGGCTACGGTCCCGCACACCGTTAGGCCGTTTCCGCTCACGCCCCAACATCGTGCAGCCCGCCTCCAGTGGTGTCGCGACAGGCATGAATGGAGGGACGAATGAAGACGTGTCGTCTTCAGCGATGAGAGTCGCTTCTGCCTTGGTGCCAATGATGGTCGTATGCGTGTTTGGCGCCGTGCAGATGAGCGCCACAATCAGGACTGCATACGACCGAGGCACACAGGGCCAACACCCGGCATCATGGTGTGGGGAGCGATCTCCTACACTGGCCGTACACCTCTGGTGATCGTCGAGGGGACACTGAATAGTGCATGGTACCTCCAAACCGTCATCGAACCCATCGTTCTACCATTCCTAGACCGACAAGGGAACTTGCTGTTCCAACAGGACAATGCACGTCCATATGTATCCCGTGCCACCCAACGTGCTCTAGAAGGTGTAAATCAACTACCCTGGCCAGCAAGATCTCCGGATCTGTCCCCCATTGAGCATGTTTGGGACTGGATGAAGCGTCGTCTCACGCGGTCTGCACGTCCAGCACGAACACTGGTCCAACTGAGGCGCCAGGTGGAAATGGCATGGCAAGCCGTTCCACAGGACTACATCCAGCATCTCTACGATCGTCTCCATGGGAGAATAGCAGCGTGCATTGCTGGGAAAGGTGGATATACACTGTACTAGTGCCGACATTGTGCATGCTCTTTTGCCTGTGTCTATGTTCCTGTGGTTCTGTCAGTGTGATCATGTGATGTATCTGACCCCAGGAATGTGTCAATAAAGTTTCCCCTTCCTGGGACAATGAATTCACGGTGTTCCTATTTCAATTTCCAGGAGTGTACTTACACTTTATTGAGTACACCGGGCGCAACGGTGTATGTGCAGATGTTTCTATCTTTGACTGAGGATGGTCTACTGAAACCCGTTGCATCAGTATTACGCTGTTTAGAGACTAATCATTACAACTATTCCTAGTCATACGTTTTACGTTCGGTAGTAACTCTAAGTATATTTGGCAACGAAAAAACTATGCTAAACTCCACCCGAACAGGCCATGAAGCCCCAATGGTTCCGGCTGGCCGCCCTGTCATACTCAGCCTGCAGGTGTCACTGGATGCGGATATGGAGGGGCTTGTGGTCAGCACATGTCTCTCCCGGCCGTACGTCAGTTTATAAGACCGGAGCTGTTACTTCGCAATCAACTAGCTCTTCAGTTTGCCTCACAAGGGCTGAGTGCACCCCGGTTCCCTACAGTGCTCGGTAGACCGAATAGTCACCCATCTGCAAGCCCAGCCTGACAGCACTCACCTTCGCTGATCTGACAGGAGCTGGTGTTAACCACTACAGCAAAGCTGTTGGCTGCACATGTGGCAATTTCAAGTGAATAATTCTTATTTTGACCTGTGCAGCAGGCTAGGTGTTGAAGTTTGGATACAGTTCACATGCTGCACGCTGACTCCTTATCTAGCGCATTATCAAGCCCTAGGCATGGCTCCACAGCTTGTAAACGCTGCCCAGTGACCAGCGGTGCAGGATAATTCGATGACGTCCGTTTAGCCTGGTATGTTAGATTGGTTCCTCGGACATCAGTGGCGCTGCTGCAGTTCACATACAAGGACACATAATATAGTTTGTTAGGTCGCCAGAGTTAGCGGACACGCTTTCAGTGTACCGTGTGGCATGATGTTGTGTCTGTAAAGCGTCATGAATGTACAGAGAACGCCGGCCGGTGTGATCGAGCGGTTCTAGGCGCTTCAGTCCGGAACAGCGCGACCATGCCTAGGGCATGAATATGTGTGATGTCCTTTGGTCAGTTAGGTTTAAGTAGTTCTAAGTTCTAGGGGACTGATGACCTCAGATGTTAAGTCCCATAGTGCTCAGAGCCATTTGAACCATTTTTTTTTGTTCAGAGAACCCCTTCCTGACAGGCGCCATCGTAACTGGAAGAAGTTTATCTCCATGCATGCCAACTTACGAGAGATGGGGGTCATTCACATCACAGACCCGGCCAATGTTCCCATCAAAGACATGACCAAACAACAGGCAGTGTCAATCCATTTGGGGCGAATTGAAACAGGGGATAGTGAGTCCACAACGGATTATATGGAGATAGGGAACCAATGGTCCGAAACGCACATTTTTTTCTGGTATGGACTTACACAGAGTGCACAACATAACACCAATGTAGCTAATAGTAATTGTTTAAAATGACTACTGCAGGTCTCAGTACATCTATTGAAACGAGAATGAAGTTCAGCTGCACTCCACGAACTTCCTGGGTGTCTGTTGTACGTTGTACATTGGAACAGGCATCACGTGATAAACAGCACACTTCTCTGATCAGCATACTCTACACAACTTAGCTCAAGACATATATGTCACCTGATGAATTCATGCGTTGCACTGACCCTTTAACTTGTGCTGCACGAACACCACTACCCCCTGTTGCATCAGACACCTTGACACATCATCAAAAATGGAGCGTTGAATATAGTGTCAGAGATCCCACAGGTATGGCGTAGAGAGGAGTCGGTTGATGGCCAGACGTCGAGAAAAGAGACATAACAACTGAGAAAAGTGCCAAGGTGCATGGAGCATTTATCTGACAGAGATGTCACAGGCATGACTGAATGAAGAGTTGGCTGACTGCCAGCAGTTGTGCAAGAGAGAATGGAACGTTGAGTGCTGTATCGGAGTCGGTACAGACATGGAAGAGAGAGGAGTTAGTTGACAGGCAGCAAGTGAGGAAGAGAGCTTAGGACATTGAATGCCGTGGAGTCATCCAGCCTCTTTGCAGATTCGCAGTGGTCTATGCAGGACACTGCCGAGGTGTACGCATACTTTGTCTACTTCATGGGCAGATTGTGTCTTTGCTTAGAGTTCAGAAGAAGGCGATAGTCCACAGTCAGAGACGATGAAGAGAGGAGAGCAACATACTGCAAAATTTTACAGGGCACCAGGCACGGTAAATTTGTGGCCACATCTATTTTTAGGGTCTGTGAAAACAATCTTGTGGCAGGTGCCGGACTTGGTGAAGGTAGCTGATTCCTGTCAAGTTTTTTTTTCGAACAAAGTGGCGCCTTCATAAATGTCTGTTTTTAAGATGTTTTTTTTTTTTTTTTAATTGCTACTGTTGTCCCCACGTAGAATTCGTGATTCGTTGTATATATGCATACGTTTTTCTGTGTTGTGCTATTTCTCTTTGGTTGTGTTTTCTGTAGCATAGGTTGTGTGGTCAGTGGAGGTTGATTCTGACTGTATCTCATTTTGGAGGAGTTGCTATATTTAGTAATAGAGCATCATGAGCAAATGTAAAGCCATTTCAAGGTGAAATTCTGAGATTTGTTTCTTTATTGCTGCCCACTTACAATGTCAGTAAAATAGTTGTGTAGGAATATTTGTATCTGTTTAGGATATGATTATGAATTATTTTTATTTTGCAGTACCCATTCTTAATAAGAAACATTGCTGGCAGAACATTGTTTTTTTTTCTCATTTGAAAGGTTTTGTGTTAATGTTGTTACATGTTTCATCCTACAATATATATGGTGGGAAGCAAAATTTATTTAAAAATAAGTCCCTGTTCGCGCAACCTCCAGCCAAAACCCCACTGCATCACTTATTGCGCTACAGCTCTAAAAGCTTCTCGTCACCATTGTGGGAATAGTGAAAGATTCGACAGAACGATGTTAGAGATATCCCCTCTACAGTTCTGTTCCCTGTTATGAAACATCACAAGTATTAGGAGGCGCAGGCAGTGCCTCTTCAATCATAGTGTCTGTTATTATTACACTACGTCTTACCTGATAGTTACCACGCTTCTGCTATGCAACTCGACAACGGCCACAGCTGCCACCAAGGCAGACTGCCAACTGCTTTATTTCCTACACTATTAGACTTACCTAACCTACCTATCGATTTTTTCTCTCAATGCTAGATATAACGAAAATGAAAGTGAAAATGAATGGTAGGAACGATACATGGCAGACTTGTAACTAAAAACAGGTGTCGTTAATACATTAACATTTTTGTAAAGGATCATAAGTCTTCTGACTGGTTTGATACTACACGCTGCGATTTCCTCTCCTGCGCTAAATTCTTCAGTTCCGAGTAGCCCCTGTACCCTACATCCTCAGTTACACTCCTGGAAATTGAAATAAGAACACCGTGAATCCATTGTCCCAGGAAGGGGAAACTTTATTGACACATTCCTGGGGTCAGATACATCACATGATCACACTGTGACAGAACTACAGGCACATAGACACCGGCAACAGAGCATGCACAATGTCGGCACTAGTACAGTGTATATCCACCTTTCGCAGCAATGCAGACTGCTATTCTCCCATGGAGACGATCGTAGAGATGCTGGATGTAGTCCTGTGGAACGGCTTGCCATGCCATTTCCACCTGGCGCCTCAGTTGGACCAGCGTTCGTGCTGGACGTGCACACCGCGTGAGACGACGCTTCATCCAGTCCCAAACATGCTCAATGGGGGACAGATCCGGAGATCTTGCTGGCCAGGATAGTTGACTTACACCTTCTAGAGCACTTTGGGTGGCACGGGATACATGCGGACGTGCATTGTCCTGTTGGAACAGCAAGTTCCCTTGCCGGTCTAGGAATGGTAGAACGATGGGTTCGATGACGGTTTGGATGCACCGTGCACTATTCAGTGTTCCCTCGACGATCACCAGAGGTGTACGGCCAGTGTAGGAGATCGCTCCCCACACCATGATGCCGGGTGTTGGCCCTGTGTGCCTCGGTCGTATGCAGTCCTGATTGTGGCGCTCACCTGCACGGCGCCAAACACGCATACGACCATCATTGGCACCAAGGCAGAAGCGACTCTCATCGCTGAAGACGACACGTCTCCATTCGTCCCTCCATTCACGCCTGTCGCGACACCACTGGAAGTCGGCTGCATGATGTTGGGGCGTGAGCGGAAGACGGCCTAACGGTGTGCGGGACCGTAGCCCAGCTTCATGGAGACGGTTGCGAATTGTCCTCGCCGATACCCCAGGAGCAACAGTGTCCCTAATTTGCTGGGAAGTGGCGGTGCGGTCCCCTACGGCACTGCGTAGGATCCTACATTCTTGGCGTGCATCCGTGCGTCGCTGTGGTCCGGTCCCAGGTCGAAGGGCCCGTACACCTTCCGCCGAGCACTGGCGACAACATCGATGTACTGTGGAGACCTCACGCCCCACGTGTTGAGCAATTTGTCGGTACGTCCACCCGGCCTCTCGCATGCCCACTATACGCCCTCGCTCGAAGTCCGTCAACTGCACATACGGTTCACGTCCACGCTGTCGCGGCATGCTACCAGTGTTAAAGACTGCGATGGAGCTCCGTATGCCACGGCAAACTGGCTGACACTGACGGCGGCGGTGCACAAATGCTGCGCAGCTAGCGCCATTCGACGGCCAACACCGCGGTTCCTTGTGTGTCTACTGTGCCGTGCGTGTGATCATTGCTTGTGCAGCCCAATCGCAGTGTCCGGAGCACGTATGGTGGGTCTGACACACTGGTGTCAATGTGTCCTTTTTTCCATTTCCAGGAGTGTATTTGTTGGGTGTAAACAACTCTCTGCCTCTCCTACAGTTTCTTACCTTCTGTAGCTTCCTCTGGTTCCACTCACGTTATTCCCTGATGTCTCAACACATGACCTATTATCCTGTCTCTCCTTGTTTGTGGTTACCTTGTGTTCTGTAATTCGTTGATTCTGCGGACTATCTTCTCATTCTTTGTATTAAATATATTGTAATTAAATCTAAGTAGCGCCACCAAAATATTTACGTAGATCCCCTTCAAGCTATTTAAATAAGACAAACGTCATTAACATTCTATATCTTTATTCTTCATGTCTATATATTTATTTCTCAAGATAGCGTATTTCCCTCAAAGAAAGAGAAGCCTGTTGACAGTGCCTCAACCTCACCTCTACCTGCATCACTTCATTACTATCAAAGTGAAGTCCTCGAAAGTGTTCTTTAAGTTTCGGAGCCTGATAAGAATCGGAAGGGGACAAGTCTATACTGTACGGAGGATTATCAACGACAGTGACCAAAAACGTCGGACTGTTGCAGATATCGCGTGTAGTCTCACATTATCATGCACGCTCAAGGAGAGGGTGCTTCAAGTGTTTATGAACTCGATTTCGTGCTTTCAGTTTTCTAAGATTCTGGCACTACCTTGCAGAGTTTATGGTGGTGCATATATACAGGGTGGTCCATTGATAGTGACTGGGCCGAATATCTCATGCAATAAGCATTAAGCGAAAAAACTACAAAGTACGAAACTTGTCCAGCTTGAAGGGAGGAACCAGATGGCGCTATGCTTGACCCGCTAGATGGCGCTGCCATAGGTCACATGGATATAAATTGCGTTTATTTTAAAATAGGAACCCCCATTTTTATTACATATTAGTCTAGTACGGAAGGAAATATCCATGATTGAGACATGTTGACCCGATTATTCAACATTCCGAATGTTTGTGTCGCTCTGGCACAATATTTCGACCACGTAACTCGTTGCCTTCTTCAGGTGCTACCTGAGACTGCCGTGTTGGAGGATCTTGTCCAGTATTTATGCCCAGCGGGCGCTGGGTGCTCTCTTGGCCGTCCGCGCCCGCCTGGCGCTGCTTGTAATGCGTTGTCTCTTCCCCGGTTTTTCCTCGGACGTCCGCGCCCAACTTGGGCCTCATCTGTGGCAGCTCTCTGAGGCCTGTGTTGTGTCGGGCGTTCCGTTCGCGGTCCGCGCCCGCCACGTGCTGCTGCTGAGGTTTTTACCCCTCCCTGGTGTTCCAACGGACATCCGCGCCCGGCTCGGCCACCATCTGTGGTCGTGGTAGTTGTCTGGGGCTAGACCAGCATGTGGCGTTCCGTTCGTGGTCCGCGCCCGCTTGGCGCTGCTCCTGAGGTGTTGGCACTTCCCTGGTGCTCCGACGGACGTCCGCGCCCGACTAGTCCTCCATCTGCAGTTGTGGCAGCTGTCTGAGGCCCGCCTCGCGTCGGGGCTCTGTTCGCGGTCCACGCCCGCCAGACGCTGCTTGTAAGGTGTTGCTTTTTCCCTGGTGCTCCCTCGGCCGTCCGCGCCCGACTTGGTCTCCATCTGTGGCAGCTATCTGAGGCCTGTCCCTTGTTGGGCGCTCCATTCGCGGTCCGCGCCCGCCTGGCGCTAATCCTGAGGCGTTGGCACTTCCCTGGTGCTCTGACGGTCGTCCATGCTCTGCTCATCTATCATCTGCGGTCGTGGTGTTACTACTTCTTGAGAAGTTTGTTAGTTCACTGCAGGAGTAGCGCCAGATGGGTGCGGACCGCGAACGCAACTCGCGACGCAGGACGGGCCTCTGACAGCCGACGCGGTCGCAGATGATGGACGAGTCGAGCACGGACGATCGTCAGAGCACCAGGGAAGTGCCAACGCCTCAGGATCAACGCCAGGAGGGCGCGGACCGCGAATGGAACGCCCGACACAGGACAGGCCTCAGAGAGCTGCCACAGATGGCGCCCAAGTCGGGAGCGGACGTCCGAGGGAACACTGGGGAAGAGACAACATATTACAAGCAGCGCCAGGCGGCCGCGGACGGCCAAGAGAGCACCCAGCGCCCTCTGGGCATAAATACTGGACAAGATCCTCCAACACGGCAGTCTCAGGTAGCACCTGAAGAAGGCAACGAGTTACGTGGCCGAAATAATGTGCCACAAACATTCGGCAGTAGACCCGATTAGTCAACATGTCAAGATCTCGCCGGGAAAGCCTGAAGACTTTCATCAATGACTTAGTTTGACACATTTTTCGCTTTGTGATAGATGGCGCTGTAATAGTTACAAATGTATAAGTGCGTGGTATCAGTAAAATTCCGCCAGTGCGGATGGTATTTGCTTTGTGATACATTACCCATGTTAAAATGGACTGTTTACCAATTGAGGAAAAAGTGTCAAGACCGTTCGCCGGATAGTTACATTATTTAAGGGAACAGGAAGAGTTCAGCGACATGTGAAACGTCAACTACGCACTGCAACAAGTAGGCGTTTTAGCTGCTGTCGCACCTGATATGCACATCAGCAGGAAACAAATTGCGCGAGAATCGGGAATTTTC
Organism: Schistocerca gregaria; assembly: GCF_023897955.1. NCBI lineage: Eukaryota > Metazoa > Arthropoda > Insecta > Orthoptera > Acrididae > Schistocerca > Schistocerca gregaria. The sequence goes on from NC_064922.1 coordinate 760,963,163, forward strand.
AAAGACGTCGGTGTTGAGAATGCTACATCAACATCGATTGCATCTGTACCATCTTTCGATGCACCAGGAATTGCATGGCGACGACTTTGAACCTCGTGTGCAGTTCTGCCACTGGGCACAAGAGAATTTACGGGATGAGGACAGATTTTTTCATGCGTTCTATTTAGCGACGAAACATCATTCATCAAGAGCGGTAACGTAAACCGGCATACTGTGCACTATTTGGCAACGGAATATCGACGATGGCTGCGAAAATTGGAACATTAGCGGCCTTGGCGGGTTAATGTATGGTGTGGCATTATGGGAGGAAGGATAATTGGCTCCGATTTAATCGCTGGCAATCTAAATGGTGCAATGTATGCTGATATCCTACGTAATGTTCTACCGATGTTACTCCAAGATGTTTCACTGTATGACAGAACGGCGATGTACTTCCAATATAACCGATGTCCGGCACAAAGTTCGTTTGCGGTAGAAGCAGTATTGAATAGCATTTTTCATGACAGGTGCAATGGTCCTCGAAGCACAATACCATGGCCCGCACGTTCACCGGATTTCTTTCCGTGGGGAAAGTTGAAGGATATTTGCTATCGTGATCCGCCGACAACGCCTGACAACATGCGTCAGCACATTGTCAATGCATGTGCGAACAATACGGAAGGCGAACTACTCGCTGTTGAGAGGTATGTCGTTACACGTATTGCCAACTGCATTGAGATTGACGGACATCATTTTGAGCATTTATTGCATTAATGTAGTATTTACAGGTAATCTCCTTGTAACAGCACGCTTTCTCAGAAATGATAAGTTCACAAATGTAAATGTATCACATTGGAACAACCGAAATAAAATGTTCAATAGTACCTACGTTCCGTATTTTAACTTAAAAAACCTACTTGTTGTCAACTGTTCATCTAAAATTGTGAGCCATAAGTTTGTGACTATTACAGCACCATATATCACAAAGGGCAAAAAGTGGTCCAAATGAAAGATTCACATTTCTTTACGTACTACACGAATATGTAATAAAAATGTGGGTTCCTGTTTTTAAAAAACGCAGTTGATACTCGTTTGGTCTATGGCAGTGCCATCTAGCGGGTCAACCACAGCGCCATCTGGTTTCTCCCTTCAAGCGAGAGAAATTTGTTCTTTGTAGTTTTTCGTTTGACGCTTATTTCGTGAGATATTTGGCCCAGTCACAATCAATGGACCACCCTGTATATATGAAATCCAAATTCACCACACCTTATATATCCCAAGACACTAGCATCATCACTTTGCCTGCTTATGGCATGGTCTTAAACATTTTCGGCGTCAGTGGGGTTTACGGTGTAACTACACTGCTGCTTTGTTGTTTCCGTGCTAAGTATTATGAACCCAACTTTCATTAGCTGTCACAATGCTATAACGGAACACATCATCCTCACCGCCCAAACTCTAAATACATTATTGAGATGTATCAAACCTCCTCTGTTTCATGTCAGGAGTGAGCATTCCAGGCACCCACCTTGCACACAGGTTTCTGTACCGCAGTTCTCCAGTGATGGCCTGTACATGCTCTCGTGATATGTCACATTTTGAATGCCTAATTACTGTGCCTGTGTTATCCAAAAACTTTCTCTGGTGGGTTCATCAACCCGATTCCGATGTGTGTCGTCAGATGCGGTGAGCGGTCGTCCCCTTCACACAAGTTGAAGTCAGCACAATCGTTTCCCCTCATTAAGAAAACGAACAACCTGTCGTCGCACGTTAATGATGTCGATAAAATCATAACGGTACACAGTTTTCATTCTTCTATGGATTTCAATGGGAGGTACACTTTCTGCGGCTATGAACTCGATTATAGTGCGCTGTTCCTCACGCAACAGCATACCTACGTTACACATCGCCGTGTTACACGCCAGAATTCGGAGCAGTCTAGGGGCTGAGGGTTGCAACTTGCGTCAGCGAAGCGGTAGATTCGACAGAGTAATATGTATGACATGTAATATCTCAGCAGATATTGAGAGCAGAACAAATTATACGGAGGCATTAATTTTTAGGACTTATTCTTTAGATCATTTCCACAGATAATGGATGAGAAAGACCCGTTTGCCTAACTGTATAATGAAATATGGTACTATTTGAAAATTAAACATCTTGATGAATTTCGTTTCTAATTGCACTCAGATTTCACCTCTAGCCCATTTTCAACAAGAACGCAGTTCTACTTCAGCGCTTTACATTTTATATTTCTCTGTTTATTTGAAGTTGTTGAAGGAGGTGTTCAACACGTCGTTCTGGAACTTATGTGCAATACTGCACCTGTCTCTGCAGTCTGTGGGAAATCCTTTAGAACTCCATCGATTATCTCTTAAAGTTAAATAAGACTGCAAATACCACTGCTCTAGTTATTCGACTGTATCAATGGAAGTGCTGTACGCACCAGTCTTGAGTCGATCCAAGACACAAAAGATGTCAGGTGATCTTGGACGCCGCGGTACAGGTTTTTCTTGATGCCATATTGGCATAGATGTTGTCCAACATCACAGCATAGCGAATCGTTGCCCTGTAGTACAGGTACCACAGGCCCCCATGTTGGACGAGGGTTCATGGAGAAATTGAGAGTAAGCAGGTGGGGAATTAATATTAAATTTTATAATTAAGATACTTGTGTACTAATTGGAATTATACTTCATACTAAAATCAGAGGCATTTCGTAACCACACATTCACATCATTTCGCATTGTGAAATCATCGACCTTTCGCAACCACAAAGTCACATTATTTAGCAAACTGCTTGCTTGTAGAATCATGTTTACTGGAACGTTTTGCTTCTATTATCACGTGTTTCCACATGTGCCCGTATTCACAATGACGGGCTGAGAGTAAAAGTGGAACAAATAACATTTCACAAGAAAATGACCTAAGAAAACATATGTTAAGCAAAACTGTCTATTTCTTCAGAGCAACAAACGTACAAGGAATCCTTCGTCGTTCAGCACTTTACGTTGATGGATCTTAGGCTCTAAGCCAAAGATAGAACTGTATTTAGAATAAAACTAATACAAGTGGAAAGTACACTCCTGGAAATTGAAATAAGAACACCGTGAATTCATTGTCCCAGGAAGGGGAAACTTTATTGACACATTCCTGGGGTCAGATACATCACATGATCACAATGACAGAACCACAGGCACATAGACACAGGCAACAGAGCATGCACAATGTCGGCACCAGTGCAGTGTATATCCACCTTTCGCAGCAATGCACGCTGCTATTCTCCCATGGAGACGATCGTAGAGATGCTGGATGTAGTCCTGTGGAACGGCTTGCCATGCCATTTCCACCTGGCGCCTCAGTTGGACCAGCGTTCGTGCTGGACGTGCAGACCGCGTGAGACGACGCTTCATCCAGTCCCAAACATGCTCAATGGGGGACAGATCCGGAGATCTTGCTGACCAGGGTAGTTGACTTACACCTTCTAGAGCACGTTGGGTGGCACGGGATACATGCCAACGTGCATTGTCCTGTTGGAACAGCAAGTTCCCTTGCCGGTCTAGGAATGGTAGAACGATGGGTTCGATGATGGTTTGGATGTACCGTGCACTATTCAGTGTCCCATCGACGATCACCAGAGGTGTACGGCCAGTGTAGGAGTTCGCTCCCCACACCATGATGCTGGGTGCTGGCCCTGTGTGCCTCGGTCGTATGCAGTCCTGATTGTGGCGCTCACCTGCACGGCGCCAAACACGCATACGACCATCATTGGCACCAAGGCAGAAGCGACTCTCATCGCTGAAGACGACACGTCTCCATTCGTCCCTCCATTCACGCCTGTCGCGACACCACTGGAGGCGGGCTGCACGATGTTGTGGCGTGAGCGGAAGACGGCCTAACGGTGTGCGGGACCGTAGCCCAGCTTCATGGAGAGGGTTGCGAATCGTGCTCGCCAATACCCCAGGAGCAACAGTGTCCCTAATTTGCTGGGAAGTGGCGGTGCGGTCCCCTACGGCACTGCGTAGGATCCTACGGTCTAGGCGTGCATCCGTGCGTCGCTGCGGTCCGGTCCCAGGTCGACGGGCACGTGCACCTTCCGCCGACCACTGGCGACAACATCGATGTACTGTGGAGACCTCACGCCCCACGTGTTGAGCAATTCGGCGGTACGTCCACCCGGCCTCCCGCATGCCCACTATACGCCCTCGCTCAAAGTCCGTCAACTGCACATACGGTTCACGTCCACGCTGTCGCGGCATGCTATTAGTGTTAAAGACTGCGATGGAGCTCCGTATGCCACGGCAAACTGGCTGACACTGACGGCGGCGGTGCACAAATGCTGCGCAGCTAGCGCCATTCGACGGCCAACACCGCGGTTCCTGGTGTGTGCGCTGTGCCGTGCGTGTGATCATTGCTTGTACAGCCCTCTCGCAGTGTCCGGAGCAAGTATGGTGGGTCTGACACACCGGTGTCAATGTGTTCTTTTTTTCCATTTCCAGGAGTGTATTTTTCTTTAATGAAACTTCAGGAACGCATTTTTTTTTTTAAGTGCGCAAGAACTCAGTTTCTTTTCTTTTTAAGAAACTTTTAGTAGCATTTAATAGATATTTATATGCCCATTTGGAAATAATTGATGCACATCTTGAGGTTATATTAGCATAAAGATACAATAGATGACGGCTTCCTAGGTATACGTGCTTGAAACGCGGTAATGTAAAGAAACATTTGAAATATGTATTTGTTCCCCGAGACGGGAGGAAGCACTGAAGAAGGTCAGCCTAAAGCATTCAGTACTGGAAATGAAAACAGAAACCTTTCCTAAAATTAAAGCCACAAATGCCACATCAAAGCAGAAGGTTTACTAAGGAACTCAAGGAAACAATTAGTAGGATCAGAATAAGCAAATAAGATCCGCTAACAATGTAGTTCAAGTATTCACTAAAACGTGAACTTGAGATTATTGAAACGGATTTTAGGAGGCACAATACTGGTCACCCATCAACACCTCTTTTGCAGGCTTTGCATCAAGATAAGTGTCCAATAATATCTGGGAAGTGCAAAAATTTTCAAGAAATTAAGAAATTCATCCGTTCAATTTAGTGGGAGATCTATAAAAAAAGTATCTCATTCCCAGACAGCAGTTGTAATGGGTGTAAGAAGAGGGAGTGGAGAAAGAAGAGGATTTAGTCAAGCAAGGGAACAAGGAAGGCTGAAAACTGCACAGCACAATGGTACAACATGACGAGTGTTGCCCAAGGAAGGACATTCTTTGAGAGATACCACAGAAGGAAATGATTCTGATGCTATATTAAGGCACTAAGTAACATGGATTACAGAAAGTGACTATGAGTAATCATCGTACGTGTTAAAATAACATCAATATATTTTCGATTTGGTGTTTTTATTTTATTTTCTATTTAAGTTCCATTTTTCAGCTTGTGGACTGATGTCCCAGTAATTACGCACGTATTCTTGTTTCGTAAGTAACATGTATTACACTGTGAGTACCATGTCTGTAGTACAAAACAAATCTTTAGAATAAAGCACAACAAAGAAAGTCTTTTGCACTTGTACTTGTTTTACTGTAAAAAGGTTTAAGATGCAAGGAGTACAAGTTTTTTTCCACGTACTGTGAAAAATAATGCAGAAGCACTACAACCTCGAACCATACCTACAGCTCTACATTGACAAAGTGAGAATCAGAACAAAATTATCTTATGTTTCGAGAGTAGTTCACAAAACTGAAAATTGTAATTTCATTTTGCCGTCCTTAAACTCAGTTTGCAACAGCAAACAGTTGTAATACGCTTACTCTGGACCCCTCATCTACACATTCAGTGTATTGCAACGCAGCAATCAAAGAAGAAAAGACAACTGTAGAATGAGTGTAAGCAATAGGCGTCAACAGTGAGTTTAACGCATATCGCAAAGGTGAATTAGAAGAATTTTGAAATGTAAGTTCTACTCAGCATACACACAGATATATATATATATATATATATATATATATATATATATATATATATATATATATATATATATAAAATTTAGAAGAGCGTTTGGGTGAGAAGTAGACAGAACATCAGTAGATACGATTTGAGGAAACCATGGAATGACCTTGCGAAATCTGGTATTTTGGGAGAAAATCCATGTATAATCAATCTGAATCAGGCAAAAAAAAGCTTATTCAAAATGAAGATTGATTTCTTCAGCTACTGAGCTCTTCTGTTATTTACATTTACTAGTTTAGGTTTATTTTCGGTCGTTTGACTTGGTTACCTTAATCCTTAAGGTAATATTCGTGTTGAAATGGAAGCCAGTGTGCATACCGGGGGGAGTCATTCCAGATGTGGAAAGGCTGCTTCCAGATGCCATGTACAAAATAGGGTGCAGCCAACTGTCGGTACCAATGACGTGCGTCGCTTTGGATCGGAGCAGATTCTCTGGTTTTGGGCGGCTAGCGGAAATGGTAAAGACTGACAGTCTCGCTTGCGAGATTAAGGCGGAGCTCACCTTCTGCAGCATCGTCGGTAGAACGGACTGTGATTGTTTGGTGCAGTGCCGAACGGAGGGTCGGAATCAGAGGCTCAGTATTTCTGTGACCGTGTAGGCTGCAGATTCCTTCACTTGTGCCATCACGTGGTGGGTTTCTGGGTTCCGCTTAATAGCTCGGGAGACCACTACACACAGGAGGCGGCTACACGTATAGCCCGGGCTGTGTGGAAGGGAGTGGACAGTTTCTTATGTTAGAAGGCCTCAGGGAACCACAGAAAGGGCGTCCATCTGAAAGCGAACAAGTAAAACACAGTACTATAGTTGTAGAGACGATCGGTATTGTAGTCGTAAATTGTTGTAGCTTTGTCGGGAAGGAACCAGAGCTCCAAGCCCTCTTAGAAATCACTGAAGCTCAAATAGTTATGGGTATATAAAGCTGGCTAAAGACGAAAATAAGCCCAGCATAAATTTTTTTCTAACGATCTAACAGTGTTCAGAAAGGATAGATTGAATTCAATTGGTGGTGGAGTATTTATTGCTGTCAAAAGTAGTTTGCCTTGTTCTGAAATTGAAGTAAGCAGTTACTGCGAAATAGTATGTGTAGAGGTTATACTTGACAACCAGACTAAATTATTAATTAGGTCGTTTTACCGACCCCAACACGGAAGATATAGTTGCTGATGAGTTCAAAGAAAACTTGAGTCTCATTTCAAATAGGTACCCCACTCATACAATTACAGTCGGTGGTGATTTTAATCTACCCGCGATATGCTGGAAAAATTGTACACTGAAAGGCAGAAGCAGGCATAAAACGTCATCCGAAACAGTACTGAATTCTTTCTCAGCAAATTATTTTGAACAATTAGTTCATGAGCCCACTCGAAACCTAAATGCGAAAGCATACTTGACCTCTTAGCAACAATTAATCCTGCACAAATAGTATCGTGACGAATACAAAGATTAGCGACTACAAGGCAGTAGCCCCTAGGTTGAATACCGTAACTCCCACAACCATAAAAAGGAAACGAAAGGTATATCTATTTTAAAAATCTGATAAAAAGCTTCTTAACGCCTTTTTAAGAGACAGTCTGCACTCCTTCCCATCTGATCATCTAACCGTAGAAAAAATGTGGAATGATTTCAAAGAGATAGTATTGACAGCAATTGAGAGACAAATACCACAAGAATTAATAAGTGATGGTACTTATCCCCCATGGTACACAAAACGAGTCAGAGCGCTGTTGCTTGTAAAGTCATGCGATGACGAAAAAGAATTGAAAAATGATTTAGATAAGATATCTGTATGGTGCGAAAGGTCGATATTGAACCTGAATAAAGAAAACAATGATGTTATTCACATGATTACTGAAAGAAATCAGCTAAATTTCGATTACGTGATAGGTCACACTGTAAATTCAACTAAATACTTAGTGATTACAGTTACAAATACCCTAAATTGGAATCATCACATAGATAATGTTGTGGGTAGAGCCAACCAAAGATTGTTATTCGTTGACAAAACACTTAGGAGGTGCAACATGTCTACTAAAGAGTCTGCTTACACCACCCTTGTCCGTCCTATTCTGTAGTATTGCTGTGGGGTATGGTATCCGCATCAGATGGGTTAGACGGATTACATCGAAAAAGTTCAAAGAAGGGCAGTTCGTTTTGTATTACAGCGAAGGGGAGATAGTGCCACAGACATGATACGTGAATTGGAATGCGATCATTAAAACAAAGGTGTTTTTCGTTACGACGGTATCTTCTCATGAAATTTCAATCACCATTTTTCTCCTCCGATTGCAAAAACATTCTGTCAGCACCCACCTACATAGTGAGAAATAATCATCACGATAAGAGAAATCGGGCTCTTACAGACAAATGTTAGTGTTCGTTTCTACCGCTCTCCGTTCTAGGATGGAACGGTGGAGAGACAGTTTGGAGGTAGTTCATTGAACCCTCTGAAAGACACTTTATTGTGAATAGCAGAGTAATCACCTAGAAGCAGATGTAGAGACCCCGTCATTACGGAGGAGGAAACACGCTAAAGTTAACGAAAATGTAGCTTCTAATGGGCAAGTTTCGGGTAATGCTAATAATTTTCCTAGACATTACTTGTGAATCTGATAAATACAGTGCATGACTTAATCACAAATTAGAATTTGATCCGTTACCGACTTCATAGGTGGTGATTAAGGAACTTTTACACTTCATACATTTATATAAACTACCTCACAAAAAAGTGAGGTATCCTGAAAACATGTAACTTCATCAACGTACACATCGTAGTCTCGTATGCACGAGGTCTAATCGGAAAGTAAGGTCCGATAGGTTGCGAAATGGAAATCACTGTGAAAATCATTTTTTTTATTTCCAACAGTTAGCTACACATTCCAGCAACTCCTCTACACAGTGCCGCTTAGACATTTGTCGTAGCTTTGTACCAACTTTCAAATATCCTCATCATGGAAACCAACTTCTTTGCTTTCCGGTAATTCTCTACGCTGGTCTTCAGCACGTTGTCCGTGCCAAAACGTTGTCTTCATAGCCAGCTGTTCATGTGAGCAGAGGTAAAAATCAGAGGATGCCACGTTAGGACTGTATGGTGAGTGTTCAAAGATTTCCCATTGAGAAATCTGCAGGAGCATTTTCGTTGCCCTTGCAGTATGCTGCTGACTATTGTCACGAAGAAGGAATGGCATATACCTAAGTTGGAACTTAAATAGTGGTAACACTGCTGTGGAGACCCTATGCAATGTAATATACTAGTATTGTCGCTTACCTACGAGCAAATTGGACTCGCCCGTCCCACGTCACTGGCGAGCGCACAGTCGAGGGAATTACTGTCACTTGTGAGCGAGCGGTATAACGTAACGGTGTCACTGTGTTTTTGAAACAGGAACAACGGATTTGGATCACATTTGAATGTACCAGAGGTCGTACACGACGACATTGTCATCAAGGTCTTCAAGAGGCGTGCAAGGAATCGGCATTGCCGTACAGAACAGTGGCACGATGTGCAAAAGCCTTCAGCGAAGATTGGGAAACTGTGGCAGGTCGTCCTAGCGTCTCTGAAGAAGAAGTGCATGCTGTTGCCGCATTAGTGGACGGTGATCGATGACAACCTGTTCGTGAGCTCGCCCATCACTTTGCACGACAATGAGCGGACTCACACAGAGCAAGCTGTGCCTGCTGTGTTCGTTCGATGGAACTGGGAAGTACAGGACCATCCACCACACTTCCTTGACTTAAGTCCTTGTGACTTTGATTTCATTTGGAAGATGAAGGAACCACTTCGTGACATACGATTCAGAAATGTTCCACAGATTCGACAGGCAGTAGACCGCTCCAATCGCACCGTCAACAGAGCAGGCTCTGCTAACGGTATACTTGGCCTTCCACATCGCCGGAAACGGATTGTAAGGAACGCTGGTAAATACTTTGAAGGACAGTAACAGGTGCAAACATGTAACTCTTTTGTATCGGTTGTGAATAAATAGTTGCCACTATTTAAGTTCCAGGCCTTGTAGTTGCTTTTTTGGGGCTGCATGAGACCAGGCGAAGTCTCCCGGCAGTCACCCACATTCGGCGGGAGACATTATTTTATAGGCACGTCTAACTGCTTAGAACTCAGAATTGAAAAGAGTGACATGAGGCGATCGACGGGCATACCGGAGACATTGCCCAACACATATGTACCAAACTTGATTGGACTTTCACTGTGGTTTAAATTTTTTGCCCGATCGGACCTTATTCTCGGAAAAACAGACTTAGAGTTACAACTCTGTATGGAAGAAAGAATGGTCCATAGTGTACTTTAATGTTTGCGTTGTTTTGAGGCCTCGGAGGGTATCCAGAATGCGTGAGCATTGTCAGATTCGGAATGATCACTGTGTAAACGCGGAGATGATTCCTAATAGTATGAGTAAGATCTGTGCAGTATCCAGATTTGTGGGGCACTCGGATGTGACAATCGTTCGATGATGACTGTTGATATACTTTCCGGGATGTGAGGTCGTGGTCCAAGAACTTTTTCTGCTCCCACGATCTCACATCCCGGAAAGTATATCAACAGCCATGTCACCCGGTCGTGAAAGCCTTCATTCTACAATCGTTCGATGATAAGCCACAGGGGAACGTGAGGACTTCGTCGTCTAGGTTCTGATCGAAAACGTCTGACCATAACGAGCAAGGATCGCCGCATTGTGCATCAAGCATATCGTAACGCTATCACATCAGCGACTGTCCTTTCTATAACAAGTCATGGACTCCCTGTAACGTACTTTGGCACTCTGCACCAGTGGTTGGAGACTAGCAGCAGCTGCACTAGGGAGTTACCGTTCGATGCTCTGACTGCCATCAACAACACAATACAAACGGTTCCGTAGGGACTGACGTCGTGGCCTGGAAGCATGGACTGCTGATGAATGGTGTCGCTTTGATCATCGTCGGCGAGTATGGCGGCGGCCTCGAGGTCATATTCTTCCACTGTTTTGGAAAGACACAATGGCGTTGCTACTGGAATCATGGTGTGCTCAGATGGCATAGCGGTACGTCATGAATATATTAAGCTCTCGTGTGTTAACATTCCTGCAACAGGATCGTGGTGTAGTTTTTCAACAGAACAATGCTCGTCCACTCACGAACTGGCTGCATTGTGGTGCGGTAATTTCAGTGGCCGGCAAGACTTTTAGTTCTGTCCCCGTTAGAGCACTTGTGGCACAAGCACTGACGTCAACTGCGTCCCATTGCCAGTAACCAGGATATCAAGGACCAGCTAAAACAACTGTAGGCTACCTCAGGATAAGCAACTAAATCAGTGCTTACACCTAGGCTAGTGAGGGTGTGACAAGTAGGCTCATAGCTGCAAGTTACACAGAAATTTGTCACGATTTTCTAATTACTGACTTCACATATCATTTCAATCCAAGCAGTTTAATTTACTTTCCTCTTCACTTCCTGGTTGCTTCATTGATTTTGTCACACAGTACATTATGATACCAGAAATTATCAATATTTCATATCTGTGTCTAATATTTTCAGCTGGCTTCTTAGTGTAGCTTATCAGGATGGGCGTTATTGGTTCTTACGGTGCTCTGACGGAAGTATACTGAAGTACACTCACTTGACGAAAGTCATTGGATACCTCCAAATACCTGTCGGACCTTCTTTTGCAAGATGTAGTGCAGCAACTCGACGTGGCATGGACTCAACAAGTCGTTGGAGGTCCCCTGCAGAAGTATTGGGACACACTGCCTCTATAGTCGTTCATAATTATGGAAGTGTTGGCGCTGCATGACTTTGCGCACGATCTGACCTCTGTATTACGGCCCATAAATGTTCGATGGAATAAATGTGGCTCGATATGGGTGCTCAAATCATTCTCTCGAAATGTTCACAATGTTCTTCAAACCAGTCTCGAAAATTGTGCCCCGGTGACACGGAGTACGGTCATCCATAAAAATTTCATTTTTATTTTGGAACTTGAAGCACATGAATGGTTGTAGATGGTTTCCTAGTAGCAGAACATAACCACTTCCTGTCAATCATCGGTTCAGTTGTACCAGAGAACATAGTCCATTCCATATAGACACTCCACACCACTAGGGAGCAACCAATAGCCTGCACAGTGCCTCATTGACTACTTGTGTCCAAGGCGTCGAAGGGTCTGCATCACACTTAAACACTACTATCAGCTATCGTAACTCATGTGAGGACGCCAGGGTTTCACACTCGCCTAGGATCCAAATGATCTGGTAAAGAGCCCTGGAGAGGCGCTGCAGGCGATGTCGTACTGTTATCAGAGGCAGTCTCTTCAGCTGTCTGTAGCTATAGCTCATTAACGCCAAACTTTACAGCAGCCTTCTAACGGATACGTTCATCGTACGTCCCAAATTGATTTCCGCGGTTGTTTCAAGCAGGTTGCTTGTCTCTTAGCACTGACAGCTCTATGCAAACACCACTGCTCTCTGCCGTTAATTAAAGGCCATCGGCTACTGCTTTGTCCGTGGTGAGAGGTATTCTCGACGTATTCTCGACATTCTCTTGACTCTGTGGATGTCGGTATATTGAATCCCTTAATGATTTCCGAAATGGAATGCCCCATGCGTCTAGCTCCAACTACCTTTCCACTTTCTAAGTCTGCTGATTTCAGTCGTGCTGTCTCTAATTCAATTTTTGTACTTCAGTTTTGCAGTGGACTACGTAAATTGTTTTACATTGCAAATTTAGGTGCTACCGTGTCCTTCCGAAGTGTATTAACAGACTCTGCTTGAGCCGAATTATCCACCGAGGTGACGTATTTCTAACGACACAGAAGCCCGTGTAATATGACTTCTGCCAGAAAAAGCTGTGTTCATACAAGAAATTTAATAAATTTAAACGGTGGATTTTCTGTACACTGAAGCAGAATTGGACCAAAAAGTGGAGAAAATAAGATACTTTTACTTTAAATGAGCTAAGTTAACTAGTATGTAGTACTCGAAAAATAAAAGTAATTTTTTTTTTTTACAGTTGCCAGAATTCACACTATCTTACACTTACTCGAAGTGAAGCAACTGCTAACATTCTTCAAAACAGGTAAACCAAATCCCACAATTGCCCTACAGTACTACACTATGATGTTATGTGATGTAAACAAAAGGCATCCATTACGTACTTGCTATGTTAAAGTTTTCTCGCTGTTTACATGTTTCAGCAATCAAAATCTACCTATGCTTTCCTTATTAGTCTCCGGCAAATAGCATAATTGCGATTATTATACGATGCAAAGGTACCAGCAGTAGTTACAATATGCACATTTGGTGAAATAGCTTAAAATGAAAGTGACAAGTCGTTAAGAGATTTAGCTACATTTAATCAGCTAAAAATTACAAATAACTTCTTCAGCAAGAAAGATATAAATAACTACAACTGGAACACCAAAGGCTCATGCTCAGAAAGTGACTTGTTATAGCTAATAAAAAATTAATCTCTCAAATTCGAGATGCTTATGTATGTGCAGGAAATGATGTAGTGTCTGATTACTTTCTAGTTACTTCGAAGATATAGGCAGGATGGAGGAAATAAACAAACGAGAGTAAAACCCAAAGCCAAAGCATGAAATGTCAAGTTCGTCTTCTACAGCAAGATAGCATAGGGTATTTGTACCAACAACGCATCACCCACGACCTGCAAATGGTTGAAACTATAGACAGTACTGAAGAAAATGGAAAAGATTAGAAAATAGCCAACGAGATACCAGAGAAAATACTATTTACACCTATTTACAAACACGAACAAATGATGCCTACAAAATACTTAAACAAAGAAGCAATAAAACAAATAATTTAATAAAAAATATCACCCTGAATCCTGGATAAGATTCATTGCACCGCACATGACATTGACAGAAGACAGAATATAGTGTTTAAAGTTATGAAGCATATTAATACAACGGAGATAGATGCTGTAAATATCAATATAATAACAAAAAAATTATGAGTATGCCATTACGAAACTTTGTGGTGTGACAAAGATACTGAAGAAAGATATTCTGTAAAAGTTGATAATAACTTTATAAATCAGATAGATAGAAAAGAATTACAGGCAGCCTTCAGTGTGACAAAAAGTGGCTAAGCTCCTAGCCTTGATGGCGTTAATGCTGAATGAATGAAGTATGTAGGAATCATTTTCGAATATTGTTTCCTCCATTTTTTAAATATGTGTTGGAAGAACTGTTCTTTTCTTGAAAAATCAAATACAGCTAAAAGTATTTGTGTATTTTTTTTAAAAAAAAAAGACTATCATAAAGACACAGGAGATTATAGAGAAATGAGTTTACTACACGCAGAATATAAAATTTATGGGAAAATTCTTACTCGAAGGCTACAAACCATCACTAAAGAAGTAATCTCAGAAGAACATTCAGGCTTCAGAATGGGGCTTTCGTGTAATGATATTTATAATAAGAAAAATTATTGAAGAACATAGAGAATTCAGCTTATAAACAGATTTAGCATTTATTTATCTTGAGGAGCATCTGATAAGATAAAAATATGCTTTGATGGAAAATAGTGGAAATAAAATGTCTTATTATTACCATAAAGAGCCAATACATAAACACAAAAATAGTTATAGGCTCAGGTTCAAAAACGTCAGATGAAATTTTAATTCATAGAGGTATTCAACAAGTGTGCAGTCTGCACGAATGTCATTTAATTTATATATTGACGACCTAATTAGGACGTGGAGGGATGAAACACATTTGAGAATTAAAGTAGGACCAATCGTACCATTTAATACTTTGTTGTGTACTGATGACAAGATAATTATACAGGAAACAGAAGATAACTTACAAAAAGCAGTACATTTTAACTTTATCTACAGACAAGACGGAGATAATGGCTTTCAGAGGAAAGAATCAGTTTAGTCGAAATGATAAAGTTGAAGAATAAGTATCCCACTTTATTTACCTAGGATGCAACATCAGTTCTCTTTATAACAAAAGCATTGAGTAGAAGATTTATAAATGTCAAGGTATCTACTGAGCAACTGGGAGAAATTCGGAAAAGAAAACAAAAAAAGAAACACAAATGAAATTCTATTAAATGTGTGTGTACCTAATTTTGTACAGGGTTCCAAATCATGCACAGAAAAAAAGAAAAATCCCATATAGAAGCAGTAGAGATAATGTTCATGAGACATGTAAGAGGATATAATATGGATAAAATAAAGAATGAAACAATATGATCAGATTTAAATATCTTTCCATTTAATGACAAGGTAGAAGAGAATATAAAGAACTCTAAGGATCATGATGAGAGAATGACAGACAACAGGTTGCCAGGAAGATAATGACTTTTCAAAATGGTTCAAACGGCTCTGAGCACTAAGGGACCTACCATCTGAGGTTATCAGTACCCTAGAACTTACAACTACTTAAACCTAACTAACCTAAGGACATCACACACATCCATGCCCGAGGCACGATTCGAACCTGCGACCGTAGCGGTCACGCGGTTCCGGACTGAAGCGCATAGAACCGCTCGGCCATCCCGGCAGGCAATGACTTATCGGTCGACTGTAAAGAGAGAACTAGGTAGACCTCGTAAGAGACAGATGGATGGATGATAGAAACCAAAACAGATGATTACAACACCCAATCTCTGGAAGGAGATGATGGTTACTATACGCAGGATTTAACAGCACACATTTCAGCATGTAGTTTGGACAAACATGCAAACTAATGGAGTAACACGCACACACAAACACACACACACACGCACATACACACACACAAACACATTCACTCACTCACACTGCAAATAAACATTTAAATTTATCAACTGAAGACATAAAGTCTGTATACATGTCCGCGATCATTCTGTTTTGAGCACTTTTAATTTCACGTTTAAATGTAAGAAAAATGGAAAAAAACGTGAATATATAAAATTTGTGTCGCTGCACATGAATGTATACAGTCGTAAGTCCTTCAAGAATGAAGGCAATGAGAATAGGGAGAGTATTCGTCAAAATATAAGATTTTGCTATAAAAGATCATTTAACAAAATCAATTTATATCACTTTAACCCTTTTAAATTACCTAAAGCATGACTCAAACGGATAGGACTTCAGAAAACTGAGCTAGGTAACAACAATTAGACGTTTTAAGAGTAACTTCAGCAAAAGATATTCTGTGTTTATTACAAGGGCCTTTCTGATACATACTTTTGAGAACAGAGCCTCCTGACAGTCATAATGTCCGATGAAGGGAAAGCTGTGAGCAATGACGTGTCATCATCCCAAGCTGGAAACCCATATACTGTATTACTGTAGTTTAATACTTACGAAAAATTGCTGCATGAATTATTCTCTGGAAAATAGCCTTTCGGATAAAGTAAAAAGTGCGTGATTTACACTCTCCTAGTTGAAATATCTGTAGTCGATGATTTTGACCAGGCGTGCTATAGGCAGAAGAAAATGATGTTTACTATCGTCCCAAAGCTCACTTCACGCATATCTCACTATTGTTCGATCAGCATAGCATTGACTAATTACGGTGAAATGTTTGTCAACGTACAAAGGTCACAGTACGCGCTGAGTATAGAAAGCTGTCATCTTGGTAAACTTGTCTCTTCGCTGTCCGATTTACAGTTTTCACAGTAGTCCATTCAGATCCAACGATTTATTATGAGAATCACTTTGATCTATACGACCATTACGATCATAGTCCGCTCTGTACACTGAAAACAGTGTGACAAGCAAACAGGCTACTCCACTGCTCGCACACCGTAGTTCAGAAGTTTACTTTGTGAAATGATTCTTCACTACCGGAAGAACGATGATTTATGTATATCTTAAATTCACGCAATGGAGACAATTCGCGCTACATATGGGAAATACAGTCTAAATCTGCTGTTAGAAACACTCCATTCCCTCGCTCAGACATGTAGATAATCAGTTTCGGCACTTTTTATACTTAACCCTGTGTTATCGTTTCACAAAACGATCTCTCGATACCTTTCAAACCTTGTGTCTCTCGTATCTTATTAGGCAGATTACAATGTTTTAAACTTTGAAGCGTAATTACAAATTTATGCACTTAAAATATTTTAACAGTACTTTAGTAAATATACGTATAAGCACAAAGCAACAGAAAATGAAGAATAATAATTCCCTTCAAGGTAGAATATAACGTACATGAAAACAAGATATAAAAACTCTACTACTGCAGTTCTATTTGTAGAGAGGAGAAAGGAATATAAACTAGAAGTATATCGGTACAGTAGTATCTTCACACATTCGATACAATTTTTGAGAACGGCAGATCAGATCCCTTCCTCATAACGGCACCGAGATCTTCGCGATGTACATTAAACGCTCGAGTAGAGGACGTCATGTTTTAATTGAGTGAGACATGGTTGCCTTCCTTATTCGAGCGTACCGTTCCACAAGTTGTGGTCTATTCCTCATGACCTAGACGTCGACGGTACTTTCAACCCTAACTTCATTAAGGTTTCCGTGGTGTGTTAACGCAATAACATCTTATCCGGTTTCTTGCCGCTTCAATCAGCAGTAGGTCCGCTACTATTCGAAAGGCTTGTTCTGGTGAATAATGAAACGAGAAGGAATACGAAGAGATTTTACTGTAGGAGGTGGCAAACTTTCATTCTGTTCAGTTACTGTTCTAGGCCTATGGGCGTTTCTCGACACGTGTGAATACAGGACAACCACACGGTCCAGGCACATTGTTCTGACCACCACCTGTGTTCGACGTCAACATGCAATAACCACTCACGGACGGCAGGTGGGACCACTAGCATTGGAGGGAATATAAAGCGATTGGGGGGATACAGAAAAAAGTGCTTGCGCTGTCCTAATGCCTAAACGGAGCGATGTATGTGACTTCCAAAAGGGCATGATCAGTGGCTTTCGGGGCAAGGGTTTCTAAACCGTCCTCGTGCCTCCGTGATCGAAGTATACCGTGAATTGCGAAATGGTGCTATCCAAAAGCAGCGCCCGGGTATAACTGTGGTGTGCCATTGGCCATGGATGACAGGAGTAAACGATAGCTGCCCAGATGTGTACAAACGAACAGACGCGCAACTATTGAGCACCTGACCTCGCAGATGAGAAACAATGGGCTACCAGCAGTGCCTCCTACGCGTGTATTCACCGAACTTCTCTGGGTATGGACTTAAGCAGCAGGCGCCTAGTTCGTGCAACCAATTCTGACTGCTGTTAATCGGTGTCGACTGCCGGAATTAAGACGCCAATACCGCAGTGGACGTCCACTGAGATGCGACAGATGGCCTTCTCAGATGCATCATGTGAAACATCTAAAAGCAGACACCCTGTAAGAATCGTTGGAGCGATTCAGGCTGGACTAGAAATCGTTATGATTTGGGGAATCTCTTCGTGACATTCCCTGTGTAATCTAGTCATTATGAAAGGCACAATGGCTCAACAAAAGTGTGCATTAATCCTTGCTCACCATGTCCATCCCTACATCTAGTTCGTTTTGCCTCGGGGCTGTGGCATCTACCACGACAATACAACAATGTCACACAGCTCACATAATACGTGCGTGGTTTGAAGAACACCTGGATGAGCTAACCTCTGGCCAGCAAACTCTAGCATTTGAACGTGATCGAGAACCTCGATTAGGTGTAGAGGCCATGGAGTCTCAATCGAGAAATGTAGAGCTAGTGGTCGCCTCAGTGGAGTCGGCAAGGCTCCAAATCCCTTTAGAACCTCATTGACTCTCTTTCTGCATGACTCGCAGCTGTCCGCGCGACAAAAGTTGGCTTTTCAGGCTTTTGATAGGTGGTCTCATAATAAGCCTGGACTGTATATAAATATTCATTCGTTTCAGAAGACTGTATTTTTCAAAGTAGTATTTGTGTAAATACAGTGAGGTGACAAAAGTTATGAGATGCCTCCTAATATCGTGCCGGACCTCGTTTTGCCTTGCGAAGTATAGCAACTCGACATAGCATGGGCTCAACACGTCGTTTGATGTCTCCTGCAGAAATATTCCCCCAAGCTGCAGCCATGTGCAGGATTTTGTGCACGAAGTGACCTTATGATTATACCTAATAAATGCTCGATGGAATTTATGTCTGGCCATCTGTGTGGCCAAATCATTCGCTCAAATTGTCCAGAATGTTCTTCAGACCGGTCGTCAACAACTGTGGCCCAGTGACATGACTCGTTGATTGGGAACATAAAACCCACGAATGGCTGCTAATAGTCTCCAATTAGCCGAATCTACTCATTTCCAGTCAACGATCAGTTCAGTGGACCAGTAGATCCAGTAAATTCTATGTAAATACAGCACACACCGTTGTGGAGTCCACCACTAGCTTGCACAGAGCCTTGGTGACACCTTGTGTTCCTGGCTTCGTGAGGTATGCGCCGCACCTGAAAGGTACTGCCAGCAGATCATACAAACGTAAGATCGATACTTATCTTACCAGACCACGATTTTCCAGTCGTCTAGGGTCCAGTCGATATGGCAACGAGCCTAGAAGAGGTGCTGCAGGCGATGTGGTGCTATTAGCACAACGTATTGCGTCGGTCGTGTGCTGCCATAGCCCGTTAACGCCAAATTTCTCCGCACTGACGTAACGTATACGTTCGTCGTAAGTCCCACACTGATTCCTACGGTTATTTCACACAGTGTTGCTTGTCTGTTAGCGCTGAATACGCAAACCTCGCTGCTGTAGGTCGTTAAGTGAGCACCGTTGGCCAATGCGTTGTCCATGGTGAAAGGTACTGCCTGAAACTTGGTATTCTATTCACACTCTTGACGGTGTGTATCTCGGAATATTGAATTCCCTGACGATTGTCACTTGCGTGTATCTCCAGCTACCATCCCACGTTCAAAGTCTATTAATTCCCCTCGTGAGGCCAAAATCAAGTAGGAAACCTTTTGACATGAATCACCTAAGTACAAGTGAGAACTCCACCAGCGCACTACCCTCTTATACCTTGCCTACGCTACGCTACCGCCATCAGTCTATGTGCATATTGCTTTCCCGTGACCCAGTGAATAACTCGTGAATGACTAGAATCCCAAACTAACCAAGTTGGCGTTTTGTCCACAAATTGGCGTTAAGAGCGCAGTGCTTTTTCAAAATGGCAACAAAGCAAGAAAAGAGATTTAGTGTGTTGGAATTTGCTGTTACATTTAAGGACACTGTTTTGTCTCCATAAACAGAAAAGTACCTGTCGACTGAGTGTGCCACTCGAAGCCGTGGAGGGTGATCGAAAGTTTCGTACGAAGACTAAAAATATCAAAGGTCCGCGCAAGCCACGACCTAGGAATAACATAGCAAATTGTGTGGAAGATATTGAAACGGCTGTTATATTTCAGATCGTACAGTCTGCAGCTCGTGCAACAATTAAAAACCGTAAGACTATCCCTAGTTGGAAGTACAGTCATGCTCAAAAGTATCCGAACGACCTGAATTGCATTTTGTCTGATACACATGCAACCCACATAAAGCAGCTCTCTAGCAGGTCCTCTATTCGTTCCTTCGAACAGTCGTTTGACTATTGAAAATGGTTCCAACAAGTCACCGCTAGAAAACTCTGCTCTGTATCGCAAGAACTCAAGATGCAAGATGTAAAGTAATACCACGATACTACAAATATTAGGGAACACCGTATCACAGATAAGACTGTCCTTAAGGCTTGTAAGCTCACATTTATTGAAATAAATGACATATCTAAAATGTTACCACGTTCATTATTACGTCAGATAGGTAATGCACGTAGTAAGTTCATCGTATCCATGATTTCCTGTTCAAAGTAACATACCGTACTTGTCATTTAACTCAAAATGACATTAAAAATTTAAGTTGTTCGCGAGCAGCTAGTTGCGAATATGTATGAACTTCAACTGTCACGACGAACCGTCTCGTTCTGCATATGGATTCAAACCCAGGTCATGCAGACTAAGATTTCGTGACTGACGGAAACTAACAGTCATTCCTGACTAGGCTACAGAGAGTGATATACCTCGATTTTAGACAGTATCAGTAAGCAAATATGGACTTTAAATTATATTAAGTAAACATTTTTAACGGACGCGAATTCCTACCCAGCAGCTATTGTCCCTGTTAACGAACTACGAGAGGTCTTAAACACGGCTTCTTCACAAGTATCTTACATGAAATGCCGCGAGGTAAAGCTTTGTGTTGGACAGGGTTTCGAACCCAGAACCTAATCGGATTGTTATCGAAGCATAATCAACTGTGACATATCGGATTTTCTCGTCAGTAGCTCGAAATTTTAACTGAAATGACGAAAGGAAACATTAATTTTTTTCCTTCTCAGGACTCCAACCAGGCACCTATCGTTGTTATATTCTAGAGAAAACGAACGTTAAATATATGGGTTTGTTACACCAGCAGCGACATGTGAGCATGTTTGAATTAGACATAATATGACGAAGAGTTCACTGCTGACTGGGAATCGAACCCCACACGTATCGTTTTTGACTACACACAAAGAGACGTCATCTACCGAATTTTTCTCCACCAGCAGCTCGGAATAACATCCTTGAACTTACAGTGATCTGGCAAATAGTTCTGTGTCTCACTGGGAGTCAAAAACGTCACATATAGTTAGTGTTAACAACGAATTAAAATGCGTTAAAGATTAAAATTATTATCCACCAGCACATAGGTGCTCTCATGCTAGAGCCTGATAATACATAATGAAAAGTATAGTGCCGGGCCAGGATTCGAACCTATTCACGCGCAATATGTGGACACGTTGAGGAATCTGCAGTTTTGAACAAACAACAAATTGTAGTCGGGCTGTATTGTCGTGAAGGGATCAAATTCCGTGTTAAGGGCGGTCTGAATAGCATTTCAAGCTAAGAATCAATTTTATCGACATACAGAACCTCAAATAAAAGGTGGAATAAGTATCCTGTGACCATACAAAGCGTTTGTTTCGTCACTAGAAATAAATAACTAGTACAAGAAAGGTTACCGGTGATAGAATTTCCACATTTCACCACTCCTGACTTTATTGTGGTTAAGCGTAACGTCTACTTGGTAGAGAAGGAATGTTTAATGTGAATTTCATACCACAATGCCATTATACTCTCTTCACTTGGCGTAGCCAGAAGAGAATAGAATCTGTCACTCGCTATTAAAATATTCCGAAAATTTTGAACTTGGGCAGCTTAGAATGAAAATTTTTCTGTCCGTTGCAAAGGAAAACAATTGATTTTCTAAAACATTCTCTGTCATACACAACTTGAAACAGGTCACGTCGACCAAATCATATTGAAGAAATGACAGCGACGTATATCGGAAGGCAGTACGTTCCCTTGGCTTTTGGTCTGGCAATATTCGACAGCCATTTCTAGGCGCAAGTAAATGAATGAACGCAGCGAGTTTTTGTTATAAAGTAACGTCTTCATCAATTACTTTAGTTTTAATGTAATCTACGAGTAATTGCTGATGTTTGATATTAACATGAAAAGGATTCCGTAGACAGGGAAAGAACCTCTTCTTGGGAAACTACTTCTGTAATGACCGAAAGGCCTTAAATGATCTTCAAGCACATGTGTTCCAACAGCGGTATGAAGAAAATGATAGTAAAAATGATGGTAATAATCGAATTACCCGGTAACTTCACACTTCACATTGGATTTTCTCGAACTAAGAAATTTCCTGAACTAGTGAAAATTTTAAAATGGCTTCACATCGAGGCTGTGTTGCCTAGAAGAGTCTTAACATCCTGCTGACATGAACATAGCATAATCTCCGCTTCAGAAGCTTGCTACTTCTTAACCATTTGACTCAAATTTTTAATGTCATTTTGTGTTAAATAACAAGTACGACATGTTACTTTGAAGAGGAAATCATGAATACGATGAACTTACTACGTGCATTACCTATCTGACGCAATAATGAGAGTGGTAACATTTCAGGTATGTCATTTATTGCAATAAATGTGAGCTTACAAGTCTTAAGGACAGTCTTATCTGTGATAAGGTGTTCCCTGACATTTGTAGTGTCGTGGTATTACTTTAAATTTTGAGTTCTTGCGATACAGAGCACTGTTTTCTAGTGGTGACATGTTGGAACCATTTTCATTAGTCAAACGACTGTACCAAGGAGCGGATAGCGGACCTGGTAGACGGCTGCGTTATGCGGGTTGTATGCGAATAAGGCGAAATTCAATTCAGGTCGTTCGGATACTTTTGAGCACGACTGTACATTTAGGATACTGTTTAAGTACTCCCAGTGGAAAACTGCACAGAACGCATCATCACTGCTGCTGTGGTGACCATTTACAGGACGTTGCTACATAATAGGCGGAACTAACTAGACTACAACCTGAATGTTGTCTGTTCATTGACTGGACATTTGTAGTCAGCAAAAGGCAAACTTGATGCGTTTACAGTTACATTCGCCCATTAGATTGTAAGCTGTCGGGGAAATCCAACACCTTCCATGAAAACCCTGGCAAATCCAGTAGTGTGTCACATAGCTCCGAATAAATTGTGACATTAAATTAACCAAAGTAATACGAGTAACGAGTGAGCAAATGGAACACCACAGACTAACACTAGAATGCCTAAATGCATGTCATACCTTCCCACCGTGAGACAGACACAGTTCCGAGGGGAGAAACGAGAACAGAAGCCGAGAGCAGAACCGTGTTAAGCTCGAAGGCCCTACGATTAGGGACGGACACCCACGTCGCCATCTAACCGCTAATAGAAGGTAATGAACGCACGCGATGCCGCATGACAGAGCATAAAGCTTCACTCACAACTGCAGAAGTCTCATCTGTTACACCCCCTTTTTGCGTAAAACTAGTGTCGATCGTCAATTAAAGCTCATGGTGTTCACATTTGCCACTTGAAGTAAAAATCTGAAACGCGATGACTTTTCTGTTATATAGTTATTGAGAAGCCATATCAGCCACTGTAATTTACGATAAGTTAGGTAAGTAATTAAAGATAATTGAGGGTCACTGTAGACTATTTTGATAGTTTTCTCTTTTGTGAAACTTCATTTAAACCTAGATTATAGATGTGATATGGCATAGGTCATCCTTCGACCCATTATAGAACTTGGAAACCCATTCAGGGAACATTCGTTCAGATTTTTTGTTGAACGCAGCTGGTTTTTACCATCCTGTATTTAAAAATTTCCTTTTATTAATAGTGCAATTTAAAAACAATGTTTTGTGAGTAGAATAAAATTTCCAGTGGTAGACTTAACTGCTTTTTCGACGTTATTTTACCAGCTAATTAAAAACAGGAAAGCCTTGAACCCCTCCCACTAAATTTAGCTAGTATTAACATTCCTTCACAGGGAGTGCAGTAGAGCTGACGCTGAAATCATTAAGTATTTGGCTATATAATTGCTAATCTTACTGAACTCTTCTGAATTCTACATTTCATGTGTGGTCTGGCGTCTCCTTAGCAACAACAGGTCCCAGGTTCAAACGAGTCAGTTCCCTAAAAAACGCGCTCAGAGCGTCGTTGCGCGAAAGTAGTAGGGAGACACGATATAGAACAAACAGACACCATGCTGGATCGTTCTCATTAATTGTTTCACATATATTAGCAGCCGACTAATAAAAATAGTTTTAATTAGTGTACAGAACTGGAATGAGTTTAACTAAACAGACAGAAAGGGCCCTCACAACGCCATATTATTCAGTAACAGAATTTAAATGCATGAATATGGCCGTAGGCTGTTCGAAGCTTGTTGAATAATTTCAGGAGTATGTCCTCTGTACACAAACATGGTGATGAATCCTTTCTTGTGATGCCGTTGATAGTAAATCAAGATACAAACGAGCACGTAACACTGCAAGATAATATTTTTCTATCTAAGTCCGCAGGCGTCTGTAGCCGTTGTCTTTGAAGGCAAAATGCATTAGGGTGTTATGTCCCTTTTCCAGTTACCTCTTTCCACTCGATATCTCAGTTCCTCTACTGCGACCATCTTCAGGATCTAGTGTTTCACGGGTTATCCAGGGACACTAGAATACCCTGTTACCAGCAGGTGGTCAATGGGATTTTCCCTTTGACTACACTAGCCTTCTTCTTACGCAGAACGTTCCAAAACTTTGGAATCAAAATTGCAGAGACGGTAAAACATTCTGTATTTAGTCGTTTGAGAAAATGAACAAATTGAAAGAATGAGACATTTTAGGCGATAGGAGATCCTGTACGACCAATGTGTTTTTAGGTAGCGTCCTTTTTTGTGTACTGCATAGGTTTCATAACAAACAACAGCCTCCGGAATCACTACGTTTAAAAACAAGATACGGTGGTCAGTGTTGTGTCAGCTGCGGAATTTGCTACTATTTACATGTCATGATGGTTGTTAAAGACTTGAGTATTACAGTCATTACTGGTACTTGCAGACATGTGTTTAGTCCATAATGCTGCGCTATCTGGTGTCCAAAACAGGTGCGAATCTCGGGGATGTGGGGAGGGGCGAGGGAGGGGTTCATTGAAGTAAGGACCCTCCCAGAAGGAAAAACTGATGCACTAACAACGGGTGTAAACATCCCAAACTCAAATAAATCCAAGAGATATAATAACAAGCTTCATAAGAAATATAAAAGAATAAAAATCACCTCCTAAAAATATTGGAACTAATAACATATTTATAAAAACAATTGTAGTATATTCCACGACAAAAATTAAACTAAATTATGGCTATTTTAGAACATTTTACATACTTTACTGTCATTATTACCAAAACCCTAGGCATCTGTTGAATATAAATGTGGACATGACGGAAAATTTCATTTTGTGAGGAGTGTAGAGAGACAGTGAAAAACTATGATTGCTACTCCTCTCTCCCCCCAGGCACACCCCAATCGTGTACCCATGGCTTGCCCAAAGAGGCAGATCGAAGCACCATCAAAAGAACCATAGAGAGGATAAGTGTATTACTGAGAATAAAAAGTACGAGTATGTTTGTAATTAAATTCTACTGTAGATGACTAAAGCTCTCGGCAAATGATTGGTCGCAGAGTAGAAGTTGAGAACAAGATATTATATTGGACTCATAAGAGAAGAAATAAGCACGAATCAACTTGCCGTTAAAATGGACAACACGAACAATACGATGTTGATATCACTGGTGAAGCAGGAATTATAGCCCAATCTAAAAGAGAGCGTGCAAGCAATGGCATCAAATAATCTTTATTCCTGAGTTCAGTTCTCCCAAAGGATTACCTTTAATGCATGCACTTACTCTTGGACCTGACACAGAACAGTTGCTGTAAGTTTCAAGTTTGCCGTGAGGTGTTAATTGATTATGTGAATCAAAACTGAATATCCATTTGCAACAACTAGTTCGTTAAATTTGGAAAAGGAATTAAAATATAGAAATTTTTTAGGTTGACTGATAACCCTGCAGTTCTGTCACAGACACCGAAGGACGTGGGGGAATAGTAGAACGGAATGAATAGTGTCTTGAGAAGAGATTATAAGGTGACTATCAAGAATAAAATAAAGGCAATGGATCGTAGGTGAACCCATCAAGTGATTCTGAAAGAATTAAATTAGATACTGATACATTAAACGTAGCAGCTACTGTTTGTCAGAAAAATAGCTGAGCGTAGCAGAAGCGGAAAAGAGTAGGGATTAACAAAAGTATTTCCGGTAAAAAAAAATTATTAACATAGAAAGTAATTTCGTGTGTCAGGAAGTCTCTTCCTAAAGGGATGTGTGTGGCTTGTTAACGTGTATGAAGTGGGTGACATGTGAATGATAAGTCATTTAAACGAGAAGAAGTGTTGCTGCAGTATAGTCCTGGAGATTTAATGGCTAAATGATATCGAATACCTGAGAAAACTCTGAATCGGATAGAGGACAACAAAGATGTATGACACAACCAGATTAAAAGTTGCTAGTACAAATCCTATGACTGGAAACGTCAATTTGGTAATGGACGGGAGGAATCTGGATTAAAAGCTGCAGAAACAGACCAGGATATGAGTACGGAAAGTAGATTGCACGAGTTATTTGCAGATGAAAAGGCTTGCACAAGATAGTGTGGAGGGACGCATCAAACCGCTCTTTGGACTGAAGACTACAACAGAACCGCCAGATGCATGGTTTTAATCCAATAGTTATTGGGTACTCCTTTTACATATACTTTTATGCATGGTTGTTTTTGTGCGCCTGTGTGCCTGCGTGACTGTGTGAATGTTTGTTGGCGAAGTAATAGTTGTGATAAGCTATGATAGTCTGAATTTGAAAGCCACTCAGCGCCTGGAAAGTACTCACAAAATCTATTAAAGAGTGAGGTTGATTTAGTGGTAGTATTATAACATTCACAATATTTACGAAACTCGCAATCATTTAAATTGACTTTGGACATAAACTTTTGTAATTCATAAATGTCCTCAATTTCGAGGCTGATGTCAGCTTTGGCGATATGCACGGTATAGTAATTATTGTTAACAGTAACGTTTTGTGCCTCGTTCACAGTCGATTTCATTTTCAGTGTAACAGGCAAAGCTGCGGAATAACACGTAAATCTATTCGGTTTTACGGCCGTAGCTCTAACTGCTCCGTGTAGCTCCTCAAATAAATTAGAAAATTAAAACGGAGCCGTTGCACCTGGCGCTCTGGCCTTACGAGGATGCGTTTAATTAAGTACGCCTCACTCCCACGACCTTAGTTATTAATCAGAGCTAGGTCGTATCCAAAATTACATTAATTACCACCTCCAAGACCGTGCAGCTGGAGCGAAAGCGCCGTTACTCTGTGAAATCGGGACACGGCGATTTCCGCGCACTCCCGAGGCCGAGAAGCTGTTGTTCAGACGAGACGTGGAGCCTATTATGGTCGAAATGAAGTTCACCTACTGGGGAAATCTAGGGGCTGGGGCGCTTAAGGAAGACAGGCGTAAGGGTAACAGTCCCCCCTCTGCCATTCATCAGCTGTAATTTGTCTGGCAGCGTGACGTAGTGTCAGGTTCGTTCACATAGCTACTAGATCGATATTGATAGTCATCTATTGGCGCACTGCGCTGTTAGTCTTATGTTTTGTCTCTCAGTATGGCTTTCATTCTTTCACTAGACGATCATTCCTTCTGTAAATGATTCATTCACTGATAATACGGATGTAAGTGGATTTGAGTTCATCATCTTTAGTTTCTACCCGATTCGAGATAAAGACTATGTTCGAGAGTGTTCAAAACATCCGACAGCACGCAGGAATAAGCACAAATCAATGTCTTATCCCTCTAGCACCAACAATTTCGCAGTTTCTTGTACATACCATCCCTGGCAGAGTTATTAGCTGTGGGTCATCTTTTTCTGTCCGATTCCTGCTATAACCATATTGTCCATTTTCACTATTTCCTTACCTTAAATTCCACCGGAACAGCTGGCAGTCCAAATTGCATATACCTCTGTCTCTAGACGTTTTCCCAGGCGCTACTCAGTGTGAGCTTGTAATACCAATGCTTTATGTAAGACGTAGACCTACTTTTGTGGAGGCAGGCATTTTTTGGGTTTAATTCTCTTAACTTTTATTGTCTGATATAACAACGCATGTGTAGTTTTCTTAAATGGGATGACGGAAAAAGATCGCAACATCACGAGCGAGTCGTGCGACATAAACTGAAGTTGGTGGGCATGTTTCTACATCCGAAAGATCAACTTTCATGCCAGTCGCACCACAACGAGCAAGCAAATCAGTTTTGATTTATCTACACCCCTTAACTGTAGTGAGTGAAAGTTACGTTTGATCTAGACAAAGTCAGTTGATGTTAGTCGAGAACGCCCTTAAGGCGAAAAGACGTTTTTATCAACACATCACTGATTTTCAATAAGGTCGTGTAATATGGCTATGAAAAGCTTTTGCGATACTGCAAAAATACTTGGCAGGAAATTAGACACTGTACTTGACTGCAGGCAGTGGTTCTCGCGAGAATGCTCCGTCGGTAGAAGACCGTGCTCCGAACGCACGTGGCACTACCGAGAGGGAAGACTGTCGTGTTCGGCGTATGGATCTGGCACTTCATACTGTATTTGCAGCAGCAATCTGAGCAGTTGGCACCAGGGCGACTCAACTATAGCGTGCATTCCACTGACCCCATAACACCGGCATTTGGACTTCCATGGTGTTAAGTGTGACCTCATTGGAGGGCAGGGTGGAGGTCTCTAGCGTTTTCTGACGAAAGCTGGTTCTGACTCGGTGTCAGTGATGTTCGTGTGTAGGTTAGAAGGAGGACAGCGGAGCTCCTGCAAACAACCAGTCAGCCTGCTGAGAGCACTAGTCCTACCCATGGAGTTGTGGTCTAGCATGAGATTTCGTAAGACTGCAATTTTTTACCTCAGTCTAGTAATTCTACGAGGTTTGCTTCCATTCCTGAATCGCATTCCAAGCAGTATTTCCTAACAGGATAACGCCCGTCCACATATAACTGTTACAACCGAATACGCTCTGTAGTGTGTCCATGTGGTGTCTTGGCCTGCTCGATCACCAGATCTGTGTCTAATGTAACATACACTCCTGGAAATTGAAATAAGAACACCGTGAATTCATTGTCCCAGGAAGGGGAAACTTTATTGATACACTCCTGGGATCACATGATCACAGTGACAGAACCACAGGCCCATAGA
Source organism: Schistocerca gregaria (assembly GCF_023897955.1). Lineage (NCBI taxonomy): Eukaryota > Metazoa > Arthropoda > Insecta > Orthoptera > Acrididae > Schistocerca > Schistocerca gregaria. The sequence continues at coordinate 760,992,758 of NC_064922.1, forward strand.
CACAGGCAACAGAGCATGCACAATGTCGGCACTAGTACAGTGTATATCCACATTTCGCAGCAATGCAGGCTGCTATTCTCCCATGGGGACGATCGTAGAGATGCTGGATGTAGTCCTGTGGAACGGCTTGCCATACCATTTCCACCTGGCGCCTCAGTTGGACCAGCGTTCGTGCTGGACATGCAGACCGCGTGAGACGACGCTTCATCCAGTCCCAAACATGCTCAATGGGGAACAGATCCGGAGATCTTGCTGGCCAGGGTAGTTGACTTACCCCTTCTAGAGCACGTTGGGTGGCACGGGATACATGTAGACAGGCATTGTCCTGTTGGAACAGCAGGTTCCCTTGCCGGTCTAGGAATGGTAGAACGATGGGTTCGATGACGGTTTGGATGTACCGTGCACTATTCAGTGTCCCCTCGACGATCACCAGAGGTGTACGGCCAGTGTAGGAGATCGCTCCCCACACCATGATGCCGGGTGTTGGCCCTGTGTGCCTCAGTCGCATGCAGTCCTGATTGTGGCGCTCACCTGCACGCCGCCAAACACGCATACGACCATCATTGGCACCAAGGCAGAAGCGACTCTCATCGCTGAAGACGACACGTCTCCATTCGTCCCTCCATTCACGCCTGTTGCGTCACCACAGGAGGCGGGCTGCACGATGTTGCGGCGTGAGCGGAAGACGGCCTAACGGTGTGCGGGACCGTAGCCCAGCTTCATGGAGACGGTTGCGAATGGTCCTCGCTGATACCCCAGGAGCAACAGTGTCTCTAATTTGTTGGGAAATGGCGGTGCGGTCCCCTACAGCACTGCGTAGGATCCTACGGTCTTGGCGTGCATCCGTGCGTCGCTGCGGTCCGGTCCCAGGTCGACGGGCACGTGCACCTTCCGCCGACCACTGGCGACAACATCGATGTACTGTGGAGACCTCACGCCCCACGTGTTGAGCAATTCGGCGGTACGTCCACCCGGCCTCCCGCATGCCCACTATACGCCCTCGCTCAAAGTCCGTCAACTGCACATACGGTTCACGTCCACGCTGTCGCGGCATGCTACCAGTGTTAAAGACTGCGATGGAGCTCCGTATGCCACGGCAAACTGGCTGACACTGACGGCGGCGGTGCACAAATGCTGCGCAGCTAGCGCTATTCGACGGCCAACACCGCGGTTGCTGGTGTGTCCGCTGTGCCGTGCGTGTGATCATTGCTTGTACAGCCCTCTCGCAGTGTCCGGAGCAAGTATGGTGGGTCTGACACACCGGTGTCAATGTGTTCTTTTTTCCATTTCCAGGAGTGTATGAGGGACATCATCGGCCGAAAAATCCAGCGTAAACAACAAACAGTATTATCCCTCCCTGTATTGACTGACGCAAAGTAAAACAGGCGTTGCACTCCATGCCCGAAACTGACATCAGAAACCTGTGCAACATAACGTACGCAGATTTGGGTGTTTACGTCCAATATTCTGGCGAGTACTACGGTTACTGCTGTACCAGAATTTCAAATTTCAGTAACTTACCTCGAACTTATATAAACATGTTATTTTGCAAAGTTAATCATTTAAATATGTTACTCGGATAGATATATTCCTGAAGTTTCTTTCTCTTATTACTTACTTTTTGGTATTGCGATTTTTTCCGTCACTGGAGTTCTTGTAACGGTACTTAGTAACTCTTGAAAAGAATGGTACAATGGTTTTTAATGACGACACTGAAACATTTCTATAAAACATACGAGAAACGTGCTAAAACATAAAGGTAAGATAGTGAAAAATCGGCTGTTGTATTGTAAAGCACCTTCAACGGGGTTCCCGTAACAGACGTGGTCGATGTGTGAAGCCTTTCGACATTTTACTTCCTGGTACAAGAGCAGAGAGTCAAAATGTGTTATTACAAGCAACACAAACAGTTTTTAGAAGAATCTTATCATAAACTAGAGGTTATCATTTAGTTTCATTTGTTATAGTTGATGCTGATCTTGTATTTGTATGTGTGTCATATAAAGTAAGCACAAGAAGAAATATTTTTAGTCTGATTACTCAAGCTATATCCAAGGGGCCTTCAATAAGTAATGCAACACATTTTTCTTCTTGGCCGGTTACGGTTGAAAATTTCGGAATATATTGTGGGACGTGATGGAATAATCCGCTTCAGCTCCTGTAGCTACATGAAGTTCCGAGAGGTGGTGGCGGTATACGTAGCCTTCAAAATGGCGTCCGCAATGGAGGTATGTTACAAGCAGAGAGCTGTCATTGAGTGTCTTCTGACGCAGAACTAGAGCACCTTAGATATTCATATGTGCTTGTAACCTCCCCCTCACTTACAGACCTTAATGATAGTTAAAAATTAAACCGGGTGTGCCTAATGGAAATTTGGGAAAAGCAATCATCACCGAAGTTAATCTGTCGGCAAAGAAGGAGGAAGGATTTCATCTAAAAGGAAGGAAAAAAGCAAATGAAATTGGTGTAAATTTATTTTGAAAAAGGGTAAAGTTAATAAAGGAAGTAAATGTGCGATCGTTACGTTAACAATTAACTTGCGTTAATTAGATATTTGAGATTTGTGGAAAATTACGTTCACCACTCCTATGGACAACTACTATAATAACTGAGAAGGAAAGGTTAATGCACATATAATTAACACTAAAGGCATGGCAACTGCAGGGTCACACGTGTTGTGTGAAAACTGAATGTTGGTCAGAAGTAATGAATTTCGCTACACTCTGACTTAATTTAGCAAAAGAATTAATAAAACCGGAAAACTGAAAGTTAATTTAGTGACTGCATTTAATAGTAATATTTCTTTCTGAACCACTATGAAATTAAATACAATAAGGTTAGTCTGAAGTAATATTAAGAGCAACTTGAATCTAAGCAATTTAGAAGCAAGTGATTTAACTTTGACCTTGAATTAGATGAATTTGAACAATTAACAACAGGAAAATTTAGTACGTACCAAGCTCAGCTGCAGTCACCGGTAAGCTAAAATATGGTAACAAAACTCGCACTCTTAATTTGTGCTCGTGTAAGCTAAATATAGTTCTAATTTGTTTATTGTAGCCAGCTATGAATACTTTAACTGAACCTTGAAATTAAACCATAGAAATAGAATGATATTACTTTAATGCTGGCGTATGAATTTCAACAACACACGCGTTCATTTAAGAAAAGGATGGACCCTGCTTGGTAATGCAATTGGGACAATGAGCAACGAAGGTACATGCTAAGTTGTTGTATTTTAGTGATGCACATGGAACAGTTTGAAAAGCTGAGGTCTACAATACAGTCCTAAAACTTTACGTGTCTTCTGTCTTCCTTGTAGGTTGATTGAAGGTTTGAAGTCGTCGATCGAGGAGGTGGAGACAATCACTGATTGTCGGCCGACGCTGTTGCAGAAGCTGGATGTTGGAGCGCCTTCTTCTCGACACGGTCGCCAGGCGAAACCGGCTCTAGATGTCTGCCAGCGAATGTTGCCCGTCCGTGACTCCGTGCACGAAACTGTAATATCAAGTCGAGAGCAATTACATTCTGCCAAATCCCGAAAGCGTGGCAACTCTCGGGAGCGTCACTCAACACACCTGCTCCATTTCCCTACTACAGCTATACCCTGCTCTGCCCGCGCTCCAGGTGGCAGAGTTAACACTACGTGAGGTTCTAAACACTTTGGTTCTCCACACGACCTCTCGGTGTAATCGTCTGATAGCATAGTTTTCCCTAGGCAAGGATGGCCGGAGTGGCCGAGCGGTTGTAGGCGGTACAGTCTGGAACCGGGCTACTGCTATGGTAGCAGGTTCGAATCCTGCCTCGGGCATAGATGTGTGTGATGTCCTTAGGTTAGTTAGATTTAAGTAGTTCTAAGTTCTAGGGGACTGATGACCTCAGAAGTTGTCTCACAGTGCTCAGAGCCATTTGAACACTAGGCAATACCCATCGTAAGAATACAAATAAGATTTACAAAAGAAACCAAATATACATCGATATATATATATATATATATATATATATATATATATATATATATATATATATATATATATATAAATTGTAAAGCAATTACAATATGTAAAGACACAGACATGTCATATCTTCATGTTACAAAATAAGGAAAAAAATTATAGTATAATAAATGGAAACAGGAGGATATGCATTTCCCATTTCCGACGTTACACGTGCCCCACAGTGTCTGAGGATGTTCGTGTAATCTAAACAGACTCAGAAAATGTCAACAAAAAAAAATCGGAAATGTATTTGCTGAAAACATCAAGAAAATTTAGGATTAGGCTAATTAACCATAAATCAATTTTTAGACCGTAATAATTGAGTGGAGAAAATCCTAATCTTATTCCACTCTGTCATCTTGCACAAAGAAACAAGGTTGACAACATATTAAAGTTCATAGAAAACATAGAAAATGGTTTAGCTATTGTAAAATCAGCAAAATTCCTAACAGTATTAAGAAATGGTATAAAAATGGTTGAAATGGCTCTGAGCACTATGGGACTTAACTTCTGTGGTCATCAGTCCCCTAGAACTTAGAACTACTTAAACCTAACTAACCTAAGGACATCACACACATCCATGCCCAAGGCAGGATTCGAACCTGCGACCGTAGCAGTCGCGCGGTCCGGACTGAGCGCCTAGAACCGCTAGACCACCTCGGCCGGCAAATGGTATACTGTTTACAAAATTAATCAGAGTACATTGTCATAAAAACAGGTAGATCAAAATACGTAAATTAATAATTAATTACATAGAATACACATCTTTATATATAAACTTTTCATGATTAATATTTTCGTCGTAAGAGTCCACTTAACGCTAAACAAGAAAATAATATACAGCAAATGGAAAAAAAAACATAAATATTGACAGCAGAATTATTTCACATCAGCTGTCCGGGATGAAAAACAACTCCGCCGTCCGTACACGCAAGTACAAAGAATGCCAACAGCGAAACAAGAGCCGACAGCGTCTCCGCCTCACCAGTATTGCTGTGTTCGCCTGTATGGCAAGCTTGATCGTACTGGCCTGTGTAAAGGCATTTCCAGAACGTCCGTTTCACTGAATTCTTACGGAAAAAGTCACTCCCGAGTAATCTCAAGGAGTCCTTTAAAACTATCACAGTGGATAACTCAACACTGTCCACCATCACACGCATGTTCAAATTGCTCTGAGCACTATGGGACTCAACTTCTGTGGTCATCAGTCCCCTAGAACTTAGAGCTACTTAAACCTAACTAACCTAAGGACATCACACACATCCATGCCCGAGGCATGATTCGAACCTACGACCGTAGCGGTCGCACGGTTCCGAACTGTGCTCCTAGAACCGCGAGACCACCGCGGCCGGCGACACACGCATGTACTAGCCTGAAACTAAAAATAGCGTCCAAGTACATCGGCAATGACTATTAAAACACATATTCATGAAATCTTATAGCTAGTTACAAAATCGTATTTACGTTCCATAATCTACTGTGACTTAGCTGAAAACTTAAACTAGCAGCTTGGATTTTTAATTTGATTCATAATCAGTTACTCTTAAATATTTTAATCATAATTAATTACTTATTAATTACCACTTCCTTAATGACCTCTTGGTCATGCAAAAGCATGGCAACATGGCAAATCCTTAAATCTTACACTCTATATTTACATACTGTACATATTACCCATTCTGTGGTATTAATCAATCCTTGGTTGGTACAATTTAAAGTCTACAATGTTCTGCATATCTAATTGTTTTCCAGACCTTGGATACTCTAAGCAATGAGCATTTGGGTGACGTATGCCAATGACTTTATATGGTCCATTATAAACAAACTTAAATTTAGAGATTTCATTGTCTATCTCGCTCGATTGCTCATGAGCTTTTACTAGTACTAAGTCTACGATTGCAAACTTAGCAAAACGCGCTTTACCTTTATGACGACGTATGCGAGCATCGGCTCTTAGCTTCATTATTTCTCGCAAACGATCTTTTTTCACACTCAATACTAATGTCAATCCGTGGAGAGAATTTCATTATCTCTTCCACTAAACTTTTACTTCTGTCCTCTATGAGGATTTCCTCAAGTCACAGTAGTTCAAATTCATGCCTACGTCAATGGCAGCCAGACAGTTAACAAGATGTATATGCTGGTATTGCCTATGCACACCGTCTTCTGCATCGTCAAAACTAACTACTATTGTTTTATCTTGTGACGTGCATGTCAAAGTTTTGCTTTCGCAATTAATCACTGCACGGTACTTTAATAGCCAATGTAACCTGGTAATTACTTCCGTAGTTAAGTCTGGCACGACGAAAAACTCTTGTTCAAATCGTACCCCACATATCTCGAGTTGACAAACATCTGTTTTATGACGAGTTTACTGGCCTTCCCAGTAGCACCGATAATTTTCACTCCTGTTACTGGTATAACTACAATACCAGGTCTGTCTTTCAGTAACTCATATATTTTCCCAGATACAGCACTCAATTCTGCATCGGTGTCAATCAACACGTTTAGTTGTAGGTCGTGCATATTAACAGACACTACTATCTGTCTACACTTGTCCTCGACTGTTTCTTAATTTTCCCACAATAAATCCTCATCTATATCCAGGTCATTTCAGAAAAAACCATCTGGCTTTGATCCTAAATCCGGATTATCTGGTGGCGTTTTCAGCCTCTGTTCACATACAGTTTTAATTTCAACACGTTCGTCCTGAAGCCTACTCTGTAGCTTTACATCCAATACCGAAAACTTTTCTTGTAACTCGTCAACTAGTGAGTGTTGCTTTGCTATCACTTCACTAATTGTTACCTTCGTTGATTCCTCTTTGGCCAGATTGATCTCATCTGCCAATCTACCTGGAGAAATGTGCCCAATAGTATCTGCAATTACTTCCTCTGGATCTGCGCAAACCACGCTGCTACCATCTGACTGTATAAAGTCAGCTCTAACCTCATACACTCTGTAATCTACGTGCAATTCTACCAATCGTGTTCGGATATCAGCAAAATTCTCGTAATATTTCCCCTTAATACTTTCGCAATATTTAAACTAGAGTTTTGCGTCGGATGGGTCGACTACTTCTACTAATATAACTTTCGGTAAAGTCTGCCGGTTAGGGTCAGAACTTTCCGTTACTACTTCAACATCCAACTCCTGTGGGATGAAACACGACGAATCTTGTGTTGCTTGAGGCTTTCCCGACGGACAAGTTGCATAAATGGTTTTCGGGCGAGATGTCTGATGTCATAGTGAAAACTCGACAACATTACGCCAGCGCAACTTGCCGACATCTTCAGGTGCGACTAACACACTGCTAAGGCAGGACCGTAACCACCTACTTAGGCCAGTCTTAGTCAGGAAGTGAGCATGCGTGGAGGCGTCAAATTTGATGGCCAATAGCGACGATATCAACCGATAGCTGGAAGGATAGCAGCACCACCTACAGGATGAAGAACTTCGACGTACTTTTTATTTAATGGACAATACTTTCAACAGGCAGATGGCGTCGCAATGGGTAGTCCCCCGTCACCCATTGTGGCTAACCTTTTTATGGAAGACGTCGAGGAGAGAGCACTCCAGACGTCGGATTTGAAACCTACGTCTTTTTGGCGATATGTGGACGACACCTTCGTTAACTCTCCTCACGGCATTGCATCGCTGAATATTTTTCTTGAGCATCTTAACTCGCTTTATCCCAACATCAAGTTCACTATGGAGATGGATAAAAACGGCGAACTTTAATTCCTGGACGAGTTGGTACGGAGAAAAGAAGATGGCACATTAGGTCACGCAGTGTACCGTAAACCAAACTTACAGGCCACCAGCTGTCACCACCCTTCGCAACGAAGTGGCTTACTGAGGACGTTGGTTCACAGAGCACGAGCCATATCAGAGTGAGACAGCTTATCCAGTGAGCTACTCCATCTGCGTACCACTTTTCGACAAAGATACTCCGAACGGGAGATTCGCCGTGCTTTACAACCGAAGCGGGTTACCCAACGTGAGGAAGTGGAAGAAGGCGAAGAACAAAGGGGAATGGTCATCTTGCCATACATCGGCGGTGTCTCTTCAAAAGTAGGAGGATTGTTGAAGAGGCACATAGTTAAATGTGTCTTTCGCCCGCCGGCAAAACTCAGAGCTCTCTGGGGCTCATCTAAGGATATCCTTGGCCTAATAAGACCCGGTGTTTACGAGATTCCTTGTAGCTGCGGCATGTCGTACATCGGACAAACTTGTGGCACTGTAGAATAGATGTACTGAACACCGACGCTACACTCGTCTGGAGCAACCAGAAAAGTCTGCAGTGGCCGAGCATTGTCTCAGTACAGGCCATTCTATGAATTATCAATATACCAAAATTCTCGCATCGACGAGTTCGTACTGGGACAGTGTTATTAAGGAAGCAGTGGAAATACGTAGCTCGACGAATCTTGTAAACAGAGACACGGGCTTTGAGTTTAGTACAGCTTGGGATCCAGCGCTGGCCATATTGATGTCGCTTCGAGAAGAGAGGTGTACTATTGGTCATAAGACGGATGACAATTCGCCAGCAACATAAATATTCTGTTGACAACGGGAGGATAATCAAGGTGCCTACGCGGACGCCCAGTTTTGCCTGAGGCTTCCGACAGAGGTCGCTGGGGCGGCCGATGGCAGCGCAGAGCAGAGGCGGCGGCCTCCGCGCGTGCGCCGAAGTCTTTACGGTTGCCAGTCCTATTGACAACTACTGTAATAACTGAAAAGGAATGTTATTGCATATATAATTAGCACTAAAAGCGTGGCAACTAAAGAATGACACGTGTTATGTGCAAACTGAATGTTTGTCACAAGTAATAAATTTCGCTACACTCTGACTTAATTTAGCAAAAGAATTAATAAAACCGAAAAATGGAAAATTAATTTAGTGACTGAATTTAATAGTAAACTTTCTTTCTGAAGCACTACGAAATTAAATAAAATAAGGTTAGTCTTGGGCTACCTCAACAGTCATCTCATAAGCAACTTGAATCTGCAATTTAGAAATAAGAGATTTAACTTTGAACTTGAATTAAATGATTTTGAACAATTAACAATAGTAGAATTTAGTACGTACCAACAATACGCGGTAACAAAATTCGCACTCTTAATTTGTGCTCGTGTAATCTAAATATAGTTCTGTTTGTTTGTTGTAGCCAGCTATGAATACTTTAATTGAACCTTGAAATTAAACCAGTGAAATGGAATGATATTACTTTATTGCTACTTCAACGACACACGCGTTCATTTCGGAAAAAGAAGAGACCCTGCTTGGTAATGCGATTGGGACAATGAGCAACAAAGTTTCATGATAACTTGCTGTATTTTAGTGATGCAAATGGAATAGTTTGAAAAACTGAGATCTACCATACAGTTCTAAAACTTTACATGTCTTCAGTCTTCCTTGTTGGTTGATTGAAGGTTTGAAGTCGTCGATCGAGGAAGTGGCGACAATCACTTATTGTCGGCCGTCGCTGTTCCAGAAGCTGGACGTTGGCACACCTACTTCTCGACACGGTCACCAGGCAAAACCGGCTCTTGATGTCCCGTCGCGACACCGTGCCAGAAACTGTCATAGCAAGTCGAGCGCAATTATATGCTGCTAAGCCCCGAAAGCGCGGCAACCCGCTGGCGCGCAACTCAACAAATCTGCTCCACCGCATAAATTCAGCCAGACCCTGCTCTGGCCGCTCTCCACGTCGCAGGGTTAACACTACCCAAGAACCTAAACAATTTGGTTCTCCACACGACCTATCGATGTAATCGTTCGACAGCATTATATATATATATATATATATATATATATATATATATATATATATATATATATATATATATATATATATATACCAAGCGGGAAAGCGCCGGTAGACAGGCACGATAAATAAAACACACACACAGAATTTCTAGCTTTCGCAACCGACGGTTGCTTCTTCAGGAAAGAGGGAAGGAGAGGGAAAGACGAATGGATGTGGGTTTTAAGGGAGAGGGTAAGAAGTCATTCCAATCCCGGGAGCGGAAAGACTTACCTTAGGGGGAAAAAAGGACAGGTGAACGTATCTGTGTATGTGCGGATGGATATATGTGTGTGTGTGCGAGTGTACACCTGTTAAATGAGTCTGAGCGAATGCCACAACGTGGTTCATTCATCTCTGGAATCAAATCAAAGGCACAAGGACTTGCGTCGTTAAACCGTTTTTGGAGCATCTTTTGCGACCAGCTTTGCGAGAGAAGGGACGACACTTTATGCGCAACCCACCTATCATTACGTACGAAAATGCGCGGGCGCATACAGAGCAAGCTGTGGCTGGTCTGTTCAGTCGATGGTACTGGGAAATACTGTACCATCCACCACACTCCACCCACTTAAGTCCTTGTGACTTTGATTTGATTCCGAAGATGAAGTAGTGCTATAAAATTCTCCTATTCCTTCAAGTGATTTTCCCAAGTACTGCTGAAAACTCCTCCGTGGTGACTAGAATGACGATGAATATTGCAGTTAACCAGGAAGTTAATATTTTGTAATCTAGTTTGGTCAGGTACCTGCGCCATTCCCCTGCTGGAAGAGAACGAAAATATTAAAAGGACGTGCACAGAGTTTTAGAAAATTGATGAAAGACTTATTTGTGATGTTTCCTTTACAAGAAGGTTAGTGCCGACGGGACACTGCTTTGTATTTTTCCACTATGGGCACAAAACCCGCCACAGTCGTTTCAGTTCTCTCATCCCCTTACGCTGATTTGAACGCTCCTCTTACTGAACATGCAAACAAGGATACCAGCTCACTGTACTTGTTATTGGCATGATTGTAATTTTCTGTATGGCTCACAAATTTCACTCCTGAATTAATATTACATTAATATATGCACGATAAGAAGGAGAAAACGTCTTCTCACATAAAAAGACAAGCAGGGAAATAACAAATGATCAAAACTTAGCTATATTAGACACCTATGCCTAGAGAAAAAAGTTGCCTATATTTGTGGAAAGATGTCTCCTAATGATAGGAAATTTTTTATATTTAGTTTTAATTTCAATACTTTCGGTTAAAGAGAAACTGCTACTAAATGTTCTCTATGCACTTCTGTGACCAAAGTAGTCGCCAAATGACGGCAATTCTAATACTACAAGGAGGAAGCTAGTTCAATTGCTGAACATTTAATTTAACTGCGAAAGCTATCCCCATCGTCTTTCAGAATGAGATCATTTGAGAGTGTTGATCCATTATCTGATTGAGCAGTTATCCTCGACGGCTTCTAGTTGCAACTATGGTAAGATATGGAGTATGCATCGCACTGATGGATGAATATGTAAAGAAGAATTAACAGCATCACAAAGTTTTCTCGCAAAATCTTGTTTTTTTTCCGAGGTGATAATTAAAATGTATGATACACGCTGGTGAGGAACCCGTCTTCGAGAATGAGGAATCCTGGACATATGACAAAGATAGTAACATTCAAGGCTGCCTTGACACGCATCTTATGGAATGTTCTACTCTGAATTCCAGGTTTATTACTCTCATTTAGTCTTTTCACATACTGCAGACCGAATAACTCCAGTAGAAGCTGGATGATCTGTGAAAGAAATGGAAAATGGAAAATCTACTATTAGTGAAGCTTGTCAGGATTTATTAAGTGACTGCTTGAACAAGTTCTTCAACGCATACATCTTAGAGTGATAAAACGTGCTCAAGCAACGGAATCTGGCGTTTTGTAAGAAAGGTGTACAAAGCTACTGGAGAAATCATCGCTTAGTTAGTGTCCCAAGCTCTATTGGCAGGTTGTATGGCCGGGTTCTAAAAGAGAGGATAGGAAAGATGTTGATGGACGTTGAAGAGCAAAGTGGGTTCCGTAAGGGAGGATCTTGTATTGACAACATTTTTGCTTTGTGATGACTAATGGCAAATACACAAGAAAGCAATCTTTGTAGGTTCCTAGATCTCTAGAAGGCATAAGACACACTGCTCTTGAAGAAACCGTTTGCGGGCCTGAGAGGAAGGGGTTCTAAAAAGACATATGTTACAAGATTATGCGACCTACATCTACATCTACATCCGTACTCCGCAAGCCACCTGACGGTGTGTGGCGGAGGGTACCCTGAGTACCTCTATCGGTTCTCCCTTCTATTCCAGTCTCGTATTGTACGTAGAAAGAAGGATTGTCGGTATGCTTCTGTGTGGACTCTAATCTCTCTGATTTTATCCTCATGGTCTCTTCGCGAGATATACGTAGGAGGGAGCAATATACTGCTTGACTCTTCGGTGAAGGTATGTTCTCGAAACTTCAACAAAAGCCCGTACCGAGCTACTGAGCGTCTCTCCTGCAGAGTCTTCCACTGGAGTTTATCTATCATCTCCGTAACGCTTTCGCAATTACTAAATGATCCTGTAACGAAGCGCGCTGCTCTCCGTTGGATCTTCTCTATCTCTTCTATCAACCCTACCTGGTGCGGATCCCACACTGCTGAGCAGTATTCAAGCATTGGGCGAACAAGCGTACTGTAACCTACTTCCTTTGTTGTCGGATTGCATTTCCTTAGGATTCTTCCAATGAATCTCAGTCTGGCATCTGCTTTACCGACGATCAACTTTATATGATCATTCCATTTTAAATCACTCCTAATGCGTACTCCCAGATAATTTATGGAATTAACTGCTTCCAGTTGCTGACCTGCTATTTTGTAGCTAAATGATAAGGGACCTATCTTTCTATGTATTCGCATCACATTACACTTCGCTACATTGAGATTCAATTGCCATTCCGTGAACCATGCGTCAATTCGCTGCAGATCCTCCTGCATTTCAGTACAATTTTCCATTGTTGCAACCTCTCGATACACCACAGCATCATCTGCAAAAAGCCTCAGTGAACTTCCGATGTCATCCACCAGGTCATTTATGTATATTGTGAATAGCAACGGTCCTATGACACTCCCCTGCGGCACACCTGAAATCACTCTTACTTCGGAAGACTTCTCTCCATTGAGAATGACGTGCTGCGTTCTGTTATCTAGGAACTCCTCAATCCAATCACACAATTGATCTGATAGTCCGTATGCTCTTACTTTGTTCATTAAACGACTATGGGGAACTGTGTCAAACGCCTTGAGGAAGTCAAGAAACACGGCATCTACCTGTGAACCCGTGTCTAAGGCCCTCTGAGTCTCGTGGACGAATAGCGCGAGCTGGGTTTCACACGATCGTCTTCTTCGAAACCCATGCTGATTCCTACAGAGTAGATTTCTAGTCTCCAGAAAAGACATTATACTCGAACATAATACGTGTTCCAAAATTCTACAACTGATCGACGTTAGAGATATAGGTCTATAGTTCTGCACATCTGTTCGACGTCCCTTCTTGAGAACGGGGATGACCTGTGCCCTTTTCCAATCCTTTGGAACGCTTCGCTCTTCTAGAGACCTACGGTACACCGCTGCAAGAAGGGGGGCAAGTTCCTTCGCGTACTCTGTGTAAAATCGAACTGGTATCCCATCAGGGCCAGCGGCCTTTCCTCTTTTGAGCGATTTTAATTGTTTCTCTATCCCTCTGTCGTCTACTTCGATATCTACCATTTTGTCAACTGTGCGACAATCTAGAGAAGGAAGCACAGTGCAGTCTTCCTCTGTGAAACAGCTTTGGAAGAAGACATTTAGTAATTCGGCCTTTAGTCTGTCATCCTCTGTTTCAGTACCATTTTGGTCACAGAGTGTCTGGACATTTTGTTTTGATCCACCTACCGCTTTGACATAGGACCAAAATTTCTTAGGATTTTCTGCCAAGTCAGTACATGCGGGTTTAAAAAATGTGTAATCCAGGAATGGAATAAAATTTTGTCACATTATTTCTAAAATACAAAAATATTAAAACATGGATGCTGCTCATGTCCTAAACTGTTTAAAATATACAGCGAGAAACCCTTGGAGATGTGGAGAAGGAAATATGCAGGAATGAACATTCGGATAACAAGGGATCAATATTTGTACACTTTGTGCTTTACAAATGATCAGGTAGCGCTGGCCAGTGAAGCAGATTATATCTTTTGCTAAGAATGTAAGTAGAATATGAAAACTGGGTTTAGAAAGTAAAATTTCAAAAGACGGAATGCCAACGCTGTGGAGAAAATGAAGGAAACAAAGTAGCAGAGAGCCACATATGAAGGCATGTAATAAACGATATATATTTTTTGACAGCATTCTGTCAAAGGATGGGGCAAGTAACTGGAAGGTACAGCAACGAATAGCCCTGGGGACAGCAGCAATTCAGAAGCTAAACCGTCTGTTATTATTTTCTAAGGTAAGGTGGGAAGTAACGAAGAAGCTCTATTGAAGTATTGTAAAGCCTATGACGACCTGAGGATGTGAGTGTTACAGAGAGATATAGAAATGCGCTATCTCAGAAGTTTGCACAGAATCTCTCCTCGAGACAAAGTAATAAACACGATTAGGAAAATAACCTAGAGTCAAGAAAGCAGCACATATTGGATACAAGAACAGCAGCACGCCTGGTATGGACATACATTGCGAATTATAGATGACAGATGGCCGAAGAAGATCTTGTGCCGTCTCCAGGCAAGAAGGCGAAGAGAAAAACCGGTGGTAGCCTTGTTAGATGGATAAAGGTGGCCATGAAGAAAAGAAAATAGAAAGAGACGAGAAAGCATGAGAGACCAGAAAACCATGGAGACAGAAATGTGGGATGCTGAGACAACTGCAGTAACCACAAAGGAGGGAAGGAGGGAGGCAGAGCCGGCCGCGGTGGTCTCGCGGTTCTAGGCGCGCAGTCCGGAACCGTGCGACTGCTACGGTCGCAGGTTCGAATCCTGCCTCGGGCATGGATGTGTGTGGTGTCCTTAGGTTAGTTAGGTTTAAGTAGTTCTAAGTTCTAGGGGACTAATGACCACAGCAGTTGAGTCCCATAGTGCTCAGAGCCATTTGAACCATTTGAGGGAGGCAGAGAGAGAGAGAGACACACACACAGAGAGAGAGATATACTCTAGATTAGCATACTCGTTTGTTTCCGCACGTATTTGCTTTTTTTTATGAGTGAGACCGTCTCATTCCATACAATGTTTTGGATTTCTTCCTATACTCGCATCTATGTTAACATGAACACTTGTGGAATAGGTAGTATTCTCTGTGGATAAAATATGTATGACTTAATGATATCAGTATTTTCGGGTTACTGACAGCAGTCATTTTCATTAGAATCGTCGCTAATGCAGAGGCTATAATGGGAGCAATAGGAGAGTACATGTTCCAAAATGAAAGATACATGTTCGTTTTACCAATTCATCTACGCTGTGCTCGAAGTGCGCAACACCGGCAAGTCTGGAAACAAATAAGGATGGGAAATGAAATGTAAACGTATGAGGTGCAATTTTCGCCACTGAAGTGTTTGTTATTCATGTACCGCGTGGGATATCAGTTGGCGCTATGTTACTCATTCTGTCTCTACAGAACTGGGATCTGTAATTGTTGTGGAGCGATAACGTGACCATTGTTTGCGTCCTATACGTCCGAATTTCTGTTCACAATTGGAATGTGAGTATAGATTGGTACATTCGCCATGATTGAAATTTTCAGCTGTTATCGCTTGGAGAATTTGATTTCGATATGCGGGTACACAGGAGCCGTTGCGATAGGTTTACAAACGCTTTCAAGATAGAGCTCCTTTTGCCACAAAATACCGCAGATGGAAACTTTCACAAATGTTTTATGAATGCCAAAAATATGACTGTAGTACACTTAGATATCTTTCAAGTAATGTTCTGCGTGACGTGAGTCCCTATTTCTTTGTTTCCAGGTACTTAGCAGAACCAATACCTCTAATTATGCAATTCAACCGAAGCTCGCATCTCTTGTCTCTTCTTTCGGGTCTTCATTCTGCAGATGAAAAATTTCACATCATCACGTGTCTATTTATTTAGTAAGATTTTACTTTAACGCACTTAGAAAGAGATCATGGATGTGATAGTCACGAACGAGGATTTTTTGGGGCAGTAAAGAAACTATTTAAGGATATTCGTCCCTAAATTTCACGAGATCTGACAGTAATAAAATAAAAGTTCTGTCATTTGGTATCCAATCCTTCTTGGGTTCGTTGAGCGGACGGTCAGCGTTTATTGATTATAATTATATCGCACTGAATAGAGACCAATAGTCCCCATGGTTTTGCGTAGATGAATTAGTGATTACCTAACTCAAAAATAAATTATGAGCATATATGGTTCGACTGAAATATCCATAGTTTAAAAAACTGTTAGAACTTGTTTGTTTGGTTATTATAATTGCTCAACCTGCAAGACCAGTTAGTCCTGATGGTAATGAAATAGTCTTAGACATGGAAATTTTCACTATATTGTGTTGGAAGTATTACATTCGACCAAATGAGGCGCTCCACGTTCTGCAAGAATATAAATCCATCGCTGTGTCTATTGATATTTCATGGTATACGTAAATCACAACCTCGGCTGCTGTTGAAAAAATCGTTGATTTTCAGTGCTGGTTGCGTTGCCGGAGGCGGGAATTGCCTGTGGAGTGCTCTGGCTATCATCACAGCGATTTCGGTGGCATGAAACTCTATAGGTATGTGGAAGCATAGTAAACGAGATCCGAAGCACTTTAGAGCTGAAGCTTCATGAACTAATCCGGCAGCGAACACTGAAGCATTTTTTAATAGTGGCTGAGGTAGTGATTTAGAACTACTCTGGAACATGCAGAACTTTTTTTCAAGTCTATGGTATTTCTTTTGTTAATTCTTTCGAAATAATTATAGATTCTGCTAGTGTATGAAGTACAACTTACAGGTGGACGAACAGCTGTGTAAGTGTGAGGTATGTCCGCAGTCTATTAAGCGCAACTACGAGAAGGACTAAAATACAAATCGAAAGAAGTAGATCTGAACCTACACATTCTACATCGACGACCACTCCTAAGTCCGCTGAGGCGTATAAGTTGACTAAGTACCGTTACCCGTGCGCCGCCGGTTTTTCCATCAGTCTCGCAGAGGACTGACGAAAGCATTGCTAGGGGGGAGAGGGATGTATGAAGTAGCTGTCTGCATTCGAAGAAGGCTTTACGAACACTTAATGCCAAATACAACAGCATGTATAAAGTATCCCTGTGTTAAACATGTTATTGTTGTTGTTGTGGTCTTCAGTCCTGAGGTTGGTTTGATGCAGCTCTCCATACTACTCTACCCTGTGCAAGCTTCTTCATCTACAAGTACTTACTGCAACTCACATCCTTTTGAATCTGCTTAGTGTATTCATCTCTTGGTCTCCCTCTACGATTTTTAACTTCCACGCTGCCCTCCAGTACTAAATTGGCGATCCATTGTCGCCTCAGAACATCTCTTACCAACCACGTTATGCGCAAACTTCTCTTCTCACCAATCCTATTCAATACATCCTCATTAGTTATGTGATCTACCCATCTAACCTTCAGCATTCTTCTGTAGCCCCACATTTCGAAAGCTTCTATTCTCTTCTTGTCCAAACTAGTTATCGTCCATGTTTCATTTCCATACATGGCCACATTCCATACAAATACTTTCAGATATGACTTCCTGACACTTAAATCTATCTTAGATGTTAACAAATGTTTCTTCTTCAGAAACTTTTTCCTTGCCATTGCCAGTCGACCATCATCAGTTATTTAGCTCCCCAAATAGCAAAACTCCTTTACTACTTTAAGTGTATGATTTCCCAATCTAATTCCCTCAGCAACACTCGACTTAATTCGACTACATTGCATTATCCTCGTTATGCTTCTGTTGATGTTCATCTTATATCCTCCTTTCAACACACTGTCCATTCCGTTCAACTGCTCTTCCAAGTCCTTTGCTGTCTCTGACAGAATTACAATGTCATCGGCAAACCTCAAAGTTTTTATTACTTCTCCATGGATTTTTAATACCAACTCCGACGTTTTCTTCTGTTTCTTTCACTGCTTGCTCGATATAAAGATTGAATAACATCGGGGATAGGCTTCAACGCTGTCTCACTCCCTTCCCTACCATTGCCTCCCTTTCATGTCCCTCGACTCTTATAACTGCCATCCGGTTTCTGTACTATTTGTAAATAGCCTTTCGCTCACTGTATTTTATTCCTGCCGCCTTCAGAATTGGAAAGAGAGTATTCCAGTCAACATTGTCAAAAGCTTTATCTAAGTCTACAAATGCTAGAAACGAAGGTTTGCCTTTCCTTAATGTAGCTTCTAAGATAAGTCATAGGGTCAGTATTGCTTCACGTTTCCAACATTTCTACGGAATCCAAACTGATCTTCCCCGAGGTCGGCTTCTACTAGATTTTCCATTCGTCTGTAAATAATTCGCGTTAGTTTTTGCAGCTGTGGCTTATTAAACTAATTGTTCGGTAATTTTCACATCTGTCAACACCTGCTTTCTTTGGGATTGGAATCATTATATTATTCTTGAAGTTTGAGGGTATTTCGCCTGTGTCATACATCTTGCTCACCAGATGGTAGAGTTCTGTCAGGACTGGCTCTCCCAAGGCCGTCAGTAGTTCCAATGGAATGCTGTCTACTCCCGGGGCCTTGTTTCGACTCAGGTCTTTCAGTGCGCTGTCAAACTCTTCACGCAGTGTCGTATCCTCCATTTCATCTTCATCTACATCCTCTTCCATTTCCATAATATTGTCCTCAATACATAGCCCTTGTATAGACTCTCTATATCCTCCTTCCACATTTCTGCTTTCCCTTCTTTGCTTAGAACTGGGTTTCCATCAAAGCTCTTGATATTCATACAAGTGGCTCTCTTTTCTCCAAAGGTCTGCTTAATTTTACTGTAGGCAGTATCTATCTTACCCTAGTGAGATGAGCCTCTACATCCTTACATTTGTCCTCTACCCATCCCTGCATAGCCATTTTGCACTTTCTGTCAATATCATTTTTGAGACGTTTGTATTCCTTTTTGTCTGCTTCATTTACTGCATTTTTATATTTACTCCTTTCGTGAATTACATTCAATATTTCTTCTATTACCTAAGGAGTTCTAGTAGCCCTTGTCGTTTTACCTACTTCGTCATCTGCTGACTCCACTACTTCATCCTTCAAAGCTACCTATTCTTCTTCTACTGTATTTCTTTCCCCCATTCCTGTCAATTATTCCCGTATTCTCTCCCTGAAAGTCTGTATAACCTCTGGTTTAGTCAGTTTATGCCGGTCCCATCTCCTTAAATTCCCACCTTTATGCAGTTTCTTCAGTTTTAATCTACATGTTAAACATATAATACAAGAAAATATAACAACTTGTAAAGTAATTGAGATTTTTACACTTATAAGCCAGAAATTTATGAACACCTACCCAGAAGCCTTAGACACTGATAAGGGCGTGACGTGTCATGTCATGGTAGCAATGAGGCTTTGGTTGGTTGGTCGCAGTAGAGCGTTGGCATCACATGTGCACAGACAAGTCACATACTTCACACAATTTCCTGGGAGAGGGGCGATGAGCTCTGACGCCACGTTAAATCATATCTCGATGTCTTTGATCGGATTCACAACGAGTTGAGGGCCAACACAACTGTAACTCGCCTCTGTGGTCCTCGAACCACTCACACTCCTCAGACCTTGTGGCATAGCGGATTATCTTGTTGAAAAATGCCAATGCCGTCAGGAAACATGATTTTGAAGGTGTACGTGGTCTGCATCCAGTGTGTGATCCTCCTTGGTCGTCATTGTCATCTTTCACGAACTACACTGGACCATTGGATTCCCACGTGAATGTTCCACAGAGCAAAATGGAGCCGCTGCTAGCTGTCACCGTGTCGCAGTACAGGATTCATGGAGTTGTTCCCCTGGAAGACGAATGATTCACGCCCTCCCATCGGAGAGATGAAGGAGGTATCGGCATTCATCAGATCATGCTACGCTCTTCCACGGCACCAGCGTCCAGTACCTATGTACACGGGTACATTTCAGTCATAGTTTACCGATGTCATGGAGTTGATACTCTCACATGCATTGGTTGAAGACTGCAGAGGCTCATCGTTAGGAGTGTTCGATGCATTGTGTGTTAAGACACACTTGTACTCTGCCCGTCATAAAAATTTGATGTAAATTCCTCCACAGTCTTCTGCATGTCCTGTTTTACCAGTCTGCCCAGCCTACGACGTCAGACACCAGTAATGAGCGGTGGCCGCCCAACCCACGACTGGAGGTCATTCCACATTGTTTTCGCCACGTGTTTAAGACACTCATCACGGAACTCCTCGAAAACCCGACAAGTTGTGCAGTTTCCGAAATGTTCGCGCCGAGGCTCCCAGCCATTACAATCTGCCGTAGGTCAGACCCAGATAGATCGCACTCCTTCCCCTTTCTACACACGAACACCCCGTTCACTGACAGCGCACGCACAGTGCCTGACTAGCAGTCATTCCTCGCCATATGACGCTTCCATCTCCTGGACGGGTTTATATCGGTAGTGCTCACAACATTGTGGCTCATCAGCGTATTGACGCTATGTTTTTTCAAGCACGGTAGCTCAAATTTTTGTTGCACACCAAATACAGCTCTACATGCACACCATTAGTGGTCCGACAGACATATGACATGTATTCCAGTTATCTCCAAGTGTTTTGCAAAATTTTTCGATAGCTACATAAATTCGATGGCGCATATCTGGTATATCTCGAACTAGTTTCTGGTGTACTTGAGTAGTGATGACAGCCCTCACTCCCCCCCTCCCCAGAAAATATAAAGTGCCGTAATGACTGGGCTCTAGGTGACCAAGCACTCGTTGGATTACCTGCCCCAGTTCAGGGATCTGGGAACTCATGATTCATTAAATCCGTCACCATGTCCGCAGAATGGCATGGTGTGCCACCCTCTTGAAAGATCACGTCACCAGGAAGTTGGGACACAACATACAGTCCAACATGTCTACATACGTTGTTGCATTAAGTGTAGGCTTTGTGAAGCAGAAAACTCACAGTCACCTCACAGTCACTTTCTGATGATCACGTTGGAATCGTATGACTCCGTTTGGTGGATGGGGGGTGGTGGGGGGGGGGGTGGTGGGTGGAAGAGGGGAATTACCATACATGAAGAAGCAAACCGCCCATAAAAATCTCGGTTGAATCTAAAGTTTTTACATTTCATATTATTGTTGTGTGATACAGATACCCGGTCTATGAAGACGATCCAGACGTTGTACTCGTGCCCGTTAAATGTGAATGTAGGGTCGGTTTGTGCCACCCAGATTGTGGTTGATTTCTTAATCACCGGATTGGACGAGGTAGTTAAAAGAAGAGGGTTCTGCATGGATGGCGTATGAAGACTTCCCAATACTGTCCATGTATTGTCATTGACGTTATCGATGAGGTAGGTAATAAATCGATTGTTGTTGTTATAGCAGACAATGTGCGAAGTATGCTGTTGGTAGGGAATATATTTATCCAGTGAAACCCACACATAATCTGCATAGGCTGGACAGTGAAGAGATCTAATTGTCAAAATTATTTACAGCTCCAGAAGAAATAATGATTAAATATTCGAGGTACCACCCTTTTTGCAATTTTGGCCGCGGTAACAGAACAGTTACATTCAAACTTGTATCTTGAGCACAGCATGCTGTTGGAGTACTGTGTTTGACATATTGTTAAGGAACAGGAAGTCTGTATGGGAAATAGATTTTTGTCCCTATATGCGGATGTGCAACGCCATGAAGACCGCCTCACTAAAGGATGAGGCACGGATGGAGCTGCTTTACGACTACTGGAGCCAATGTCTGACGCTATAAAGCAAGCAGAAGCAGACATGATGGTTTTATGGTAAATATATGACCATTTTACTGCTTTTCCGTCTAATATACAGGCAGTGCTGAAGGACAGTAAAGTATTTTACCCACAAGACCAATCAGCTCTAAAAAATGCTATAAAAAGGAGCAAAGAGTTTCCGTTCAAACCGTTCGATGCTGCAGACATAATTCTGGGCCCACGGTATACAGAAACAAAAAATGGCGAAATTCAGACAGTGAACGAAACAGCAAGGTAAAGTAATCGGCTTCAACCTTGTTTCACAGCTATTGTAGATAATCTAGCAGAATTTAGTGCAGGTGATCCCTTTTTACGAAAATATCATATTGGTACTGTGTATAACCTCGAGTTTCCATAGAATTGGTGACGTACACTGCGCCTGCGTGCTACCTAGCGTTTATACATTTTGGCATCGACTGTGGCTGACCGATAAGGTGCAGGGAATTGTTACTTTCACAAAACGACTGAGGGCTTGTGTCAATGCAGTTAAAACTCACATACAAATGTAATCGAGCAGCTACCCAAGATAAACCAGAAAATATCTTTTTTTGGTAGGACGATGACGCTTTTGAGTGGCTGTTTATATACAGCGTGACTAACGTAAGAAGTATCACCTCATTTAATTCGTCAATGTTTTCAGAAATAGAAACGGGTTTTTCCGAAATTAATACTACGCTGAGCGGCACATAACGTTCTCAACTCTGGAATGAGCTGAGATATTGAAAGAAATATGTTTTTAATGAAATCGTACACTTTTCATAGTTGCGTTCAGTATTTCTTGGAAAGACAATTAGAGCGACACAGCGCTTGTCAACAAAGCTTGAGAACACTTCAAGGCAGAGCTCTCATGGCAAGCTACGTCGTTAGTAAGCCGTTATACACAGCAAGATGGGCTTACAGTACTAAGATAAAATCTCATTTCCTGTACGATATTCATACAGTATCAGCTGTGATAGTTGTGAATGGAACTACGGCATATGCTAGCTTCCAGCGCAGCAGATGGGCTCTGGAAAACTATTTCGAATGTGCGTGCATTTCTAGGTTTTTGTGCAGACAACTATTTTCAATTTAAACATTCATGGTTGTTCCTTGTTGCTTACTTGTCAAAGTCGAAACAGTAACGTCGGTGTTCGTAATTCATAAGGATAAGAGTACTTCACGGCAAGAAGAAACTAATGTATTAAGTTTCATTTAAAAAATAAATAAATAAGTAAAACATCTGCTGTTCGACAAATACGTCTATAGATGATATTCGAAACTGCAATTAGTCCGAACAATAGATAATAATAAAAAAGTAAACTAAATATTTTGATGTGAATGAATGACGACATGTCAGCGACAAAGTCAATATTTTTCTTTTCATGATACGCAGTTGTGTACTTTACTTAAGAATGTGCTCGGTTCGTGTACCACCGACTACAAGGCATATTTGCAACCGCCTTTAATGAGGTAAATGAATGAATGAAAGTACATTGCATGGTATGATATGCCGTTGCATGTTGTGGCGATTCGACAGAGCACATCGTCTAACGTAGTCGGGGCTTTATGACAGACTGCGTCTTTCAGTCCTCCTCATAGAAATAAATCAAGAGAAGTCTTGTCAGGGCATTTGGCCAGCCATTGATCTGCGGGCCTTTTACACCGTGCGCTTAGGACGGATGCTGAGCCAGAGTTGTCAGCGTGGCGCCATGGCTAGGCAATCTGCACGTTTGCATCTCTCCTTTGTTAGCCGGTGAGGAGCTGGACGTTGTTGCTCACATTTAGCAGTGCCGCAGTGTTGTATTAACTGCAATTGCGACACACTATACTAGCCGAGTGTCTTGCAAGGTCTGCCTACGGGGGTAATGCTCGTTACCTGGGCGCACCTCTGAGTGAAGCCGATGCTAGCTAATTATTATCTCGCTATTTAAATCATTTGATTTGTCTGACAATGTTCAGCGTCCCGTTGCAAAACTTCCTTTTTATTACATGCTTGCTGTTTATTGCGTTTTTCCTTTGGCAATACAATGGATAATGGCATCAGTAAAATTGGCTGTTGTGAATAGTGTCAAGTTTAGTGCCACTTTTAACACTTTGTTTATTCGGGAAGCCTATTGAGTCAGGCCAGCCTGTGCTCTCAAATCAATGGAATTCTCCGTTTGAGACCGGCAGTAAAGCTCTTACAACAAAAAAATAGTCTGACAACCCCTCACATATTGTAAAACAGAACGTTATTGAAAAAAATTTTGCTAAGGACTATGGGACCAAACAGCTGAGGTCATCGGTCTCTAGGCTTACGCACAACTTAATCTAACTTAAACTAATTTATGCTAAAGACAGCAGACACACCCATACCCGAGGGAAGACTCGAACCTCTGACGGGTGGAGCTTCGCGTACTATGCCGAGGAGCCTCAGACCGCACGGCTACCCATCGTGGCAAAACGGTATTGAAGGAAGGTATTCAACTATTCCCTACATCTGAGCCCAAGAGAGAGAAATTCAGCTATTTGTTACCACACTGTATTGCGCGCTTAATTTTGTGTTTGAAATGATAGTCTTCTGTGTGTTGCAGAACTAGTTAATTTAGGCTACTGGGCCGCGTCCTTGTGGAGTGTTAGGGGTTCTACCGATCGGTGCAAGGCGCCTGCAATGCCAAAATGTTGCTCCCAGTATTTCTTAAAACTTTAATATTCAAATGACTTATCACAGTTGTTACCAACCTAAAAGTTTCACTTTCAAATTCCTAATTGTAGTTGTTCTATAAGTATTTTCTTAAAAGACTTTCTTAATTGAAATAAATGTCTCTGGATGTGTCCAGTTAAGGTTCAGATGGTTGTTATTCTAAGTATATGTACATTATTTTTTTCACTGCTAAAAGCTTCTAAGAGCCGTCTGATTTAATTTAAAGCATATGCCGTTATGATTGTGTGATTGTACTCTCAAGTGCTCACCGATGTAAAGGATATTTGGGAAATTTCATCAAACCTAGATCTTTGCTTTTCAGTGCTCTTAATTTAGAAACTGATGACCACCACGTTTGGGTTTGGGGCTCATCTTTTAATTTCTTGATTTATGAGCAGTTTTGTGCACCAAATGGACTCAATTCCACGCTACCTTCGAAATCGTGTCCTAGCGTGTGATAGAGTGATCGATGATAGGAGTGGACTTAATGTTAATGCAAGGCGTAAATATTAATCGTGTGGCTGATCCCACATTCTTTGACAGTCCGTCTTCCCCATCATGAGGAATGACAAGCGTGTTAGCCGCAGCAGCTACTTCAAGGGCTCCGTTAGGTGCTCTCTGTGTTCAGGTCCCGTATTTGACGTTGTAGATGTCTGTTTCCACTAGTGACCTAACAATTCCTGCAAGGGCCTGGTGCGACTAACAGCGACGTTCAGGGTAGACAACCCCCGTACAGCCGTACCGTTTCGACAGCATTTCTTTGACGTTCCCCTTGTAAAAGTACCACGTCTAATTTATCTTCGTTGGTGTACATGTCTGCCGGCAAGGAATGTCGAAGGGAAAATGAACATAGGGTTCAAATGGCTCTAAGCACTATAGGACTTAACATCTGAGGTCATCAGTCCCCTAGAACTTAGAACTACCTAAACCTAAGTAACCTAAGGACATCACACAAATCCATGCCCGAAGCAGGGTTCGACTGAGGCGCCATAAACCACTCGGCCACATCGGCCGGCTAGGGAAATGAACTTAGTTCGACACAGCAAACACGCAAATAGTTGAACGACTTGATACGGAGACGGAAACTTGCATGAGGGTATTTACAAAGCAGTAGCCTTGCTGTTTAATTTAAGACGATTTTCCGGATTCTTTTCCGAAAAGTTTCAGCTTCGAAGTCAACAAGCATCATATTACTGTGTTTTCAAGCGTTTTCGGCTGGATTTAAGAAAAATATAACCCTACTTAAGAAAAACATACATGCTACAATGTCTGGAACGAGAAACGATTTGGACTGTATATTAAAAAACGAAAGTTCACTAGATCAAGTGCCGAAAACCTCACATCGATATCTGGCACCGTTCACAAAATAAAATTGGTGTTGCGTCTTCCGTGACTCACTCTTTTAATCTGAACAATTCTTTCTGGGTCACCCACTCTCATTGCTCTCTCTTGGTTCTTGTACATATTGCGAATTATCCTTCTTTCACTACAGCGTACCACTATTTTACTCAAAATTTCGAACATCTCACACTGTTTTACATTGTCGAACGCTTTTCCCAAGTCGATAAATTCTATAAATATGTGTCGATATATTTGTAGTGTTGCTCCCTTTATCAACAGCAACATCATCCGAACTACCTCCTTGGTACTTTTACTTTCCCTACAACCAAACTGATAGTCTAAGAGACCCTCAGTTATCATTTCCGTTCTTCTGTATATTATTCATGTTAGCAACAGGGATGTATGAGCTGTTCATTGATGGTGCGATATTTCTCGCACTTGTGAGCTCTTTCAGTCTCTGAATTTTGTGGTCGATGAAGGCCAAATTCATCATTCTACACACCAACGTGAATAGTCGTTCTGTTGCCCATTCCTCAAAGATTTTGGAAATTCTGATTAAATGTAATATATCCTATGTGCCCTATTTGACCTTAAGTAATCTAAAGCTCTTTCACATTCTGCATCAAACATTGGATATCCTGTCCGTTCTATATCAACTCTTATTTCTTCTCCTATCACATTATGAACCAAGTCTCCCTCTCATAAAGAATTCAGTGTGCTCTACCGCCTGTCTACTCTCTCCTGTGTATTTATCACTGAATTTCTCATTGCACTCTTAATGTCTACGTCTTTGATTTTAATTTCACCGAAGGGTGTTTAGATTTTTCTATATGTTGAGTCAATTCGTCCGACAATCATTTCTTTTTCGATTCCTTCGTTTTCCGTTCAGCCTTTTCGTCTTAGCATTCCTGCACTTCCTATTTATTTCATTCCTAAGTGACTTGTATTCCTGTGTTCCTCAGTTTCCCTGAACATTTTTGTACTTCCTTCTTTCATCGATCAACTGAAGCATTTCTTCTGTTACCCAAGTTTTGTTTGCCGTTACCTTCTTTGTACATACGTTTTTCTTTCCAAATTCTGTGACTGCGCTTTTTAGAGTTGTCCATTCCTCTTCAACTGAACTGCTTATTGAGCTGTTCCTTATTGCAGAACCCATAGCCTCTGAGAACTTCAAGCGTATCTTCAATCATTATTGTTTCTAATCCCACTTATTTTTGCACGGATTCTTACTTACTACTTCCTTAGATTTCAGCCTACTCCTTATCACTACTAAAATGTGATTGAAGTCTGTATCTGCTCTTACAAACGAATATCGGATTTCGGAATTTATGTCTGATCGTGATAACTGAAATATTATAACTGCGACCTTCCCGTAACCCCCAGGCTTTTCCAAGTATACGTCCTCCTCTTGTGGTTCTTGAATAGGGTATTCACTATTACTGGACGAAATTTATTGCAGAACTCAGTCTTTCTCCTTTGCTATTCCCAGTAAAATGCCAGTATTCTCCTGTAATCTCCTCTCCTAATCTTTCTTCTAAAAATCCTTACGACAATTACATCTCTCTGTACGTGCTGAATCACCCTTTCACGATCGTAGTATACTTTCTCGATGCCCCTCATCTTCAGCCTGCGACGTCGGCATTTGCACCCAATCATTGTCGGTGTTGGTTTGCTAATCAGAACGACCCTCTGACGGAACTGTTCACAGCAACACACTCTCTTCCCTACATTCCTATTCAGAGCGGATTCTAGTCCCCTTACAACATTTTCTGTTGCTGTAGGTATTACCCTTGTAAGTAGGCTGTTTAGGTTTTTTTTTTTTTTTTTTTTTTTTTTTGGTAACGCCACATAGCGCACTGTATGAAAAATCACTGGCTGTGCTTTGTGCACTCAGTGGGTGGTTGGCATTGTTGTAATACTCGCCATTGTAGTGTTGGGCGGCTGGATGTTAACAGCGCGTAGCGTTGCGCAGTTGGAGGTGAGCCGCCAGCGGTGGTGGACGTGGGGAGAAAGATGGCGGAGTTTTGAAATTTGGTGTCATGAACTGCTATATATATTATGACTAGTGAGGTAAATACATTGTTTGTTCTCTATTAGAATCTTTCATTTGCTAATTATGCCTATCAGTAGTTAGTGCCTTCAGTAGTTTGAATCTTTTATTTAGCTGGCAGTAGTGGCGCTCGCTGTATTGCAGTAGCTAGAGTAACGAAGATTTTTGTGAGGTAAGTGATTTGTGAAACGTATAGGTTAATGTTAGTCAGGGCCATTCTTTCGTAGGGATTTTTGAAAGTCAGATTGCGTTGCGCTAAAAACTATTGTGTGTCAGTTTAAGCACATTCGTGTATACTTGATCAAAGAGGACGTTTCACATAGCACAGTCTTGTATAATTTTTCTAAGGGGACGTTTCATACCCTATACTCATCTGACCACAAAGCCTTCACTTTTCCCCATTTCACTTCACTGACACTCACTATGTATATACAAACTGAGCTTTAGCGTTTCCCTTGTAGGATTTTCTACCTTACTACCATGTTAAGGCGTCTGACATTCCACACCCAGTGTCGTAGAACATAATCCATTCGTTGGTTCCTCAACCTTTCTCTTAGCACTTCACTCCCAGAGAGTCGGATGGATGACTGTTACGGAATCTTTTGCCAATGGACAGACCATAACGACATTTTCTCAATTACATGTTACAGCTCCTGTAGATACACACTGTCATTAATGTAGTGGTTTCCATTGTCTTCTGCACCCTCATAACGTTGATCATTGCTGATTCTCCCAACTTTTTGGGAAGTTTCCCATTCCCAATGTAAGAAAGTGACGTAAGACTCTGTCCTCTCCCCCGCCCTCTGGCGAGGCCGTTGGCTGAATGACGGTGACTTCTTAAGACAGATGTCGTCGGCCGCCATTGCTGTAGACTTTTTTCAAAATTTAAGGGGTGGCAGTTTTCGAACACGGGTTAGGGGAAGTTTTGATTGCTAATCAAGAACGCTACCCCTTTTATTATTAGATTTAACTGGACAAGAACGCGCGATCTACTCCATTCTTTAAAATTGAAACCACTCTGAAAGGACCAGGTAGTGGCATGATGGGGGCAAGTTGGGCAGGGGTCACAACTCGAGGCCTGGCCGCAATGTCTCTTCCCTCCCATTCCTGGGGATGTGGTACAAGGAATGCAATGGTTTTATTGTTTTGAATGTTTATTTCCTTATTTCCATTTACATCTATTTGTTTACTTGTTTCTTTTTATTTTATTTTATTAATTAATTTGTGTTTGTAAGGAGTAAGTAAATGAAACTAATAAGTACACTCGTTGCGAAAAGAAAGAGAGCAATGTTTAAGGTTATAGAAGACGTTAAATAAAATAATAGGGTGGAATCCGTGCTGGCCGGGGTGGCCGACCGGTTCTAGGCGCTACAGTCTGGAGCCGCGCTACCGGTACGGTCGCAGGTTCGAATCCTGCCTCGGGCATGGATGTGTGTGATGTCCTTAGGTTAGTTAGGTTTAAGTAGTTCTAAGTTCTAGGGGACTGATGACCACAGAAGTTAAGTCCCATAGTGCTCAGAGCCATTTAGAGCCATTTTTGTGCAATCCGTACCAGCATCAGCCAATACTACATCTTGTACCGGATGGGAAACAAAAACTGTGAAGAACCTTTCGCACTGAGTGCAAAAAGTGGAAAGGAAGAAAATACTGCTACACAGGGTGAGAGGTCACGACGAAAGTCTCCATGTGCTTTATCATCCAGGTATGACTTCTCGCAATGACCAAGGTAGGTCCCACGTTCAACTGCGTAGTGTTCTATCATCGTCTTGTAATATTAGCTTATTATCCGTGGTGATTCAGCTGCGTGGACGGTCATGGAACGCACTTCACAAAAAATCGGAAAAATATTGTCGGTACTTTGGGTTGCGGAGGATCTTGCAATTTCATTCTTTCAAAAATCTAATATGTCCTTAATTCCGTCTTGAAACAAATAATGCACTGCATGTCCACGAAGCCGTGTCATGGCATTAGTTTTCGGGCGTGGGTAATACATTTCATCCGGGAATTATATAGTCCGGGATTCGATGTGATTCAGCGTCACTCGAAAGAAGTACGCTGACATTTGCTTCACTATGTGCCATGCTGCCGTAGACTCGCCACAACGAAGACGGCGTTCATCGTTGTCTTGAACACTACAGCTCGTGAACATAAGTGAGTCCGCGACATGGATCGCATGTAGCCTTCATCTGGTCACCTGCTTACCGTCGACAGAGATATACCACATAGCCGTGACGGCAGTGTCCCGTGTTACGTGGTGAATCGTCCTCCACGCCACTCGCCAGTTGACGTTCTACAGCTTCCTCTCCACGATGTTATCAGGTTGTCGAAGCTGCAGGACATGCATTATAAAACGCCCTTGCCGTCACCAGTCGAGTCGCTGGTAAGGTAAGTCGAGCGTAACTGAGTACAGAATGTAGAAGAAAGACGAGGGGACGTTGTGTATCGGCACAGGTGGTGAGAGGGGGGTAGGGAGGGCCGGCGATAGTTCGTCTGATAACAAACTCGTCAGACTGTCCAGATGGCGGTGCCATAGTTCGACTAACGTGCTCACAAACAGGGCAACTGCTCCGTCGTGGCAAAGGCCAAACCCTCCCCTATCCGGCGGAAGGGTGAGCGTCTCATTTGAGATCAAGGAGAGCATTCCTGAACTCACGAAGGACCCAAAAGTTACCAGTATACCGCAAGCTAACATCACCGTTATAGGCAATATCTGCGAGATGTGCGGAAAGCGTGACGCTAAATGTGTGTTGACACACTGGCTCCGTTAGACGATGCCCAGTGCTCGTAGGCGGTTGTTGGTTATCCCAGTCCGAATATTTCGTAAGAGTCGTCGAAAATTGTGAGCAGCGGTGCGTCGTACATCGTCTGTGAAATCAGTCCCGAAGCATTTCAAAGTATCTCTGAGCTATGAGGGGTGACGCTGTCCGCAAGCAGTCCGAACCCGAAGTTCACCGCCACTGATTTTGCGACGTTGATACGACTACCAGTGGCCATGCTGTACGTAACTATCCAATTCAATGCGCTGGCGGTGTCGTCGTCGTTGCTAATGACAATCACAACGTCGGCAGCGTATGCTTTACATTATAAAGTGTAGCCTCGTAACATACCCGTTAATAGTTGGCGGAGGCCGCATAATAGTGGTTCCATGGCCACAGCGCAAATTGAAGTGGGCAGAGGGCAACCTTGGCGTATCGATCGAGAAATGGTGAGGGGCGGAGTAGGTCGGCCGTTGACGATCACCTTGGATGCCGCACTACAGAGTAGTAGCATTACGACATTGAGAAAATGCTGTGGGTATGTAAGTAGGATGTTTAGGTTTTTTTTATTGGTAACGCCGCCGCCACGAAGCGCTCTGTATGAAAATCACTGGCTGTGCTGTGTGCAGTCTGTGGCTGGTTTGCATTGTTGTCTGTCATTGTAGTGTTGGGCAGCGGCAGCTGG
Organism: Schistocerca gregaria; assembly: GCF_023897955.1. Classification (NCBI taxonomy): domain Eukaryota; kingdom Metazoa; phylum Arthropoda; class Insecta; order Orthoptera; family Acrididae; genus Schistocerca; species Schistocerca gregaria. The sequence goes on from NC_064922.1 coordinate 761,024,039, forward strand.
ATGCTAACAGCGCATAGAGTTGCGCAGTTGGAGGTGAGCCGCGAGCAGTGGTGTATGTGGGGAGAGAGATGGCGGAGTTTTGAAATTTGTAAGAATGGATGTGTCATGAACTGATATATATATATATTGACTATTAAGGTAAATACATTGTTTGTTCTCTATTAAAATCTTTCATTTGCTAACTATACCTATCAGTAGTTAGTGCCTTCCGTAGATTGAATCTTTTATTTAGCTGGCAGTAGTGGTGCTCGCTGTATTGCAGTAGTTCGAGTAACCAAGATTTTTGTGAGGTAAGTGATATGTGAAACGTATAGGTTAATGTTAGTCAGGGCCATTCTTTTGTAGGGATTTTTGAAAGTCAGACTGCGTTGCGCTAAAAAAATATTGTGTGTCAGTTTAAGTATAGTCATGTAAAATTTTTCTAAGAGGACATTTCATAAGTCGACCCTTAGCCGAGGATACCTCACTGGAATCTTCTGATTTTTTCTTGTAGTTTGTGTAATTAGTGTAGCTTTTCTTTATTGCTAGCGCGTAATTATAGAGAGAATTTCCTTTGTAGTTGTAGTTTTTCATTGTTGTACAGTAAAACAGTTCTAGCATGCATGTAGATTTGCACCAAGTATTTCGCAGCTGCGCTTGCAATTAACTTGATATTATTTTCAGTGCTACGTTAATGTGTTCTCTTATTTTGCTCTTCAAATTGTGGTTTCCTGTGTTGTCGTGTGAAATATTGTGACAATTATGGCGTGTGAAAAACGTAATACTAGGCTCCAAAGTAAACTGAGAAATGACGGTGAAGACGAAAGCAGTGTGTTAGCGCCAACATGTAATGAATTAACTAATGTTCAAAGTAGTAATTTGGTAATTGTGCGTAGGGAAATGGAGCGGGCTTCAAATAATGACGTAGGCAGGGAAACAATTAGTGAACAGGGAAGCATTATCGATCGATCGATCGGTCGGCAATTGCTCGCCTCAGGATTCCGAAATGACAGGACACAATCTTGAAAATACTGTAGATTCAGATTTTGCGCCCTCGCCGTTTTCTCAAATAAAGCAAAACACTTTTTCTGCTTTTCAAAATGCGAATATTACCGGTTCAAATGCACTGCCGAATAGCACTGAGGAACATGTTTCAGACGCCAGTGCACTGTTATTACAGTTATTGCAACAAATGGGACAAAGGCCATAAAAGTTAGACACAACGCTTGAACAAAATCAGAAAGAAATGGGACAGAATCTTCAAACATTAGACACAATGGAACAAAATCTTCAAACCTTAGACACAATGGAATAAAATCAGAGACAAACACAGCAACAGTTAGACACAATGGAACAAAATCAGAGACAAACACAGAAACAGTTAGACACAATGGAACAAAAGCTTCAAAGGATAGACACCACACTTGAACAAACACGTGAAGATTTAACAACTTTGTTACATAACATTGAATCTAAATGTCAAAAAATCTGTAATGACGTAAAAACATAAATTTGTGAGCATTTTCAACTTATTTTTTCGCGGCATGAAAATGCATTACAGAATCACGAAGCAGCCATGAAAGAACTGGCAAGCTGAAATGGACTCAGTTGCATCCACCGATTCGGTTACGCAACTTGCAAGAACTCAAGAAAACTTAAAGGACACAGTAGATTCGATTTCAACACAAATGGATACTCTGAAACTTGGTTCAGAAAAACACACTGAGGAAATGTGCTCACTATCGGAGAAAGTAGCCGAACTTTCGGATCAGTTCACTAATTTATCTGCAAAGGTAGATGATGATCTGAATTACACAAGACTTGTAGCCATCACTGACACTGAAGAGTATGAACAAATTAGAAAATTAAAACAGAATCAAAATCAAATCAACACACAGTACAAAAGAGAAATGCAGGAAGTACAAGATCAGTTGGCTCAAGTAATACAAGAATTACATATTTCAGAGGACACTCGCGCCCCAGTACGGGAAGAGGGACATAGCAATACAGAACAACCACAAAATAATAACACAGGGCATTTCGGAAATCATGAAAGAAATTGGCAAGGTGCGCCGAATTTTGAGATGGAACCGCCGACACTACGTAACAATGACCGACATGCGACTCGCAGACATGATGATTTTGACTATAAGCTGTTCATTACTACACGTAAATTCAAAACATTTAAGAATTCTGACAACGACATTCATCCACAAGCATGGCTTCATCAATTCTCTCATTGTTTCCCCACCAACTGGTCATTAGAGCACATATTAGAATTTATGTGTGGCTACTTAGAGAATGAACCAACTGTAAGAATGCGATCGGTCATTCAGGTTTGTCACAGTGAAGGAGAATTTTATCATGCCTTCCTCTCTGCATATTGGTCTCAAGCTACACGAGACCGAGTAAAACATAGCATCATTATGATGAAACATTTCGAACAATCTGAATTTTTCCAGTCTTGTGAAATATTTTGAAAACATATTACATAAGAATCAGTATATTTCAAACCCATACAGCCCCTCAGAACTCATCCGCATTCGCTTAACTAAATTACCTGAACATTTACGACATATTATTTTGGTAGGACAACACTGAAGCTTTTCAGAGACTCTTACGACAACTGTAAATTGACACTGACAATCGCGGAACGCGAAAACAGAGGCACAACAGTTACAGTTCATATCCGTCGCAATTCCGCGATGAAAGAAATAATAACTGGACACGACAAGTCTATTCTTATAACGCAAATAGTTACCAAAACAGACACCACCCTTATGACAACCGGTGGAACAATAATAGTTACAGAGAAAGATTGCATTTTCGTAGTAAAGAATATGACAAAGATAACCATAGAAACAGACAATATGAGAACCCAAACAATTATTATCAAGGGAGACAGAATAAGGTCAGACGCAACGGTCCACTGTGCAGTGATAATTCAGGGAGAAATTCTCCACCACTTAATCGACAAGAAAGAAGCTAGAGGGACTACCGACATGACGACAGACGTGAATTTCATCAGAACTAGCGGGATTCAAACAGAGCAGGGCCTTCTCGACAAGGTGAATTCGTAGAAGTTAGACCTCCAAATGCCAATAACGACGTGCGCAGACAAAGAGACAGACAATGATTCGCACCACAGGCAGCCACGTGTGCCGGCTGGCTCAGCGAAAAATACCATAGACGCTAACCTTGAGAAAAATATTAGCATTCCGTACCGACGTATACCGCATAATAATTGCGTTCAAGTTAACTCTAAGCACTAGGAAGAGTAAAGGTTTACACCACATTTCACACGTAAAACCGTTTATTGAAATATAATCTGCTTTTTAACTTTGTCTTTGCCATAAAACATTTCACTTCGTATTTCTAGTATGCTTTGTCACGCTGAGAGACTGTTAACATGCAACAATGTTTTGAAGTTAACTATCCAGTCTAGAACCTAGGGAACATTTTTAAACAGAAATTATGAATGCATTGGTATAGTGAACAGACGACACAGTGTTGTTATTTGTATATTCTTGCTTGTTAGTTGCACGATTACATAACGACTATAAGGCTTACATTCTTAGAACATATACTGTTAATGAGATATTAATGCAACATTTTGGTTTAGTTGAACAGACATTATTTATTTCAAGTACTTTCTGTGAGATTAAAGATGACTTACCATTTGGTTTCTTTGATAGCTACACGATTATATCACGACGCTACTAATGTGTGACACAATTTACATTGTGCTCTTGCGGTGTATCTGTTTTATATCTGCACAGTTTTTCTGAATTCTTCTGGAAAGGAAAACATGTTTTAGTAGTAACTTTGTGGTATAGCTACAATGAGACAGCCTTTTCTGTAGCACAACAATACGTTACAGTACAGTACCTACTTCATCATAGCAAATAAGCGTAGTAACTACGATATCTATACGCAAAGCATTTCACTTTTGTTTATCATGAGGTAAGTACATTGACTTCTGCAGAACTTAGCTTTCGGAGGACGATAACTACGACACTTCCACAGAGAGTATCTTACAACAAGACGCACAGTTTAGCGCTACAGTACATGTATTTGAGTGATTAATTTTGTACTTAAAACATTTATTTTTAAAGATATTTGAACTACAGTGATACAAAGGTTTTCCGTGATACATTTCATTCCATTGCTGTAATCTGTAACACCTGAGGATATAATTACATTAATCCTCAGGAGGGTACACGCTTACTTTGTGTACCATGTGTTTGGCAAGCACAAGGAGCCCTAGCTAATATGGTATTTGCTTATACAACTTTACACATCAGTACCATATTTCTCTAACACAGAAATACACAGCTATCTGATCATTTAACTGAGAGAGACAAATATTTATTTTTACTACGTTAGTGACAGATTCTTACGGAATTACACAGCTGGATAACTTCACACTTATGAAATTGTATTTTGTCTGTACTTTGTGAACTGTTCATATTTCTTCGGAACCCTTGTGATATTCTGAGAGCTTTGAATGATATATTTAGTAGGGGGTCATGATTTTTAAAGTACGTTTGAGGTAGATGACACTATTGAAATGAGCAGAGAATTTTTTAGGTTTTGAAATTATTGCAGAAAGCTACGACGTTTTTGAGACTTGGGTGAGATTTTATGATGTTATTATAACGATGACAATGTGTATTATGCTGTTGAGGTATGTTTATGTTCAATAAGCTGATGCTATATGAGTTATTTGATTATGCTATATATTTGTTATGATGAAATATTGAAGAAGTGTCAACGAATAAGGTAAGGAATAATGAGTAGTGGTTAGGGGCTCTGGTTTGTGAAAAAGGTTGTTGGAAACCAAGAACCTTACTTTAAGAGTTATGAAATTTATGTAAATGCGTTAATGTATTACAATGCTGACAAAAATTTTTTGGACACTTATATTTACAGGATTTTGTTTCTACACATTTGTAACTCAAATTCTCAACCTGTGAAAATATTTTTATATGAGACTGTCATTGTAGGAGAAGCTGCTGTCGTAAATATTTCGGTATGAAAGGTAAGTGACCGTGACTTAATGCGTTGTGAGCGTCCAGGTGTGCCAGCCTCCTTGACAAAAAGTCATTTGTGTGTGCCTTTCAGAGGCACAGGTAAAAAAAAAAAGAAGACATTATCCTCACTATTGACATTCCTTTGTAGAAAGCATCATAAATACGACGCGCCCAAACTTTGAAACATATGATTACACTGTGAAGCTCTTAATTTATGATATTTACTGAAATGAAATGATGAGAAACATTTTATATCTATTGTCTTTCTAGCTGAGAGATTGCTCATTTTGTTTAATATCCAGTTTCTATCTGCACTGCAGCATTGGTTAAAATAAAATTTAATATCACTATTTTCTGTCTACAGACCCAGTAAAGAATCATTGTATGATGTACTTTCTTAGAAAAGAGAGCACAAATAGACATTTCCCTTCACAGGAACTGCAAAAATAATTTTTTTACGATTTGTTAACTTATCTGCTAGCGTATGTTCTCTTGATGCATAAATCTAATGTTAAGATGTGACGTAGGTATTAAACATTTTTACTGTAATATTTTGTCTGCTTCAGCTTTGTCATGTTTAGATATAAGTTATTGCATTTGCTGTTGCTGTTTGCCAGGTATAATGTTACTGAATTTGACTTTGTATTACTCTGTTAATCCAGTTTTACTAGGGATTCATTTTTCTTGTTTGCTGCGCATAGCCTTATATTAGTTGTAATATTGCTCCTTGCTTTGATAACTTCTATTTTTTCTATTGCCTTATATTAGTTTTAATATTGCAGCTTGCGTTGGCAACTTCCCTTTTTTTCATTGCTGTCTGTGTTAATTGTTTTGTGCTGCTGCATTGCGTCGTCCCTTAGTTTAGCATCTGAGCTCAGTAGGTTTAAGTTAGCTTAAGAAGGGGTAGACTATATAAGAAACTAACTGTGATGAATTGGAAGAAAAGCACTGAGAAGTTATAAGAAAATGGTTTGGCCAAAAAAAGTAGTGTACAGTGGAGAAAAACTATTTTTGAAAGAGGATGTGAACAGAATACAGAAAGCAATCTTGAAATAAGAGGGACGATCTATGGAATGAAGTTTTGGGCTGGACTGCAGTACGAAATGTTACCCTGAAAACAAACACTGTCCTTTCCTTTTGTGTTATCCCACTATGTGTTTGTGTACCCTTGTGTATTTATTTTCTTCCTGTCTCTGTGTACTGTTTCATAGAATTTTTTCTCTTCTAATACTAAGCTACATTCACTATGATGAGGAATAGTGTTATCCACAAATACAATTTGTATTAATAACATGTTATTTACTTCATAAAGATGTTTACACATTATTTGTTCTCCTTTGTTCTAATACTCATGTGTGAAGTTGATGTTTCAAAAGTTATTCTGATCTTTTATGTATGTACTTATCTCATAATTTTTGTAACACTGATGTGCATGTTTATTTCTATTCTTTTGTAAAGCCTGTTTTACTACAAAAGTTATCTGTACTATTATGTTCGTTAATGATACATTTTGTACCTTTGTTATTGTATTCTCATGTTATAAAATTGTAATTGACACCAGTTCATAAAATTAAGTAACTTTTAAATTACATTTCACTGCACACGTTTCTGTTGGTCATAGTATCTGGACAATATGTGAGAAGTAGGGACCGGTAGTGTTTGCACATGTGTTAATAATTCACCAAGGGAATGGATAACAGCAATGCTGGTTCGAAGGACATTTCAAACAAATTCTTAGTGAGTGGACAAGTGGTGGTTTATGGACTTCCTAGATTCTCTGCAAGACTCTTCGATGGTGATTGTGCACCTGCACGGTTGCAACAGATGGCTGCTGGCTGTCTCTACAAGGACTATAGTGGATCTGAATCTTTGATGGCCTACCAATACCATTATTTCTACAAGGACTACAGTGGGTCTACACCTTTGATGACTCACCAATACCATTATTTCTACATGGACTACAGTGGGTGTGCATCTTTGTTGACCCACCAGTACCATACTCTCTACCAGGACTACAGTTGGTCTGCTCTATGATGACCTACCTACCAATATTCTTCAAAACTTCGCTGACTCTGCTGTGGGTTTGGTCTATTGTGGCCCATTACCTGTGTGCATGTCGAGAGTCAGCACTCTCTTTCCATTGGAAGGACAACACTACTTCAAGATGGTATGAAAATCCACTACTTCCATGTGCACTCTTTTTTACTACACAGACTTTGAGAAAAAACCACTGTAATTTTACTGTGATAAATGGTCATGACTGTCTTTAAGCACTGTAAGAAAATTTTAGCTTTTGACCAACATTGTATCGATAAGTGTGTGCATTTCATTTCTTTGTTATTGTAAATATAAAAAAAAATTTCAAATCTGTATTGGCCACTGCCCAAAAAACTTGTAAATTTTTTGTGGGGAGCATGGGGGCTATGTAAGTAGGCTGTTTAGGTCTTTTTATTGGTAACGCCGCCGCCACGAAGCGCTCTGTATGAAAATCACTGGCTGTGCTGTGTGCAGTCTGTGGCTGGTTTGCATTGTTGTCTGCCATTGTAGTGTTGGGCAGCGGCAGCTGGATGCTAACAGCGCATAGCGTTGCGCAGTTGGAGATGAGCCGCCAGCAGTGGTGTATGTGGGGAGAGAGATGGCGGAGTTTTGAAATTTGTAAGAATGGATGTGTCATGAACTGATATATATATATTATGACTATTAAGGTAAGTACATTGTTTGTTCTCTATTAAAATCTTTCATTTGCTAACTATACCTATCAGTAGTTAGTGCCTTCCATAGTTTGAATCTTTTATTTAGCTGGAAGTAGTGGTGCTCGCTATATTGCAGTAGTTCGAGTAACTAAGATTTTTGTGAGGTAAGTGATATGTGAAACGTATAGGTTAATGTTAGTCAGGGCCACTCTTTTGCAGGGATTTTTGAAAGTCAGATTGCGTTGCGCTAAAAAAATATTGTGTGTCAGTTTAAGTACAGTCATGTAAAATTTTTCTAAGAGAACGTTTCAGGTATCACATATGTAAGCCTGCAGGCTTACGTGACCGTTCTCGTGGAAGTAAAAATCTTCTGGGTTGTTAGGCCGCGTCATGTTTCTTCTAAAATATTCGACGTTTCGACCACTCTGCTGGGATATTCCTCAGGTTCTTTTTGTGTCCATTACTGCTAGAACACTGTTGGAGACGACTGTCGCGTCCACTTATAAAGCGGGAGTTTTCTGGCGTTCATGTTGGAGAAGTGATAGTATTGGTTAAAATTCATATGCCTACCGTTAGTGGGCCATAGTCATAGGCTAATGCAGAAGAAGCAGCGTTGGTAGCTCATGTCCTGTGGATACCATTGGCGGTCACCGTCTTGGATAGAAAGGCTTTATTCTACACTTATGGTGGAGAAGGGTTATTGGTTGAAATGCCTGCTATCGCTGTTGGTCGTCATCAGTGGCTACATTCGAAACGGACAGAGCAAGAGAGGGGGAATTCTTACCCAAAATATAACTGTCCGCCGAGGAGACTCGCAGCGCGTTGTTTATGCCGTTCACACACCGCGGCAGCGTATTTACTTCCTTTGATGGCGGGAAGCCACGATGCTGGAAGCCTATAGCTGTCCTCTCTATTGAGATTTTGAGCAACGATCGTTAGGTAGTGCTCCTTTGAAAACTTCTTGCTGGCTCCGCTATGTGCATGATACATTTGTTATATGGTCACGCGGCGAAGAAGAACTTCATGCGTTCCACAATTTCTTAAATGGAATTCACCCCAAAATGAAATTCACCTTGGAGGTTGATAGTGAGGTCAGTTTCCCGTTCCTAGATACAGAATATCTGATAACACTTTAGGACACAGAGTGTATAGAAATCCGACTAACACAAACAGGTATTTAGATACCACTTCGCACCATCACCCAGCCCAGAAGCAAGCAGTACTCAACTCTCTGTCTTCACGTGCCTTCCGTATCAGCGGTGACGACAACTTAGAATCGGAGTTGAATGTTTTGAAAAGAGGGCACTGAAGGCAAATTGGTAAGATAGTTTTCAATCAACAAGGTTTTTAGGCGGAATATTTATACCGATCATAAGAATGTCGAGGAACCGCCTTCTCATTCCGTCAGGTTTTCTTTCGTTTGTGGGGTCACTGACCGCGTAAGCAGAATTTTAAAGAAAAATTGTATTCAGACATCTTTCTTTAGTCAAAACGGAATAAAAGACTTTCCGACAGAACACAGATGTACCTGATTACGTCCACAATGCAGGCGTCTATCACGTGCCATGTGGCTGCGGCAAACTGCATATAGGCGAAACGGGAAAAACTGTTAAAGAACGCATTAAGGAACGCGAACGGCACATGCGGTTAAAACAGAGTGTAAAATCGGCAGTAGCGGAACATTACGAGAACTGGGGCTCTGACATCGATTTGAATAACGTACGTGTACTGGCTAAAGAAACGAACATTTATAAAAGAATGGTCTGAGAAGCGGTTGAAATTTCTAAGAATGCATCTAATGTTAATAGATAGGAGGGCTTTAGGTTTCCTCCATCGTGGCTCCCTTCTGTCAAGGAAGTAAATACGCGGCCACGGTGTGTGAGTGGCATAAACCACGCGCTGCGAGTCCCCACGGTGGACAATAATAATTTGGGTAAACTTTCCCCCTCTCTAGCTCGGTCCGTTTCGAATCGAGCCAATAATGACGAGAAACCAATAGCGGTAGCAAGCATTTTAACCAATAACCATTCTCCACCATAAGTGTAGAATAGTGACATTCTATCCATTGACGATGAGCACCAATGGTATTCAGAGGAGATGAACTATCATCAACCCTTTTTCTGCATTAGCCTAAGGCCCAACAATGGTAGCCATATGAATTTAAACCAATACTATCACTTCTCCAACACGAACGCCAAAACACTCACTCTTTTTAAGTGGACGCATCACTCGTCTCTGTTAGATTTTAAATTCGGTATTTCATATATTAGACAACCACTTCCAAATTGTTGTGATCCTTGCGAACTAAAGTTTGACTAAACATTATTGCTGCCAATTCACCCTTCAGACGATATGCCCTAGCCACTGACTTCAAGTCACGATATTCACTAAGTGGTGTTTGAATGTTATTGTTGCCTCCTAATGAAGTTTGATCGGATGAGATGTCTTGTTATAAGGTCTGATGTATCCGCACCGCCAACAGTCGATGAAAGATCTTAATGTCTCAATACAACAGAGTCAGCAGGCGGTAGTCCTGCATCCGTGAGCCAGTAGTCGGTTTGTGAATAGAAATAATCATCCCCTCTACAAGGGCCACACGTAGCTGCACTTCTGGAGATGATAGTTCCATCGGGGGCTAATAAGTATTGAAAAGCCCGTTAAAATTCCAAGGCGAAGCCATCAGTACCTGGAGACGTATTTACAGCTCCTTTTCTAATGGCGTCGATCACTTCTTCTTTCGTAATTTCTGACACAAGGCCGCTTCCATTGCCGGGGTGACGGTGCCGTAAAGTGTCTGAGAGACGTCCTCCAGTGCTGTCAAAGCAGCAGTCTGAGCTGAACAGAGCTGGGTATAATGATTGTAGATCGTTGTACTTATGTCTTGTTGCGTGGTGAGGCGACGAGCGTCCTCCGTGTCGATAAAGCGTATCAGCGCACTTTGGCGCCGTTTATGTTCACGAGGAACGTGAAACATAAACGGGCGTTCACTCGCTATCCTATCTTGCGCCTTCAAGTGGATGACCACCCTCTCTAGGTGTCGTCGCATATCAGGAATGATCTGAGTCCTAGCACAGGGGACGGCCGTTTGCCGTTCCAGAGACGGCGCCATAGAATCACAGTCTCGCAGTACCCTGAAGTAATAATCGAGTTTATGTCTACGCCAAGCAGCGTGGTCGTGACCTTAGGTTATCAGCGTTCTCCTCAGTGTCAGTTTGGCGCAGTGTAACGAGCAGTGGATCGTTGTGGGATGTGCACGGAGGCGAGTTTGACATGAATGGCAGGTATCCTCAATGGCTTAGCGGCAATCCGGGCACGACAGGTGAGCGATGTTTAATTTCCAAGTCCTGCTGCTTCTCCACACTTGCTGTAGACGTATGGCGATGGCACAGATGTGGGCTGAGTGGTCTGAGAAGGCTACAGGCAACAGTTTCGCATCCTGTGTCCCAGCAGCAAGAGAGCGTGAGCCATAAATCGTGCCGATGCGACTGGAAGAGTTACTCGTGAAGTGTTTGAATCCCAGTCAGGGGCTGTGAAGATGTTCCCAAGTGTCCTCCATCTGCAGGGCTCGGATTAGCGTCTCGAGTTCCGGATACGGATTATGTCATGGGAGTTGGTCCCTGGGTGCCAGTACGCAGTTGTAATCATGGTCGCAGTAGCAATGGTCGTGGCACCTTTGGAAGAGCGGGGCAACGTGACGAACCATGAACGTTCACGACGTCTGTACGTCCCGGAAGGTGCATACATATTGATAAGGTGGACAACCAATACTGTGGGTGCTATTCCTCTTGGCCCAAGCGGAAAGAGGATATCGTTCCCCATATCCCTTCCCGAAAATGTACAGCGACGCCGCTGTCTGTGGGTGAAGCTGGAGAGACACACGCAACTCGATTTTTACATTCCTGGGAAGTCGTCGACGTCCACTGCCTGGAGAAGGGCTACATCGATGGAAGCAGAATTCAACATATCCTGAAGCAAGGATAACTTAGCGCTCGTCCTTATTGTGTTGACGTTTTTAGTCGCAACACGATGAGTATGAACACCCGTGTCAGCCATCAACACCCTTGTAAGATGTGTGTGCACGTGACGTCAGGCTGTGTCATCGCTGTCACTGATGGTAGAAAAGGATCAACACTGGTGGGTTGGATTCCCCAGCGAGTGGTCCGACACTATGGGCAAAGGAATACCATCGGCTGTTGGTGGCTGCTGGTAGATGCTGCGGTACTTGGGGCAGACTCCTTCGGCGCTACTGGCTGGTAATCCGCAGTGGCTGTATGCATGTAATCCTGCTGCTCTGTGGGGTCGGTGGGACTAAATCCGTCACTATGGTGATCTATTGGATGGGATGCTACTGCGGCCTTTATACCGCCGCTACCGTCGTTGGAGTGTCCATAGTGCATGTCAGACGTGCGCTTCCATATCAGACATTCGCTGCAAGCACTCGTCCGATGAAATGAAGCACGCCGCCATCCCTTGCGTTTCCGCGGGGAACGCTGTTAACGGACGTATGTTTCAGTATCCGAATGTGGGTGGATCATTTTAGTTGCCCTGAAGTCTGGAAGAAAAGCCGCTGTCGGCACAACCAATGGGTCAATGTCCATCCTGTTATCCATCCTTTCTTTCAAGGTCGGTCGGTGATTGACCTCAGGAGGGAACGCCATTATAGTGGTTTGACCCAATACTGCAGAATCCATCGGGGCGTCGCTATCGGGAGCGGATATCGGACGAATGGTGTCAGCATCGGGAAGTGTTGCATCGGGAAGTGTGCAACCCCGCCATAATTAAGAGGAAGGGTCGTAACCGTAGGAGTCACAGATTCACCTGTCGGGATTTGAGCAAACCGTCGTCAGAGACAATTCGTCCTGACGTGTCCTTCCTGACCACAACAGCAGCAAATGCGTGTCTGTCCGTCATACATCACCACTCTTCCGCAAGGCTGGAAAGTAGCAGTGACTACAGACGGGAGTTCGAAGACTCCTATCGTACAGAGGCCAAGCCCCTTATTGTCGACAGAGACTGCCCCAATAATGGCCATCAGAGTGTTTGAAGTGAAGATCATTCGCATGTGCCCGCACGATTCTGTTACTACTTACTAACTTGACGCAGACAACACTGCTCGTGATAGAGAGATGGGTACTATGTCCTGTGGATCAGTTTTAACGTCCTCACGTACAAAACGTTCTACCTCAAAAGCTCACTGCCGTTAATGATCGGCTTGAAAACTGATCTTTATGGTGGTTTGTCTTTATGAATGTGCTATATTAAGTCGGTAGTGATGGACAACAAACTAGCGGCGACGAAGTAATAAACAACAACGGACACTCTCGACCACGCAGAAGGGATGTAATACAGGACGTCCTCGCTGCAGCACTGTGAAAAGCAGGCTGAAACCTTAGACCAAGCACCATACATAGCCAAAGTTCACAAGAAAAAAAACAGTTTTTTTCTATTTCGTGATAGGTTTGCCATTCTTGAGGAATTTGCGAGACTGACATGAGCGTAATATTTAATAATGAAGTCCCTCTGCTGTTATTTGAGTAATGTGTTATATTTGCCAGCTTATATTTCGAAACAGTACGTTGGTAGTAAAGACAACCATAACAGACGAACTCTACTGTGAAAGTTTTCATTACTGACAACGTAGTGCTTCCAAATATACACTAGAAAATATAATACATTGAAAGGCAATTCTAGTGGGACTATATAATTTATTGAGGATGTAGGAAAAATTTAGTGTACTAACAACATTTATTTTCCCAAAACTGATATAAATTATGCTAAAGAAGTTATTGATTGAATACCATATACAACTAACAGGTGATTTAACACATCACTTGAATTCATATTTTGTGGTACAAGGAATAGTCCATTAGTAAAGTATAATTAATGGTATATTTACAGTAGTCTTATACATAAGTACTGGACAACATACATTGCAAAATGAAGAGAGAAACTAATTATTTATAGTGTATATGGTCCTCGGGCGGGACGTCGGATGTCATAGTGAAAACTCCACAATATTTCGTCAGCGCAAGTCGCCGACATCTTCAGGTGCGACGAACACACTGCTAAGGCAGGACCAAGGCACCCTATGTATGCCAGTTTTAGGGAGGAAGTGCGCATGGGTGGAGGTGCCAAATTCGATGGCCAATTGCGACGATATCAACTGATAGCTGGAAGGACAGTAACGCCACCTACAGGATGAAGAACCAAATACTTCGGCGCACGCCGGAGGCAGCCGCCGCTGCTCTTCGCTGCCATCGGCCGCCCCAGCGACCTCTGTCGGAAACCGCAAGCAAAACTGGGCGTCCACGTAGGCGCCTTGATTATCCTCCCGTTGTCAACAGAATATTTATGTTGCTGGGGAATCGTCGTTCGTCTTATGACCAATAGTATTCCTCTCTGCTCGAAGGGACTTCAATATGGCCAGTGCTGGATCCCAAGCTGTACTAAGCTGAAAGCCCGTGTCTCTGTTTACAAGATTCGTCGAGCTACGTATTTCCACTGCTTCCTTAATAACACTGTCCCAGTTGATAATTCATAGAATGGCCTGTACTGAGACAATGCTCGGCCACTGCACACTTTTCTGGTTGCTCCAGATGAGTGTAGCGTTGGTGTTTAGTGCATCTCTCTTCTACAGTGCGACAAGTTTGTCCGATGTACTACTACGAATCTCGTAAACACCAGGTCTTCTTAGGCCAAGGCTTTCCTTAGACGACCCCAAGAGAGCTCGAGTTTTGCCGGCGGAAAAAAAACACATTTAACTTTATGCCTCTTCAATAATCTTCCTATTTTTGAAGAGACACCGCCAATGTATGGCAATATGACCATTCCCCTTTGTTCATCGCCTTCTTCCACTTCCTCACGTTGGGTAACCCGCTTCGGTTGTAAGGCACGGTGAATCTCCCGTTCGGAGTATCCATTTTGTTGGATAATGGTACGCAGATGGAGTAGCTCATTGGATAAGCTGTCTGAGTCTGATGTGGCTCGCGCTCTGTAGACCAACGTCCTCAGTACGCCACTTCATTGCGAAGGATGGTGACAGCTGGTGGCCTGTAAGTAAAAGTCCGTGTGCGTTGGTTTACGGTACACAGCGTGACCCAATGTGCCATCTTATTTTCTCCGCACCAACACGTCCAGGAATTGAAGTTCGCCGTTTTTATCCATCTCCATACTGAACTGTATGTTGGGATGAAGCGAGTTAAGAAGCTCAAGAAAAATATTCAGCGATGCAATGCCGTGAGGAGAGTTAACAAAGGTGTCGTCCACATATCGCCAAAAACACGTAGGTTTCAAATCAGACGTCTGGAGTGCTCTCTCCTCGAAGTCTTCCATGAAAAGATTAGCTACAATGGGTGACAGGGGATTACCCATTGCGACGCCGTCAGTCTGTTCAAAGTATTGTCCATTAAATAAAAAGTATGTCGAGGTGAGCACTTGTTGGAATAAATCTAAATGTTCCCCAACCAGCTTCTCACTAATGAGCAACAACGATTCCTGCAATGGTACTCGAGTAAAAAGTGAGACTACGTCAAAACTCACGAGTATATCTGATGGAGCAAGTAGTAAGTTCTTGAGCCGACGAATAAAGTCTTGTGAGTTACGGATATGATGCTCACACTTTCCTACTAAAGGGCTCAATTGTTCATGACCTAATTTGTGCGACGGAAGGAGTGCCATGTGCTGAGGTTAGCCGCTGTGGTCAAAAGATCTGTAAATGACACAACTTGCAGTCCCACCTCTTCAATATTCTGCATATGGGGGATAACACAAGTGATAGTGTCAAGTCGTTACTTACATGTTTCCCACGTAATATTCCTGTACGGTTGACTTATCTCTCTGCCTGGCAATGTTTTCGACAGCTACCAATAACGGGTTATAATCATAATTTAAGATACAATTAGTATTAACATCTCTAAGAACTTGCACAGTTTTATGGAGGACGACATCCCGAACGTCAGATAGGAATGCAGCATTTGTTGGCTAATGGATCGATTCATTTGGTGAAAGAGTATCTACATTTGACACATCTACATTTGACACAACACCTGTATATCTACAGTCGCAGGTAAGGAGAAGCGCCAATATCCGTTACGAATATGGTATATTGGATGACACATGGGAGGCTTAGAATTCTTACCACCAGCTATTATTACGAGTTCAGTAGGGCCACTCAAGACACATTTGGTATTAGCCTGTAAATATGGAAGTGCGCAGCCATGGTTAGGAGAAAACAACCTGGTTCAAAGCACTAACTTTGGTAGTTTGACGTTTATTATCTTTGTGTCATGCATAATGTACTGAAACAAGTGACACAGTGTAAATGGCTCCAATGGGTGGAGGGACCCATGGCGAAGCATGTCCTCGGGACTGTGAGTGACCACGTAAAAGCTGGCAGTTACTTCAGTCAACACGGAGTTGTATGATTAGACACACTCTCACCACTATCAAAGACGAGCTCAAGAAGGGCCACCCAAATAGTACTTGTCGAAGAGGCTGTCATTTTCTGAAACTATGTAATGACTCATCAGATCAAGCAGAAAACGCTTCTAGAATCTGGAACATCGTACTTGAGAAGAACGAGGTGAGTTCTTAGGAAATGATTATGATCTAGAGGGCGATGTTCTCACTTTCGCACTTGGCTGAAACCACAACACCTGTATATCTATAGTCGCAGGTAAGGAGAAGCGCCAATATCCGTTACGAATAATACGACTTGGGCCTGTCTGTAGTTATTGCTAAAAGCGTTAACCAAAATATCGGATGTTTACAGCCCATGGAAATAGGACGCATTTTACATTCGTTAGGAGCCAAGGTCAGGAAATGTATCAGTATAGCTTCAGCTCGTCAAAACAGAGCAAGGATAGAAGCAGAATCAGAATATCTTTATAACAATCTGGACAAGCATGCGAATTTTAAAGAAAAGAGTCTGGATGCTTATGTACGAACAGCTCATGCACCTTACATATCCCAGAAACTGGTCATTAAAAACCAGCTGACGGCAGATGAGACACTGCTGGCCATGCAGTGCGAGAATCGCCCAGTAGCTGTCTGGAGACGTAGAGCAAATCGTGCACAGGTGAGCGGGATGAATCAACACCGCTGCCGTGTGCATGGTCACACTCGAAGCTCAGTTTGCTAGCCAGCAGCTGTATACATTCGGGGAATGCGGTGTTCCGTGAAGACCTCTGTGCGCGACCAGTCATGCAGTGCTGTTAACTGTTTATGCTACGTACACCCTAATGGGCAGTCCAGCCAACACTAACGCTGCCGTTCTGCGCGGGGCCTCATGGCTATCGAAGACACAAAGCAAATACCTCCGATATGTATGCACCCTGTCGAGAGCGTCGTATGTCATTCTATACGTGCTGCAGCAGTGTCCCGGTTAAATAACTACAGATGGTGAATGAAAATATGGAAACACCAGAAACAACACATTACTGCTCATTATACGGTATAGGAAAACCGTTTGCAGTCACTGGTTGGTTGGTTAGTTCATTTTGGAGAGAGGACCAAACAGAGAGGGAATCGATACCATTGGATTCAGGGAGGATGGGGAAAGAAGTCGGCCGTTTCCTTTCAAAGTAACCATCCCGGAATTGTCTTCAAGCAATTTAGGGAAAACATGGAAATCCTAACTCAGGATCGCTGGGCGCGGACTTGAACCGTCGTCCAAGTGAGTCCAGTGTGCTGAACATTGCGTCAATTCGCTCACTTACCCAGGCGTCTCGGAATGGATGAACAAAGGTCCTGTACGACATCTGAAGGTACTGGGTAGATAATTCTGTACGTAAAGTAAGATGAAAATGTAATAGTGCTGGGGCTGAAATGCTGTTGTAGGGAAAGGAGTAAAAGAAGGGCTTACAGGAGATTATTGGCTTGGTACTAGGAAAGAGATAGGAGAAAGAATAATTGAAATCTGCAATAAATTTCGGGTAGTAATAGCGAATACTCCGTTCAAGAATCGCAAGAGGAGGAGGTACTCGTGGAAATATTAGGTTCAGATCGTAACAAAAATCATTAGAAATGCTACTTTCACGTAACTAGAATGCATGAATTAATAAAAGGGTAAGTTTGGGATCTATTCTAGAAAGACAAAACAGCAGTTCAATTTTTCATTCTACATATCATTTATCAACTGTGTTTCCAGGGGTCAACTGACACACAACAATCATGTTCAATTACTTTTGACACTGAATACCAAAATATTTAACTACAGGGCATACTGAACTGACGATTAGTAAAATCGTTACCTCTACATATGAAAAAATTTTATCACAGGAAAGAATAATTAAAAACCTTCATCAGCTCATTTACATCGACGTTATTATAGCTGGTCAATGCACTGAGTTGGTCAATGCACTGAGTTTGTGGAGAATAAATTTACTTTTTCAACCAATGAAAAACCTCTCATTTATGAAAGATGAGGGTAGATTAGTGTCCCAGCTTGTGATATTCAACAGTCAAAGAGTACACCAGTTGAAGTGAGCAAAATCATTTACTCTGGCCTAATGTACGATGGCACTTTACCAAGTGGCATCTGCAAACAGCGTTGCCTCCATGCTTGACCTGAAACGCTGATTCCCTGTTCTGGCCTTGACTGAATTCCCTTAGTCTCAACTTTCCTGCCTTCTGCAGAACGTTAGATTTCCTTACCCGAAATAACGGCTATTGCACACTCGCTAAGGGTTGGATCAATGTGCACACTGTCTTTCCCTGCAATTATTCCCACAGGAATAATATCTGTCGCCATGATACATGAAGCGTATCGTGCACACTTCGCGGAAAGCAAATCTCTAAACGGTCTCATTATTTTCCACACACTTGTGTGGTACGCCACGAGATGAGAGAGATGTCTACGCATTTTCGTTTTATATAGTGGGGATGTCCCCACCGTGTCGCATCTGTGTCACCCAGTATGGCTCCCCAATCGCCGTCTCGCTAGGGGTGAATTTTATTTTTCTTGCTGGGTCGCAGCCTAACCCTGTTAATGCCGTGCAGCCACTTACCCTTGGCCCTGGCTGTATTTACTTTGAAAGGAATAATGTATTGTTCTTACGTTAGCCTTTTCTGCGCTGAAGCTTGTTGTTCTCTTGTTACATGGGGTTTTCCGATGCCATTGACCACCTGTTCGGTTCGTCTCCATAATGCGTTTCACTTTAACTTGTTTGTGCATGCCCCTGTCCATATATTGGTAGATATTGGTAGATTACTTCAATTGCCTTTTGTTGATACAATAAAACTATTTTTGCTGAGGATGTCATACTCTGTCGTACTGTTGTTACAGATCAAGCTCATGTAAGGTACGAATAATGTGGACAGGTTACAAGATTGTATCATGGCTAGGCAGAGTTCCAAATCAGATACTGGATTGTAAGGCACACTCAGCAGCGGATGTGGACTCAGATCAATTTGGTACAAATGAAAAGTAGGCTGAAGTTTAAAAGATTAGGAAAGTACTCCTAGAAGTAGGATACAGAAGTACTAACGAATAAAGAGATACGTTTAAAGTCTTCTAAGGCTATACATACTGCATTAAGGAACGTCTTAGTAGGCGTAAGAGGAGTGAACATCTCTAAAAAGAGAAGTTGGGTACAAAGAAGGTAACTGCGAAGAAACCATGAATAACAGAAGAAATACTTCAGTTGGTCGGTGTAAGAAGGAAGTAAAATAATGTATACAGAAATACAATCACTTAGGAATTAAATGAACAGAAAGTACATCGAAGCTAAATCGAAGTGGTTACATGAAAAATGTGAAGAAACCGAAAAAGAACTGATTGCCGGAAAGGACTGACACTACACATAGAAAAGTCGAAACAACTTTCAGTGACATTAATAGCAAGGGTGGTAACATTGAGAGTGTAGCATGTATTCCACTGTTAAATACAGAGGGGAGAGAGTGGGAAGATGGTAAAAGGTCTAAAATCATTAGATAAAGTGACAACAAAACCACTATTCACGTTGGTGCGTAGAGTGTGTCAGTATCGCAATATACCACCTGAATTTCGAATAAAATATCATCCACGTAATTTCTAAGACTCCAAGGGCTGACAAGTGCGATAACTATCGCACAATCAGCTTAATAGCTCATGCATCTATGTTGCTGACAAGAATAATTTACAGAAGAATGGAAAAGAAAATTGAAGATGTTTTAGATGACGAATAGTTTGACTTCAGGGAAGGTAACGACTCTAAAGAGACAGTTCTGACTAAAGTTAGACTAAAGAAAAATCAAGAAAGGTTCATAGTATTTGTCGAGCTAGAAAAAAGCATTCGGCATTGTGAGATGGTGCAAGATGCTCGACATTCTGAGGAACCTTGGAGTAAACCATAGTGAGAGACAGGTAATATGCAAGAAGCACAAGAGCAATGAGGGAATAAGAACGGTGGGAGACCAACAACGAAGAGCTCGGATTTTTAAAGGGTATAAGACAGCAATGTTGGCTTCTGCTCCTAGAGTTCAATCGATAGATCGAAGAAGCAATGTCGGGAATAAAAGAAAGGTTCAGGAGCGGTATTAAAATTCAAGGTGAAAGAATGTCAGTCATATGATTTGCTGATGACGTTCTTATCCCCAGTGAAAGTCAAGAAGAATTACAGGATCTACTGAACGGAACGAACAGCCTACTGAGTGCAGAATATGGAGTGAGAGTAAATCAAAGAAAGACAAAGGTTATGAGAAGTAACAGAAATAAGAACAGCGAGAATCTTAATATCACAGTTTGTAGTCACAGGTGAAATAATGGAATTCTTCTACTAAGGTAGCAAAATAACAAATGACGAACTAAGCAAGGAGGACATCAAAAGCAGACTAGAAAAGCCAAAAAGGGCATTCTCAGCCAGGAGAGTGTACTTGTATGAAACATTGGCCTTAATATGAGTAAAAAATTTATGAGACCAAACCTTTGGAGTACAGTATTTTATGGTGGTGAAACGTGAACTGTGGTGCTGCAGACGAATGCTGAAAATGAGGTGGACCGATAAGGTAAGCACTGAGATGGTTGACAGTAGAATCGGTGAGGAAAAGAATTTATGGAAAACACTAAAAAAAACGAAGGACATCTAGGAAGACATGGAACGACTTACAAAGCTGAGTTATAGAGGTAAAAAATGTAGAGGAAGACAGAGATTAGAAAACAGCCAGTAAATTATTAAGGATGTAAGTTGCAAGTTCTTCTCTGAGATGAAGAGATTGGCAAAGGAGAGGAAAGCGTGGCAGTCCGCATCAAGTGCTGACAAAACCATAAATCTATTGAGTCCTAGATGTGTGTCAACAGCAGCCATGTCCTCTTGAAACACATGGTCACCATTGTCGAATAAATATTATACCACAGGATGACCTAGATCAGCCAAATGGATATATAATCCTTAGCAGAAACACGACACTACAGTGTAACCATGAAATCCATGGAATACGCTTTCAGAGATAACTTACTGAAAATCTCCCCTTTTCAATTTTTGCAGCCCTCAGTGCAAAATATGTCCTGTAATGATGTGATTGCAAAAAGGCTACAATAAATAAACTGTTGTCCATGTGATTTTACATCACCAAAAGTCAAACAAATATCAGGTAAAAATATAATTAAAACCAAAACTAAGATAATATTCAAAACATAACCGAATTTCCACAGATCATCTACTGCTAGTGCTAACTGCGTAAAGAAGGATGATCGATTATCCGCTGTGATCCAAGTAGCCGAGAGGAAGAAACGCACGGGAAAGGGACTCATATAAAGAAATCAAATTTTGACAGCATCATCCCATTAATAACGAAAGTATATGTACCAAATTGGAACAAACTCGGATAAAAACTAATATTTAGATTCGTAGAGGGGATGGATCTTCCTATCGTGAACGTTGCGCTACGCATTTCTCACGGCAGGCAAAGACAGCTGTGCTGCGAGCAGAAAGAAAGAAAAACGTAGCCACACTACTAGCCGGCTATAAACCTTACAGCAAGGAACTTTATCTCCTAATAACTTGCTGCATTACACCCCCCCTATGAACCTAAAATTACTTTTAAGTGCATTTAAGGTTCATATTCTGGCTATGTTATTATTGAAGTCTTTTACTGAATGGACAGATTTAACTATGGGATTTTTAATGAAAATTGTTCCTACTAGCATTTTTTTCAGATTAAGGAAATATCAAAAATAAAGGACAGGTTTTACGATGTTACTTCCGATTTCAAAGGCTTGGACTTAATAGTGAATAATAAAATTGATATACTGAATTTCCCTTTTTGTTATGAAAAAATATTTTTCCTAGAAAATTCATCATTTTAACGTTTTCCAAAGAAACGACAATATTTATAAAACCATTTACATTAGCAAATATTCAAGTTTCCCACGAAGTTAAATTATTCTTTAAACAATTATTTTATAAATTTCTATCTCGTTTTGAAATGATATAAACCTATTAACGCTCTTTACAATCCCTACGTTAGTGTTCATGAAAACTAACATATTATTATACAATAATTCGAGCTAAATAGCGTTATTCTACAATATTTTCTAACAGGATAACACTAGCTTTGATCTTCTCTATGGATAAAATGTTTCTTTCTTTACATTATTACAATGAAATTATCTTCACTTTTTCTTAACCTTCCCCCATTGGGGAGTGTCTTTTTTACATACTTTTGCAAGAAAACATTTACTTTCAGTAACAACATTTGGTAGAACATTTTTCTTTCACATACTTATACTTCGGATGCTTTAAAGGCGTTTCACTGTGATACAGAATCCAGTCATCTGTCTTGGATCAGGTTGCTTATAGTCTCGTATAAGGTTTTCAAAATTTCGTACCTGCTAAGAACAGTACATCTAAACCACCATTCTCAATTTCTGCTCGATAACTTTACACGTATCATAATTAATTTTATTGCTCTCACATGTAAAGGGGAAATTTTGCGAGGAACCTTCCAGAATTTTAGTGTACTGTTAGTAGTTTACTACTTATTTTCACAACTCTTTTATAAGAAAACTCAATATTCATTGAAATTCAACAGCTATCAACAAATAGTCTTATATATTGCTAATAATTTTCAATAAAGAGTGAATTAAAATTATTCAAAATTAACAACAATACCCAAATTGGCACTATTAGTTACTTTTTTCAAAAAATCCATTCACTTCTTTCATAGTGGGAGAATTCCTAAACAAGTTACTGCTGAAAGCAATACTTATTACCATGCAAGAAATCCAAAATAAAACCATTTTTTCCAAAAATTTACTAACATTTTCTTTAACTTTTCTTATCGAATAAATATTTACCTTACAGTTACAATTAAATATCTCATGACTTTACATAAAACAAGCTGTTATACACAGAGAACAGAAGATTACTAGATATGTTGAAAATATTTACATGAAGTTTGTTGCTCTCAAATAAACATCAGTTACATTATCTATTTACTTACTTCTACTAGGCACATTCCTCATGCCTCTTACCACAAACGTCTTTCAACATCATTTCTACATTTTCCGAAAATGGTTCATAAATCACAAATTAAGAAGTCACATTACATAATCTTTTCAGTATACTTTTTTACATCACTTTCACTCCACATTCATTCGTGCCAGTCTTTTGTACTCATTTACCACCAAAAACATCGTTCTTTTATCAGCTCTCTTATTTCCTGATGGCATTTAATCTCTATGTAAATTTTATACACATGGTGGTCAATTGACAGTGACCGGGCCAAATATCTCGCGAAATAAGCGACAAACAAAAAACTTCAGAGAACGAAACTTCTCTAGCTTGAATGGGGAAACCATATTGCGCTAGGGTTGGCCCACTAGATGGCGCTGCCATAGGTCAAACACATAACAACCGCGTTTTTTTTTAAAAAATAGGAACCCCCATTTTTATTAGATGTTCTTGTAGCACATAAATAAATATGAATGTTTTAGTTGGACCACTTTTTTCGCTTTGTGATATTGGCGCTGTAATAGTCACAAACATATGGCTCTCAATTTTAGACGAACAGCTGGTAACTGGTATTTTATTTAAATTAAAATACAGAACATAGCTACGTTTGATAATTTTATTTCGGTTGTTCCATTGTGATACATGTACCTTTGTGAACTTATCATTTCTGAGAAAGCATTGCTGCTACAGCCTGATTACCTGTAAATATCACATTAATGCAATAAATGCTCAGAATGATGTCCGTCAACCTCAATGCATTTGGCAATACGTGTAACGACATTCCTCTCAACAGCGAGTAGTTCACCTTTCGTAATGTTCACACATGCATTGACAATGCGCTGAAGCATGTTGTCAGGCGTTGTCGATGGATCACAATAGCAAATATCCTTCAACTTTCCCCACACAAAGATATCTGGGGAAGTTAGAAAATGCGGGCCAGTCCACGACCAGTCCACCTGTCATGAAATATGCTATTCAATACCGCTTCAACCGCATGGAAGCTATGTGCCGGACATCCATCATATAGGAAGTACATCGCCATTCTGTCATGCAGTGAAACATCTTGTAGTAACATCGGTATAAGAGTAGGTAGTAGGTCAGCATACATTGCCCAATTTAGATTGCCATGGATAAAATGGAGGCCAATTATCCTTCCTCCCATATTGCCGCACCATACATTAACCTGCCAAGCTCGCTGATGTTCCGCTTGTTGCAGCCATCGTGGATTTTCCGTTGCACAGTTATACGTATTATGCCGGTTTACGTTACCACTGTTGGTGAATGACGCTTCGTTGCTAAATAGAACGTGTGCAAAAAATCTGTCATCGTCCCGTAATTTCTCTTTCGCCCTGTGGCAGAACTGTACATGACGTTCAGAGTCGTCTCCATGCAATTCCTGGTGCACAGAAATATGGTATGGGTGCAATCGATGTTGATGTAGCATTCTCAACACCAATGTTTTTGAAATTCCCGATTCTCGCGCAATTTGTCTGCTACTAGTGTGCGGATTAGCCGCAACAGCAGCTAAAACACCTACTTGGGCATCATCATTTCTCGCAGGTCATGGTTGATGTTTCACATTGGCTGAACACTTCCTGTTTTCTTAAATAACGTAATTATCCGGCGAACGGTCCTGACACTTGGATGATGTCGTCCAGGATACCGAGCAGCATACATAGCACACCCCCGTTGGGCATTTTGATCACAATAGACATACATCAACACGATATCGACCTTTTCCGCAACACTGGTAAACATTGCGTTTTAATACGGGTAATGTATCATTAAGCAAATACCGTCCGCACTGGAGGATTGTTGCGTGATACCACTTACTTATTCGTTTGTGACTGTTACAGCGCCATCTATCACAAAGAGAAAAGTGGTCCAAATAAAACATATTTCTTTACTTACTACACGCATATGTAGTAAAAATGGGGTTTCCTATTCAAGAAAACGCATTTTACATCTGTTTGACCTATGGCAGCGCCATCTAGTGGGCCAATCGAGCGGAATCTGGATTCCCCCTTCGAACTACATGAGTTTCTTCCTGTGTATTTTTTCCGTTTGATGCTTATTTCATGAGATATTAGGCCCAGTGACTATCAGTGGACAACCCTGTACATTATTTACTGCGATAGGGAAGAAGGAAAGAAAATTGCAAAAGAGTTTTATGCGTGTAGGCTCTTCTTCCTGTGGTGGCACACTGGAGTATGAATGTATAGTACGAGAGGACTCACTGTCCTCCCATTGTTTCCACTCACAATAACTAGATGGAACACGTTTTATGGTATAAATGTTTATTACATTAAACCTTACAACGTGCACAGGCAGGAAGACATTCACGCTCATCCGCTACAGGGTCTCGCAGCTACCAGCTCGGCCGTTACAACGGCTAATCCTACCTGTGCGCACAAAGGACCTGGGAGGTCCACTTCCGCACGCAGGTTGCAAATTCTTCCAACAGGGAGCAGACTATACTGGGCAGTCTGACCTGCCCAGTTTGAAGCTGCCACTAGATGGCAATTGGAGTGAGTAGCAGAGTCCAAACATACTCCCACTCTAAAATGAGTTTTCTCATTGTACGAAGAACAGAGTTTTAAGAAACAACAAAACCAAAACAAGTAGACAATGAAAGTATAGCTAGGTACCAAATCAATGCACATAAAACATGAATACACTAACATTTGGGATGCCCACATCACAAAAACACCACTGTCACACTGCATGTGAAACATGATGGGTACTAACATGTAGGACACAAAACAATAAAGTTTTAATATTATACTGCATAAAAACATGAAATCAATTCTAAGAGCAGTTAGTCCACAAGAAACATCCACAGCTTCCCAAGCTGATCTTATGAATTATGAGGTTATTCCAGTAAATGGCAATTTAGCAGTGGCCCTGTATCATATACCATTGCAGATATCTGAGGGAACACTTAACTGATCCACTGCTTAGGTAGGGGACACAATTTTCCTATAGGCCTCTTAATCTGCCCATTAGCAGTTTTTACCATCACCACATGCATACACTTATCAGGACCGAGAAACAGCTGGTCAATGACACCAGTCCTCCACACCAAGGGAGGCAAATTATTCTCCTTGACCAGCACATGATCGCCGATCTGGGGTTGCCATTCTCCTTCTGATGTCCACTTTTTGCGTTGCTGCAGATCATGTATGTACTCTGTGGACCATCTCTTCCAAAAGGACTGATGCAACTGCTGCACAACTTGCCATCTGTGCAACATGTTGGCGGGAACCTCAAGGACAGATGGTTCAGGATGAGCACAAAGGGGCTGTCCGATTAGGAAATGGCCAGGAGTGAGAGCAGCAGGAGAATCTAGGCCTTCAGAGAGAAGACACAATGGCCTTGAATTCAAGCATGCTTCTATCTGAATTAACACAGTAGTTAGTTCTTCAAATGTCAGCACTGCATTGCCGATGACACGTTTGAGATGTGACTTCATGCATTTGATTCCTGCCTCCCATAGACCACCAAAGTGAGGGGCATGAGGTGGAGTGAACCTCCAACTGATTCCCTATGAGGTCTAAAAATTCACCACACCTTCAACAGTGGCATCATTAGAGAGAAAACGCTTAAACTCATTGTCTGCAACTACAAATGTGATGCCATTGTCACTGTACATGTGAGAAGGTTTCCTTCTTCTTGCAACGAATCTCCTGAGGGCGGCGAAAAATGAACTTGTTACCAAGTCATAGCTAATTCTAAGTGGATGGCCTTGGCTGCCATGCAAATGAATAAAGCACTATAAGCCTTGGTGGTAAACTTACTTCGTCTTTCACAGTGCTGGAGTGGATGGGAATGGTTTACTACAGCTGCAGGTAGCTGACCCATGAGTTGAACTGCTGTCTTGGACTTAAGTCTAAAGCATTTCAAACATTTTGTGATAACTCCCTTGACTGTGTTACGCCAATTGGGGATCCAAAGCCTCTTACGCAACATAGCCAACAAACGTTGTGAGCCAGCGTGCAACAGATTTTCATGTTCATCTGTTGTGAGAGTTTTTGTCAAATGATGCATAGGCGGTACGTTATTAGCATGGCGCTCATCGTATGGTGCACTAGCATTCATTAATCTCCCTCCCACTCGTAAAATACCTTCGGCATCTTGCTATTATGTGGAATAGGGGAATTGGCCATCAACAAAGCGATCTCATTACCATATTCATGCATGAATGCAGCGTATTCCTTCTGCAGATTCGGTTGCCCTTTAAACCTCCTCTCAAGATGAGCCAATCTCCGAGATGCTTGTTGTCGTGATTCGCCTAAGGAGTTACAGCCATGTTTCATTGGTAGTCTAACCAAAAATCTCCCATCTTCAACTCATGATGTGTGGCAGTGAAAGTGAGCCTCACATATTTGATCCTGCTTATTCATCGTTTTCGTACACAGTTCCTGTAACTCCCAAAACCGTTGCAACTTGGCATCTACATTGCCACCTCTAACAAAGCACGAAGTCACTGCAGAACGAGGCACGTTGCATGCAGCTGAAGCCATTTTACCAGACAATATCCAGCCAAATCTTGTTTCGACCAGTTACGGTTGACTTGGTTTCACCAGCCTTTCCTTACAAACAGCGTCAATGAAGACCTGAGCACCAAGAATTAAATCTACTGTGGCAGCCTTGTTGAATTCTGGATCAGCGACCGGAAGATTACATGGGACATTGCAGGACCTTGTGTCTATCTTGCTCTCTGGTAGGTCAGTTGTGACATGATCTACGGTAGCACAAGTGGTTCTGACCTAAAAGTCGTTGACCCTAGACGACAGTTCAACATCACAAGTGTAAGACACTGAGGCTGCAAAGTCAATCTTTATACCTTTCACAGGAAACGAATGTTTACTTCCTTTCAGTGTTAATTTCTCTGCCATGCCCTTAGCTATAAAGGATAGCTGACTCGCACTATCTAGCCGAACTCTGCAAACCTGCTGTCTACCCATGCTGTCTTTAATGTTGACAACAACAGTTGCTAACAAAACAGTGGGTGTTTGCCTTCCCGTTCGTAGTTTGATGTGCCATGGAATGGCCTCCTGGTTCACTATTCTGCCCATTCCATGGTTCAGCAGGCTTGTGGAGCAGTATGTTGTGCCTTCCTTTACAGGTCTTACAAGAAGAAATCCTGCATTTAGTCGAGAAATGACCAGAGCGGATGCACAAAAAACAAAGCTTATTTTTTGTCACATATGCCCGCCGCTCATCGACAGTTAGTGCTTCAAACCGTTTGCATTTAGTACGAGGTTCACTACAAAATTTACATGATTCCTCAGCATCAGCATTAGCGAGATGAGCCCTCCTCCAATTTCTTGTATTATTTAAATTATTGGCATTTCCTTGCAAATCACTTGAGGTGTTATCCCTGAACCTGATCAACTCAAGGGCCTGACATTTTGTTTCCAAAAAATCTATTAGTTGATTTAATGTGGTGAATGTCGACCCAGATATCTTTACCTCCCACTCATGACGATCTGTGGGTCGCATATTAGATAGAATCTCTTCCGAAACAATAACTTCATGAACACCAGGTTTGAGAGCTTCTAAGGCCTTCAAATGGCTGCATACGTGATTAATTAGTTGCCTGTAATCGCTCGCTGCGCCATGGCTGACTGTAAGCAAGGCCAACAAAGCCTTAGCATGTGTGGCTGCAATTATTTTTGGGTTATTATACCTCTGCGTAATAAGACCGCCGGCTATCGCTAGATTTCCTGCTGTGACAGGTATATGTTTCAAAAGGTCTTTAGCTTCACTTCACAAAGACGAATTAAGGTAGTGAAGTTTTTGAACGTCATTAGTTGAATTGTTATTCATAATGAGGCTCAAATTCCTATCCCTGTATGATGATCACTTAAGGTAGTCACCTTCAAAACTTGGAAAGTTAATAGCGGGTAGTTTCAAAGAACTGACACTGCCTGATGGATTCGAGCCCAAAGGCTGCGGAATCTTGGTGTACCTCTTCATTGAACCCTTGATAGTGGATTCAAAAAGTGCAATGGATCCTCGAATTCTGCCCTGTCATTACTAAGATCTGATGATTCGTCTTCAATTTCCAGCCGTGTTTGAGACGACTCAAAATCAGTCTGATCCGAGTCAATCGACTTAATTTTGATTCCAACATTTCGATGCTGGCACTGTCTGCAGACTGCACAAAGCTCGCTAAGCGCGCGAGAGCGGCCTTTGCTACACCTCTCTGCTTGACTAATTTTGTTTTCTCTGAGGGCGCCATTTTAGGACCAGGAAGATGATAGCAGGAAGCCAACAGTTGCACTTACAGGTTGCACCGGCAATACGAGGCAGTGCGGACTGGAACAGCAGCGCCGTCACGGACACTGGCAGCTGGCGTGGCAGGCGCTGCAGTCTCCAACGGCGCGTAGTTTCGACGGGAACAGGAGGTGACGTAACCGACGATTCTGCACCGACGCGTTTCTGTGCCTCTCGCGTTTGAATTAGCAACACATTAAATGTTCACAAATATGCCCCCGATCGCCGTTGTTAAGGCTGTTGTTGTCGAAGTGCCGAACAGGCTATGGGACACTCGACAGCAGTCAACAACGAAACCGATAACATGCGCAGCTCGCACGTGGTTTATTAGGAGTTCACAAATACCGGAAAATAGGTCCGCGCGAACGTAAATTCCGCGTGGTCACTGTATCCGGCCCGGAGGACCAAAAAAAGTGCGCGCGGGCTCTTCTTCACATTGGAGTGTCAATGTATAGTACAAGAGGACTCACTGTCCTCCCCTTGTTTCCACTCGCAATAACTAGACAGAACACGTTGCCTGGTATAAGTGTTAAACCTTACAACTTGCACAGGCAGTGCGCCAACTTCGGGTCCTGGCTTAGCTGGGAGACATACACGCCCGTCCGCTACGGGGTCTCGCAGCTACCTGCTCGGTCGTTACAACGGCTAATCCTAACTGCGCGCACAAAGGACCTGGGAGGTCCACTTCCGCACGTAGGTTGTACATTCTCCAACAGGGAGCAGACTATACTGGACAGTCTGACCTGCCCAGTTTGAAGTTTCGAATGATGAAGAGTTTGGAAATTATATTGCCGACAACTCCGGATGCCGGGTGTTCGTCTTACAACTGACGACACTAAGAATGTGCAGCATCCCCTAAGGCCGCTTAACTACTACTGGTCCCCATACCTTCTGTATGTACTTCTTCAAATCAATGATATTTCGCAATCCCAGAAGTTTGTATGACTTGACATATTCTAATTTATATACATTGGCATGAGGCTTGGCCATAATAATAAAGGGTCGACATGCTCATCGCTCTTTCTTCTCCTAAACAGTATCTCCTGATGTATTTTGCAATATTCCGGTACTTTCAGAAAATCTGGATGACCTAGCCGTCTTTTTACCAGTTTAATATTGTCATCTACATTTTGCTCCCTCCTAACGTTCTTCCTGTAATTGCATGTTGCCAGCAAAACATCACTCCATTCCCGTTGTTCTGAAGGATCTACTTCCTGCCCGTTTCTTTCACATTTATAGACAATACATCGGCTACAATGTCCTCTGATCCGTTTATGTACTTTGTATCAAATAGCCGGAGGTACATTGGACACTTCCTCAGTCTGCCGTGTTTTAATTGGCATGTCTGCAGAGTGTCCTCTGAAATAAGTAATTCTTGTATTACCTGTATCAGGTGATATTGTACTTCCTGGATTTCTCTTTGGTGTTGGTATTAATTTGGTTCTGATTTGGTTTGAATTTCCTAATTTGTTCCCACTCTTCTGTGTCATTAAGGACTACCGGTTTTGTGTCATTCAGATTATCATCTACCTGTGTAGATAAATTATTTAGCTGATCCGAAAGTTCAACTACTTTCTCTGATAACGAACTAATTTCCTCCATGTGTCTTTCTGAACCAATTTTCAGAGTATCTACTGTGTCCTTCAAGTTTTCCTGAGTTTTTACAAGTTGCGTAACCGAATCGGTAGATGCAACTGAGTCAATTTTAGCTTGCAAGGTTTCATGATTTTTATGAACAATAGTTTGCAGTTCTTTTATGGCTGCTTCGTGATTCTGTAATGCATTTTCATGCCGCGAAAAAATAGGTTGAAGATGCTAACAAATTTGTGTTTTTACGTCATAACAGACTTTTTGACATTTCGATTCAATGTTATGTTATTCAGTAGTTAAATTTTCACGTGTTTGTTCAAGCGTGGTGTCTAACTTCCGAAAATTTTGTTCCATTGTGTCTAACTTTTGAAGCTTTTGCTGTGTTTGTCTCTGATTGTGTTCCATTGTGTCTAACTTTTGAAGCTTTTGCTGTGTTTGTCTCTGATTTTGTTCCATTTGTTGCATTAATTGCAATAATAATGTATTAGTGTCTGGATGTTGTTTCTCTGTGCTTTTTGGCAGTGCATTTTCACCAGCAACATTCACATTTAGACAAGCAGAAAATATGTCTTGACTCATTTGAGAAAACTATGAGGACCCAAAACCTGAGTCTACAGTATTTGCAATTTGTGTTCTGTTCAAATGTTTCAAATGGCTCTGAGCACTATGGGACTTAACATCTGAGGTCATCAGTCACCTAGAACTTAGAACTACTTAAACCTAACTAACCTAAGGACAACACACACATCCATGCCCGAGGCAGGATTCGAACCTGCGACCTTAGCAGTCACGCAGTTCCGGACTGAGTGCCTAGAACCGCAAGACCACCGCGGCCGGCTTTGTGTTCTGTCATTTCGGATTCCTGAGGCGATCTGTTGCCAACCGATCAATTGATAATGCCACCTGTTCACTAATTATTTCACTGTCTACACCATTATTTGCCGTCCACTCCATTTCACTATGCACAATTACCAAATTTCTACTTTCGATGTCTGCTAATTCATTACGTGGTGGCGGTGGTAAGTTACGCTCGTCGTCATTATCATTTCTCAATTTACTTTGGAGCCTAGTTTTACTTTTTTCACACACCATAATTTCACGGATTTCACACGAAAACAAGAAAAGCACAATTTGAAGAGCGAAAATAAGAGAACATATTAACATAGCGCTGAGAATAATATCTAGTTAATTGAAAGCGCAGCTGCGAAATACTTGCTGCAAATCTACATGCATGCCACAACTGTTTTACTGCACAACAACGAAAAACTACAACTATTAAGGAAATTCTCTCTATAATTACGTGCTAGCAATACACAATAGCTGCACTAATTACGGAAACTACAAGGAAAAAATCTGAAGATTCCAGTGAGGTACCCTCGGCTAAGTGTCGACTTACGAAACGTCCCCTTAGAAAAATTAATGAATTACTGTGCTGATAAATCTCTTAAATTATTTTATTTTCAAACAGCTGAACAAAACTGAACGTACACAGACATTTCGCTCTTTACCTATTCTGATCAACACTAAACTGACACACAATATTTTTTTTTGCGCAACGCAATCTGACTTTCAATAATCCCTTCAAAAGACTGGCCCTGACTAACATTAACCTATACCTTTCACAAATCACTTACCTCACAAAAATCTTCGTTACTCGAACTACTGCAATACAACAAGCACCACTACTGCCAGCTAAATAAAAGATTCAAACTACTGAAGGCAGTAACTATTGATAGGCATAGTTAGCAAATGAAAGATTTTGATAGAGAACGAACAATGTATTTACCTTAATAGTGTTCAAAAGTCATAATATTTATAGCAGTTCATGACATCAATTCTTACAAATGTACTGTTTCTGATGGACACACGTCCAGATCATCCGCTCTCAAAAATCCGCCATCTCACTTCCCCACATCCACCACTGCTGGCGGCTCACCCCCAACTGCGGAACGCTACGCGCTGTTAAAAGCCAACTGCCCAACACTACAATAGCCGACAACAATGTAAACCAGCCACAGACTGCACGCAGCACAGCAAGTGATTTTCATACAGAGCGCTACGTGACGTTGGCGTTACCAATATAAGAACCTAAACAGCCTACTTACAGTTTTCTGGCTACATAGTGCCCGTAATTCCTGTGCACATAATCTACCAGCAAGTCCACATGTTGTTCTGGGAAACAGATGTGCCACTTTTCCTCACCGTTCTTTCTTCGCTAAACAGTGTCTCCTGATGTATTTTGTAATATTCCGCTATTTTCGGAAAATCTGGATGACCTAGCCGGTTTTTGTCAGTTTAATATTGTCATCTTGATTATGTTCACTCCCAACGTTCTTACAAGTGCGTTTAAGGGGTCCTTCTTTCTGTAATTGCATGTTGCCAGCAAAACATCACTCCATTCCCGTCGTCCTAAAGGTTCAGTTTCCTGCCGTTTCCTTTCATATTTCTATACAATACATCGGCTACAATGTTCTCTGAGACGTTTATGTACTTTATATCAAATTGCTGGAGGTACATTGACCACCTCCTCAGTTTGCCGTGTTTTAATTGGCATGTCTGCTAGTATGTTAAGGTCCGATGGTCACTGTAAACTATTACTTTGTGGGCTAGTAAGTAATGTTCAAATATCTGGAGACCAAATATAATAGCTAGAGCTTCGAGCTCCGAAATCCCATAGTTATTTGCCGCCTGTTGCAACGGTCGACTAGCACACGCGATCGTTTTGTGAAATTGGTTTTCTCCTTCTGTTTCAATTTCTAACAGCTCCACCCCCAGACCAGAACCATATGCATCTGATGCAAGACAAAAAAAGTTTGGCAAAGTCAGGACAGTTTAAGATCTGACTACATAGCAGCGCATCTTTATGTTCTTCACAGGCTCTCTAACACTGATTTGTCCATCTAAACGGTACATTCTTGTTTAATAGGCAAGGTAAATTGAATAGTAGCCCAGGCACAAATTTTGGATAGAATCCAAAAAGGCCAAATGCACCTATTAATTTCTTTCCGGCAGAAGGTGCTAAATTATCCTTAATGGCTTTATTTTTTTCAGGTCTGGGTATAATTCCTTTTCTACTAACAATATGTTATACGAATTTAATTCCTTTCCTCATGAACTCCGTTTCCTCTAATTTGAGTTTATTCCACTCCTTTTTATTCCTTGTAAACGCTTATCCTATAACATACAGTGTTCTTCCCAAGTGGGATTTGAAATCAACACATCGCCCACATAAACTGTAATTCTTCTTAATAACTGGTCACCTATCACTTAGGACATTAGCCCTAACAAGTGCCCTAACGCTCGTGTTTAACCAAAAGGGCACAACCTTGTGCTGATAGCAATTTCTCTCGAACAAGAAAGCTGTGTATTTTCTAGATTCTTTCACTAAGGGTAAGTTCCAGTAAACAACAGTTACATCCATCGATGTGAAAAATTTTGCACCAATATAATTTTGAAATACTTCTTCTATGTCTTCAGGGCTCTCACTCTCTTGCAATATTGTTTTGTTCAAAGCTCTAGTGTCCTATACGAGCTTCATCAAATCATCATAGCTAGGCACCGCAACCATTGGGTTGTTTTACAAACTAATTCCCCTTTCTATAACTTCCCATTTACGCATTTTATGAATAATATCTCTCACAGCTTCCCACAATGTCCTCTTTCTTTCTGCAGCAATGTATAGGCATGTCACTTTGCTCGTCGGATTCATATTGCCTTTTACCAAAAAAATGAATAGCTACTGTTCTTCCCTACACCACAATTACCGCTTCATTACGTTCAAAATCCACTTTTCCTTTGTACTTTCATTAGAAATCTGCTCCTACCAGTATCTCCACACTTAGGCCATTTATTATCTAACAATGCTGGTCAAACTGTACATCACCGATCCTTACAGGAAGCATTACTTCATGTTTAACTGCTTTCTTACTTTTCCATGTGGCTACAATAATATTTATGCCGTTCACTGGCTTTATAACCGCATCCTTACTAGCAGGGAGAGCATTTACAAAACCCTGTGACACTGCACATAAAGCAGAATCACCGTCTAGTAAACAAGGAACCTTGTCATTGAAAATAGTAACTTCTATTATAGGCTCTTCTATTATAGGCTGTACTGCAGTTTTCTGACTTGAGAATCAGGTTCCTCTAACCAATCCTGCACTACATCACGTCTATTGAATCCTACACTTTCTGGGGAAATTACACACATATTCATGGAGTCTTATTCCCCTTTAACTGTGGCAGCTTTAATTAGTCTGTCCACTACTCACAAACCAAAACACGTGACCAAACACTCTCCTTCTTTAATAATAATATCGGATTCTGCAACCCTTCCTATCGTGTGGTCAGAATTATCAAAATAACCCTCTGCTTCCTTCACTTCTGTTCTTTCTTCGTCACTATCAGACGCTACTCCTCCCAATCTACGTAAAACTTCCTCTGCCTTTCTATACTGTTCCCCAGGTACTTCTAATACCGTTTACCCTTTTATAATGCTAATTCCACAGTTCACTGTAAACCCCTCATCTGCACTGCAGTGCTCACTCGTACTAACATCCTGTTCTGAACCGTTATTTTCTAATAGCTCTTCCTCAATAAAGTGGTTCCTGGAATCGCTGTCATGACCTTTTCTTTCGCGAAAATCTACTACACTTTCCTGGAAAACGCATATTTCAACAGTGTCCCTCTCCTCTGCAACATCTGTTTCTACTATATCAACGCCGACCGCGGTGGTCTAGCGGTTCTAGGCGCTCAGTCCGGAACCGCGAGACTGCTACGGTCGCAGGTTCGAGTCCTGCCTCGGGCATGGTTGTGTGTGATGCCCTTAGGTTAGTTAGGTTTCAGCAGTTCTATGTTCTAGGGGACTGATGACCACAGATGATAAGTCCCATAGTGCTCAGAGTCATTTGAACCATTTTTGTTACTATATCAACCCCAAGATGTTCAGCAGTCTGCAAACGCTAGCACCATTAATGACAGCCATTAGTTTTCCCCCTCTCCTGTGCGGTCATTGTCACTGACATTTATTTCAGCTAGCTGTCTACGCCACTCCGCCAAGATAGTGGACTGCTGCTGTCTATATTCAACGTTTCGGTCTCTGTCATTATGTCTACTTCCGACAGGACCCCGTAGCACTCAGCAACTGGCTCGGTAATTACTGGATCTTTGCACTCCTGTTATATTTACATATGCCTCGGCTCTGTTTCAATTTTGTTTAACGGGAGGCCTATAATCCCTCCTTGCATTCTCCTCCTTTAGAAGATTTTCTACCTTCTCAAGATACTAACTAAATTTATCAGTATCATCCCTAGGTGATGAGTTTATTTTACTACGCCAGTACAAAGGCAGCTTTTTCTCTACCCCCATAATCTGTTCCGTCTCCACTTTAGTGCTCAAATATGACAAATCTCTTAATGGTGTCTTTCTTTGGATCATATATTTCGTCTAACCAGTATCCGTTCAGAACTTCAATCTGCTTTCGTTTGGCCCAATTCTTCTCAAAAAATAGCTGTTTGAAATCCTCTATCTTGTCATATTTATCTACTGCCCACATTCCCCACACTCTATTTTCACCCATCAAATTTGACACTATGAAGCCAATTTTTTACTTATCATTCATGGTTTGGGTAAAACATCCTCAAGAACACTCAAAAATTCTTTAGGATATGCCGGTGTGTTACATATGCCATTTCTGAGGAATCTACACCACCATTAGATATTACATAGCCCCTATTGTTAGTAAGACTTTGCTCTACTCTTTTCAGTCTAGCATCATGGTTACACAGTTGTTCACATACTGCTGTACTAAATTGACCTATGTTAGTTTCCAGGTTAGTAAATTTAGCACTCACTTCCACACCAAATTTTTCACACACATCCTTTCCTGCCTTGATTTGATTTCCCATAATAGTGTGACTATCCTCACATTGTTTTTCCACATTATTTACTTGTTCCTGCATTTTATTCAAATCTACATTTACTTGTTTCAATAACTGTTTGCTGTCATCAGCAACTTCCTTCATCTGAGATGTCAATTCATTTTTTGCTGTTACAACACAATTATTACATTCTGGTCTTACTTTACTAATTTCACTTTTTGCACTGTCACTAAACAAAGTCATACCGTTTTCCATGAATCTACTAATTTAGAAATTTTGTTTTCCATTCAGGATTCCATTTCTACTTAAACCATTGATTAAGTTCAGAAACCAATCCATCAACTTCAGTATGCAACCCATTTATTTCATTGTGCAATCCATATGTCTTAGAACTTACAGAATTCTTTATATCAGTACCCTTCATTTTAGTTTTAATATCAGAGCTTAATGAAATTTTAATTTTGGAACCCAATCCTTTCATTTTGAAATTTATATATATCCTACATATGTCTCAAAATATGGCTATCAAGTCCGTATTTAGTACGGCAAAACGTTATCACTGGAAGTACACTGTCTGTATAACAAATATTCACTCGAAAAGTAGCCAGAACTTTTAGCAAGTCCCACCCCACCAATTTTCATGTTCTACCAGTCACAGAGCCACAACTCTACGCGATTTAGACTTTCGGACGTTTCAGTGGTCTTCTTCGTAAGACGTTCTCGCCGAAATATTTGCTCACATTTTTGAAATACTTTCTTTCTGCTCACGAGCAATTAACAATGGCTCCTGATTCATCTCTGCAACAGTAACAGGTGTAAACATTAACCTCAGATTCTGCTTCACTTTCTTCCTCCAGAATAGCATTAGCTGTGGAGTTTCCAACTTTTGATTACATTTTTAGCCTCTGAACAGGAGAGGGTATAAACTTGACATCGGTTTCCACCGTGTTCTGTTCATTGTCTATGCCATAATTAGCCTGCATTGAATCTGGCAAGCCACTATCATTCGCTTGTGATAATCAAAACTAAATTCACCAGCCACAGCATCATCTGCAGGTATTAATTTCTCCCAAATCTACCCCTACATTCTCGTCTAATATAGCAGGGTTATTATTTGCCAACACGTTCACAAGTCTCTTTCCACACACACACACGTCAAACGAAGTAGAATACAACTTAGCTTTTCTCTATCGTCGTCAGCACTGCGAGATGTTACAGAGGGTCCGTTCGCCAAGCTCTGCCCCAGCAGATATTGTTTCTGCGTCCACACTCCGTCCACTGCTGCCAACTGCTGCAGACTCCCAGCTGCTGTTGGTCGTTGTCGTGCGATGTTCAGCTGCTGCTGACGTCGTCAGTCGCCTTCTCCATCGGTTGTTCTAAGAGCTAAATCTTTCACTTTGCTATTGCTGTCTTTCTGAATTATCTTTCCCTTGATCACATGGTTCCTCCGCCTTTCTATCAAAGTTTATTTATGCACGAATGGGTCTTTCTTTTATCTGGTTAGCTACACTGCTGCTTTTAAAGGTTTCACTCACTTGCACTTCATGTTTCCCGGCCGATGCTCCAATTGCGTCGAGGCGGGGTCGGTCGTCTATATTGTTGTTAACGCTGTCGACAGGATTCTTGATGATATCAATTCACTCTGTGGTAGCAGATACGTCCTAGGCAGTGTAAAGCAGCGTTGATGAAAACTTTTTTATTTATATTGAAACATGTGAAATGGCTATCAAGTCCGTATTTAGTACGGCAAAACGTTATCACTGGAAGTACACTGTCTGTATAACAAATATTCACTCGAAAAGTAGCCAGAACTTTTAGCAAGTCCCACCCCACCAATTTTCATGTTCTACCAGTCACAGAGCCACAACTCTACGCGATTTAGACTTTCGGACGTTTCAGTGGTCTTCTTCGTAAGACGTTCTCGCCGAAATACTCCGTACAGGGCACGAAACACGCTATGCGGAGTTGTTACTACTCCCAGAAAGTTCACACGCTCATATCTCTCAAACCATTTACCTTAGAAACACCTAACTTTCATTAAAATTTTCGTAACTCTAGTCGCTTCAGTCACGATGTGTTCGAATTGAACTTAGCTCACTATATCCTCATCTTACAGAGTATTTTTAAGGAGCGATCTAACATCGTATAATTCGTAGGCCGGCTTGCAAGCGACCATCTCTGCCCAATCCTCTATTCGTGCGGGGACAACTTGATTGTGATTAGCAGTTGATCTGAACGACCAATCAGAACGTTCCTTCCTAATCATTCTCGTGGTAAATCTTTTCTTATCCAATCACTAATTTGATAGTAACTGATGTCAGCAAAGCTTCAATTTCTTGTATTATGTTTAATCAAAATAAGCAAAGTGCGAAATATTCTTAAAATTGATAAATAAACTTATTCCGCCTCTAACTGCCACTCTGGCTGCTTTTATACAAAAACATGCTTACACAGACATAGGTCATCTGAATCTTAGTTGCAACATGATTTTCCCACAGTTCGTGTGTACAAGATTTCACGTAAAATGAAATATGAAATTTTAACGTGTGTCCCAAGTACACTCTCTCAGTCATTGTAACACATTCACATAACGAAACATAATCAAATAATAATTTTGACCAAATTTTTGTATTACATAATGTGAAGTGACTAAAGTTTGGAAAAGGAAATTCTAATTAATTGATTTTTATGTGCTGACAACTTTGTAATGGCTTCAACTGACAATGAAACCCAACCTGGTATTGTTCATAACTTGGTTTTAAAAAATCAGGTTAGGTTTTAGGCCTTTTAGGTAATCTTCATTATCTCCTGATCTATAATAAATGTTGTTGTGGTCTTCAGTCCAGAAACTGGTTTGATGCAGCTCTCCATGCTACTCTATCCTGCGCAATGTTCTTCATCTCC
The DNA here is from genome assembly GCF_023897955.1 of Schistocerca gregaria. Lineage (NCBI taxonomy): Eukaryota > Metazoa > Arthropoda > Insecta > Orthoptera > Acrididae > Schistocerca > Schistocerca gregaria. The sequence goes on from NC_064922.1 coordinate 761,063,830, forward strand.
CAGAACCTACTAGAACCTACATACTTCTTAATCTGTTTAGTGTACTCATCTCTTGGTCACCCTCTACGATTTTTACCCTCCACGTTGCCATCCAATACTAAATTGGTGATCCCTTGATGCCTCAGAATATGCTCTACCAACCGATCCCTTCTTCTACTCAAGTTGTGCCACAAATTTCTCTTCTCTCCAATTCCATTCAATACTTCCTCATTAGTTATGTGATCTACCCTACAGTAAAGCTGCATGCCCTTGGGAAAAATTACGGCTGTAGTTTCCACTTGCTTTCAGCCGTTCGTAGTACCAGCAATAAACATAAATCTGGAATTTTTACAGCATCATTTCATTAACAACAAAAGGCTGTCTACCAAATGTGAACGAAATCGGATAATAAGTAATATGGATTATATAGATTCGTAGAAGGTATGAATCTTCGTATTGACTGAACGTTATGCTATGCATTTCAAAGCCGGCCGCAGTGGACGAGCGGTTATAGGCGCTACAGTCTGGAAGCGAGCGACAGCTACGGTCGCAGGTTCGAATTCTGCCTCGGGCATGGATGTGTGTGATGTCCTTAGGTTAGTTAGGTTTAAGTTCTAGGGACTGATGACCTCAGAAGTTAAGTCCCATAGTGCTCAGAGCCATTTATGCATTTCAAACGGCAGACAGCGTCAGCTGTGCGGTGAGCAAAGCGGAAACATAGCCATCCTGCAGGCGCCGTACTAGCGGTCTGCGTGCCTTACTGCAACGAATGTCATCTCGTAATAGTTACGGCCTGTCGACGTTAATATACCGAAATAAGCTCATTGTGATTTACACAATCAAAAGCGTAGAGAGTAGTGTAACTGGTATATCTTTATTTGAATATCTTTTCTGATCATCCCGTTGTAATAATGATTGACTTTATATTGCAAGGGACAGACTGGGAGTGTCATGCCATCAAAAACGGTGCCAGATACAGGGACTCTTGTGTCTTTGTTCTGAATAGTTTTACCGACAATTTCTTTCAGCAGATAGTTACAGATCCAGCTAGTGGGCGTAACGTCTTCTCCCATCTAGGAACAAACAGACATGAACTAATCGAATCAGTTAACGTAGAGGAAGGTGTTAGTAATCATGACATTGTAACTGGAATTATGGCCATTGGTATTACAAGGAATTTTAAGACAGGTAGGATAATATTTTTCCTTTGCAAGAGTAACAGAGACAAATTGCTGAATATCTGAGTTGGGTTGGGTCGTTTTGGAGGAAGAGACCAAACTGCGAGGTCATCGGTCTCATCGGTTTAGGGAAGGACGGGGAAGTAAGTCGGCCGTGCCCTTTGAAAGTAACCATCCCGGCATTTGCCTGGAGCGATTTAGGGAATTCACGGGAAACCTAAATCAGGATGGCCAGACGCGGGATTTAACCGTCGTCCTCCAGAATTCGAGTCCAGTGTGCTAACCACTGCGCCAACTCGCTCGGTGAATATCTGAGAAGTCAACATTAGATGTTGAGTGCGGAGGACGAAGACGTGGAACGCAAATGGAAAAGTTTCAGAAGCACCATTCTTTATGCCTTCTGACAACTATATTACGAGCATTACGAAACTATAATGTTAACACAGAATGTCTCTATACGATTACGTGGCGTCTATTCTTTCGGATGCGTCCGGAAGACCAGACCGGTGACGAGAGGAGCGCGATGAAATAATTGGTGCATTTGCGATAAACACTGTGTCCAGGTGGCGCAATGGCTAAGCACCTGCTTAGTAAACAAGAGAACTCTGGTTCGACTCCAGGCCCGGTACAGATTCCACATAAAGTCCCGCTGCAGCTGATATCGTTAGCCCCATGCCTTTCCTTTCCTTTCTCCCCAACACCATCAATCTACAAAAGAGAGCTTCGTCACAGATATAAGTAAGTTAAAAAATAGCTGCCAAATGCTGAACTAAGTGAAAAGGAGCGTTAGTAGAGCCATGAAGGAAACAATGAATCCGTATGAAAAACCTTGCAATCGATCTGCCTAAAAACCCTAAAAGGCATTGTTGCTGTGAAAACCCAGTCAGCGGTTCGAAATCATCTACTAAGTCACTCTCTCATCGTCCTGGCACTTGAGATACCACAGAGAATGGCGAAATCCTGTAATCGTTCTTGGGAAATAGTTTCACCGCAGAAGATCGTAATAAGGACGTTCTTTTCAATAATCGTACGAACATCTAAACAGCCGATATGAGATATTGATAGCGGAATACAACAGCATCTACAATCACTTGGTAATAGAAAGGGATCTGGACCAGATGCGATACCTGTAACATTTACAAAGCCTCTGCAAAAGAACTTGCTCCCCTCCAGCAACAGCTCATGGTAGTTTGATCGGGCAACAAAGGGTACCTACTGACTAAGTTCAAGAAGGTTGGAGGACAGATGAACATAATTATAAACAAGTATCGTTTACGTCAGTGTGTGGTAGAATTACAGAACATGTTTTAAGCTCAAGAATTATGAAGTTTTATGGAGAATAAAAATCAGAGTAAAAATAGATTCTGCAAATAGTTGTCTTGCAAAACTCAGCTATCAGTTTATCCAGGAGAACCATAGCATTGTAGAGAATGGCGCTCAGGTTGATGTCGTATCTCTCGACTTTATGAAGGTATTTAACGCACTGCTGATCAGTGAAAGAATCGGTCAAGGATTGCAAATAGATTAAAGACTTCCTTGCAGACAGCATTCAACATGTAACGTAGCATGTTATTATGAGATGAGGTTTGGTACGGTAACTGCAGGATAGCTATGTCTTTTGTAGCTTTGCGCACAGCGCAGCTGACGCTGCCTGCCGTCAGAACGGCATTGCGTAACAGTCCGTAAATAATCCAGATTAGTCATTATCCGATTTTGTTCAAATTTGGCACAAAGCCGTTTGTTATTAATGAAATTTTGCTGTCTAAATTTAAGGTCTTTAATTACTATAGCCCCCCCCCCCCCCCCCCCCCCATGAACCATGGACCTTGCCGTTGGTGGTGAGGCTTGCGTACCTTAGCGACACAGATAGCCGTACCGTAGGTACAACCACAACGGAGGGTTCCTGAAAAGGGGCAGCAGCCTTTTCAGTAGTTGCAAGGGCAACAGTCTGGATGATTGACTGATCTGGCTTTGTGACAATAACAAAAACGGCCTTGCTGCGTTGAACTGCGAACGGCTGAAAGCAAGGGGAAACTACGGCCGTAATTTTTCTCAAGGGCATGCTGCTTTACTGTATGATTAAATGTTGATGGCGTCCTCATGGGTAAAATATTCCGGAGATAAAATGGTCCCCCATTCGGATCTCCGGGCGGGGACTACTCAAGAGGATGTCGTTATCAGGAGAAAGAAAACTGGCGTTGTACGGATCGGAGCGTGGAATGTCAGATCCCTTAATCGGGCAGGTAGGTTAGAAAATTTAAAAAGGAAAATGGATGGGTTACTGTGAGATATAGTAGGAATTAGTGAAGTTCGGTGGCAGGAGGAATAAGACTTCTGGTCAGGTGACTACAGGGTTATAAACACAAAATCAAATATGGGTAATGCAGGAGTAGGTTTAATAATGAATAGGAAAATAGGAATGCGGGTAAGCTACTACAAACAGCATAGTGAACGAACTATTGTGGCCAAGATAGATACAAAGCCCTCACCTACTACAGTCGTACAAGTTTATATGTCAACTAGCTCTGTAGATGACGAAGAAATTGAGGAAATGTCTTATGAGATAAAAGAAATTATTCGGGTACTGAAGGGTGACGAAAATTTAATAGTCATAGGTGAAGGGACTTCCAGTGCAGGAAAAGGGAGAGAAGGAAACGTAGTAGGTGACTATGGATTGGGGATAAGAAATGAAAGAGGAAGCCGCCTGGCAAAATTTTGCACAGAGCACAACTTAATCATAACTAACACTTGGATTAAGAATCATGAAAGAAAGTTGTATACATGGAAGAACCCTGGAGATACTAAAAGGTATCAGATAGATCATATAATGGTAAGATAGAGATTTAGGAACCAGATTTTAAATTGAAAGACGTTTCCAGGGGCAGATGTGGACTCTGACCACAATCTATTGGTTATGAACTATAGATTAAAACTGAAGAAACTGCAAAAACGTTGGAATTTAAGGAGATAGGACTTGGATAAAGTGAAAGAACCAGAGGTTGTACAGAGTTTCGTGGAGAGCATAAGGGAACAATTGACAGGAATGGGGAAAGAAATACAGTAGAAGAAGAATGGGTAGCACTGAGGGATGAAGTAGTGAAGGCAGCAGGAGATGAAGTAGGTAAAAAGACGAGGGCTAGTAGAAATCTTTGGGTAACAGAAGAAATATTGAATTTCATTGATGAAAGGAGAAAATATATAAATGCAGTAAATGAAGCAGGCAAAAAGGGATACAAACGTCTCAAAAATGAGATCGACAAGAAGTGCAAAATGGCTAAGCAGGGATGGCTAGAGAACAAATGTAAGGATGTAGAGCCTTATCTCACTAAGGGTAAGATAGATACTGCCTACAGGAAAATTAAGGTGACCTTTGGAGATAAGTGAACCACTTGTTTGAACATCGAGAGCTCAGATGGAAACCCAGTTCTAAGCAAAGAATGGAAAGCAGAAAGGTGGAAGTAGTATATAGAGGGTCTATACAAGGGCTATGAGCTTGAGTACAATATTATGGAAATGGAAGAGGATGTAGATGAAAATGAAATGGGAGATACGATACTGCGTGAAGAGTTTGACAGAGCACTGAAAGACCTGAGTCGAAACAACGTCCCCGGAGTAGACAACATTCCATTAGAACTATTGACGGCCTTGGGAGAGCCAGTCCTGACAAAACTCTACTATCTGGTGAGCAAGATGTATGAAACGGGCGAAATACCCTCAGACTTCAAAAAGAATATAATAATTCCAATCCCAAAGAAAGCAGCTGTTGACAGATGTGAAAATTACCGAACAATCTGTTTAATATGCCACAGCTGCAAAATACTAACACGAGCTCTTAAAAGACGAATGGAAAAACTAGTAGAAGCCGACCTCGGGGAAGATGAGTTTGGATTCCGTAGAAATACTGGAACACGTGAGGCAATACTGACCTTACAACTTATCTTAGAAGAAAGATTAAGGAAAGGCAAACTTACGCATCTAGCATTTGTAGACTTAGTGAAAGCTTTTGACAATGTTGTCTGGAATACTCTCTTTCAAAGTCTGAAGGTGGCAGGAGTAAAATACAGGGAGCGAAAGGCTATTTACAATTTGTACAGAAACCAGATGGCAGTTATAAGAGTTGAGGGACATGAAAAGGTTCAGTGGTTGGGAATTGAGTAAGACAGACTTGTAGCCTCTCCCCGATGTTATTTAATCTGTATATTTAGCAAGCAGTAAAGGAAACAAAAGAAAAATTTGGAGTAGGTATTAAAATCCATGGAGAATAAATAAAAGCTTTGAGGTTCGCCGATGACATCGTAATTCTGTCAGAGACAGCAAAGGACTCGGAAGAGCAGTTGAACGGAATGGACAGTGTCTTGAAAGGAGGATATAAGATGAACATCAACAAAAGCAAAACGATGATAATGGAGTGTAGTCGAATTACGTCCGGTGATGCTGAGGGAATTAGATTAGGAAACGAGACACTTAAAGTAGTAAAGGAGTTTTGCTATTTGGGGAGCAACATAACTGATGATGGTCGAAGTAGAGAGGATATCAAATGTAGACTGGCAATGGCAAGGAAAGCGTTTCTGAAGAAGAGAAATTTGTGAACATCGAGTATAGATTTAAGTGCCAGGAAATCATTTCTTAAATTATTTGTATGGAGTGTAGCCTTGTATAGAAGTGAAATATGGACGATAAATAGTTTGGACAAGAAAGGAATAGAAGCTTTCTAAATGTCGTGCTACAGAAGAATGCTGAAGATTAGATGGGTAGATCACATAACTAATGAGGAAGTATTGAATAGGATTGGGGAGACGAGAAGTTTGTGGCACAACTTGACCAGAATAAGGGATGGGTTGCTAGGACATGTTCTGAGGCATCAAGGGATCACCAATTTAGTATTGGAGGGTAGCGTGGTGGGTAACATTCGTAGAGGGAGACCAAGAGATGAATACACTAAGCAAATTCAGATAAAATTAAAAATAAATTAGGAATAAGTAGAGATTGACTTTCATAATAACTTGAAGCCTTTACAAAATTAACAGTGTATAAAAATCCATTAATCCATTAATTACAACTTTCGTTTTTAACACTTTAGTCCCTATGCATTACGTAACGCAAAAGTTGGTCAAAATTATTATTACATTATATTTTGGTCTGTGAGTGCGTGAGAATGATTGAGAGAGTGTATGGGGGACGTACGTTGAAACTTTATATGCCACTTTTCACAAAACCTTGTACAAACAGACCGTGGGAAAGCTATGGTTCAACCATGATTGAGATGACGTATTTCGGTGTGTGCTTTCTTTTGTATAAAAGCAGTCAGAATGAAAGTTAGAAGCAGAATAAGTTTGTTTATCAATTTGGAGAATTTTTCGTACTTCGCTTATTTTGATTAAACAATATACTAGAAACAGAAGTTTTAAAGACGTTAATTACTATCAGATTATTGATTGGTTAAGGCAAGTTTTGCCGCTAGAATGAACTGGAAGGAAAATTCTGATTGGTCATTTAGATCAACAGCCTATCAGAATTAAGCGTTTCCCGCGCTAATATAGTGGAGTGGGCAGTGAGTAGTGTAAATGGAAATAGTCGCTCGCTAACCAGCCTACAGATAACACCATGTAGGAAAGCTCCTCAAAAATACCCTGACAAATTAAGAAATTGTGAGTTAATAGCGGTTCGAATACCTCTTGAATGAAGCGACTGGAGTTACGAGAATTTTAATTAGAGTTTAGTGTTTCGAAATTAAGTAGTTTGAGAGTAATGAGCGTGTGACATTTCTGGTTTTAGTAACAATTCATCGTGGCATGTTTCGTGCTCTGTACGGAACACATTAGCGAGCACTTCTTTCGAAGAATACCACTGAAAGATCGAATGCTTAACTCGCGAATAGTTGTGGGTTGGTACCTGGTAGAACGGAAGAATTAGTCGTGTCGGATTTGCAAAACTTCTGGCTGCTTTTCGAGTGAAACTATGTTGCACAGACAGTGAACTTTAAATGATAGAGCATTACCATATTAAATACGGACTTCATAGCCTTTCCATGTGTTTCCCTTTGAAAAAAAAGCAGATTCAATCTAATTTTAAATGCTTTCTTCCAGTAGATTGCATCCTCCGAACGTCCGATTTTTTAAAATTAATCTTTCAGAAGTGACCTTCAACGCGAGTTACGCGACCTCAGTGTGGTAGATATTAGGAAGTGGTTTCACCAACGTTGCTTTACAATGTATAACACGTACCTGCTACTACAGAGTGAAGGGAAGTCGGAAAGAAGCATAACGAGGTAAGTGGAATTTCGATAAGTGAAATAGAGAATGCAGACGACCGATCCCGGCCCGCCGCAATCACGTCGCTCTTAATGGAACAGAATCCATAACTATAAAGGTAATTTCTGGAGTACAGTCAGGAAATGTGTAGGACCGTTATCGTTTAAAATATATGTAAATATAAACTAGAGTACTGATGACATATTGCTGGAAACTGGTTGGTTGATAGGTTTTGGGGAGGGGGCAAGACAGCGATATTACCGGTCCTCTACAAACAGGAACGTCTGGGGAATATCTAGTAGTAACTATTCACAGCGACCTTAAGTGAAATTACAATATAAATCTAATTGTAGGAAAAACAGATGCTAGACTGAGATTCACAGCAAGTATTTTAAGGATATCTAACTCATCCATGAAAAAAGTGGCCTACAAAGGACTTGTTCGACCGATTCTTGATTGTTGCTCATCGATCTGGCCCTCTTACCAGGTGGGGTTGATAGAAGAGACGGAGAAAATCCATCGAAGAGCGGCGCGTTTCGTCACGGGGTCCTTCAGTCGGCACGAGAAGTTAGAGCAAATAAAGATGTTTGCCGACCATCATTCTTCACACTTGTCAATCGCTAGTGGAGCGGGGAAAGGGGGATCAGTTAGCCACACCACAAGTACCCTCCCCTACACACCACCAGGTGACTAATGGAGTTTTTATAAAGGTGAAGATGTAGGTAGCACAATAAGGCTGCGAGCAGTTTGTATCGTGGGTTTGTCGAGGTGTATCCAGATGAACTAATCCAGGCCTTGGAATAGGATGAAACAAGATTCATAAGACCAAATTACTTTCTCCCATTCTAATATTCTGCGTGGTGTCTGTTGTTATACCTCGTGTCTCCCTACCACTTTCGCCCAACGACGCTCTGAGCGTGTTTTTTAAGGAATTAACTAGTTTGAACCTGGGACCTGTTGCTGGTAAGGAGACACCAGACCACACATGACACATAGAGTTCAGAAGAGTTCAGTGAGCCTAGCGATGATATAACCAAATACTTAATGGTTTCAGCGTCAGCTCCTCTGCACTCCGTGTAAAAGAATGTTAATACCAACTAAATTTAGTGGAAGGGGTTCGAGGCTTTCGTATTTTTAGTTATCTGGTATAACAACGTCGAAAAAACAGTTAAGGTTGCCATTGGAAATTTTATTCTACTCACAAAACATTGTTTATAAATTGCACTATTCATAAAAGGAAATATTTTAATACAGGATGATAAAAACCAACTGCGTTCAACAAAGATGTGAACGAATATTCCCTGAGTGGATTTACAAGTTCTACAATGGATCGAAGGATGACCTATGCCATGTCACATCTATAATCTAGGTTTAAACTAAGTTTCACAAAAGAAAACTACGAAAATGGTCTACAGTGACTCTCAATTATCTTTAATTACTTATCTAACTTGTAATAAATTACAGTGGCTGATGTGGCTTCTCAATAATTATATAACAGAAAAATCATCGCGTTTCACATTCTAACTTACGCAGCAAATGTGAATACCATGAGCTTCAATTGACGATCGACACTAGTGTTACGTAAAAAGGATATGTAACAGATGAGACTGCTGCAGTTCTGAGTGAAGCCATATGCGCTCAAAAATGCGGCACTGCGTGCGTTCATTACCTTGTCGGTGCTCGTAAGGGGGGCGGCGACCGGCGCAGATCCATAGAGCTCGCCGTCTCCGAAGCTACTCCTTTCTAACTTCCCCTTGCTACAATTTACCGAAGGGGGTTTTTAAAAAATCTATCTGGCTATGTTTTCATCTCACCAATCAGGGTCTCTATGTTAACCTTAAGCTCCACCTACAAAAATTATGTATATCCAATGAGAAACGTTATACTTTTCATGGTGGGGCAATGTTTTTAAAGTTTGCAACGTAACACAGACGTGAAAAAGTCTCACGCTAAATCTTGCAGCTGGTGTGGCCCTTTATAGTGTTATTGTAAGATCTATACTGTTCTTCTAGAGGACTCTATCTTTTAACGTGGGCTGGGGGGTAGTCATGGCGGTTACTTTTCGTAGTGGGGCAATGTTTTTAACGTTGGCAACGTAACAGAGACGCGAAAAAGTCTCACGCTAAAACTTGCGGCTGGTGTGGCCCTTTATGTGTTACCGTAAGATCTGTACTGTTCTTCTGGAGGGCTCTAACCTTTAACATGTGCAGGGGGGTGGTCCTAGCGGTTACTTTTCGTGGTGGGGCAATGTTTTTTAGGTTTGCAACGTAACAGAGACGCGAAAAAGTCTCATGATAAAACTTGCGGCTGGTGTGGCCTTTTTAGTGTTATCATAAGATCTCTACTGTTCTTCTGGAGGACTCTAGCTTTTAACATGGGCTGGGGGTGGTCCTGGTGGTTAGCTGACGACGTAGGTGTCCGTCCCTTATCGTAGTGCCTTGTAGCTTAACATGGTTCTGCTCTTGGCTTCTATTCCCTTTTCTCCCCTCAGAACTGCGTCTGTCTCACAGTGGGAAGGTATGAAATGCATTTAGGCATTCTTTAGTTAGTCTGTGGTATTCCATTTGCTCACTCATTACTCGTATTATTTTGGTGAATGTAATGTCACGATTTATTCGGATCTATGTGACATACTACTGGATTTCCTTATCATGTCAGGGTTTTCATGGAAGGTGTTGGATTTGCCTGACACATTACACCATTGCTCCAGAGTCCATGTTTTATGCCTTTGTCACCGCGGGTATTTCCATCACTGACGTGAGGCATTCGTTTCCAAATAGCCCCGCAGTACGCAGCTAACGGAGCTTATTCCGTGTTGTTTTGGTGCTGATGGTATTCGTGAGTGCGACATTGAGTTACGCAGTGCCACGTCCGTTCTTATTTTTCGTTATAATCCTCTTCGGCGACCGTCTGTCACATTCTCGCAACAGACAATTTCGTCCGCATTGTGACTTAGCGGCTGATTTATTTCAGCTTTCTCTGTAAGCGGAATTAATTTTCGACACGGTGCCTCTTCATACACCAAACATTGCAGATGCCTTAATTACGGCAGCACCCAACACAAGAGCACCTACATTTTCCCCAAGATCGAATTCGCTAGCTCCGTCATGATGCACTAACAAGCACGCAAACTATTCTGACCACAGCTGACATTTACAATGTATTCAGGAATTTCACACGTGCTGTTCGCGGTCAGATACAACAGCATCGCTTGCATCTGCATTCGTGTTCATGCTTGCATGTCTTGCAGTGTTACCATACTTTTACCCAGCTCCTGTAGCACACATTTTATGGCGCACGACGGTTTTACCTAAAAGAGACTGAAAACATGTTACATGGCAGAAAACATAGGGTGACAATTATTGAACTATATGAGAAAACGTAAATTAGTTACAGACTACAGTGAGCACACACTTTATCCAACATGTCAGTGGTACTACAGATTTTCGGATGTAGGTTTTGACATATGCCTGCCACCTTGGCCATGCTGTCGTGCAGACGAATGTATAAATTCTACATGATCCGGTGCAGTATCGGAATAGCGATGCTCTTGATGACGTCCTGAATGGCTGCTTCCCGCTCAGCAATGGTTTTGGGGTTTTTGCTGTAGACCTTGTCTTTAATATGGACCCACAAAAAGGAGTCGCATGTGTTCAGATCCACAGAATGTGGCTGCCAATAGAGGCCCATACCAGTGACCTCCGAGGACCCCAGAGCCAGGACGTGGCTCCAAAGTGCTGTTCCAGGACATCAAACACTCTCCTGTTCTGACGTAGTTGGGCTCCCTCTTGCATGAACCACATTTTGTGGGAATCAGTGTCACTTTGGATAATGGAGATGAAATCGTTTTCCAAAACCTTTACTTACCTTTTGGGAGTTACCGTGCCATCAAGAAATATCACCCCGATTATTCCCTGCATGGACATTGTACAGCACACAGTCATCCGTTGAGCTTGAAGAGACATCTCGATCACGAAATGCGGATTCTCAGTCGCCCAAATGCTCCTATTTTGCTTATTGATGAAACCATCCAGGTGAAAGTTTGCTTCGTCGATAAACCAAACCGTACTGCACATACTAGTTCTCATCACACTTCACTGCAAACTGTGCAGTTTGAACGTCATAACTCAAACTGTTCACACGTTATGACTATTTTATTTCATATAGTTCAATAATTTTCACTCTGTACATATAAACGTAGTGTCGGGACTGTTAGAGCTTCCCCACTGCTAGAGCCGTGGCACTCCACGACAGAGTTCAGTCAACAATGCTCAGCACATCCCTTGTTCCAGCACGAGGTGGATCTGACTTCGTCTTCCAACAAATGGAACCTCGGAGAACACCAATTTATAGCAGTAGGAGCCATATCTACAAACACACTAGAAGACCACAGTGTGGAGACCTGCGTTTGGTTTCAGTGGACAAGCAATTGTTCAGACAGACATTTCAAGACAAGCGAATGGTCGTTCGGGAACTTGAATCTAATTTGAAAATGGTTCAAATGGCTCTGAGTACTATGGCACTTAACATCTGAGGTCATCAGTCCCCTAGAACTTAGAACTACTTAACCTTAACTAGCGTAAGGACATCACACACCGAGGCCAGATTCGAAGCTGCGACCGTTGATGTCGCGCGGTTCCAGTCTGAAGCGCCTAGAACCGCTCGGCCGCACCCGCCGGCCAAACTAATTTCAAACGCTTACCGACTCATACAATTATACTTCAACTTACCCTCAATATGTTGGTGAAAATACGTATTTAAATCAGGAGGTATGCATACAATATGATTCGCAATTCTACTAAACGCGCTGTATGAAAATTATTTCGAGCAATTAGTTCATGAGCCCACTCGATTAGTAAACGGTTGTGAAAATACATTTGACCTCTTAGCAACAAATAAACCTGAGGAGATAACTATCACAAAAAAGAATACAGGGACTCGTGAACACAGGATTTTAGTAGCGAGACTGAATATTGTAACCCCTAAATCCTCCAAAAATAAACGAAAAAGATTCCTATTCAAAAACGCAGATAAAATTTCACTTCACTTTCCTTCCAAATTGACAACGTAATTATAGATCTGGTGTGTTTAACTTGAAAGAAGTAGGTTCGATAGCGATTGAGAGACTTATTCCCCAAGGTAATCAAAACAGGTCAGGACACGTTTTCAGATACAATAAAGAAAGCATGCCAAGTTTAAATGAACGTAAAATCCGCAAGATTCGTGATCTTTTACAGAAGGTCGAAATCTGGCGCGGGCTTCAATGCGTGACGCTTGTAATAGTTTCTACAATAAAACTGTGACTCGAAATCTACTAGAAAATCCAAATACATTCTGGTCGTATGTAAAGTATGGTAGGGGCAAGACACAATCGGTGCCTTCTCTGCACGACAGCAATAATTGGCGCTAAAACGCAGTTACTAAACACACCCTTCCGAAATTCCTTCACCAAAGAAAAAGAAGCAAAACATTCCACAATTCTAATCAAGAAAAGCTGCCAACATGGGTAGCTTAGAAGTATAAATCCTGGGAGTAATGAAGCAATTTACACCACTTAACAAAAGCAAGTCTTCCGATCGACATTATATGCCAGTTGTTCCTTTCAGAGCACGCTGGTGAAAAAGTTCCATCTTTAACAAGCGTATAAACTGCTCGCTCGACGAATGATCCGAATCGAATTACTGCAAAGCTGCAAAGGTCACACCAATATTCGAGAAAGACAGTAGGAGCAATCCACCAAATTATAAGCCCATATCATTGATGTCGACATGCAGCATGATTTTGGAGGACATATACTGTTAGAACATTCTAAATTACCTCGAAGAGAACGGTCTTCTGTCTCATAGTAAACACGGATTTAGGAAACATCGTTCCTGTGAAACGCAACTAGATCTTCGCTAACACGAAGTGTTCAGCGCTGTCGATATGGGATTTCAAATTGACCCCGTATTTCTAGATTTCCGGAAGGCTTTCGACACTGTACCACACAAGCGACTTGTAATAAAATTTCTTGCTTATGAAATATCGTCTCAGTTATGCGACTGAATTCGGGATTTCCTGTCTGAGGGGTGAGAGACCGTAATAACTGACCTAAGGTCGTTGAGTAAAACAGAAGCGACATATTGCGTTGCCCCAGGTAGTGTTATGGGCAACTATTGTTCGTTATTTACATAAATAATATCTGGTAGACAATCTGAGCAGTCCTCTAGGTTGTTTATAGATGATGCTGTCGTTTACTGTCTAGTAAAGTCATCAAAAGATCAAAGCCAATTGCAACACAATTTAAATAAGATACCTGTCAAGGTGCGAAAATTGGCAGTTGACCCTAAAAATGAAAAGTGTGAAGTCACCAATAGGAGTGCTAAACGGGTTCCTTTAATCTTCGGTTGCATGGTAAATCAATCAAATATAAAGGATGTAATTTAAACTAAGTGCCTACTAATTACCGGTACGAACAGCTTAATCTGGAAAGGACACATAGAAAATGTTGTGGGGAAGGCGAACCAACGATTAAGTTTTACTGGCAGGACGCTTAGAAGATGCAACATATCTACTAAAGAGACTGCTTTCAGTAAGCTTGTCCGTCCTCTTTTGGAGTATTGCTGCGTGGGGTGGGACCTTTAACAGATACAATTACAGGAGTAGATCGAAAGATCAAAGAAGAACAACATGCTCTGTATTATCGAGAAACAGGGTAGAGAGTGTCAGGGACCAAAGGGATTCGGGGTGGACATCATTAAAGCAAAGGTATTTTGTATTTCGGCAGTACCTTCTCGCCAAATTTAAGTCACCAACTTTCTCCCCCAAATGTGAAAATATATTACTGACGCCGACTTGCGTAGGGCGAAACTGTCATCATTATAAAATAAAGGATATCGGAGTTCGTACCGAAAGACTCAGTGTTAGTTTCTTTCCGTGCTCTGTACGAGAGTGGAATAGTAGAGAATTATTGTAAAGGTGATTCGATGAATCTCTGCCTGGCACTGAAGTGTGATATTCAGCGAACCATTGTGGACGTAAATGTAGATTAAAGCTGTGTGCTGGTCCGAGACTCGAACTCGGGGCTTATGCTCACCCTCTACTATTTTTATCTCCCACTCTTACCTCCAGTAATAAAATGGTATTTCCTTGATGTCTCAGAATGTGTCCTCTCAAACGATCCCGTCAAGTTGAGCGACAAATTTCTTACCTCCAAAATTATATTCAGCACTTCCTCATCAGCTACGTGATCGAACAATCTAATCTTAAAAATTCTTCTGTAGCACCACATTTCGGAAGCTTCTGTTCTCTTTTTGTCTAGATTGCTCGTACTCCATATTTCACTTCCATACGTGGCTACACTCCACACAAATACTTTCAGATAACACTCCCAAACACTTACATATAAATTCGCTATTAGCACATTTCTCTTCTTCAGAATGCTGTTCTTTCTCTTGCCAGTATACAATACATATATACCGTCTCTAATTCGTCATACATCAGTTATTTTGCTGCCCAAATAGCGAAACTGATCTACTATCTACTGTCTCGTTTCCTAATTTGCTTCTCTCAGTATCACCCGATTTAATTCGACTGCATTTCATTACTCCTATTTTGCTTTTGTTGTTCTTTACATTATGTTCTTACATGACAGTGCCCATTACGTTCAAGTGTTCTTCCTAGTCCTTTGCAGTCGCTGATAGAATAAAAATTTCAACTGCGTTTCTCAAAGTTTTTATTTCTACTCTAAAAGTTTCTTTGCTTTTTTTTACTACTTGTGTATTGTACATACTGAATAATATCAGGGATTGTCTACAACACTGTCTCACTTCCTTTTCAACCACTGCCTTTCGCTCTCCGTATTTTACCCCTGATAAATTCAGAATTTCAAAGAGCGTATTACAGTCAACGTTGTCGAAAGAGTTATCTAAGTCTAGAAATGCTTTAAATGTAAGTTTGCTTTTCCTTAGCCTATCTTCTAAGAGAAGTCGTAGAGTCGTTTTCCTAGACTGTCACATAACTTATGAAATCCGTAAGATATAGATAAATTAAATTAGAATAAATCAAAACCCCTCAAGAGACAGATAAATTAAATTAGAATTAGTGACTGCCAACACACAACTACTTAGATTTTGATTTCCTAGATTTGTGGAGACAAGTACAAGGGAGATAGAAACGGTCCACTACGACAGACGTGAGAGCAGGCCCGGAGAAAGTATAGAAGTCTAATGTACGAGTACATTACATGCACCAGGTGCAATCCCTATCTTCCTATAAAAATTTAAAGGCAAGGAACATCACAGTTTAGGAGATGAATGGCAGCAGGGCAAGATGTGAGCAGGTGTGAACATGTCTCACTTTGCCACTTGTGCACCTAAGAAAATATGGTGCCTGACAACAAACGTGAGACTTAGGTGACATGGTCGAATGTCATGGTGACATCGTACAGGTACACACCATCAGCCAGTGTGTAAACGATCATAGATGTAATTCTGTGTGACTGTCCGAACTACAACCCGATTGCATTAGTGTTGTTCGTGTTTAACATTGTTTTCAGGTCTTGTAGGGGATATGAGAGGCATGAACGGCGTCAGATGTGCACCGATCACTGTGAAGGACGCGGAGACTTCGTGTGCTCGTGTGAAACAGCGTTATTAGCACGTAACGGAATTTGAAAGGAACCTCATTGTTGGACTCCATTTAGCTGGCTGATCGAATGGCGAAATACCTAGACTCATGGGGCACTCAGATGTGTCAGTGACAGTAACCCCAAACTTGACTACATGGGAACGTGAGGTTTCCGGTAGACTATGTCTGGCCACCCAAAGGGAGGATCGCCATTGTACACCAAGCACATCCGAGAAAAATTAATGGGCTCGCGCCTACAGTCTGCGTCATCATGCTCCAGCTGGTCAGGCTAGCAGCAACCACACTAGAGATTTACCGTCTCTTGCAAGGGCTGCCATTAAGATCGCAACATAAACGGCCTTTTCGGTGGTGCTGTGATGAGGATGGACAGACTGATGATGAATAGCATCGTATCGTGTTCAGAAATGAATCAGAAATCTGCACTCCCCCAGATGACCTTCGGCGGTGAATATGGCGCTGATCTGGAGAGAAGCCCAACACGTCCAATGTTTCGCAGATGTACATCAGATTACTCCTTGTGTCGTACTGTGGAAGCCATAGTGTATGACTTAAGTTTAGGACTGGTAGTGACTGAGAAAGCTCTGATGGCACAACAGTGAGTCACAGACATCTAGCATTCTCTCGTTTTGCAACACGTGTGGCAGTATGGTGGTGCCAGTTTTCGACAGAACAATACTCGACTAACATGGCACTTGTCTCTGTGAACTGTCGTGTGATGCTGACGTACTCCTTATGATAGCAAAACTCCAGATCTGTTCCCGACGAAAACTGTGTGAGACCAGGTCGGACATTAACTCTATCTCTGTGCCAGTATCATCAAAAACCTATTACAGCTGTGGGACATCTCGCCTCAGGACGGGGTAAAACGGCATTATGACAACCATTGCAACCGTGCCAGTGCATGCATATAGGCCAGAGTGTTGGGCTCATACTGTCAAAATCTTTGTAATTTGTATCAGTTCGTCTTCTCTTGCCTTCTGGGTTCATCGCTTGTATTGATACATTATGTGATCAAAAGTATCCGGACGCCTGTCTAAAATGACTCACAAGTTAGTGGCACCCTCCATCGGTAATACTGGAATTCAATACCGTCTTGGCCCACCCTTAGCCTTGACGACACTCTGGCAGGTATTCGTTCGATCAGATACCTAAAGGTATCTTGGGGAATGACAGACCATTCTCCACGGAGTGCTGCACTGAGGAGAGGTATCGATGTCAGTCGCTGAGACCTGGCACGAAGTCACCATTCCAAAACATCCCAACGGTGTCCTATAGGATACAGGCCAGGACTCGGTGCAGGCCAGTCGATGTTATTGTTGTGTAAACACTCCGCCAGAGACAGTGCATTATGAACAGGTGCTCGATCGCGTTGAACGATGCTGTCGCCACCCCGAATTGCTCGTTATCACTGGGAAGCAAGAAGTACTATTGGCGCTATACACGCTGGCAGATGATCTTCGTCGGGCATTCGCCATACCCACAGCCTGACATCAAATCTCCACTTGGTGTACCGTCATTCGTCACCGCACACAACGTTTTTTCACTGATCAGTGGTCTAATGTTTACGCTCCTTACACCAATGGAGGCGTCGTTTGGCATTTACCGGTGTGATGTGTGGCTTATGAGCAGCCGCTCGACCATGATATCCAAGTTTTCTCTCCCCCACCTAATTTTCATAGTACTTGCTGTGTACTCTGATGCAGTTGGGAGTTCCTGTGTGATGTTCTGGATAGATATCTTGCCTATTTCACTTTACGACCCTCTTCAATTGTCGGCAGACTCTGTCAGTCAACAGATGAGGTTGGCCTGTACGCTTTTGTGCTGTACTTGTCCCTTCGCATTTCCACATCATTATGACATCGGAATCAGTGGAGCTGGTGTGTTTAGGAATGTGGAAATCTCGCATACAGACGTATTACCCAAGTGACACCCAATCACCTGACTACATTCGAAGTCCGTGAGTTTCCGCGGAGCACCCCGTCGTGCTCTCTCACAATATGTAATGGCTCTTACGTTGCTGATATGGAGTACCTGGCAGTATGCGGCGGCACAGTGCTCCTAATATGAAAAACGTATGGTCTGGGGTGTCCAGATACTGTTGAGCAAATAGTGTATGTTGTGTATATGAACTGTTATTTGGTGAATAGGTTGTCGGTGCAAGTAGATTGGGACTGGAGGTGGGATGAGAGGGAGAGGGAGGTAGGGCGACTAACCTTCAGTCACCAGTGGCAGCCACAGTGGCTAGTGGCAAACGAGTCATGGGGGGACGCCGACATTGTTATGGAACATTGTCAACAATTTTTTCGGGAGTGGTGTGGCTGATAAAAGTTGTCACTGTGAACTGCAGCTGGGGCAGCTCGCAGTTAGCTGATGGCCAGCAACTGAGTATGTTCAGCTGGAACGTGATGTGCTGAGAAACTGGTCAGCCAATACGGTCAATAGGCAACGTTGGCCGTAGTGGAGCTGTCTTGGACATCGTCTGTCTAGCGGGCGGTTGTGAGAATACGGTACTCACAATCAGATATAGGGAAGATTTGTTTTGTAATTGTTACTATAGAAGAAGCACTAGGAGTGCGCTTTAGTGACACACACTGTTTGGTGCGCAGTTGACTAGTTGTCAGATTATGATTATTGAGTGTCGGCGATTGTGTACAGTGAAGACAGGTGTTTTTAGTACAAAGTGTTTGTTACAAGTTCCGATGTAGGACGGCACAGCCTGGGTATTATCCATTATCTCCGTGCTTAGGGCGTTTTCTGTCATCGTGCAAGAGAGGGTTCTGTATTTTGTTTGTAATTACGCTGAAGGTGTGTTCGTCTGAAATATATAAATATATATATACAGTCCTGGAAATGGAAAAAAGAACACATTGACACCGGTGTGTCAGACCCAATATACTTGCTCCGGACATTGCGAGAGGGCTGTACAAGCAATGATCACACGCACGGCACAGCAGACACACCAGCAACCGCGGTGTTGGCCGTCGAATGGCGCTAGCTGCGCAGCATTTGTGCACCGCCGCCGTCAGTCTCAGCCAGTTTGCCGTGGCATACGGAGCTCAGTCGCAGTCTTTAACACTGCTAGCATACCGCGACAGCGTGGACGTGAACCGTATGTGCAGTTGACGGACTTTGGGCGAGGGCGTATAGTGGGCATGCGGGAGGCCGGGTGGACGTACCGCCGAATTGCTCAACACGTGGGGCGTGAGGTCTCCACAGTACATCGATGTTGTCGCCAGTGGTCGGCGAAAGGTGCACGTGCCCGTCGACCTGGGACCGGACGCAGCGATGCACGGATGCACGCCAAGACCGTAGGATCCTACGCAATGCCGTAGGGGACCGCACCGCCACTTCCCAGCAAATTAGGGACACTGTTGCTCCTGGGGTATCGGCGAGGACCATTCGCAACCGTCTCCATGAAGCTGGGCTACGGTCCCGCACACCGTTAGGCCGTCTTCCGCACACGCCCCAACATCGTGCAGCCCGCCTCCAGTGGTGTCGCGACAGGCTTGAATGGAGGGACGAATGGAGACGTGTCGTCTTCAGCGATGAGAGTCGCTTCTGCCTTGGTGCCAATGATGGTCGTATGCGTGTTTGGCGCCGTGCAGGTGAGCGCCACAATCAGGACTGCATACGACCGAGGCACACAGGGCCAACACCCGGCATCATGGTGTGGGGAGCGATCTCCTACACTGGCCGTAAACCTCTGGTGATCGTCGAGGGGACACTGAATAGTGCGCGGTACATCCAAACCGTCATCGAACCCATCGTTCTACCATTCCTAGACCGGCAAGGGAACTTGCTGTTCCAACAGGACAATACACGTCCGCATGTATCCTGTGCCACCCAACGTGCTCTAGAAGGTGTAAGTCAACTACCCTGGCCAGCAAGATCTCCGGATCTGTCCCCCATTGAGCATGTTTGGGACTGGATGAAGCGTTGTCTCGCGCGGTCTGCACGTCCAGCACGAACGCTGGTCCAACTGAGGCGCCAGGTGGAAATGGCATGGCAAGCCGTTCCACAGGACTACATCCAGCATCTCTACGATCGTCTCCATGGGAGAATAGCAGCGTGCATTGCTGCGAAAGGTGGATATACACTGTACTAGTGCCGACATTGTGCATGCTCTGTTGCCTGTGTCTATGTGCCTGTGGTTCTGTCAGCGTGATCATGTGATGCATCTGACCCCTGGAATGTGTCAATAAAGTTTCCCCTTCCTGGGACAATGAATTCACGGTGTTCTTATTTCAATTTCCAGGAGTGTATTTAAAAATAAGTCCCTGTTCGCGCAACCTCCAGCCAAAACCACACTCCATCACTTATTGTGCTACAGGTCTAAAAGCTTCTCATCACCATTGTGGGAATAGTGAAAGATTGGACAGAACGATGTTAGAGATATCCCCTCTATATTTCTATTCCCTGTTATGAAACATCACAAGTATTAGGAGGCGCAGGCAGTGCCCCTTCAATCATAGTGTCTGTTATTATTACACTACGTCTTACCTGATAGTTACCACGCTTCTGCTATGCAACTCGACAACGGCCACAGCTGCCACCAAGGCAGACTGCCAACTGCTTTATTTCCTACACTATCTGACTTACCTAACCTACCTATCGATTTTTTCTCTCAACGCTAGATATAACGAAAATTAAAGTGAAAATGAATGGTAGGAACGATACATGGCAGACTTCTAACTAACAACAGGTGTCGTTAATACATTAACTTTTTTGTAAGGATCATTCATTTATTTTCGTATGTTTATATGATTTCCCGATGGCAGTGCACTACGGGCAGAGTGTGTGAATACTGTGTTTTCTGTTTGGTTGGTCCTTGCTGATACCCGCTGGTGTGTCACTTGGGGTTAAACATATCTGAATAGCCTTTTCATTGTATTGCTTAGGAACAGTTTTATTTATTCTTTTACCGTGTTATGCCCATTATTACATAACCATTATCTCTGAGGAGAATCTTGTTGATTTATTTATATTTGGTTAACATTCTATTGACGTCACTGAGTTTGTGTGAAAATGATAATTTTGTTAAAAAAATATTCTATAAAATATATCAAGGCCTTTGCAACCCGCCGCCGAAATCGCACCACACCCAAACGCCAAGCTATATAGTTTAGTGTTTAAAAGTGAAAATTAATTTAATTTTTAAGCTGGAAGGATATACTTACCGTGGTGGGGTTGAGGGAGAAAAGTAACTCTGAGATATGCTTCAATAGTTACACGAAGAACATCGTCTGAAGCTAACGCATGTTTCAGTTTTTATGGTAAGGGTGGCTGTGGTAAAATGTAAGTGGTACTTACTATTAGTTCATATCGCATTTGGGATATAGTGTTGAGCACGAAATTGTCTGATTTACATGTACTTTCTCTTGTCTACTTTGCACTTCACGCTTAAGTGACTGCCGAAGGGCTCATAGAACCAAATTCAGGCTATGTCTCTATCGCTCCACTCTACAGCAGCAGGTGTGGAAAATGAACGCCTAAACCTTTCCGTTCGATCTCCGATTACTCTTCTTTCATTATGGTAGTCATTTCTCACTTTGCAGGAGAGGTAAAATACGAAGGCCTGCTGAAAAACTACGCCTCTGAAATTTTATGGAAAACTCTTAAAGCCTTTTAAATAAACAAAAGACTGTTAATATACTACGTCTTTATTCTACATCTTATTTTCTTCTTACCAGTTTTAGCACCGGAATAATATCCTGTCTAAAACAATTTGTATCGTTCTGAACTTCTGATGGTTTAACTATACGGTAAACAACGGCGTAATTTGCAAACAAAATACATGTCGAGGTCCAGATTGTGTCCTAAATCGTTTATTTAGAGTAATAACATCATAGGGCCAATAACGTTTCCTTGGGGGGGGGGGGGGGGGGGGGGCAGATAACACTTTTGTTTCACTCGATGACTTCGTCTCAGTTAGCACGAACCTTTTTGACTGGAAATTACGCTTCCCGTCGACTGTCACACGCTTTGATTAGGAACAATGTCAAAAACAGCCTGGAAATTAGTAGATGTGGAATCGATTTGATATCCTCCATTGATAGCAATAATTGCTTCGTGTGAATTAAGAACGAGTTGTGTTTCAGGAGAATAATGTTTTCTGAGTCAGTGCCGGTTATGCTTCTGCAGATTATTTTCTTCAGATATTTCGTAACGTTGGAAGACACTGTGTGTTGCAAACTGTATTGTTCTTCTATTGCATGCGATCAATCGTCAGTCAGTGGAAAATGTTTTGGACTTTTTCGTCCTTCGTATAATCTTCTGGATGCCGAACTTGACGGAAATTTATATGAACAAAGAGAGACCTAGTGATGAATCTTAAGATGTTGATAAAATCATGCCTAAAAATATTGCACACGAACGTAAACTGAACCAATTTAATGACAGAGTTGTAAAATACAAATATCTGATCCAGATGTTTAGATATACTCCACCTGAAATACTTATCTGCATAATTTTTTATTCTCAACAAACTAAACTGATAAGAGATATAGAAAGTGATATTAAGAAGCTGATACACAATTAGTGACTCTGACTTTTCTGTTCGTAGGGATCACCCGTCAAGTTGAAAGACGTAGGGTTTGCATCACTACACAACTTCGGTTTCAGCTCTAACATTTTGCAGATACGCCATCGATATAAGGCACATACAAACTGAATTTTCCTACCTCTGTTTACCACTGCATAACTTAAAAAAAAGAAAGCCTTGTACCAGAATTACTATTTGACTATATGTCATACAATTTACTGTTTCCAAAACTTCAACATTCGAGTTCTACATAGTTACTAATAAAGCACACATATTCATTTTGAAATTGCACTCTTCTTTTCTGAGTGTATATTTCACAATATTCGTTGGGTTAGTGGTAGACAGGAGTGAACAAGTTCTTAGTTTGCTATGAATTTAATTTGGTAGTTGTTCCGCAGCATCTCAAAACCTCAGAGAAATCGAAGCAAACTTTCCTGAATGCAGATGAGTGCTGTCGATTCAGTTTCCTTCGTTGTAATAACTTCGTGAAACTTTGTTGGTTTTTCCAGCGTTATTTCACTGTTTACTTGTAATAATCGATATGCATAACTTCTATTTCTGAGGACGGTAAACAATTACTTTCGACACTATTATTAAGTTACCGCCCTTATTCTCACTCATCGTTTTACAGTGAATATATTCCTGATTGTGCTAGTAATCACCGTATTATAATTTTGTCAGAATGCACTATTCATTTCCTACATATTAAAAATGTTTATGATGAACTGGTAAACTTTCTATTGTTAAATGTAATGGTATTAGTTGTCGTGAAATTCAGTTATATAGCTCGGCGAGTTTCGCAGAAGCTTACTTGTGGTGTTCACAGGTGTCCAAAATTAAAGCGACAAACCACTATTTTCCCGTTCTGTGTGTAATTCACGATGTAATAACACAAACTGTCAACAGATGCATGTGCGATCGTATTCAGTCCAGAAGGTGGCATTCCGATTAACGTCAGGACACCTGTCAAACAGGGTAGTGTTTACAGAATAGTCTATGTAAATAGTTACAGACAGCGAAGAATGGCATAGAGAAGACCCCTACCAACCTCTGTGCGATAGAGGGCAACAGGAAAAATGGAAGCAGGGCAGTCGCAAACTGATGTGGTCCGATGGCTGAATGTGAATCGTTCTGCTGTTACTACGATGTGGCGACAGTTTATAGAGACCGAAACTATATTCCGAAGACCAGGTCAGGGCCGACCATTTGTGATATCAGAAAAGAAGGACCGTTATTTGGCTGTAAGGGCACGATGGCACCCTCTTAATATAGCACGGCAACTGTCATCTGACCCGGCAGAATCCATTAGACGTACTGTACCGAGGCAAACTCTCTACAGAAAACTTCGGTATAGTGGCCTTTATTTCCGGAGACCTGCTGTAGATGTACCTCTGACACTTCTTCACAGAAGGGAACGACCAGTGTGAATTCGTCAGTACTCCACCTGACCCTCGAACACTGGGCCAATCTTCTTTTCACAGATGAGTGCCGAGTTGGAAATGCCTGTGGCTAGGACCTCCCGTCGGATAGACGGTTCGCCTGGTGCAATTCTTTCTAGTTGACGCCACGTCGACGACTTGCGTGTTGATGGGGATGAAATGACGATGATGAGGACTACACAACACCCAGTCCCTGAGCGGAGAAAATCTCCGACCCAGCCGGGAATCGAACCCGGGCCGTTAGGTATGACATTCCGTCGCGCTGACCACTCAGCTACCAGGGACGGATAGTCCCGAGTTAGTCTGGAGAGTGACTGTCGACGGATTCGCATCGAAAGGAGTGTGCAATTCGATTTCGGGGCCCAAATACTGTGGAAAGGGACCAATATTGAGGTCGATCCCTAATAGTGTTGGAAGGGATTATGTTAACCGCATTAATACCTCTTCACGAAACTGTATGGGTGAACTGACAAGGATCAACTACTGTCAGGTATCGTGACGGCATCTTGGGACCTCATGAGTGGTTGTTTCGAGATGCTGTGGGCCTGGACTTTATGCTGATGGACAACAACGCTCGACCTCATAGATTACAGGTGGTTGATGTTCTCTTGGAAATGGAAGGTATTAGACTCATTGCATGGCCTGCTCGCTCTCCCGATTTGAATCCCACTGAGCATGTCTGGAATGCACGGGGATAACTGATGCATCATGCCAGCATTCACCAACAACTCTACAGGATTTAGGAGAAGCCCAGCAGGAGGAACTGGTGCTACTGCATGAATTAGATTGATAACATCATTCACAGCATGCCTCGTGGTTGTCATGCGTGTATTGCTACCAGAGGCAGCCTCACCCCGTACTGAGCACGTTGACCAGTTGTGAGAATGTGTGTGCAAATCCCTTAAGTTGGTAAAAAAAAAAGACCAATTTGGTCTATCGATATCCATATTGCAGTTGCTTTCGTTCTGTAGTCTTCACATTGTTTCTACTTTACTATCACCTGTTTATACTGTTCTGTGGCAAAAGAAACGCACCTTACCAAATTTCCTCTTATTGCATAAATTTTGGACACCAGTGTAAATAGGATTATGGTTAAAATAAAAACAAGTTTGAGTCTAATAAACACTTTGACACCCTTCGTGAACAGCGGTAGCACTTATACATCCCTTCTACCATTTCTTCAATATTCAGCTCCCCTGTAAGGTACACCTATATTACAGAACTGTAACATGTAAGAATACTTTTTTCCCACAAGGTATGCACTTCTTGAGACCCAGTTATTCATAGCATAGGTACACGTCAAAATTATTTTTTCCTGTTATGTATTCTTGAGTTACATTATTCATACCACAACACCTAAAGACGATGACAGAGTGCGAGAGAACAAATCTTGGACATGAAAGACTAATTGCAGAACTGTATTTTTTATAAACTTATTTGGCGTTGGTCAAGAAAGCACTAAAACACAACAATGTACATACAGTGTAACGCAGAGATTAGCAAAAATATCAAATGTACTGTTCAACAAAAGTTTGGATTACTATCGTAAAATGTAGTCTACGATACTCGAGGTCTTACTGACCTATGTACTTGGTGCTTTATTCAGTTTGAGCCAATATACTGGGCGGTGTTTACAACTAGAATGCTTTGTGGCCATTTCAAATGGTTCAAATGGATCTGAGCACTATGGGACTTAACAGCGGATGTCATCTGTCTCCTAGAACTTAGAACTACTTAAATCTAACTAACCTAAGGACATCACACACATCCATGCTCGAGGCAGGATTCGAACCTGCGACCGCAGCAATCACGGGGTTCCTGACAGAAGCGCCTAGAACCGCTTGGCCATCGCAGCCGGCGTGGCCGTTTCCTAAACAGGTAGAAATACCGCTGCCGCAGCAGCGCAGCCCGAGCAATCCAGTATTAACAATAGTTTCATTCAATTTGTATTCAGCACTGCAGTAACACACCACGTAGAGGCAAACGACACTTCGATAGAGTCAGTATATGGGCTTTACTTTCAGCAGGCCGTACACAGTAAGATGTTGCCGATTGGTTACATGTCACTCAAAGCGATGTGTCTAAAATGTGGAGAAAGTACAGACCGACGGGAAATGTGAATGACGGACCTCGCAAATGGTCGTCTTCGTATGGCAACACCATTGTAGGATAGTTTCATCAAACTGCCGGCTTGCAGGTGCCCAACATTGAACATGACTTCTTCTGGGCAACAGGGTTTCGCATCTCATACCAGACCAGTGCTTAAAAGATTGCATCAGGATGGTCTTCATTCCTGAACACCAATGAGAAGTTTTGCACGAAACCAACGAAAGTGACGCAATCGAAGGACCTGGGCTCTTGCACATCAACATGGGACCTCTCTGTGTGGTCATTGGACAGTGTCTGTACCCGCGTGACAATTTCAGAACTTCACTGAAGCTTCCGTTGAGGAGTAGGGCCTCACACCTGAACATAAACTTGATGATCTCATCCAGAGCATGCCTCGCAGTGTGGAAGAACTCATCTGTGTGTGGGGAGGTTATACTCACTACTAAATACTGATAACAAGCATCATGAGATAAAGATTTTCACTGTTTATTGCTTTCGAAATGTTCACTTAGGAGAGAGGCTGCTTTTTCTTATAATGTTTTTTTTAACTAACCAAAATCGATCTCGTTTATTTTGTTAATAAGGTGTTCTACAAACCTCAATGGGTGCACTATAAGAAGTCATTTTAGTAAACTCCATGACATTCCAAACATTTTTAAATTATGTATATCAATCTGTGCACCTTAATACGGCAGCTGAGTTTTCAAAATTGCTTTCCATCACAAGTAAATGAAAATAATACACGTTAACAATGCACGGTCTCCATTGAATGTTGTCCTTAAAAAATACCCCGAAAGAGTATTGCAAATTTTTGTTTGTTGGTGCAAAGAGAAACTTGATGGTAGTCGTTTGGGACACATCCATCTTTTTCAGTTTGTATACTACGTTTCTGTGTGCGCCCTTCTCTTCCTGCAAGCGAAAACAAAACGTTTATCATCTCTCAGAGGGGTAATGTCGCAGGAGGAATTTTGTGCAGTGGTTTGTAAAAGTGTCATGCTTATCAAAAATACAGGATACTCTTCTTCCGTACTAATTAAAGGAAGAAAACCATGGCTGAAATGGTATCGTAAGATGGCTATCCACTTAATTCTTTCCCTTGGGGGAAGATACTTCTTGGTGTTTAGAAACAGATCTCTAGCAAATACAGTCGTTAAATTCTGTAAACAAGAGTTAAATATACAGTATCAATCGTTTGCTAGTATCCTCGTTCACAGTTTCGTTAGCTTCGACACAAAAGTGTGTTTTTCTCCATATCAACAGGATCGACCGAACTCGCTTAAAGCATTCGCAGTAGACTGCATTGATTTACAAGGCGTATTTGTCTTCTTGCTCCACTGGGAACAGATCCCAGAGCGTTTCAAAAATTTTGGGTAGCTGTTGAAAGGCAGGTTCTGGTAATTTTTAATGGTCTACAAGAAAACATAATTTTCGCAGTGGAAACACAATCTTATCGTGGCGGATGATGTAGTCGGATAGTCTGTGAATGAGGATTATCCCCACTCTTTACGTTGGCTCCATTCCTGTTGGCGTGAACAGTAGTCGAGCATTGTATCTCCAAATAATCCTTGCCATAAGAAGTATTGCGACGTTCCCATACACACAGTCAGCATAATATGTGGGATTTTTTAACCAAGATGAAATAGTCACAAAGTACAAGGTGCTACAACCGTAAGTTAACCCGACAATTCAGTGCAGTATTTTGTAACTTAAATTTTTCAGACAAAGTAGTATTTCAATTGAAATTTTCCACAATGTCCTCCTTTGTTATCTTGGCATTTACCTCACTGTTTAAATACTGATTTACATATCTTGTCACAGAATTCCTGACTATCGCTAAAATATTTTCGAATTACTGTAAAGGCAAGTCCATTAAATAGTATAGGTTTAATAGTTATGTTCCGAAAACTTTTTTTTCCATATTCGTCATACTGAGAAAATTCCACTGTGTGAGGTCGAGTGATCTTGGAGGTCAGCCGATTTTACCCCATCATTCTATCCACTCTTGAAACTTTTCATCCTGGTATAAGTGTATGTGTAATTTAAAGTGCGACGGAGCACTTTAGGGCTGCCCAAAGAGATTGTTTCTTACAGTTTCAAGAAAAGGAATGTTATCTAATTCAATATAAACTTCTCTTAGCATTTCAAGATACCTTTCCGCAGTCATGCTCCCACCGGAGAAAGATGAGGGCCTGTCACAACTTTTCTGTTATATCAGCACAAATCCTAACTCCAGGAACTTTTAACTCCTCCAAATAACAAATCACGGATGTTCAAAACACCAGTACACATCGGTGCGTTTGTTAACTCCTTCATTTACTTTAAAACTTGCTTCACCAGAAGACACAACGGAGGTGTATCTGTTGAGAGGCCCGACAAACGTGTGGCTCCTGAAGAGGGGCAGCAGCCTTTTCAGTAGTCGCAGGGGCAACTGTCTGGATGATTAAATGATCTGTCCTTTAACATTAACCAAAACGGCCCTGCTGGGCTGGTACATCGAACGGCTGGAAGCAAGGGGGAACTATAACAGTAATTTTTCCCTAGGAATTTTGTGGTAAGCCCTTATGGGACCAAAATGCTGGGGTCATTGGTCCCTAAGCTTACACACTACTTAACCTAACTTACGAAAAGGACCCACCCGTGCCCTAGTGAGAACTCGAACCTCCAACGGGTGACGGAGAGGGGGGGGGGGGGGAGGTTGGAAGGGCGGCGCGCGGACCGTGACAAGGCGTCTTAGACGGCTTGGCTACCCCGCGCAGCTTCACTGCATGGTTAAACGATAATGGCGCCCTCTTGAGCAAAATGTTCCGTAGGTGAAACAGTCCCCCAGCCAGATTTCCGGGTGGGGACTATTCAAGAAGACGTCATTATCTGGCGTTCTACGGATCGGAGAGTGGAATGCCAGGTCCCTTAATCGGGCAGGTAGGTTAGAAAATTTAAAAGTGAAATCGATAATTAAAGTTAAGATACAGTAGGAATAAGTGAAGTTCGGTGGCAGGAGGAACAAGACTTCTGGTAAGATGAATACAGGGTTATAAATACAAAATCAAATAGGGGTAATGCAATAGTAGGTTTAGTAATGAACAAAAAAATAGTAGCTCAGGTAAGTTACTGTGAGCAGCATAGTGAACGCATTATTGTAGCCAAGATAGACATGAAGATCGCTCTTACCACAGTAGTACAAGTTTATCTGCAAACTAGTACCGAAGATGACGAAAAGAGTGACGAAATGTATGATGAGATAAAAGAAATTATTCGGGAATTCATGGAAGACGAAAATTTGATAGGCATGGGGGTCTGCAATTCGATAGTAGGAAAAAGTTCAAATGGTTCAAATGTATCTGAGCATTATGGGACTTAACATACGAGGTCATCAGTCCCATAGACTTAGAAATACTTACGCCTGACTAACCTAAGGACATCACACACATACATGCCCCAGGCAGGATTCGAACCTGCTACAGTAGCTTGCGCGTGGTTCCGGACTGAGGAACCTAGAACCACCCGGCCACAGAGGCAGCCGGAAAAGTAAGTAAAGGAAAAGTTGTAGGTGAATATGGAATGGGCGTAAGAAATGAAAGAGGAAGCGGCCTGGTAGAATTTTGCACAGAGCATAACTTCATCACAGCTAACACTGGGTTTAAGAGTCATCAAATATCGTTTTGTACGCGCAAGAGACCTGGAGACATTTGATGGTTTCAGATCGAATACGTAATGGTAAGACACAGATTTAGGAACCAGGTTGTAATGGGCGCATGGGGCACGCAATACTTATTAAAGCCTGTGCTATGGCAAGTGAGCGGGGTTCACTTTATGAGAAAGGATTTTCGTATAGATATCGACCGCGTGTACCTGAATGATGGAAAATCAGACTTATACCCACTCTGTAATAACAATGATCCATCGAGCAAGTTCGAAATGCAATTACACGTCAGTATGCACCCAAAGCAACCCAGAAAATGCTACCAATTTGATAATAATACGCTCTCCAGCCTAATTAGGCATTAACTGAGTTCCTTCCTTCTACAAGTTGGTATATATTCATGCAAAACAACAAGTTGCAACACTGCATAATATAGTAGAATTTTAGAACCAGAAAATCTGTTGAACTGATAGTTTCACTTTCTGTACTGATATGAAACATCCCGTGAATACATAACACTACACTATAATGTATACTACTAAACTTGATACTGTCTATTACTGATAGTACTGCCTTGGGTTTCCAGATAGTTCTGAAGTATTCGACCATCCTATTAAATACAGCTTTTGCTGTTGCATTTTTCAAGGGGTATAATTTTACAAACTTCAAGAATACTTCTAAAATCATTAAAATATATGCACAACTTCCCCAAGCTTTTGGGAGGAGACCATACGAATCGGGTCCTTTGACGGACTTCACATGACTTAAATCGTTCATTCACCTTCTTACTGACACTACCAGCAATCACTATTGCATTATTCAGTTTATCCAAACATTTCTTAGGTCCACTATGCCCCAAAGCTAAATGGAAATAGTCTATGAGATCAGTATCAAACTGGTGTGGCCAACATACTCTCCATTCCTCAGTGACTGAACCTTTTCTCCTGCATAAAATGTCTTTAAAGATCTTGTAGTATTTCTTAATTCGAGAATTCTGCACACTGTAAAAATTTTCCTTCACAGATTTCCATGTCGAATCCTCATTCTGATAGTACCTCATTTTTTTACATATTTTCGCAATTTTCTTTTTCCTGAAACCTATTTCATATACCTTATCGGGAAAGTACCCTCATCACCAATTTCATTGGCCACTTTACTCATACCATTAGGCAATCGAGATAAAGCATCTGCCACGTAATTCTCAGTACCCTTAACATAGCAAATCTCATAATCAAACTGCTGTAGGTACGAAGCCCAACAAGTTAGCCTGCCATTAAGTAAACGACAACCTTTAAGAAAAGTTATAGCTTTGTGGTCAGTATGTATGATGACCTTATGGCCCCACAGATAATTCCTGAGTTTCTTTAATCCCCATGTAATTGCTAAGGCCTCCTTTTCTAAAACAGTGTAGTTTCTCTCGTATTTTGTTAGAGTTCTACTTGCAAACGCGATAGTCCTGTGTTCGACTTTTTTGCCATCACTGATTTCTTGGAAAACTACTATACCAATCCCATAATCACTACTGTCGGTACTCAAACGGAAGGGTTCTGTCAGTATGGGATGATGCAAAATTTTGTCATGCAAGAGTTCACTTTTTAAATTTTCAAAATCTCTCATGCGCCCTTCAGTCCAAACAAAAGCACAATTTTTCTTAAGGAGATTATTCAAATGAGGACTATCAAAAACTTCCCCCTTGACGAATTTTCCATAGAACCCACATAGACCTAAAAAGGCTTTCAATTGTTTTTTATATCTAGGAGCCGGACACTCTGCTATTGCACTTAACTTTTCGGGGTCCTTTCCAATCATGGTCGTAGTAATGATGTGCCTCAAAAACTTTATTTCCGACTTCACGAATTCGCATTTCTTCCACTTTAGTGTCATGTCCCCTGCTTGTAGAGCAACAAAAACTTTCTGCAATAATTCACAATGCTCTTGCAATTCCTCAGTAGCAATCAGTAAGTCATCTACATAAATGGTTAGCCGGGAACTCAATTTTCTCCCTAATACTAATTCCAGTGCCCTAATAAATACCGCCCCAGAAGTGCTTAACCCAAATGGCATTACTTTATACTGATAGCATTTCCCGGCGAATAGAAAAGCGGTATATTTACGGGATTCTTTGCTCAATCGGTTTTGCCAGTATCCGGCGGTCATGTCCAAACTGGTTAAATATTTCACATTATTAAAATTTTGGAGCATTTAGACCAGATTTTCAGGTCTGTCTATTTCCTTCTTTACATTTTTGCTTAAAGTCCTGGCGTCAATGATTACTCTTACTCCCCCATCCCTTTTATTCACGATGATAAGGGGACTATTATATTCGCTGCTACTCCATTCGATTACACCCGATTCTATCATTTTATCTATTTCCACTTGAACGGCCTGTCTCTTTGATATTGGTACCGAAACGGTCTTATAAAGAAAGCATTGTGCTCTAATG
The DNA here is from genome assembly GCF_023897955.1 of Schistocerca gregaria. Classification (NCBI taxonomy): domain Eukaryota; kingdom Metazoa; phylum Arthropoda; class Insecta; order Orthoptera; family Acrididae; genus Schistocerca; species Schistocerca gregaria. The sequence continues at coordinate 761,096,038 of NC_064922.1, forward strand.
TCTGAATCTGGTATTCAAAGTTCTTAACTAGGCCAGGTTTGTCCGAAAATACGGTGCTATTACTTTCTAAAAGATCAAGCCATTCTATTTTTTGATAAGGAGATATCTCCTTTCAAATTTCCACAATTTCTTTAAAATCATGCCCCTGCCTGTCACTCTCGTTTGTTAACCTCTTGACATGATACATTTCGTACATGTTTTTCAAAACCACAATTTCCTTGGTCGATCTCCAACAATAAAGAACCAATTTCTGAATCGAACACCTTCCCATTTTCCTCCAATATTATTTCCAATTTCGTAGATACATTATTAGTTTTGACCACTTCCTGGATACAATCAATAATAACTTTTTCTTTGTCTAGCCAATCCATACCCACAATCATTTCGGTACCCAAGTCTGGCACAACTAAAAAATCGTGTTCGCACTTTTGTCCTTTTATACTAAATTCAACCAATATCTGGTTCTTTACTGGCATGCTAGTCTTGCCAGTAGCACCAACAATTTTTACACCAGTCACTGACATAATTACTAGTCCAGGCTTATTACAGATGTGTTCGAAAAACGATTGGGAGTTAGCACTTATCTGCGATTCAGTATCAAGAAGTATTTGAAGTTTCACATTATAAATTTCAACTGGTATTACAGTTTGTTTAACCGTCAAATGCTTTTCATTGTTGTGTTCTTCCGTAAGCAAATCTGGGTCGACGATAAGATAGTCCCAAGATATGCTTTTGACCTGCACATCACCTATATCTGGCGGTTTCTTTGGTTCCGGGAGTTCAAAGTCATTAATTACTTGAACTCTTTGTGTCATTGACACTGAGTCGTCCAGTGGCTCCTTTTTTGTGTTCAGTCTCAACATCTGGGTTTTGTTTTGAAACTTCGTCATCAGTATGTACATTATCGCAATTAGCTGGATTCCCATTATTCTGGACCATCTTCAGAATCCGACCATTCTGGATCGCTTTCAGGTTCTAACATAAAAGCTTTTCTGAGATAGGCACTAAGTTCTTCCTCTGCATTTTCGTCAGACTTTGATTTTAACTCAATATCCTCTTTTGGCAAAACCGCCTCATTATCAGCTTTATTCACATCCACTGTTACTTCATATTTAGTGTAATCCTCGTGAACTTCAATTACTCTTAGGTAATTACCTGCCCCTTCCCCACGGTGCCTTACGGTAACAGCTTGTACCGTTGGCGGATCGTTAACAGAAGTTACTTCCTCGTCAATGCTTAGGATTTCATCCTCCACTTCCTTCCTATCTTTAACCATCGTCCTATCGAGAGCACGCGTACTTTGCGCGGAGCTATTTACTCGCTCCTCCTTAAAGTTGGTCCATGTCATCTTATCGACGTCTCTACTATTTCTTTTTTCACTAATTAACCTCCTTGCCTCATACTCCTTCTTAAAATCCTCCCACGCAGTTTGCTTGAGGCCCTTGTACAGATCGTCGATCTGCACACGCCAATCAGTTGCTTCTGCTAATTCATTCTCACCATTTACTTCATTACTAAAACTGCTAACCGCACCTCTCTGTGTATCCACTGTTCGATCTACTATTTCCTTCGCCACGGAACTACCACTCGTAATGTATTCGCCAGCTCTTACGGCAATGTTTGTACCTAACTCTGCCGCCTTGCTAGCGGCTTCTCTCTGAACAGCTGTTCTGCTAGGCTGGCCCGTTGCACTCTGGTGCTCCACTCGCCTTTTAACATGTATCGCACTGTGCGGCGAAGATGAAACATCTGCGCACGCACCTGACGCTTGTTTCGCAACAACACGCTGCGTCGTTCCACGCCTGTCTCTAAGCTGTCTCATAACTTCACTGTCAGTCCGGTAATGTTTCTTAAATCGGGGCCGGTATGTTTTGTCCGCTTCCGTTTATCCCTCAACGTTCGCGGAAATCAGTTTCGCGCGTCGTTATTATTTTGCGCTGTGAACCCTCTACCGCGACCTGGATAACCCCCTTTTCCTCTTCCTCTGTCTCTACCTCTATGTATCATGTTGACGCGAAAACCATCGTCGTCATTCCTCTCATCATTCTTACGGTTATTCCTGTTACTAAAATTCTGATAATTGGCACGACTTTCGCGCCAGTGGTCTTCGTCTTCGACCCTTTCGAGAAACGCTTGGAAGCTGCGATGATTGCTTCCCACATATCTCTTCGAATCTTCTGGAAGCTTTTTATATAGCTCCCATACGAATTCAGAATCGCATGTTCTCCCTCTTAAGTGTGTCAACTTTCGGTGCCAATATTAGCAGAAATCTTTCAAAGAAATCCTGCCCCTGTTATCATGAAATTTGTCCATGATAAACTCGCACCGCAAATGATCCTGTTTTTGTTCGGACCAATATTCTTCCGTAATTTTTTTTAAAACTCTTCGAACGTCATGAGTTCGGTATTCAAGTTAATTCCCCAGCGCTTAGCGTCATCTGCTAAGGCGCTATTTACTACGTTTATTTTCTCCTGGCCAGATAAGTGTTTAGGAAACATTCTCTCGCAATTTTTGATGAAATCCAACGGATGCCATCCGTTTTGTTTTTTGGGGGGATCGAAGCGTTCCTCACCTTCCAATAGCTTCATAAGTGTTGTGCCATTACAGACAACACCAGGCCTATCTCATATTTTACTGTCGAGATGGAAAATTTGGCCTTGAATTTTCGATGTATTTTGTTCACACTTTTGTACATATCCGGTGACTTTTTCGCCTAAATTTCTTTCAGTATCTCAAACTGCCTCTTTCAACTGTGAGATTCCATGTTGGCATTCGTTTAGGTGATCTCCGTTCTAAGACCGAAAACTTTTTCGTTGTATGAACTACAGACTCCACTTTCTCTTGGATGTTGAGAATTTCAACATCAAACCTACTGCTAATGTCGTCAATTTCCCCCTGCATATTATTCATATTTTTTTAATTGTGTCAGTTTCAGACTTCATAGTATTTACTGCAGAATTTAAATTACCCACGTTTTGTTCCACCTGTTCTTTTTGTTTACTAATTTTAATTCCTTGCTCTTCGACCTGTGCTTGAAGCTGACCAACTTGTGTTTTAATTTGATCATTCTGTGTTCTGAGCTGATTACTTTGTGTTTAAAGCTGCTCATCAACGTGTGTTTTAAGCTGACTAATCTGATTACTGACTTGTCTTTGAAGCTGATCATTCTGTCCGGCAACTTTTTTGGTTAACCGTGCAAATAAGTCCTTCATGCTTAAAATTTTCATACTGTCTTGTTCTATGGAACCGTTGCGTTCCGATCCTACTTCAAAATTTTCTTTCGGTTCTTTCTTTACCTGTGGTGAATCAAACATGTCAGTGGGATCGTTCACATACCCACTATCATCTAGAATGTCATCCTCTACTTCCTGTTTTATTCCTTGCCGTGTTCGAGGCGATCTCGACATATGAATCTGTTCGTTAACATGTTCGTGGTATTGTATGTACGCCAATTGTCTACCGCTAACGCCATCTGTTATCTGGCCGCGTAAACTCTAGTCAATGCCAGCCGAATCTTCCATTACGCTCGGCACATCTACTGTTTCTACATTATTGTCCATACTGAACGCAAATTACACCTCAGTACCGTACTTGACGTTCACTGCTATTTACTTTACTGAATATTATTGCAATTCGTGCCACTGAACATCCACTGTTCGATATTCACGTTAATCTGTGACCGAAAACAACTGGATGCCCTGTCACCAGGAAGCCACTTGTAATCTGCGCGTGGGGCACACAATACTTATTAAAGCCTGTGCTATGCTAAGTGAGCGGGGTTCACTTTATGAGAAAGGATTTTCATTAGATATCGACCGCGTGTACCTGAATGGTTTCAAATCAGATTTATACCCACTCTGTAATAACAATGATCCGTCGAGCAAGTTGGAAATGCAATTACACGTCAGTACGCACCAAAAGCAACACTGAAGATGCTACCAATTTAATAATAATACTGTCGCCAGCCTAATTAGGCATTAACATAGTTTCTTCCCTGTACACGTTGGTAGATATTCATGCAAAACAACAAGTTGTAACAGTGCATAATATAGTAGAATTTTAGAACCAGAAAATCAATTGAACTGATAGTTTCACGTTCTGTACTGATATGGAAAAACCCATGAATACATAACACTACACTATAATGTATACTACAAAATTTTATACTGTCTATTAATCTGATTGAAATTGGGCATAGGTTACCCTAGAAATAGCACTGTCGAGCCACACACAAAAAAGTCAATTTTGATAAAGATAAAACACTGATAAATTTTGACTTTAACTTTCGCTGGTCAAACCAATTTAGAACACTTCAGATTCCAAATGAATAAAAAAAGGGGGGGGGTCCTTAAACTGTTATGATCACTGTATAAAAAAATCGATTACTGAACTTATTATGCGTTCAAGATTTCCAGTATACAAGTTACTGCTCTTTTTATCTTATTTACTACTCATTTAAATACCTTTATATCTGTCTCGAAATAATTAAACTTCATTACTATATCAATATTAAAGTTATATTTCAACTTCGTTATTCATTTAACGGTTCTTTAACAAAACACTTCTTTAAACACAATTCTAACATAGCTAGGACTGCAAATAATTATTATTAACACAAAATTGAATTTTACATTTTGGGACACTCGGACTGCGCAATATTTTGAAAGGACCCTGTCTAGGTTAGTTGTGAGGATAATTAAATGATGTGAATGTTCTGGTAAAGTTAGGCTTATTATTGCACAGTTCACTCTCTGATCCATACGAATGCAGTACTAAAAGTTTCAACCTGCTAGTATCGATGCGGCGGTTGTCGGGCGGCGAGATGGCGAGGCACAGAGTACACATACAACCACAGCTATGGCTCTTGACGTATCGGCACTTTAATTCTTCTTTGCGTCGCAATACTTTTCCATTTAGTGCCTATGGACTTTTGCCATGCTGTGTCGGCGTTGGAACGGCATACCCGAGGCTCAGTGAAGCTACGTCATCCAGGAGAGCCTCCTCGCTCCAGAAGGTGTTGCTCAAACCAGCGCCAGACTCCAACAACTACTGAGCCCGTCGTGCTGTGCAGTGCCCGCGTGCATTTTCCCGCGCTCGCCTGCCATCCACCTTTTACCGCTCCCCGACAGGCCGGGTATTCACCGGAGGTTTTGCATTCTACATATCCTAACACATGGCCTACGTATGGACCAGACGCACAATTACAATTTTAAACATCTTACAACAGTTCCAAAATTTGTTACATTTCAATTCTATCACAATATTTCTTGACATTTGACATAAACATTAATCTTCACATTGAAATTTGTTTACAGTTTTCTTAACACAATGGCATGAAAAAAAAAAAAAGAAATGAAATCAGAACATCAGTTACACAAGTTTAACGAAAATACAGATGAAAAAAATTAGTTAAATGTACTATAGTACAACGTCGTTGTTGTTACAAGGTTTTAAATTTTAAAACATTTCCAGGTGCGGATGTGGACTCTGACAACAGTCTAATGGTTACAAACTGTTGATTAAAGGAGAACAAACTGCGAAAAGGTGGTAATTAAAGGAGATGGGATCTAGATAAACCCAAAGAACCAGAGGCTGTTGAGAGTTTCAGAAAGAGATTAGCGAACAACTGACAAATACAGGGGAAAGAAATACAGTAGAAGAAGAATGGGTACCTTTGAGAGAGATGAAATACTGAAGGCTGCAGAGATTCAAGTAGGTAAAAAGAGTAGGATTAGTAGAAATCCTTCGGTAAGAAAAGAGATATTGAACTTACCTGATAAAAGGAGAAAATATAAAAAATGCAGTAAGTGAAATAGGGAAAAAGGAATAGAAATGTCTCAAAAATGAGATCGACAGGAAGTGCAAAATGGCTACGCAGGGATGGCTAGAGAACAAAAGTAAGGATGTAGAGATATGTATCACTAGGGGTAAGATAGATACTGCCTACAGGAAAATTAAAGAGACCTTTGCAGAAAGGAGAACCAATTGTATGAATGTCAAGAGCTCAGATGAAAAGCCAGTTCTAAGGAAAGAAGGAAATCAGAAAGGTGGAAGGAGTATATACAGGATCTATACAAGGACGATGTACTTGAGGGCTGTGATACGGAAATGGAAGAGGACGTATTTATGGATGAAATGGGAGAGCACTGAGAGACCTAAGTCAAAACGAGGGCCTGGCAGTAGAAAACATTCAGTTAGAACTACTCATGGCCTTGTGAGATCTAGTCATGTCAGAACTCTACCATCTGGTAAGCAATATGTATGAGACAGGTGAGTACCCTCAGACTTCAAGAAGAATAAAGGAATTCCTATACCAAAGAAAGCAGGTGTTGACGGGTTTCAAATTTATCTAACTAACAGTTTAATAATTCACATCTGCAAAAAACTAATACGAATTCATTACAGACGAATGGAAAAACTGGTAGAAGCCGACCTCGGGCAGGATCAGTTGGGATTCCGTACAAATTTTGGATCACGTGAGGCAATACTGACCCTACTACTTATCTTAGAAGGTAGATTACGGAAAGGCACACCTACTTTTCTAACACTTGTAGACTTAGAAAAAGCTTTTGACAACGTTCACTGCCATACTCTCTTAAAATTCTGAAGGTGGCAGGGCTCCATTACAGGGACCTAAGGGCTAGTTACAACTTGTACAGAAACCAGATAGAAGTTATGAGAGTCGACGGGCATGAAAGGGAAGCAGTGGTTGGGAGGGGAGTGAGACAGGGTTGTAGCGTATCTCCGATGTGATTCAATCTCTACACTGAGTAGACAGTAAAGGAAATAAAGGAACAATTGGGAATAGGAGTTAAAATCCATGAAGAAGAAATAAAAACTTTGAGTTTTGCCGATGACATTGTAATTCCGCCAGAGACAGCAGAGGATGGAATGTAGTCGAATTAAATTAGGTGCTGCAGGGGGAATTAGATTAGGAAATGAGACACTTAAAGTAGTAGATGAGTTTTGCTATTCGGGGACAAAATAACTGATGATGGTGAAGTAGAGAGGATGTAATATATAGACCGGCAATGGCATTGAAAGCGTTCTGAAGATGAGAATAGTATAGATTTAAGTGTCACAAAGTCCTTTTGATAGTATTTGTATTGTGTGTAGCCACATATAGAAGTGAAACATTGACGATAACAACTTTAGACAAGAAGAGAATTGAAGCTTTCGAAAAACTAATAAGGAGGTACTCAATAGGATTGGGGAGAAGAGGAATTTGTGGCACAACTTCACTAGAAGAAGGGATCGGCTGGTAGTATATGTTCTGAGGCATGAAGGCATCACAAATTTAGTGCCGTAGGGAAGTGTGGAGGGCAAAAATCGTAGAGGGAGACCAAGAGATGAATAAACTAAGCAGATTCAGAAGGATGTAGGTTGCAGTAATTGCTTGGAGGTAAAGAAGTCTGCGTAGGATAGAGGAGAATGGTGGGCTGCATCAAACCAGTCTCTGGACTGAAGATCACAACAACAACAATAGCAGCAATGTAAGCTTAAAACTAAGGCACGAATTTATAGGTTTTTATAAAAGTAATTTCAGCCCTTTATTTTCTTTGAATAGCTCTCTTTAAGATTCAGCCTATTACTGTGGCCTTTTCGGTCTCTTAATGATAAATACTCGTATAATGAACGCTAATTTTAACACAGGACATGTTCTTATAATTTTGGTATAGTTAAGGAAATTGTTTGCGAAAAATAAGGACTTAAGTATTTTTTGTATCAGCACCCGAAAAATTCATGAACAACTGAGATATCTGCACATACTATATTTATTTCTTCTTTGAATAACATTTTCATGAAAAGGTTTTTACTGAAAAATTCTTTTCACGTGGCACTCATACAAAAACACGTACTTGATATGTGTTCCTGTATATGACCGTAATACCTGGCACAACGCTACAACTAACAAGGATGTTTGTACTACATTTTTGTACTGCATCACACAATCAAACACACTTCTAAGTTTTGTAGAGTGAAACTTTTTCTTTTCGAGTCTGACTACATTTTGTAGGGTGGGAAAGATAGTTCTACAGCACACGAGGTCAGTTGTGCATATGTCATCGACGCAATTGCTCGTTATGCTCTAAACAATCCACCTTCCAACTTCTCCCCTAATTAATGGCACAATCTTTCTTCGTATTGGAAATTTCTCAAAAGAAAATTCTTTAATGTAACGGCACAAGTTATATCCACTGAACCTGGTAATTGCTCCAGATACCACTCCATCTCGGAGACCACGTCTACAGCATCTTTTTGTGGAAGAGATGCTGTCGCTAGAAATTGAATTGCAACAGGTAGATGTTGAATGTGAGCTCTTAAAAAGCCAAAGATGCAATATTCATAATGTTCTTAAGGGCCATTTTAAGAAAGGTTTATACAGTGCACCCAAACCAAGAATGCGTATGGCGCAATGTCTCTGCCTTTATAACTGGGTAGTGTGTCAGCATGCTGCTCCATCACTGACACCTGAATGTACTTATCTTTGTGGTGTTGAAGTAAATTTGTGTGTTGACTCACAGTCAGCAGTACCTTCTAGTGTAATTTTCTCATGCCTAAACAGTAATATTGAAAAACTTATCTTTTCCAGCTGTGGATTGGCGAAGACTTCAGTTTTACGACTGACGATCGATTAATTTTTTACCCTACGTGTCAAAAACAAGTAAGTAAATACAAGTTATTTTAATCATTCATTTTATCTCGCAGGGGGACGTCAGCTGGTATAAATTTATATTAAAAATGAAGAAATCCCTCCAGCTGTATTTAAGATGTCGATTTTATTTTGGCAACTAGTTTCAACGCTGTAACAACGTCATCTTCAGGCGCATACACTTGTTGACGTCAACTGCGTACGGCTGATACTAGAAGTCAGTGGTGAGATATGGACGAGCTCCGTGTGGAAGGTGGTTGGTAACTCTGACAACTAACAACTGAAGTTGTCTCTATTCATGATCACTTTCTTATTGTGTTCTTTGTTGTAATGTTAGATAAGCCACAACAAAAAGCCACATTTCCTTCAAAACAAAGATTGAAAATGGTTCAGATGGCTCTGAGCACTATGGGACTTAACATATGTGTTCATCGGTGCCTGATAACTTAGAACTACTTAAACCTAACTAACCTAAGGACATCACACACATCCATGCCCGAGGCAGGATTCGAACCTCCTACCGTAGCAGTCACGCGGTTCCGGACTAATAGCCTAGAACCGCTCGGCCACCGCGGCCGGCAAAACAAAGATTCCCCATCTGTCATTACGAGGAGAACGAACCATACTATCACATTCCTCTAAGACAGGCAGTGCAGTGGACATCCTTAATACAGACTTTTGTGAGGCTTTAGTGTCGCCTGATGTGTCATGGAACGTCCTAAGGAACCCTAGCTTTAAGGAATTCCTGAAGAGTATCAGCGATCGTGACATACCACATGTGTCGACACTGAGCAACAATTATTTGGAACAGGTTTGTGAAAAGGTTATTGCTGATTTTAAAATAGACATTGGTGACCATTACATACGGATATGAGTCGACGAAACCGCTGACAGGTGTGGCATATTTGTAGCTAATGTCGTTATGGCGAAATCTGGTTTCATTGCAGCAGGAAAGCGCTACGTGTTAGTTAGCTGGGAGAAGATGGTGATACGAAATCTTCGCTGTTTGTGACAGACTATGCATTATAAGCTGGAGTAACACTGAAGGAGTTCTGTCCCAGTACGATCCAGCTTTGCGCATGACCTACACCGTATAGCATATGCAGTCAGAAATAATTTTCCTGTGGTTACCTGTATCATGCCCTCTGTTAAGGAATTATTACTCATAGCTCCTGCCTGTTTTCAGTCCTTTAAGGGTACAGTACCAAAAAAGCTGAAATCATAGTTGCTCTTTGTTGCAGTTGGCTCTTGGTAGCTGAACACTACCGGAAAGTCAAAGACGTAGTACACATAATCGGCTGTAGTCAATAACTTTTTATTCGCATTATTGATTTTCCTTGGCTTTAATTCAGGATATCTACTTTGTTTTTTTCTGCAAAAGTTTTCTTTAGCCACTACCTTCTCTGTGAACTATTTAGCCCTTTTTAAGCCATTAAGTGCGAGTTAGTCCATTTTAGTTTTTATATGGTTAAAATCTTCAAAACTGTGCCCTGCGTAAAATACTTCAGATGTAATGTTGTTAACATTCCCTTTAAACTTCCGTGAGAAAACTGTAGTTTCTTGGGAGCTCTTCCTGCACATTTCTTGAGTGAGTGAAGGAATTTCTGTGCAACGAGTTGCATATTTACTTAATAGTGACTAATATTGGGCGGCCTTAGAGTGGTAAGTCAACTATAAAACCTATCATCCCGAACGGTAGATTTCAATTCTAGATGCATTTGCGTGCATGGTAACTGCGTTTAAGGAAAGTTTTCAGCAGAAGATCATCTAACATCTTCATAATTTCGTTCAGATATCCACCACATATGTAAAGCAAACATGCGCTTTTCTGTAGACCAAACTGTGTTCATAATGTACAATTTTCAATTTTACAATGAATTTAAATAATAAACCTCAGACTGTGACTTGCTAATAAGAGCCTAGTTCAGAAACCATCCCTTAAACAAATCTCACTGCGTACAGGTTTTGCGATTTTTTAATGCGGAGCACACTACCTAATTACGTAACTAAAATTTCACCATGGACATAAATGCGCAGTAGTTAATTGACTTATACCACACCTGGAACGTGGATTACAAGCTATTTCGTTGTTGTGCATGTAACGATGGTAACAAATCGAACAGATTATATTACATTAGTACTACGTAAGAAGCCACTGAATACCTCATGTCCCTCATTCAAAAATACTTAGAAAATAAATATATCTAAGCCCTGAAATTTTAATGATAGTGTTCCGTTTGGATTTTTACCAGCAGTTTTATTTTATCCAGTTTCCACGTTATAACTTCGTAGGCGAAATGAGAATAAACTAAAGTATATCATAGAGACTTTAGTACTTCCTTATTAGGAATTTTAGTGAGAGTGTTTAGGGTACATCAGCTTTGCCTTCTTTGCTTATTTTAGGTTCTCTATCTGAGCTCTAACAATAATCAAAGCGGCCATGCTGTGTTGGTACTACGAACGGCTGAAAGCAAGGCGAAACTACGGTCGTAATTTTTCCCGAGGGCATGCAGCTTTACTGTAGGATTAAATGATGATGGCGTCCTCTTGGGTAAAATATTCCGGAGGTAAAATAGTCCCCCATTCGGATCTCCGGGCGGGGACTACTCAAGAGGTTGTCGTTATCAGGAGAAAGAAAACTGGCGTTGTACGGATCGGAGCGAGGAATGTCAAATCCCTTAATCGGGCAGGTAGGTTAGAAAATTTAAAAAGGGAAATGGATAGGTTAATGTTAGATATAGTGGGAATTAGTGAAGTTCGGTGGCAGGAGGAACAAGACTTCTGGTCAGGTGACTAAAGTGTTATAAACAAAAAATCAAATAGGAGTAATGCAAGAGTAGGTTTAATAATGAATAGGAAAATAGGATTGCGGTTAAGCTACTACAAACAGCATAGTGAACGCACTATTGTGGCCAAGATAGATACGAAGCCCTCACCTACTACAGTAGTACAAGTTTATATGTCAACTAGCTCTGTAGATGACGAAGAAATTGAGGAAATGTCTTATGAAATAAAAGAAATTATTCGGGTACTGAAGGGTGACGAAAATTTAATAGTCATAGGTGAATGGACTTCTAGTGTAGGAAAAGGGAGAGAAGGAAACGTAGTAGGTGACTATGGATTGGGGATAAGAAATGAAAGAGGAAGCCGCCTGGCAAAATTTTGCACAGAGCACAACTTAATCATAGCTAACACTTGGTTTAAGAATCACGAAAGAAGGTTGTATACATGGAAGAACCCTGGAGATACTAAAAGGTATCAGATAGATTATATAACGGTGAGACAGACATTTAGGAACCAGGTTTTAAATTTTAAGACGTCTCCAGGGGCAGATGTGGACTCTGACCACAATCTATTGGTTAAGACCTGTAGATTAAAACTGAGGGAACTGCAAAAAGGTGGGAATTTAAGGAGATGGGACCTGGATAAAGTGAAAGAACCAGAGGTTGTACAGAGTATCGTGGAGAGTATAAGGGAACAATTGACAGGAATTGGGGAAAGAAATACAGTAGAAGAAGAATGGATAGCTTTGAGGGACGAAGTAGTGAAGGCAGCAGAGGATCAAGTAGGTAAAAAGACCAGGGCTAGTGGAAATACTTGGGTAACAGAAGAACTATTAAATTTATTTGATGAAAGGAGAAAATATATAAAAGCAGTAAATGAAGCAGGCAAAAAGGGATACAAACGTCTCAAAAATGAGATCGACAGGAAGTGCTAAATGCCTAAGCAGGGATGGCTGAAGGACAAATGTAAGGATGGAGAGGCTTATCTCACTAGCGGTAAGATAGATACTGCCTACAGAAAAATTAAAGAGACCTTTGGAGATAAGAGAACCACTTGTATGAACATCAATAGCTCAGATGGAAACCCAGTTGTAAGCAAAGAAGGGAAAGCAGAATTGTTGAAGGAGTATATAGGGTCTATACAAGGGCGATGAACTTGAGGACAATATTACGGAAATTGAAGACGATGTAGATGGAGATGAAATGGGGTATACGATACTGCGTGAAGAGTTTGACAGAGCACTGAAAGACCAGGGTCGAAACAAGCCCCCGGAGTAGACAACATTCCATTGGAACTACTGACTGCATTGGGAGAGCCTGTCCTGACAAAACTCTTCCATCTGGTGAGCAAGATGTATGGAACGGGAGAAATACCCTCAGACTTCAAGAAGAATGTAACAATTCCTATCCCAAACAAACCAGGTGTTGACAGATGTGAAAATTATCGAACAATCAGTTTAATAAGCCACAGCTGCAAAATACTAACACGAATGCTTTACAGACGAATGGAAAGCTGCAAGTAGCCGACCTCGGGGAAGATCAGTTGGGATTCCGTAGAACTGCTGGAACACGTGAAGCAATACTGCCCCTACGACTTATCTTAGAAGAAAGATTAAGGAAAGGCAGACCTACGTTTCTAGCATTTGTAGACTTAGAGAAAGCTTTTGACGATGTTGAGTGGAATACTCTCTCTCAAATTCTAAAGATTGCAGGGGTATAATACAGGGAGCGAAAGGCTATTTACAATTTGTACAGAAACCAGATGGCAGTTATAAGAGTTGAGGGACATGAAAGGGAAGCAGTGGTTGGGAATTGAGTAAGACAGGGTTGTAGCCTCTCTCCGATGTTATTAAATCTGTATATTGAGCAAGCAGTAAAGGAAACAAAAGAAAAGTTCGGAGTAGGTATTAAAATCCAGGGAAAAGAATAAAAACTTTGAGGTTCGCCGATGACATTGTAATTCTGTCAGAGACAGCAAAGGACTTGGAAGAGCAATTGAACGGAATGGACAGTGTCTTGAAAGGAGGATATAAGACGAACATCAACAAAAGGAAAATGAGGATAATGGAATGTAGTAGAATTAAGTTGGGTGATGCTGAGGGAATTAGATTAGGAAACGAGACACTTAAATTAGTAAAGGAGTTTTGCTATTTGGGGAGCAAAATAACTGATGACGGTCGAAATAGAGAGGATACAAAATGTGGACTGGCAATGGCAAGGAAAGCGGTTCTGAAGAAGAGAAATTTGTTAACATCGAGTATAGATTTAAGTGTCAGGAATTCATTTGTGAAAGTATTTGTATGGAGTGTAGCTATGTATGGAAGTGAAACTTTGACGATTAATAGTTTGGACAAGAAGAGAATAGAAGCTTCCGAAATGTGGTGCAACAGAAAAATGCTGAAGATTAGATGGGTAGATCACATAACTAATGAAGAAGCATTGAATAGGATTGGGGAGAAGAGAAGTTTGTGGCACAACGTGACCAGAAGAAGGGATGGGTTGGTAGGACATGTTCTGAGGCATCAAGGGATCACCGATTTAGTATTAGAGGGTAGCGTTGAGGGTAAAAATCGTAGAGGGAGACCAAGAGATGAATACACTAAGCAGATTCAGAAGGATGTAGGTTGCAGTAGGTACTGGGAGATGAAGAAGCTTGCGCAGGATAGAATAGCATGGAGAGCTTGATCAAACCAGTCTCAGGACTGAATACCACAACAACAACAACATCTGATCTCTTGATATTCATAAAGCAATCAACTAGTCCATGTGTTACTACTCGTTCAAACGCTCATTCCTAGTTAAAATGTATCTTTTTCTGAGGTTATGAATTAGAGCTAGGTGATCAAAAGGTAAGTTTGTTCGGTCTGATGAAATCAGACGAAGAACAAGTCCGGCCACACTGTCTCTGCAGGATGCTTCAATTTGCTCCCACGAGACCTGATCAGCTTACTTCAACGCAAAATATCTCGGAAACAGCGCAACGTGTGGAACTTTTCTCTCAACAGTTGTTATCAGCACATGCTACACTGCACTACCCTTACAAGCTTTTGTGCTTGTTTCTAACCATCCTGTGCACAGCTACTATGACTGTCTTACATGTAAGCTAGTACTGGCGTCGGCAAATAACAGCTCGCGGGCCACCTGCACTCCGCTAATGAATTTCGTGCGGTAGTCAAAGAAATCTGGTTTCAAGCAATATTTCCTTCCCGTGTGCAACCGAGGGTGCGAAACCGAGGGTTTCCCTAGGACGGCCACGTCAGTACGAATGCGCATTCTAGATACCAGTCTCGTAAAGCAAATAGACACACCGGGGCGTTGGCTGCAGGGAGCACTTCAGTCATCCAAATCGTCGGGTGTCAACTTAGTTTGCGTGAATGATACGATGCGCAGTGCTTTTCTCTCTGATGTGGTTGATTACCATTTTGTCTGTGCAACAGTAAATACACAAATTTCCAACTATAGTGTTACTATGGACACATAAAAAAAAAGGAGAATAAGTGAGGAGTTTTTACTGAAGAACGGACTAACGCTTGTTTCTTTGTTGTAACAGGGAATAAAGAAGTATATTCATTGTGTCATGAAATATAGTTGTGTTTATGAAGTACAATCTGAAACGACATTCCGAAATATAAAATAGTGATTATGGCTGTGAACGTTCAAGAAAGAAAGCAGCGGTGTGTGTGAAAATTCTGAAGAAGCAACAAACAGTATCTACAAGCCAATCAAAAGGTCAACGCAGAAGTAAATTTCAGGGTACCCTGCAACCTTGACAAACGAAACAATGCTTTTTCGTGTGGAAAGTTTGTTAGGCACTGCATGGCAGAGTGTGCCAGCATATTGTGTCCGGATGTTACAAGCAAATCTGAAATCATTTCATCTTCAAGAAAGACAATAGTGAAGCGCGTCGACTTTGTTAGTGACGAACTCACAGAACAGATGAAAACTGCCAGCAAAGATTTTCTTTGGTTTTCATGAGAACATAGATAACGGAAACACTGCACAATTACTCGTCTTCATCTGTGGAATTAATGAAAATTTCATAATTACAGAGGAATTACTTTTTCTACCATATGTGAAAGACAGAACCACTGGTCAAGACTTGTTTGAGTGTGCTGTAAATTGTGTGGAGAAACGTTGCTTTTTCTCGAGCCAAACGGTAAACATTACAACAGATGGGGCCAGAGCTTTCATTGGGAAGAATGTAGGTATCCTAAGGATTTAAAAGGAAAGAAAAAAAATTTCAAGCACAAGACACAGACAGTGGTACCTTGTCTTTTCATTGCGTTTTGCACCAAGAGAGCGTTTCCAAGGCTCTCTTGTATTTAAGCATGTGGTAGCTTGTGTTGTTAGTGTTGTGAACACAGAGCGAGGGTACTCTACCATCAACATTTTAAATCTCCTTTTGAGGATGTGGGTGCAGAGTGTGAAGACGAAATTTACCATAACAGTATGAAGGGGTTGACTTGGACAAAGTATTAAAAAAAAAGAGTTCGGACATTGCAAAATAAAACCCTCTTCTTTCTGGACATGAAGGAGATATCTCATTACTCTGTTACAAAAATACAGTGTTAGGGCAGGAGATACGATATGATGTGTGCAGCTGATATATTTGTCACAGAGTGATGTACTTTGGGCAAGTGTTTACTCTTAGGGCAATGTATCTTTGACATGTTGTATTGTATGTTCTGTGATAAAGTGTTGTTAGACTGCCAACGCTGCTCTACTGTGATTCACGACATAAAAATTTGGTGTCGAAATCCGGGACATTGCCCGAGACAATTTACACGATTGCCGTTGTGAACCACGAATTCTGGACGCACGTCGCGTGGCAATACTACGAGGGGGCTCACTGCAGCGATTTGTCACACCGCGCAACAAGCTCTTCGACGACAACCGCCTGCATACAGCTAAGTTCAATTGAATTACCACGCGACATGTTTTGTAGTGCCATGTGTAAAGGCAACTGATTACATTATTGCCCCTGTGTACTGCTATTGTAGCTGTTCGATTAGCGCTTTAACGAATTATCAGATCCTACGCTACGCCTGTAGATTGATTATGAAAAGTGCTGCCATCTAGCGACCATCAATTGCACTACTTCGACTAGCGATCCAAAGATAACGCCCTACTAGGACCAGCTGATCGCTAGCCGACACTGCTTTAAGCTTTGGAGTAATCGGACGGAATGGACATGCCAGACCACAAACCGGAAGCACAGTTACACTCTCTAAAGAGAAAACGTATGAAATAAAGTGCAAACATTACACGACTCGTAGCGGAAGTTTCAAGTTTGTCAGACACATCGGAAATCGCGGATTATAAATATTACCATGACAGACTGGGAAGCGTTCTGAACCGCCTCGTTAAATTAGATGAGGATATTCACGAGTTGTTAGACGATGACGAATACGAAGAAGATGTTCTTAAATGCGAAGATTACATAGACACCACAAAACTCACAATTTCTCGATTGTCTCACGAAATACAGAAACAGATTGCGAAATCGGTATCAGACATAAATATTCCCGACAATCCGCCGGTACAATCTGTAACAGTGTTCCCACAGCTTCAGTAAAACTCCCGCCGATCAAGCTTGAGTCTTTATCAGGCGATATCCAGACATGGGCGCGATTCTGGCAGCAGTTTGAGCAGTCCGTTGACAAAAATCCGACGGTAACTACAATTAATAAACTCATTTTCTTCGCGGCTCTTTCTCGGGAGAACCTAAGCATTTAGACGGTATTGCGGTGACGGCCGAGACGCACGCAGAAACGACGAGGATTCTCCGAGCGCGTTATGGCAACAAGGATCGAATAATTCAAGCCCACTTATCTCGAACCCATAAAACCAATTAAGCTGTCCACCCCAGAGGAACTTAATTCAACATTCATTGAATGCCAGCGACGTATTCAAGCTCTCCGGGCACTTGGGAAGACGTGAACGGATACCGCCGAGTACTCGCGCCGAAAATTTTACACGCTTTTCCGGATTACATACGCCGTCGCTGGATAATTCACACCAAGGGTAAGGAATATCCGAAGTTTCTGAACGAGAAAGTCGACGGGGCGCTTACAATGCAGAAGATACGCAGTGAATGTTGCAGCACTTCTAGTAACCTTCCCACAGCGTCCGCACTTCACTTACACGCGAAATCTAAAAGATCGACTCCGAAGGATACCAGCGTAAAGGAACCATTCTGCGTCTTTTGCGAATGTTGCGGTCAAGACTGTAAGAAGATCGTACGCGTTAATGATCGAAACTAGCAAAAAGATGCTTTCTTTGTCTTCAACATGGGCACAAAGTGTCAAATTGCAAAAATAAAGAAAAGGCTCGGTGTGTTAACTGTAAAACACTGCATCATAAGTCAAATTGTTAGGAACGAAAGGATATTAGGGGTCCTGCGGGTCAGACAAACGTTACTTCCGTGGGAAAGGTATCTGTCGCTCCCCACGGATATACGTACCTTCAGACAGCTCACGTATGCGTCTCACGACCTACAGGACTGAGCAGGACAACGCGATGTCTACTGGACGCAGGTAGTCCGTCCAGCTTCATATCAAAATCGCTGATTGATGACCTGAAACTGGAAACGGTAGACCGACAAAAACTAACCGTTTGTTCCTTTAAATCAAACCCTACACGCCCACGCCTCCGCAGGCTTGTTCAGTTTAATATGAAGGGGCTTTGGCAGAATTCTTCAGTGCCACTTACAGCCTTCGAAAGTATTCACGTTATTTCTCATAAGCCTTCGATTCCACAACATATTAAGGGTTTACCAGATGCCCGTAAGATTGCGCTGGCAGATCCGAAAACCGATTCAACAGAAGATCTTCCCGTGGAGATTCTTGTAGGAGGCGATTTTTATTGGAAGATAGTGAACCACAAGCCCATGCGCATCTCTGAAACCTTTGTGTTAGTTCCTTCTCTGTTTGACTGGATAATTAGTGGTAACAAGTCACAAGCCTGTGTGCATGCAACCGTGGTAAATTTTGCGCAGACTGATCGATGTCCTCTGCACTCGGACAACGATTTCAGACGCTTTTGGGACTTGGAAGCTATAGGGATTACTGCCGATCAGGATCCACCTGTGAACAAGAAGGATACAAGATTTCTTGAAGAGCTTAGAGCATTTTTCTCTAAAAAAGATAATCGAGCAGTAGTTACACTTCCAAAAGGAAACATACAGTGCTTTCGAGTAACAGACCTATCGCGGAAAAACGATTCAAGCACCTTTGGGAAAGATTTCAACGACAAGAGACCTTGAAGCAAATGTATTTCGATCTTATGCTAGACTACATTACGAAGGGGCAAATAGAGGTCGCTCCCACCCTACTCTCAGGAAAGGAGCTATTTTATCTCTCTCATCATGCAGTGAGGAAGGAGAAATACGGAACCACTAAGTGGAGAATAGTCTTTGACGCCTCAACTCACGAAAACAGTGCACCTTCTCTGAATGACGTATTAGAAGTAGGGCCGAACCTATTACCAGAGATTCTGGAAATTTTACTGCGTTTTAGACTATATTCTACGGCTATCGTCGCGGACATCACATAAGCTTTCGTTCAATTAACCTTTGGCGAAAAGGACAAAGACTTGACTAGATGTTTCTGGTTCAAAATTAGCCAGGATCAAACAGGAAATCTTCAAACGACGGACGAACTAACAGAATACCGTTCTAACAGACTCCCATTCGGCCTGAGCTGCAGCCTATTTTTACTTTCCGCAACACCAAGAGAACTTGCCGACAAGTGTATTGCAGCATTTCCCACCGTAGCGCCACTTATAAACAAGACTACATACATGGACGACTTTGTGATGTCAGTAGAAGGTGATAATTTGGTTATAACTATATACTATGAACTTGTAACCCTAATGAAATTGATCAGTCTCCCCTTATCAAAATGGGCTACCAACTGTGAACAACTCCACACTATCTGGAGGGCAGAAGGGCAAGAACTCCACACCCGGACTCAAGTTTTAGGCGTAGACTGGAACACTTCTGTATCGATCCTAGAGAAATCATCAGAAGGTCGTCAGAAGAGCCAGCCACCAAACGACTTCTTTTACAATGTATGGCTAAATTCTATGACCCACTTGGACTGTTTTCCCCTGATTCGCTTGTTGGGAAATTGCTATTCCAGGACACATGGTGCCGAGGAATTCGCTGGGATGAACTTATGCCGTGGGACTTAGGGGCACGGTGGCGCACTTGGATATCTAGCTTACCTTCATTGTCACATATACATGCCCCTTGATGTATAGCTACAGTTCATGGAAGAGACTCTCAGCTGTGCGTATTCTGTGACGCCTCGGAAAAGGCATATGGAGCAGCTTTGTACATTCGTACTGTCTTAGAAGATGACGTTGTAACCCATTTAGTCTGTAGCAAGAACAGACTTGCTCCTATTAAGAAGGTGACATTGCCTCGACTCGAACTTTTAGCGGCAGTAGTTGGGACAAGACTATTGTGTTACTTTTACCGCGCAACAGACTTTAAAATTGCCCATGCGATATTGTGGACGGATTCTGAAATAACACTAAGTTGGATAAGCTGTGATCCTAACAGATGGAATACCTTCGTTTGTAATAGGGTAACTGAGATACAAACACACACATGACTCCCACGCGATGGAAACACTGCTCAGGACCAGACAATCCTGCTGACCACCAGTCACGTGGACTCCTCGCCTACCAAATGAATTCTCTGGGTATTTGATGGCATGGGACGCCTTGGTTTACACGCCCTCGTGAATGCTGGCCAAACGATGCTCCAACGATGGTACGACTTCCTCCTGAAGAAAAGAAGAAGAAAACCCAGAGCCAAGTCTTGTCGATATCTACGCCAACCAGCCTTATGAACTTACTTAAATTCGAGATTCCTTCCGCAGCGAATTACATGCACTTCAGAATAACTTACCACTGCCACGAGAGTCAAAAATCGCACAATACAATCCTTTCTTAGAAGATGGACTGATACGTTTAGGAGGTCGACTGCAGTGCACTAGCCTAAATAGGGAACAAAAGAATATCCTGTACTCCTTGACGGTTCCCACCACTTCACACAACTGTTTATTCGAGAGACACACATCCGCCTTCACCACTTTGTTGTTCGTTCTGTACTATCCAAACTGCGAACCGAATTTTGGATCCTTAGAGCTCGTGAGGCCATCAAAAGAATCCTAACTCGTGCCTCGCATGCAAGATCTTGAAGAATCCACGAGGGCAACAGATCGAAGCTCCACTGCCACCTGAACGAGTTTCACCTGCCGAAACATTTGCTGTAACCGGAATAGACTTTGCTGGCCCACTATTCATCAAAGCGGGGAAGGAAACGCACAACTCACATGTCAATCTTTTCACATGTGCTACCACACCAGCTGTACACCTCGAACTCTGTACAGACTTGTCAACGGACAATTTTCTTATGGCACTTCAGTGATTCGCCGGAAGACGCGGACAACCACACACGATACATACAGATAACGCGATAAAATTCCACGCCATGAATATGGAACTAGCCCAACTTTGGAAGGCATTAACTACCACAAAAACTTATCAGTTCCTCGCCCACCACGGTATTACTTGGAAATTCATTGTCTCCCGGATGGCTTGGTGGGGAAGATGGTGGGAAAGAATGGTGGACACTATAAAGCGTTGCCTACGGAAGGTATTGGGACTCGCAAAGCTCACTGAGGAACAACTGAACACCACCTTGATCAGTATTGAAGCTGGGGTGAATTCCAGGCCCATCACACCAGGAGATGATTGTGATGCACTCACACTCCCATTTTTTGACGGGAGAAAAACTTACGACTATTCCGACAGGACCAGAGTCTTCAGCGAACACCAATGTAACAAAGGAATTCCGACAGAGACAGCAACTCTGTGGCAGTTTTTGGAATCGTTGGCTTAAAGAATACCTATTGGAGCTCCGGAACTACCATGAAGTTAAACGCCCATCGGGACGAGTCATCCCCTTTCGTCCTGGCGACATCGTCCTGATCCAAGAGGACTTTCGTCCGCGACATATATGGAAGAAGGCCAGGATAGGAAAGGTACTACCAGGAATAGACAACAGGGTAAGGACGATAAAACTCCGGACACCAGAAGGTCACATCATTAGTCGCCCTGTGCAGCTGGCCGTACCTTTGGAGGTCGACCAGGGTGGAGAGGATGTCAGAGTGATGTACTTTGGGCAAGTGTTTACTCTTAGGACAATGTATCTTTGACTTCTTGTATTGTATTTTTCTGTGACTATGTAATACAGTGTCGTTAGACTGCTAATCGCTGCTCTACTGTGATTCACGACATTGATAAACTGGATGAACTGAATGTAACATTGAAGAGGAAGAGGTTGTTTGCACATGAAATGTGGACGCATGTAAAATCAAGCCAAACAAAGGTCTGTTTGCTAGGTAAGCAAGTAATGGTCAGTTTATCCATTTTCCATTATTAGGAAAACAGAAAGCTTCTGTTTGTCTTAAATTGGGCATCATTAGCAGAGAGTGGAGGAGGAGTTCCTAATAAGACTTCAAGACTTCGAGAAAATTGAGCCGCAGTTCTCTTTCCCATCTCGTCTCATCACTACTGACACTGACACAGTGCCTGCAGAACTGGTGCTCGAACTTACTGACGTGATCACATTACACCGGGAATGATTGTTAACGTTGTTGATATTACTTCAAAATGTTAAATTTGCAAAAAGAGTAAATCGAATAAAACTCTATTTTATTTATTACAACAACTGTTAAAGAAACCGTCTTGAGTTTTTTGGGATATTTAACTGAAGATTAGTTTCGCACAGCTCGTCCATTATCAAATCATCTATTACATAAGACTTGCGTCACAACCAGACGTGCATTACAGGCTATAACACATGTAAACATGGCCCTATACCACGTTATATCAGCTCTTTAACATTTCTGTAATTTTACTCTACGATTTACAAATTTTCTGGAACGGAAAATTAACTAACGAATGCAGTCATCTTAAAAGTCGCTGCCTTTTGCTAACCTCCACGTCCACAACTGGCCCCTGAGCCAGAACAATAACCTACTCCTGAGCTATTACGATTGTTGGGTAAGGCAGGTCTCAAAATATTCTTCTAAATGTAGAGAAACACGACACTTTTTACAACAACATCCACTGTTACTTCCTTTTACTTTTGAGAAGCAAATTACACACCTTTTCGTCGCGGTCTTGCTGGCTGGGGTCACCGAGCGGTTCTAGGACTCTTCAGTCCGGTACCGCACGACCACTACGGTCGCAGGTTCGAATCCTGCCTCGGGCATGGATGTATGTGATATCCTTAGGTTGGTTAGGTTCAAGTAGTTCTAAGTCCTAAGGGGCGGATGACTTCAGCTGTTAAGTCCCACAGTGCTTGTAACACCTTAACTCTAGTGCTTTACTGATTTATTTTGCTTTTGTTTTATTTAATGTTACATCGCTGAGCTTCTGTAAATGTTGTTTGATTGAATCGATAACACAAAATTGTATACTCCTGTCTTTGTAAAATCTTTGATGTCGTGGTTTGATTCTATGTAATGTAGTATATCTGTCATTGAAATTCTTTGTCCCATTTGGAGGGACAAAACTTATTCTGTATAATTGTAATTTATGTGTGAATATTTTTTTGTAGAAACACTAATATCTGCAAATGTTCTGTTTTATTTAATGTGTTTGGTTGCTGTTATGTAAACTGCTGATCCTCACTTAGGGTTCCTAGTTATCTGTATGTAAAAGGTGTGGTAGTTCCTCACGGGAACGGAACTGTGTAGCGCGCGGAAGTTGTGGTTGGCTAGGTAGAAAAGGTGGAACCAAGAGTCAGTCGGGGACGAGCTACCAAACCGTGCACTAGCATGTAAAAGTTGTATATTGTGCTGGCTCCCAGAGAGGCTTTCCTGCCACTTTCCAATGCATCGGATTGATGTATAAATGGCTGGAACGATTCTGGAATTTGTATCCATCATCGCCACCAAGAAGGGACAGAGTCCAGCAATTCTGCCCGCAAATCCACCTACCAACGTGTAGTTGCCACCATATTGCGCAATCACTGTAACGGAATACTATAATAATGTACAGTGAAGGATCAGCTTATTGGATGTGTTAGTGTGCTCAAATATAGGTTAACTTATAATTGAATTCATGTACCTACCTCGATTTTTTCCCTATCACAACACCTCTCAGGTTCCTCTCCATTTAAACAATGATAAACGAGCGTCCTAGTTTGTGGAAAAAATGAAAGCCTCAGAACATTAAATAATGTTGTTTGACCTCTAGTAAGAAGGCAGTATTCAGATTTACTGCGTATGTAGTGAATTTGTGAGAGGTAGTAAATATAGTCTTGTGAAAGCCTCCCAGGGACGGAAACAGTCTTATTTCAAGTTTTGTAGAGTTTCAAAGTCACCTATTTAATCATTTACTTGCAAGTAGAAGACTGTGGTAATAAAGACAATTTGCAGTTTCTTTTAAAGATTAAAAGCTCTTAAAACTGAGGCTTATAAAGGGTTCCTTAGTTAATGATAATAGTGCTGCCTGTAGTATATTGTAAAAGGTGAGTCAGTTTCTTGCAAATTTGTCAACATTGTGTTTCACTGTAGTACTCATTTTAAATAGTAAAGTATTTAACTGAGAGAGACTTAACCTATGTCCAATTAATGATTCTGCAGTGAACGTTAATAGGAACGTTATGAAACTTATCCGGTTTGAATAAGCCTTGAAAGTAACAGTGCGTTCCGTTATCTGTTATATTTATGCAAATAATCTGTCCTGCTCTGTCAGCTTCCAATCTTAACCGTGGACATATGCAGGTGTCAGAGTTCATTGCACTCGTCTGTGGTAAAGTATAGGTTGTGTTTGTCCGTTAAAGTTACTAATAACTGTGTCCTTAAACAAGAATGTTAATCATTGTTTTGCCCAATTAGGCTGGCGACCGTTTCCTTGATTCTTTAAACAGTGTAGCTAGGTAAAATATTATTTGCTACTGTTTGAATATTTAAGTAATTTGGACTTTCATTTCCGATAAGCCACTTCTGTTACGTACAATACGGTCGACATGACAAAATTCCTCTCAGAGGGTAGCACTGCTCTGTTGCGTTATACCATAATAGCTTTAATAAGATAGTTTTATTTCACAACCTGCCTCCAACTTTAAGGTTATGGTACAGCAGCATCAGACAGGAGTGTTGTACGTGGCTTTTCCATGACAGGATTATTTGTTCTGTTCGGGCATAGTGCGTAATATACCAAACTTGGTATATGATTGTACAAGCTACGCAAATCCGTTTGCAGTGTTATATGCACAGACCTATTTCAACCGTGGCTTTCTTTTCCTTCTTAGTTGGAGGTATGTGCATTGGGGAATGACCCATATTTCTTCCTGACGTCTCATATTGGTGGTGCTCACTGATTGTCGCCTGCGACATTGCTCCCTCTAGCTATGGCTATAAAGCTTCTAATGAACAAGAACTACTCCTCGGAAAATACGGAATTAAGTGTGTTTTTCAACCATCTGCAAAACTGAGAAACCTGTTGAGTTCGGATAAGGAGACCTTGGACTGAGGAAATGTGGAATGTGCAAGATTCCTTGTCGGTGTGGGGCAGCGTATATAGGCCAGACATGCCGCACATGCTGCGGTAAAAATCAGCGTCATACACGCCTTCGTCAACCGGAAAAGTCGGCAATTGCTGAACACTGCCTGAATACAGGAAATCGTATGATTTATGAAAAGGCTGCTGTTAAATCACGACTGTGAAAATCAAGATTCTTCGATAACAGGCCCGTCATAACACTGGCCAAGTACTGCCGTTGGTGAGTAACGTCTCGTCCTACTGTTGACAAACACAGCGTACAGCGCATGTGCGGGGGAACCGCTCTATTTTCGGCAGAGGGAGTTTGAATAGGGCAAATCACTGCGCATGAGCGATTTCCGCGGCTGCGATTTCTTCGTGTGCGTGTTCTGAAATCGAGGCGTCGGTGTGCGGATACCATCAGTCGTACCTAGCCACGAGCATGGCTGAATCACCTTTGCTCCAAGGAAACATTGTGGAATTTGCACAAAGTGATCCGGCGGCAAACCCGTATAGACTATTTACAACACATCCGCCGGGAAAGCTTGAAGAGTCCCATCAAGAACTACTTTCTTCGCCAGGTTTGTCGTTCACTAAGATCACCTACAACGCGGTACACGTGGCTTGCGCTTCTTTTTATAATACACTTACGAGCCATCTGTACGCTAAAACGTGAAGTCCGTGCATCCGTACAGTGGAGCAAACATTTGGGGAGCCGAACTCGTCATGCGATTTTCTTGCGGTAAAAACTTCATGAGACTACACCTTATGATTTCATGAGCTTGGGTTCAGTCACGACTGGTTTTATTCACTGAATGTCATCAGATGTTAATGCCAACAGTCGTCGTAACAGATCCTCACAGAAACATGCAGACATCATGGCTCAAACTGTCGTAACGTTGAAGACACATTCTGGAAAATACCGAGCGCACACACTCCACCGGTTGCCCGTTCTTCGTTCTTCTGCCAGGCAATCGGGTGGCCAATCGTGACATAATAAGTGTATCTTAATATGGCTGAGGTGGTTCCCATTAAAGTTATTCTTACTAACGCGTTTTAAACAGAGAACGCAGGGGTTAACTACTTGCACAGACACAGATAAGATTGTGTAATAGTGTTATTTCCAGAGCAGTGTCGCCGCCACTTCTGGAGTACCAGTAAAAGTTGGGGGGATTGGACCCGGCCATCAGCCCTCGATAAAGAGTTGGAGTTCCACGGCCCGGTCCCAGTACGCGACCGCAGATCCGATATTATTATGGAAGTTGGCGCGGGCCTTGCTGTGCAGCTGCGGCGACCTAGTTCGCCCAGGATTCCTCTTCTGAGGACTACACGCCGCGAGGGACGTCTTGCTCCAGAGACAAGAGTGAAAGTACTGACAAGAAGTTAGCACGCAGACGCGGCTCCAACTCCAAGCTGTCGAAATAAGGGCGTGGTAGATTCTGAATTGACAGGAAAGGAAGAGCGATGTTGTATTGCTACTAGTGGAATCAATTCTCCTTGCAATGGCGAATTACTACATCAAAGCGCCAGTCAGTAATATGTCATATACACTAGCAAGTTGAGGACGTTTTCCCGTTCAAGTTAAAATTGTCGCACTGAAGTAATAAGTTCTCCTTTTAACATTCGCTCACACTTTCCATTGACCTGTCGACTGGCATCTTGTCAGGTATTGTTTGAATAGCATTATTGAGCTGCAGATGTGAAACAGCATTATACTTTTCTGTTAAAGCCGTGTAATAACATTTTGTGAGTGACATTACGCATCTTTTCGTGGCGTTCTTTTACTTCTCAGCTGGAGGTATGTGCATGGGGCAATGAACCCACAGTTCTCCCTGACTTCTCATATTGGTGGTACTCATTGACGGTCGCCTGCGACATGTGCTCTCTCTAGCAATGGCTATAAAGTTTCTAATCAACAAGAGCTACCGTCCTCGCCAGGTTTGTTGTTCACTAAGATCACCTACAACGTGATACACGTGGCTTGAGCTTTGTTTTATAATACACTGAAGAACCATACGAACTAACATTTTCGGGGACTGAAGACCTCAAATGTTCAGTCCCATGGTGCTCAGAGCCATTTGAACCATTTCAGCTAACAAGTTACAAGATCTAAGCATTAATTAGTCTTTTCTTTAGAACAATACAAGCTTTTAAAGGACGCTGTGCATAAATGCCTCTTTTCTTTAGAACAATATAAACGTTACGGAACACCAAGCATAAAAGTCTTTCTTCTTTAGAACCAAGCAACTTTAAGCAATACATTAGTGAGCTGCAGATGTGAAACAGCATTATACTTTTCTGGTAAGGCAGAGCAATAAAATTTAGTGAGTATTCGATGTGGATATTACGTGTCCGGCAGCTGAAAATTTTTGGTAAATGTTCAAAAGAATGTGACTGTTCAGTGGTCAAAAACTTGTGAGATATGTATGATAGTTATGTTAATTTATTACAGTATCTGAATTTTACTTCGCTTACGACAGACAACAGAGAGAAAATAAGAGGAAATTTACTCCAATAGATATTTGTGGTTCAAACAAAACGCCCAGTATAATGGAGACACAAGAAATATTTCTTAATTTGCTTAAAACGAAGATCAAATTTTTCGGTGTGTCGGAGAAATGTTCATAATTTCTTTACCCATCTTGATATAATACGGACTTGTTTTACAATAGAACACTGAGGGAGGGAAATGTAGATTGCTAACAAACCTTCGTAAGTATTATTACTCCAAATTTTATTCCAAAGTTTGTAAGTTTGTAACCTCCCAACAATAAAAAATAATATTCTCATGTAGTATAACCTCCCAACAGAAAAATTCCTAAACCTACCAACAGTAAAAAACATAATTATGTCGTTCACATTCAGTATAACCTACCAACAGAAAAATTGCGTAACCTATCAATAATAAAATGTGAGCAATCTCTCAATAATAAAAAATGTGACTCACTTATAACCATTCAATAATTGACTGTCAATTTAACCTGGTAATTTTGGACGTCAGCAGTGCTGCGTCATGGTCCTGAAACATCATACTGAATAAATTGAAAATTCTTACCTCAGTCTAGTCGCCGGATAACTCATATATATATCTGCTCGTATATGAAACTAAGCTTTTCTGGCACAGCCCAGTGCAATGCTGGCAGATAGATTTGTCATGTATAAAAAGAAACAACAGATTTTTCTTTACAATAATCGGGATGACCATGGATTGGAGAAATTAGTAAGTTCTTTAAATTGAGATGAATGATTATCAAAAGTTACTTTTTATAAGAAAGACTATTATTAACCAGACTGCTCGATAGCAACTACTTACTCCTACTGCTACACAGTTCCTACTGCAGTCAACACTGTTCTTTGGTCTGAGATTCTCTTATAGCTTACATATCGTAGGCAGCGCGTGAGCAATCCATCGAAATTACATCTCCTCTAGTGCGCTAGCAACGAATTTCTTAATCATGGACCTCTTACATAACCCTCTACAGGGGGGGGGGGGGGGGGGCAAAAATTTGGCAACGATGGTGATTCAATTGAAATTGCCATGAGCAAGAAATTTTTCTATAATCTGTTTAGTTACTAAGTCTCCAGTCACAGAGTATATACATTACTGATAAGTGCAGAATATATTAGAAATGAAATACAGTGCACACGCACTGAGTGCAGAACATATTCAGAAGTGACAAAGTGTATACGCAATGAGTACAAAAGATATTAACAAATAACAAAGTGCACGCGCACTGCATAACTCTTTAGCATTTTTACATGAACTGATCACATTAACAAATGAAATGAAGTGCACACGCACTGTATAAGTTTTCAACATATTTAGGACAACTGATCTTATTAACAAATGAAATGAAGTGAACACGCACTGTAAAAGTCTTTAGCATATTTGGGAGAACTGATCTTATTAACAAATGAAATGAAGTGCACATGCACTGTATACATGTTTATCATTTTACAAGAATTCAAAAGCACTGTATAAGTCTTTACCATTTTATAAGCACTAGGACAGGAATGGGAAGGATTGCATCATGGTTGTAGCACAGTGGGTTGCACATAGCTGTGCTGAAAGTCCATATCTTTCTACAGAAGCACAACACCAAGTGAGACAATCTGAAGTTCTCTTCCTGAAGAATTTATCAGTGTGGCCAAGACACTAAAATGTTGCACTAATATTATATGTTATCATTTTGGTAGTACATTACGTACACCAAACAACAGGACCATAATGACATCTCCATCGTTCAAGATGGTGGACAGCTTGATATGTCAACACCACAATATTGTAGAATCCATACTCTTACAGCAACGTAGAATTAGTGCAAAAACCAAATATAGTGCTCCATGATCATGAGGTTGGACAGGACATACGGATATTGCAGTAATTGCTATTAGTGAGGTAAGAGGGTGAAGCACATTAACTCTTATGCTAGTCATCATACAGAATTACACTAGTGTATCAACCAATTTGAGTAATTATTGGCATTCATTACTAAACATTTCTGTACTATGTATGGAGTATTACAGAACATTATTCATAAGTTATCTCTTTACAGTAATTATTAGAGAACATTATTCATGTCATCTAATTACAGTAATTAGTGGCATCATCAGTCTTCTCATTACAGTAATCATTGGCATAATATTTATAGAGTACAACAAAATATTATTTACAGAAATTACTGGCATAGCATTTATGCATAAGTCATGACATTACAGTAAACATTAGCATTAATAAGACAACTCATTACCGTAATTATTGGCACTCATTGGCCAGTTACAAAGCATTTTTATACATTATTCAGAAGTTATCATTCAAAATGAGTTAATTGTGTGTAGCAACAAGCTGCTAGTGACTGTATATGATATCATGTAACTGACATAAGACACACTTAAGATGTAAGACAGTGTAACTATTAGTCAAGGTCTGTAGTCCACTAATACACAGACATAATTGAATCAATACATCAGAAAAATTTCCAGTATATTTAGTATTAGAAATATATCTTAAACTGGTAGCGTTATGTAGTTGTATACTGGTAATGGTTGTAACTAGTATTTTTTTTGCTAGTAATGCATTGCGTTGGGATCGATAATTAATTGCTGGGGCATAAAAATATTTGCTTTTGACTTATTGCTGGAAATAAGGATTAATAACATCATGAGTCATGAGTCAGCAGTAGCATGGTTATGAAACAAGTACATTATATGTGATCACATTCATAAATGATAGACGCAACTGGGTACAAAAAATGCAAGTACTAGAAAGGGTTTAATAACTAACTGCCGATAGCATATTAATATCATGAAAAGCTTCTCCTGGGAAAATTACAAAATGGGTTATTGACCTGAAAGAAAAAAAATGTATATTATGCTGAAAAGTAGAAAACTTCGAATTAACAGGTAATAAAACGTGTACTCAATATGTATGTACTGTAGCTGTCATTCCCAAAACATTCAGTCATTATATTATGCAACATAAGACATCCTGTCAAAAAAACTGCAACAAATACTTAAATAACTACATAGCATTTCTTAATTAATACAAAATATATAAACCTCATCATTATAATCATTTGCAAAGAAAAACTTCATTATTCATATCACAATATTCTTCATATACCTATTCATCATCATTTATTATCATCTGCAAAAAATAGACACTTCATTATGCATATTCATATTACCATTTATTTCATACAGCTATCCATTATAATTCATTCCTTCATATAGTATAGTTTCTTACTTGTAGCACATTGCATTACTAAAATTAACTTTGTAGTTCGGTCTGAGAGCCTGCATCAATCACCTATTATTCTGAAAGAAAAATAAGTAGTCAAGACTCCTATCATACGATGTGTATAGTATATTCTTGTTAATGCTTGTTAATTCTGATCCATTTACTCTTCATGATAAGATATTGAATTTTCTTTCTTTCATTTCAGTTGTGAAATTTCCAATTCATAGTGAACCACTGTGGTTGTATAATTTATTTCCTTTACACGGTATTGCTTTCTGAAAATGATGAATAAGAATTAATATCTTGCATTTAAATCACACACTCATTAAATGAAAACTTGTTTCTAGTGACATAATTAAGCATACAGCATAGCATGACAAAAACGTATTAGGTCAAAAACATATACAGTTTTCAAGTGCAAAAAATTTACACACAGTATCATAATGTAGTAGCAAAAAATGTAAAGTAGTCACGATGTTGAGATATCATAAGGAATAATGTCAAAGTCAACTGGTGTTTGTTATATCTTAAAACTTTCATAGCGCATTCAGACAAAAATTCTACTTTCGATAGGAACACAAACATACATACACAAAAAAATGGAAAATGTGCACCGTCTGATGTCTAACGACAAGAAAAGCGACCTGCTAACCTTACCTTGCCGGGCACTTTGCCAAGAAAAAAATATGATCATCATCAGTAAGTAGTGATATAAATATCAGGAAATGGCATTACAGTGTGATAAATCATAAAGTATGTTCATTCAATAATAGGTTTAATATTGGAGACATGGTGATTGCCTTTGCTTCTTCTGGTTCTCAAAGTTTCAACATGTACTACATTGGAGTGAGGAACGCTGCGAATTCTATATGGACCTGCGTATAGAAGCTCAAATTTACTGTATCTAATCTTTCCTCTGTTGGATAAATAGTGCGTACGTACTAATATCTTCTGTCCTATGTGAAAGTCACGGCGTGTATATACCTGTTTTTGCTGTCTCCTCCGGCTCTCTGCGGCAAGTTTGATGTTGTTGAGCGCAATGTCGATTATTTCATGGTGACGTAGTCGACGAGATGTAGGAAAAGATACAAATTCTTTAATTTTGTTAGGTGGTTCAACATTTTTCAATATAACAGTCGGAGATAGCATAGTAGATTCATTTGGTATGGAGTTAACTACATCCTGGAATGAGAGTATGTGGGTATCCCAATCCATATGTTTTTATGGCAGTATATTCTACATAGTTTACCGATTTCTTTCTTTAGTAGTTCACAAGGGTTCGAAGAATCGTGATACTTGGATATATATATCGGAGAAATGTTTCTAGGTTGTAACATACGGGTCCTTATTGCAGATCGAAATTGTTGTCCATCGTCAAAAATTACTTTCAATACATGCCCTAAATGAAATACAAAATGTTTTACAAATGCATTCGAAACAGATTTAGCAGTAGCTTTGCGTAACGGAGTGAAGGTAACAAATTTCGAAGTGAGTTCAACAGCGACAAAGATGTAGCAAAAACCTCTATTAGTTCTGGGAATCGGTCCAAAAATGTCTACAGCGGCAATGTGTCTCAATTTAACGGGTAACATTGGGATGTAACGGAGGAATATGTGAAGTCGTGTCTGATTTAGCTTTCTGTCAGATTTTACATGACGCTAAAACTCGTCGAATACGTTTCTCCATTTTGTCAAAATAACAGTTCTATCTCAGTATAAGAAAACATTTTCTGGCTCCATAATGTGCGTAACTAAAATGAGTGTACCAAATTAATTTGTTAACAAGTTCGTCAGGAATGCATAGTAACCAATTGTTGTTGTCAGGGTGAGAGCGGCGAAACAGAATGTTATTGCGTAGTGTGTAATGGTTTCTGATGGTAACATTATTCCTATCTTGCCAAAGGTGTTTAATTTCTTTCCACACGTTGTCTTTGCTCTGCTCTTGTGCTATGTCTCGTAATGATGCCGAAATAAAATTTTCGAATCAACTTGTTGAATATTCATGAC
Source organism: Schistocerca gregaria (assembly GCF_023897955.1). Taxonomy (NCBI): domain Eukaryota; kingdom Metazoa; phylum Arthropoda; class Insecta; order Orthoptera; family Acrididae; genus Schistocerca; species Schistocerca gregaria. Next base: position 761,128,789 of record NC_064922.1, read on the forward strand.
GCTAAAATTTGCTTGGCAGAAGTTGGTTGCGATGTCTTGCTGATTGTTGCTGAGAGAACAGGATAGTTCGTCTGCTACAACATTTTGTGTACCGGGAATGTGAATAATTGTAAAATTAAATTCCTGTAAATAAAGTTTCCATCTACTTAACCTGTCGTGTGTAAATTTTGCGGAAAGTAAAAAACTGTTTAGCTCTATGATCTGTGTAAACGGTAGTATGTCTTCCATAAAGAAAATGCCTAAATCTCGTAAATGCCCATGCAACACATAATGTTTCAAGTTCTGTGACAGAATAATTGCGTTCAGCAGGCGACAGAATGCGACTCGCAAAAGCGATATTTTTAATTACTGCAAACAATCTTCTTCAATTTCCTGAAAAATGTGTACTCCTAAAGCGGTGTTAGAACTGTCGGTGGCAATGAAAAAATTCTAGTAAGATCTGGATGTGATAAAAGGGGTGCATTCAACAAGGCATGTTTGAAATTCACAAATTCAGAATGTGCTTGGCTATCCCAGTACAAAATAGCGTTTTTACCCGTCAATTGGCATAATCTAGGGGTGTCTAAAGCAGAGTAATGAATACATTAACGGAAAAAGTTAATTAATCCCAGAAAGCTGCGTAATTGTTTCTTTGTCTTTGGAACAGTAATGTCACGTAAAGCTTGAAGCTTTTCCGGGTCAGGCGCAATGCCTTCTGCTGAAATTACATATCCACGAAATTTTATGGAAGTTTTGCCAAAGTGCGATTTGTTAAGACTAACTGTAAGTCCTTGTGCACGAAAAGTTCTGTCGGAAGTATAGTATTTAAACCGCGAATAAATGCAGCTAAAGAAATTTTTGGACCGAACGGTAGTTTGCAAAACAGGTAACAGTCACCAAAACAGAGAAATGCTGTGTACTTTCTGCAGTTCGGATGAAGCTGTATTTGCCAAAATTCCAATTTCAAATCTAATGTGGAATAAATAGCAGTACCATGAAATTTCTCTGAAATTTCTTCTAGTGTCTGTGGGCGAACTGTTTCATTTATAATATTGTCGTTAACATGACGCGAGTCAATTACGAGGCGAAGTGAGCCATCCTTTTTCTTAACAATATAGAGCGGGTTTATGTACGGACTAAGTGCCGGTTCAATAGTACCTTGGTCAAGCATAGCTTGTAATTCTTTCTTAACTTGTTCTCTGTGGATATAAGGAATGGGATAATGTTTAGTTTTAAATGTGTCGTGCTGTTTAACTTGAAAATCATACATAAAACCGGACATAGTATCAGGGACGTTGTCAAAAACTGGAGCTTGCTGTAAAAGAATTATGCGTAGTTACGTACGTTCGTCGTCTTTATTTGCACTGCTTTGTTTTACTTTATCAGAAATCATTTGCATAACGTCATAGTCGGCTTCGTCTGGTGTATTATATTTGTGTACGTACGTATCTGTGAATAATGTGGAATGACAGTCCGTGTTACGTGATGTAGAAAAGACCTGTGTTCGATTAATTGCCTGTTCGTCTGCAGATAAAGCGTGCTGAAATTCTAATGTCAGTTGTACATTTTCATCCTTTAACATTAAATACGAATTTTGAAAGTCAATAATTGCGTCGTGTTGTACCAGAAAATTCGTACCTAAAATAACGTCTGTTGTCAATAAGGGAACAATTCAAAAATTTGAGTGAAACATATGACCTACAATACAAAATGATAAGTGTGTCTAAAACTTTACATCTGCTCCTTTGCTGGATACTGCTCCTTTTACTTTAGCTCTGCCTAATGGTAACGTAGGATAAATATTATCTTTGTTACATTCATTGAAGGTTTCTTCATTTATTACTGACATAAGTGATCCAGAATCGATTACTGCTGAAAATTTGGAGGATCCACTCTTTACTTCAGGGACAGGGTGGGAAATGGTTTTTTGAATAACTGGTTTTTCCTGCAAAAGAGTGTCTCGGATGTCTTCAAAAGTAATAACATTTTCGTGAACAAGATTCTCTGTGTCAAAGGCATTGCTTGCGTTACTGGAAGATGCAACCTGTACTGTATCTAGTCAAATTCTTTCTAACGTGCTGTTATTTGCGGGAGGATGCTGCGGCATTTCAACTATTTGTATTGTTCTGCTATTTCTTCCTGACGCATTAGGTTCGGGATGATACCTACTGTCTGGTTCATTCATGATAATTTGTAGTTCCGGATGATTCTGCTGCTGGTAAGACCGACTGTTACGCTGAAAACTGTGCTCATTAGTTTCACGTCTGTCATAATAATCATTGCTATACGGCGCGTTGCGATAGGAATTGAAATGATGTGTTTTCTGTACGTACTGATTTCCTTGCTGCTGTGCGTTACTATTTGGTGTGACAGACGCTACACGTGCAGGCCGTGAAACATTAAAGCTTGGTTGACCTTGCAAACTACATTGTTGGTTAGGTATGCTAACCGGCTGGTTTTGATGCTGTTGCTGCGAAAACCCTCTATTGTAACCAAAATGTGTCTGCGATTGCTGAAAATTTTGTACATACTGATGATTAAAATTTTGTCTGGTATTAAAGTTATAGTAGTTGTCATTTCTGGAGCGTGTAATGAAAACAGTCTCTTCCAGGTACAACTTCTCATAACGGGGTTTTCTTTGAAGATTGCTAATCCTAGATAGATCGTTAGTAGACGAGTTGCTTTGATAGATATAAAGAATAGTAAAAGAGAAGGCAGCAGTGCAGAAAACTAAAGATGAAATAGCACTACTACGGCTCGGGGCCCTCTGCACACTACGGCACATATTCATCGAAGTGTAATGAACCCCCGGAGGTTACTTACGCGCTGCAAATAAATTTTAGTTTCTGTGTTACAGGCCAAACCGGTGGAAATGCAAAACTAAATTGTTGTATCCAATCGAAAGGGTGAATCTGTGTTCTGCCATTCTGAAATACCTAAATTTTTTCACGGTGAAAAAGTGCTTATAACCAAAATTATCGTCTCGGAATGTCTGAACAGGTTCAGGATTGTATGCTAATCTGTTTGTCTGTGACTGTTCGGAATCTAAGTCACGTACTCTCTGGAAATTACCTAAGTTATACTGGCTGTGTGAGGGTGAAAAATGTTCGGAATGTGGCGTATGATGTGCCGAGTTAGAGGCCGAAACATTTTTCTTCTCTGTCTTTTCTTGCTGTAAAGACGACGCTTTTCTACGCAATGTATTATTAGACGAACTTATCTCACTGATTGTCTGCTGTAAATTTTGGAATTCGGGTGTTTGATTTAAAGAAATTGGTGACGTATCGTCTGATTTGGAGTCATTGTTATTTTTGATAACGTCAATACGACTGGCCAATTCATCAAACTTTTCAGTCAATGCTTTAACCTGATCATCATTTTTAGTGTCACAGGCATCAATTTGTTTTTGGATTTTACGTGTGGTTTTCTTTAATTTCTTAACGTCTGCTTTGATGGCATCGGGATCCTGTATTAATTCTAATTGTTCAAGTCTGTCGGTCACTGTCTGAAAGTCTACTGTGTGTGTGTCTGTTTTTGTTTTAAGATCAGAGATTTCATCATGCAATTCGGTGTTCAACTGTTTGATATTATTGATTTCGTCTGATACTGCAGAAATGTTGTTGTCTACGTATGATTTTGCTTTCGCAAACAATTTAGGCTTATCTTCCTGTCTCTGTGCAGTAATTCTTTCCATGAATTGTTTCTTTGCTTTATTCTGTTCCAGTATAAATCTACGGTAACGCGATTAACTGTTTTGTAGTTGGTGATTAAAACAATCGTTAATTCCGCTGTTCTGTGGGTCAAATTTCGTGTCTACCTTCGCATCCAATGTGCGTGAAAGTTCTGATGACATTAATTTAAACTCGTCACGTAACTGTGTTGCGTTTTCAGAACATTTTTTAGCGACTGCACTAATTTCATCTCTAAGTAATTTGGTTGTGGCTGCCTGTGTATTACTTAATTCTTGATTCACAGATCTAATTTCTTCACTACTGTTCCTAGCACAAGCCTTAATTTCGTCCCGTAATTGTTGTTTAGTATCATGACATTGCACGGCAACGGCTGTAATCTGTTCACTAAGTTGTTTGGAATTGTTGTCTAGTTTTTCATTAAGTTGTTTGTAATTGTTGTCTTGTTTCTCATTCGACTGTTTGGAATTGTTGTCTAGTTTTTCATTAAGTTGTTTGTTTGATTCATTAATTTGTTGTTTGAGATTTTCATTAAGCTGTAGCAACAAAGCCATAACTCGATCCATGCCAAAATTAGCTGCTCTATTCTCTGTGCTGTGTGATGGTGTATTTGCATGTGTCACGTTTTGTATAACCATTTGGTCATTGTCTGATTCACAAAAAGGTATGCTAATCGGATGTGCTCCGTTGGTCACTACAGCGGAATGAAATATATCTGATGTGTTTAGTGTATCTTGGTCACCTTCGTTACAAACAACTATCTGTTCGCTACGTAAATTTGGAAAATCAGGTGTTTCAAACGACAGCGTTCATTGTAACGGAACGTGCGGCGTCATCAGTTGCCGTTAAATTAAGTGTGGACATAACTGAATGTGTTTGTTCATCATCTAGAATAAAATCATTACTAGTGATCGGCACGCACTGATTAATTGTGATTAGGGGGTTATCACTATTATACTAAGTGTCGCTAGTATTATCGGTCAAATTATTCGAGTCAGCTTATTCACTCATTGCACATCGCGATGTACTGTTAGACGCTTTGCGCTGCATTTTAACAAGTCAAAGTTAAGCACAGAATGAAACAAAGACAAAGCAAAAATGGAACAGATATAATAACAACAAAGAGCAATAAATTGCCGATGATCTGTGAAAGAAAGAGTGACAAATTAGTAAATGCGTTGCGCCAGATGCAAACTACATTTAATATTACGTAAATAAGAGCAGATATATAACTGACTACTTCTCGGAAATTCACAAAAATACGATCCTGGCCGGTTGTCGACAAGTGTAACCTCTCCACAATAAAATAATATGAATAAAATTCACATTTAGTGTAACCTCCTCACAAAATAGTTTCCGTAACCCCCCAACAATTAAAAAACAATATAATCATTTATTTCATTCAGTTTAAATGCCCAACAGATAAATTCAGTAACCTACCAATAATACAATGTGACTAACCTCTCAATTAAATTGCGACTCACTTAAATAACCTTTCAATAATTGACTGTGAATTGAAAATGGTAAATTTTGGACGTCAGCAGTGCTGCATCATGGCCTTGAAAATTCATTATGAATAAACTGAAAAATCTTACCTCAATTAGGTCGCCGGATATCACGTTTGTATCTGCACCTATAAGAAATTTTTCTGGCGCAGCTCAGTGCAATGCTGGCAGATAGATTTGTCATGTATAAAAAGAAACAACTGATTTTTCTTTACAATATTCGGGATGACCATGGATTGGGGAAATTAGTAAATTCTTTAAATTGAGATGAGTGATTGTCAAAAGTTACTTTTTATAAGAAAGATTATTAATAAGAGATTTCTTAAAAACATTTACATGGGGCTTGACATAAGAATACTACATATGCGCGAGGCTGCTTTTACCTTATACTACATCGCTCAGACTCCGCCATCGCTCCCCACGACCGGCCCAGCCAACACGATACACCAGACTGCTCGCTACGAACTACTTACTCCTACTGCTACACAGTTCCTACTGCAGTCATCACTGTTCTTTGGTCTGAGATTCTCTTATAGCTTACATATCGTAGGCAGCGAGTGAGCAATCTAGCGAAATTACATCTGCTCGAGTGCGCTAGCAACGAATTTCTTAATCATGGACCTCTTACAGGTTTTGCACTATTTAATTACAGTTATTGTATATCCAGTGATGAGCGACCTAACAAATTAAGTAGAAAATGTCCTGTGTTATACCCTGCTGATACGTTGACCAAGGATGTATGACAAGATAAGAGACACCGACAGTCATATCCTAGAAAAAGGGCAGCGAAACTTATTGAGCATCGCTTGCTACTTAGGCTTGTTGATTAGCATCCTTATAACCAATTTACTGAACATCAAAACGCTTTACAAAAATGTTATCAGATCTAAACATCAATTTGTCTTTTCTCTAGTACAATACAAAATTTTAAAGAACGCTCTGCATAAATATTTCTTTTCTTTAGAACAGTATAAACGTTAAACAACACCAAGCATAAAAATCTTTTTTTGTAGAACCGAAAAACTATAGGAAATACAATTTCACTCGAGCCTCACTCTAATCTATAACCATGTTAAGATTTTTCTGTCGCAATAAAGAAGTGTATCAAACATGAATAAACTACAAGCCGAAGTGAGATCGTGGCACAAGTCCGCAGGCACCACAATAGGCTCAGAGGTAGACCAGCCCCTGGCCCCAACGAGACAAGCAAAGTAGTGATGTAACTACAACACACATAACAAGGCTTTCTCAGATTACACATGAACACAAAAATAAACCTTTGGTCGGCTGCAACGATATCACACTCAAGGCAAATACAAATGAGTGCGCGGACAGTTCAAAAAAATTTTAAAGCATTTGACATAGAAAGTACTAAAGCACCTCAACAAATGTAAAAGTAAGCTCCTGGAAATAGTCCCCGCAAGCTGCTCGGACACAATCGTAAACCTTTAGATAGCCATAATGATACCACACTAGGGCAAAGACAAATGCGGGCGAAGCAAAAATCACGAATTATTAAAGCATTAAACACAGAAAATATAAAAACCACCTTAAGAAATGTAAAACTTGCCTTCAGAAAATAATCTCCAGATGCCACCAAGCACCTTAACAGTAGCTGTATGAACTTTTCGAAGCAGATAGTCTAGACACACTTTAGGCACTTTAATTATCTTTAGAAAACAGCTGTTGGAACAGTTCTACCAGAAATATAGCGTTGTTAAAACTTTCGTAGCATTAAACTGAATCGACTACTGGCCGTTCTGCAAAGTGTATGTGGCACCTTAAAACACAAGTCATGATACTAATTACAAATAGGGTGGTTTCCACAAGGTATATATGACCTGTCTTACTAATCCAACACAACTGTAAGGTAGGACACCACTTATGGCTGAGCCCAACTCTTTGGGCATTGAATCAAAATACATGTCATTAAATCTTATCTTAAAACAGGGCGCCCCCAATCTTCTTAAGAGGAACAAACTCTAGCACGCGGACAAGTACCTCTATGGGAGGTAGCTGAACGCGGGTTTGTCGATTCGTTCAGCACAGAATCAATCGATCACTATGTGGCTTTCTAACGTCAAATAGCTCTGGGTGGCAGGAACCAAATTGCTCTATCGCAACAAGCTGCCGTCGATAGCGAGCGATATTTCGTGAATTCGCATAAAATGTGCTCACCGTGGAGTAAGTGGCGACAGTCTCGGTGCTCTGGTCACGAGCAGGGAACACTAGGAAGACGCAGGCCTGGGGCTGCCCGGGACATCACTAGCACCGCCAACAGCCACACCGTTCCGTTTTTCCAGGCCAGCTCCCAGCATACAGTGAAGGCTATCAAGACCGGATGTTTCAGCTGCTGAGAATTCTTCCGGGTTGCATAGCCGTGGTACATGGAACTCTTCTATCCCTGACGTTTCGTCCAAGGCTGAGCTGGACATCTTCGGAGCTACTCCTGGTTGTGCTGAGTCTTGCCGACTGACGAGTAGGACGTCGAAGAGTGGTCTAAGTACGTTGGAAAGTGGGCGTGGTCTGGATTTCAAGTGACAGCAGAGATAAAATTTGTTAAAGATAAATATGACTATCAATAATAGTACGTCAAAGATTAAAAAAATTGTCATCGATTCTGTATCGCCACTGTCCATATATTTCTTTGTTTCATGGCTTGATAGTTATATTTTATCTTTGACAAGCTTTATCTATGCTGTCACGTGAAATCCAGACCACGCCCACTTTCCACGTTATTTAGGCCGCTCTTCGACGTCCGACTCGTCAGTCGGCAAGACTGAGCACAACCAGGAGTACCTCCGAAGATGTCCAACGCAGCCTTGGACGAAACGGCAGGGATAGAAGAGTTCCATGGACCACGGCAATACAGACCGGAAGAATTCTCAGCAGCAGCTCCCAGCACTCCATTAGAAAAATGCCCGCCTCAGAAATATTAGCCACGCCTCACAAAGAAACAAGTTCACTGGGCCTTGTACGTCTACTCAGGCCGACCGCTCAGCTTCGTCATCTGCTGCCTCACCGTAATCTGCCTCCCCCGCCCAGATTCCACTAACCGAAGATCCTCTCAAGAGCAAAGACAGTGTACAACTCACCAGGCACGACGTTTCGACAAAGTCACACGGTTCACTTACTGCAATGGTAAATTTTACGAGGTTTAGTAATCTAGGGATTATGGAATGCCTTACATTTTCTCATAGATTTGCAGAGTCATGAAACATATTTGGTGCGCCACAGGAGCACAAGAAGGGGGAAATCTGCTAACATAAGGACCACCACCAGTGGGTGACTGTAGTTTCTCTCTGTTGTGCTACTCTGCGTGTCAGAAGAAACTAAAACGACCGAATGTTTGACTCATAGTCACACAGTGTTGTGTAGTTGTATTATTATTTGTTAAAAAAGTTGTTTTACGACTTAAATCCAAAATAGGACGACATAGTGTGGCTATACAACTTTCTATTCTTATCAGTACACAAGGGGGGCTATCATCAGCGTCCATCCAACGGGAGTCGGTTTGCAGTGAGCCAGAAGCCACTGCCACTATCCGGACGACGCAGTACACACACATCAAAGTTGTTCTCGTTGTGGTCTTCAGTCCTAAGGCTGGTTTTGATGCGCCTCCCCACGCTGCTCTATCCTGTGCAAGCCTCTTCACTGCCGGGTAACTACTGCTACCTACATCCTTCTGTATCTGCTCACTGTATTCATCTCTTGACCTCCCTCTACGGTTTTTACCCCTATCCAGTACTAAATTGCTGATACTTTGTTACCTTGGAATGTATCCGACCAACCGATCTCTCCTCCTAGTCAGGCTGTGCTACAAATTTCTCATCCCCCCAGTTCTCTTCAGTACCTCCTCATTAGTTACATTATCTACTTATACAAACTTAAGCCTTCTTCTGTAGCACCACATTTAAAAAGCTTCTATTCTCTTACTGAGCAGACTGTTTATCGTCCATGTTTCACTTCCATACATGACTACACTCCATTAAAAAATTTCAGAAAGGCTTCCTGACACTTATATCTATACTCGATGTAAACAAATTTCTCCTCTTCAGAAACGCTTTTCTTGCCATTGTCAATCTACATTTTACAGTTATTTTGCTTACCAAATAGCAAAAGCGCCTACTGCTTTAAGTGTCTCTTATCATAAGCTAATGCCTCAGCATCTCTTGATTTAATTCGACCACATTCCACATCCTTGTTTTACTGTTGTTGATATTCATCTTATAAACTCTTTTCAAGACAATGTCCAATCTGTTCAGCTACGGTCGCAGGTTCGAATCCTGCCTCGGGCATGGATGTGTGTGATGTCCTTAGGTTAGTTAGGTTTAAGTAGTTCTAAGTTCTAGGGGACTGATGACCACAGCAGTTGAGTCCCATAGTGCTCAGAGCCATTTGAACCAATCTGTTCAACTGCTCTTTCAAGTCCTTTACTGCCTGTGACAGAATCGCAATGTAATCAGCAAACCTCAAAATTTTTATTTCTTCCCCTGTGCTTTAATTCCTACTCCTAATTTTTCTTTTGTGGGTCTAATATTGCCTGATAACACTCGCGGTAAATACGAATTAACTAGTCTTGCCACACGACAAACAAACGGGCGCAGAACCGTACTCGGCCAATACGCATGCATCAGGACAGAGTTAACAGCTCCGATTCTAAATTCTCTTCGATTCGAAACAATGCGAAAGCCTTCACTTTGAAGACAATTAGTTCACTCTCGCGCGACCTGAGCCAGTATTCCAGTCAAATTTTACATTATCCTTGTAAAAAGCAAAGCTGCACATTGTTAAGATTGTGGAACTTGTAACTTCCAGTAACGATTAACTCTCTAGAAACAACTTGGGTCAAATTGCTTAAGTATGTCCAGGCTGCTTTTCTCGCCTGAACGGACTTAGATATGATTCCTGTTATTCAGCCGAGACTTTCTCATTGTTCTCACTTTCATGTCGTTAATTGTTATAGGACACTCGGAGACCTAAACGGCGGAGACAAGAATAGTATCAATTCTGTAATCTATTTGGGTTCAGACGTTTATGGGTACTGGTGTCGGAAAGAACAGACACCAAGCGAAATCCTCAGCTATGGTATGCATTGCGTAATTGATGGCGGATGTGGGAGAAAGGAAAGGGAAGAGACTAATGATAGGGCTGCATCGGGATTTTATGTGGAAGCAGCGTGACGACTGTATATGTATACTTGACTGGACTCGAACCTGGAATCCTCTGCTCAATAAGCAGTAGCGTTAACCACTGCTCCATCCGGACACAGTGTTCATCGTTACTGGGCGGACTCTTCAAATGTGTGCTAAATCTTATGGGACTTAACTGCTAAGGTCATCATTCCCTAAGGTTACACACTACTTAACCTAAATTATACTAAGGACAAACATACACGCCCATGCCAGAGGGAGGACTCGAACCTCCGCCGGGACCAGCCGCATATTACATGACTGGGCGGACCATCTCGGCTGCCGCGCGGGTTAGTCGCGTGGTCTGGGGCGTCTTGCCACGGTTCGCGCGGCTCCCTTCGTCAGAGGTTCGAGTAGCCTCTCGAACATGAGTGTGTGTTCTCCTTAGAGTAAATTATTTTAATTTAGATTTAGTAGCGTGTAAGCCTAGGGACCGATGCCTTCAACGGTTTGGTCCCATAGAGAAGTACCACAAATTTTCAGTATCCTCTCTCAGCACTCTCCAGTGCCGGCTCACACTCCGAATTAGTGCCACCTATCCGCAGTCCTCGTCGATGTCCTCCATACTTGTTAATTTTATATCCCAGCTGGAGATCGAAAATAATTCATTATTTCCGATCGTATCCTTTCTTTTCCTTTCATATCTTTTACTTTCCTTTCACCTTCCTCTACCTTCAATTATAATATGTATCGCAGCTGCGGATTTCGCTTGCATCTGTTCGTTCAGACATGTCCGAAGCTATAGAATAATTAGAAATAGTTGCTTTGCTCGATACGCAATGAATCCAAAACCTTCAGTGTGGGTGCATATTTACGTTACACTTCCGGAGGGAATCTGAAATTAGCGACCATGGAGTTCGATTACTGGTCTGGCACACAATTAACAGCAGAGAATGGCATGGCCCCTCTTCTCGAAAATCTCTGACCGGTTTTCCTTTCTACATGGGTGACGGCCTTACGTTCACAGCTGGTTTTCTGCGTAAACACAAAGTGTCACATGGTCAGCGGGAATGAAAACCAAATAATAGTCTGGTTGTCCAAACAACCGAGCGATCGAAATTTTTGGAACAGTAGTCTCAGAATATACTCAAAACTGGAACGTTTTACTGGATAAATAGCAACTCCAAAAATAGCAATACCAACCGATAATATCCAGACTATAAAAATGTAATACAGATTACTATATGTCATAAGAGGCGGACCTGGCAGTAGTAATGCAGTAACACCAGAATGGCTGGGTTAGGTGATCTCATCGACATCGAACGAGTACTAGACATTGGATATCACGTGAGTTACAGACACATCAAGAACATTTCGACCCTTCTAAAATAACAAATAAATACGTTACTACGCTCAAGACTTTTTCTAATCCTTATTGAAGTTTTCTGGGCAGATCTCTGTTCTTCTGCAAGAGAAATGTTCTCAAAAATTACCTTCCAAAACTTGCCTAAGTAGACTGTCGGTAACGTGACTGTGAACTGGAAAAGCCATGGAAAAGTGCGAAGGTCAATGATCGTCGTGCGTTCCGGGATGTGGCTGCAAAAAGTAGGATAAAATCAGCAGAAAGGTTCACTCGTGTGCTCCAAAGTGTTACAAATAGTCAAGCTAGCACAATGATTGTGCGTATGGAGTTAAAATAGGTGGGTTACAGTAGGCGTGTAACTCCGCAGAGAATAGACGTTTCTGTTGTCAGTTCTGAGCGGTACTTCATGTAGCATAAAGTGCGACGGTACTGGATAGCGGATGCCGGCAAAAGAATCATTTCGAGGGATGAACCACGCTATACCCTTAAATCCGATGAAAGGTTTCGGTTTGCCCAAGTGCCCGGAGAATTCCTGCTGTCATGTAAACTTAAACCGTTGTGTCGCCTTAGAAAACGCCACATGGAGAAGGCTATGAAAGCATCTTACTGCATTTTGTAATGCGTTCAGAACTAGAACAGTTCGGAGATAATTGATTACATCGACATGACAATGCACCCTGCCATAAAGCAGCGTCCGTGAGGAAATCACATTCTTCAAATGGACTGGCTTGCCCAGACCCGACCCGAAAAAAATTGAATACCATTGGGGTGAAGTAGAACGTCGACTTCGCTGCTAACCTCCAAATTAAAGTTCACTGCCTTTTCTCGCTTCGGCTGTTTACAAAGCATGAGCTGCCATTCCTCCACAGACGTTGAGATTCATTGATAGTGGCCCCAGCAGGGATCAAGCCTTGTTAATGGCTAAGGGTGCACACTGCCCATATTAATGTTCACTAATAGGTGTCTGGATACTGTTGATCAGATGGTATGCATGGACTCAAACAGGTTGTTTGGTTGGCTCATTTGGGAGGAGGGGAGGGGGGTGGTGACCAAACAGCGAGACCATCGGTCTCCTCTAATTAGGGGAGGATGGGCTATGAAATCGGCAATGCCATTTCAAGGGTTCATTGTTAGCATTTGCCTGAAGCGGTATAAGAAAATCACGGAAACCCATATCAGGATGAAACTTCATCCTCCCGAATGCGAGTCCAATATGCTAACCACTGCGCCACCTCGCTCGGTCTAAAAGAGGTAATGGTCTAGTTTCTACACAGAAGGTAAAGTAGACAGTGCCGAGGAATGATGATATTAGGTTTGTGGAACACTCGACCTGCTGTTATGACTGGGGAAGACGATTTAAGCTGATCCGTGTGCGAGAAGAAGGAAGCTGCCGACTGCAGTGACTATGGACAGTTGTCCTTGTGCTTAATGGCTGGCCAAGCTCGCATCTCGTGTGTCGTGCGGTAGCGTTCTCGCTTCCCACGCCCGGTTTCCCGGGTTCGATTCCTGGCGGGGTCAGAGATTTTCTCTGCCTCGTGATGGCTGGGTGTTGTGTGATGTCCTTAGGTTAGTTAGGTTTAAGGAGTTCTAAGTTCTAGGGGACTGATGACCATAGATGTTAAGTCCCATAGTGCTCAGAGCCATTTGAACCAATGGCTGGCCAAAACCCTGGGAGTTAGCTTGGCCCACGATTGTGAGGCTGCGTTGCTGACTTGATTCTATATTGGTGCTGATTTTGAAGCGACGCTGACTATATGGCATTGTCTCTTAGAAAGACCGGCAGCCCTGACTTCTGGATGTTTGTCCACTTCTGTAACGAATGTGAACTGGTAGTCGCCAAGAAAAGATTGCGTGGTGAGCAACTTGTGAACCTTATTTTCCGTGTGTTGTCGAAAGGGATTAACGATCCTGTCTTGTAATGTTCGTTACTTGAGAGACTTACGCTGCTGTCACCGGAAAAACAGCTGATTGACCTTGCTAATTCACTTTCAGTACCTAGTGGGTAAGTCGCTAAAGCTAAAATAATACTGCAATTTGGTTATCCTATTAGTACCATTCTGTAATGGGTCGATTTACTAAGCCGTATACGTACTAACGGGATATGTCTTAATTGTACAGAGTTTAATGGTGTATATTTAAAGCCTGTACTGAATTGTTTGTTTTCTCTGTTGGTCACTGCGGTCTGGCCTGTAATTACTGTTGTTTCGAGGCTTACTGGTTGGCCATTCAACATGAGGTAATCTGTTGTTATTAGAACGGATAAGCTTGTGACATACTATCGGCTGGGAGCCAGGTAGTTAATAGTAATTTTTGGATTGTCCCCAAATAGCAGAAACAGTCTATTGTGACTAAAGTCGGAATTTCGCTGCATTTGAAATAAAATTAATTTTACTATTTGGGTTTGTGTATGTAACGCATTTAACATTCAGTACGCTTAAACCTAGCATTTCGCCAGCTTTGGTATTCCTGTTTTATTCCAAATGTTGATACCATAAATAATTCTGTGAGTTCACTTCTGCACAATTCGAGTTATCTCGCATTTCTACGGAATTCGCTCACATCTATATTTCCTATGAAACAGCATTCTTTCCACAACTATAATTGAATAACACAGCTTTCCGTTTAATAAAGAGCCTTCAGCTGATGACTCAATGTGTTTTCTTTAAATCTGTTTGCCAGTTTGTTAATTTTTTTGTTATTAATTGAGTAAAAATTTTAAAAGTGTATTATTATTATTATTATTATTATTATTATTATTATTATTATTATTATTGGAGCTTCCCTCCGTACAGAGGCTTCTCTCCAACATAGTAATTTACTTGGAAATTACAATACAAACAATAAACGTTCTTAAACTATATTTCCAAAATGTTCCTCCAGGTGTTTCGATCTTGTGTGTCCTCTTCCTCTGCGCCCATTCTCCTCATTGTGTGCTGTACATTTTGGAGCCAGGTGGTCATTGGTCGTCCTCTTCACTTCTCCCCACCGGTTCCCACTCCAGTATCAATTTTGGTATTCTGGTTTTCTCCATTCGTCGTACATGCCCGCACCACTGTAATTTCTTCCTATCCATAACGTTATATGTTCTTTCTTTTATTTCCATTCTCCTTATTATTTCGGTGTTCCTTACCTTTTCTTTCCTGGAGATTCTTGCCGATCTTCTCCAGAAGTCCATCTCTAGAGCTTGTAATTTTTTAATGTGCTTCATGTTAATTGTCCAGGTCTCCGTTCCGTACAGAACTACACTCTCTAATATGGATTTGTATATTAATTTTTTAGTTCTGCTCATTACATTCCTGCTCCATAAAACTGAGTTAAGCATCCCAATGACCCTCAGTCCGCTGCTAATTCTTTTATTGGTTTCTGACTCTGATTTTCCCTCGATTTCTAAAATGGATCCCAAACAACTAAAAGTGTTTATCTTTTCGATTTTCTTTCCTTCAATGTATAGCTCATCTGAATCATTAGTCAAGTATTCTGTTTTTTGGTAATTAATCTTCAAACCCCAAGTTTTGTATGCTACTGCTAGTTAATTGCACATATAGTTAGCATCCTCCCCATCTTGTGCTACGACTACTTGATCATCAGCAAATAATAAATGATGCAGGTAAACTCCATCTCTTATTTCTAATCCCATAGTGTTACATTTACGACACCATGTTCTAAGGCTAATATCTATATAGATTTTAAATAATGATGGTGACATGGGACAGCCCTGTAAAAGACCTTTGCTTGTTCTAAATTTCTGTGAAAGTTTATTACCAACTTTCACTTGGCAAATGTTATCTTTATACATCTGTTGTATTATTTTAATCAAGGAAGGGTTTGTGTTTGTCATATGTAGTGCTCTCCAAAGTAATTTTCTTGGAACAGTATCATACGCTTTTTCTAGATCTATGAAAATTAATCCTATATTTTTTTGATTTTTCCCTATGTTTCTCCAAAATCTGTCTTAATGTGAAAATATGGTCTACATATGATCTCCCAGCCATGAATCCAAATTGTTCATCTTGGGTTCTAAATTTTTTTTCAGTTTGTTTTTAATTACTTTCGCAAAAAATCTCATTAATGTGTTTGTAACACAAATTCCTCGATAGTTTGAACACATTTTGCGATCCCCTTTCTTAAATATTGAATTAATGTATCCTAGCGTCATCTCGTTGGGTACTGAATCTCCATGTATCACTTTGTTGAAGACCTGTGTTATCAGTTTCAGAATTTTGTTACCCGCATATTTCAGACACTCCAGATTGATATTGCCAGGTCCCGGTGATTTACCATTCTTTCCTGTTCTCAATGCCTGAAGTACTTCACTTTCTAAAATCTGGATCTCATCAACTTCATGTCCTTTTTCTTCAGCTGTTCCTTCTTCTAGATATTCTTCTCTGTCGTCATAATTTTTGGAAATACTTTTCCCATTCCTTTTGTGTAATCACCTGGACATTAGTTTTGCTTTTCGTATCCTGTCGAAGCCCTTTTAATACTGACCATGCTTCTTTTGCTCTCCCAAATCCTAATTTACTATTCACCTTAGCACATGTTCTTTCCCATACTTCATTTTTTGCCATCCTTATTTTTTTCATTACTTCATTCCTCTTTTCCTTGTATATTGATCTTGTTTCTTCTGATTTATCATTCAACCACTGAAGGAACGCATTTCGTTTTTCTCTAACGAGGACCTCTAGTTTTTCCGACCACCACTCTGCTGCAAGGTTGTGGTTGGTATCTTTTTTACCCAACACTTCTGTTGCTATGATTTTCACATTAGTCTTTATATAGTCATATATTTCTTCAGTACTTCCTTCAAATGGTTCAACCAGTTTTCTTTCCATACTGGCCGCATAGAGTGTTGTGATACTTTCGTCTTGTAGGCTGTCAATATTAAAACGTAAATTTTCATCTTTCTCAGTTTGATGCGTTTCATTTATATTACTTGTATCATTCCTTGCATTCTCCTTGTGGAGTTTGCTGGTCTCCCATCGGGCGCCTCCCCAGGTGGCGGATAGGGGAATGCTCACCATATATGGTGGGTACCGGGGAAATAAAATACCCGGGGTGGACCAAAACTAGCAACTGCTGCCTTGTAGTATGATATTGGCTTATCAAAGGCTAAAGGAAGAAAACCTTGAGTAAAAATTACCTGGTCCTCCGGGTTGGGGATTGTGCAGTGGGCCAGCTCCTCACTCACATAAAACATAAAAATGCTAAGAAACCTAATAATATGCTCCGGAAAAATTGGAACTTTGGACGACGAACTGGCAATGAGAAACGGAAAATGTGGAATATGCAAGGTATTTCCACTAAAAGAAATTTACTACCTGCAGAACTTGACATGTTCAACATGGATGTTGTCGTACTCTCTGAAACAAAGAAGAAAGGCCAAGGAGAAGAAGAACTGGATAATTATGTACATATCTGGAGTGGGGTATCAAAAGCAGTATGAGCCAAAGCAGGAGTCTCCATTATGATCAAGAAATCATGGAAAGAAAGAATCACGAATTGTACGTTCATCAATCATCGTATTATAACTGTTGAAATGACTTTATTTGCTAGGGAAGTTGTGATTATTGGCACCCACGAACGACACGAAAGATAAGGAGAAAGATACATTCTGGGACACCCTCAGGGAGACTATTGAAAAAATCCCAAGAAGAAAGCAGCTGATTATCATGGGAGATCTGCATGGAAGGGTAGGAATTAGAGAATCGTGTAGAATAGTAGGAAACCATGGAGAGAACGAATATAATGGCAATGGGGAACGATTCATTGCAATTTGTGAACAATTTGATCTAAAAATTATCAACACTTTTTTCAAACATAAGGACATCCATAAATATACTTGGCAACAGAACACTAAAGAACTTCGTTCTATAATAGATTATATTATCATTAGGCAAACAAGTAGTTTCAAGGCAGTAGACGTCAGATCTTATAGAGGAGTCTAGTGTGGATCAGACCACTATCTAGTAAAAATGAAGTCTTTCTGGCCATGGAAGAATGCAGGGAATGATACAAGTATTAATATCTAACTGGTATAATTCGTCTTCTGCGTAATACTGCCAAATGCTGATTGTACATGAATTGCAATGCCTTGTGGTTCCTGATCGCCTTCTGTGCATTCTGTTATCCCGTTTTGAATTTTATTTAGTTATTTTAAAATGGTATCTAATCATCTTTGGTTTAAAAGTTCTTTTTTCGAGCAATATTTGGAACTATATGTTCAAACACCTTCTGCATGTCCTGTTGCCATTTTCCAAATTTCTTCGGTAATTAGAAAAAGGTCCTCTAATGATCTTTTGACTAAAAAGGTGGTTTGCAACTCCGTGCTGAAAAGGCTTCTGTGTTTCCTGTAACTGTTTAGGAATTATCTTCAGTAATTTATAAAAGGTTAAATACCGACCTTTTGATTAAATCTGTTGTAACCCAGAATTGAACAAGTATCGAAATCTTATTCTCAACAGTTTCCGCATCATTTCCATCTACCCTCGCCCCGCCATCCACCCTCTCATCACCCTGTTTTCTTCTATGTTACAGCTTTCGTACTCTTGCCCGACTTAGTTCACAGTTTTGCATAGCATGTGTGTAAACACCTGTGATGCTGCGAATATGCTATACAATGTACGAACTCG
Source organism: Schistocerca gregaria (assembly GCF_023897955.1). Lineage (NCBI taxonomy): Eukaryota > Metazoa > Arthropoda > Insecta > Orthoptera > Acrididae > Schistocerca > Schistocerca gregaria. Next base: position 761,147,086 of record NC_064922.1, read on the forward strand.
GAATCTGTTTTCAAAATTGCGCTCAATTACAATTCATTACTCGCGCTCGACAACCCCACGAGGACTATCCACGTCAACGTCACCTCTCCACCACCCGACACCGAACCACTCTTTCAGGGTTAATGTGCGGTTAAGCCCCCGGTGGATTTGCCGGCCGATGTGGCCGTGCGGTCTAGGCGCTTCAGTCTGGAACCGCGTGACCGCTCCGTCGCAGGTTCGAATCCTGCCTCGGGCATGAATGTGTGTGATGTCCTTAGGTTAGTTAGGTTTAAGTAGTTCTAAGTTCTAGGGGACTGATGACCACAGTTGTCTAGTCTCATAGTGCTCAGAGCCATTTGAACCCCCGGTGGACCCCCCCCCCCCCCCTCCACCAGGGAACGTCTCACGCAAGAAGGGTGCAACCCCTATGTTTCCGTGGTAATGGAGATGTACGCTTACGTGGAGAACTTGTTTGCGCAGCAATCGCCGCCATAGTGTAGCTGAGGTGCAATAAGGGGCATATGGAAAACCGCACAAAAGCCATCCACAGACTGGCCGGCTCACCGGACCTCGACATGAGTCCGCCAGGCGGATTCGTGCCGAGGATCAGGCGGTCCTTCCAAATCCGGAAAGCCGTGCGTTAGACCTTCCGTTTTTATATACATCTGTTTTACATGTCTTTGCTGCCTCTTTCATAATTTACCTTTAGGGTTCCTCACTTTTGTTGCAGTTTAGAAACTAAAGTCATTTAGCTTAAAATCCAAACCTGCCTCCTAACTGTCTCCATCAGAGGACACCCTTAAACATTTTTCTGTTTGATAATCCTATACAAGACAGCTCTGCTTACACCCCATTACATTGTGCAACACTTCGCCCTCACAAAAGAAATCAAACTTTTTTTTCACATAATGAAGCATAGTCCTTACCACTCCAGTGTATCAGTTTAGTTAATACAGCCAATTAGCTAACAGAATTGGCGAAATATCAAAGATTTTTTTATTTTATAGGATAATACAAACTGATCACTTACGTTTTTTGCGTATGAGAGTGGTGCGTTACCATTGATGCTAATGTTCTTGATGATTTTGGTGCTGTGAGCTGTTTTGCAACCATTTGAGAATCCTACATCCTTCCATTTCGGAATACTTTTCTTTGTTTTTTTACATTTTTCGTGAGTTTGTTGCTTAGCGTTAGCGGAGAGCATTTCCAATATCTAAGCAGCTACTGCTAGTTAAGACATTTCCAGCATTTAAGAATAATCTTTGCCGCTGACAATGTTTTATGTATTGTCGTTTGTCGTGTCAGGCACTTAGCATAACACAGTGGTAATGCTGATTCGGCATCTGTCGATTGCCCGACTAAACGCGCTTTCGCGAGACTGCTTTTTGAATGATATATTCGAGCTAATTGTTCCCGCTACATTCTCATTTTATTAAGAATAGTAGGAAGTTGGAACTCGGTGGTTGAATTTGGGAGTCTGAATTAGTTGGCCTCTCTCTCGCAGTGCAGACACATGAGACGTACGTGTTCGGACATAACTCAACAATTTATTATCTAATTATTTGGACTGTGTTTTCATGGTCTTAAATGTTTCATTGTGAAGCGGCAAACTTTTTATTGTAGCGTACGGGATGTTACTCACCATGTACTTCGAACCGGTTTGGAACGAGTAACAATCTCACCAATAAATCAGACAGTGCGTGATCCCTCATAAACTCCAATCAGTCAAACCTTTCATTGGCAGCTGCTGAAGTTACCAAAGGACAGCGTACCATACAGTTAGATATTTGTAGATGGAGCAGAGTAATAGAGCATTTTATCAATCCACCACAGCCCGACTATAATTTTTTGACTGGTTTCATAATCATCACTGTTTTCATGAGCGTCCGCAGATATTTTTCTAGGGTTGGAGGCTGGCAAGACTCTAAAATTGCCATTTTCTATGTGTATAACTCGTTAGTTTTGAGACATGTTATGCCACAAGTACCAAATTTGTAGATGATACAAAAATATATTATGCTCCAGAGAATTAATGGCCATCAACTCAATATTTATACTTCTTGTAGGTGATTAATTTGATACTTAAAAGGTAAATGTGAATCATGATAAAGTTTAAATTTCTTGTAAAATTAAGTTGATTATTGCTCTGACACATTTCTGAATTTGATATACTAATATTATACCCTTTCACAGTTAAATGTGACATGTACCTAACAAAAGGTTCAATAACTTAGGAAAGAAAGCAGTGAAATATTTATAAAACGTATTTCAATCATACGTCCGTAAGGACAAACAGGCCCGCAGCTCGTGGTCTTGCGGTAGCGTTTTCGCCTCCCGCGCGGGGTCCCAGGTTCGATTCCAGGCGTCGTCAGGGATTTTTCCTGCCTCAAGATGACTAGATGTTGTTGTGTCGTCTGTATCATCGTAATTCATTCCCATTACGTTCGGAGGAAGGCTATGGCAAACCACCTCCACTAGGACCTTGCCTAGCACGGCGGTGCCAGTCTCCTGCTTCGCCCCCTACGCTCCTCGGAGTATGGGACCTGAACATAATCATCAATCATAAACTGAAACCGAATGTGAAAATTCTGAAGTATGAAATGATCATTAATGAGAAAACTGCTGGCTTTAAACCCTAATATTCGGTTATAAACATTAATCTTCCTCGAAAGCGATAGGAGAAAAAAAATTTAAGACACAGCTGGATGCACACGATACCTCACGTGGTATTCTATGAACCCGACAATGTTTCAGGAAGTGCTGTGTTTGGCTCCAACTTATTACGTTGCGATTACTGTGACGAGGAACTCTGTTCCGCGGCAACTGAGAAACCTCTCGTGGCCATCTTTACAATGATCCTCCGGAAAAGACAATAATGAAAATCGACACGCCCACTAGACCGGCATTTTTCCACCTTCTTTATATCGACGGTGCAGCAGCTTACTCACTGTTACGGAAGGCAGAGCGACTGACAGATAAATAAAGCCCATGCTCAGTAATCAAGGGTCGCTTCTTACATTTTCTAAAGAGAAAACCGCAGCTACCACAGTATTATCTCACTGTGATCAGCCAAATAAGCCTACGATTGGATACGTTGAGCCACGGGAAACTACACTACTGCCCATTAAAATTGCTACATCAAAAAGAAATGCAAATGACAAATTAGTATTCATTGGATAAATATATTATACTATAATTGACATGTGATTACATTTTCACGCAATTTGGATGCATAGATCCTGAGAAATAAGCACCCAGAACAACCACCTCTAACCGTAATAACGGTCTTGATACGCCTGGGCATTGAGTCAAACAGAGCTTGGATGGCGTGTACAGGTACAGCTGCCCATGCAGCTTCAACACGGTACCACAGTTCATCGCCGTGCTGTCTTGGGCGTCTTGTCACTGTTCGCGAGGCTCCCCCCCCCCCCCCCCCTCCACCCCCGCACCACCACCACCACCCATCGGAGGGTCGAGTTCTCCCGTTCTCCCTCGTGCCTGGGTGTGTGTGTTGTCCTTAGGGTAAGTCAGTTTAAGTTAGATTGAGTAATGCGTAAGCCTAGGCACCGACGATCTCAGCAGTTTAGTCACAGAGTCCTTACCGCAAATTTCCAATTCCACAGTTCATCAAGGTGACTGGCATATTGTGACGAGTCAGTTGTTCGGACACCATTGACCAGACGTTTTCAATTGGTCAGAGATCTGTAGAATGTTCTGGGCAGGGCAGCAGTTGAACATTTTCTGTATCCAGAAAGGCCTGTACAGGACCTGCAACAAGCGGGCGTGCATCGAATGAAGGATAGAGCCACAGGTCGTGAAACATCTGAAATGTAACGTCCACTGTTCAAAGTGCCGTCAATGCGAACAAGAAGTGACCGAGACGTGTAACCAATGGCACCCTATACCATCACGCCAGGTGATATGCCACTATAGCGATGACGAATACACGATTCCAATGTGCGTTCACCGCGATGTCGCCAAATACGGATGCGACTATCATGATGCTGTAAACAGAACCTGGATTCATTCGAAAAAAATGACGCATTGCCATTCGTGCACCCAGGTTCGTCGTTCAGTACACCATCGCAGTCGTTCTTACCAAGGGTAACCGCAGCCATGGTCTCCTAGCTCATAGTCTATGCTGCTGCAAACGTCGTAGAACTGTTCGTGCAGATGGTTGTTGTCTTGCAAACGTCCCCATCTGTTGACTCAGGGATCCAGATGTGGCTGCACGATCCGTTACAGCCATGCGGATAAGATGGCTGTCATCTCGACTGTTAGTGATACGTGACCGTTGGGAGTTCTGTATTACCCTCCTGAACCCACCGATTCCATATTGTGCTAACAGTCATTGGATCTCGACCAACGTGAGCAGCAATGTCGCGATACGATAAATCGCAATCGTAATAGGCTACAATCTGACCTTTATAAACGGAAACGTATGATACGCATTCCTCCTCCTTACACGAGGCATCACAACAATGTTTCACCAGGCAACGCCGATTAACTGCTGTTTGAGTACGAGAAATCGGCTGGAAATTTTCCTCATGTCAGTACGTTGTAGGTGTAGCCACTGGCGCCAGCCTTGTGTGATTGCTCTGATAAGCTATCATTTGCATATCACAGCATCTTCTTCGTGTTGGTAAAATTTCGCGCTTTAGTACGTCATCTTCGTGGTGTATCAATTTTAATGGCCAGTAATGCACTGGTAGAAATGTATAGGAATTTCATAGTAAATAAATACTATCAATTCTAGACTCCTTGCTTTTCCCTCCTTCTTGGGTTTCTTTCCCCACTCTCACTTCCTCCTTCCCTCACTACGTGCTATAATTCTGCGGTTTTTTGTCCTTTTGCAGTTTACACACCCATTACTTTACGCTGCTAATATTATAATGAGGGTTTTTACATAATTTAACTCCTTACATATTTAATAAGAAACGTATTGTTAAATTCGTGACATTCCTAGCCATCCACCTCTTTGCTCCCTTTCCCCTCTCCCAATCACCAGCGCCCTATTTTTTCCCCTCCACCTCCTCTTTCTCCGTTCTATCCTCCACCGCCACATTTCTACTTAAAACACTGACTACATTTTCAGAACACAGTACTCTGAAATGGGATACTGAAAAGACAAGATGGGTTGCTGAAGCAAATACTTACTTTAATTCTAAGTTTTATGTTCGATTTGTTATAGAATACTGAATGGTACATATTTAATTTTATTTTGTTTCGGACCTGAAGATGATCCTCAGCCATCAAAACATGTCATGTAACTAAAAATGTACAGCTGAGACTGAGGAATAAATGAGAATTCTTTTAGAAGAAACAGGTTAAAGGTGCCTATGAATTCAAGAAAATTATAAGCGATATTTATCACATGCAGCTTCAGTTGCTTGCTTGAGGACTACCTGGTTTATGAGAATTCGCATGCGGACTGGCCGGGCGCAGAGAGCATCTAAGTTTGTTAAGGGTGAACGTAACACGGCCGGAACGGGACAGCTCCCGTCAACAAACCCAACGCGATTCTTGATTCCACAAGTACTATAGGAAAATCACCGGCAACACAGAAAGGGATGGGCCCTCCACTAATACAGAAGTGTCAGGAAGAGGGTAATCGGAAACTAACATTTCAGACCGCAAGCAGAAGGCGCTGAAAAGAACTAACTTTCCTCCCGTTTCGATATTTGCGTACCCATAGGCTGTTAACCCACGTTCTCAGTCGTAGCTCTGTGAAATAATCGTAATGGTAAGTGCACACTTCACTTTTACAACGTGTGTACGATTATTTTTGTGACTCCTTTTAAAGCAATGTACTAATCATACACTTAGCAAACCTTTTGTGGTGTCACGGGGACCACAGGGACTGGCCAGAAATTACAGCGACAGAACAGCAGTTTTTGCGATGGTTGGGCAAAGCATGAGCCATTTACATTTAGCTTAGCCTCCAGGCTGAAGTTGGCGGTTAGCGCAACGGGAAGAGTACAGAACGCTAACCTGAAGGTCTTGTGATTGGATTCCCGGCAGTAACGTTTTCCTTATTGTTTAGTTTATTTACGTTACATTTACTGCATATAAATCGAAATGAAGTTCCATGTGTTGTACTGTATTGTATTAAGACTTTCAAAAAAAGAATGAAAAGAAAAAGCAAGGACAAATTTGGGATTGCAAAAGTATTTCCACGGATTGATTTTAAGGCGTACACGATAACGTATTATAAATAATTAGATACTTTCATGATTTATACATGCAAGGTTTAGTATTAATAGTAAAAATGGGAGAAGCAGTTATTTTCTCCGCCAGTAGCGAATGTTCTAAATGCAGCATTTTTACAACTGCATCGTTGTTAAGATTCAATATAAAAACAAAGAGTTCACATCTGCATAAGATTCTCTCTCATCGAATGATTTGGCAGCAACTGATGCATAACGCATAATTCAGCCAAATATTTGCTAGCATAGCTGTTGATGTACAGTATTCTGATACAGTCTTCTCAGGATACGATTACTTTTTCTCTCATTTTTTGCTCTAATTTTACCTTGTACACACGTTCTCAGTCGTAGCTCTGTGAAATAATCGTAATGGTAAGTGCACACTTCACTTTTACAACGTGTGTACGATTATTTTTGTGACTCCTTTTAAAGCAATGTACTAATCATACACTTAGCAAACCTTTCGTGGTGTCACGGGGACCACAGGGGCCAGAAATTACAGCGACAGTGGTGGGAACTCCAGATGGCCAACTCACCAGAAAAAAACAGCAGTTTTAGCGATGGTTGGGCAAAGCATGAGCCATTTACATTTAGCTTAGCCTCCAGGCTGAAGTTGGCGGTTAGCGCAACGGGAAGAGTACAGAACGCTAACCTGGAGGTCTTGTGATTGGATTCCCGGCAGTAACGTTTTCCTTATTGTTTAGTTTATTTACGTTACATTTACTGCATATAAATCGAAATGAAGTTCCATGTGTTGTACTGTATTGTATTAACACTTTCAAAAAAAGAATGAAAAGAAAAAGCAAGGACAAATTTGGGATTGCAAAAGTATTTCCACGGATTGATTTTAAGGCGTACACGATAACGTATTATAAATAATTAGATACTTTCATGATTTATACATGCAAGGTTTAGTATTAATAGTAAAAATGGGAGAAGCAGTTATTTTCTCCGCCTGTTGCGAATGTTCTAAATGCAGCATTTTTACAACTGCATCGTTGTTAAGATTCAATATAAAAACAAAGAGTTCACATCTGCATAAGATTCTCTCTCATCGAATGGTTTGGCAGCAACTGATGCATAATGCATCATTCAGCCAAATATTTGCTAGCATAGCTGTTGATGTACAGTATTCTGACGCAGTCTTCTCATGATACGATTACTTTTTCTCTCATTTTTTGCTCTAATTTTACCTTGTACACAAAAGCAGACATCGCAGACTTTCACTAGCAGGGTGCATTTAAGGGGAATCATTTCTTGGGAAATCATGTACAACCCTAGATTTTCGTTTGTCCTTTTCACGTTTTTTACGAAAACCTTGATAAGTACTATATACTAAGCGTTACTTCAATTTATTTGCAATGATAGTAAAGTAAATATTGAAAACTAAACGAAAAACTAATTCTGAGTAGATACTCGAACGCACGACCCTAGGATTACTGATCTGCATTGTTTCCGCAACGCTGACATCTGCCTGTATACCAAGCTTATGCCTCCCTCGACTAGCACCAAAAAATGCAGTTTTTTCCAAACGCTTTGGCCATCTGCAGTTCCCACTCCTGTCTCACTTCTGGCCAAGCCCAGCATATAGCATATAGCCAAATTCTGTCCATTTGGCGTGTTATATCTTCTGAAATGAAAACCCAGAATGGTGACATTCTGTATGGTAGCCCACTGTCATCCTGAGCGTCTCCAGACAGGTCTTCGCTGAGCATAGGGGCTCAGTTCGAAGTTGGATTCATCACTTCTACTCTAGTCAATGAGGTAGCCGGCCGAGGACGTGTCTGGAGACACACTGGACGGAGGTGAGATACCAACCTGAGTGTCAACCGCATTACGGTCCGACATGTAGAACTGATAATTTGAGGCACCGTTTGTTTTCATAGCGGAACCCCTTTGGATGTCACTCGCGGCACATTTATAGCATTGCGGTTCTACGATAATATTCTATGCCCCGTTTTGTTGCTTTGCGTGGCAAGCCTGCCTGGGCTTACATTTCAGTAAGATAACACCAAACAGCTCACGGCGAATGTCCCTGCTGCTTGTCTTCATGCTTGCGAAACGCCCCCTTGGCCAGCAAGGTTTCCGGATCTCTCCCCAGTTGAGATCGTTTCTAGCGCTTTGTAAAAGGCCCTCCAACCATCTCGGGGTTTTTTATGGTCTGTCTTGCCAACTAGAAAGAATTCGATACAGTATACCTGGGGAGGACATCCAACAACTCTGAAACTTCCTGGCAGATTAAAAATGTGTGCCGGACTGAGACTCGAACAAGGGACCCTTGCCTTTCGCGGGCAAGTGCTCAGCCATCTGAGCTACCCAAGCACGACTCATTCCCCATCCTCACAGCTTTACTTCTGCCAGTATCTCGCCTCCTACCTTCCAAACTTTACAGAAGCTCTCCTTTGAACCTTGCAGAACTAGCACTCCTGGCAACATCCCCTAGGCTGTGGCTAATCCATGTCTCCGCAATATCCTTCGTTTCAGGAATGCTAGTTCCTCAGGGCTCGCAGGAGAGCTTGTGTAAAAGTTGGAAGGTAGGAGGCGAGGTACTGGCAGAAGTAAAGATGTGAGGACGGGGCGTGAGTCACGCTTGAGTAGCTCAGATGGTAGTGCACCTGCCCGTCTCGAGCAAGAGTCTCGGTCCGGAACACAGTTTTAATCTGCCAGGAAGTTTCATATCATCGCACACTCCGCTGCAGAGTGAAAATCTCATTCTGGATTCAACAACTCTGTCAGTCAATGTCAAACCGCATAACCGCTTGGGTAAGAGCGAGTGGTGAACCAATACGTCATTAACTTGCTCGATTTGTGTTGATTTTCTTATATCAATCGTCCAATTTTTCTAAAATTGTAATCGGTTGTTTGCTTGTACATTGCGCCACATTTAGAATTTTCAGTCCCATTCGGATAATTCCTTCGTGGCGCGTCCCTTATTTTTTGTCATATAGAGTATTTACTTTCTATTCACTGAATGTCATCTTTCTGTATGCGTCCGATAAGGTACACCAACGCCTAATGATGCGTATTTTACACAGACATTATTTTGAAATGCAGTAGCAGGTGCAACTAGTTAAATACACCAAAACGTGATTTACGTTAGGTCACAGATACTATAGAACAAATTTCCATAACTTACCTTTCTCTGTGTCTTTCTCCAAACAATGACGTTAATATCCCATTGGGTCGTATGATCAACCGAGGATTATACAGCTAGTCACTCTATAAGTACCCAAAACACTCAGGAAATGGCAACACATGTCAGAGGCATTGGTAGCATCGTGTAGAATTCGCACCTACATCCAATGCCGCTAAAAATGAGACATTCTTCCATCTATTATCGTCGCACTAGCGTGGTTAAAAAGTTGCAGTGACAACAACTATTATTGGGAAGTGCCTGTGGGAAGATACTGTAAGAATATTTGCTCGACCCGCCCCCCACCTCCCCACCCATGCAGAACTGAACCCTGGATCCATGCCTACCTTTAAGCTTAGTCTCGATAGCCGCAAAAGAAAAAAAATATAAGTACAGTTTGAAACATAAATTTGTATTGGTATGCATTGCCTTCGAGCAAGCAAAGCTAACGAGGACAGCTTCGCCCATTAAGTATAGTACAAACGGATCAATGGCAGAGAAGAGGGTTCCAGTGTCTTAAGTTAGACATCGGAAGAGTTGCGTTATATTTGGCGATGCCACCACATGCTATATTACGGCACCAAGTGTTTATTAAGTTGGACACCAACTGCCGCAGTGTCAAGTGTGCAATCCCAGATACAAACATATGAACTGCGAGAACAGCAGCGAGGGGTGAAACACGTGGAGAACCACGCAGAACATTTCAGCGAGAGCATCATTGCATATGTCTACCAGGGACACAATCCAAGCTTGCGTGTAAGGGGAGTCTTTCACAGCAAGAACTGCAGATTGCTCGACGAGAGCAAGGTAGACAATCGCCTGCACGTGCTGCAGTGGAGACCGCCTCGCCGTGCCGTCGCACCTTGCTATGTTGCCGAAATGGTGCTCGGCAGCGCCAGTGCCCCCGCGTGTGTGTGTGTGTGTGTGTTAACGCTGTTTACGTAGTAGTGTTTGTGTGTGTGTGTATGTGATGCGCACACAGCCCAGCTACAGAACGGCTCTCTACTCGCCAGAGAGCTGAGGGAGGGTAATGCAAATAGCTGTTGAACGAACACAGAATACGGCAAGACCTGCGTTACGAGGAAACACTCATCGCCTGAGACATATGTTTGTGACCGAAAGGGGATATTCATCAGCCTCAATTTGGAAAGACGCCGATATTATACCGACTACGTTTTCTTTCTTAGCGGGTTAGTGTTTCAACGAATAGAACACAGAACAGGAGGCCATAAAGGAAGGTCGCAAAAAGATGGTGCCATGGTAGCTAGCAGCAACTGAACATTTTGGAATTCGATGAAGTAATTAAAGTGTAACTTGTTGAAGTGCATTTTACGGCTCTCCTTCTAGATCACGCATTCCTCCGTTTTAGCTACATTAACCGACACCCATTGTAATCGTTTTTGAATACAGATCGACATTTGTAAATTAAACGTAATCGTCTAATCAGACCCTTACGCTAATAGCTGGATAGCTAGAGGTCTTAAATAAAATAAAATTGAAAAGATAACAGTGTCTATTGTTAAGATAAATGAATTTCTTTTTCCTACTTTCACTGATATCATATTAGCTTCTTCCCACAACGTGACAGGTTTATGTCACTTCGTCACGTGCCAGCATAGGTACTATCACGAGCTCTGGACGAAGGTGTGGCCTGTGTCTGCCAGCCATGACGATGACCCCACTATAGGCCGAGGTCTACTAAGTTACCTTTAGTGGAGAAAGAATGCTCTAGAATGCTTAGCGCTGGCGGTTTTGCAAAAGGAGATGCATTGAACAGGGGTGAAAACACTTAAGGATACAATTTAGAAACAATATATTTCCTCATAGCTCATCCTCATTCGGACAGATGTCTTAGAGCGACTTTATACTGAATATTACTCGTTGCAACAATATACAGTCATTTAGAGTAGGAGATAAGTGTGAGACAGCATTTCTTCCTTCCTATATTCTGACACACACAACTATCACCTGTTACTCATCGTTGCTACGCTAGAGACAAAATCTACAGAGCTTACGAACTGGTTTCGAAAACTGCGAATACAGTTTGACGTGAGCTGTACACTTTCTTAATGACGCATCAAAATTTACGCCGGATCGGGACTCTAAACGGGAAATCTCGCTTACCACCAGTGGTAGTTTTAACCACCTGTACTGACCATGCACGCTTCTGCTCTTCCGGCACCGACTCAAACATCTCTATGTTGTATATTGTCCAAATCCCTTGCGGAGACAAATTTGTACTATCGTCACTTCAGCAGTTCGAGGGATATATACCAATGATCTGCACGGCTCAGTCTGGCATTAATGAAGTGCTTAGCTGATATCAGACTGTATTTGCAATTTAGAATCCATTTCGTAGTATTTACAACACCTGTGAATTGTCAGTCAGTGTCTCGTCCTTCAGACATGCATGCATAACTGAATGACTTTGTACTGTAATATACTCAGTATACACGCAGACTTCGTGTAACTCTTTGGTCTACAGAGCTTGTCTTTCCTAACAGGTAGGAAACTCAAGATAAGGACTGTAGCTGGATGCTTCACAGAAAGTCGGTTGTTCTCCCTTAAATTTTTAGCCTTCACGTAGTTTAGTGCAGTAACATCGAAGAGCCAGTCTGTACTCTCCGGGGCTCAACTGCTCCTTCTGCTGCTGCCTGATAATGGTTTCTAGCTCATGGTACTGACTGTGACTGCATTGGTCCTGTGCTCTAATCTCATAAGTACTGACTTTTCAGAGATATCTGGATGAGCTCCTCTCGCAGCGTTCCTTTCCCTTGACGCAATCGAAGGTCCTCCTCATGAGCGAAGTCTTTCCGGAAAGTTCCAGTAGTCTTTAGCACAGTCTGGCTGCAGACCTTGGCGCCTGAGGGTGTTGTTCTCGCTAGCCCTTAACCACACTACCCTGGCCTCAGCAGCTCTGCCTGCAAATCCTACCTCATACGGTGCACTGACTCCTTTCCAGATGCCCAACTGGCATCATGCCTGGTGCTTCATCTGAATGTTAAAGCTTCTATCCTTTCTTTTTAGCTATGCCACATTTTATTCTAATAAAACTTTACAGCCTTGACTACTCTTCCACCACTAGCTCTCTCCCATAATTATCAACTAATTTTAAACAGCATTCTCTCAATTAATCTCACGATGGCCGTATATTACATTTAGCTACAATTTGCTTTTGTCACTCGCTGTTAATCTACATAGTAATAACATTATTATGCTGTGTGGCTCAACGGCTTGCGAGTCCTCTACTTACTAGTTACATTACCTGACAAAAAGGACAAACAGTTTTATGAGTCGACTGAGTCTATGGATCTTCATACCATTGAGAGGTAAGGGACACGTTAGAGACAGATTTCCTACGTCGATTCGCTTTCGCGGCATTTGGGTTTGCAGGTACAGAATTTCACATTTGACTACCAAGCCGGGAGTTCCACATATTAAAGATATTCATCCGTGCTAGGTAAAATATAAGGAAATTATAATATAGAAGGTATTTGCCTGAAAGGACTGTGTGGTGAGTGCCCTTTTAAATTTGTTGGATTTCTTTTGAGTGAATAACATGCCGTATACTACTTAAATATCACATTACGTAAAGACTGCAAAACTGTAGAGTGTTAACAGGCTTTACGTCTCACAATTTATGAATCGAAATCTATGAATATAAACAGAACCATACCATCAGTAGCGTGAAAGAACACCAGTGCTTTATGTTCTTTGTAAACTAACTACAGTCACATATTTAATATTTGGCTGACGGTAAACTGGCTGGTGAAACTAACAGATGTGAGGGATTATACCATTTCATAATGCGTTAAGCAAACCATCTACGTTGCTTAAGAACGCACACGACTATAAAGTCGTCGGAGACTAACAATCAGAATACGATGTCTCCAACAAGTAGTAAGTAACGTATGAACTGCATACTGGACAGTATAATGAGTAGCTGGAAGTCGTGGACGGACACTGGATCTGAAGTCGGTCTTCGGACGTCGGTGCATCTATCTCTGTAATGTCACAGTTGAAAGAGGCTCCTGACGCATCACACTAAAATCCAGTGCGATTTGACTGACACTGACCTTTGATAGCCAAGTGAAGCTCGTTAGTCAAAAACATGTTGTTGTTCTGAGCGGCCATTTACACATGTAGACACAATGTCTGTGCGTTTTCGGAGATCCACGCCAAACAATATTGTTCTTGGGCCCTGGAATTATTCCGCAATTTATTACATGTTGCTACCCAATATCATTGTATCTTTTATTATTCCCGCTCGAAGTTGGTTAACTTCCGACTTGATGCCATATTCACCATAAACGTGTCTCTAACACACAGCTCAAATACCATGCCCACATGTGCGCCACATTCCGTACCTAGTCGCAACGTTGGGGCGATCTGCAAGACACATCTTCAAGTAGGAAAACCATTCCAGTGCCCTTTAGTCACTCAGTTGAACAGACATGACACGAAATGTGTTACCCTAACACATTTCGTGTCATGCCTGTTCAACTGAGTGACTAAAGGGCACTGGAATGGTTTTCAATGGTACCGCATATACAGAAGGGTCCAAAAAAATGTATCGATTGTTTAAAAGTCCGTAACTTGCAAACTACTTGAAGGAGTTGTCTCATCTTTGGTGAAAGTGTAGCTCAAAGTCCAACTTAAAGATATCACTGTAGCTGTTCGAAATGGTCACCATTAACATCCACACACAAACAATGCCGCCGAAGTGCAGCACGAACTGCTGACTGCAACGTGTTCAGTTGGATATTTGCACATGAATGTATGATGGATTCTCGAAGCTCATACAACGTGCGTGCCTTTTGTCGATAATCGACGTCCTTTAGTGTTCCCCACAGGTAAAAGTCCAGAGGAGTTAGGTCTGGGGAACGTGATGGATACTCCGCAGCACCTCTAGGGCCTGTCCATCTTCCTGGTAGATTTTCGCCTAGATGCGCCCTAACACGGTTTTGGGAGTGGATTGGGGCACGTCTCTATACAAGTCTTGGATAGCAGGTAAAAGGGACGTCTGAAGCTTCTGAAGGTACACCACACCGGTAACTGTGCCGCCAAAGAAGAATGTCCCAATCAAGCCCCGGTAAGACAACCCACACCAAACATTTACTCATGGCAAATTCACGGCTTTGTCTACATGGGCGTTCGGATTTTCGGCGGCCCAGTAGATGCAATTATGTACAATTGAGTTTGAACTGTGTCTCATCAGACCACAGAATCATCTCTGCAAACTCTTCATCGTTGCGCACCATGTTAGTAAACCACTCGCAGTTCTCCATTCTACGATCTGGGTCGTCCTCGTTCATTGCGTGTACCAGTCGTGGAATATAGCCCTTCCATTCTGCTGTGTTCAAAATTCACCGAAAACTTGAGCGACTTACTCCAGTTTCATGGGCACACTGTCTCACACACTTCTGTGGTGAGCGAGTGAATTGTTGTAACACACGAGGTAGCTGGACTTGTTACTGTTACAGGTCGTCCAGATCGTTGTTTGTTTATATCTGTAACACAGCCTTCGGCTTCAAATTTGTCTGGAATGCTACGAATCGTTAAACGTGAAGGTGGCTCTGTTTGATACTCATTTCGCCATTGCCGTTGAACTTAATTAATGTTTACGTACTTAAAATACTACTCCAAAACTGACTTCCTTTCATCGAATATAAGCCTTGCGCCAGCCATGTTTCCTCGAGTAACTAGGTGCCACTAAGAACAAAACACAGACTATGCGGCGACTGTCATCTGACAAAACAAAACAATGCAATACAACGCTTGTGTGGCAATTGCCGTAACTACAAAATATTACACCACCAAAGATTAGTTTGCCAGTTACGGACCTTTAAACAGTGGATACATGTTTTTGGATACCTCTGAATATTTCTAAACTCATAGGACAGTCGTAACAGTTACACTTTATTTCGAATATGTCATTCAGTTAATACACACCACATATAGCGAATGAGACTTGTGAATCACTACGTATCTTTGACTGTGAATAAATGTTACCACAGTTACGTAACTTATACTTGTACGTTTGGTTAGAACGCACCAGAAATTTCTCTTTGCATTTGACGATATGAATGTCAAAAATCGCCGATAATTTTGACGGGGCTGGCCAGCAAGCATAATTGCCTTACCTGTGCGTTTAGGGGGCTGAATCCAAATACTACCCGCACGACGGTACTCCGCATCGTAACGCACGGTTTGTGACGAGGAAATGGTTTCTGTAACTTAATCACACCATTCGTGCGGCTACTCATGTTGGTACGGCGAAGTATACATCGCTGTTCGCGGCTCTTCTCTTGGATGCTGCTGTTGGCCACTTGTTATTGTTGATCGTAGCCAATGTGCATCTCCTAATCTAGGTTTCCACAAATATTTCATTGCTTCTTATGAAGATATCGGAAATTGTATTTGTTTTGGTTAGATTGCGATGATTTTCATTTTTTCTGACTCGTTTGATGTGAAGCACTCCGTCTTCAGGCCACCTGTGGCCCATCGGGACCATTCGACCGCCGCGTCATCCTCAGCTGAGAATGCGGATAGGAGGAGCTTGTGGGCAGCACAGCCCTCTCCCGCTCGTTATGATGGTTTTCTTTGACCGGAGCCGCTACTATTCGGTCGAGTAGCTCCTCATTTGTAATCACGAGGCTGAGTGCACCCCGAAAAATGGCAACAGCATATGGCGGCCCGGATTGTCACCCATCCAAGTGCCTGTCACCCCCGACAGCAATTACCTTCGGTGATCTGATGCGAGCCCTCTGTGCCTATACAAAATGTGTCTTTAATGCCGGAGTTTCCATTACCTCTGAATCATTAAGCCGTTGCTGATTCTCTCGCCTATCAAAGACAGTACTCCCTCCACCCCTCCCCACCCCCCACGAGGTGAAGAGGAACCTCTGTCCGCTCCTCTGCTATCTTTGGCGAGGCCGTTGGTATGACGAGAGTAATTCCACAGGCTGCCACTACTACAAGTAAAGTAAATTCCAGGTAACTCAGTTTACGAAGGAAGAATAGCAAATTACGTACGAGCAGTGTGAATAGCTACCAACAACCGACGTATCACTTCACATAATTTATCACGCAAACCTTCATCAACAACAGATCGTCGTCCTGGCCCTAGACAGGTCAACCACGACCGACCGACCGCCATTCATCCTCTGCAAAGGTCATCATTGGATGTGGTTTGGAAGGACATGTCGTCAGCACACCGCTCTCCCAGTGGTTAATAGAATTATTGAGCTCTTAGACACTACAAATTGATCGAGTAGCTACTAAATTGACCTCATGCGGTTGAGTCACCCTGTGACAGTCCTTCCACCAAGGAAAAATATCTGGCAGTACAAGGAATCGAACCCGGGTCTCTCGCGTGGCAGTTACACGCACTGACCACTCAGATGCGGAGATGGTCTACGAGCAACAAACAGAAATGTGGCGGACACCGTAAGAACTGTTTCACGCATGACACTTGTGGTTACCTTTCGTGGGAGAAATGTACTTGAGGCTGAAACAGACTTCCGGCTGGCTACCTGCGTCATTCCCTGTGCGGAAGGGTGCCTGTGGAGAGTGAGAGCAGGCTACCGGCCACACGCGGCTGTGAAAAGCTGCCGGAGGCTACCCGTCTCTCTCTCCAGCTTTGGACGGTCCCGATTAGCTGGCACCTCTTGCCGGAGATGAGTTTCTGCCCAAGGGGCTGCCTCAGTTACGGATCCGCCACCAATTTCACCCCCTCTCCCCTCTTCCGGCCCTCCGCTCCTTAGGTTAATATCTCTCAACCCAACTCCCAGCTCCGAAATGTTCCACATTTATCTCCTGTGATTCATCTCGGTTTATCTCTGCTCACTGACGACATCATTCTTCCTGTCACGAGGGGGGAACTGTGCTTCCGCAAAACTACAACTTTAGCTTGTACACTTACACTAGACACCAGCTGCGCACTGCCACGGTTAACGTAATTACGTTTCTAATGTCATCACTCTCACCGAGGGTTCGAGACGTTATCATCAGTTTGTCCAAATACATAGTCCATGGAGAGTGTGATCGAAAAGAAGTGACTGAAATGGGAGCTACAGATGTTCTGGCGCAGGTCTGTGCAACCCGCGGCCCGTGGGCCGTGTTCAGCGAAAACAAGTATCACTACTGCCCTTGAAAAGACTATGTGTCACACGATAAATAAATAATACCCGTAATATTTATTTTATGCAAACTTAGATTATTTTAGTCTGAAACTTCCGCCATGTCATCTGTTCTCCTCTCATTGGTCCGTCAATTCTTCATCTTCTTCTTACTCTATGGTTCAGCATCTATTGTTAGTACTGTGAAGTACACTGATGAGTTAAAACATTAAGACCACTTGATTAATACCTTGTATTCAAAGAACTGTGACTAACAACCGAACAACAGCGACTTACATACACTGGGAATAAAAATAGCACACTGAGATGCCTATCTACTAGCCGAAATATGGATTTATATAATAAAATCTAAAAAGGTATAAAAGGTATACTGATTGCTGCACTCTGTAACTTATAAGTCACATACAGTCGCTGAGTGCATCCACTTTCTGAATGGAAGGTAACCTGATGAGCTTGTTTGTCCTCCTTTGCAACAAACACTGATTCTGCGTATCAGGGATCTGACAGTTCAGTGGTAGATGTATGGAGGTCGGTGGAATTATATGTCCACGCACTGGTGCTGTAATTCGTCGTAAATAATGGGCTGCAGGTTTGTGTGCGCGGTGATGGCAACCGATACTGACCCAGATGGGATCCACAGGCAAATTTGGTCGACTAGTCATCAACGTGGGTTCACTGTAATGCTCCTCAAACCAATGTTGTACGTTTGTGGTTCCGAGACACAGGCAATTTTGCCTATCAAAGATGACATCGCCACCGGAGAAGATATCATGTAAGTGGCTGTTTAGGTTTTTATGTTGGTAACGCCACAATTTTTTTTTTCGAATCTGTATTGGCCACTGCCCAAAACTATTTTTAGAATTTTTTGTGGGGAGCATGGGAATTATGTAAATAGGCTGTTTAGATTTTTATGTTGGTAACGCCACGTAGCGCTCTGTATGAAAATCACTGACTATGCTGTGTGCAGTTGGTGGCTGGTTTGCATTGTTGCAATTTTCTATTGTAGCGTTGGGCAATTTTCTGTTAACAGCGCGTAGCGTTGCGCAGTTGGAGGTGAGCCGCCAGCAGTTGTGGATGTGGAAAGAGAAATAGCGGACTTTAGAGAGCGGATAATTTCGACGTGTGTCCATCAGAGACAGTAAATTTGTAACACTGGATGTCATGAATTGCTATATATTATGACTTCTGAACACTATAAAGGTAAATACATTGTTTGTTCTCTATCAAAATCTTTCATTTGCTAACTATGCCTGTCAGTAGTTAGTGCCTTCAGTAGTTTGAACCTTTTTTTTTAGCTGGCAGTAGTGGCGCTCGCTGTATTGCAGTAGTTCGAGTAACGAAGATTTTTGTAAGATAAGTGATTCATGAAAGGTATATGTTATTGTTAGTCAGGGCCATTCTTTTGTAGGGATTACTGAAAGTCAGATTTCTTTGAGCTAAAAATATTGTGTGCCACTTTAGTGAATATCTGAGTACGTTCAGTTCTGCTCAGCTGTTTGAAAATCAAATAACGTAGGGGTTTATCAGCACAGTCATTCATAAATTTTTCTAAGGGGAGCTTTCATAATCAAAGCATGAAGTGATACAGGTGGTTCGCAGTTGTCAGCATGTTCTCGATTTTTACCGCAGGCCCGTGCAAGCGCATCTCCGGTAAGATAATACGGCTCCCACCAGCCTGCGTCCCTGGCGCTCTACACGTTTCGAATCGCCGTTCACCTAGATGAGGGCCGTTGTAGACACGATAGGGGACCTAGTGTAGCAAGCCTGTAATTTACCCTAAAAAACCGACACGTTTCTATTGATTCTCGGACATGTGTGTATATGTTGTTCTTAGCAGTAGTAGTGTGTGTGTCTAGGGACCGATAAACTAAGCAGTTTGATCCCTTAGGAATTCACACTCATTTTAAATTGTTTTTCTTTTGAACGAAGGTCGAATCCCGATGGTGCCCATTGCAGTTGTACTCGATGATGTATTTAGGTCAACCTGTGAACATATAGCGGTGGTCTGCTGCTGTGCCGTTAACCGTGTTCTCGAAAACACTTGTGCGTGTTCCAGTGTTGTGCTCCTTCGGCAGAGATGCCATAGAGTATATCTACGCTACTGTATAGAGTAAACAAGACGCCGAACCCAAAGTTCTGCGAACAGTCGTGGACGTCCAACCATTTAGCATCTAGTGCTAGTTTCACTGTGGTTCCACGTTTTTCAATGAATGCTCACGACAGTAGTACGTGCCCAATCGACCAGCTTCGCCGTCTTCTAGACACTCGTTCAAAGGATATGCACAATAATAATCTGCTCTTACCTCAATATATTTACCAATTTGCAGCCCATATCTTCGCTAGGGATATTCCCCGTCTGTGTCTGATCGGCGTCACGTGCCCGCAAACCCACCAGGTGGCATCCAGTTTCGCGGTGGGCAGTGATAGTAATATTTTGGCCTTTCATTGTATATTGAGCATTATTTCGATTTATTTGCAGTGTATGTAATGTAAAATTTAAAAATAAAAAGAAATCCTGCATTGCGTGTCCACCCCAAGAGAATATACTATTATCTGTTATTTATAAATTGGTTAAATTTGCCGTTTCCTCACGCATTGTCTTTTTCTCTCTATCCGCTCTTTGCTGCCCCAACCATTGAGTGATTCATAAATCTCCCGAGGGGCGTCAATAATAATTTTTTTTTTTCTAAACGCGGGGCCATCTGGAGCTGTCATCACTTTCGTTTCTCAAGCCCTCCGTACGCCATGCATTTATAAGAAGTCGATGATGACGAGTACGTGCTGTCCCTTGTCAGCTTGAAGTAAACCAGCAGAGATATTCTGCTTAACACTATTCAATGACGATGCTTGGCAGCACTGATCGATGGTACGTTCAACATGACACTGTTTAAAGACAAATGAGTTACATTAAAAATTCGGGAGGTAATGCCTTCATAATAGAGTACGTGTGTGTTGCATCTAACACAGTCATCTTAAGACATTATGTGCGTACACTGTGCATGTACTCCATAAATGTCAGGCTCTTTCAGACGATTGTATTTGACAAGAACCATGTCACCTTCGCCTCCGTTTGGTGACGCAGCCTGTGTGCCGAAGCCGAAGACAGGTGCGTGTTGCCACTAGTCTATTATGAGCCTACGACCAGGTAGAACCTGAGGTGATAGTAGACTGACTGCCGGACCTTCCAGAGTGAACTGCGAGTGTTATTTTACTGTACGAGTATATGATTTACGGTGGCCGAGCACTACGTCTTCAGGCCACAAATGGCTAATCGCGACCATCCGACCGCCGTGCCACGCTCGGCTGAGGACACGGATAGGTGGGGCACACCGCTCTCCCGGTCGTTATGCTGGTTTTCTTTGACCGGAGCCGCTACTATTCGGTCGAGTAGCTCCTCAATTGGCATCAAGAGGCTGAGTGCACCCCGAAAAATGGCAACAGTGCATTGCGGCCGGATGGTATCCCATCCAAGTGCCGCCCAATCCCGACAGCGCTTACCTTCGGTGATCTGATGGGAACTGGTGTATCCACTGCTGCACGGCGGAGCGATGTGACTGTTTGCGATGATTCTTGAGTAGACAGTTGGGTCCTATCTGTCCTACAATTTGAGTTAACGTCCAGCGGTGTGAATGTTCCGAAATTTTGGCGCTTGTACTTGGAAATATTCAATTTCTCACGAGGGAATGTGTTGTGAATAGAAGCATTCGTCTCAATGAAATACAGAATGGAAGTGGCATGCTCCCACTTCCATCAACTGTGGACTTCTTAATTGTAGACGGTATCCTTGAAAGCCCGAACATTTATGTTATCTACAATATGATATGAAGCATTTGTCTTGTACCGACTGTAGTGAAATTCTTAGATAGAGCGCCTACACTTGCACCATACGCAGCATCCAGAAACAAGATATGGCCTATCTCACACGGCATGTCTTGAAATGGAAAAGTTTCTCCATTGACGTTAGGCTACGCAGTTTACTTAATTACTTCTCAGCTAACACTTATCGCAGACTAATCCAATTTCTTCGATGTATTATCGCTCTCGCAAATCACTAAAGAGAGAACAATTTTATCAGTTTAAAAATTCCTAATTTTTCATCGAAATAAAGTTACAAGTGATTCAGTTACACAAACCAAAATTGCTTAAACAACAAGTATAAAATTGGAAATATTAAAGAAAATTTATCAGGTTACTAAAGTGAATGGAAGTGAATGCCAAAGTACTAGTCATTTGCCCTTCTATCAGATTGTTATTCTTACACTTGGAAGATTTATGTGTCACCAACAGGGGACATAAGAAACCAATAACCGTGCAGCATCTTAATAAAAAGTTAAGAACGTAGTCATTTAAACCGTGATCAAATGAAGTAAAGGGTTCTGGCTCCATCATAACGTGTTTTAAGTAGTGTCTTTTTCATTTCTTCAAGAAGGAGCTACAAACATTTATTTCAATTATAAAACAAGGTACGGAATTATTTCTGACCGGCATCATGATGCACCTTTGAGATGAAATGTTTGAGACGACGGACATAACTGAAAATAGTAGAAAACAGACTGATGCAGCGAGTGCTCTGCATAAGAGGAGATGTGTAATTGCTAGAATGTGGAGTCGTTATCAACAGTTTGGCCGTGTAGAAGCACGTCATCAAGAAAAACCAAGAGCTACTACTGCAGCACAAGAGAGATTCCGGTGCCTCATTGCACTGGGAGAAAGTACTTCCACTGCCAGAATGTTAAGAGAATCCATGCAAAATATAAGTAACGTACTTGTTTCATCTCAAAATTTCACATATAAATTGTATGCAAGAGGCCTTCACGCTCATCACCCCTAAGGTTTCCATCTATTCGTCGAGGTAACTGTGCACGTCGTGTTTTGTGGTGTCAACAGCATTAAAATCGGACAGTTGACCAGTTGAGATACTTCCTCTTTACAGCTGAATCACTCTTTGGTTTGCACCAAGATTCCAGAAGAGTTCTCATAACGAGGTGACCAGGTGACGCGGAGAGACTTCGGAAACTACAGGGGATCCGCAAATTTCAAGGAGCCTCTGTCATACTTTGGCGAGGAATACTGCACAACAAAAAAACAGACTTATTTTTTTAAGAGGAACAGAGCGATCAAATGCTTATCTTCAAAGCATTTTGCAACTTTTGGTGCCATCATCACTGAAGAATATAGGCCTGAAATCCTATACCTGCTCGGTAATGCCAGACCACACTTTACCGAAGTGATGTTTGCATGGTTTGAAAGAAGCGATTTTAGCCTGCTAAACCTTCTGATATAAGCCTCATCGAACACCTTTTGGTAACTTTCAAAGAATAGGTTCACAACATCGATTGACTGAATCAGCTGTACCCTCAGCCGAGACATTAATGGCATAACATTTCTCAAGATGAGATCTTTTACTCCATTATGTGAATTTCTAGGAGTTTTTTACTGCTCATAATACAATACTGACAGTTGGGAAATATAAGGGTTTAAGAACTTCACTACTTTATGATTGTTTCTATACAATTCTCACGCTGACGTGCTTCGGTACTATTACTAAGTTATATGATATAATAGTTGTATATTGTTAAAAAGTAATGTAATGATATGTGCTTTTGATTAGTTACGTGTATATGATACGAATACGAAATAGACTTATCATGTTCCATTAAGAGAAAAATAGTTTGTTCGTTATGCAATTCTGATGTGCGTACGGAGAAGTCCGTATTCTCTCGTTGTAGGTGCCGGTGTACAGAAGCAATGATTAATTAACATCATGTAAACATCACATGAGAATAATGAACCGAGAATTCATCATGCTTTGCTGCAAATATGAACGGTGTTAAGTGAAGTCTTATCGAGAAAACTAATCTCATGTTAATTGAAAAAGTTAGTGATGGTTAACGTCAGGTCTATATCAAGGTATATACGGACGAAGCGCAGAACTAGACAGGACCAGGATGTAGAACGTAGTCGCTTCTGTTTTTGTCTAAGGAGTGATCTCAGTATTTACCTTTATACTGAAACAGCCTTATCCTCAAACTTGGACTGCTAAATAGAATTTTCAATCCAGCTGTTCTATAATGCGAGACCTGTGCTTTTACAACCAAACCACGCCATGGGGTAAACACCGATGAGGATGTAGTTTTCTAGAACTGATTATTTACATGATCATGAAGGAACCTGTATGCCATACCTGTTTTAGGGGTTGATTGATCACAACGAATATGACGAGGTAAAGGACATACGGAACTCGTACTGCCCCATTGGCTCCAGAAAGACTTGGACTTTGTGTCTTCTTTACCAGTAAATCTGGGTGAATTAAGAATCCGCATAGCAATAGCAGCGTGATAACGAAACAATGGTGTGAGTTTGAATATCATATGGATGTTTGTCATGGGTGCGACGAAGGGTGCATTCAACCTCTATAAAAAGTAAATAAGAACCTTACACCTTAACGTAATGGTAAAAACTACCACAAGCTTTTATGTGCATGCACATGAAATGTATGCTTTTGTAAAACGAGATAATTCTTTTGAAGATACAAACAAAGTCCTTAATTTGAAGAAGAAATTTCGAAGGGAGTGTAGTCCCTGATGTGAACTGTCAGAAGAAAACCATAGTGAACATTAAATATACCAGTAAGAAATGTGGAAGATCCTCTGCAGAATAAGCGAAGAAGGAAAACGCGGACAACACCGACCAGAAGGGTCCAGACGTGTGATAACACGTCAGAGGAAATCTGGCATTGTACTAAACGGGGAGGGTGTTAGCTGTGGTGGAAGACCGAGACTGAAATAAATTCGATAAATAATTGAGGATGTTGGGTGTTGTGTTTCTCTGAGATGAAGAGGTTGACACGGCAGAGAAGGACGTTGTGGGACACATCAGACTGCTCACTCCAATATTGAATTTTGCCTCCAATGATTACGCTGTGAATAATTCATTTAACTCAGTCATCCATAGTCCTTTCACAATTCTTTCTAAATGGCCGTAATTCCTTCCACTTTCGTTAGCAGGACATAACGTGGCTGTACGTGTGCTCTTAGGAGCTTGGAAACTGGTGGTAGATATCTTTACCGGCACCTTGTAGAAACTCCTGTCACTGTCTTTCGCCTGGAACACTACGAACAGCCTCTGTTCCACAAGAAAAGAAAAAAATAATTAAAAATGGCTTGCTTACTTGTAATAGCTATAATCAGTAGTTTGCAAGTGCTGTTCAGTACACTGTCGTCTATCATCAGTAGAAATATTTGCACATGTATCCATAACACACTGTACGTGAAAGGGGCACAGGTACCAAACAACATTGGTGAATTTCTGTTAATTTCATATCACAAAATTATTCTATACTAGCGGTCGGGACCACTGCAGACGTGTTCAAAATTCGTACGTCCATTGTACAACAACAAATTTTCCTGTCCGGGTACAGGAGTATGACCAACACCTTGTACTGATCGTCAGTCTGTTATCATTTTACGAGTGAAACTCAGACAACCCGCCTCTCATCTGATCACCACTGCCAGTCACACAGTGCCCACTCGCTACTGCATACACGAGTGTTCGAACCCCTCTTCTGACCCCAGAAATGCTGCCTCTTCCACCACAGACTTAACCGGGCGAGGATTAGAGACAGCTAATGAGCAGAGCAGGCGTGTTCACGAGCTCGTTTGCACATTGTTTGAGGAAAGCAATGTTCCTAGTTATTATTAATGTTCAAGAGAACTTCAGGAATGATAGAGTAATAGACAGCTTTCAATCACTTTTGTGACTGCCTCGGAAAGCCCAAGTAGATAGTGGCCTACGGATGAGATATAATTATCCACTGCACAGGGGTTTGCAGAGTAGTTGTAAATTACGTTTTTAGTAAATTTTGTGAATCAGACATTTAACATGCCTAGGAAAATTAATTCTTTAACTTACAATGTACAGCATATTGGCTTATCAAAATCAATTTTTTGTAGGTTTTCTTTTTTCAATCTTGAAACCCGAAATTTCGTGATTTATTTTCGGGTATCGCGGGTAACAGAAGGTCTTCAGCGATTTACGGCGTATCATTACATAATCTTAAGGTTGCTCCTGCGATGTTTAGTATAACTGATTTAATTGAACAACTCAAAAAAGCCTAAATATAGTCCGCTTCTCTTTCGCCACTTGAACACCCCTGCAGCAAAAATAGCACATAAGATCCTCGGTATTGTATCATATACATGTTGAGCATGGTCAACGTTTTACACTGATGGTAATGCTTTATCTGAAGTTTCCCATTAAGTACTGAAGCTCGACAGGAAAACTACACACTGAGACACATCAAGCTTCCTAAAGAGGACTTTGTGAAAAATCTTAAAATGACATTACTACCTAGAAAATGGGGTTTCGTTGCAAGATCTGTAAACTAATAATGTCTTGCAGCTCATATAAGCATGATCCTTGAGTTACCGCATGCTAGAATTACATTCTAAACTGTAGTCTCGTCGACTTTGCACTGGTCTCATCTTTTCTGACATCCGTAGAGACTGCTGTCCAACCACTTCCAGCTAACATTGCTGGAAGGAACGACGTTGTTATATAATTATTGCAGTTTGTCTTCTCTTATTTTCTGTTTCAACTCTGCGATGCACTTACCTTAGCCTGAGGAGCTTCTAACTTCTCTGCGCGAAAGATGTGCTGCTCTTGCTTCTTGTCTTCGTTTCTTTCTCCGTATGCGTTTTCTTTTCCCTCATCATCTTACCTGACTTGATGTGAAAACCTAATCTAGAGAAGAATGTCGCAGCAAAACACGTTTCAGCCGTCTAAATCTCAAACTGTTATTTTATTGATCAACCAATTTCGGCGATATGTTACGCCTTATTCAGGTCCACTGAAGATTCGCACCTCTGGTCAAGCACGGGCCATCATTTAGTGTTGGTATCAGTAGATTTTTGACACAGCGATCACTTCGATCATCACTTGCCGACAGTTAGACAAACAAGAT
This sequence comes from Schistocerca gregaria, assembly GCF_023897955.1. Lineage (NCBI taxonomy): Eukaryota > Metazoa > Arthropoda > Insecta > Orthoptera > Acrididae > Schistocerca > Schistocerca gregaria. Next base: position 761,173,507 of record NC_064922.1, read on the forward strand.
TTTAAAATTGTAGGAGGAGGGAGAGAGGGGGAAAGAAAGGGAAGGGAAAGGGTATCGATATCAGCTGCATCACGACTTCTTGCCTCATCAGCGGCGACGAGTAAAAATGTGTGGTGGGCCGGGAATCGGATCTCTTACTTGTGAGGCAGCCGCGTTAACCACTGCGCCACCAGGTTCAAATGGTTCAAATGGCTCTCAGCACTATGCGACCGAACTTCGAAGGTCATCAGTCGCCTAGAACTTAGAACTTATTACACCTTACTAACCTAAAGACATCACACACATCCATGCCCGAGGCAGGATTCGAACCTGCGACCGTAGCGGTCGCTCGGTTCCAGACTATAGCGCATAGAACCTCACGGCCACTCCAGCCGGCTGCGCCACCAGGACACAATGTTTATCGTAACTGAGCGGCCCATCTCGGGAAGCCTCTCAGCCGACCCTCATTCCCACCTAGCGCCAACTACCCACCGGTCCTGTCCATGTTCTCCACTCCGACTACTGTGAGATTCTCCCAGGAGGTCGAACGTTACTGTACACCCGCATTGAAGATAGTGGATCCGTTGCACATCGAGGCGAATAGATTATATGTATGTCTTGTGTCTGCCACGACGCATTCATATAACAAACGTATTTGCCTAAAAGTCGGCCAGTGGTGATCGAAGCGATAGCTGTGTCCAAGATCTACGGAATGTCATCAAATGTTGGTCCCTGTTTTGACTCGACCAGGGATGGGAATCTTCCTACAAGTTTGTCAGGAGGCCTGAAGGTTGTGTAATCTACCGCCGAAACTGGTTGCTCAGTAAAATAACGACTGAGAATTTAGACTACTGAAAGGTGTTTTGATTAGACATTCTGTACAGAACAGCCGAGGTCGCACAACCATCTGTACAAAGATGGACATACAGAGATTAGAGTAATTCGTCAGTTTATTGTCTCAGACATTGTGCGTGATGTGACTGACTTGAAAGATGATAGCGACGGTAGCATAAATTACTTAAGAAATACATGTCAGATACTGCGTAGGTTTTTACTTGTGCTAAAGCACAAATTCACAGTTTTGCACTTTTTAATGACCACGAAGTAGAAATTACAGTCTCGGGTTTTATAAATAGAGTATCTAACGAAAAGTATCCGGTCGCCAGTAACCAATGTCACTAGACATGGACGCTGCAGTGTAGGAGATGTAGAGTTTCGGGTAGTTCACGGGTTGGCAACTGGCTGCACGCGGGCCCGATCCGGCCCCCTGTTGCTTTCAATCCGGTCTGCGGAACAAATTCACGGGAGAGAGATCGAGGTGCTCGAAAAGTACTCTTTCTTTTCCTTTTCTTTTTATATTTCCGCCGACGGTTTGTTCGCCTCGAGTTTTCAGCTCATGACGTAGACCAGTGAAGGATTTGCTAACTCCACGCATGCGCAGAGCCATTTCGCTGTCAGATTTGAACAACAAGGTGGAACACGCCAAGTTATGACCCATGTGTCCATGAGTTCATGTGATTGTGGGCAGCGGATGAAAGAGCTCACTACCTTGATAAGGTGCGGCGAGAGCCTCTGGATCTGTGCTGACAGCACGCACATTTATTTACTACAGTACTGGCCATTAAAATTACCCCACCATGGAGATTACGTGCTACAGACGCGAAATTTAACCGACAGGAAGAAGATGCTGTCATACGCAAATGATTAGCTTTTCAGAGCATTCACAGAAGGTTGGCGCCGGTGGCGACACAAACATTGTGCAGTCATGAGGAACGTTTCCAACCGATTTCTCATACACAAACAGCAGTTGACCGGCGTTGCCTGGTGAAACGTTGTTGTGATGGCTCGTGAAAGGAGGAGACATGCGTACCATCACGTTTCCGACTTTGATAAAGATCGGGTTGTAGCCTATCGCGATTGCGGTTTATCGTATCGCGACAATGCTGCTCGCGTTGGTCGATATCCAATCACCTTTAGCAGAATATGGAATCTGTGGGTTCAGGAGGGTAATAAGGAACGCCGTGCTGAATCCCAACGGCCTCGTATTTCTGACCAGTAGACATAACAGGCATCTTATCCGCATGGCTGTAACGGATCGTGCAGCCACGTCTCGATCCCTGAGTCAACAGATGGGAACGTTCGCAAGACAACCCCCATCTGCACGAACAGTTCGACGAAGCTTGCAGGAGCATGGACGATCAGCTCGGATGCCATGGCTGCGGTTACCCTTGACGCTGCATCACAGCGCCTGCGACGCCTGCGATGGTGTACTCAACGACGAACCTGGGTGCACGAATGGAAAAACGTTATTTTATCGGATGAATCTAGGGTTCTGTTTACAGCATCATGATTGTCGCATCCGTGTTTGGCGACATCATGGTGAACGCACATTGGAATCGTGTATTCGTCATCGCTATACTGGCATATCACTTGGTGTGATGGTATGGGGTGCCATTGGTTACACCTCTCGGTCACCTCCTGTTCGCATTGACGGCACTTTGAACAGTTGACATTAGATTTCAGATTTTTTACGACCCGTAGCTCTACCCTTCATTCGATCCCTGCCAAACCCTACATTTCAGCAGGATAATGCCCGACCGCATGTTGCAGGTGCTGTGCGAGCCTTTCTGGATACGGAAAATGTTCTAGTGCTGCCCTGGCCAGCACATTCTCCAAAACTCTCACTAACTCGTCTGGTCAATGGTGCCCGAGCAACTGGCTCGTCACAATACGTCTGTCAGTACTCTTGATTAATTGTGGTGTCGTGTTGAAGCTGCATGGGCAGCTGTACCTGTAAACACCATCCAAGCTCTGTTTGAGTTAATGTCCAGGCGTATTAAGGCTGTTATTACTGCCAGAGGTGTTGTACTGGGTACTGATTTCTGAGGATCTATGCACCCAAATTGCGTGAAAATGTAATCACAAGAAAATGGCTCAAATGGCTCTGAGCACTAGGGGACTTAACTTCTGAGGCAATCAGTCCCCTAGAACTACTTAAACCTAACTAACCTAAGGGCATCACAGACATCCATGCACGAGGCAGGATTCGAACCCGCGACCGTAGCGGTCGCGCACTTACAGATTGTAGCGCCTAGAACCGCTCGGCCACTCCGGCCGGCATGTAATCACATGTCAGTTCTAGTATAATATATTTGTCCAATGAATACCCGTTTGTCGTCTGTATTTCTGATTGGTGTAGCAATTTAAATGGCCAGTAGTGTACTTACTGTCGCCTTATGTGCAATACAGTGATACATCCCAGACATTAATAGTAGTCGATGATGGTATAAGAATTACAGACTACCTCGAAATGTGCCGATTCGAACAACGGCGGAAGGGTGGTATTCATAGCGGTACGTTACCACATAAACATTAACGTCACAGACGGTATAGTTTTAACTTTATACGCAAGGAGCACTGCTGTCGCGTAATCCGACGAGGCTGCCTCCGAGTTTAAATATGTGAATCAGACCCGCAGGTCACCAAAGGTGCCCCGTCCATCGCGCAGTCAATAGAGAGGCCCTAACAGCAGAACGTGTCAGTCAGGGGAGCTGAGCGGCTCCGAACGTGGATCAGTCATTGGGTGTTATCTGAGTAACAAATCTATCAACAACACTTCAACCATTCTAAGTCGATTTTTGGTGTTGTGAGTGTAAAATGGAAACGAGAAGGAATCGTCACAACTAGATCAAGAGTAGGTAGATCTCATTTACAGAGAGACAGGGGCAGTCGACAATTGATGATGGAGATTATACAAAATTGTATGACACCAGCAGGATGAATCACTATCGAACATCAGAGTGCTACCAGCAGTTCATATAGCAAACTGACTGTGCGAAGGGAGCTAAAGAGAATAGGGTACAATGGTTGAGGAGCTCATCATAAGCCGCACGTTTCGAAGAGCGACGCTGGCAGACAGTGTAAGTCTCGAAACGAGTAATTTCGAATGATAAATCGGCTTATCCCTGTGGGAATCCGATGGATGCTTTTGGGTTAGGGGAATGACTAGAAAATATTATCTGTCCTTGCGTACTGCAAACCGTGATGTACTAGATTGGTGGTGTTGTGCTGTCCGGGTTTCTTCGTAATTACAGTGTGATCCTCTTCTTGTGATTGAAAATACTCTAAGAATTATATTGTGAAGTGAGTACAGCAAAGGGGTTCGGAGGTGTTGATTGTATCACCATGACAATGCACCTTTCTAACAGCAGCATCTGTGACGCCATAGTTTATGGACAATAACGTTCCTGAAACGGATTTGCCGGACCGGAAGTCCCCGATCTGACCCCAATGGAAAACTTTTGAGATGGCTTAGAGCGTCATCTTCTCTCCAGACCCCAGCGACGAAAATAACTACCTTATCTGGTTTCGGATCTTGGGATAGTGGACTACCATTCCTCGACAGATATTGAGACACGTAGTTGAAAGTGTCCCCAGCAGAATTCAGCCCATCATAAAGGTTAAGGCAGAGATAAGCCGTATTAATATTCATTAGTCAACGATGACCTTTAAGACAGATAAAAATTTCTACGTAATTATATTCCTCAATCACGAGAGGTTAGTGCGTACGACAGTTATAATTACGGACACATTGTTTTATCATTGAAATTATGAACATTGAATAATTTTTATGTTTCATACGGTTCGGTGAAATCATAAATTGTTAGGCAAAAGAGGGTAAATTCAAGCATAACAACGAATATAAACGTTAAATTGGTCGTCTGGAGCAGCAGAGAAAGTAAGCAGGAAAATCTGCATTTTGCGTCAATGCGACACAGCCAGAAATTCGTGCGGGTCCCGCTCGTGTAGCGGTGTTTCTGCTGTGGTGGTGAGGGCAGCCACCGAGGCGGAGAAAGGGGCTGTTAGTGGTGGGCGGTCGCGGTGTCAGGCTCGTAATGGTCCCCCTTAAAGAAAGAGCGACGCCGCAGGGAAACGAACCGAATCTACTCTTGGAGTGTATCCCGCGAGAGACCATCAGCTGGGTAGATAAGGAGAGTACGAAGGTCAAAATGTTACCTGTTGTCCGCCGGAGTATTCACAGTAAAGTCACGGAGCTCGCGTCCCATGTAGAACACAGTCACCTTCCTCCACGCACCATACTATAGTGCAGTCGGCCGAAGTTGATCCCTGACTGTTCCAGAGGAATGGGCGGAGCTGCTACATGCGGCTTCCTCAACCGATAAGGTAAGGCGAATTTGTAAACGTCTCTATGGCAACATTCAGTGTTGTCACAGCTCTGTAGACAACTATTGCTTTCCGCTGCAACCGTCGGCATAGTTGAAAAATCACAACAGTGCTGCGAGCTGTCAAGGGCTTTCTGACACCGTCTCGACGACAGGACCTAAAAATTGATTTCACATTTTTAGATTTCCAGAAGGCTTTCGACACTGTTCCTCACAAGCGTCTTCTAACCAAACTGCGTGCCTACGGAGTATCGCCTCAGTTGTGCGAATGAATTCGTGATTTCCTGTAAGAAAGTTCACAGTTCGTAGTAATAGAGGGAAAGTCATCGGGTAAAACAGAAGTAATATCCGGCGTTCCTCAAGGATGTGTTATAGGCCCTCCATTATTCCTGATCTATATTAACTACATAGGAGAAAATCTGAGTAGCCGTCTTAGATTCTTAGCAGATGATGATGTCATTTACCGTCTTGTAAAGTCATCAGATGATCAAAACGACTTGCAAAATGATTTAGATAAGATATCTGTATGGTGCGAAAAGTGGCAATTGATTCTCAGTAAGGAAAAGTGTAAAGTTACTCACATGAGTACTAAAAGAAAACAGCTAAATTTCGATTACTCGATAAGTCACACAAATCTGAAAGGTGTAAATACATAGGGATTACAGTTACAAATAACCTAAATTGGGACGATCACGTACATAATGTTCTGAGTAGAGTAAACCAAAGACTGTGATTTGGCAGAACACTTAGATGGTGCAACAGGTCTACTAAAGAGACTGCTTACACCACACTTGTCCGCCCTGTTCTGAAGTACTGATGTGCGGTATGGGATCCGCATCAGGTGGGACTGACGGATGACATCGCAAAAGTGCAAAGAAGGGCAGCTCGTTTTGTATTATCCCGAAATAGGGGAGATAGTGTCACAGACATGATACGTGAATTGGAGCAGCAATCGTTAAATGAAAGGCCTTTTTCGTTGCAACGGGTTCCCCTCATGAAATTTCAATCACCAGTTTTCTCCTCCTATTGCTAAAACATTATGTTGGCACCCACCTACATAGGGAGATATGATCATCACGACAAAATAAGAGAAACCAGGATTCGCACAGAAAAATTTAAGCGCTCGTTTTTCCAGCGTGCCGTTCTAGAGTGGAACGGTAGAGAGAAATCTTCAAGGTGGTTCGTTGAACCCTCTTCCAGGCACTTTATTGTGAATATCAGAGTAATCACGTAGATGTAGATGAGTGCGTTGAAAGTAGTGGGAAGGCTAAGCTGCGACACCGCGTATAAGGTGCACTGATGAGCCAAGAAATTATGAACACCTGATTAATAGCTTCTTTGTACGACTATGGAACAAAATAATCACTGATTCTGCGTATCAGAGATCCAATAGTTTGTTGGTAGTGGCAGTTTGTGGCATTATGTGCATACGCACAGATCATGTAATTCGCATAAATAACGGGCCGCTGAGCGGCGTATACGGTAGTGGCACCCGATACTTAACCAGAGGAATTACATAGGATTTACAACTGTCAAGTTTGGTCCCAGAGTCATCAACGCGAGTTCTCTATGATGCTCCTCAAATCAATGTAGCACAGTTCTGGCCCCGATACAAGAAAAGTTTTAAAGCTGAAAGACGACATCGTCATGGGAGAGGACATCAAGCATGGAGATATGCAGGTAGTTCGTAGCTGTCAGCGTGTCTTCGATTACGACAGGTTCTCTGCAAACTTGGAGGACGTTTCCCATAGCATAATACTGTACCCATTGCACTGCTCGTTTAGAACCGCCGTTCACATCGATAACGGCGTTCCGTGAGAAGACTATTGACCAAGTGCAGCAAAAATGTGGTTCAACTGATGAGCCGACACGTTTCCACTGATCGACGGTCGAATCCCGATGCTCCCGCACCCATTGCAATCGTAACTGACGATGTCATTGTGTCAACATGAACACGTAGGGCTGGCCTGCTGCGGAGCTTCATGTTCAACAACGTACGATGAACGCTGTGCTCCGAAACACTTCTGCATGAAGCTTTGTGCTTTTTCGGCAAAGATGCCACAGATCACTATCTACACTACATAACAGAGCACCAAAGCCTCCGAACCCCATATTCTATGGACGTCCAACTATTTAGCGCTTAGTGCTGGTTTCATTGCCCTTCTACCTGTTAACGTAGATGCTCATCACAGTAGCACGCAAACACCCAACTAGCTTCGCGGTTTTCCGTGACACTCGCTCACAACCTCTGCGTAATAATAATCTTTGTCATACTGGCTTACCCTAATGTATTTCCCCGTTTTCTGCCCTTATCTTTGCTAGGGTGATCCCCTGTCCTTGTCTGAACCGCTTATATCCTTTTGTTACCGCGTCACCAGGTGGCATCGAACCTCGCAGTGGCAGTGCATACGATGAGAGTATATTAGACCAGTGACTATCAAACTATTCCGCTCAAGAGCCAATACTGTCGTTGTTGGGCGGTAGTTGGGGCCGCATGGGTACCGACGTCATTATTAGTTGGAGACCTACGTAAAATAGTGTGTTCTGAGCCCCGTAGAGACCCTGAATTGGCAGGGAGCGGTTGACTGGCCTCCGGCCCCCAAATACTTATCACCAAAAGTCCATCCCATTCGCAATACTCTGTGACGACTGCGTTGTGTTCCAGATTCCTGTCACCTTCTGCGACCCCATAGCTGTGTCATTGTCATACGAACTGTTATTTGCGTTTTCTGTATGAGTGAATGTTTTACTGATTAATAACTCTAATTGTACCTATATTTAAATGCGTTATATAACGTGAGAAATGATCAGAAATGTTTACCAGACGTTATGAATACCACGTTTCTCCCATTCATTGAGCTATATTTCATCGACCTTCATTGCCGCAAAGAAGTGCCACATTTGAAGATGACTGCCTCTATAACGTGTAATCACGATTCCGTGTTGTTTCTTTGGCAAAATTTATACTGTAGCAGTATACTGGTACTGAAAGACATTCCCCTTACACATCGTCAAAGCCGGCAGTGTCCGCGCTGCCCCTCCTCAGCCCCTGAGGTAAGGGTCCACCTTACTTAACTGACGGCCAAATGCATCAATGTCAATTAAAAAAAGCACGTCTTAAAATATTACCGCTCTGTAAGTATTTTTGTTTGTTACTAAGTATGAAAACTACACTATTAAGAAGATCTTAACGACGTTTTTCGATGGGGTTGTTAGTTGCTACACACTTGTTGTTATAAAATGCAAGTCAGTCAGTCCTGTCAAGTCAGTCCTGTTGAGCGATAAGGAAACAATTAACAAATTTCTCGTAATATTTGTCCAAAAAACCTCACAAGAAAGGCCCTCCTAGTTACAAACAGACCTGATATCATCCAGAGTGTCACCAATGAGAGTAGAGATCATCCCACGTTGCAATAGTCACCAAAGAAAAAAGGTCATCACGAAAGAGACGAGAGTATTTGTATTTGGTCTAAATACACCTAATTATGACGATCGGAAAATAATTCAGATCAGGCAAACACAGTACAGACAAACCGTGACTAGATCATTACATTCCGAGCAAAGTAATAAAAGAAAGCAAGGATTTACTCTGATTTAATGGTATAGTACTAAGCAAACAAAGACTACTGCAGTCGCTCTACAAAAGAGTTGGCCTTTCTACCAGCCTGGGCGTGAAATTCCTGAAGTCGGGACGTGCAGGGAAACTAGGAAATCAGAAAAGAAAAGTTCTAAGGCTCACTCTAGGTACAGTGGCAGACAGTGAATTGAAACACAAAGAAGACAATTGCATCAGGTCACATGAATAGAGAGCAATGTCAACAGCAGCTGAAAATGGTATACTGGGAATAGAATTTACTGTGAGCCGTTACGTGGTAGAGTTGTTCTCGTCAGAATCGACAGCAAACCAACACCGACAACGATAGTTCAGTTATACATGCCGACGTCGCAAGACGTGAGATGAAAATCTAATAGTCATGGGGGGGAACTAGAATGCGGTTGTAGGGAAAGGAGTAGAAAAAAAGAGATACAGGAGGATATGGGCTTGATACTAGGAATGAGAGAGGAGAAATATTAAACGAATTCTGCAACAAATTTCAACTATTAACTGAATACTCTGTTCAGGAATCGCTAGGGGAGAGATATCCTTGGAAAAGGCCGGGCGATACTGAAAGACAGCAGTTAGACTACGCCCTGGTCAGCCAGAGATTCCAAAATAAGATATCGGATTGTAAAGCGTACCCAGGAACAGATATAGACTCAGATCACAATTTAGTAGTGATGAAGAGTAGGGCGAAGTTTATGAAAGTAGTCAAGAACAGACAATACGCAAAGAAGAGGGATAAAGAAGTGATAAGGAGTGAGAAGATAAGCTTGAATTTCGCTGTAACTGTAGATATTGCGATAAGTTGTAGCTCAGTAGGCAGTTCAATTGAAGGGGAATGGCCATCTCATTTAAGGGGCAATTGCGGAAGTTGAAAGGAAAAACAGTTTCAAAGAAGGTAAGTTTGAAGAAACCATGGACAACAGAAGAAGTACTTAAGTTTGTCGATGACAGAAGGAAGTACAAAAACATTCAGGGGAATTCTGGAATACGAAAATATAAATCCCTTGCAAATTAAATAAATAGGGCGTGCAGGAAAGCTGATGGGGAATGGCTGCGTGCAAAATGTGAAGAAATGCAAAAAGAAATGATTGTCGAAGACTAACACAGCACATAAAAAAGTCAAATCAACATTCGGTGAAATTAATAGTAAAAGTCGTAACATTAAGAGTGCAATGAGAATTCCACTGCAGAATGCAGAGGACAGAGTGGAGTGGAGTGAGATTTGTCTGATACGACGGAAGAATAAACTGGTGTCGAGATAGAAAAGATAGACGGTACAGTAATAGAATCAAAATTTAAAACAGGTTTGGAGGACTGAAGACCAAATAAGGAAGAAGGGATAGATGACATTCCATCAGAAATTCTAAAATCAGTAGGGAAATGGGAATAAAACGACTATTCTCGTTGGTTTGTAGAATGTATGAGTCTATGCATGCGTACTCCATCTGACTCTCGGAAAAATATCATCCACGCAATTCCGAAGACGGCAACTGTTGGAAATGCGAGAATTATCACACATTCAGCTTAATAGCTCACGAACCCAAGTCACTGACAAGAATATATATGAAGAATGGAAAGAAAGCTAAGGATGTGTTAGATTGCGATTAATTGGTAAAGACAACAGAGAGTCATTTCTCACGTTGCAGTCTATAATGGAAGCAAGGCTAAAGATAAATCAAGACACGTTCATTGGATTGGTCTAACTGGATAAAGCGTTCGACAGTGTAAACTAGTACAAGATGTTCGAAATTCAGAAAAAATTAGGGCTAATCTATAGGGAGAGACGGGTAATATATGACATGTAGAAGAGCCAAGAAGGAACACAAAGTGTGGCAGACCAAGAACGAAGTGCTCGGCTTGAAATGTGTATAAAACAGGTTTGTAGTCTTTTGACCCTAATGTGCAGAGGCAATGATGGAAATAAAAGAAAGGTTCAAAGGTGTCATTAAAATTCAAGGTGGGCAGTGATAAGATTCGCTGATGACATTTCTGTCACCAATGATGTGAACCATATCACGGTTTGCACGGCAACTCCCGCCAGAGGTTCGAGTCCTCCCTTGGGCATGGGTGTGTGTGTGTTGTTCTTGGCATAAGTTAGTTTAAGTCAGTTTAGGTAGTGTGTAAGTCTAGAGACCTATGACCTTAGCAGTTTGGTTCCTTAGGAATCCACACACATTTGAACATCTGTTTGAATGTGAAGAAGAATTACAGGATCTATAGAAAGGAATGAACAGAGTATCGATTGAGAGGAAATGAAAGAAAGACGAAAGTAATGAGGAGTCGCAGAAATGACAACAGCGGGAGACTAAGGTTAGTGTTTATTGTAACGAAGTAGTAGTAATGGTATTCTTCTGCCTAGGCAGCAAAATAACCAATGACGAATGGCGCGAAGAGGATAGTAAAAGCAGATTAGAACAGGCAAAAGAGGCATTTCCAGCCATGAGAAATCTATTGGTATCAAATATAGGCCTTATTTTGAGAAAGAAATTTTTGAGAAAGGACATTTGGAGCACAGTATTTTATAGAAGCGAAACATGGACTGTGGGAAAACCGAAACCGAAAGGGATCTAAGTATTTGAGATGCGGAGCAACAGAAGGATGTTGAATATTTGGTGTTGAAAATTTGGTGGTGTGATAAGGTAATGAATGAGAACGTTCTGCGCAAAATCCGATAGGAAAGGAATATATGGAATATACTGTAAATACAATGGAACAGGTTGGTAATACATCTGTTAAGAGAACAGGTAATAACTTCCATAGCGTTAGATGGCTCTGTAGACGGTAAAAACTGTAGAGGAAGACACAGACTGGAATACATCCAGTAAATGATTGAAGACGTATGTTGTAAGTGCTACACTGAGGTGAGGAGATTGGCACAGGAGAGAAATTCGTGACTGGCCACATAAGACCAGTCAGAAGCCTGATGACTCAAAATAAATAAATAAAAATCACATATACACCCTGGCGAAGGATTTATCAAAAAGTGATAGGCAATTATGATGTTACTGAAAACCAATGGACGGATCCACATCTTCCATTCAACCTTTCGATTTTTGGTGAGGTAAGTGATTTGTTAAAGGTATAGGTTAATGTTAGTCAGGGCCATTCTTTTGCAGGGATTATTGAAAGTCAGCTTGCTTTGCGCTAAAAAATATTGTGTGTCAGTTTAAGCAGCACAGTCATGTATAATATTTCTAAGGGGACGTTTCATATTTCGACTCTTAGCCGAGGATACCTCACGGGAATCTTCTGATTTTTTCTTGTAGTTTGTGCAAATAGTGCAGCCTTTGTTTATTGCTAGGGCGTAATTGTAGAGAGAGTCTCCTTTGTAGTTGTTGTCTTTCATTGTTGTACAGAAAAACAGTTGTGGCATGCATGTAGATTTGAACCAAGTATTTCGCAGCTGCGCTTGCAATTAACGAGATATCATTTTCAATGCGTTTTCTTATTTTGCTCTTCAAATTGTGCTTTTCTGTGTTGTCGTGTGAAATATTGTGACAATAGTGGCGTGTGAAAAATGTAATACTAGGCTCCAAAGTAAACTGAGAAATGAAAGTGAAGACGAAAGCAGTGTGTTAGCGCCACCTTGTAATGAATTAACTAATGTTTGAAGTAGTAAAACAATTAGTGAACAGGGAAGCATTATCGATCGATCGGTCGGCAACAGCTTGCCTCAAGAATCTGAAATGACAGTACACAAACTTGTATATACTGAAGATTCAGCTTTTGCGTCCTCGCCCTTTTCTCAAATAAGTCAAGACACATTTTCTGCTTTTCAAAATGCGAATATTGCCGGTTCAAATGCATTGCCGAATAGCACTGAGGAACATGTTTCAGACACCAATGCATTGTTATTACAATTGATGCAACAAATGGGAAAAAAGCTTCAAAAGTTAGACACAATGAAACAAAATCAGAGACAAACACAGCAAAAACTTCAAAAGTTAGACACAATGGAACCAAATCTTCAAAAGTTAGACACAATGGAACAAAATCTTCAAAAGTTACACGCCTTGCAACAAAATCAGAGACAAACACAGCAAAAGCTTCAAAAGTTAGACACAGTGGAACAAAATCTTCGGAAATTAGACACCACGATTGAACAAACACATGAAGATTTAAAAACTGAGTCACATAACATTGAATAGAAACGTCAAAAAGTCTGTAATGACGTAAAAACGCAAATTTGTGAGCATTTTCAACCTATTTTTTCGCGGCATGAAAATGCATTTCAGAATCACGAAGCAGCCGTAAAAGAACTGCAAACTATTGTTCATGAAAATCAAGAGACTTTGCAAGCTAAAATAAAGTTGCATCTACCGATTCGGTTACGCAACTTGCAAAAACTCAGGAAAACTTGAAGGACACAGTAGATACGATTTCAACACAAATGGACACTCTGAAACTTGGTTCAGAAAAACACTCTGAGGAAATAAGTACACTATTGGAGAAAGTAGCCGAGCTTTCGGATCGGTTCACTAACTTATCTGCAAAGGTAGATGGTGATCTGAATGACACAAGACCTGTAGCCATCACTGACACAGAAGAGTATGAACAAATTAAGAAATTCAAACAAAATCAGAATCAAATTAATGCGCAAATCCGGGAAGTACAAGATCAGTTGGCACAAGTAATACAAAAATTACATATTTCAGAGGACACTTGCACTCCAACACTGGAAGAAGGACTTAGAAATACGGAAAAGCCACAAAATAATAACACAGGGCATTTCGTAAATTATGAAAGAAACTGGCAAGGTGCACCGAATTTTGAGATGGAACCGCCGACACGACGTAACAGTGGCCGATATGCTACTCGCCGACACGATGATTTTGGTTATAAGCTGTTCATTACTACACGTAAATTCAAAACATTTAAGAATTCGGGCAACGACATTCATCCACAAGCGTAGCTTCAGTAATTCTCTCATTGTTTTCCTCCCAACTGGTCATTAGAGCACAGATTAGAATTTATGTGTAACTATTTAGAGAATGAACCAGCTGTCAGAATGCGATCGGTAATTGACGACTGCCACAGTGAAGGAGAATTTTATCATGCCTTCCTCTCTGCATATTGGTCTCAAGCTACACAAGACCGAGTAAAACATAGCATCAGTATAATGAAACATTTCGAACAATCTGAATTCTCCAGTCTTGTGAAATATTTTGAAGACATGTTGCCCAAGAATCCGTACCTGTCAAACGCATAAACCCCTTCAGAACTCATCCGCAATTGTTTAATCAAATTACCTGAACATTTACGACATATTGTTTTGGTAGTACGTTGCAAAGATGATACTGAAGCTTTTCAGGGACCCTTACAAGAATTGGAAACTGACACTGACAATCGCGGAACGCGAAAACAGGAGCACAACAATTATAGGTCACATCCGTCACAATTCCGCGATGACAGAAATAATAAATGGACAAGACGAGGCTATTCTTACAACGTAAATCGTGACAAAAACAGACACCGCCCATATGACAACCACTGGCAGAGTAATAGTTACAGACACAGATCGCATAGCCGTAGTAATGAATATGACACAGACAGTCATAGAAACAGACAATATGGCAACCAAAACTATTATTATCGCGGGAGACAGAATAACTTCAGGCACAACAGTCCACCGTGCAGAGATAATTCCGGGAGAAATTCTCCACCACTTAAACGACAAGAAAGAAATTACAGGAAATACCGACATGACGACAGACGATATAATCATAACGACAGACCTGAATTTCATCAGAACTGGCAGGATTCAAACAGGGCTCGGCCCTCTCGGCAAGTTAGGCCTCCAAATCCCAATAACCACGCACGCCAACAAGGAGATAGCAGACAATGACTCACACCGCAGGCAGTCACGTGCGCCGGTTGGCTCAGCGAAAAATAATATAGACGCTAACCTTGAGAAAAATTTTAACATTCCTTACCGACGTATACAACATGATAATTGCTTTGAAGTTTAAGCTCTGTCTACTAGGAAGAGTAAACGATTGCACCACATTTCGCATGTAAAACCGTTTATTGAAAGATAATCTGCTTTTTAACTTAGTCTTTGCCGTAAAACTTTTCACTTCACGCTACTAGTACAATTTGTCACACTGAGAAACTGTTAACATGCAACAAGAACCTAGGGAACATTTTTAAACAGAAATTACGAATGCATTGTTATAGTGAACAGAGGACACAGTGTTGTTATTTGTACATTCTTGCTTGTTAGTTGCACGATTACGTAACGACTATCAGGCTTACATACTTAGAACATATAGTGGTACTGCTAATGAGATTTTAATGCAACATTTTGGTTTACTTGAAAATATACTCTTTATCTGAAGTAGATTCGGTGAGATTAAAGATGACTTAGCATTTGGTTTCTTTGATAGCTACACATTATATCACGACGCTACTAATATGTGTTACATTGTTGCTTTTGCGGTGTATCTGTTTTTTATCTGCACAGTTTTTCTGAATTCTGCCGGAAAGTA
This sequence comes from Schistocerca gregaria, assembly GCF_023897955.1. NCBI lineage: Eukaryota > Metazoa > Arthropoda > Insecta > Orthoptera > Acrididae > Schistocerca > Schistocerca gregaria. Next base: position 761,188,761 of record NC_064922.1, read on the forward strand.
AAACATGTTTTAGTAGTAACTGTTGTGATATAGCTACAATGTGGCAGCCTTTGCAACAATACGTTACAGTTTAGTAATTTCTTGATCTCGGTAATGCACGTAATAACTACGATATCTATAAGCATAGCATTTCGCTTTTATTTATTACGAGGTAAACACATTGACTTCCACAGAACTTTGCTTACGGACGACAATAATTACGACACTTGGCACATTTTTTACCCTTACGTAATGGCAGAGATTATGTTACAACAAGACGCACAATTTAGCGCTACAGGACACGCATGTGAGTGATTAATTTTGTACTTAAAACATTTATTTTTAAAGATATTTCAGTTACAATGATACAAAAGTTTTCCGTGATGCATTTCATTCAATTGCTGTAATCTGTAACACCTGAGGGTATAAGTACATTTATCCTCAGGGGGGTGCACGTTTACTTTGTGTACCATGTGTTTGGCAACCACAAGGAGCCCTAGCTAATAAGGTATTTGCTTATACAACTTTACACATCGGTACCATATTTCTCTGACACATAAATTACACAGCTATCTGATCATCTAACTGGGAGAGACAAACATTTATTTTACTACATCAGTGAAAGATGTTTACGTAATTAAATAGTGGGATAACTTAACACTTATGAAATTGTAATTTGTCTGTACTTTGTGAAATGTTCATATTTTTTCGGAACCATTGGGATATTATGAGAGCTTTGAATGATATATTTGGTATGGGATCACGATTTTATGAAGTACTATTGAGGTAGATGACATTATTGAAATGAGCAGAGACTTTTTTTAGGTTTTGAAATTATTGCAGAAAGCTACGACGTTTTTGAGATTTGGCTGAGTTTTTATGATGTTATTATTACGACGACGATGTGTGTTATGCTGTTAAGGTATGTTTATGATCAATGGTTCAAATGGCTCTGAGCATTATGGGACTTAACAGCTGAGATCATCAGTGCCCTAGAACTTAGAACTACTTAAACCTAACTAACCTAAGGACATCACACACACCCATGCCCAAGGCAGGATTCGAACCAGCGACCGTAGCGGTCTCGCGGTTCCAGGCTGACGCGCCTAGAACCGTACGTCCACACCGGCCGGCCTTTGTGATCAATAAGCTGATGCTAACTTATATGAGGAATGTGATTACGTGTTTATATGTATATGAATAATGAGTAGTGGTTGTGGACTCTGACTTGTGAAAAAGGATGTTGGAAACCGAAAATCGTACTTTAAGAGATATGAAATGTGTGGAAATGCGTGAATGTATCACAATGCCGGCGACATTTTTTTGGACACTGTTATATTTATAGGATTTTGTTTCTATTGATTTGTAACGCAAATATTTCGACCTGTGAAATTATTATATGAGACTGTCACTGTAGCGGAAACTGCTGTCATAAATATTTCAGTAAGAAAGGTAAGTGACCTTGACGTAATGCGTTTTGGGCGCCCAGCTGAGCGATAGTCGTCTGACAACAGAAAGCCATTAGGTGGAGAGAAAAAGAGGTCATTATCCTCGCTATTGACATTTCTTTGTAGAAAGCGTCGCAAATACGACACGCTCAAACATGAAAACATATGATTACATTGTGGAGCTCGTAATTTATGATATTTACTAAAATGCCTAATGAAATGTTGAGAAACTTTTTACATCTATTGTCTTTCTAGTTGAGAGGCTTTTTTTGCCTTGCGAGACGCCATTTGCCTAGTGAATGACGTTTCATATGTTGCTTTGTATATACATTTGCCTATTTTATTTGATATCTAGTTTCTAGCTGCACTGCAGCATTGGTTAAAATAAAATATAATAGATGTACTAATACAGATATTTTATGCCTACAGATCCAGTAAATAACCAATTTATGATCTACTACCAAAAAAACGAAGGAGCACAAAAAGACATTTCCCTTCACAAGAATTGCATAAATAATTTTCTTTTCAAGTACTTGGTAATTTTTTTGGTAGAATAACTTCTTGTTGTGCACCACTTTAATAACATAGACATTAAGATGTGAATATACATTTCCCCTATCTGCATTGTTGTCTTTAGTGTACTATTTTTTTCTGCTCATGGGTTTGTCATGTTTAGATATAAGTTATTACATTTACTGATGCTAGCTTTGCCAATTTGCATTTTATCTTTGCTGTTTGTATTCATTGTTTTGTGCTGCTACATTCCTCAGCCTTTAATTGAGCATCTGAGCTCATCAGATTTAAGTTAGCTTAAGATGGGGTAGGCTATATAAGATAACGAGCTATAATGAATTGGAAGAAATGCATTGAGAAGCTATAAGAAAATTGTTTGGCCAAAAAAAAATTAGGAAATACGATGAATAGAATAGAAAAAGCAGGCTTAGATAGGACTTTTTGGAAATAATGAAGAACGAAGAGAGATCTCCAAGAAGTAAAGAAAGTTTTGTTTGCAAAATACTGCAGTAAAACATACCTTGTCCTTTCCTTGTGTTATCCCACTATGTGACTGTGTACCCCTGTTTATTTATGTTTTTTCTGTCTTTGTGTGTTTAGCTGATATGAGTTATGTTCTGGAATTTTTCTAATAATATGTTATTTTCTTTGTAAAGATGCTTAGACATTATTTATTCTGTTTTGTTTTAATGCTCATGTTTGAAGCTGATGTTTCAAAATTGTTCTGATCTTTTATGTATGTACTTATGTCATAATTCTTGTAACACTGATGTACATGTTTATTTCTATTCTTTTGTAAAGCCTGTTTTACTACAAATGTTATCTGTATTGTTATGTTCTTTAATTATATATTTTGTACCTTTGTTATTGTATTCTCATGTTATAATATTGTAATTGACACCAGTTCATCAAGTTAAATAACTTGTAAGCATCCATTTCAGAGCACACATTTCTGTTCGTCATAGTCTATGCATAATATGTGAGCAGTTGAGACTGTTAGTGTTTGAACGTGTGTTAATAATTCAGCAAAAGACTGATTAACAGCTTTGCTGGTTCTAAGGACCATTCCAAAAACTTTGTGAGTGTACAAGTGTCGGTTTATGGACTTGCTATAATCTCCGCAAGACTCTTCGATGGTGATTGTGCACCTGCACAGTCGCAACAGATGGCTGCTGACCATCTCTACATGGGCTACAGTGGGTCTGCATCTTTGATGGCCCACCAATATCATTATTTCTACAAGGACTGCACTGGGTCTGCACCTTTGATGACTCACCAATACCATACTCTCTACCACTGTTACAGTGAGTCTGGTCTGTGATGACCTACCTACCAATATTCTTCAAGACTTGGACTGACTCTGCTGTGTGTTTGCTCTGTTGTGGCCCATTACCTGTCTGCATGTCAAGAGTCAGCACTGTCTTTCCGTTGGAAATCCACTACTTCCATGTGCATTTTCTTTTACTGCTCAGACTCAGAGAAAAACAGTGCTATTTTACTATGATGAACGATCAGGAGTGTCTTTATGGACTGTGAGAAAATTTCAGCTTTTGACCAACACTGTATCACTAAGTGTGTGAATTTGATTTCTTTGTCATTGTAATTATGAAAAAATTTTTCAAATCTATATTGGCCACTGCCCAAAACAATTTGTTGAATTTTTTGTGGGGAGCATGGGGGTTATGTAAATAGGCTGTTTAGATTTTTATGTTGGTTACGCCACGTAGCGCTCTGTATGAAAATCACTGACTGCGCTGTGTGCAGTTGGTGGCTGGTTTGCAATGTTGCAATTTGCTATTGTAGTGTTGGGCAATTGGCTGTTAACAGGGCGTAGCGTTGCACAGTTGGAGGTGAGCCGCCAGCAGTGGTGGATGTGGGGAGAGAAATTGCGGACTTTTGAGAGCGGATGATTTGGACGTGTGTCCATCAGAGACAGTACATTTGTAAGACTGGATGTCATGAAGTGCTATATTATGACTTTTGAACACTATTAAGGTAAATACATTGTTTGTTCTCTATCAAAATCTTTCATTTGCTAATTATGCCTATCAGTAGTTAGTGCCTTCAGTAGTTTGAATCTTTTATTTAGCTGACAGTAGTGGCGTTCGCTGTATTGCAGGCCGGCCGCGGTGGTCTCGCGGTTCTAGGCGCGCAGTCTGGAACCGTGCAACTGCTACGGTCGCAGGTTCGAATCCTGCCTCGGGCATGGATGTGTGTGAAGTCCTTAGGTTAGTTAGGTTTAAGTAGTTCTAAGTTCTAGGGGACTAATGACCACAGCAGTTGAGTCCCATAGTGCTCAGAGCCATTTTTTTTGTATTGCAGTAGTTCGAGTAACGAAAATTTTTGGTAAGATAAGTGATTTGTGAAAGGTATAGGTTAATGTTAGTCAGGGCCATTCTTTTGTAGGGATTATTGAAAATCAGATTGCGTTGCGCTAAAAAATATTGTGTGTCAGTTTAAGTACAGTCATGTATAACTTTTCTAAGGGGACGTTTCAAAAGCAATTTTTTCTCTGAAGATACTAATCTGAGAAGCACCCTGCTTTTATTCAGATACGACGTCTAGCTAACAATAGATTCAGGTGAACAAGTAGAATCCGTCTCTCTAGATCTTTGAAAGGTGACTGACACTGCGCTGTAGGCTACTATACAAAGTACAACTTCACACAGTAACTTCGTAAATATGTGACTGATTTGATATGTTTTGACTAATAGATGTAAGTGTGTCGTATAGGACAGCGAATGTTCTGTAGATACGAAAACACCTTCAGAAGTGCTGAGAGGAACGTAATGAAGTATTCGATGTTTTCAACATGAATAAACGACTTATCAAAAAGGGTTAGCTGCACTACCCAATTTTCCACTACGTATGTTGAATAGCAATTCTCTTAAAATATGGAGAAAGGTAAGATAAACTCTGTAAGGAAACATTCATTTGGTAAAAGGTAAGATAAACTCTGTAAAAAGAAGCATTCATTTAGTATCTGATTATACGTTAGGGGGTGAACGTCTTCACAACTTAATATCGTTAGGTATTTAAGGGTAATACTAAGATTCGATACGATCTGGGACAGTCAAATTATATCAGTATTAAGGAAGGTGAATAGAAAATTTAGATATTTCGGTAGGTTTGTAGAAAAATGCTATCCATTGGTGCAGGAAATCATCTACAATAAGCTGGTGCGGCCAATATTAGAATATGTTTCCAGTGATTGCAACGCATTTCGAATAAATGAATAGGGAAACCGAGATATCTAGTTTCATACAACATTGGCATACATAAACAGTTGGTCAAATATTTTGCTCTTAATTACAATTGTAGATCATTTTAGTAATTTACATGGAAATTTTAAGAAGGTATTCTGCGCTCATTAAGTTTATCCGATACGCTGGGAGCTGCAAATCATCTTCATTTTTTTCTAAAATAAATTCATCACTCACAAATAGCAAATCACTCAGATATGAGGGTTTATCTAATTTAATTCTTGGACAATTAACTAATTGGAATATTTTAAGGACATTGTATACGTAAATGTTAAAATGAGTGGACTAATGAGAACACAGTGTAACACAGTCGTTGACTTTTATGTTATCTACCTTTTTCGCTAATGTATTTATTTCTGCTTTTATTTTACGACATGAGATTTTGATAGTGATTCTGAGATTAGATGCGTTTGTCCTTTCACTTCAGTTTCGTAAGTGGAATAAATTGTCGTAGTTACTGCAACCATATTATTTATCATAATCGATGCTTTTCTTCTGACCGCTCCACCGGTCGTTCCTATAACACACAAACAAACAAGGGTGTTATAAAGTAACTTAGAACAACGTGAAGTGATTGTAATTTTCCTAGTATAGGAGAGGACAGTTGGAATTACTTCTTCTTATTTTTGTTGTATTAGCGACGTAGCTCCAAAATAGTCCGCTTTAGAGATACAGTATTCCTCAATTGCTTATTTCCATTCTTTCGTGTTCTGTTTACACATTTCTCTCTTTTTCTTCCTGTTTCTTTTCGACATCATCCTCCCTGTATCACCAACAAATGTAACAAATCTGAGAGACAAAGTCTCTACTTACGGTATGCTCAGCGGAGGGAGTCTCTGAACCGATGTAAAAGTGATCCTTGTGCGACGCTGAAACGGTAATCCACAATAAACCAATTTTAATCTCATAAATTACTCATTCTATGTATCTGCGCTACGTGAGGTATCTGCGAAAGCTATGAACTTGCACCCTTCCTGACGCAGTTACTGTCTGAAGAGCTTTTAATCTGTTTAAGGGAAGATAAAGCGCCTTAAAGGCGATTAATAAAAATATTTAGGAGGTTATCACACGTTCACGACAAACCATCTCGCTAATAAACGGCGATTCAAATACGCGTGACCTGCTTTCAGCTTAGAGTTAGCAACAGGTTGTCGAGGCTTAGACCGGATCTCTAACGCAGGGTCCAATGAGCCTGTGTGTGATGTCAAGCTCTTAATCGGCGTTGTGTCCACACACTACTGCTATCAGCGATATCCGATCAATTCTTTTTTTTCTTATCTTAAATGGTAAGTACAGAGTTACGCGTCTGACGCTGTAGAAAGTATTTCTGTTGACTCCCACAGACTCGTTTATTTAAATTTCAGACCTGAGATATAACGAAAAAGATAAACATGTTCAGTGATTGGTTATCAATAACACGGAATATATATCCAATGGATTTTGTAACACTACTGTCAGCTGTATAATTGTAGAGATTCATTAGAAACGACCGGCCTAGCTCAGTGATTAGCACGCTGACTCGCTTTCTGGAGCTTCAAGATTGCAATCTCTGACCGGCCATTATGCTATAGGTTCTCCTCAGATCTATTAAAGCGACCGACGTGGTGTTTCCTTTGATAAGGACGTGTCTGACTTATTCCAAAACTCTCGCCTTTTCCTTTTCCCGATCTACAACGACTTCTTCTTCATAGTGACCAACAACTTTAACCTCATTTCCTTCTTCCCCGACTACTGAAACCAAGACACAGTTTTCATCTCAAACAGTAAGGGTCAGTGCAGTTTCGCCTATAAGAGTATTAGTTCTGAGAAGAGCGCATAATCTTTATCTCGTGTTTGTGTTATAAAATGCTACAGTAAAATAATGTAGTAGAAACGGTTCAGCCTTTGGAATGACCACTGCTTAAGTTATCGTCGCCTACACGTTGAGAAAAATGTAGATCATGCCCGACGGGGAGGTTATACGAATTTTGAGTCCGGGGTATGGTATCGGAAATGGCCAGTCATTGATTAGCAATGAAGTGGTAGGAATTTGTCCGCCATTAAGGAGAAAATAAGGTGGGAAAACCACGGATCTTACCTAGAGGAAAGGTGGTAAATACCTACACAGTTAGACATCATCGCAGATACAATGGTTCAGTCACAAAGATGTCCATTTCTATCACAGTCAGAGGAATAAAGTAGTACCTCCATTTCTTCTGTGCCGTTTTGGAAAATCCGTGAAGGACAGTAGTACAATAACGTGTTCAGTAAAAGCACTATCTCCAATAAGAGGTCAAGATTACTTTCTGGAAATGGAAAAAAGAACACATTGACACCGGTGTGTCAGACCCACCATACTTGCTCCGGACACTGTGAGAGGGCTGTACAAGCAATGATCACACGCACGGCACAGCGGACAAACCAGGAACCGCGGTGTTGGCTGTCGAATGGCGCTAGCTGCTAAGCATTTGTGCACCGCCGCCGTCAGTGTCAGCCAGTTTGCCGTGGCATACGGAGCTCCATCGCAGTCTTTAACACTCATAGCATGCCGTGACATCGTGGACGTGAACCGTATGTGCAGTTGACGGACTTTGAGCGAGGGCGTATAGTGGGCATGCGGGAAGCCGGGTGGACGTACCGCCGAATTGCTCAACACGTGGGGCGTGAGGTCTCCACAGTACATCGATGTTGTCGCCAGTGGTCAGCGGAAGGTGCACGTGCCCGTCGACCTGGGACCGGACCGCAGCGACGCACAGATGCACGCCAAGACTGTAGGATCCTGTGCAGTGCCGCTGCGGTCGCAGGTTCGAATCCTGCCTCGGGCATGGATGTGTGTGATGTCCTTAGGTTAGTTAGGTTTAATTAGTTCTAAGTTCTAGGGGACTGATGACCACAGCAGTCGAGTCCCATAGTGCTCAGAGCCATTTGAACCATTTTGTGCAGTGCCGCAGGGGACCGCACCGCCACTTCCCAGCAAATTAGGGACACTGTTGCTCCTGGGGTATCGGCGAGGACCATTCGCAACCGTCTCCATGAAGCTGGGCTACGGTCCCGCACACCGTTAGGCAGTCTTCCGCTCACGCCCCAACATCGTGCAGCCCGCCTCCAGTGGTGTCGCGACAGGCGTGAATGGAGGGACGAATGGAGACGTGTTGTCTTCAAAGATGAGAGTCGCTTCTGGCTTGGTGCCATTGATGGTCGTATGCGTGTTTGGCGCCGTGCAGGTGAGCGCCACAATCAGGACTGCATACGACCGAGGCACACAGGGCCAACACCCGGCATCATGGTGTGGGGAGCGATCTCCTACACTGGCCGTACACCTCTGGTGATCGTCGAGGGGACACTGAATAGTGCACGGTACATCCAAACCGTCATCGAATACATCGTTCTACAATTCCTAGACCGGCAAGGGAACTTGCTGTTCCAACAGGACAATGCACGTCCGCATGTATCCCATGCCACACAACGTGCTCTAGAAGGTGTAAGTCAACTACCCTGGCCAGCAAGATCTCCGGATCTGTCCCCAAATGAGCATGTTTGGGACTGTATGAAGCGTCGTCTCACGCGGTGTGCACGTCCAGCACGAACGCTGGTCCAACTGAGGCGCCAGGTGGAAATGGCATGGCAAGCCGTTCCACAGGACTACATCCAGCATCTCTACGATCATCTCCATGGGAGAATAGCAGCCTGCATTGCTGCGAAAGGTGGATATACACTGTACTAGTGCCGACATTGTGCATGCTCTGTTGCCTGTGGTTCTGTCAGTGTGATCATGTGATGTATCTGACCCCAGGAATGTGTCAATAAAGTTTCCCCTTCCTGGGACAATGAATTCACGGTGTTCTTATTTCAATTTCCAGGAGTGTATATATTAATTATGATTCCACAGTTTTTTTTTATCTTATTGTATATGTGCAATTTTAATTAGTTTTCTAGATGTTATCAACAAGATAAATAATTAAATATGTAGAAACCAGCTATGTACTTCGTGTTAAATAGTTATAAACTTCAGCCACCTATTTTCTTGTAATATATTTACATATTACCATGTACAAAGTTATGGGCTGGATGGCTGAATAAAGTTGAAACAGAAAGTAATAGAATATCGATCTCATTTGAGCTCATCACGTAATCTTTCTGCAGCTTTAACGTAAGAGAGACTCAAGCCATTTTCCCTATGCCGGGAGTGTCAATTTGCGTGGTATTTAAATACCATTTCTGAACAAACTATTAAAGATAGAATGTAGGAAATGATTTTTCCAGTAATTATTAGTTTGATCTAGTGCAGAGTCAGGCACTGAGAATTTGTAGAGTTCTGTTAACAATTGGTTAAAATCTCGTTACAGGTTTACGAAAATAGATCTTATATTTTAGCCTGAATGATTAGACGGACAGTTACAAAGCCACAGCTACATCTCTTTGTTCACTTGTTTTCTTGTCTTGAATAACTGCAGAAAATTTCAATTTTCTGTGGCACACTGTGCTGGAAAAAAATGAGGTTTTGGGAGGACTTGGTTTAAGGATATACTTGTGCATTAATAAAATTTATATAACAATTTTTACAATTAATATCTTATTCAGCATCATTTGAATCGCAGGTATCTTCTCACCCTTTATTATTTGTTCCTTTTTTCTCACCTCATTTGTGCAACTAGTACAGGTACATGTGATTTACGAATTCTTGAAAATCGATATTTCGTAAGCAGACCTTGTGTTTGCACCTACACTGACTCCATTATTTCAAGTTTTCTAGATATTCCATCATTAAAACATAGAGCAGCATCTAATATACCACACTTTAAGGTTTCATAGTGTACAAACACCATTTTTGGTAGACGATTACAAATTTAGGAGTTCGAACTTCCATTGAGATTCTGAGTTTTACTATGAAAGTACTTTGTGAGTAGATCGTTATTAACGTGGCCCGAAATACAGGTTTTACTTTGTTCATACTGCTAGTATTAAAGAGTTTTATGCTCATAATTTTCACCAGAATATAATGCCCTCTTATATTTGCCCAACTTGCAGGACCTCTTGGGCAAAGGCTGTTTCATGGATTTTCATCACTTGATGCCCTGTGGAAAGAATTGGCTATACAGCTCCTTCTCACACTTTCTCATTCATTACAGTTACCTTTGATGGCTAACTCATCATACGTTTGCAGGTTGTCTACTTCAGAATTGGTGAGACATCCTATTCCTCCAACCTTTTCCCCAAATAAACTAAAGAAACATCTTCACTTCTTGTCGACGAACAAAGTCCAATTGTCGCCTAGGTTACAGACTGGGAAAATACTTAGATATAAATCATAGATGCTTGCATCACTAAGGACAGCACGAAGTCATATGCCTGAAAACTTACAGTAACGTGATATTGTGCGTGGCCCTTGATGAGAAACGTATTGTATAGCTGTCAGTATCTTTGAAAATAATCATCAGATTTGCTTGAAATAAAATTCATTTTTTTAAAGAAAGGTACAGAGCATTTGAGACGATGAAAAATAAATGTCAGCTTTTTTCCCTTTACGTGAATTTCGACGTGGGTACGTCAGGGAACTCCCAGCGCTCAATGCAATACATTCACCATGTGAAATCTATCGCAGGGTGTTTTTCAAACATAATATTCATAGTGATTTTCACTTGCATTGTTACTTCGAGGATCGTTACAATCCTAAACAGTTGATCCATTGAAATCTAACTGAAAGCCTTTTTTTTCGAATAAACGGTGCTGCCGTTAGAGCCACGTTCAAATACGATTAGACGGGGGACTGTATCGGTAATACTATATTCTTTATCGATCCGGAACATTCAGCATGTTTATACTGCAATCGGCACCACTCCCCTGTTTCTACATCTACATCTACATCTATATGATTATTCTGCAATTCACATTTAAGTGCTTGGCAGAGGGTTTATTGAACCACAGTCATACTATCTCTCTACCATTCAACTCCCGAACAGCGTGCGGGAAAAACGATCACCTAAACCATTCTGTTCGAGCTCTGATTTCTCTTATTTTATTTTGATGATCATTTCTATCTATGTAGGTTGGACTCAACAAGATATTTTCGCATTCGGAAGAGAAATTTGGTGACTGAAATTAAGTAAATAGATCTTGCCGCGACGAAAAACATCTTTGATTCAATGACTTCTATCCCAACTCTCGTATCATATATGCCACACTCTCTCCCCTGTTACATAATAATACAAAACGAGCTGCCCTTTTTTGCACCCTTTCGATGTCCTCCATCAATCCCACCTGGTAAGGATCCCACACCGTGCCGCAATATTCTAACAGAGGACGAACGAGTGTAGTGTAAGCTGTCTCTTTAGTGGACTTGTTGCATCTTCTAAGTGTCCTGCCATGGAAACGCAACCTTTGGCTCACCTTCCCCACAATATTATCTATGTGGTCTTTCCAAATGAAGTTGTTCGTAATTTTAACACGCAGGTACTTAGTCGAATTGATAGCCTTCAGAATTGCACTGCTTATCGAGTAATCGAATTCTTTTGTAACTCATGTGGATCACCTCACACTTTTCGTTATTTAGCGTCAACTGCCACCTGACACACCATACAGCAATCTTTTCTAAATCGCTTTGCAATTGATACTGGTCTTCGGGTGACCTTACTAGACGGTAAATTACAGCATCATCTGTGAACAACCTAAGAGAACTGCTGAGATTGTCACCCTTGTAATTTATATAGATCTGGAACAGCAGAGGTCCCAGGACGCTTCCCTGGGGAACACCTGGTATCACTTCAATTTTACTTGATGATTTGCCGTCTATTACTACGAACTGCGACCTTCCTGACAGGAAATCACGAATCCTGTCGCACAACTGAGACGATATCCCATAGGCCCGCAGTTTGATTAGAAGTCACTTGTGAGGAACGGTGCCAAAAGATTACCGGAAATCTAGAAATACGGAATCAACTTGAGATCGCCTGTCGATGGCGGCCATTGCTTCGTGCGAATAAAGAGCTAGCTGCGTTGCACAAGATGAAGCTTTCGGACTTGTTAGAGCATTGCCATTCGTCCACCAATGTTACGATATCTCGTGAATAACAATATGCTTCAGATGAAGAACTTTTGTTATGCTAATCGTCACAAATTCCGCTTTTGTGGATCTCTCTTCCTATTTGACCCCACGTCCTCTTTCATTAGTTGCATACAGAATGAACCAAACTCCACAGAAAACATTTATGAGGCTATTCGGAGATATTTTCTATATTCGGGTGATGGGCTTGTGATCTCTTATAGCTCGTTACACACTAATTACATTTCGTTTTGAGTTTTTAGGCCAACTTATATCTGTAACTCAATTGCTCTGAAATCACCTGCACAACAAGACATGACGCCGTTATGTGCTGTGCGTCATTTTTGGCAAGAAGTCACTCCAGTTGCACACAGTGACAAAAATAGAGCCCACTTTACTGCCCGCCCTCGAGCCTGCCTTCACTACTGCAGCGTTCTATCTCTGATTTGTTTTTGCCGCACTGTTAGCTGAATGTTAACAGTGACACACAACTTTATGGATACATTACTGAAGAAGAGATGACTGACATGCACCTCATGTGTGCGTTCTTTAAATCCAGTAGCAAAGCGGAACAATGTAGTTAGGCTGATTTGTTCTTGCAGGGATGGAAACCACATTTCAGCACTCTGGATCTGACCAAAGACCACTACGATATTGTGGTCCTCCTGTATTAAAATGGAAGATACTGCAGTGAGAGGTGTTCGCTAACACAAGATCTTGAAGAGAATATGTTAACGTGATTAATGATAACCGTACCAACGTTGTACAAGCTATGAAGACAATATTAACAATAGAACTTCACAAGAATAACACCTTTATCATCCAAAAGAGTTGCCACCAGCGGGCTCCACATATCAAGTGGCCTTCACAAAATGGTTCCACAGCAATATGCAGATATTTCAGTATTCCTGATACTGTGTTGTGAACAGACGAGTCCATGTTCACAAGAAAGGACATGTTAAACTCTAGGAGTAGCCACGTGTGGTACGACATAAACGAAACGCTGCTTTCAACACAAATACGATGTAATAGTATGGGTGGTATTGTCAATGATGATTTTGCGGGACCTTACGCTACTTCTTTTGTCTTTCAACACGTTGCATAGCCATCCACATTTCTTGCATATCGCCGCTAAGAATTCGTCAGCTTATTTTGTTTCCACATGACGTGTCGCATGCACACTCTGCAGCCGATTTTACCATCCAGATTCGTGTACAGTTTGGATAACAATGGTTTGGCTGCGACGGTCGCGTTTTCTGGCAAGCTCAGTTATCAGGTATGCGAATGGAATCCGTCTTCTGGGCGCAAGAAAAAAAGCATAGATCACGAGATGCATCTCAATACTCACATACAGCTGTATTCTAGGGTTGTCACACCCAGGAATGTGGAACGCCAAATCCTTAAGATTCATGAGTGTGCAAGAGAATCAACGGTCCGTCGCAGAACAATCAGTCGTGATAATATTGGCAGGTATTTTGAGTAATAACTGCAAGAGAATTCCTACAGAGTAGAGCGAATACACTGCGATATATGTGTAAATGTTTCGTTGTTGTTTTTCTCTGTATTTTGTGTTGGTCGTTTTGCCGAGTCCATATTACGGGTTAATTAACTGTTGTGAAAGTAGTCTCATAGCAACCAAATTACGTAGAGTAACAAACAAACATAAATGCCCATTAGTCTCAAAGAACTAATGGACACCATGGGCGTTTTATCGAAATATTCGGAAAATATCCCTTACCAACATTTAAACTTTTGTTAGTTTTCCCAGCACCTTCCACACATTACTGTGGTATAAATTCTTCTACAGGACAGAAGAAGTTCTCAAGGTGAAACTTTTTCGCTTTGTTTTCCAAACCTACATTGAGGTTCTCTAAATATTTTATATACACTCCTGGTAATTGAAATAAGAACACCGTGAATTCATTGTCCCAGGAAGGGGAAACTTTATTGACACATTCCTGGGGTCAGATACATCACATGATCACACTGACAGAACCACAGGAACATAGACACAGGCAACAGAACATGCACAATGTCGGCACTAGTACAATGTATATCCACCTTTCGCAGCAATGCAGGCTACTATTCTCCCATGGAGACGATCGTAGAGATGCTGGATGTAGTCTTGTGGAACGGCTTGCCATGCCATTTCCACCTAACGCCTCAGTTGGACCAGCATTCGTGCTGGACGTGCAGACCGCGTGAGACGACGCTTCATCCAGTCCCAAACATGCTCAATGGGGGACAGATCCGGAGATTTTGCTGGCCAGGGTAGTTGACTTACACCTTCTAGAGCACGTTGGGTGGCACGGGATACATGCGGACGTGCATTGTCCTGTTGGAACAGCAAGTTCCCTTGCCGGTCTAGGAATGGTAGAACGATGGGTTCGATGACGGTTTGGATGTACCGTGCACTATTCAGTGTCCCCTCGACGATCACCAGAGGTGTACGGCCAGTGTAGGAGATCGCTCCCCACACCATGATGCCGGGTGTTGGCCCTGTGTGCCTCTTGTCGTATGCAGTCCTGATTGTGGCGCTCGCCTGCACGGCGCCAAACACGCATACGACCATCATTGGCACCAAGGCAGGAGCGACTCTCATCGCTGAAGACGACACGTCTCCATTCGTCCCTCCATTCACGCCTGTCGCGACACCACTGGAGGCGGGCTCCACGATGTTGGGGCGTGAGCGGAAGACGGCCTAACGGTGTGCGGTACCGTAGCCCAGCTTCATGGAGACGGTTGCGAATGGTCCTCGCCGATACTCCAGGAGCAACAGTGTCCCTAATTTGCTGGGAAGTGGCGGTGCGGTCCCCTACGGCACTGCGTTGGATCCCACGGTCTTGGCGTGCATCTGTGCGTCGCTGCGGTCCGGTCCCAGGTCGACGGGCACGTGTACCTTCCGCCGACCACTGGCGACAACATCGATGTACTGTGGAGACCTCACACCCCACGTGTTGAGCAATTCGGCGGTACGTCCATCCGGCCTCCCGCATGTCCACTATACGCCCTCGCTCAAAGTCCGTCAACTGCACATACGGTTGACGTCCACGCTGTCGCGGCATGCTACCAGTGATAAAGACTGCGATGGAGCTCCGTATGCCACAGCAAACTGGCTGACACTGACGGCGGCGGTGCACAAATGCTGCGCAGCTAGCGCCATTCGACAGCCAACACCGCGGTTCTTGGTGTGTCCGCTGTGCCGTGTGTGTGATCATTGCTTGTACCCCTCTCGCAGTGTCCGGAGCAAGTATGGTGGGTCTGACACACCGGTGTCAATGTGTTCTTTTTTCCATTTCCAGGAGTGTAGTTATCATCACTATTATTATTATTATTATTAGCATTATTATTATGTTGAGTTGTTAGTCGTCTGACTGGTTTGATGATGTGTGTCATGAATCCCTCCTCTGTGCCAATCTCTTCGTCTCAGCGTAGCACTTGCAGCCTAAACTTGCAACTATTGCTTTCTTCCTCTACAGTTTTTACCCTCCACAGCTCCCTCTAGTACCACGCAGGCTATCCCCTGATGTCTTCTGATGTCTTAAAGTATACCCTATCATCGTATTCTGTCAGTGTTCTCTACATATTCCTTTCCTGGCCAATTCTTCAGAGACTTTCTTCGATCTTTACCTTCTCAGTCAATTTAATCTTACACCTTCTTCTGTATCATCATATCTCAAATGCTTCTGTTTTCTTCTGTTCCGCTTTTCCCAAAGTCCATGTCTGACTATCATTCAATCATATGCTCCAAAAGTATATTCTCAGAAATTTATCCCTCAAATTACGACAAATGTTTGATAATAGTGGACTTCCCTTGGCCAGGCGTCACTAGATAAGTGAGAAGAATAAAGTTTGGTTTCAGCATTGTGCACATTTTTTGTTTTAAAGGCAACTTTAAAATTTTGCAATGAATGTCAATTTTTCCTCTAACATTCTATTTATACAAATCATAGTTCTGTTCAACAGCAGTACATTATTTACAACAAACTTCATGAGGGAGTAAATATGCTTTAAACAGTGCTGATAATGCGTAACTCCTAAAACACGTTCCCACAAGATAATCGTGGGTGACCGCTACAAGTTCTTACGGCACGTTTTGAAAAACTTTCTTAATGATTATTTACTTCAGATTATTGATCCATATGACGTCACTGAATAAAAATGTGCAAAATTTGTCATCTCACAGAATTATCTCTCCGAAACACTAGAATTGTTACTATTTGCAAATCTGGCTGAACTAATTATTTTAGGAGTTCCTAATGTGCTTTTTCCAGTTAAAATTCTCATCAATGTGGACACATGAAGTTTTGAAGTTCCATCCCTATTTACTATCTGTTCAGCGTATGTCAGACTTAACATTGGTGCAGTACCTTTAGCTGTGCGGAACTGAATGTGTTCTGTCTACAAACTGAGTGTGAGACCATTCGTAGAAAGCCAATCAATGATATTTTTAAGAACATTATTTACCGTTTCATCTGTTGCTATGTGCATGCTTTGATTGATTATAATATTAGTGTCATTCACAAAAATTGCGCCTATTTTATTTTAGAAAGAAGATCGTATAAAATGCCAACCGGTCCTATTTTGTTCATTTGTGCTTGTAAAACATTGGTGACATTATCGTTTGAGCAACTCTTATGAAATGCGAACTGTGATTTTCTGATGATATTACTGTTACTCAGTTGAGATACTATTGTAGAATACATCACCTTCACAAATATTTTAGAAAATGTTGTCAGTAGAGAAACTAGTCGGTAGTTATTGACTCTCTCCTATCACCTTTCTTAACGAGGAGTTTAACAACGGTATATTTCAGTCTCCCTGAGAAAAGCCCGTGAGTTAGTACTGCATTACATATATCAGATAAGACAGGGAACAAATATCTAGTATCCTACTGGAAACACTATCAAATCAAGATGTACTTTAATTTTTGAGAGAATATTTATATATGATTCTCTTAATGTCAGAAGGCACTTTATGAGAAAAGCTTTTTAAACGTACTGCTGTTATTTTTTTCTTGAATCTGTAGAATTCTTGGGACTAATGCTGAGTCACGTCGTAATTACTCCACGCTGCTTCTGCAAACAGATTTGTTGCTTTCTTCAGGAGGTCCTTGATGGCTTTCTCTTGAACTGTTTGTCCATATACTTTCTGCTGTATTTAAGAAATCGTTGTTAAACATGTCTGCTGTATGTGACTCATCGTTCCTTTTGATTCAATAGCTACATTATCCTTTTGTGTGGTGGGTTGTCTTGTTTCTGGTCTCACTATATACCTTGCATTCTTTGCTCAGAATGACTGATTTCTGACATGTGTGTGTTGTCGTTGTGTGTAACTACTGCAGGATCTCTGCTGGTTATTGTCGACAGATACATTTCCCTTTTCCTCTCTCAATACACTTTAACCCCTGTAGTGATCGATGGTTGTTACGTGGCTGTTTGATGTCCTTTCTGATTAACTTCTTCGGAAGGCTTTTTTCAAATACTGACATGAATTTATCAGAGAATAGGTTAAATTTTACATCAGCATTTGGTTCATCATAAAATTAATCTCAGAACATCTCTTGTAAAGTATTGTTAAAAATACTTGTTCTGGAGTCATTACGTAGTCTACGTGATATCCACCGAGCTGAACCATTCCCTAAGGCACTACCTTTTTTTCCCAACTATATGTGCACTGTGACCAGGAAGAGCATACGTTACAGAGTGTACAGTTATTATCTTGCTCTGAGCTTCACCAGGGAAACCATTATTAACTATGGATGATGGGGCAACCGAATGGTTTTAACAACTGGTTGACCATTCGGTTGATTTTGCGTTCCGTCGGCTTTTGCAGTCGATTAAACCTGTCTCTACACCTACGTCATCCGTATGAACGTTTTCACTGTTGTCCACGCTTGAGTGCTTTCACGTAAAGTGAGGCACGCAACCGACAAAAGCCTCTGACAGTCACGGCAGTTCGATGAATGTTTTCACTCAGTCTTCAGATTTGATTTCATTTACATAAATACGGGAACCACGTCAAGGATTGTCAACGTTTTTAGAGAAAAATAACTTACGTTATTGTAACAACAGGTGAATAAAAAGTAGACTACACTGCTAAAAACGAAGTATTTCTAAATTAATGCATTTATTTTTATACTATCAATTTTGTAAATTTATGGATTTAAATGTGAATTTTTGATTAGCTGTAAAAGGTTAATAACTCCCACTACGTTATTAATTTATGTTTAAATAAATTTAGAATTAGTTGTTTTTTTAATTTATTCAACATTTGTCTCCCTCCCTTCCAGCTGATTTGAACCCATCAACAAATACTCTGTTTATTTAAATGCTAAGGTTACGTGAAAAGAAAACCTAAAAAACAATGTTTCTTTAATGTTTCAGGACTTAATCACTTGCCTTTTAAGCAGATACTGTCACTTGTGGGAAGTATTTCACTTACTGCTTTGCGAGAAATATTTTATCATTAGTTAATTTTCTATTTGTTTAATTAATAAAGTTTCATGCTGTAAATCATCCTTGCCGCTTCTGCATATCGCATCGAATTAACCTGGAGGATCGCTTTTTATCCAACCATATGATTTCTGGCATTCCCTTATTACTATGCGCTTCAGAATTGTGATCTACAACTAACTTCTGTATTATTTAAACGCCTATTTATAAACATGAACGGAAAGCTGAACTATAATCTACTGACTGCCACTCAGTAGAAAGCCATGTCTGAACGGTAATAACAGTCATGAGAGGCGATAACAGAATGCAGTCAAAATTTGTGGTTTAACAAGGGCTAAACTATAGAATGTTTCCGATCAAAATTGAATGCACCGGACTGTGTCAATTGTTTACTTCGTTTTCTCTCACAGACTGGTTTCACTCTAAAGGGTCAATGGATAATAGTCTAACCGATACACAGAGCTACAACCGACTTAATCGATTCTTTTCAGTTGGTTGCTCCAAACGACTAGATTTACTCAGACGTATGAATGGTTTAACCATCTTGTGGTGCAGTTCTTCGTATTGTCTCCGTGTTTGCTAAGAAAATGGGATGAGAGGTTCCGCCTTATGCAAGACAACTTTTTCCTTTTGTTTCACCCATACATGTTTCAGCACTTTTGTGCCATCGTCAGTGGGTTCTATTTTTATTTTTAACTGTAAATTTGTTGTTAACATATTAACATTTGATCGTTTACAACATTATCAAACTTAATTGGCGAAAAGTGGGTGTCATCGTAAGTAACATACCTTACATGATGTTATAGTCCACTTATTTTTGTAGCTGTTCTCCTACACAATATACAACTTGTCATCTGCCAACAGCAAAACGTAATTTATTTTCTGTTTGTTATGCATTTACGAACGGAAATAATATTGTATCACGTTTTCTTTCTGTAACTTACAGTTTTGGAGTTGTCGTACGTTTTCCTGTGTTGTTGGCGAAGTAAATAGGCTTAAATAAATGGTTTATTTGACTGAATCCAACTGAATCCAACAAACGATAATTCGATTGTTTCCACTAGGTAGTTCCCGTCACTATCATCTACGATCTTACTGTAATTATCCACCCCGTTAAAAAGTTAATTACCCATATCAAATTGTAGGATCAAAATAGGGTTTCCACGTCATCATAATCCTCTAGAAAGTTACACTGAAATCATCACTGACAGCATGAGATGCTTGCTGCTGCCATACAGAGTAGTAATTAATGCACATTCCTCACAAGCAGTTTAAAACATCTCAGTGTGGGCTCTGGGTACAATTACGATTATAAGTGTTGTTGGTTTTATTTTATTTAACTTGTCACTGTATTGGGAGAAGAAACCAAACAGCGAGGTCATCGGTCTCATCGGATTAGGGAAGGACGGGGAAGGAAGTCGGCCGTGCCCTTTCAAAGGAACCATCCCGGCATTTGCCTGGAGCGATTTAGGGAAATCACGGAAAACATAAATCAGGATCGCCGGACGCAGCATTGAACAGTCCTCCTCCCGAATGAGAGTCCAGTGTGCTAGCCACTGCGCCACCTCGCTCGGTTTTATTTAACTGATACCCCTCCTGTCACCTTACTCGACAGTTACTTAACAGACAGAAGTTATGCACGCTACGTCTTTATGAACTGTGTAAACTTTGTTCTGTGTCTGTTTGTATATCAGCTGTTTGGGTATCGTCTTGTCTAAAATGGATAGTAGGGACAAGCACAACACTTGCCTAAACGAGCTTGCGTGCTGCTCTTTACACTGCACGTGCATGTAATGAAAATACAGAGAACAGAGAGCTAATATTTTTCATTTTTCTTTTATGAAGGCAAACAGCGTTCCTGCGCCCAATACTGAAAGCGAACGGTAACATTGCAACACCATATGACAGTGGTTAGGTGGCGCAAACAGTGTGCGCTCAGAGATGTTTCAACGGCGATGAATGAAATGTCGGTACATATCTATCTAGAGCTGGGAACAGAAAGAAGCAGAGATGAATCTCAAGAGTTGAGAATCGGTTGTGGATCAGTTTTCATCGTCTTTTGACAGTATGTATTTCGTCACAATCTGGCTTCTGTGACTGCTCATCTCCTTTCACTAAGCTCCCCGAATCGAGGCAGCAGTGCAATTGTAGCTACAGTTTGTGGGGCCAATCCAGAAAACGTATTGAGCTCCCTAATCGCCACGAAGGATTTCTGGGGGTTTCAGTAGGAGCACAGCTAGCAGCGGAAGCTTGCGCATTCGCCGTCCACAAAACTGAGAAGAGCGAAGCGTCAGCGGGCAAGGTGGTACTGAGGTTTTTTTGGGATTTCCATGGTGCTGTCGTGGGAATATTATCTCGCAACCTCCGGACAAGGTCCATGAGAACGCCTCACCTCAGCCTGCAAAAGCAAGTCACACTGCTTCTTCTTTGGGCAATCTAGACTTTCCTCGCTGCCGGATTCACGCACATTGGCAACCAGTGACATCTGTCTCTTTTTTGGGATGAAGTAATACTTCCAGAATTCGAGGAGCAACGCTTCCTGAACAGCAGACCACTGTTTCCGTAAAGTCAGCAGTCGGTGGGAAAGATGTGTCGCACTGAACGGCGAAGACGTAGCGAAGTTACAAGGAATTTTCTTGATTTTCTTTTTTCTATTGAAGTCATGCCTTAATGTCGTAATAGATGTCCCATCATCCTGTCTCTTCTCCTTGTCAGTGTTACTCTTTTCCTCTCAGATTCTGCTCAGAACCTCCTTATTCCTTACCTAATTTTCAACATTCGTGTGTAGCACCATTCCTCGAATCTTTGGATTCTTTTCTGTTCCGCTTTTCCCACATTCCATGTTTCATTGCCATACAATACTGTGTTCCGAACGTACGTTCTCAACCATTTCTTCCTCAAATTGAGATGTATGTTTGATACTAGTGGACTTCTGTTGGCCATCAATGCCCTTTTTGCCATAGCTAGTCTGACTCTTGTGTCCTCCGTGCTCCGTCCGTCATTGGCTGTTTTCCTACCTATGTAGTAGAATTCCTTAGCTTCATCTACTTCGTGACTATCATTCCTGATGTTAAGTTTCTCCCTGTTCTCATTTCTGCTACATCTCATTACCCTTTTGTCTTTCTTCGATTCATTGGTTTGAGTTTGATACTTTCGAGTGGTAATTAAAACTTTGTGACTACATCTCGCAGAGTTGCAGCGTATTAAAATTCCTCCCCCCACCTCTCCCGCCCCATGCTCCCCACTCCCCTTAAATGCTGGGATAGTTGAAACTAGCAGAACTGAGGAAGGATTCGGCAGTAGTGAGAACGTAGCAGTGGAGTGAGAGCGAGCGACGCGCTCCAGTTGCCAGGGAGGGGAACTGGGTCGCGCTTCGCCAGTGTTAGTGGCCACCAAGGCTGCGATCGCGGTGACGGGACCGTTTGCTGCAGTCCTCGCACCCAACCCCCGTCCCGGTCCTCTGCTTTGCCGAGAGTTCTTTGATCGCCTGCGGCGGCTCAACGTATCCGCGTCCGCTCTCTTCGTGGCAGTGGCGCACAAAGTCCACCGCAAACTCTTGAAAATTAAACTCTTTTTATTTCGTCAGCTTCCGAGAAGAACCGCCGTTCGCTGAGCCAGCAGCAGGTCGATCTTAATTCAAACGTGAACGGTTTCATTTTTAATTTTAATTGTTTCCAACAAATTCGTTTCCATCAACAAATACAAAATGGACCAGAGAACCTCAATTAACTGCACCTTTCAATTACTGTGTCTGCACCCATATAATGAATATATTGCTTACTTTCTTATTTTAATCGGACACTGCGTAACTGAAGCACGCTTATTCATAAACTCCATCTGATAAGAACTTGCAAGCCGATGGTCAAATAGTCGCATGTCCATTGGCGTACTACTTCATAATAATGCTGCTGGAAACTGTAGTCTTGAACTCAATTTCAAGGATATTAGTTGATGCCAAACTGACGAGAGATTTTAGTAAGTGTCATTTTATTCAAAAATGGTTGCAGAAGACTGCATAATTCTTTGGCAATCCCACAGAACAGAAAAACAACAGCACCGAAACGGAACATGGGTTAGACAAGGCCGAAATACATAATTCGGTCTTCCGAAACTTTTCACCGTGGAATATCGCAACACGGTTCCTCCTTCATTCATCGCACATACACGGAAGTCGTAGATTCTGAGGTAAATGATTGCGAAATAGAATAGCACCTACAATAGCTTCAATGTGGAAAGGAGTCGACATCGGATGAGATACCTGTTTCATTCTCCAACAGAACATCTTTCCTTTCTAGCAGTTGTTTACCGTAGGTGGAAGGGTGGTGTAGCTACTTAGCTCGAATCCCGATGCGGATTAGTCGAACCCTTCTCCTTCCACCCCCCTTCCCCCCACCCCGACAAAGTCATGAAAAATTGTTTTGGGGGAACCAGTATTTTGTACGAGTGGTTAAGGAAGTAAAACGTAATGTCAACAATTTTGTGGAAAGTTGTTTGAATGGAATGAAACAGCTATAACGTGTTTTCATCAGGAGCATACATTTTAATTTAATATAAATGAAGCAGTACAATTAACCAAATATCTTCATAGTGATTGGTGACTGGCATCTAGTTCGTGATGTGTTACTACCATTTCTCCTGTAACTTATGTAACACCGCCATCAAAATCGTAACGCTTAACTGCAAAATTTCCAGTTGACAAAATTGCCAAACTAGAGAGTCGCGCTCCACTCATAGCTGAACGAAGATAATTTCAGTTTAGAGAAAGCCGTCTCAACTAATCCTAGGGATAGACACAAAGTTAAGAAAAACCTTAACGCCTAAAATTACGTTGTGAATAAATTCGGGAAATTGGTATTTAAGCACAAACTGTGAGAATTGTAAAGATATGTAGCCTGGAAAGCCTTCTTTTGGAACTTCTGCAACTTGCAAGATTTCTCTTCGTAGCCGTGGAATTTCTGCCAGGATACCACATTCAGAAATCTCATCTTATTGTCAACTAAAAAAAATGTTCAAATGTGTGTGAAATCTTATGGGACTTAACTACTAAGGTCATCAGTTCCTAAGCTTACACACTACTTAACCTAAACTATCTTAACCCACACACCTATGCTCGAGGGAGAATTCGAACCTACGCCGGGACCAGCCGCACAGTCCATGACTGCAGCGCCTGAGACTGCTCGGCTAATTCCGCGCGGCCTGTCAACTAAAATGTTCATAATTGTGAGAAGTTCCATTTCTCTGGTTTTATTCGGGTAATTGGGATCCAGAAAACCAAAATTTCTTAATAAATGTTCCATTATTTTACAACGTATATCGATTTCCTGTAAATAACTGTCCATGCATTTTTTGTTCGTGGTACAAAGTTAGTGACTTGTCTGCAGCCGTCTCTCCAGGTATCATTTTCTTCTTTCTGACTGTTCCGTTTTCTTTTTTCCATCGGATTACATATCTCGTCACATGCGTCCGTAACAAACTGAATAGCTTCTTCAGCAAGATAATTTCTCTTGCCTTTGTAATAAATATTCCGAATCTGACACCAAGATTCTCTAAATACTTTTGTGCGTCGTTTACTTCTTCTAAGAAAAAAACACAAAATCACAAAAACGAGATATCACATTATGCTGGCAACACATTTTCTACAGTTGCTCTGGTTTCAACATTTTCCGAAGTATCAAACAGTCCCTCACCGGTACTGATAATCATTTTAAAACACTGAAATAGGCTTAACAGATTAGTAGTGAGGACTGTATCTGCAAGTCTATGAACTATACCACCAACGGTTTCAGAAGGATCTTCCACCTGCGGGTAGAAGCTGAGTAAAACATCTACAAACTTTCTAAGACCGCAAACAAATTACACATAATTCTGCTTTTGTGAAAGCGTATAATGACTGCTGGCTGACAGAATGGTTTGCACAGATCACACATAATACCTTAGGATTAAAGTCACAAATTCTTACTTAAATTCCTGGTTGCACTCCTGCCCCTGCAGAAACACTGTCATATCCTTGTCCTACGTGTACTGTTATATCCAGATCATCCTGTTTAGTAACCTGTGAAATGTCTTCCGCTATCTAAACTGTTATTTTCCCACTTTCCTGAAAGGAAATTAGGAATTGCTCCTGTACTTCTAATTTTCATTCTGTGTGAACGTAAAAATCATTGACAGAAACGAAATTGTTACAAAACAACTTTTAATTCCGTAAGTATGAACAAAATTTGCTTATCGGCACTTAATGATAGTGAAATTATTACGTACAAAATAAAGGAAATCTAGCATAGTATCCAAACTGTTTCTCTGAACTAGAGCACATAACCATTTCTAGCATTAAAATACTCCAGGTCACTAAACAGTTTGTGCATAGAATGAAATTTTCACTCTGCAGCGGATAGTGCGCTGATATGAAACTTCCTGGCAATGATTTAGATGTCAACGTTAGTTTCAAATACTCTTATTTGTGTCCTTCTGCTGGTGTTCATTTTTTAAGTAGATAGCAGTTTAATGTGCAGAAGTTTAAAACTTAGAACACAGCATGGGGCAATTATATATTGTAACCAATAAATCTGTGATAGGACCATTACATTATATTATGTTTTACAACGAGCGCAGTATAATTCAGGTCCAGTAGAAGCCTCCAGTAGAAGTCTCCGTACAGGTAAATGTAGAATTTACCTTCTAGTAGAAATAGGCTGAGTAGTTCTTCACACACTAACTTCAATGCGTCTAGTGGATATGAGCGATTTAAACTGACCTCTTGTATTTTGATCACTAGTTGGAGATCAAAATTTATTAAACACTCTCGTGCGCAAGTTGATTTATAACCAAAAAAATGTAGGACCTCCGATCAGGAATTAATGAGTTTGTCATAGGATACGTTTACATTCCATTTGACAGTAAAGAAAGGTGGACGATGATTTGGACTGGATTGTTTCAAAGAACTTATCCCATTGTGTATATGACTGCGGTGTTTTTATCTTAGTCTACACGCATGGGGGAGATAAAATCAGAGAAAGCAGTTTGAAGTGAAACTACCAAAGAATCCACATTTGTCATCCAGGCTCGTAAAGACAATACCAGCAATATAGCTTAGTTATAAATATAAAAGGTGTACATGATAAATCGAAATAATGACAACTCAACTTACTACTAGTTACTGATGTTCTAATAGACTGGCTCGGTGAAGATCTTTGAGTTTCTAGTGAGCGTCGAATGGTGAAAGTGTCGTTCGACCAAATCACCAATTTCCACTGACACCGTGACATAAATACTTCACTCCGAAACAGCCGCTCATGTCAAACTTATCCCGTTGTGATACGCTGACCACTGTTTGTGTGTTGTTTGGCTGCCGCTACATAATTGTGACCAATGAAACATAAAATGCATCAAGACGAGTCACAAAGTGCTATGATTACTTGCGCTCTAACAGCAAGAGATGTTCAGAAGCAATACTGAGTATATCAGCATCATCGCATGATACACGAGGGACGTAATCGTGCTTGTATACGTACAACATCGGAAATAGTTAAAAAATCCTATTTTGAAATGGCTGAATGTTTTGAAACGCGGACTGGGCGCGAGACAACAGTAGCACTAATGGATGGCCATTATAGTTACGCTCTTATTCCCCGGAAATCCTTGGTACTAAATGGCAGTGGAGCGTACAGTAAATGTGTTTATGTGTTTAGGGAGCTCAGCTACGTGTCCATTAGTGGTCTAATGGCGAGGGTGCAACAAAAACAAAGTGCAGATCGACCCACGATATGGAGATGATGCTATGAAAAAACTCATATGCCACGTGAGGAACTCTAGTCGCTAGAGGCACAGATAAGCAGAAACAGTGTAACAGATTTTCTTCCACTACTTGTTATTTTGTTGCCTTTTTCAAATTTCAGCCCAAATTTTTTGTACCAGCAGGCAGTTGCAGCAAACATTAATTTGTGGAGAATCTACACGCGCGCCATTTGCAGTAAATGGAAAAGCACTTTCGCCGGTTACACCAAAAATTGTATTAAGGCTCTGGAAAGAAAAATCGTTGAAGCAAATTACCGATATAAGGCAGTTTTCGCGAAATTGCGTACGTCAATACGATAGGAAACCCAATAATGCAAGTTTGGCAGTATCAAATGGAAAACGATAACGTGAAATGGAAACACTGATAAGCGAAAATAATGATATGAAGTATTGTAATAAAACATTCATAACACCGAAAATGTATGCTTGGCCAAGTTAGTTTCTTACCAAAATCACGCTATTTCGCTACTGACATTTTTCTTACGTGAGGAGTATAAGACATAACAATACTTGTGCTGTCCTCGTTAGGTCGTTATTTTTGTCCTATTGCTTATGCGTTAGTAATTGCCAATGGTACTGAGATGGACGAGCGAGACAATAACACACTACTTTTGGGCACCAATAACGAGTTGGTACAAATACACTCCTGGAAATGGAAAAAAGAACACATTGGCACCGGTGTGTCAGACCCACCATACTTGCTCCGGACACTGCGAGAGGGCTGTACAGGCAATAATCACATGCACGGCACAGCGGACACACCATGAACCGCAGTGTTGGCCGTCGAATGGCGCAGCATTTGTGCACCGCCGCCGTCAGTGTCAGCCAGTTTGCCGTGGCATACGGAGCTCCATCGCAGTCTTTAACACTGGTAGCAAGGCGCGACAGTGTGGACGTGAACCGTATGTGCAGTTGACGGACTTTGAGCGAGGGCGTATAGTGGGCATTCGGGAGGCCGGGTGGACGTACCGCCGAAATGCTCAACACGTGGGGCGTGAGGTCTCCACAGTACATCGATGTTGTCGCCAGTGGTCGGCGGAAGGTGCACGTGCCCGTCGACCTGGGACCGGACCGCAGCGACGCACGGATGCACGCCAAGACCGTAGGATCCTATGCAGTGCCGTAGGGGACCGCACCGCCACTTCCCAGCAAATCAGGGACACTGTTGCTCCTGGGATATCGGCGAGGACCATTCGCAACCGTCTCCATGAAGCTGGGCTACGGTCCCGCACACCGTTAGGCCGTCTTCCGCTCACGCCCCAACATCGTGCAGCCCGCCTCCAGTGGCGTCGTGACAGGCGTGCATGGAGGGACGAATGGAGACGTGTCGTCTTCAGCGATGAGAGTCGCTCCTGCCTTGGTGCCAATGATGGTCGTATGCGTGTTTGGCGCCGTGCACGTGAGCGCCACAATCAGGACTGCATACGACCGAGGCACACAGGGTCAACACCCGACATCATGGTGTGGGGAGCGATCTCCAACACTGGCCGTACACCTCTCGTGATCGTCGAGGGGACACTGAATAGTGCACGGTACATCCAAACCGTCATCGAACCCATCGTTCTACCATTCCTAGACCGGCAAGGGAACTTGCTGTTCCAACAGGACAATGCACGTCCGCATGTATCCCGTGCCTCCCAACGTGCTCTAGAAGGTGTACGTCAACTACCCTGGCCAGCAAGATCTCTGGATCTGTCCCCCATTGAGCATGTTTGGGACTGGATGAAGTGTCGTCTTACGCGGTCTGCACGTCCAGCACGAACGCTGGTCCAACTGAGGCGCCAGGTGGAAATGGCATGGCAAGCCGTTCCAAAGGACTACATCCAGCATCTCTACGATCGTCTTCATGGGAGAATAGCAGCCTGCATTGCTGCGAAAGGTGGATATACACTGTACTAGTGCCGACATTGTGCATGCTCTGTTGCCTGTGTCTATGTGCCTGTGGTTCTGTCAGTGTGATCATGTGTTGTTTCTGACCCCAGGAATGTATCAATAAAGTTTCCCCTTCCTGAGACAATGAATTCACGATGTTCTTATTTCAATTTCCAGGAGTGTATTAATGTCAACAACTCGTTTTACAAAGTATGACTGAAGGAGAAACAGTTTTTATCTTGTTTGTTGCACAGTAGATTCAGAACAACAGTTACGTTGTTTCAGAGTAGTAGTAGACCATAACGCTCCACGCTAAGACCCATCTGAATCATTGAAACATTAAACTATTTTTCTGGGTAGTCGAAACTTCATTAGTCGGTAACGATTTTAGTTTTCATGTTTACTTACATCACTAGAGACAGTATCGGGATTGTTGTTTAAACAACATCTGGCTTTTTTAGGTCTATTTCGTTCAACAATTCAGCGCTTTTCCTTTATGACATCGCAGTCGACGAGACGATGAAGCCGAGTGTTACTTCAACGAAAATAGGAAGTATCTTCCATCTTCAATATTGCGGCCACTCAAGAGCATGTGAACCTAGCGTTGTATTTGTTTTGTTATCAGACAAATAAATGTTTGAGATTGTCTACTATTGCATTCCAAAAGACCACAGTGGACAATGAATTTATACACAGCCGGACAGACATCACCTGGTGTGTCTAGGGGCAAATACATGCTAAAAATGAAAATCTGAATTCGAACTGGCGCTTTGTGAATGCCGCTGTGGTTGCACACATGTAGGATATGATTGTTCTGGTTGCTTTCCGACAGTTAAAACAGTTCGTAAAGGCAGCACCCTTTCTCCCTTGTCTTTCATCACCGTCATGGATGAAAATATGAATGGGATGAAACAGAACAACTACAAGTACGTCAAATCCTTTGCATTTGCAGATGATTTAGTAATTTGTGGTAGTATGGAGATGGACGTCCAGGAGTTGGTGACCACCTCAAATGACAATCTAACAGCAAATGAGTTACCAATAAAAAAATAAGAAACAGTTGCAATGTCAACTGGAAGGCAGAACAAGAAAGGAAAAACATATTTGGAAGAAACGCAGCTGGAAACACAACTGTTATGTCCTCTAGTTCTAAGTATTCTGGAACGAACATTTACCCTTAAGAACGAAGCAGACTCCCTTATAGTCATACGTTGTAATACATGGCCCAGAAACCTTCACAACAACTAATTGGGTCCAAAACAATCTGCATGTCGTAGAAATGTTCTTACGAAAATTAGATAGGATAAGAAGTGATAGGACGATAATAAGTTGGAGTGTACACACCCTAGGAAAAAACAGAGGTAAGGACACGATTCTGATGATAGGACGACGCCGAAGTTTGGAAAGTTGGAGATGCGGCGCTGCCAGGAGTAAAGCTGTGTGGTCAGATCGTGAGACGTGCTTCGGTATCTCACTTAGTAGAGACTTTTTCGACGAAAGGCAACGGTCCGGATTCTTAGATCCGGTCCGGCACCTAGTTTTAATCTGCCCCGAAGTTTCGTATTAGGTCGCATTCCACTACAAATTAGAAACTCATTCTGTCACGTCAAACGTATCGACAAGAGAATGAAACGGAAACAATGACTACACTTCTTTTAACCATCAGTCTATTGAATGGTCTGATTTTGAATGCCACCTGGCAGCATCTCATCTCTATCGTTCCAAATTTCGGTGTCGTCCTCTCATCAGAATCGTGTCCTTATCGCTGTTTTACCAGTCGGCCCAGCCTACGACGTCCGATACCTGTAACGAGGAGAGGCAGCCAAACCCCACGACGTCTGGACGTGGTTTCACCTTGGTTTCGCTACATTTTGAAGATAGTCGCTACAGCTCTCCTCGAACTCCTGAGAAGTCGTGGAATTTCTGAAATGCTCGTGTCGAGCCTCTGAGCCATCAAAATCTGCCCTCGGTCAAACTCCCCATTCTGCACACGTGCAGTGCTGTCACTGATACTGCCTGAACCGTTCATGTGTCCGAATAACAGTCATTCCTCGCCAGATGATGCGGCTACGGTCTGGATGGGTTTATATCCATAATAGGTCGGTGGTCACAATGTTCTGGCTGATCAGTGTTGGTGACCGTCAGGATGACAAAGCAAAAAATGGTTAGACCACTGGCGGTGGACGGCTTGTGAGGAGGCGAGCACTTACAGGTATTTTAGTATACTGAATGAGATGTTGATGTTTCTCCAGAGCTCGGCCTAAGTCAAAGCGGAAACGCCAAACTAATGCGATGAACAGAGCGAACAAAGAGATAGTATAATAAATCAAGGTAAAAATTAAATGTTTAAATGGTGTAACAAGACCTTGTTAGATTGTAAGAAACTGAGACAATGTCAACGATTTCGATTGTTAGCGCCATCCAGCTATTAGTTTCTCCAAAAATCCAGTTTTCTCTAAACTTTAAAAGCTTGTAATACTGAACTGAGAGGTTGTACATTTGTCATTTAGTTCAGTTGATTGCAGAAAAATTCTGTAGAGTTCTTCATTAAGCTGCCTCTTTTACATTCTCAATTATTTCAGGTTTTTTCGAAATTTGAAAGCAAGTTTTATTAAAGTTCTGCTTTTGGAATTAAGTTTTGTTGCCCGCATCTCGTGGTCGTGCGGTAGCGTTCTCTCTTCCCACGCGCGGGTTTCCGGGTTCCATTCCTGGAGGGGTCAGGGATCTTCTCTGCCTCGTGATGGGTGGGTGTTGTGTGATTTAGTTAGGTTTAAGTGGTTCTAAGTTCTAGGGAACTGATGACCATAGATGTTAAATCCCATAGTGCTCAGAGCCATTTGATTTGAATTAGATTTTGTTCATCATAAAAACGTTTGGTAGAGATTCTCGTGGGGCTATCTCATTTAGTTTTTGAGTTATTAAGTAAAAGCTCTATGCCGTGACAAAAACTGTAAAAACGAATTAAATTAAGTTATCTTAGTAAATAAGACATGAAGCTAAAATGACAGCACTGTATATAAGTAACAATAAAGCTGTACCAACTTTCACTACGATACTGTAATTTAAGAAGAGGTGCAGAAGTAAGAGACAGGGAAAGAGAACCAGTTAGAAGTCCACTATCCACCCATATATCAGTTGGATATATTCTGTATGATAAAGTTTAAAAGTTGTGGAGCTAAAAAATTTATACAATAAACTGAGAATAGATGTACTTAGAAAAACTTGGGATTGTTTTAGGTCTTCAATTAACGGCCATACAAATAGTTTTGCAAAGAATAAAGATTCTGGGCGAGCACTGCAGCAGACCTGGCAGCATCTTTGGAACAAGAGTTTCCCTTGCCGCCCGCACCCCAGATATTTGAAGATCGAGGTGTCTGCAAAGACGACCTTATTTGGTCGTCGTCGGTTGTAAGGACAGTGTTACGCTTCGCTGCAGAATGTGCTGTGATTCTGTCTGTGACAGTCCGCGTAATACTTGGATGGCGTGAACGACCGGTCACGTTGTTGGTTTTGCCATAAAGTGAGATATCGCGTACATCCTGTGAAATTGTCTAAAAGTGAACCAAGTAGGTTTATATTATTAACACTGGCACAACTGTAACGCTGCAGGCAGCTAATACTAACCTTTCATAGAAGCTAGAAATAATACTGACACTAATTAAATTAGAAGTAGTCTGCCTAGTAATAAATATCACTGTCTGTAGTCTAGTAGAATGTAGAAGCTGCAAATATAAAATTAGAAACATAGGACCCACTAATCACTAAGGTGGTGGGTCATTTTGTGTAATTATTATGTTATGAAATAAAGATTTAAAAAAAAAGCGAACCAGTTGGGTTAATGATTTACTGGGTGAACCAATTGGGTTAATGATTTACTGGCAAACCCATGTTTAGTTTCGATGATCCGTTTCGTACGTCGACCGCTGTGTTATAGACAACCGCAGATTATTCTCCATTTCTAACGCTACCAATTAACGTATTTACGAAGAATGAGTAGAACTCATCTCTGAATTATGTCAAGTGATGTGTAAGTTAGTACAAGCTTTAAGGACTTTCGAAACTACTTCTTGTCCTTGTGAGCCGGTCGCTGTGGCCGATCGGTTCTAGGAGCTTCAGTCCGGAATCACGAAGCTGCTAAGGTTCGAATCCTGCCTGGGGCATTGATCTATGTGATGTCCTTAGGTTCGTTAGGTTTAAGTATTTGTAAGTGTAGGGGACTGATGACCTAGATGTTAAGAACCATAGTGCTTAGAGCCATTTGAACCATTTCTTGTGCGTGTGAACAATGGTCAAAATAAACTCCTAGGTTAAACGTCATTACACTTTTATCTACAGCCGTGCTTCCTGACTCCACTGTGTTATTGTTACAGAAAACCTTTTCTTCTAGTTTCGGCCTGCTGAATGGTAGACCAGTGGACTGAAAACTATGAACAGTAGTTTCTCCGTTGCTCTTCCCATGACACAAGCCCACCAGACATTTCGACACATAAATCCAGAATTTGACGAACGAATATATTCTTCCGTGCCACATCACTGGTTGGTGTACAGTCCAGAGGGAAAAGTAGAATCCGGAAGAGCAAAAGAGGTGAACGCTCGTAAACCACAGCCGGGGAACCGAGTGATAAACCGAGGATGAAGTTTTACAACCACTAATATTGTGTACTCTAAAATCGGGTATTGTAACTATGGTCTTCCAACGTAGACACCAAACCAAAATAGGCCTGTTTAAAAGTGAGGACGCGTAGGAAAAGTATGGTGTCAAAAACAGATTGCTACTTTCTACCGTTTAAGGGGAGTGAACACATATAAGGTACTTGCTCTTCAAAAATCAGTAATTGAGTAATGATGTGAACAACTGCACGTATCAGAAGTTACAATTTAAAGCTGTATTTTCGAGATGGAGAGACTATGTAATTAATTCAGTTTCTTCAAATGGTTCAGATGGCTCTGAGCACTATGCGACTTAACATCGGAGGTCATCTGTCCCCTAGAACTCAGAACTAATTAAACCTAAATACGCTAAGGAAATCACACTCATCCATCCCCGTGGCCGGATTCGAACCTGCGACCGTAGAGGTCGCGTGGTTCCAGACTGAAGCCCCTAGAACCGCTCGGCCACACCGGCCGGCTCAGTTTCTTCGTTCTTGTATTACAGCAGTCAGTAAAAACTCTCAACTGTTCATTGACTGGTAGCAAGTAGTCTGCCACCTGACGTCTTCCTTGTTGTTTCCATTGTTTCCATGAGGTAAGACATGCTCAACAGTGTATTAGTAAATTGCGATCACACGAGTTCCTGCATGACAGGGATCCAGTGACTTAACAGTAAAGACATTCACGAAAAGCTGTAAGACAGAGTAAAGATATGTACTGGAGCTTTAAAAGTGGCTGTATGGCAGCTCACTCGTAGTTCCACCGGTATGTTCCCCTATTGGCTTCTGCGCTCCCCAGACAGCACAGGTTTCTGTATTTGTACTGCTGTTCCTGTGGTTATCACTGTCACGCGAACACTTGTGTATTTTTGTTGCCGGGCGCCGAGTAGCAGCCAGCGGAAACGAATCCCGTTTTCCAATAGCTCCGCCGCCGCCGCTGCTGCAACCGCGTTGCACTTGCCTGCCGCAGTAGTTCGGTTATAGCTGGTGCCTGCCGGTAGAATGGCATCCCATCCAGCGCTCGGATCTTTCCTATTTGAGCTGACGTTCTGCAGGCGCTCAAAATCACAGACACCATTCTGCATGCGGACATATCGATATACCAACATCAAGGCGGAAGATGGAGCAGTGTACTAGGAGCCAATAGTGAGACATCCGGTTTGTATCTCATATGAGGTGACCCGAAAACCACCGTCAAAATTTCAGAAGTTACTCAGCAACATTTTCTAAATACTTCAATATCAGGTAACACTGATATCCGCTATCTCATTACAGACTTACAACTATACTGAAATTATGATTTATTTATTTTGCAGTAACCTTCCTGTGAGCAAATCTCCACAAAACCAGTAATAAGCAGTCATGTAAGCCTACAACACGAAACAAAGAAACCTTCAGATGCAAATATACTGCGAAGTTGTTGACATCGGTGTGGAAATAGAGGGATGTAGCTTAGTTGTGTAGCTGCTCCACTTCATGTGAGATGCGTATCATCTTAAAACTGTCCATACTGCTACTGTTCGTCACGGTTATCGTTCATATAACACTGAAACTCTGATACACATTATACAAAACATAAGTTTCCGAGCAGTATTTACGTATTTCATTGTTAGACTAGTGTTCAGTCCACACCTATCCTAAGTGGCATGTGCATTACAGAACAGAAGATATCTTCGCGATATGGTCCTGTCCAGTGAGTAGTGTTTGGTACAGGCAATGTAAATGCTATCTGCCACTTAGAATAATTTTAATTGGTTATATACATGGTGAATCACTAATTATTACTACCAAGAATAACTTCGAAAGTATGATAAGAACTGAAAAGTGAGTGGGACAAATATTGCATGGGAGAACGGGGACCATAATACGACATTGGTTTTTATTGCTAGCTGAGGTCACTTCAGAAATATGAAGGCCAATTTTTTATATTTTTTTAAATGGGATGCTATAGTTTGATACTTATTTTCTGATAACGGCTATCGAGACCAATCCAATGATGTGAAACAGTAAGGTCTTCAGGGGGTCAACGAAGATCAGAAAGGTGGCATGAACGTCCATGTACAGAAGGTGTACGAAGTGTGACCACTGGTATCAGTGCAGTGCTCCAATCTTCTTATCAATGATTGAGTGCTATTCCTTATCACTTCGGCACTTATCGAAGCACATGCTCTGACGTTCTCTCTCGAATATCTTCAGGTGTAGTTGGAATGTCTTAATAAACAATGTCTTTTATGAATCCCTACAAGAAAAAATCCAGATTCGTTAAGTCTGACGAACGAGCCGGCCACAACACATCTGCTCCGCGTCCAATCAAACGATTTGGTAATTGTCTCTGCAGTTTGTTTCTATCCATCGTCGAAAAATGTGCCGGACACCCATCGTGTTGATACCACGTTCTGTTCCTTGTTCCTGAAGGTATTTCTTCCAATAATACACTAATGTTCCTTTCCCGCAATGTGATGTACTTCCCACTATTAAGATTTCCTTAGGGGCCTATAATTCTCCAGAATCTCATACCATACATTCACCGACGACTGTCTTTGCTGTGCAACTTGCTGCGACCAAATGGATTTTCAGTTGCCCAATAATGCAAGTTATGCAGATTAACATTTCCATTGTTCATGAACATAGCCTCGTCAGTAAATAAAATCAAATTAAAAAAAATGTGTCATCCTTCTGAATCTGAAGTTCAGCCCATCACCAGAATTCAATGCGACGCATTCAATCCGTACCAGTTAAATCTTGGTGGAGACTAATATGGTAAAGCTGATATTTATGTCGATGGAGGACATGAACAACACTACTCTGGCGCATGCCATATTAACTTGCGATTTGAGGCGAACTAACACACTTATCACGAACCACAGTGGCAAGAGTACCAATTTGCGTTTCCTGCCTGCCGCTGTGGCCGAGCGGTTTTAGGCGCTTGAGTCTGGAACCGAGCGACTGCTATGGTCGCAGGTTCGAATCCTGTCTCGGGCATGGATGTTTGTGATGTCCTTAGGTTAGTTAGGTATAAGTAGTTCTAAGTCCTAGGGGACTG
This sequence comes from Schistocerca gregaria, assembly GCF_023897955.1. Classification (NCBI taxonomy): domain Eukaryota; kingdom Metazoa; phylum Arthropoda; class Insecta; order Orthoptera; family Acrididae; genus Schistocerca; species Schistocerca gregaria. The sequence goes on from NC_064922.1 coordinate 761,224,792, forward strand.
TTGACCTCAGATGTTAGGTCCCATAGTGCTCAGAGCCATTTTTATTTTTTTGCGTTTCCTCGTCAGCAACTTCCCTTTACTGGATATTTTTCCGATGCGATAACGATCCAGTTGTTCTCAATTTATCATACACATATTTAAATGTACGAAGTGTAGTGTGAGTACGATGAGGATATTTTTCGATGTTTAAGTCTCTAGCTCTCACTGGATTTCGTTGGCGTTCTCCGTAAATGAGAAGCACATCGACTTGGTCTTTGAACTAATACATCATTCACATTCGATTGATTCGACTGTTGTATTGCGAAACCCTCCAATCGTGTTTACATGTCAATGACGAATATTCGGCGAATATTTACTATTTCCACGATATACGAGAGAGAATTGTCAGAGTATATGACTCGATAAATACCGAAGTGGTAAGGAATACCACTCAATCCATGTTAAGAAAATTGCAGCACTGCACTGACACCAATTGTCATCACTTCGATCACCTTCTGTTAATGGACATTTAAGCCACCTTTCTGATCTGTGTTCACCTTCAAAGAACTTACACATCGCTGGATTCGTCTCGATAGCCGCTATCATAAAATAAGTACCAAACTATAGCACCCCATTAAAAAAAAGTTTGTAAGTAGGCTGTTCAGGTTTTTTTATTGGTAACGCCACGTATTGCTCTGTATGAAGATCACTGACTGTGCTGTGTGCAGTCTGTGGCTGGTTGGCATTGTTGTAATACTCGCCATTGTAGCGTTGGGCAGATGGATGTGAACAGCGCGTAGCGTTGCGTAGTTGGAGATGAGCCGCCAGCAGTGGTGGACGTGGGGAGAGAGATGGCTGAGTTTTGAAATTTGTAAGAATGGATGTCATTAACTGATATATATATATATATATATATATATTATGACTATTAAGGTAAATACATTGTTTGTTCTCTATTAAAATCTTTCATTTGCTAACTGTGCCTCTCAGTAGTTAGTGACTTCCGTAGTTTGAATCTTTTAGTTAGCTGGCAGTAGTGGCGCTCGCTGTATTGCAGTAGTTCGAGTAACGAAGATTTTTGTGAGGTAAGTGATTTGTGAAACATATAGGTTAATGTTAGTCAGGGCCATTCTCTTGTAGGTATTACTGAAAGACAGATTGCTTTGCGATAAAAAAATATTGTGTGCCAGTTTAAGCACAGTCTTGTTTAATTTTTCTAAGGGGACGTTTCAAGTTGACCTTCATATCTCTGACGCGAACCCACCTAGCAAAAAAAAAAAACCACCGTCGTATTGTGGGCCCTGTTGTCCCATGCAACATTTGTACCAGAAACTTTCAGCTACTATCATACTTTCGGAGTTATTCTAGGTGACAATAGTTAGTGTCTCATGTATAGTTCTTAGCACATGCCATGGAAATGTGCCAGTAGCATTCATACAATTAACTAAAATTAACTAATTATAATGTTGTTGGACTGTAACATTAATGTCTAATGGTCAGTACCTACTACAGGGTGGCTCACGCAATGTGTAACCAATTGTTTCTTTCATAATTTTCGACGTACATTAGATATCCCGCTGGGATCTCCCCAGCAGTACCAGCAGAGATTGGAAAAACAAATGAGTTAGGAAATGACGTGTAATTCACGATACTGCCGCTAGGAGACTAGTAAGCAGGAATGGCTGACAATGGAAGACTGACGACATAACAACGAACGGCAATTGTGTTACTTTTCCATGAAACGAAATACTTGTTGTCACTCAGAGGTGTTTTCGACAACAGTTTAACACACGATGGGTCCCTTGTAAGAAGACCATCCACAGGTTGTACGACAATTTTGTACAGGAAGGAACGGTGTTGGAAGCGAAGCGACCTCGGCCTAAGCCTATTTGTTCGCCGTACGAGTTGCTGTACAGAGAAGTCGCGGGAAATCGTGTAGAAAGGCAGCAGTGCAACTGGGAATACCCAGACACTCTGTTCAACGCATTCTTAAAAGTCACCTCCGTATGAACCATACAATATGACCTGTGCACAGAAGCTCACTGAAGAACACAAGCAGCAGAGACTACTGTTTGCTCAATGGGCGGAGGATAGGGAAGAAACTCTCAACACCGTTTGGTTTTCAGACGAGGCGCATTTAGACGGAGTGGTTAACAAACAAAATGTGCGCTTTTGGGCCACGGAAAACCATAAGTGCTTCATGAATGACAACAACATTATGCTCCGAGGATTACAGCGAGGGCAGCAATTTCCAGTTACGGACTTATTGGACCCATTTTCTTTGAAGAATCTGTTAACAGAGAGCGTTATTTGAGCATGCTTCGCAATAGCTTCATTCCACAGCTTCGTGCTACTGCCTTACCCTTCATCACGCAGTAGTTCATGCAAGATGGAGCAATGCCACATACTGCAAACACTGTGTTGGAGTTTTTACACGAGCATTTCGACATGCGGATCGTTTCACTCAGGTTTCCAGGTCACTTCAGTGTCGGACAAAATTGGCCCCCGAATAGTCCAGACCTCAATCCATGTGACTTTTTGGAGGGGGGGCGGGTACCTAAAGGACAAAAATTACCCTAGACGTCCATGTGATTTAATGGAGCTCAGAAGACTTACTCTTCAAGCTTGCAGTTAAATTACGGAAGACATGTGTAGTAGGATAATCACTAATTTCAGTGTTCGTTTGAAGGAGGTTAGGAAACGAAATGGTGGACATATTGAGCATGTGCTGAGTTAGAACAAATCTCCATGGACGGCTCTTCATTGTAGTATATGTTCCTTTTAGATTGTATTGACAATAAAGTTTATGTTCAAAAACAAAGTGGTAACACATTTCGTGCGCCACCCTGTGTTTCGTAATGTTGTGCAATATTTTGGTAGCTTTTTGTGAAAGAGAGAGGGAAGATAGTTTGGGATTACATGTTACTTACGGCGTGGCACTTTCGTGATACGGCTTGGTTTCAGCCAGGTGAGAGAACGTCATTGACAACTACGCAGCAATATATAACCAGTCAAATAACCGAGAGACAAGGCAACAGGACACTACTCAATGTCTCAGAAGGCTGTTACGGCAGTAATGGGGAGGGGGCCACTAGGAGAGGAAGGACCGAAGGAAAATTGGGTTTAACGTCCCGTTGACATCGTTGTCATTAGAAATGGAGCACAATCTCGGATAGCGTCAAGGATGGTAAAGAAAATCGGCCGTGCCCTTTCAAAGGAATCATCGCAGCATTTTCCTTGAGTGATTTAGGGAAAACGAAAGTCAGATGGCTGGACGTAGGATTATAATAGTTACTGAATGTAGTGCATTAAATGTCTATTCGTTACCAGTGACCACGCTCTTCATTATCAGAAGTGGTTTTAGGCAATTACTCTCAAGTGTATGATTCAAATTGAATTTACACGGACCGTGATTGTGAGTTCGCTTATGTATGCAATGCAATTATCTTCTGGTTAATCTGTCTACAGTTGCAGACTCAAATGTAATTGTGTAATTAAGCGTAAAGTGCGGAATACTGTGTATGTGACAACACCACAAGATGTGATTATGTAGATTTCCCAATGTTATGACTCCTGATACTCTTCTCTGGTACGCAACTGAAAAATATAGTCATACTGGCACAATATTTCATCAGAATGCTTCGTTGTCACCTTCAGGTGAGCTTACTGATACAAAATCTCGCCAGAAGTGAGTTCCCAACAGAATCAGCGGCTCCTTTACATCAGCACTGCTACCCTCAAGCGCAAGTAAGCTATTAGCGCACCAGTGAAAGAAATGTGCAAAGCGATGTATCGCTAGAAGAACACCAACTATAAGAATTAGCAACTCGAAATGAAGACCATTGTTCTTTAGCTACAGAAACAAAACGGGCTCCACGCCTTACTAATCTCAGTACAACCCTTTCGAACACATTCGTAGCTGCAGGAAGCAGGAGACATTATTTTTATCTCAGTACACAACAACATCCCACCAGCTCTGAGGAAAAGGAAAAAAATAAAGCGTAGTCTAATATTTTCCTTTCAAGAAAGTAGTTTAAAAATCGATACTACACTGATGTTTAACAGGGACAAAATTTGAATTTTTTTATGGCTGCTTACAAGTCACCATTCGTCTTCCTAAATATTAAAAATGTTCCCTCCACCCCCTTCCAGTTTGAGCTGCATCCGACACAAATTATTATATCCTCTATCATATAAGAAGAGCTCTAATCGTAGACTGTGGCATAAAAGCAGCGGTTTCTTTTCTGGAATTATAACGTCTTGCCTATTTCTTCCATCGGTGCGTTACCAGCACACTTGCCCTTGAATTATTGTATTCGGCTGCCTGCCTGAGAAGAATATCACGCCATAGGATGAGTAGTTAATTATATGACACTCCTTTTAAACCGTTGTGTTTATTACTGAGCAGAGGGAAGAGTTGAGGAATCGCTTCACAGTTCAGCATTGAGGCCATACCACTGTATCCAGATGAGGCCTGTCCACAATCAGCACTTAACATCCAGTGAAAGGGACATCATCTGAAAGAAGCAGGTTAGTGGATTTCAGGCAGATAACAGCGAGATGTTACAGACTGTATGTCTCCATCGACAATATGGACGTATACACTGCTCCGGATGAAATGGAGACTGTTATCACCCTTGCCAGCGCTATGGGAGTGTTGTACAATCAAGAAATAAACTTTTGATGCCACGCAGTTGCTAACAGTAATGGGCTTTATGTCCTTCGATTATTGGAAATATGCAGATATGACAGATTTTATGTCTTCAAGTCTGATTTGTTTTATCTATGTTATACGAATATTTAAAAAAGGAATCTACATAGCGTCTAAAGAATAGTATTGAAAATTTCCATAAATTCTGTAGAATGATTTCTTCCGTCCAATCGGTTTCAGGATGTTTCGTTAGACATGTGATAATTCTTATTCCTTTTAAAATATGTAGCTCTTTGACAATCTATAGGATTGAAATGTGTTGTGTTTTATCACCTTTTTCTAAAATTTTCTATCTACAAGTGCTATGTGAATTTTGCACTTTCACTTATAATACTTGAATTAGTAAACTTCATGGATTGTTCTAAAATGTTGTTCATTTCATGTTCTGAAGCGTATTCTCAGTTTGATTTGTAGCAGTGCGAGGGTGATTTTATCTGAAATATTTCCACGATGTGGCACGGCAGTAAACTCAGCTGTTTTCATTATCACGTGTCTGTACAAGGGCACTGCTGTTTTTCCTGTAATTTTTTTTCCCGATGTGGCACGATAGTGAACTGACCTGTTTTCATCATCGTGCGTCTCTGCTAGGATAATGCTGTTTTATGCATTAGTTTTATTGGGATATAGCTTTCTAGGTGTATTTTGTCGACCACCGTATGTACAAAACCGACACATAACCATACTGAATACAAACATGAGAGCGAAGAGCAACGTGCGATTGTTATTGTCAACAGCAAGTACCGAAGTGTACAGTTCTTTTTCCAAGCAACGCAAATATCACTGTGCAGGTAGTTTTAGTGCTCCACAGATGCAAAGATAAATTGGGGTAACAAATCAAACCAAGTGTAGAAACTCTACAGTGAGCTAAAGAAAACCGTTAGACTCTGTTCTGAAACATTAAATGTAACTTAAATTCCTCCAGAATTTTGTCGTCGCAGTTGGGATTCACCCCGTTTTACCGGTGAGGCGAATAAACAAAGGTTCCGATAACACGATTATTAGAGATTACGAAGCTACAGCCAATGAGGTGAGGGGAGCTCGTCGTAAATAGGGAAATTTGAACTCTGGGACCAGTTCATGGGGGCTGAAGGAAACTTAGCGTGTATCCTGTCAGTGTTACGTTGTATCATGTAACGGAGCGCTAGGAAGTCCACAAATCAGAGCATGTGCACGACAGTTTCAGGAACAGGGCTAAAATTAGCCTATGTAATGGCAATACGTGTGTCTTGGTATTTCGTCTTCCGGTGCGTTACTAGCTCACTCGCTCTTGGGGGCAACAGTTTTACTTCTCGCGGTTTCTCAGTGAGCTGGCCGTGCTGTAAAAGGGAGCTGCCTATTTTGTTGGAAACTCTACGTACAAGACGTAGAGACGAGATATGCTGGCTATCAAAATGCTCATGTCTATGCTTTCCTTGTCGTAACTACATTTCCCAATTTGCTATTGCTCATTCGCTTTTCGTCATGAAGCTGAACGCACCCCGTTCCACTTCTCCGACCAAGAGATATCCCAGACAATTCTGGGAGCCTAACACAGGTCCTCTAGATCACTGTTGAACTACCTGATCACTCAACTACGTGAAGATACATTCACACAGAAATGGAGAGTAGAAATATGACAAACAGCCTTTTCTTTGTGTTTAATTTTACCAAGACTGGATTCAGGGATGATTTCCACATTTGGATACTGTGGTAATATTATTAAAATTTTTCAAATGAGTTTGGACTGTGGCAGATGTGTACACGACAGTTATTAATTTTAACCACAGAAATTGAAAGTGTAAATATGTTTGCTTTTATCCGGTTAGACACTTGTCAATCACATTCTTAAATACATTCCAAGCATCCAGTATGGAAACTGATTCATCGACCTCATCTGAGATTAAACATTGACATATGACATGTCATTAATGGTGAAATGTACTGCTCTCCATTTCTTGAGGTCAACCGTTCTACTATTGCCAGACTACACTGGACTTGCAGTATGGCGGTAGGAGACAATGAGTTATCACCCTGACATCAATCATTTTAGGTAGTAAACCTTCAACCTGGCTACCTGCCCCCATGCATCTACTAAACTGATTTTACCCTTTAACTGTGTTCGTTGTTGATAGTATGCATTAGAGTTTATCATATTCAGCCGAATCTAAATCAACTTAAATGTTGAAATAATATTAATGAAATGGTGGCTCTGTCATTATTGTAGTCAGATGTTGGTAGGTAATTAACATACGGCGGTTATCTGGAAAGTAATTTCCGATCGGTCAAGAAACGGAAACCACTGTGGAAATCTAATAAACCAATACACATATGTGTTCGACATTGTCTCTAGTATCCTAATATCCCTGACGGTTGCATGACGTTGCTCTTTTCAGTTCTGAGGGCATAGTGAGTACATAAAGACGCATTGAAAATAGTGTCTCCCGCCAAGTATGAGGCCTTGGAGAGAAATTTCGCCTGATGTAATGCAGCACACGATACAGAATTGTCATACAGTTCCTACTTCATTACGATTCTCGGTCGCAATCTGAGAGGCAATGAAAATGCTCCTGCAGCGTTTTCGATGGGAAGTGTTTGATCACCAGCACTACAACCGGTAATTGGCTCCCTCTGTGTTTCAACTCTGCTCAAATTAACTACTGGCTATGAAAATATTTTCCTACAGACAGCGAGATATAGATGAGCGTAGAGAATTGATGGGAAGCGCAGGCGGCTGCCCTCTATGATGAGGCTATTGGAAAGTTGGTATAACGGTGCGACAGATGTCCTAGCTGGGCTGGCGACTATGTAGAGAAAAAGCTGGAAGGTGGAGCCAACTGTAGCAAATAATATACATTTCTGATATCTTCCTGCCGTCTCACAAGAACGATATTTTGTGTGTAAAATCAACATTAAATTGTAGCACTGAATATGGATGATAGTGAGAGAGTGACTCATCCTCTGTCACTGTCCTCTACCATGGTTGATTTTTGCATATGTTGTGCCAAACTCCAAAAGTCATATTGTAACATGGAACAGAGGAAATCATCAAATACTATCAGGATCTCATAATGACGATATTAGTGTTGGGGGCGACTTTGGCAACAAAGTCTACACATAAAAAAACTTCCTAAATTGATCTCATTCACCTCAGGGGTCATTCACTCACACATAGCTACAAGTCTGCAAGATACTTAGGTGAACAATGCTGAGCATGGGTGAAAATTGCTCATGTAGTATGACTCACATAGACCGAAGGGTCGTTGCTACACTTCAGCCTTTACATACCCAATTACTAAGCTGTCAAATGGTTTTGCAGCAGTACTTTTTTTTTCACACATACAATTTATGGGGTCAGGGATGACAGATATACGTAATCGTAACAGAGTTCCGTGGATTGTTCACGGTTCTCTGCCTGAGAGATTTCTCCCAGCTAATCATATACAAAGTTTCAGCCATCCTTGATATATAAACGGACAATAATTTCAACTTAAGAAATATACTCATTCTCAAAATGTAATCAAACCAGTAACATATTTCATGTATTGTCCTTATTTCCTAGGGCAGTGTAATATCGTTTCTTCTACCATGAAGACGTATGAAAATCGTTCTCATTACGTTAATATAATTGCTTAACAAATTATCTGCGACAGGTTACCTGAAAGTAAAATAGTTTCACAAGAAAATATACTCGATTACATGAATGCCTGAAACACGATTCATCATACCGCTGTGTCCACAGATCGTGGTCTAGTGGCTAGCGTTGCAGCCTCTGGATCACGGAGTCCCAGGTTCGGTTCCCGGCCGGGTGGAGATTTGCTCTGCCCGGGAACTGGGTGTTTGTGTTGTTCTCATCGTTTAATCATCGTCATCTAGATTGGACCGTGCAAAAATTTCGGACTTTGTAGGGCGTTGATGACCGCACAGTTGGGCACCCAACAAACCAAAAATCACCATCACCATCTTATCGTTGTCTCCACAAGGATACATGGGGAGACACTTTACATTTACAAGGTTACACAAATAGACCATGGCACTACACACACCCTCCAGCAATTTCCTCTTGTTGGATCGCCGCTGTAACAAAATACGAGAAGGCAAATTAGGTCTCTGATGCAGGCTGGTCCTTATCCTCACCAACGGTCCCCTTCTTACTGCCCTCCTTTTCCTGAAGATGAGGGACGCCACAACACCGTAAATCGCTATGTAAGTCTCATTCTCCATAGTGTGCCTTGCCTATGGCGCTCTCTAGGCGACAGCAAAACACAAAGACTTCGAGAAAGGCTTAATCGCAGGACTGGCGATGGCCCATAATTCTAGCAAAATTTAGCGTCTCCACGCACCTAGTGTGTGAACAGCTGATACCACTCACAACAAACACAGAAATAGCGACAAACATGGGCATTGGCATGGCTGCAATCTCATCATCGCTAAACATCGGCAAGCAATGTATACCCGCCTCTTGGACAGTGCACAAGACACCGCGAAAAACGGACAGAAATGCTGTCCCTGGCCATAGTGATGTTAAGTAAAGCTCTACTACGAGAACGACACAGCAGAATTTACTGTTCATAATGCCGTCGTCTCTTGACTAATATTTTTATACTCTTTGAAGCATGATAATCGACAACAACAGTACAGTCCGAAGACATAATGGCCATTGTCACAAAAGTAAATGCAGGTTGGACCCTGAACTCAGTTCAGTCAACGAGCAGAGGTTGTCAGACCACAGAAAGGTTCCAGTTAATAGTAAGAGTTCTCACTTATGACGAATTTCTGTACAATCCTGAGTCCCGTTTACAAGCTTCTAGTGAACGCATTGATATGATGGTGTAACAACCACACTATTTATTTGACAACGTTACTCAAGGAGTCATACCATAAGCTAATGAATGACAATCAGGAATACATTAACGTCACAAGTTCAATAAATGAATGATGCAGATTGCGCTACACAGCATCACATAGACTTGTGTAATTCGTCGAAGATCTATGCACAAAGTGATGCTATCCTAACTACTACACTGAAGAGCGAAAGAAATTGGTACAACTGTCTAATATCGTGTACGGGCACCGTAAACACACGGAAGTGCTGCAACACGAACTAGGATGGAATCGACTAATATTTGAAGTAGTGCTGAAGGGAACCGACACCGTGAATCCTGCAGTGCAGCCCATAGGTCCGTAAGAGTAGGAAGGGGTGGAGATCTCTACTGAACAGCACGTTGCAAGGTATCCCAGATCTGCTCAATAATGTCCATGTCTGTGGAGTTTGATGGCTTTAAGAGTTTTCCTGGAGCAGCTCTGTAGCAATTCAGAGCACGGATGATGTCACATTGTCGTGCTGGAATTTCTCAAGTCCGTCTAAAGTACAATAGACATCAATGGATGCAGGTGATCAGACACGATTATTACATACGTGTCACCTGTCAGAATCATATCTACTCCGCTGCTGACATGCAGGGTTCATGGATTCATGAGGTTATCTCCTTACCCGGACGTGTCCATACGCTTGATACAATCTGAAACGAGACTTTTTCGACCAGGCAACATGTGTCCAGTCATCAACAGCCCAATGTCGGTGTTGACGGGCCCAGGCGAAGCGTAAAACTTTGTGCCGTGCGGTCATCAAGGGTGTAAGAGTGGGCCTTCAGCTCCGAATGCCCATATTGAAGATGTTTCGTTGAATGGTTTGCACGATGACACTTCTTCATGGCACTACATTGAAATCTGCAGCAATTTGCGGAAAGGTTACCTTTCTGTCACGCTGAACGATTCTCTTCAGTCGTCGTTGGTCCCGTTCTCGCAGGATGTTTTCCGGCCACGGCGATGTCTGAGATGTGATGTTTTACCGGATTCCTGACATTCAAGATACAATCGAGAAATGGTCATACGGGAAAATCCCCATTTCATCGCTACCAAGCTCATGCACCCATTTCAACACAACGATCAGAATCACTTAATCTTGATACCCTGCAGTTGTGACAGCGGTAACCGATCTAACAACTGCGTCAGATACTTGTTGTCTTATATAGGCGTTTCCGACCGCAGCGCCGTATTCTGCATGTTTACGTATATCTATATTCGAATACGCATATCTTCAGCACTTCATTGTAGAAAGTAATATTAAGAAGCTGATAAACCATTACCTATTGACTTACTTTTCTGTCTATAGGAGTCCCCCATCTAGATGAGAGCCATGGCATTTGTCTCAGTGAAATATCTCATTTTCAGATCTAACATTTTGCAGATACGTCGTCGATATAAGACGTTTACAAACTGAATATTCCTACCTCTGATAAATTATTACTGCGCAACACAGGATTACTATTTGACCCAATATTACACAATTTACTGTTTCCAGAAACGTAACATTCTCTCTGTTCGAATTCTACATAGTTACTAATAAAGTACAGATATTCCTTCTGAAACTGCACTTATCTTTTCTGAGTCTATATTTCATATTAGTTGGGACAATGCTAGATTACAGCGGATTGACTTCTTAGTTTGCTATGAACGTAATTTGGCAATGGCTTCCGCAGGTCAGCTACTATAATCGACTGAATTCACAGGCGTTTCCCCTGATCTGTGCTACCGATCTGACATTTGTGACGAGATTCGAATATTCTTACTAATTTGGAGTATACGTGCGTTGCTTGTATGCCTGTATTGAGCGTGCGTTCACGTTTCCACTCTCGGGTAATTTCAATTGCACCTCGTCGTAATGGCACACAATTCTACCTGAAACTGGCACAGCAGAACCACTAATTTTAAATCTCTAAGAACGCTTATCAAATAAAACTACCGTAATTTACGAAAATATGCGAAGGCTACAGATAATCTGCGATTCCATACGTTATCACAATGCCGTTCTCTGTCAGGAACAACCAACAAGTGGCACAGAAATCGCAACAACAAATGAATGAAAATGAAAACCGAAAACACACACTGTATTTACAAATCATCGAGACATTTAGCCCAGCAATTCTTATGGTTATGCGAAACTAATTTACCTCAGTGCACCAACTGAATTTCAGCGTGAGATGTCGTAAGAATTGTAATGGAAATCGCATTTGACAGTTACCGAAGTTGGCATCAGTTAAATGGTTCAAATGGCTCTGAACATTATGGGACTTAAGTTCTGAGGTTATCAGTCCCCTAGAACTTGGAACTACTTAAACCTAACTAACCTAAGGACATCACATACATCCATGACCGAGGCAGGATTCGAAACTGTGACCGTAGCGGTCGCACGGTTCCAGACTGTAGCGCCTAGAACCGCTCGGCCACTTCCGCCGGCGCCATCAGTTAAGGATTCTGGCAATGGTCACCTAACTCCAAGACAGCACTGGACTTCCTTTGTGTTTTGGACGGTGGCAGGTGACTCTGAGTTACTGCCATGACAGTAGTCACTTTAACTAGTAAACATTCCACGTGACTACCTACGTCTGCTAAATTGATTTTGTCCTTAAACTGTTATTGTTGTTGATAGCCTGCATTAGAGGTCATCAAATTTATCAACTCTAAATGAATTTTAATGCTGAAATAGTGCTAATGAAATGGTAGCTCTATCATTATCTTAGTCAACTGTTGCTAGTGATTAATATCTCAATACTGGATTGAACTTTCATGAATGCGATAGCATAAGACTGCTGATTAAAATTAGCCAAAAATATGTTGACAAAAATAAAACAACAACTGATGGCATCACAAATATGCAACAAACTGGTAGACAAAGATTAAGGTTCTCTTATTGAAGTAATTACTCTGGCTCAATCTATGGATAACGCAATCTGAAATTGTCAAACATTGAACAGACTTCGCTGTATTTAGTCAACACAGAAGTTATATTACATTGGTGCAGCTGAGAAGAAGTCGCAAGATTGTCATCTTGTTTGCTCTAACAAGCCGGAACAACAATACAATTTATCTTTTCTCGATGTCTGCTGCTGTTTCAGGTGATGGTCATAGTTCAAGCGTCTGAAGAGCAGTGAAGTTTGGATCCTGTAATTGCCTTTCACAGGCACCAAATATGCAGAGTAGCGGCTGGTGGTCTGTTAGATAGATCGCAATTACTCTCTAATGGAGCCAAGAAATATCAGCGCATTCCAGCGTGTGACACTCCCGTTCACCAGTCATGTAACAATGCAGCAGTGCTCACTAAGTGATTAAAATTTCAGGGCGGCGTCTCTATCATGAATAAGATTGCTCTCAGCACAGTGAGTTATCTGAGATGACTAAGGCCTAATCTCTCAGTACAGCTACGTCCTCACCATAGGTTCTTCAGGCAAGACCAGGGCTAGCGTAAAGTAGCGCCCAGAACAAGTGTCACAACTGCAATCCGTTCATTACGAAAGTCAAGACCGGAATCCTCTCCAGAAAGTACTCTGAATGAGAGAGTCCACTCCGGACTAGACTCTGAATAGAATGACCAAGTTTCTCCTCTCCTCACTTTCCATCACTCCTCCGTAAAATCCACAAACGCTGTGCTGCTACTGCCCCCACAAGGGTTTCTTGCCGATCATGGGTTTCGTGCTGATAATAAAACTCCACGAGCTCCAGGTCTCCCATCTAATCGTCTGCTCTAATCATTGGCCAATCCTAATCAAAGTTAAGGACATCCGTCTCTTTTCAGTACAGGCAGCCAATCCATGACTCACAATTTCCAGCACATAAAGAAGGAGACATTGTGCTCCCGACTAGTTTTAGGCAGCGCGGTATCCTTGAGTTTCCTTACAGTTATAAACTGAACAACAATTTGCCGTGGATATCATTACATGGATGCCGCTAACGTTATTGCATATCCAACCGGTGCCGGCCGCGGTGGTCTCGCAGTTCTAGGCGCGCAGTCCGGAACCGTGCGTCTGCTACGGTCGCAGGTTCGAATCCTGCCTCGGGCATGGATGTGTGTGATGTCCTTAGGTTAGTTAGGTTTAAGTAGTTCTAAGTTCTAGGGGACTAATAACCACAGCAGTTGAGTCCCATAGTGCTCAGAGCCATTTGAACCATCCAACCGGTAGTCCCGGCTGAACAACGAGGTGCTTTTGTGTCCCAACGTAGGTCATTTCATAGCTGCCATAAATGTTGTGTTCCGTCTGTTTTGAAGACCTGAGGATTCCCAAAAGCTCTGAAGGCCAAGGTACGACAGCCCTGACTGCTCGAGAAATTCTTGCACCCAGTATTCTGTCCTCAGTAAGTGTTTCGAGGTGTTCCTTTCCCTAATACCTGAAAGATTTAGTGTTCATTGACCAAACTACCTGCTTGTTCTCAACACCAGAAAATAGTATTTGAACGCGAGCTTACATATAGATCCTGAATACAATGACAATGAACACGTTCCCATCAATGACTGCTCATGCTGTTATGTTATGTGTCTGGAATCTTATGGGACTTAACTGCTAAGGTCATCAGTCCCTAAGCTTACACACTACTTAACCTAAATTATCCTAAGGACAATCTCACACATACACCCACGCCCGAGGAAGGACTCGAATCTCCACCGGGACCAGCTGCACAGTCCATGACTGTAGTGCCATAGACCGCTCGGCTAATCCCGCGCGGCTGCTCATGCTGAAAACTTCCTATCGTCTCACAAAAACAGTGTCTTTGGTGTAAAATCAACATTAAATTGTAGCTTTGAATATGGAGAACAGTGACTCGTCCTCTCGCACTATCTAAATTCCACTAGGATACTTCATGTCAACAAAGCATTTGAGGTACTCATCCTTATAACCTCATTGTCGGAATTTCCATGCGGCTTTTCGCGGATGATGCTGTAGTATACAGAGAAGTTGGAGCATTAGAAAATTGCAGTGAAATGCAGGAAATTCTGCAGCGGATAGACGCTTGGTGCAGGGAGTGGCAACTGACCCTTAACATAGACACATGTAATGTATTGCGAATACATAGAAAGAAGGATCCTTTATTGTATGATTATATGATAGCGGAACAAACACTGGTAGCAGTTTCTTCTACAAAATATCTGGGAGTATGCGTACGGAACGATTTGAAGTAGAATGATCATATAAAATTAATTGTTAGGAAGGTGGTTGCCAGGTTGATATTCATAGGGAGAGTCATTAGAAAATGTAGACCGTCATCAAACGAGGTGGCTTTCAAAACACTCGTTGGGCCAATACTTGAGTATTGCTCATCAGTGCGGGATCCGTAACAGGTCGGGTTGTCGGAAGAGATAGAGAAGATCCAAAGAAGAGCGGTGCGCTTCGTCACAGGGTTATTTGGTAAGCCTGATAGCGTTGCGGAGATGTATAGCAAACTCAAGTGTCAGACTCTGCAAGAGAGGCGCTCTGCATCGCGGTATAGCTTGCTGTCCAGGTTTCGAGAGGCTGCGTTTCTGGATGAGGAATCGAGTATATTGCTTCCCCCTACTTATACCTCCAGAGGAGATCACGAACGTAAAATTATAGACATTAGAGCTCCCACGGAGGCTTTCCGGCAGTCGTTCTTCCCACGAACCATACAAGACTGGAAGAGGAAGTAGTGTGTAAGCTTAGGGACTAATGGCCTTAGCAGTTAAGTCCCATTATATTTCACGCACATTTGAACATTTTGATGACGGAAGACAATAAAACAACAAAAATAATGAATGTCCGAAAAGTTGCCAAAGATTTTTGAAATGGCTCTAAGCAGTATGGAACTTAACATCTGAGGTCATCAGTCCCCTAGACTTAAAAACTACTTAAACCAAACTAACTTAAGAACATTACACACATCCATGCTCGAGGCTGGATTCGAACCTGTACCGTAGTAGCAGCGCGGTTCGGACTGAAGCTCCAAGCACCGCTTGGCCACATCTGCCGGCCCAACAGTTGTCGTTGTATATATTCGAATGTATGTGGAGCACATGTAATTCCATCAATAAATCACACAAACATTGTTTCTGACGAAAAAGTTACATCACCGTTCATACCTCTTTGCACCAATGATGAATCCGTTGTATACCTCTATATTTCTTTTCATTTTGTTCAGTATTCCTATAAACAACATTAAAATCCAGGAACAGCCTCATGAAGTCTCCAAAACTATATTCACTGTCAACAGTGTCTGACCTGTAACATCCACGAGGAATTTCCAAAATTATTTTTACATGCATCGCTATCGTCTTTTTAAGAATGACGTGCTGAACATATGAGCTAGGAAGTCCGTAGTCTTGTCGGCTTTAGGGACCGAGTATCGGTACGCTCTTGTTTTGTTAAGTAATCAACAGTGTGGAGATGTATCGAGCGCCTTTATAAAGTCAAGGAACGCCACATCGAATTGGGCCTCTGTATCTTAAGGATAAATAGAACTAGCTGTGTTTCTTAATATGTCTCTTTGCGGAATCCCTGTTGATTTACGCAGCAGAGATTTTCATTCACTAAAGAGGAATAATAGGTGTACATAAGATGTGTTTAGTAAATGTGGGATCGACTGAAGTGGCCGGTATAGACTACAATTATGTGTTTGTGTTCGACTGACATTCTTGAGAACGGGAATGGCCTGTTATTTTCTCTTGTCGGTACCTCAGTTCTTCCAGCGACATATGATAAACTGCTTCTACAAGACGAGCAAGTTGATTCGTATAATGTGTGTTCACTCCTACAGGACATTGCCGTTTTCAGACGATTTTCTATTTTTAACTCACGATTAGCTAACTGAGTACCTGCCATTTGCACATATGTGCAAAGTTTTAAAGGCTGTATCATAATACAATCTACTACAGAAAAACAACTTGTGAATTTCCTGAATACCGATTAAGTATTTCGGCTTTTTGTGTGTCTTCTTGCGTTTCGGTGTCTGTGGGGTCACTTACAATCGATGACTTATGTTTGCTTACAGACTAATAAACGATAAAACGTTTTTAGAATGTTGTTCATACTGATTATTAAAATCCTGCATTTTAATTAATGATCTTCCCAAAGGAATTTTCATCACCATCATCATAATCATCATCATTTAAGACTGATTATGCCTTTCAGCGTTCCGTCTGGAGCACAGATTTCCTTATAAAATTCTTCCATGATCCTATTCAGTGCTAACATTGGTGCCTCTTCCGATGTTAAGCCTATTACTTCAAAATCATTCTTAACCGAACCCAGGTACCTTCTCCTTGGTCTACCCCGACCCCTCCTACACTCTACTGCTGAACCCATGAGTCTCTTGGGTAACCTTGCTTCTCCCATGCGTGTAACATGACCCTACCATCTAAGACTGTTCGCCATGACTGCTGCATCTATAGAGTTCATTCCCAGTTTTTCTTTGATTTCCTCATTGTGGACACCCTCCTGCCATTGTTCCCATCTACTACTTGTTGCAATCATCCTAGCCACTTTCATATCCGTAACCTAATCCTTAATGATAAGGTAACCTGAAGCCATCGAGCTTTCGCTCCCATACAACAAAGTTGGTCGAAAGATTGAACGGTGCACAGATAACTTAGTCTTGGTACTGACTTCCTTCTTGCAGAAGAGAGTAGATCGTAGCTGAGCGCTGCATTAGCTTTGCTACACCTCACTTCCAGTTCTTTCACTATGATGCCATCCTGTGAGAATATGCATCCTAAGTACTTGAAACCGTCCACATACACGAAATTATAAATCAAAAAGGCTTTTCTCAAAGCCAGCTGTTACAACAATCTCCATAAATATAGAAGGAATATCAGCAGAGAAAGAATTATTACTATCCAATATGTGCAAGACAAAGAATTGTGATCTCCTGCTCATCCAGGAAACTCATAGAGGTCCGAATGACAGAAGGCCGAGGATACACGAAATGACATTAATCACTGAGAGACCCAGCGAACAATATGGCAGTGCAATATTTGCTAAACCAGGCCTCAACATCTCGTCCGCAGACTTAACTGTAGATAACGACACAGAAATACTGGACTGTAGCAACAGAGACTTATACAGTAACATCAGTGTACAAACCACCAAATAACGTATTCCGTTTCAAAGAACCTGATAATTTCAATCTACAACCAGTGAAGTTGGTCATGGGAGATTTTAACTGCCACAGTGTATCATGGGGCTACAGAGAAACAGACCAAAATGGAGAGGACCTTGAAAACTGGGTAGAAAGCAAGGGGCTTAAGTTAATACATGATCCAAAACTGCCATACTCCTTCAGGAGTGGAAGGTGGGGCCGTGGATATAACCCTGATAACATCTTTGCAAGTGAAAATGTTGCCCACCAAGTGAAGAAAGAAATGGGAGACCCAATTCCAAGGACACAACACCGAGCAATTATTTGCACTATAGAAGCAGTCATCAAACCCAGCTATACCCCCTTCAAGAGAAGATTTAACTTTAAACGAGCACAATGGGATAAATTTACTGAAGAACTCGATTCCAAAATCTTTGAACTAGATCCTTCTCCAGACAAATATGATAGCTTTATAAAGCTGGTGAAAGCTGTCTCTTGTAGGCATATACCCCGCGGATGTAGAACAACTTACATACCAGGACTAGACAAAGATACAAAAACACTTATGAATAAATATGAACACCTTTTTGAAGATGACCCATTTGCTGAAGAAACAATACAGGTTGGTGAAGAACTTATACTAGGCATATCAGCTAGAAGGAAAAGAAAAATGGTGCGATCTTATGACGCAGGTCGATATGAAACAAAATTCTAGAAAGGCATGGCAATTGCTGAAAAATCTTGGAAACGACCCAACAGCTATTCCCTCGGCCATCTCTGATATAACACCTAACCAGATAGCACATCTGTTACGCCGAATGGCAAAGTTAATAAAAAATCGGCAACTCCAAAGATCCAGAGAATTACTGAGGAGAATAACTATATTGGCACACCATTCTCATTGGATGAATTAGAAACCGCAATATGCTCAATGAAGAACAATAAGGCTGCGGGGTTAGATGACTTGAGGACGGAACAGATAAAAATGTTTGGACCAGCAACCAAGAAGTGGATTCTAGATATGATTAACACCTGTGTCTCAACATTGCAAATACCAAAGATCTGGAGAAAAACCAAGTTGTAGCCTTACTGAAACTGGGGAAACAGCCCACCAATGTCAAAAATTTCCGACCCATATCACTCCTATGTCATCTATACAAAGTTTTAGAGAGAATGATCCTCAATCGCATCTCGGACCAAGTCGATCAAAGACTGATCAGAGAACAATCGGGGTTCCACCCCGGGAGGTCGTGGCGTGGACAGATCTTGAACCTGACACAGCACATAGAGGATGGATATGAACGCGGCAGATCACCGGTGTCACCTTTGTAGATCTTACTGCTTCATATGACACCATTAATCACAGGAAAATGTTAACAAAGATCTATGCCATCACGAAAGAATTCCACCTAACACAGTTTATAAGATGCCTGCTACAAAACAGACGTTTCTTTGTTACTCTACAAAATAAGAGGAGCCAGTGGAGGGCACAGAGAAATGGTATCCCCCAAGGAAGTGTGCTAGCCCCACTGCTGTTTAATATTTACACTAATGACCAGCCTGTTAATTCTGTCACAAGATCTTTCATTTATGCAGATGACACAGCACTTGCAGCGCAAGGAAGAACCTTTGAGGAGGTGGAAGAAAAAGTCACAACAAGTCTTGAGGCATTATCTAACTACTACGATGGCAACTACCTGAAGCCAAACCCCTCCAAAACACAAGTGTGTGCATTTCACCTACGGGACAGAGGCACGGAGGAAACTGAGAATAACCTGGAGAGGTCAACAGCTGGCCCACTGTGACACCCCAAAGTACCTCGGAGTGAAGTTGGACAGGTCCCTCACCTTCAAGGACCACTGTACAGATACAAAAGTGAAAGTCAGTGCTAGGAACAACATTATTAGGAGACTGACCGGCAACAACTGGGGAGCACACCCACAGGTCCTCCGCACATCTGCCCTCGCTTTGTGCTTCTCCACTGCTGAATATGCAGCACCCGTATGGCAGAATTCCAGCCATGCCAAACAGGTAAATATTGCCCTAAATGAAACAGGACGAATTGTAACTGGCTGCTTGCGGGCAACCCCTGTTGACCAAATCTACCACCTCATGGGCGTAGCACCGCCAGACATCCGAAGGAGAACAGTAGCTGAAGTGGAAAGAAAGAAGTAGGAGACAGATCAGAGACACCTCCTGTTTGGATGCGAACATCAAACGCCAAGACTCAAGTCGAGAAAAAGTGTTCTCCAGACAACGCGACCAATCCAGACATCACCTGCAGACCATAGGATACAACTCTGGCGTAGCTCATCATCAGAGAAATATTGGAACAACCCCAAGGAAGAACTTTCTATAGATCATCTCCCATACACAAAATGGAAGGTACTCAATAGACTTAGAACTGGAATATCTCGATGAAAGGAGAACATGAAGAAATGGGGATACATCTCAGGGGACGAACTATGTGAATGTGGTGAACCTCAAGACCATCAGCACCTACTCAACTGCAGGAAACTGTCGGAACCTGTGTCCATGGACGATCTGATTATCGCCAATGATAAGGCAATCTGTGCAGCGGAATACTGGGCAGCACATGGAATATAAAGACGCAAATATTCTCTGTAATACTTGTAATATATATGCTATGTACGATATGCTATGTGATATGCTATGTATGATATGTACTATAAGTTATATTTAATATGTTATGTTCTGGACACGTATAAATAAATAAATAAACTATGATGCCATCCTGTGAGAATATGCATCCTAAGTACTTGAAACCGTCCACCTGTTCTACCTTGGTTCCTTCTATTTGGCACACAATCCGTTTATATCTCTTTCTCACTGACATTACTTTCGTTTTGGAGATGCTAATCTTCATACCATAGCCCTTACATTTCTGATCTATCTCTGAAATATTACTTTGCTAATTTGCAATCGAATCTGCCATCACAACTAAGCCATCCGCATACGTGAGACTGCTTATTTTGTGTTCACATATATTAATCTCACCAGCCAGTCTATTGTTTTCAATACATTTAAATTAATGCGAGTAATATTTCATGTTTCGTAAGTTACAGCCGTTGAACAGGATAAGTTGTACAACAACTACAACTTATCCTGTGCAAAGTGAGAATGTGTATTTCTACTTTATGCTACTAATTGCGCTAGAATATAGACCACAACTCACAACAATTAATTCTGTACGTTGCCGATTTACTTGGGGCGACATATAGTGCTATATGAAATGTGGGAGGGTTGTACTTTATCCGTGCACACTAAAAGAGTCTGTAACGCACGAAGCGTAGTTTATTTATGAATAGAGTGGAAAAGCCTCTTTAACAGGATCGCAATTTGGGACGTTAGCGCGGTCTAGTCTAATATTCTAACTGTCATTGTTTCCGGCTGCCCCATGATGTGGTTTTTTCGTTTTGTTCAGCTGTCATTTAAAAATTGTTCACCACTGATATCTATGGGGTACCGGTAGTTATAACTCTGCTCGTAAGTCGCAGATTGGCGCCTTTATCATCTCTTTTACAGCTTCTGTTCCATTAAATGCATCTTCTTGCTAAACTAGATAATTTATGGCCAAGTAGTATGCGTGTAATGAGGACTCAAATTCTTATCTTGATTAAGATTTATTGTTTATATCTTCCCGATAAAGAAGTCCATAATTATTTCGAACTGTAGATCTTATATTAAATATGCTATGTTTAAATGAATTTCAATGAATAAGCGTCTTTAAAGGTAAATGAATATTACCTTATGAAACTTCCTGGCAGATTAAAACTGTGTGCCCGACCGAGACTCGAACTCGGGACCTTTGCCTTTCGCGGGCAAGTGCTCTGGTCCCGAGTTCGAGTCTCGGTCGGGCACACAGTTTTAATCTGCCAGGAAGTTTCATATCAGCGCACACTCCGCTGCAGAGTGAAAATCTCATTCTGGAATATTACCTTAACTGGAAGTTCTGAAATTGTCACATCCGGAAATGGTATTCCATGCGAAACCAATTACGAAGTGTGTAACCTCCCCACAAAATAAAATAATATGAATAATATTCTCATTTAGTGTACCCTCAAAACAGAAAAATTCCTAAACCTCTCAATAATAAAAAATATAATTATCTCGTTCACATTCCGTATAACCTACCAACAGGAAAATTGCCTAACGTATCAAAAATGAAATGCGACTAATCTCTCAATAAAAAAAATGTGGGTCACTTATAACCTTTCAATAATTGACAGTCAATTTAACCTGCTAAATTTTGGACGTCAGCAATGTTGCGTCATGGCCCTGATACATCATTCTGAATAAACTGAAAAATCTTACCTTAATTAGATCGCCGGATAACGCGTATATATATCTGCTCCTATAAGAAATTTTCCTGGCGCAGCTAAGTGCAATGCTGGCCGATAGATTTGTCCTATATAAAAGGAAAGAACTGATTTTTCTTTTCAATAATCGGGATGGCCAAGGATTAGAGAAATTAGTGAATTCTCTAAATTGAGATGAATGTCAAAAGTTACTTTTTATGAGAAAGATTATTATTAACAGATTTTTTAAAAACATTTACATGGGACTTGATGTAACAATACTACATATGTGCGAGGCTACTTTTACCTTATCCTACAACGCCCAGGCTCCGCCATCGCTGCACACGACCGGCCCAGCCAACACGATACACCAGACACGACTGCTCACTAGTAACAACTTACTCCCTACTGCTACACAGTTCCTACTGCAGTCAATACTGCTCTTTGGTCTCAGATTCTCTTCTAGCTTACATATCGCAGGCAGCGCGTGAGCAGTACATCGAAATTACATCAGCTCGAGTGCGCCTAGCCGGCCGCGGTGGTCTCGCGGTTCTAGGCGCGCAGTCCGGAACTGAGCGACTGCTAAGGTCGCAGGTTCGAATCCTGCCTCGGGCATGGATGTGTGATGTTCTTAGGTTAGTTACGTTTAAGTAGTTCTAAGTTCTAGGGGACTGATGACCACAGCAGTTGAGTCCCATAGTGCTCAGAGCTGAGTGCACTAGCAACAAATTCTTTATTTATGGACCTCTTACAAGTGTAATAAATATTCTGCGTTACAGAGAGATGGCGTAAGTGCAGCCTCAGTAGCACCTACCTGTTTGTGAATGAGAAGATCAGTGTAAAAGCGAGATCAGTCAGCAAAGAGGTGTCGAATGAAACGAGAGCGTTGTAGCAGGCCTCTGTAACACCTTTCAGAGCATAAGGCCCCGATGTCTGCACGTGAGTAAGATGTAACGAGGCAGGAATGATCGGTCGCTGGAAGAACTCTTGTCACATCACAATGTGTAGTTTCGTGCAGAGCATGTAGCTACGATGGTGATGCAATGGACATAATTCTGTGCTACTCAGTGAGGAACTTGTACTGAATCATACTGATAACAGCAGAGAGTGAGCGCCAGCTGGTCCACTTGTCCGTAGCCATACCATACGTACAGATTTCTCCTACGGTTTACTGCATTGTGGACACCAGCTTGCGTCCACCGTTTCGTGTTGAGTTCGTGTCGTTGCACTGATTTCTTATTTTGATAACCACCAATGCTTAGGGCATTAGTGTGCACTCGAACGCCTTGTGTGGAATGGTGAGCGGCGATATGCTGCGAACTGCACCGAATTTCTGGCAAAATTATCAAGAACAATTAAATCTGGAAACCATTACTAGAGATAGCACACAATTCGAATAAACTGACGCTTTTACGTGATTGGCACATCGTTACAGACAACAGTACCTCAATCAAATTACGTTCATAATATTATGTTACCGTTTTGTGCTGGTAATGCCGTGACCTTTTCACAAACGGGAATGTATGGTATTTACTTCGAACGTTGAAACATTGGGTAAAGATGATGAGGTCACCATAAGTACAGCTAAGAGCAAAAATGCTACTTTCATTTAACAAATTTATAACTGTGGTGCCCAATATGACAGATGTGTCCTCTTTAATCACTCCCATCTATGGAACTCATATGTGAAAAGTTCATATCAGAAAGCCACAAATTCATTCCGTTTCCCCACACGTATTGCAATTGTATTTTGCTACAAAAATTTACCTTCAATGCGATTTTTTAAGCTTCAAAAGCCGATCATTTAGCCACTGAAGAAATCGGCAGTTCAACTACTGCATCTCCAGCAGCAAAGTAGCCAGCAGCATTCTGACTGGTACTTCTTTAACGTGGCAGTATTGCAACATCAAGATAATTCAGTTCGATTGAAGTAAGTCAAACCTTTTTATCATCCATGTATATTTTCATATTCGACTTTATTTCATTTCAATAATGGTACTACTGAAATTAAAAACACTGCCGGAAAGAGATGTCACAATACCAAAAAATGTGTGTAGAGTAATGGAATTTTGGGAATAAATTTGTCTAGGTAACATATTTAAGTGATTAAAATTGCTAGTTCAGCGCGAGATAAGCCATAGCAAATACGAACTGCCGGTACATTAATAACGAATGTAACTGCCAGAATATTACATGCAAGCACGCAAATTTCCGTAAATTGTGTTGTAAAGGTGCTGGATGTTAGTTCGTGGGAAGAACTTCCACGCCTGTGGCACTCGGTCGGTCAGTACAAGAACGGGTAATGCTATTTGTTTATGACGAAGTTGTCATCTGATGATGCTTCATATGTGCTCGATTTGATACAGATATGATGATAGAGCAGTCCAAAGCGACATGGCGACATTCTATACAGTGTATTGGGTTACAATACTGTTATTTTGGCGAGCATTATCCTGTTGGAAAACATCGCCTGGAATGTTTTTCATAAATGGCAGCCCAATAGGTTTGATCACCAGACTGACGAACAAATCTGCAGCCACGGTGTATTGGACGACCACGAGAGTGCTCCTGCTGTCATATGAAATCGCGCCCCAGATCATTGTTGCAGACAAGTGTATCTACCACACAGACAGGGTGGTTGCAGGCCCTCAAGTGGCCTCCTACTAACCAACATATGGACGTCAGGGGCCCGTGGAATGCGCGCTATAGGGCGTCTGGCTCGGAGCTGTCTTGCAGTAACCGATTTGTAACAGTTTACTGTGTCGCTGTAGTGCCAACTGCTGCTCAAATAGCTGCTGCAGATGCAGTACCATGCACCAGACCCAAAAGCCGAACACGATGGTCTTCTAGAATGAGATTTCCACTCTGCAGCGGAGTGTGCGCTGATATCAAACTTCCTGGCAGATTAAAACTATGTGCCGGGCCGAGACTCGAACTCGGGACCTATGCCTTTCCCGCGCACACTCGGCTGCAGAGTGAAAATCTCATTCTCGAAACATCCCCCCAGGCTGTGGCTAAGCCATGTCTCCGCAATATCCTTTCTTTCAGGAGTGCTAGTTCTGCAAGTTTCGCAGGAGGGCTTCTGTAAAGTTTGGAAGGTAGGAGACGAGGTGCTGGCAGAAGTAAGGCTGTGGGGACGGAGCGTGAGCCGTGCTTGGGTAGCTCAGTTGGTAGAGCACTTTCCCGCGAAAGGCAAAGGTCTCGAGTTCGAGTCTCGGTCCGGCACACAGTTTTAATCTGCCAGGAAGTTGCACGATGGTCTTCTGTTCCGGTAGCCGCACGGAAGATCGTGGTCTTCTTGCGACTGTACAGTCTCCTTATCACCGATTCCAGCAGTCGTTTACAATGCCTACATTGCTGTCCGCAGAAGGGACAACCAGCTTCTTGAAGCCCTGTTACAGGTCGTCCTTCATATTAAGTGAGGTGCTGATAATGGGGTCTTTGTCACCTTAAAGGCAACACTCTATTGTTAGGGGAGAATGTGGCTGGATTTGCTGGGAACGTAAACTCCACAGTTAAGATACAATAAGGTTCTTTGTTGCTCAGGTTGAATCAATAGCGTTTAATCAAATAACATCCCATAGGGAGCTTATTTGTTTGGGTGCTGAGAATGTACATCTTGATTTATGACAATATTTGTAGACTAGGACTATGGTAGATAATGAGCTAGCAATTCACATGTCGATGTGCACAATGCTTCGACTGTTCAAGTGTTCACTGTCTCAGTGTTGTGATTTTGTCGGGCTGACGATTGCTTCGTTAGTCCCTCCTGTATTTTACATTAATTTGTTTTGGGAGTCTCCAGTGCCAGTGGAAACTAAACATGTCGGTTGACAGCAACAGTAAATGACTAATGTTCAAACGCTAATGAAGAACGTGCCATAAACAAACTGCTGTATGAGGATAAGGAAACCTCTTGGAGAATTTCGGGTCATTAATTGCCAGCATACCGTACGCTATCCAGGCACTGTAGTTTGGCGTCTTGCGTGTTAAAAAACATAAATTATATGCGGCACAGCATATCAGTCTTATGGAAGCTCAGAATTTTAATTGCAGGCAGGAGTAACGCTTTGATGTGTATCATTAGTGTTGTGTCTGGAGGACGGAGTTACGGTCGTGTGAGTTCCGTGCATTCTTATAAAAGCAGCTGGTAATTTTTGGCAATTGATGTAACTAATGTACACCTACAAAATAGGTGGACACTAGGCTTCAACCATATATTAAGGTTTCGACCAGATATGACTGCTACTCATTTACGGGAGTACCAACATCTCCCTAAGTGTTGTTGTCATAGAACAGATCTTCAACAAAGATTTGTGAAGGCAAAATGTAATACCAGTTATACAACATGCAGGATCAGTAAAGGTTAACAAATCGAGGTAATGCGGATGGACTTTAAGATGCAGAGTCAACAGGTGTCTGCTTTTCAACAGATCCTCACGGCCTTGTTAGGTATCCACATCCTAACACGGCAGTTTGTTTATGCCAAGTTCACTGTTGGAGTTATAAAATTAGTGCTTTACTATCACTATCAACCGGTATGTTTTGTTTCCACTGGCATTGACAACTCCCAAAGAAAATTAACGTAAAATACAGGAGAGACTATAGGCTATTGACAAAATAGCACTACAGCAACAGGAATCATATACTGTATGCGGATAATTTGACACACAGCTTTTTCTGCAACTACAACAAGCTGAAAATTTAATTTCTCATCACGACGTAGCACCGCCGTGGAGTCACGTGCATGGGAGACCGTTTCTTAATTATGAGCGCACAATTCCCTCATTATACAGGGCTACAAAAAGGTACGGCCAAACTTTCAGAAATCATTTCTCACACATAAATAAAGAAAATATGTTATGTGGACATGTGTCCGGAAACGCTTAATTTCCATGTTAGAGCTCATTTTAGTTTCGTCAGTGTGTACTGTACTTCTTCGATTCACCGCCAGTAGGCCCAATTCAAGGAAGGTAATGTTGACTTCGGTGCTTGTGCTGACAGGCGACTCATTGTTCTACAGTACTAGCATAAAGCACATCAGTACGTAGCATCAACAGGTTATGCTCATCACGAACGTGGTTTTGCAGTCAATGCAATGTTTACAAATGCGAAGTTGGCAGATTCCCATTTGATGTATGGATTAGCACGGAGAAATAGCCGTGGCGCGGTACATTTGTATCGAGACAGATTTCCAGAATGAAGGTGTCCCGACAGGAAGACGTTCGAAGCAATTATTCAGCGTCTTAGGGAGCACGGAACATTCCAGCTTATGACTCGCGACTGGGGAAGACCTAGAACGACGAGGACACCGGCAATGGACGAGGCAATTCTAGGTGCAGCTGACGATAACCCTAATGTAAGCGTCAGAGAAGTTGCTGCTGTACAAAGTAACGTTGACTACGTCACTGTATCCAGAGTGCTACGGGAGAACCAGTTGTTTCCGTACCATGTACAGCGTATGCAGGCACTATCGGCAGCTGATTGGCCTCCACGGGTACACATCTGCGAATGGTTCATCCAACAATGTGTCAATCCTCATTTCAGGTCAAATGCTCTCTTTGCGGATGAGGCTTCACTCCAACGTGATCAAATTGTAAATTTTCACAATCAACATGTGTGGGCTGACGAGAATCCGCACGCAATTGTGCAATCACGTCATCAACACAGATTTTCTGTCAACGTTTGGGCAGGCATTGTTGGTGAAGTCTTGATTGAGCCCCATGTTCTTCCACCTACGCTCAATGGAACACGTTATCGTGCTTTCATACTGGATACTCTACCTGTGCTGCTAGAACATGTGCCCTAACAAGTACGACACAACATTTGGTTCATGCACGATGGAGTTCCTGCACATTTCAGTCGAGGTGTTCGTACGCTTCTCAACAACAGATTCGGTGACCGACGGATTGGTAGAGGCGGAACAATTCCATGGCCTCCACGCTCTCCTGACCTCAACCGTCTTGGCTTTCATGTATGGGGGCATTTGAAAACTCTTGTCTACGCAAGCCCGGTACCAAATGTGGAGACTCTTCGTGCTCGTATTGTGGACTGCTGTGATACAATACGCCATTCTCCAGGGCTGCATCAGCGAGTCGGGGATTCCATGCGACGGAGGGTGGATGCATGTATCCTCGCTAACGGAGGACATTTTGAACATTTCCTGTAACAAAGTGTTTGAAGTCACGCTCTGTTGCTATGTGTTTCCATTCCATGATTAATGTGATTTGAAGAGAACTAATAAAATGAGCTCTAACATGGAAAGTAAGCGTTTCCGGACACATGTCCACATAACATATTTTCTTTCTTTGTGTGTGAGGAATGTTTCCTGAAAGTTTGGCCGACATCACGGCGTGAGAAAGTGCGTGTGTGTGTTGTGTGAAGGACTCCCTTTACGTGACCCCTCTTCCAACGAACTTAAGGGAGCATCGCTGCGTAACAACAGCAGTGACTGCAGGAAGTACACACATGTTAACAAAAGGATGAGACGACTTTGATATACCCTTGGAGGTTTATCACGTGCACAGAATGGGGTCGGATGTGGGGGGAGGCTTGGAGATAGATCAAAACGTTACTGGTGTTGACTATGTAAGGACACCAAACTGCCGGACGGAGTGGCCGAGCGGTTCTAGGCGCTACAGTCTGGAACCGGGCGACCGCTCCGGTCACAGGTTTGAATCCTGCCTCGGGCATGAATGTGTGTGATGTCCTTAGGTTAGTTAGGTTTAAGTAGTTCTCAGTTCTAGGGGACTGAGGACCACAGCAGTTAAGTCCCATAGTGCTCAGAGCCATTTGACACCAAACTGATAAGGCCATGAGTGTTCTATTCACTCTCCGCTCTCCCATCACCATCACCAGGACAAAAGCGGTGAACCAAATGTGCGTGCGTGTAGAAAAAATGCTGTGTGCAAGTGTGAGAAAGTGTACTAAACGTTTGCGCAGTGTGCATCTGAGGCGTAACGTGGGAACCAGCATGGTATTCACCCAGTGGGATACGGGATACCGCTTGAAAGTCTAATCGGAAATTCATTCGCCGTGCACCCATCATTAGTCTCTCCCAGATCTCTTGGACATGGCCAGCTGTAACTTCCCTGCAATGAATCCTGTATATGATTTCTGCAAAACACTGACAGCAAAGTTTTATCAGCTATTGGTGCTATCTCACGCCGCGCTGCGTCCTCGAGTAGCAGTAGGCTGTCGGTGCCCAGGAGGACGCAGTCCGGCGTTTATTGCTGCCCGCGCGACTCTTTTTGTCGGCGGCCGGCTCTCTCCCCGCGCGCCTCTTTGCGCCCGCCGGCTGCAACTTTCCTTTCACGGCAACTCGCTTATTGTTGGCCAGTTTCCGCGCCGGCGCTAATTCCGGCAGCAGCGCAGTGCCTCCCGGGAAGGCAGCCCCGCTCCGCCACCGGGCGTCATATTTCATTAGCGGCGGCGAGGTGTCGCTTCCTCGTGCGATGCCAGGCACTCCTTTGTCAGCCGCGCGAGGCATTCCGGTATTCCATGACGCTACGGCGGGTAATCCCGCGCACAGGTGCCTGACTTTGTAACGTAAACAAGGTATGCGCGCGCATGCACTCGTGCTGAATAACAATCGGTGAGATAACACACTTAAGTGCCAACACATATAAAGAATGGACAGAAAAGACTAAACGTCCGTGTAACCCATCAGTCTTTCGACTGGTCTGGTGTTACCAGCCTTCTGTGTATCTAATACATACGTAACTTTACAGCGAGCATCTGCATCAACAGTTTAATAGCTTATTTCCTGCACCTTCACTGGCGTAGTGATGTTGTTGTGGTCTTCAGTCCTGAGACTGGTTTGATGCAGCTCTCCATGCTACTCTATCCTGTGCAAGCTTCTTCATCTCCCAGTACCTACTGCAACCTACATCCTTCTGAATCTGCTTAGTGTACTCATCTCTCGGTCTCCCTCTACGATTTTTACCCTCCACACTGCCCTCCAATGCTAAATTTGTGATCCCTTGATGCCTCAAAACATGTCCTACCAACCGATCCCTTCTTCTAGTCAAGTTGTGCCACAAACTTCTCTTCTCCCCAATCCTATTCAATACCTCCTCATTAGTTACGTGATCTATCCACCTTATCTTCAGTATTCTTCTGTAGCACCACATTTCGAAAGCTTCTATTCTCCAAACTAGTTATCGTCCATGTTTCACTTCCATACATGGCTACACTCCAAACAAATACTTTCAGAAACGACTTCCTGATACATAAATCTATATTCGATGTTAACAAACTTCTCTTCTTCAGAAAAGCTTTCCTTGCCATTGCCAGTCTACATTTTATATCCTCTCTACTTCGACCATCATCAGTTATTTTACTTCCTAAATAGCAAAACTCCTTTACTACTTTAAGTGTCTCATTTCCCAATCTAATTCCCTCAGCATCACCCGATTTAATTGGACTACATTCCATTATCCTCGTTTTGCTTTTGTTGATGTTCATCTTATATCCTCCTTTCAAGACACTGTCCATTCCGTTCAACTGCTCTTCCAAGTCCTTTGCCGTCTCTGACAGAATTACAATGTCATCGGCGAACCTCAAAGTTTTTACTTCGTCTCCATGAATTTTAATACCTACTCCAAATTTTTCTTTTGTTTCCTTTACTGCTTGCTCAATATACAGATTGAATAACATCGGGGAGAGGCTACAACCCTGTCTCACTCCTTTCCCAACCACTGCTTCCCTTTCATGCCCCTCGACTCTTATTACTGCCATCTGGTTTCTGTACAAATTATAAATAGCCTTTCGCTCCCTGTATTTCACCCCTGCCACCTTTAGAATTTGAAAAAGAGTATTCCAGTCAACATTGTCAAAAGCTTTCTCTAAGTCTACAAATGCTAGAAACGTAGGTTTGCCTTTTCTTAATCTTTCTTCTAAGATAAGTCGTAAGGTCAGTATTGCCTCACGTGTTCCAACATTTCGACGGAATCCAAACTGATCCTCCCCGAGGTCCGCATCTATCAGTTTTTCCATTCGTCTGTAAAGAATTCGCGTTAGTATTTTGCAGCTGTGACTTATTAAACTGATAGTTCGGTAATTTTCACATCTGTCAGCACCAGCTTTCTTTGGGATTGGAATTATTATATTCTTCTTGAAGTCTGAGGGTATTTGGCCTGTCTCATACATCTTGCTCACCAGCTGGTAGAGTTTTGTCATGACTGGCTCTCCCAAGGCCGTCAGTAGTTCTAATGGAATGTTGTCTACTCCGGGGGCCTTGTTCCGACTCAGGTCTTTCAGTGCTCTGTCAAACTCTTCACGCAATATCGTATCACCCATTTCGTCTTCATCTACATCCTCTTCCATTTCCATAATATTGTCCTCAAGTACATCACCCTTGTATAAACCTTCTATATACTCCTTCCACCTTTCTGCCTTCCCTTCTTTGCTTAGAACTGGGTTGCCATCTGAGCTCTTGATATTCATACACGTGGTTCTCTTCTCTCCAAAGGTCTCTTTAATTTTCCTGTAGGCAGTATCTATCTTACCCCTAGTGAGATAAGTCTCTACATCCTTACATTTATCCTCTAGCCATCCCTGTTTAGCCATTTTGCACTTCCTCTCGATCTCATTTTTGAGACGTTTGTATTCCTTTTTGCCTGCTTCATTTACTGCATTTTTATATTTTCTCCTTTCATCAATTAAATTCAATATTTCTTCTGTTACCCAAGGATTTCTAGCAGCCCTCGTCTTTTTACCTACTTTATCCTCTGCTGCCTTCACTACTTCATCCCTCAGAGCTACCCATTCTTCTTCTACTGTATTTCTTTCCCCTATTCCTGTCAATTGTTCCCTTATGCTCTCCCTGAAACTCTGTACAACCTCTGGTTCTTTCAGTTTATCCAGGTCCCATCTCCTTAATTTCCCACATTTTTGCAGTTTCTTCAGTTTTAATCTACAGGTCATAACCAATAGATTGTGGTCAGAGTCCACATCTGCCCCTGGAAATGGCTTACAATTTAAAACCTGGTTTCTAAATCTCTGTCTTACCATTATATAATCTATCTGATACCTTTTAGTATCTCCAGGGTTCTTCCACGTATACAACCTTCTTTCATGATTCTTAAACCAAGTGTTACCTATGACTAAGTTGTGCTCTGTACAAAATTCTACTAGGCGGCTTCCTCTTTCATTTCTTAGCCCCAATCCATATTCACCTACTATGTTTCCTTCTCTCCCTTTTCCTACACTCGAATTCCAGTCACCCATTACTATTAAATTTTCGTCTCCCTTCACTATCTGAATAATTTCTTTTATTTCATCGTACATTTCTTCAATTTCTTCGTCATCTGCAGAGCTAGTTGGCATATAAACTTGTACTACTGTAGTAGGTGTGGGCTTCGTATCTATCTTGGCCACAATAATGCGTTCACTATGCTGTTTGTAGTAGCTTACCCGCATTCCTATTTTCCTATTCATTATTAAACCTACTCCTGCATTACCCCTATTTGATTTTGTGTTTATAACCCTGTAATCACCTGACCAGAAGTCTTGTTCCTCCTGCCACCGAACTTCACTAATTCCCACTATATCTAACTTTAACCTATTCATTTCCCTTTTTAAATTTTCTAACCTACCTGCCCGATTAAGGGATCTGACATTCCACGCTCCGATCCGTAGAACGCCAGTTTTCTTTCTCCTGAAAACGACATCCTCCTGAGTAGTCCCCGCCCGGAGATCCGAATGGGGGACTATTTTACCTCCGGAATATTTTACCCAAGAGGATGCCATCATCATTTAATCATACAGTAAAGCTGCATGTCCTCGGGAAAAATTACGGCTGTAGTTTCCCCTTGCTTTCAGCCGTTCGCAGTACCAGCACAGCAACGCCGTTTTGGTTAATGTTGCAAGGCCAGATCAGTCAATCATCCAGACTGTTGCCCCTGCAACTACTGAAAAGGCTGCTGCCCCTCTTCAGGAACCACACGTTTGTCTGGCCTCTCAACAGATACCCCTCCGTTGTGGTTGCACCTACGGTACGGCCATCTGTATCGCTGAGGCACGCAAGCCTCCCCACCAACGGCAAGGTCCCTGGTTCATGGGGGGGGGGGGGGGGGGGCGTAGTGATATTCCACATAACATTTCGAGGGGGCAAAGATTATTCACTCCAGTGCGCACTCACACATGAATCATCAATCCTATACAGGTCCCGGGCTCCCGGGTTCCATTCCCGGCGGGGTCAGGGATTTTCTCTGCCTCGTGATGACTGGGTGTTGTGTGATATCCTTAGGTTAGTTAGGTTTAAGTAGTTCTCAGTTCTACGGGACTGAAGACCATAGATGTTAAGTCCCATAGTGCTCAGAGCTATTTGAACCATCCTAACCAGGTGGCACAGAGATGGGGTTACGTCGTCAACCGCGCGTTCACTGCCTCTACGCGCGCATAAGGAATTAGCGATCATTGAGCCATTTATGTTTCAAGCCAACATTATACGCTTTAATTTATTTATTTTAGCCTTGTGAATGGTTTGAAGCGACCTGTCACGAACTTTTCTCCTGTGTCAACCTGTTCCTCTCACAGTAGCATTTGCAAACTACCTTATAAGGTAAAATTCCACTTTAATAATCGATTTACTTATAACAGGCGCGGTGGCCGTGCAGTTCTAGGCGCTTCAGTCCGGAACCGCGCAGCTGCTACGGTCGCAGATCCGAATCCTGCCTCGGGCATGGATGTGTGTGATGTTCTTACGTTAGTTAGGTTTAAGTAGTTCTACGTTCTAGGGGACTGATGACCGTAGATGTTAAGTACCATAGTGCTCAGAGGCATTTAAACGGGAGACAAACTGGAGCTATGAGTCAACAATGGGCAATTCATGAAAGATTTCACGAGCAGTATTTGTGTGGGCTGGCTCCAGCTGCACATTGCAAAAACGAAGTTCCACGTATTTAAAAAACAACAGAGAAAAGGCACCTGACAGTTTCTATTTGACAAGGGCACTTTGGCTCATTTGTTTTTCACACATGGTGTGATTACATGTAATCCTTTGTGACTTTATATTCTGATGGAGACTGCCTTAGGGCAGTCGAAACCATGGTGAATTTGACAATAATTTTGTGCAATAGAGGAGGCTCTCCATACATCCTATATAAATAGCTTACGGTTGCTGGACTTCAGTCAATAAAAATGTTAAAATTTTCACTTGACAATTCTTAGAACTGACACACTGTATGTGCATCATTTCAAGTATAATTTAATACCATGTAATTGCGTCCTTGCATCTGATAACATCTGGATTCTGCCAGGAATTAGGTCGGCATGGCAGTGTACTAAGCGCATCTAGGTGAAGCTACGAGCTGAGGATTTGGTCCCACTGCTCCTCCAAATTGCGGGGCCCTTGATGGCGGCGTTTTGCCTGCCGTTTCATCACACGCCACAGATTTTCTGTGGGGTTTACGTCAGTTTATATCACATGCCGATCGAGATGTAATATGGTCAGGGAGTGTTAACAACTTTTTTTCTTTTTTGAGTCATCTGACTTCTGCTGGTTTGATGCAGTTCACCACGAACTTCTGTCCTGTGCCAATCTCTTCATGTCAGAGTAGCACTCAGTTTTGAAAGTCTCTTCGGGTTTGCTGCAGGATATTAAAATCAACTTGATTCTAAACACAGCGGGACTCGCCAGCGGAATCAGCGTTCTTACGTACATGGCGACCAGTTCTATCTCCGAAACATTGAATCGAGAGATCCGGCAGCAAGCCCGAACACACCTTCAGGACTTATTACGCCGGGGAAGCCTAAGAAGTCTCGTCCTCAATTATTTTCTGGGTGTATCGCAGTCTCTCTCTCTCTCGTTACGGTATTTACCCTGTACAGCTAGCTGGCCATTGTGGCCGTCGGTTCTGGGCGCTCCAGTCTGGAACAGCGCGACCGCTACGGTCGCAGGTTCGAATCCTGCCTCGGACATGGATGTGTGTGATGTCCTTGGGGTAGTTAGGTTTAAGTAGTTCTAAGTTCTAAGGTACCGATGACCTCAAATGTAAGGTCCCATAGTGCTCAGAGCCATTTGGAACTGTACAGCTCCCTCTACTAACACAGCTTGGTTCAAAATTTGCTCTGAGCACTATGGGACTCAACATCTTAGGTCATAAGCCCCCTAGATCTTAGAAATACTTAAACCTAACTAACCTAAGGACATCACACACACCCATGCCCAAGGCAGGATTCGAACCTGCGATCGTAGCAGTCCCGCGGTTCCGGACTTCAGCGCCAGAACCGCACGGCCACCGCGGCAGGCCTACCTTGCTGCATGATATATTAACAGATGCTCTGTCATTCTGTTCTGTCTTCTCGTCAGCGTTTTCCATTTGTTTCTTTAATCTCGGATTCTGCACAGAAACTCTTCATTCCTTACGTTGTCAGTCAGCCTAGTTTCCAACATTCTTCTGTAGCACCAAATCTCATACGCTTCGATTCGTCTGGTCATCTTTTACCATTGTCCTTGATACTATACCATACAATGCTGTGGACCCAAATGTGGGGGTGCCGCCCACTCGCTTATAGGGTTCCTAAAGGATTTCAAGCAAATCACGTTAATAATTTTTATTACAATAAACAGATTGACAATACTTTGAAATTACGACGGCGTCGCAAGCGATGGGCGACATGCAGACAATCAGAGTCCTTTGCTATATACAAGACAAATGTAAGCAACTGATATGCATCACTAATAACTGCTATCGTAGCGTTCTCTGCTAGTACGGTGCTAATACTGTGCCAATAAAGTTCTGCCGAGGTCGGCAGGAGCGCCCCTTAAATTCCCTTCGGCTAGCGGGCACTCATGTCGTGGCGCGGTCCTTGTCAGCGGGCTATTAGCTGGCGTCGTCACACCGCCTTCTCTTCTCTTGCGATCTTCGTCTTAATGTCGGCGTTTGTCGATACGCCGGAACACCAAACGTACTTCTCAGAAATTTATTCCTTAAATAAATGCCTATGAGTAGTATTGGTAGATTTCTCTTGTCAAGGAATAAGCTTGTTGTCAGTACTAGTCTATTTTTTATGTTCTTATTTCTCCGTCCATCATCGACATCTCTGATGTCGAGGCAGCAGGAATCCTCAACTTCTCTATTTTGTGACCTCCAGTTCTGATTTTAAGTTTCTCGCTATTCTCTTTTCGGCTACTTATCACTACTTTCTCGTTCTCCGATTTACTCTGTCCATACTCTGTACTCACGAGACTGTTCATTACATTAAGCACATCCCATAATTCTTAATTTTTGCTGAGAATAGCGAAGTCATCAGCGAATCTAATGATTGATATCCTTACACCTTGAATTTTAATCCCACTCTGGAACCATTTTTTTCTTCCGTCATTGCTTCTTCGATGTCTAGATTGGATCCCAGCACTTCGTTTTTGATGTTTCATTCTTAACTATGCTCTTTGTTCTTGCACATATCTTACATCCCCCGGATTTCTCAACATCTTACACCTATCTTTCTCAGAATATCACCTATGTTGCACCATTGTCGAACGCTTTTTCCATGTCGACAAATCCTATTAACGTGTCTTGATTTTTCTTCAGAGTTGCTTCCATTACTACCTGCAAAGTCAGAACTGCCACGTTGCTATCTTTACCGTTTCCAAAGACAAACTGATCATTGGACAACATATCCTCTATTTTCTTTTCTATTTTTATGGATACTATTCTTGTCAGTAACATAGATACATGAGCTGTTAAGCCGATTGTGCGATAAACTCTCGCACTGGTCGCCTCTTGTTGTCTTCAGAATTGAAAGCCTGATGGTATGTAGCAAGTCTCATATATTCCACTCCAAAGTAATTAGTTGTTTTGTTGCCACTGCCCCCCCCCCCCCCCCCCAACGAATTTAAGAATTCTGATGGAACGTTATCAATCCCTTCTGTCGTAACTGATCTTAATTTGTCCGAAGCTCTTTTAATTTATGATTTTAAAACAGAATCCTCTATCTTTTCACAGCCGACTCCTGTTTCTTCTTCTATCACGCCCTCAAACAAGTCCGTCCCCTTATAGAAGACTTCATTGCACTCTTTCCACCTTGCCGCTTTTTCCCACCTATCCGATCTTTCGTCTGCATTTAACAGTGGAATTCCTATTCCATTCATTGCCTTCAGTTTCACCGAATGTTGTACGTAAACATGGTTAAGTGTAAGGCAGTGATAGAGTGGCAAACAGGAGCAGTGTGCTCATAGCCTACAGGGTGCTGACCTATTGAATTTGTTGGTGCTTCGTAGTGGACTGTTGAATTTGTATACTAATGGTACTGTGACACACGTGTTACGAAACATGGCGTCAGAACTATGGCTGGAAACGGATCTTCACCCAGAGGTCATCGAGACGGGTTTCATTGGTTGTTCACCCAAAACGTTTCCAAACCCAAAGATCCATCACAACCTGTTCATAAGAAAATATTGCAACGGGAACTGCCTGCGGCTGGTGAAATGGCATGTTAGAGTAAACGTCGACAAGTGCGAGGCCGTTCTGTTCACTAGAAGACCGAAGCAACTGCGCAAACATCAGCACTGCAACCCAATAACACTACACACACGCCCAATAAGTTTCCGCGAGAAGGTCAAATACTTCGGGGTCTGGCTGGACAGGAAACTACTCTGTGGGGGGACCACATTCAACACGTTACCAACAAAGCTAATGCGAGGCTCAAACAACTCTACCCTATGCTTAACAGGCGTAGCACACTGAACAGGAGGGTGTCTAGGTCCATGTACATGACACTTATTAGACCCTTGATGACGTACGCAGCCCCTGTCTGGGGATACACTGAGCCAACTCGCCTGCGCCGTCTGCAGCTCATTCAGAACAAAGTACTAAAAATCATAAGCAACGCTCCGCGCTACACACGCATCGCAAACCTTCACCAGGAATACCGGCTAGATACTATCTTGCAGGTTTTCCAAAAACTCTCCACATGACTGTACAATAACACGAGACACTCGCGCAACCCGTTTATCCTTTCTATGGTTAACTACGACCACAACCATAGATGGAAGCATAACAGACCCGTTGCAGACTGGATAGGAACTGAACATCTATGGTCCATAGAACGCTAACACGACAGCCCCTGCAACACAGTTATTACTGGAAACCCAGATGTGCGACCAGCTGAAAAACAGGCAACCGCAGGGAAACCGTACTGTACGCAGCACGCAAACCAGCCACACACACCCCCTACATCGTCTGTGAGCCGATCTATGACCGATCGCCCACTAATCTGCAACGACCTTGAACTGTTGCAGGGACGCAGCAACTGCAGCAAGCGCCGCAACAA
Source organism: Schistocerca gregaria (assembly GCF_023897955.1). Classification (NCBI taxonomy): domain Eukaryota; kingdom Metazoa; phylum Arthropoda; class Insecta; order Orthoptera; family Acrididae; genus Schistocerca; species Schistocerca gregaria. The sequence goes on from NC_064922.1 coordinate 761,262,982, forward strand.
GCTCCAACAACGACAAAGGTAGCGATGCACGATACCTCGAACTAACACAACCACACCTTGCATGCACTGTCGCAGATAGCAAGCCGCTACTGCCCTTACTACCCGTCCTACTGTCGCAGAGGGTTTCTTTTCCCTTGGCTCTTGCCTTGGCACTTATTTTCCTCTGCCCTTACAACCGCTACCCTTCAATCGTTTTCGACCACTTCTATCTCCTGATGGACCATGTCAATGAGTAATCTTACCCAGACGCATGGACAATATCACAGCCCGCATCCTGTGACGCCTGATTAAAAAACTAACATGTTTACGGAGGTGACAGTAGAACTTTTGGTTTGGTCACCACGTTGGTGTGGGCGTGTAGGGGCCCCACCCTTTATTAAAAAAAAAAAAAAAAGGGAACTGCTTGCAGTGAACATTTCGAGTCGATCACCATGAAACAGCCCACTGCTCATCGCAGACATATAAAGATGACAACAGCATTGGTCTGGGAAAAGCGTCTTCTGTTGGCAATTAAATCGCTGTCGGTCCCGGGTTCGGACACAACCACTGCTTGCATTTTGAATAGAGGTCATCAGCACTGGCAGCCAAAAGCTTCCGCTATAAGGAGTCACACTCCATCAACGGCCTCGTCAAAGTGGGCGGAGCAGCAGACAGAGGGTTCAAGGCACTATTGCTCTTGGCTTGGGAAACTGCCTCTAAAGACGGAATAATCAGCAGTGATCAACGGACGAGGAAGCAGAAGGCAATGGGAATCACTTCCTTAAAAACACATGATGTACACGGTGAACACAAAGTCTTGCCCTGATTACAAAAATTTATAACAGAATAACCATTTGACAAAATAAGTTACATTTGATGCCGTTACACAGGTTAACGTTACTAGTTATTTTTAAGAACACTTACGTCAGTAAACCTCAACGTGTGCTCCCATGGTAGCTCGAGGCGGTATTTCAGTTCCCGCGAGGTGTTTCGTAACATGTGTTATGTCAAAGTACCCACAGCAGCTTGCATCCTAGCCTTCAGTTCGTCGACGTCAGCAATCGGTGTGATGAAGACTCTGTCCTTGACGTAGCCCCAGAAAAAAAGTCAAGGGACGTAATGTCTGGAGAGCGGGGTGACCATTTTTTGGACCGTTCCTTTCAATCCACCGATCCGGAAACTACTCCCCTCTCCAGACATTACGCCATATGACTTTTTTTTCTGGGGTACAGCAAGGACAGTCTTCGTTACACCAGTTGCTGACGACGACAAACTGAAGGCTAAGATGCAAGCTGCTGTGGGTACTGTGACAGAACACATGTTACGAAACACCTGGTGGGAACTGGAATACCGCCTCGACATTCTACGAGCTACCAAAGGAGCACACATTCAGGTTTACTAACGTTAAGTGGTCTTTAAAAAATAACTACTAACTCTAACGTATCTAACGGCATCAAATGTAAGTTATTATATCAAGCAGTTATTCTGTAATAAATTGCTACATTCGGAGCAAGACTTTGTGCTCACCCTGTATATCTATAGGACATATGGTCTATAATTGAAAAGTGTCATAATGATCGCTCCATTGGCAGAAGATTCCGGAATAGTCCCCCAATCGGATCTCCAGGCAGGTGACCACGAGAAGAAGATTAAATCATCAACGAAACGATAACGTTCTACAAGTCGGAGCCAGGAATGTATGTGGTTGGAACGTTGTAGGGAGACTAGAAAATCTGAAAATGAAAATGCTACGGTCCAAATTAGATACTGTGAGGATCACTGAAGTGAAATGGAAACAAAACAAAGAATTCTGTTCAGATGAGTATAGGAATATCAACAGCAGCAAAAAATGGTATTACGGGAGTACTAGCCGTTGTGAATAGGAAGGTAGGGCAGGGAGTGAGTTACTGGGAACAGTGCAATGATACGGTTGTCTCATCAGAATCAAGAACAAACCAACAACGACAACGATAGTTCAGGTATATATGCTGACATCACAAGCTAACGAGCAAGAGACAGTGAAAGTATATGAAGCTATTGAACGGTTAATTCAGTTCGTAATCAGAGAAGAGAATCTAATACTTATGGAGAATGGAATGACGTTATAGGGGACGGAGTAGAGGATACGGTTACGGGAGATAATCGGCTTGGTACCAAGAATGGGCCATGAGAAAAACTAATTGAGTTCTGCATTAACTTTCAGCTAGTAACAGCAAATACTCCATTCAATACCTACAAGATGACGAGGTATACCTGGAAAAAGTTGTTATGGGGGTTAAGCTAAAGTTCAAGAGAGAAGTCAGGAAGAATCAATACGCAAAGAAACGGGATACGGAAGTACTAAGGAATGGACAGGAACACTATTTCTCTGAGGCTTTGTACATTGCGATAAGTAATGGCTCACTACACAGAACAGTTGAAGAGGAATGGACATCCGTAAAAAGGGCAATTACACAAGTTGTAAAGGAAAACATACAAGGATACAAAGAATTACAAAGAAGATAACTGCGAATAAACTGTGGGTAGCAGAAGAAATACTTTAGTTGAACTATGAAAGGAGGAAGTACAAAAATGTTCCAGAAAACTCGGGAACACAGATGTACGAGTCGCTGAGGAATGGAATAAATAGGAAGTGCAGGGTAGCTAACACGAAATGGCTGCACGGAAAAACATGTGACTGTCTGAAGGACCGACTCTATAGAAAAATCAAAACAGATGTGGTAAAATTGAAAGCAAACATTGTGACCTAAAGACTGCATTGAGAATTCCACTGTTAAATGCAGAGCAGAGAACAGATAGATGGAAATAGTACAATGAAGACCTCTATGGAGGGGAAGATACGTGGTTACAGAAAAAAAATAGGATTCCATGTAGAAGAGACAGGGTATCCAGATTTAGAATCAGAATTTAGAAGAGCTTTGCAAAACTTAAGATCAAATAAGGCAGAAGGAATAGATAACATTCCATGAGAATTCCTGAATTCATTGTGGGAAGTGGCAACAAAATGAGTATTCACGTTGGTGTGTAGAATGTATGAGTCTGTCAAAACACCATCTGCCGTTCAGAAAAATATCATCCATACTGTTCCGAAGACTGCAAGAGCTGACAAATATGAATATTATCACACAGTGAGACTAAAAATTCATGTATTCAAGTTGCTGATAAGAATAATTCAGGAAAGGATGGGAAACACATATGAGGAGGTATCAGACGACAGAAGTTTGGCCTTAGAAAAAGTAAAGCCACCAGAGAGACCGTCCTGACGTTGCAGTTGACAACGAAAACAAGACTGAAGAACTGAAGAAAAATTAAGACACGGTCATTTGATTGATCGACATCGAAAAAGGGTTCAACAGTGCCAAATGGTGCAAGATGTTCGAAATTCTGAGGAAAATAGATGGACGTTGCAGGGAGAGACGGGTAATATACAACATGTACAAGAGCCAAGAGGGAATAATAAGAGTGGAAGAGAAATAAAGATGTGCATGAATTAAAAAGGGTGTAAGGTAAGGATGTAGGCTTTCCCCCTAATGTTTAATCTATATACATACAAAAAGCAATGATGGAAATAAAAGAGATGTTCAGGAGAGGAATTAAAATGCAACGTGAAACGATATATATCAATTGCAAAGTGTTTTACCAGACGGATGGCACAGGCTGGCACAAGAGCTGCGGTATGGAAGGGGATCCCAAGGGTAACACAACTGCAACACCATTCACAGAAAAAAAAAATAACAGAAAATTTATTTAACAATTGTCAAGTTTAATTTGATATAGCAACCTTAATGAACTGCATTTATGTATGGTAATGGAATCTTCAGATTTTCTTCCATGTCTCACTCAGCTTGAACCATCTCAGATACACTTAAAATAATTATCTCTTAAAGAAAGATAATTCTTTAACAAAACTCTATATCATAAACAGCTTTAACCAATCCGAAGTAAATTCAGAATAATGGTATTATAAGTAAGATGTCTGCCGTCAATATTTTACAGCTATTAAGGCAATCAACGTCTTGAACTATCAAAAACAAAACTTAAGAGTAACAAATACTGACGTTAACAACCTGACTGATTAAATTTATAACATCAACAATACCGACACAAGTAACACCATCAGTCACTTCATTTCGGAAACAATCATTTCTGAACACAGCCAACTGGCTAAAATCGTAATGCTAACATTCAATAATTGGCTATTGATAGTTTACAGAGATTAAGATTTGATTAATTTCATGCACTCGCACAGAATGTAAAAAAATACTGTTAGCCACAGACCAGAATACAGTTCAATTGCCAAGTGGCAAGCAAATTAAGCGAGGCACTTTCATAGAACCCTTACACATAAAACTTCAACTGTTATGTAGATAACTCAGTTCATAATCTAAGGCCAAGGAGCCATAGAACTCCTTTGTTACAACAATATTAGAAATACGTTTACTGCCTTGCGCAGTTTCCTTCCTCCAACAATTGATTAGCCCAGACCATTCGAACTGCCATAAAGAACGTGAATTGCTTTTCCAACAACATGGAGGGAACGACGACCAATTACAGGAGTCGCGGAGCAGCGCACTAAAAGAGATTACGTTTATAACATTACAAAGGAGCAATAGCTGGTCAGCCCAAAAGCTTATATTGCTTAAAAGGCGCGAGGCATATTCTCATGATACATTGCTACTCCGGTATCTGACAAGAGTGTAAGCTGTATGTACTAAGTTACTATCAGTCAGCACTAATGAGGTTCAGTGTATGTAATTACGGCAAGCACACCATGGCAAGCGAGCGTTTACAGCTGTGAATCTTAACAGACTAGCCCTTGAAACTCAGCTGACCAAGCTATACCCCAAAGTACTTGAGTACTGCTCGAATGTTTGGGATCCCTATCAGGTTGGATTGAGGGAGGACATAGGATAAATTCAGAGGCGGGCTGCTAGATTTGTTACTGGTAGGTTTGATCATCACGCGAGTGTTACGGAAATGCTTCAGGAACTCGGGTGGGAGTGTCTAGAGGAAAGGAGGCGTTCTTTTCGTCAATCACTATTGAGAAAATTTTGACAACCAGCATTAGAGGCTGACTGCAGTACAATTTTACTGCCACCATCTTACATTTCGCGGAAAGACCACAAAGATAAGAGAGATTAGGGCTCGTACAGAGGCATACAGGCAGTCATTTCTCCCTCATTCTGTTTGGGAGTGGAACAGGGTTGTGGTACGAGGTACCCTCCGCCACGCACCGTATGGTGGATTGCAGAGTATGTGTGTAGATGTAGATATAGAAGTCACATGCATTACTGAGGCGACTACACTCGTGACACATAACAGTTCCAAGCATTAAGCTCGGTAGAGAAACATTCACAATCAGCTTGAGATCCAACTTGCCACTTCACGAGCATTCGTTACACTCAGATTTGTCCGAAGCGCAGCGGGGCACACCGTTCTTAATCACCGTAATTTGACTCTTCAGGCAGCACACACAGTGGTATGAATAGACACGAGGCCACGAACTCACAGCTCCAAACACCAATTCAGCGAAAGACAATCGTAGGCAACCAAGGCAGCAATAGCCGAGTGACTGCGGGCTGGTGTCTACAACCCATCAGGGCCCACCGCACTCCACCAAACTCCTCGCTACCGCCGTTCGCATGCATCTCTCCGTTCTTGTCGCAGCACTGACCTCTCGAAATTCTAGCGAAGATCTTCTTGCCGGCTAAATCGCCCTCTACTTTTGAGCCCCGTGCTTCAATCAGTGCTAATATTCGATGATGACATTGCTACTGAAGAAGAATTACAGGATCTGCTGAATGGAATGGGCTAATGAGTTGCGAGTAAATCGAAGAAAAAGGGAAGTAATGAGAAGTAACATAGATGAGAACAGCGAGAATCTTAACATCAGGACTGATGGTAACGAAATAGATGGAGTTAAGGAATTGTACTACCTAGGCAGTAAAATAACCAATGGAGAACGGAGCAAGGAGGACTTCTTAAGTAGAGTACCAATGGCAAAAAGGGCCTTCCTGGCCACGAGAAGTCTGCTAGTATCATAGACCTCAATTTAAAGAATAACTTACTGAGATCATACGTCTGGAGTACAGCATTTTATGGTAGTGAAACATGGACTATGTGAAAACCGGAACAGAAAAGAATCGAAGCATTTGAGGTGTGGTGCTACAGACGAATGTTGAAAATTAGGTGGACTGATAAGGTAGGGAAAGAAGAGGGTCTGTGCACAATCGGAGGAGGAAAGGAAAATATAGGAAACTCTGAGAAGAAGAAAGAACAGAACAATGCGTAATCTGTTAGGACATCGTGGAATAACTTTCGTGGTTCTAGAGGGAGCTGTATAGGGTAAAAGCTGTAGAGAAAGACATATCAGAACACATCCAGCAAATTTCTGAGGACTTATTTTGCATAGGCTGTTCTCAGATGAAGAGTTGGTACAGGAGAGAGATTCTTGGCGGACTGAATCAAACCAGAATTCCGATGACTCATAAAGGAGAAAAGTTCTGACCTCCTCTTGACCTTACTATTCTCGACTGTCATGTAAAATCATCTGAGTTGATCCTATGTGGCACCTGAAACAGCGAGTAAAACACGGATAAATAATCTCCTCAATTTCGTTGAAGTGTGCCATCAAATCTTCCGCTAGTGACTTAAACTAGATGATATATACACGAACTACCTTTCCGAATTACTTCCAAAATAAATCCAGGCGGTTAGGAACTAAAGGAATGGAATTTCACGCAATTAAAAAAACTCCTAACGACTTCACAAGGGGTGTTTCTTTGCGGTAAACTCAGCAGCTCTTGGTCTCGCGGTCGCGTTCCCTCTCCCAGAACACGGGGTCCCCGTTTGGATTCCCCGTGGGGTCAGGGGGTTTCACCTGCCTCGGGATGACTGGGTGCTTGTGTTGTCCTCATCATTTCGTCATCATTCATGAAAGTGTCGTGACTGGACTGAGCAAAGGTTGGAAATTTGTACGGGCGCTGATAGCCGCGCAGTTCAGCGCCCCACAAACCAAACATCATCATCATCATCTTTGCGGTAAGCTTACTTCACATTCACATACAGATACAGGGTCCCTAGGGTTGTTAGCTGAATTTTCATTTGTATTTCGATAGATACGTGGAATTTCATTTTTGCAATCTGCTGCTGGAGTCAACCGAGACAAACACTGCTCGCAAATTTTTTCATGGAAGGCCCGTCATCGTCGGAGAGCGTCAGCTTGTCCATTATAAGCAAAATAATTGTTAAAGTAAAATTTTATGTGCACACTGGTTAGAGTGGTCCTAAATTGGAGTAGTGCAATTGTGGTGTCACCGCCAGACACCACACTTGCTAGGAGGTAGCCTTTAAATCGGCCGCGGTCCGGTAGTATACGTCGGACCCGCGTGTCGCCACTATCAGTGATTGCAGACCGAGCGCCGCCACACGGCAGGTCTAGTGAGACTTCCTAGCACTCGCCCCAGTTGTACAGCCGACATTGCTAGCGATGGTTCGGTGACTAAATACTCTCTCATTTGCCAAGACGATAGTTAGCATTGCCTTCAGGTACGTTATTGGCTACGACCTAGCAAGGCGCCATAGTCAGTTACTATTGATATTGTCAATCATGTATCGTCAAGAGCGACGTTCTCCATTAATGGATTAAAGTTAAGTATTCCACCAGCTACGTCCGTTTTTCTAAAGTCTAATTTCCTTGTCCTGTTCCAGACCTCACGCCAGCCTGCGTGAGCTAAAACGCGTGCCTTTCGGCTTCCTCTAGTGAGTGTTGGTCCTCCTGCCAATCACAACAGCAATATTCGTTTTATCGACTGAGAAACCCTACTGTATGGCGGTAGCAGTCCGCGTGGGAGGGAAATTCTCTCGTTGCTAGAGTTCTGGGGATTCTTCATGTTTTAGTGTCCCTTTTAGTACATGTCGATAAACCGAATATCGCTCTAGACAAATTGGCGACTACGCTATCGAATGGGCATGTAAAATTCCGCTTTAAAAAACATTTCGTTTGTAGTGGGAAACAAACAGACGCTTCCTCTCGCCAGTGGCCGTCGCATGAAAGACACACTGAGCCGTTTCTATTTTTCTTTTTTTTTTTTTTTTTTTTTTTTTTTTTTGCTGACTCCGTACAGCAAAAACGAAATAGAAGATATGTGCCGAAACATCAAGGTGTACGTGCCAGTCCACTGGGAAGAGACGGCCACCGTGGCCGAGCCGTTCTAGGCGCTACAGTCTGGAACCGCGCGACCGCTACGGTCGCAGGTTCGAATCCTGCCTTGGGCATGGATGTGTGTGATGTCCTTAGGTTAGTTAGGTTTTATCAATTCTAAGTTCCAGGGGACATGATCTTAGAAGTTAAGTTACATAGTGCTCACAGCCAATTTTGAACCACTAGGAAGAATGCTTTTACTCAGGGACATGACAGGAAAACTTTATTTGAAGCAGTTCTACATAAGGCCTATTACGAATGGTTTCCAAAATGGAACACATTTGATGTACATTTGTTTTTCGGCTAATGGTACTCACGCATGTGCCTTACTTGCCCAGCCTCTATGACATTTTATTCTACCTACCTCTTTCCTTCCAACCGCTATACTTCAAAGGGTTCAAATGGCTCTGAGCACTGTGGGACTTAACATCTGAAGTCATCAGTTCCCTAGAACTTAGAAGTACTTAACTAACCTAAGGACATCATCACACATCCATATCCGAGACGGATTAGAAACCTGCGATGTAGCGGTCACTCGGTTCCCGACTGAAGCGCCCAGAACCGCTCGGCCACACCGGCCGGCCCAACCTCTATACTTACCAAGTCTTTCTGCTATAAAACTATCGCGTTCTAAGTAGTGAACGGGATTGAGAGCGTATCAGACAGAAATATCGGTTAACTCTGTACATCCACTGGCTAAAATACCACATATCTGCTCTTTTGTTATATATGCAGTTACAACGGATATTTACGGCCTCTGCGGTGGTAGTGCAGGTATCGGTCGAAGAATACCGCTGGCGCTTTCCGACAGGTCGAGTTCCTGATCCTAGACTGTTTAACAGATTTTCTAACACATTGAGTAAAACATTGCAAGTTCCCAGCTCTCTTCTTAACATGTACTTCCACGGCCTGTACAGGAGCAGCAGCACATTTTTGAGGTAGTACAGGCGTACTACTGGTACCAGCACATGACGGCTTTCTGCGCATGTCATTTGCCGATTAACCCTTGTATGGAGAACATTACATGCGGGAAACTTACACCCGTTTGGCACACAGCGTGTCAACAATCTACAAACCTACACACTGCCGACAGTGGTACACGACTTGGAATTTGGTCACTGGTTAAACGACAGTCACCATTTGCTTCCATCAATACTATTCACTGATGAAATGATATTTACAAGGAATGGAATGTACAATACACGTAATAATTGTCGTTGGTCACATTAAAATCCACACGCTACAATAGAAACTTAATTCCAATTTCTCGATGAGTGTATCGATCAGCATGATTGGTAGAATGTGGACAGATCCTGTTATTTTAGAAGAGCGAATGGCAGGCAGAATTGCTTAAATTTTTTGGAAAATTCATTTGTTGAACAACTTTACGACGTCTCTTTGGCCACGTGGACTGCAATATACTTCCTTACTTACAGTAAGACAGAGCGCCTTCACGTTTTACCGGAAAACATCTCAACCGCACATATACAAATCACTAGATTAGACCTTCCAGGCCGCGCGGGATTGGCCTAGCGGTCTTAGGCGCTGCTGTCATGGACTGTGAAGCGGGTCCTGGCGGAGGTTCGAGTCCTCCCTCGGGCATGAGTGAGTATGTGTTTGTCCTTAGGATAATTTAGGTGAAGCAGTGTGTAGGGACTGATGACCTTAGCAGTGAAGTCCCATAAGATTTCACACAGTTTTGAACATTTTGTGGTGGTACTTCGATTAAATGGCCAGTTATCACTTCCTGTTTAATGTGTTGCATGAAAGTTGAGGTGTACAAATGAAAAGTAAATATATAATATTCCAGAATGAAATTTTCACTCCGCAGCGGAGTGTGCGCTGATATGAAACATCCTGGCCGATTAAAACTGTGTGCCCGACCGAGACTCGAACTCGGGACCTTCGCCATACGCGGGCAAGTGCTCCACCAACTGAGCTTCCGAAGCACGACTCCCGTCCGGTACTCACAGCTTTACTTCTTCTAGTATCTCGTCTCCTACCTTCCAAACTTTCATGTTTCATTCTGGAAACATCCCCCAGGCTGTGGCTAAGCCATGTCTCCGCAGTATCCTTTCTTTCAGGAGTGCTAGTTCTGCAAGTTTCGCAGGAGAGATTCTGTAAAGTCTGGAAGGTAGGAGATGAGATACTGGCAGAAGTAAAGCTGTGAGTACCGGGCGTGAGTCGTGCTTCGGTAGCTCAGTTGGTGGAGCACTTGCCCGCGAAAGGCAAAGATCCCGAGTTCGAGTCTCGGTCGGGCACACAGTTTTAATCTGCCAGGAAGTTTTATATAATATTACTTGAAAATACAGCTCTTCGGTTGCACAGGTAAATATTTCAACTGCTCTAAGGCAGCCTTCATCAGAAGCAAAAAATTTTTACATTACCTATAACAGAGTTTTGGAGAAATATAAGAAAATTATTACACTAAACATATGTAATAAAATTACAGAATAGCTAACTGCTACGGTACAGTGGACAAAGAAAGCATACTTACAGAGAGTAAATAGTTATGAAATGGTTTAGAGCAACTTTGCTCACGTTAAAGATAAAAATATATTTGTACATTATAAAATATTCCTAGGAATGCAACTTGATTAGAACGCGCCGCTAAAGGTCGCGTATGCGGTCGGCACTGTAAGCAGCATCAGACTGACTGGCATGCGCGCCGTCGATGTTAGCAAGTCGGCACCTTGTATCGCGCCTCTAGTATTGAATGCTTGTAATTTACAGTGACAACAGCTGTCAGAAGCGTTGGAACAGGAGTGCACGTAATGTGCTGATTACAGCTTGTCAGATAGTATGTAACAGATCGAAAGTTGAACAAAATATTATACTGTAAAACAGAGAGAGAGAAAACAATATTTAAGGGTACAGTACGGGAAGCATAATAGCAATATTTCGCGTTAAGTGATCTTAAGCAAGGGCTTTACACCAACAAAGAAATTTTTATCACGCAATTGTAACTGCTCATTGAGGATTAAATGGACGTTACGGGAAAAGTGTTTGAAAATTTCCAACTGATGAAGAATATCAAGTCTGAAGCCTTTCTTTTCTGTAGGTAAGATACTAATATCATGAACATCTTTAGGTTTGTGTCCTGTGACAAGAAGGTGGTCAGCGAATGACGAATTATGTACGTTCGTACCTTTTTTCCCTAATAGATGTTCTTTATATCTAATCGAAAATGCTCGTCCAGTCTGTCCTATATAATAAACTGAGCAAGTTTCACAGGTGATTTTATAAACGCCTGAGTTTTGCCGAGGCGACCGTCTTGGTTTTAAATTATGGATAAGATAATTTTTGAGAGAGTTGTTGGTAGAGAAAACTATGTTGCAGCAATATTTATTTTTAAGGAGACGTTGCGATCTGTAGGTTATTGGCCCTACATACGGTAAACAGAAGTATTTCTTCAAATCGATAGGCTCGTCAATAGTGGTCCCAAGCGTGGTAATTCTGTTATTGGTTTTCTGCCTGAAGACATCATCTACTATATTTGGTTCGTAACCATTATTAACTGCAAAGGTTTTAATTGGATTCAATTCAGTTTTAAATTTTCAGAGGACAAAGGTAATGTAAAAATTTTTTGCTTCTGATGGAGGCTGCCTTAGAGCAGTTGAAACCTAGGTAAAGTTGGAAATTTTTACCTGTGCAACCGAAGAGCTGTATTTTCAAGTAATATTATAAATTTCATCTACTGTTGCTGCATTATCGGTCATGTTCAAAATTGGAAAAGTAAATACGTGAGATTAACTGCATGGTTGTAGCCTAAAATTTTCAGTTCTCATGAAGGAACGTGCAGAGTTACACAGACAAGCAACACAACATGCTGCCTCGATTGTTTACAAATGCAGTGAAGCTGATGGTAGGGCATTCGAACATTGATTGTGAACTGTACAACAGCTGTAATGAGACTTGTATGATAACACTTATACACTCCTGGAAATTGAAATAAGAACACCGTGAATTCATTGTCCCAGGAAGGGGAAACTTTATTGACACATTCCTGGGGTCAGATACATCACATGATCACACTGACAGAACCACAGGCACATAGACACAGGCAACAGAGCATGCACAATGTCGGCACTAGTACAGTGTATATCCACCTTTCGCAGCAATGCAGGCTGCTATTCTCCCATGGAGACGATCGTAGAGATGCTGGATGTAGTCCTGTGGAACGGCTTGCCATGCCATTTCCATCTGCCGTCTCAGTTGGACCAGCGTTCGTGCTGGACGTGCACACCGCGTGAGACGACGCTTCATCCAGTCCCAAACATGCTCAATGGGGGACAGATCCGGAGATCTTGCTGGCCAGGGTAGTTGACTTCCACCTTCTAGAGCACGTTGGGTGGCACGGGATACATGCGGCCGTGCATTGTCCTGTTGTAACAGCAAGTTCCCTTGCCGGTCTAGAAATGGTAGAACGATGGGTTCGATGACGGTTTGGATGTACCGTGCACTATTCAGTGTCCCCTCGACGATCACCAGAGGTGTACGGTCAGTGTAGAAGATCGCTCCCCACACCATGATGCCGGGTGTTGGCCCTGTGTGCCTCGGTCGTATGCAGTCCTGATTGTGGCGCTCACCTGCACGGCGCCAAACACGCATACGACCATCATTGGCACCAAGGCAGAAGCGACTCTCATCGCTGAAGACGACACGTCTCCATTCGTCCCTCCATTCACGCCTGTCCCGACACCACTGGAGGCGGGCTGCACGATGTTGGGGCGTGAGCGGAAGACGGCCTAACGGTGTGCGGGACCGTAGCCCAGCTTCATGGAGACGGTTGCGAATGGTCCTCGCCGATACCCCAGGAGCAACAGTGTCCCTAATTTGCTGGGAAGTGGCGGTGCGGTCCCCTACGGCATTGCGTAGGATCTTACGGTCTTGGCGTGCATCCGTGCGTCGCTGCGGTCCGGTCCCAGGTCGACGGGCACGTGCACCTTCCGCCGACCACTGGCGACAACATCGATGTACTGTGGAGACCTCACGCCCCACGTGTTGAGCAATTCTGCGGTACGTCCACCCGGCCTCCCGCATGCCCACTATACGCCCTCGCTCAAAGTCCGTCAACAGCACATACGGTTCACGTCCACGCTGTCGCGGCATGCTACCAGTGTTAAAGACTGCGATGGAGCTCCGTATGCCACGGCAAACTGGCTGACACTGACGGCTGCGGTGCACAAATGCTGGGCAGCTAGCGCCATTCGACGGCCAGCACCGCGGTTCCTGGTGTGTCCGCTGTGCCGTGCGTGTGATCATTGCTTGTACAGCCCTCTCGCAGTGTCCGGAGCAAGTATGGTGGGTCTGACACACCGGTGTCAATGTGTTCTTTTTTCCATTTCCAGGAGTGTAGATCAATGGGTTAAAAAGACGTATTTTGCGATGATTACTTGGTAAAAAGAGTGTTGTAGCTTTTGCTAACTTTTGTACTTCTGTAAATCTGATTGTTCGTTCAATTAAGTACTGGGGGTAGAGAACGTCCAAACAAGTATTAAAGCCACGCTCACTCACGGCCGTTTCTGACGCCGGGGATGATTTACACAGGAGCTAGTAAGGCATTCACAGAGACCGCTCGACTGCGCGACCGCAGGTCTGTATACACGCACTACATCGTCGGACCATGAAGTGTCGTGTTGTTCCATGATTCCTGGCATGTCCGCAATGTTACCAGCATCGAAGGCAATTAAAGCGACGAGGTCTTCTTCCGTTTCCACAACGGTTTCTTAGACCAGCTTCTTTACACAGGGTGTAGAAAAAAGGATGGGGAAAACTTACGGCGGAAAGTACACGATAATACAAGTACAAATGTCAAGTAAACATAGGAGTCTAAAACGCATACCTTAAGAGCTATGTGATATTTTTGATTTTCAATATCGTGAAACAAATCTCTTCTATTGCAAGCTGGCCTCTACGGTCGCAGGTTCGAATCCTGCCTCGGGCATGGATGTGTGTGATGTCCTTAGTTTCATTACGTTTAAGTAGTTCTAAGTTCTAGGAGAATTATGACTTCAGAAGTTAAGTTCCATAGTGCTCAGAGCCATTATTGCAAGCCCTTTGCTTTCCATGTTTTGGGAAGTGTTAGTATGGACAAAAACAAGAAAAAATGTCCAGTAAACATGTACTCTAAAGCATTCCTTCAAAGTTACGATCACTTGTTCATTAGAAGAGTTGTGTTCGAAAGTACCGAAGATGAACACGTGCTCTTAGCTGTCATGGTATGCATTTTAGAGCATATGTTTACCGGATTTTTTTTTATTGTTTTGGTACATACGAGTACTACCACTTCCCAAAATATGGAATGCAAAGTGTCTGCAGTAGAAGAGATTTGTTTCACAATTTTGAAAATCAAGAATACCTCATAGCTCTTAAATGTGCAAATATGTGTGAATTCCTAAGGGTCCAAACTGCTGAGGTCATCGATCCATAGACTTGCAAACTGCACGCGTTGTAGAAAATCTTCAGGTGTTACTGCTGCCATGCGCTGAAAATGGGAAGGATCTAACTGGTAGTCATGTAACACATTCCACACGAGGCTTCTTCTTATGCCAAGAATGGATGCAATTTGTCTGTATTTGTAGATGAAGTGTCTTCAATATGTCGCAGAAGCTCGTCTTCCATTTCGGGATTCGTACTGTTCGATTTTGATCTGCATCATGCATGCTTGAACAGAAAGTGCCTATTTTACGCAGCAAGCGTCGCAGCTATCCGAATGTCTGGTGTTGCGGAACCCGCTGGCTGGCAAAGAACCATCGATACTCATTCGCTGCAGCTCAGCCATTTCCATTCAGAGACCCTTATACCAGATGCATGCCAGCCATTTCAACACATAGAAACCACTGAAGTTCACTGTTGTCGTAAGGCGGTAATGACTGCGGCTGCATCGTTGTGTTCACATCGTTGTTGTCACAGAGAGGTGATGGTTGCGAATGAATTGGTAAGTTTACAAGCAGATCTCACATCGAACCATCCACACACAGAGCAATTTAGATGTCAATACCCATGTCCAGACACCGGCACTAACATAACAGTTAATATCTTCACCACTAGCAAAATGTACCCTAAAATTGCAATTTTACTTCAGGTAAGGTATGTTCCTTATCGCAATATTTTTGCTTTGATGTTCTCTACATCCAATAATGTGGACGATATATAGTGTTCAAATTACTGAAGATAGTATATATTATATATGACTGAAGACAGTATATTCAACAACGTAAATCAGTATTTATTTGATCCGCAGACCAATAATTACAGCTACAATAGGTAGTACGTTCTTAGGTTCGTTAGAACCTTCGAACATACGTGGTAATAGCAGGCCGTTACAGCTTATTTTCATCAGGGAAGTATGTCAGGTGTTGAAGTATGGACGTTTGAACGTAGAAGTTTAGTCTATACTGCAAGTTTAGTCCTTTCATGGTACAGCTATGACTACGCACAAACATCAGGTAGAAAATTATGTGATGTGTTTGTTTGGAAGACACAGACGTGTGTACACATTCAGGTACCTCATATAAAAATATATCCAGCTATACCCATTGCATCCTGCACACACAAATTGATTAATCTGTCGCTACCTATGGGTGTTACGCTACTAACAACGCCTTCAAATACCATTCGCAAGATTTTCATGTCCTCTTGCTCACTGCACGTGAAAGTTGTGTCCTATAGAGAAAATGAAAGGCGTCTTTTGGTAGCATATTTAATGAGGCTACACTTTGTACTGCAATACGTTTTCGATAGAGGCCGGTATTTCCGAATTAATGAAGAAAAATGTAGAAAAGTGACCTGCCTATCACATACAAGTTGAAGGCAGTGACTAACAAAAAATGCATACACAATGACGGCAATCATAAGTATAACGTTAAAAAACTTGATGTACGTATAGCTTTATATCTTGTAATAAAAGTTACAGTTAACGTAATAAAAAGACATGATTGTGCCTATGTAGGGTAGGGCCAATCACAGAAATTTACTTACGTTTGCAGACTAGGTCTTGGGAAGGCAAAAAAGTAATGACAGGAATATTGCAAGTACATATTATACAAACGTGAAATAACACGAAACAATAATGTGTGTATCTGGAAATATAATAATCTATTTGAATAGATAAACAAAATTTCAGGTTTTGTATCCCTACTATTTACATCTGTTTGAAGGCCACAGCAAAAATGAAACACAAGACATAAAGAGATAACACGAAATAAATTGTTGAACTGGCCCGTTGCTAGTAGCCTTTTGCTGCAGTAAATAGATAACTGTGCAAATGTTGGCCTTGCACTATACGTGCTGGTTATGAAATTCAATTTGTAGCAACATCTATCTGTCGATCGTATTACACTTTGTACATCTGCAAATGACACTACACACACTAAAGTGAACACAGTATGTAGTAAAAATATAAAGGGATAGAAACAGTGTTTGATATACCACAATAAACAGTATATACGACTCACAAAATTACATCAAACAATAAATTATGAAACTAGTCTAATGTTTATAGTGGAATGCAAACAGGAATGACTACGAAGAAATTTTAAGTCCTTTACGAAGACTTCTAGCTCGTTGTCTAAGCATAAATGGCGGTAAAAGAAACCATAGTGTGGTTACGAACATTATGGGCTCTTATCCTTGCACATTTGATTAAAACTTGAACAGCTCCTTTGCCTTTCATGAAACAGCTGTTTCGTCTATTGCAATACGGCAATAATGGTGTACTTAATTTGCACAACTTTGTACATAGTCTGAAACATGACCTCATAAGCATCAATGACATAGCCTTTCTTTTTTCAGCGCAAGTCAGGTCTTAATTATGAGGAAACGTTTTATCAATTAAGTGAAAATAAAACCAAGCTATCATGGCTAATAAACTATAACATGAACTGTATATCGGCCTTAAGAATATACTGTGGATGTACTGAACTGTGGAATCTTAAACGTCTGATAAGCTACGTACGAGAATATCATGCTTACACATTGATGTGCATATTGAGTGTAATGGACTAGCATACACAATCTATATGAATATACCTATGCTGTATGGATTGCCTAAGATCCACAAGGATAACGTGGCATTACGTCCAATTGTAACTAATAGTGGAGCAGCCACCAACGACTTAGCAAAATATGTCCATGTTTGCTCAAACCAATGGTAGGAAAATTTCCTCATCACATAAAGAATTCTAACGCTTTCAGGACAGACCTAAGTTACTGCAGCTACAAAGTAACGACTTGTTGGTCAGTTTTGTGTATTTTCACTTTTTACAAATGTACCTCTTGTGGACTCACTACATCTAATTGGCAAAAGGTTTGGAGCTCACATTACAGCGCTGGTTAGCACACCCTTTCCTCAGCATATTTTTTATGTAACAACCAATTTTATGAGCAGTAAGACGGTGTCACCAGGGAGAGTCCTTTGTCTGCACTGGTGGCCAATACTTTTATGGAATATTTTGAGGAGCGAGCACTCGTGTCAGCCACTTTTAACCCAATAGTATTTCAGTGACATTTTGACAATACTTTTACAGTCTGGCCTCATGTATAGTCTGCGAGAGTTCCTACAACATCTGAATTACATACGCGAAAACATAAAATTTACAATAAAAATGGAGAAAGATGGTTGCTTGCCGTTTGTAGACGTATTGGCGTGACGTAAGAGCGATGATACACTTGGTCATTCAGTTCTAGGCGATTCAGTCTGGAACGGCGTGGCATCTACGGTCGCAGGTTCGAATCCTGCCTCGGCCATGGATGTGTGTGATGTACTTAGGTTAGTTAGGTTTAAGTAGCTCTAAAAGTTCTAGGGGACTGATCACCTCAGAAGTTAAGTCCCATAGTGCTCAGAGCCATTTGAACCATTTTTTGAACCGCTAGTTGCCATCATCTGGCACAAACGATGGGTGTTCCGAAGACCTTGATTCACCGAGCTCACATCATCTCTGATGCCGATAGTCTGCAACCGGAAATGGAGCACATGCATATTGTATTTCTGAAGAATAGGTTTCGCTGCAGCACTTGGAGAGAGCACTGCAGACCTATAAGCTACAGAGCAAAGAAGAGGAAGAGGCCTGTAAAACGAGCGGCTGTTTACTATTTATTCGTAATATTTAAACGCAAATGGGCAGAATATTAGGAAAATATAAAGTAAAAGCGATCTTTCGCCTTCCTGCAAAAAATTTCGTCGCCGTTGGGATCTGTCAGTCTAGAGCTGCACAATGCAGGTGTTTACAGAATTCCGTACGAATGCGGTAAATCTTATATAGGGCAAACGACGCATACTGTGCAGGATCGCATTGTGGAACACCTGCTGCATACTCGTCTCCTTCAGCCTTGAAAGTGTGCTATCAGCGAACATTGTATTTCCCCCTAATATAATGAATTACTGTGAAAGAAAAATCGTGGCCCATTTGTCTAACTTTTGGAGTTCTCTTATTAGTGAATCCATGGAAATACGACTGTCTGACAGTGGGTCTCTTATTAATTGAGACGGCAGTTTTCAAACTTTAGCATGGAATTCGGTCGTTGAAAAACTCAGTAGCGGGCCTAGTTCTGTGATGGAACAGCGTGAAGGCAATCGAACTGATATCGATGCGGCGAGTATCCACCACCGAGGGCGCCCGGCGCTGCACAATCGAACGCGCTCAAGTAGCACATGCGCAACGCCAAGTTAATCCACCACGCATATGTCGGCGGGTCTTAAATGCCAGAGCTGAGTGCGTCTTCCCCAGTATCACATGAAGATGTACACATGACTGCGTCGAAATATTGTGGCAGGAAGATGCTATGCGAAGCTACATCAAGAAAGCGCGAACCAGTTTAGCAACAAATTAAATCAAATGCTCTGTAAGTCAGAATAAAGAGCCTATTACATGAGGGCAACACCGACAACTTATGTGAGGGGGAGTAATGATGAGTAGGAATACACAATTGTATGAAACGTCACTGTGACCGGTACTCCACCATGTACATAGGTGTTTCAGTTGTGATTTATAGAATTTTGCTATATTTTTCCTTACATTACTACCAACCTAACGCGACATGTCTATGCAGGTACTGATGGTTGGAATATGAACAAAGGTAATGATTTAACAGGTCGTAAAAGACTTTGAAATACCACGTTCTCGCTGTACCGTCTTGAACTTTTATAACTTTTAGGTCGTTTGCGTCGATACGTATAAATTTAAATGTCTTTTGGAATATCTGATGTATAGTCTTTAGGTTTCGTATGCAGGATTTTTTATATTTTTTTATGTTAGTGACCCTGTCATTTAAATTTTCCGGGTGTAGCCCTAAAGCATTGCCATTAATATATCTGTGTTCTTTACAACCGTGTTTCATAGTCCGTTCCCGTTCGCAAAATTTAAATATTCTCGAAGTTACCGTACGTTATCTCGTGTACAGCCAGTTTGTATTCTTTGTTACAACCTCCCACTCTGTGACGTAAATGCATGCCCAATTCATTATTGGTTCTATAATCTACATTAATATTTGCATGCTTAAAGACTTTAGCTATCTTTTCAGATATGTGTCCATGGGAAGTTAGCGAAACATAGGTCTTCCTTTCCTCGGATACAGAACTTGCAGTTCTTATCCTGTCCTTATATTTCATTAAACTATTAATGCCTAGTTCCCTAAATTTGGTTTCAGGAAAACCATTTGTTCTAGCTACCTGTATAATTACCTCAGTCTCTATGGAGATTGCCTCTTCTGACAGCAGCAACTTCGTGAATCTTTGCAACATGGAACGAGAATACGCTAGCTTGTTTACTTGTGGGTGGTTTGGCGATGCTCAAATAACTGTGTCAGTGGTGGTGGGTTTTTTAAACACGCTAATGGACAACTGGTTCCCATCTTTGGTTAGATTACGAAAATTTAACGATTTATTCTCTTCTAATTCAACCGAAAATTTAATCTTTTCAAGCATTTGTTTAAGTAACTGTGCAAGATGTTTCACGCTATCTTCTCCTTCTTTAATTGTAGCAGCCACATTATCCACATATCTCCTTTACATTGTAATCTTTTCAGCAGCAACCGGGTACATCCCAAAAATCATTGACAAATAATTAAAAGAAAGCCAAAAGTTTAAAAGTCGGATTAATTCACAAACTTCTCCTACGGGGAGTCTGTTATATGTAACTAAATTTTTCCTGAAACTCTCACAAGTTTCAGTAATGAGAATACTGGCGTAGCGAATTTTTATGTCTACAGATGCCAACATTGTACCCTTTGTAACCGTTTGTTTATGGTTATATCCTCTATCACGTAGATCATTTTTTGCAATGGACATGAAAGTGTAAAAATATATTTTTTTTGTTAAAAAGTTGTGCAGTTGCACAATTTGGGCTCTACTTGGGTACACGAAAGGCCTGAGAGGTAATTGCCGGCTATGTAGCTTAATTCCGACTCTAAGGTTTGCTATTTGTGGTTGTTAACTAGCACTCGTTTTTTACCAAATGGAGAGTGCAGGAGGGAGCTGGATTCTTTAATTTATTTGTAAGCCTTGTTGGAACTGAGGTAGGGGGTTTCTCCTAATATCCTCTATACCAGTCCCCTCAAAGGATTTTTGTGTTTTTCAAACGTAATTCTTGAAGAAATTAAAACTTCTGAGTAACCTTTCTCACAAAAACTCTATTCTCAAACAGCTTCTGATTAAGATTTGTTTTCTGTATTGCGTAGATTATACCTAGGCCTAGTATGACAATTAATTGCCGTTAGTATCTTTTCAGTTACAACTGCAATCTTCGATAGTATTTTATGCAATTTCTTATTAACTTCACACGCTGTTCTTACCTCTGACATATAGTTATAATTATCTTTAACATCCATCTTAACAGATTAATTGTAATTGAAACTGTTTAAAGCTATTTCCTTTCTTTGCAAGACAGAACTACATCTGCAGGGCCTACTAAGCCCTCGGTAAACGCATGTTTCTGTACGTGGGAGGCTGTATTGCGACGTGGCTATTTGCTGCGCGACACGGAAGTGCAGCTTACCTCGATGTCTTGACACCGTGCGTGACTTCTCACATATTAGGAAGTCAATGACAAGAGCAAAACAAGCCCGTAAACAGCGCAGGTTTTGAACACTTACTTAAAAACACACGAACGTTTGAGACATTAGAGCAAGCAAACATACTTGCAATATAGGCAGCACTTATCTCTGTCTTTACCCGTAAGACTTCACATTTGTTCTTAACACATTGCACACTTGAAGACTGGTTTCGAAATTTTATTGCAGCATGCTTACGTGTTACCTTATTGGTAAGGCATTACTTATAGAAGTTAATCTTCAACTGGCTGACCACTGAAATCCATCTGTCAGGATAAAACTGCTTAGGTATCAGGCACTATAAGCTGCATTTGCGATGTAAAATCGCGAATGAGGTCTGCGCCCATGTTGATACTAGATAAGAGTATGGAAACAGCTGTTACGAACGCTGTGATAATAGTAAAATAGCCACAGGTATTTTTGTGACCATTCATTTTAATATAGTGTTTCGAAAAAGTCACCGTCAGATTCTGAAAAGAGATTTTTACAGAATCAATTAAAAGTTGCGAACACATTGAACAGATGTCGTACAGCCGGACATTATACATACCAACTCAGCTAACAAACACCATAAAATATACCGAGTCACTTTAAGTGTACCACATGAATAGGAACTAATCATCCGTGGCTGGAGTGAAAACTAAAGTGGGCGGAAGGTGATAGCACATCACACACAAGTGAAGGCAACGAATAAGACAAAAACGCATACAGAAAGACGGTAAACGTTAGTATAACGGTTGAAAAACGTCATGTACGTATAGTTTTAGATATTGCAGTAAAAAGTGCGGTTAAAGTAATAAAAAGTCATAAAGTGCATGTGTAGAGGAAGGGCCAATCACAAACATTTATTTAGGTTCACGGACTAGGGCTCGGTAGCAAAAATGACACACAAGACAACAAGAGTAAATTCATACATTTAACACGGAATAAACTGTTGAACTGCCCTGTTGTTAGTGGCCTTTTGCTGTAGTAATTGCATAAAATGTTGTGTGCAAACGAGAGACCTTCCATTATACATGCTGGTGTGAAGTACAATTTGTAGCAATATCTACTGAATCTGTCATACGTATTAAAATATTGTACAATAGAAAATTACACTACACAAACTATAGTGAACACAGCATGTAGTAAAATATAAAAGGATAAAAACAATGTTCTGGGTTAAACCCCTTTTTCCATACATAAATACACCAATGAAGATGAAATGTTTATAAACAGTGGCTAAAACCCATAAAAGGACATCAAGTACCAAGTTATAAAACTAGTCTGACGTTTACAGTGGATCTAAGCAGTAGTAACAACGAAAAAATAGAAGTCATATATCAGGGCTTCCATCTCGTTGTCTACGTAAAGTAACATAAATCGTAAGCCCATGCACTATAGTTGCTGAAAATCAATAGGCAATCGCCAAAGGAACTGAGGTAATAATACAGGTAACTGTATTGATGAAACCAAAGTTACGGAAATCGTCAATACATATTTAATGAAACAGAAGGATAGGATAGGAATTGCATCTTCTGCTGTCCAGGAAAAGAAAAAGTGTGAGTCGTTAAGTTTCAATTGCCCCATATTTGAAAACATCGGTAAAGTCTTGAAGTTTGCAAATATTAATGTAGGATACACAACCAATAATAAGCTGGGCATGCATGTACAAGTTGAAGGTTGTATCAAAATGCAAAGAACCGGGCGTATACGAGATAAAATGCGGCAACTTCGACGGTATTTACATTAGGCAGACGAGAAGAGACTTTCTAACATGCTTTTAAAGAACACACGTATGATAATGGCAGTTCCTTAGAGCTAAACCTAAAAAATTTTAATCTCAAGGTGACTGACATAACAAAAGATCTAAAAACCCTGCATGTAGATCCTAAGGAATATAAAATTTTATGTTCTGGAAAACATTTAAATTTATACGTCCCGACGCAAACAACCTGAAAATCTTACTAATGAGCAACGGGGAACAGCAAGAACGGGATACTACAAAAATTTTTACTATGTGTTAAATAATTAATTTTATTCATCTCCCTATCGTCAGTAAATGCATAAACATGTCGGGTTAGAACGATAACAATGTAATGAAAAACATAGAAAAAATTTATAAATCACAACTGAAAAATATATGCATGCGATGGAGTACCGGACACAGTGGAGTTTGATATAAATGTGTATTCCTACTAATTATTGGATTTCGTGACATAAGTTGTCTTTGGTACCCTAGTATAATATCCTTTTAATTTCGACGCACACAACTTTATATTTAATTTATTCCCAAGTTGGTTCACGCTTTCTTGATGTATCTTCACATAGACTGTGTGTGGTAAGTCCATTATACTCAAATGCACATCGTGGTATTAGCATAATACCCTAGTACGGAGCTTATTACACGTTTAAGGGTTGGAGTCTCCAACAACGGGCACCACCATGGCAGATATACTGCTCATATTGTGGTTTATTGGTGATTATAGTTGGAATTTATCTTTTACCTAATCATTGAAAAATTTTCTCACAATTAAAACCAGACTTGCTCGGTAAAAGGAAGGAAAATGTAAACGATGCTTGTGGGGCCATATTGCAGTCTATGTAAGAGGATAAACACATTTTGTACGCCATTACTTCCATTTTTGGTGTAATAGACGAAACATCTGTTACGTGAGAAACAAAGAAGTTGCTCATACTTTATTCAAATGTGTAAGAATCTTCGTAACTTCACGATATTCTCTAATCATACCATTTTTGCGTAGAAAACGAGCTGAAAGTCTTGATAAATGACCTTCAATTATTTTCTAAAGTATCACTGTTGCTTTCCTCTAGATACATTAGACTAGTTTTACATTTTGGTACTAGATGCACTTTTGAGGGTCGTAGCAATTTATAGTGGTATATCTGATCATCATTTGCATACTTGCAAGGAACAAGGGCTTTAAACACTGCATACAGATGTTTAATGGTAGGGATATGAAACCTGAAATTTATTTTATCTTTTGAAATAGATTATGACATTTCCAGGTAAATACATTTTTGTTTGGAGTAATTTTACGTTTGTAAAGTAATATTCACATGCAAAATTCCTGTCATTATATTCCGTGCCTTCCCAAGACCT
Organism: Schistocerca gregaria; assembly: GCF_023897955.1. Taxonomy (NCBI): domain Eukaryota; kingdom Metazoa; phylum Arthropoda; class Insecta; order Orthoptera; family Acrididae; genus Schistocerca; species Schistocerca gregaria. The sequence goes on from NC_064922.1 coordinate 761,287,317, forward strand.
AGTCTGCGAACAGAAGTAAACGTTTTTGTTTGGCCCAACTGTACATAGGCACTTCATAGCTTTTATCACGTTAACTTTAATTTTTACTACAAGATATGAAGCTATATGTATATGACGTTTTTTTAACATTATACTTAATGTCTTTCTGTATACGTTTTTTGTTATTCATGGACTTCACTTGTGTGTGATATGCAGCCACCCTGCGGTCACTTACGATTCCTTGCATGACTTTACAGCCATGGATGTTCACTTCTTATTCAATATAGCACACTTAAATTGAATCAGTACATTATATTGTGTTTACTCCCTTAATTGGTATGTACAATATCTGGCTGAATTGCATTTGCCCAATTTATTCGCAACTTTTAATTGGTTTTGTAACAGAATCTGATGATAATGTTTTCGAAAGGTATCATTAGGAAGAATTGTCACAAAAATACCTATGAATGAAGAGCACCAAAACCTTATGAGTTTCAAATTCACAATTGGTCAATTTCCATATCTAAGGCACACCAGAAGCGCGGTAAGGGAGCTGTAGCAATTCACGAAGGGTAGTGCCTCATTCATCATCAGTGGACAAGGACAACAGGCCGCGCAGCACTTTGCATATGCTTATGTAATTATTTAGTTCACTGACAAAGCGAGAGGAAATAAACGGAGCAGCAGGCCGGGGTGGCTACAAAAGAAACGAAAAGTCGCTTCTCGACTTTTGATAAGATCAATTTGTAGTTATTTAATAAATTGTTACACCTCTAACTTTTTCAGGTTCTCTTAAGTTTTATCATATCCTCAAGCAATCTGAACTTCTTACCATTACCACGGCCCCTAACAAAAACAGAAACAAAACCATCTTTCGAAACTTTAAACATTCGTCGAGTACATACACACAAAGGTTTATGGATAAAAAGATTTCCTTAGGTATCCATTCTTATAGCCACTTCAGACTGCGTAATAATAAAAATTAGGAAAGAAATCAAATCACAAGTTGGATAAATTAAGATCTACGTGTAATTGTTCGTCTTCAGTAATGTATAACACATCTCTTTTACTAAAAAAGTGCACAAAGCTCTTATGGTACACATTTTAGAGCCAATGTTTAATAGAATTTTGTAGTTACTTTTGTACATACCATCTCATCCGAAAAATACAGCAAATGTAAGACAAGTGTTTCCAGAGGAAGGAGTGCTTATAGCTCTTAACGTATGCATTATAGAGCCCATTGTGTGTGTGTGTATTGTGTATTGTGTATTGAACCAGGGACCTAGAAACGCCGGGGAGGCTTCATTTCACCGTAGCCCTCAGTGGTTATCAACCCTACAACAGGCCACAGCAGTCCACCCGCCCTACCGCTGCCCCACACTGAACCAAGGGTTATTGTGCGATTCGGCCCCCAGTGGATCCCCACCCCCTTCTCTACCTCCCAGGAACGGCTCATATTAACAATTCCAAATGTTTGCTTGGTACAGTAATTATGGTGTACACGTATGTGGAGGCAGTGTTGACGCAGCAATCGCCGACATAGTGTAATTGAGGCGAAATAAGGGGAACAAGACCGCATTCGCCAAGGCAGATGCAAAACAGCATTAAAAACCATCCACATGCTGGCCGGCACACCGCCAGGTGGACTGGCGCTGGGGACCGGCATGCCTTCCCACGCGGGAAGCATGGCGTTGGACCGAGCGCCTACCTGGGCGGGCATAGAGCCCTTACGTATTACATGAACGTTTTTCGGTGGAGTTGTGCCAGTGAAAGCGCACAATGCAGTCTTCCTAAACTATCTTTCTACAGCGTATTCTAGATCGCAAACATACTCAAAAGATAGTCTGTAAGAAAACGATCACTACTGGATGTATCATAGTGTTCGGATAGCTCTAAAATGATGTCTGAAGTGATATGCTTTGGCGAGTTTACCCGGTGGCAAGGTAGGATGATAGCATGCTTTCTGTGAACGCGCCCGTTTGAATCGCACACTGGTCTTTTACCTGTTGGCAGTTCTGCATGGTGACCTGCTGCAGCTCGGCTGTGGACCAGAGGTGTACTGACTCTCTTTGAAGCCGCTTTCCGATGCTAATTCTCATGCAACTAGTGGTATATACAAGGTACGAGTCCTGCTAGTATCGCCCAGTTTGCCGTAATATTGTGTACAACATTTTCAGATCTTCAGTGTGCATTGAGTTATGTTCAAACTTGACGTTCGTTGATCAGTTTGGTTTAAGTTCCGAGGCACATGTTGCAGAATTGGTTTTTCGTTGCTACATCCAGATAACAACTTTGTTGGATTTGTCACTATCGTGTGCAGTTAAACGTTTCCATCACCTCCAACACATATAACGTTCCTTATTGCTCAGATCTTTCCTTTGCGTTGATCCGATATGCCACATGTTTTGTATGGACACTATATTTTCTCCTGCATAATTGCTTATGTTCAGAGTCGAAACAACTATCGACTGATTTTAGACTTCTGAGAGTTATTCACATTTTCTTGTCAGGGATAAATTTATGATAAAGGATTCCAATAGTTTCGTGGTACTATGTGTTGGCTGCCACTTGTATTTAATTACTACATATTCTCTTATACGGTTTCTGCCTACAACAGGAATGCTAGACTTAGAGAGCCACTATTGCAGGCAGTATACACATTTTGAAGAAGATTCCGGGAGTATCATATTCGAAAGTAACTAGTCTTAACTAAGCATCATTTTTTAAAATATAGTTGGAGTGCGTTATAAATCATTTCTTGCATCTAAACGCCATGTAGAGAAAGGGAATTTATTGAGGGCGTATGTGTGTGTGTGTGTGTGTGTGTGTGTGTGTGTGTGTGTGTGTGTGTGTGTGTGTATCTACACGTTCAGCTGTTATTGCCAATCTTTGTTTTATAGTGATCTCATCTTCTGTGCAGATGCTACTTACAGACCTGTACAACAAATATTCAGTTCAGTTTTCACAGCATTTCGAACATTTCGCACAAGACATACAAAGAATATTTGATTGATACTTTATGTACGTAGTCGTTAATATGAACTGAATTTGAAATACTTCATAGCATACTACCTTTGCATATCCAGTGTTAAATTTTCACCTTCAGTATAGGCTGTGTGTCAAAATTCGTTTTACATCTGGATCTGTCCTTTAAGCCTATGAAACTTCATACAGAGTAAGAATTAAGCCAACGTATTCTCTGAATTGACAAAGAAACCTGTAATATAACATTTCATGTACTTAGATAGTTGTATGAGCACATTCAGAAAGCCAATAATTTTTAAAAATATTTGTATACTCAAAAACAAGTCCAAAGCCGCATATCTTACTTTTTAAAATTGGGGTGTGACCTATTTTCAGAATATCGTAACACAGTCAAAAATAATATTCCCGAAGATGTATTCGCTGTAATTGTTCGTTGTACATTTTTGACACGCTTTCCACATCCTCGGTAATACCATTTTTTACTAGGATACGATGATTTGAAAACGAGTGTTAGCCCGAATTAGTCATGGAGTGAATAAAAAAAGTAAAACAACTTCAGACTAGTTTTTCGGTATACTGATTAACAGAAGTTGCTGATCCACAGCTACTGCAGCATGCTGGAACTTCGTAAAAAAAATTGGGTGTGTAAATTAAAGAATCACGTCTTAAATTTGCTACAGGGTGAGAATTTCTTCACATTCACTCACTTTTGTTTTATTTCATTCATCACGTCCCGTGATGACCTCGATAATACCGTCATCCTTGTGAGTGACTTTCACGTTGATCTTCAGATTTTGCAGGCCACGTAGTGGTGATACCCCGAAATCGATACTTTCATTGGTAATCTGTCATTTCTTTGCAACAGTTTTCTTTTCTTTCTTCCCATTGAATGTGGCTGATTGAAAATATTGTCAAAAATAACTGTCCCTTCGAGAAAACAGGCAGACTAATCCAATTTACATAAACGGTCAATAATAATTCACACTAACATTATTAATACAACGTTATTCCCGAACTCACTGCTCTGTGGAGCAGTGTTGCAATTTTTATTAACAGTAACATTGTGCAATAACTCTGTGGGTCGGAACGTTGACCAATAAACACGTTGCTGCTTTGATAATTGCTGTGCTTTCTTGCCAATAAAAAAGGTTGATGATAAACGGCTTCAGAGAGCATTAAAGACTCCTGACGAAAAACTGGTGAGAGAACGTAGGTTGAAAGAAAAAAAAATTATCATAACATTTCCTATTTGTTGATGATCCAGAATTTGGCACATTCCCGCAAATGTTTATCCACATACCTTGGTGTTCCCATCCTCGGCAAATACTTCCACCCGCCCCCTCCCCCCTCCTCCCACATCACAATGGATAAATTTCTGAGGAAGCTGTAACATTATGTGATTGCCTTATCATTTTAAATCATTAACTAATCGAGCAGTCGCTCAGCAACAGCTACAGTTAGCAAATAATGTTGCGAGAATGTAAAAGGTGAACGACCTGTGACGTAACTTGTTTGTTGTCGAAGCGCCATCAGAGATGCAGTGAGTTATAGACTTCGAAAACCGCGGCGAGAAAAACGGACAGAAGAAGAACATTTTTACACATTTTTTTATGTACGATATATTCTAGATGAACAGTTACTCATTCCTCTATTGTTTCTAGTAACTTGTGTCGGACGCGCATGTCTTGCTGCCGTATTATTATCGATAAAAGTAATATTTTTTTAGTGTAAATTAAAGGTGCAATACTAAAAGTGCAATACTGCACAGCAGTAAATTTATTGTGCGACGTGTATGTGAAAACGTCAAAGGAATTATTTTCATTATGAGAAGTGCCAGTCAAAACGGCATCCATGTTAAATCCTTCATTGCAGTGTAGGTTCATCTATTAATTGCCATAAATTCAGAGTTAAATGGAACTGGTGTATCGACTATTTAATATAGAATCTATGTCTCACTCCTTCATGAAGTTAATTAATTTTCTTTATGTTTCTGCCAAATAGAGAGTTCACTGTCACGAATTCTTTCGTCGAGTTCGGGCGGAAGTTGCATGTGGCGAAATATTTTCTCCGCACCATATTCTACTGGTAAATGCACTATAAACTGCGGTCCCTTAGGAAATTCATGTTGAGTTATCCAAAAATAATTATATTTGGAATAGTCATTTACTCTCCTCTGCAATGGTTGGTTGGTTTGTGGGATTAAAGGGACCAGACTGCAACGGTCATCGGTCCCTCTCCTCTGCAATGCAACTTCCGACTAATCAAACGATCCAACAAGAGACAGCCGCACACGGTGGGCGTTCGTAAATATAATTCCACCGCTGATTATAGCTATATGTTACAGCACAAAAAGTAAACGTATTATTATAATTAGCGACCACGAACGGGGACATTTATAACTGTATGTTTATGTATACACATCACGTAAACATATCGTTGTAACGCCTAATTTGTAAATAACACAACAGAGACCAAATTACACAAGTCAGCACTTGTCTGTTGGGCTACGATACCTGGTTACTTGAAATTCTTTCGAGGTCTTGAAATTTGCAAGTGCAGTTTCACCTCACAGTATTTGAGACATAGGTATGTGAGTCTAACATGCTATAATACGTGTACTAATTGATTATATTGAACGAGGTAAAAATCTATACATACTTTTATTCATAACTTTGCGTTGATTAAATTTTTTAAACTCACCTTCCATTGCGTCCGTTCCTTATAGTTCCTGAGCCACACTTCATGCGGTTCATCACTGTTAACACTTCTGTTTATATTCTCATATGCCCTAGCTTCCCATAAAGCCATAATGCCATAATGCCATCAATAATTTATACATTTCGATGCATTTTCATAATAGTTATGCTCTTCCATCTCGTTCTGAACTTATTTTCTATAGAGCAACAACAAGCCTAACTAGACAAACCTACCAACCTTGGTTTCTGTTGTACGCAACGGACTGTCAAGGATGTTGTCCATTCTGGCCACAGACGGCTATGTACTTCCACAGTTTATGTTCTCAATACTATTACGCAACTTCTCAATCCCACTATTTTTGTTATTGTTCTTGTTATAATTCTTCTGAGTGATTTGATGAGTACCGCCACGAATTCCACTCTTGTGCCAATCTCTTCATCTTAGAACAGCACTTGCAACACACGTTCTCATCTTTTGTTGGATACATTGATTCTTTTCTCCTTATACAGTATTTACCTTCTACAGCTCCCTCGAGCACCATGGAAGTTACTGCAGCCTCTCCTTTCTATTTTCCCCGTGGAATCGGTTGACTCGCATCTCCCTGAAATCGCTTTTAAACTGTTCGCATAGATTGCCAGACGTAACTGGCACTCTCAGGCCAAGATTATTTCTTCAATTACCCTTAGTGGTTGGAAGATTCACTGCCTCTTAATGTCTCTGTCTGGGGAATCACAGAATGGAAGCCGCTATGTGTTGGTCCACCTGGCTTGACCGAGTGGCATCGCGCTTTGGTTTCCCTGACCCCTTTGACCTAATATCAATTACCGAATATCCATTGTTTCAGAATATTGTCGTCAGAGAAGAGGTGTTCCTTGTCCTAAGTCGTTACGACACCGTGTAACAGAGTATTAAGAAAAGTTCTCTTCTGAAATGGATACTGATAGCTACGCCAGTTCCGATATAGAGAGCGGCATGCTTTGGTTTTCGATACATGGAAACGCCGAATCGCCCATCTACATTGCGCTGGACCAAAGCATGTAAGAAAGACTACTTAACGTAAACTGTCTTACGCTCGGATTTATTCCGTTCGTATGGTCGATGAAATGCTGCAGTGATTCACTTCTATGCTGCCAGATTAAAAATGTATAGCCTGCATATCTGAAGAAGGAGGTTCTTTTAAGGGGGGGGGGGGGCGGGGGAAGGCGGGAGGAGGGGGGGAGAGTGGCAAAGTTCAACATGTATTCTTAGAAATCCTCTATGGAGGAATCAAAATTAGCTATGGCTGGTGACAATAGCTGTTCGACGGGTCATTTTATAATACTTTCAATTGCACGAAAAATACGCAATCGTCATTGCTTGAAGGAAATGTTTTTAAATATGAGGGGAGAATAAGCAGCCAATGTTCTTAATGTCTCTTCTATAAGTAATGTCGTGAATAGCAGTGATGTAACTTCCTCAGGCAGCAACAGGTGAGGTGAGGAATTTTACTAGCAGGATTTAGAGACAGCAGAAAAGAGACAAAACGAAGGAAATTTTTTGAGAAAATTCGTCACCTGTATTGCTGGACTTCAAGGAAAATGCTGCGACTTTCCACAATGGAAGTCCCTGTCCTAATAAAGTGTATAAGTTACTGTAGATGTTCCAGATTCATAAACACGGACTTTCATTGGCCCTTAACAGGAGCACAGGGACATGCTAAAAAACTCTGGCGTTACTAACTTCTGAAGAATTTGAGGTCAAAAGCACCTAGGCCGGCAAGGTTATATCGTCTGGCTAAAATGCACAAAGATGATATACCACTTAATCAAAAGAGCAATATTCTCTCCTACATACAGGATCATAAACTATTTATGTAACTTATTGACACCTATATTCAGCCACTGTGTACATAATATTAAGAATTCTCAAACATTTGTAGAAGTCACCAAGTAGATAAAGATAGGCCTAAGGTAAATCATTATCATTCTCTACATGCTATCCTTTTTATGGAAGAATCAGTAGAAGAGAAATTGGAACTATTGGCTGCTTGTTTCAACCCTGAAATTAAAAAATTTCGACACATATTGATGACAACGTATTTTGTATGGTGCACATTATTAGGAAATGACTGATGGAACAGCCATGGGTTTGCCACGGTCAGCATTTATAGGTAATTTTCTCGTGGAAGATTTAGAAGAGTGAGCACTGAATAACACATAGCAGCCCTGGCCCACAACCCGTCCATCCAACCTGCTTCTTTATATATATGGATCCCTTTTTAATTTGCGTGCATGGTAGTGAAGCTCTGCCGCGAGTCATTGACTGTATGAACGACGTGCATCGGAACATAAATTATAGACATAGACAATGTCGCTGCAGTGTTCATTATCTCTGTGATGTAATCTAGCCAATCACATACTGTCGTCTTTGCCTAAAAGTGACAGCTTCTCCACTTTCACTTTTTTCAGATTTAGCTCCTGTTACCAGAATTTGAGGACGTGAGTTTACCAATAACATTCTATCTTATTGAAGAAACAGTTTGTTAGGGACGGATAAGACATGTGATATAACTGTACAGGAACATGAGGACTGTATCAGGAAGAATCAAATGGGCATGATTTATAGGACATGAGATCAGGATTGATATAAATAGCGTTACCAAAAGAAAACTGGAAGTTATGGGTAGGACATGGGCAAAGACAGGAAACAAGAGGACTGTTTTGCTCGGGAGGGATTGGTCAGAACTGAGTATACAGTTGAGAGACAAGGAAATGTCGAGCGGTTCTAGGCGCTTCAGTCTGGAACCGCTACGATCGCAGGTTCGAATCCTGCCACGGGCATGGATGTGTGTGATGCCCTTAGGTTAGTTAGGTTTAAATAGTTCTACGTTCTAGGGGACTGATGACCTCACAGCCGTTTGAACTATTTTAGACAAGGGAACTAGTGAAACAGATACTCACTAGCCAATAAAATTTATTCGAGTCAGGAAAAGTACCTCTCCAGTTCAAGACTACAAGTACACTAGCAGTCCTCAAATCCTGATAGACAGTAGATGACCCATTAAGTTATCGCCCAATGGCGTGCCGAGCATGTAGTTCAAATTACTGGGACGACTTACCCTTAACAGAAATCAAGGATTTATAAATATAACCCCAGCATGTTAGGTTTGGTTCGAAAGTCAGTGAAACTCCTGTGAACAAGTTCTAGCCTAGAAATCCTACACTGAAGCTGAGTTCCAGAAAAAACGAAAGACTCGGTGGCCTTTGTTTTAACTGTCAGCCCCATCTGATTGTGGCTAGACGAAAATCTGCTGCAGCTGAAAAAGTACGTCCTAAGAAAGAAGGTTGGTACTCGTGGTCTAGGGGGAGCGTCTTTGATTCATAATAAAAACGTCTTCGGTCCCGGGTTCGATCCTCCCAATGTCTAAATTTTGATAAATAACCAGCATTGGCGGCCGAAGACTTCCGGCATAAGAAGTCAGCCTCATTCTGCCAACGGCCTTGTCAAAGAGGGCGGAGGAGCGGATAGAGGTTCTGGGCACTCTCTTGTCCTAGGGGTGGGAAACCGCCCCTAAAGGCGGAAGAATCAGCAATGATCAACGACATGGGGATGCAGAAGGCAATGGAAACCACTGCATTAAAGACACGTAACGTCTATCCACAGGACATGTGGGCTGCAGTTGAAGAAGTGTCATGATGATCTCTCCATTGGCAAAAGATTCCGGAATAGTCCCCCATTCGGATCTCCGAGAGGGGACTGCCAAGGGGGAGCTTACCATGAGAAAAAGATGGAATAATCTACGAAAGGATAATGTTCTACGAGTCGGGGCGTGGAATGTCAGAAACTTGAAACTAGAAAATCTGAAAAGGGAAATGCAAAGGCTCAATCTAGATATAGTAAGGGCCAGTGAAGTGAAGTGGAAGGAAGACAAGGATTTCTGGTCAGATGAGTATCGGGTAATATCAACAGCAGCAGAAAATGGTATAACAGGTGTAGGATTCGTTATGAACAGGAGCCATCTGGTCTGACAGGATTTAATCTGAAGAGCATTAGTGGACAACACTGAACAGATTAAGAACCGGTCACGCCAGGAAAAATGCTACGATGTGAAAGTGTAGTCTGAAACTCTCCAGCTCGCAACTGTAGGGCCCAAGCACAAAACGTTCAGCATATTGTCAGAGACTCCCTGTGAGGAAGTACCCGGGACCATTCAATGACTTTCTTAACGTAACTCCCGCTGTCATCAATTGGCTTCACTCACTAGATGTTGATCTCTGATTAACTGGATCTGTTTTAACCGTCCTAATTTTGTAGTATTATTGAACTATTAATTTTCATAATTTAAACATAATACCTCGGTGTCTAAATTCTGAAATGTTTACGTGACAACTATATGCATTTCTTAATATCCGCTGTTGGTCCCATACGAGAAATAAAAACCGAGAAATATGGCAGAGATTAATTGTAGAGAAGGATACAGGAAAAGAATAGTCACAATTGGAGTAGAGGCAATAGGTACTGAGCCGTGGTAATATTTGCTATTTTGAAGAGCGCGCCTCAGCGCTTAGTGTGAATCAGTCGCCCTCCGTTTCGGGCGGTGTCGCCGCTGTGCAATCGCAGCTTTGGTGTCTCCCTCCGGTCGGGAAAGGGGAAAGGTTGCCTGTTCACGTGCATTTAAGGGGCACGATGAGCTCGCTAGTTGGCGAGTCTGGTCAGTTGGTGATGCGGCTCAGTGTGGGGCAGTCAGTGTCTGCCTGTCGTCCGGAGTGCTAGTATGTGTTAGGCCGCCAGTCTGCTCGAGTTTGTTCAGACAATGGTCATTGGTAGTTTGACCGATCGGTTGGTCGGTCGCGCACTGGAACTCAAGATGACTTGTCCGTCTTGAGCGTCGGCGCATGTGAGGTCGCCACGTCAGTCCAGTGGGCCGCGCCGTATAGCGATGTCAGTGGCTTCGCGCCCGACACAAGAACAACAGAAGTCAACCCACGGCATCGGTCTGGCCGTTCCGAGCTGCGTAAGCCGTGAGACGGGAGATCAGCGCGCCTTCCTGTGTCCGTTGAAGCGGCTGGCAGCGGACGGTTCGGGAGAGCGATTTGGAGGTTCTGCGCATAGTCTTCGACAGACATCACAGTTTCTTAGAAGTTAAGTGATTCGTGATATGTTGTTTCATTTATTTGTTAAATTCTACTTGTTTTCTTGGTCAGTCTCTCGTTCCAAGCTTGCTCGTCCGTATTTGTTAGGCAGTTAGTGTCTGTCTGTCTGTAGGTCGGTCTGCCGTACGTTAATAGCTGCCTCTGTCATGTTTGTCGGATTCGGTGTTAACAGATTTATTTCTTGAACAGTTCTAACTGAACAAAAGAGCCGAATTCCTTAAATATGTTTTTATCTTGCCTATCATCTTGAGAGGCGGTATATGTGTAATGTAGAGCATGTTTGTACATTTTATGTAAGACTGCATTTCATGGGTTTTTAATTAAATATTCATTTTAGTATACAAAGTTGCCACCCTTTCACCGTAAGAGTTTTTTCTTAAAAACAAGTTGCACCTACGGTGGCAAGTACCTCTTTTAATGTCAGTGTTTTGTACCATCTTCATCCCTCCTACGGGGTGCATAGTTTATGTGTTTGTGAGTAATGTTAAAATTTTTAGTTTAAAGTAATATGGTGTGTTGGAGATTTGCACCACTGTAGTCTTACAGAGGTTGTTGTGACCGCTCGTGACTACGGCTGTGTTAAAAGGGAGCGGCAAGGTTCTCAGCCCGAGAGCTCATACCGTAAGAAAAAACTGTTTTTTCTGCCTCTGAGTAAATTGTGACTTTTTAGAGGGTGCCTTCTGATTATAATTTTTAAATCAATTTTTTTTTAAAAAAAAGAAATATAGTGTTTTTAGGAATACAATTTCCATTTCATCAGTTTTTCATCAGTTACCCACTGGCATCTACTTCCAAGCTCACATAGTGTAATTGAAATGTGTTAATGTTCTTGATAAATCGCCAGTAAATAAAGTAAACTCTTTAAGAAAAGATTTTGAAAGTAAATTCACAGTTCAGGTACCCACAGACCTCTGTAGAAGAACAGGAGAGAAAAAGGGAAACATGTCGATATGAAACGTCCTCTTTGAACAATTATACATAACTATGCTTAAACTGGCACACAATATTCTTTTACCGCAACGCAATCTGAGTTTCAAAAATCCCTACAAAAAATGGCCCTGACTAACATTAACCTATACCTTTCACAAATCACTTACCTCACAAAAATCTCCGTTACTCTAACTACTGCAGTACAACGAGCGCCACTACCGCCAACTGAATAAATGATTCAAACTACTGAAGGCACTAACAACTGATAGGCATAGTAAGCAAATGAAAGATTTTGATAGAGAACAAACAATGTATTTACCTTAATAGTCATAATATATATATCAATTCATGACATCCAGTCTTACAAATTTCAAAACTCCGCCATCTCTCACCCCGCATCCACCACCGCTGGCGGCTCACCTCCAACTGCCCAACGCTAAGCGCTGTTCATATCCAGCTGCCGCTGCCCAACACTACAATGGCAGACAACAATGCCAACCAACCACAGACTGCACACAGCACAGCCAGTGATTTTCATACAGAGCGCTACGTGGCGGCGGCGTTACCAACAAAAAAAAACCTAAACAGTCTACTTACACGGGAGCCACATACCACATTCATTGTCTCCCACCGGCGACGAAAGAGAAATCTGTTATCCGCTCTTATGTAACCTCTCGTTCGTATCCTGAAAGAGACCTTTAAATTCAGCAAAACAGTGCTCTATCCCATCATCAGTGAATCATTTCCCTAATCTAAATTGACGTCCGGTGCTTCTCGGGCATCTGCTTATACTCGTTAATATTTATAACTACACGGACGCTGTTGCACGAGTTACACCCACATTAAACACAACTCTTACCATTTTCGTAGCTCAGCACTCGTGGATGGTAATGGTTATGGTAAGTTTTTGACAAATGTGTGTTATCATTTCATAGCGAGTCACCACTCCACCAATTACTTTAACCGGTCATTATCTTATCTTCCCCTTATAAACCGATGAACACTTAAAAGCATTGCGCTTTCATCATAAATGATTACCAACTGTTCATGCGTTACATTATTTAAACACTTCTTGCGTTCAATTAAAAATAATAAATTATGTTTTGATGCACGCAGATTATGGTAATGAATGATTTTTTTTCATCTTAACTCTTCTACTGGTTTGCTGCTGTCCATCTTTTCTATCTGTTGCTCTTGTTTCCCTCTCCACATATCTGTTACGCCCAACATCGTCTATAATCCTTTTTCCAAATTCGAATCTTGGCCTCTCTCCCTTGTACTGACACAGAGACAACCACTGCGATGAGAGCAGATGCACGAAGTAGCTGATGGCTGAGGTTAAATGACTAGTGGTGCTTTGGAGGTGGACGTGACTCCTGAAGTTTGAATCGAATGTCCGACCACCGCTGACGAGTTCTGCGAATTCGTCCTCGGGTCGGAATGTGTTCGCTTCTTCTCTGGAAACTTGGCCGCGCTGGAACCGTGACCTACCTAATGTATGTATGAGTTCACAAAACTTCATACTCCACTGCCGCGTGATTTCTGGAGCTGCGCAGAAACAACAAAAGTTAGAGAGGTGCAGCTAGTGCATCGAACAGTCCTAATAAGAAAAGTTGTGAAATAGTCAACAAATGTTACTGCAGTCATCATATTTAATGATTATATTTCCTAGACTAAGCGCAGTGAATAGCTTGTGAAATAGTCAACAAATGTTACTGCAGTCATCATATTTAATGATTATATTTCCTAGACTAAGCGCAGTGAATAGCTATGAATGTGACATGCATGTCATATTACAACTGTTAGCTAACATGGGGAAGGGAGAATCGAGTCTAAAATGCCAGGGGTAAATATATTTGCCTTAAATATCGCACAGGATTTTACTGATACTTGCTTAACACACAGTTATAAAACTTCTTACTTACAAAAATCAACAGATCACCATTTTAAAGTTCCTGGAGATAATTCAAGAAACAACACAATACGCGTAAGGTGTTTTAACAAAAGTTTTTATATATTTTTAATCGAAAAATCAATACATACCCTTTACAAAACACGGAAGAAATTTAAGAGAAAGAATAAACAATAACAAAATAAGCATGAGAAGATCAAAGGAACCAGAAGGCAGTTCAGTTCATATAATAATCACTATTTGGCAAGTTTGCTCAGAATGCGATATCTGCATAAAGAGAATTTATAAAATTATTAGTCAAGGTCTAACCACAACAATAAAGGAATATACCAACGCACAGGCAAAGTAAAAGAAAATACAAGGACCGATCAGTTGAAAGCTGTTAATTAAATGTAAAGCACTTTTGTACAGTTACGACTGTTCGAGAAGAGCTTTTCTTTTATTTAAAAAATATATATATGCACAAGGCAGTTTCACTGAAATGCACGATTATTCAAATTTCTCAGCAGCCAACTTACAACGTTATGAAACTTTGATATTAATAACATAAGAAATGAAACAGAAAAATAGTTACCACGATATTGCTGCTCTCCCCCTTTTTTAAGGACATGGCAGAAATACGAAAGGTAGAGAAATACTAGTGATAAATACTTTAAGTAACAAGAACAAGCCGTAAAATTAATTTTGTATTCAACTGCAAGCACGTTGATAATCCAGTCACCATAGAAATATTCTGCTTATTGATGATGACAATTCAAAAATTACCGTGAGCTATCAGACTCCCAGCCAAACCCTTTCACGAGCGTATCCACTCTAGTCACATTAGATTATCTGGTGTTGAAAGGCCGGCCAGCAAGGCCCTCAAAACAACGGCAATTAAAGGCCAGGCCACTCTCACCTGTACTATGACAGATAACACACGATTAAACCAACTTAAAATATTCTATGATGAAATTTATAGAATTAAGACGGCAAATCCAGGCAAGCACATATACCCAATTAGTCTCATTAACTCGTCGTAGAAGGAAATAATACTATCAGACAGCCGAATTGCAGTGTCATTTTTTGTTTTTTTTTTTTTGTTTTAGCAAATTACCCACCCGATGTTCAAGGTGAATCAACTGCTTAAAATATACAATGATGAAATTTATAGAACTAAGACAGCAAAACCGGGAAAGCACATATAGTACCCAATTAGAACATATATGTCTTACTAACTCGTCACTGATGAAATATTACCATCAGGACAGCCGAAGTGCAGTATCATTTTTTTTGTTTTAGCAAATTACCCACCCGATGTTCAAGGGCAATTCCAGTGACGGCAGCTACAAACATCACAGGCCGAACGTTACATATGAGCCTAGTTGACCACTTTCTACAACACAGGGAGAATAGGGTTCAGGAACTGTCCAGGATGCCATCTTTTCTCGGCGACGACCAGTCCGCTTTCGTTACATAAGTTGACCAACATTAACAAGTCTAGGCTGCCTTGTTTTCTGATAAACAATGCCATATAACTGCTGCTCTTAAACATCAACACCACATTACTCCGTGGTTTATTAAGTTTTAAAATTTATACTGACTTTTTGATCACCCGGTAGATCGAAGCCCAGGAAGCAGCCACGTACATTATCACCAGTGAGACCGAGTCTCGTCGTTCTGATCAACCAGCACTGAGGGAAACTACCCGTAATCAGTGCAGCCGGCAACTTCATTCTCTCCACCGGCGGCCCCTCTTCAGTCGCCTTGACAGGCCGCGCCCTCTCTCGGTCAGCCAGGAAAGTCCTAGGGCTCTCAGAGTATAGGTCCACTAGCGTAGTAACTATCGATTCGCGCACTCTCTTGGATCAGCAGTCTTTCTATTCGGAGAGGTTCCTGCACTGTACAGACTCATTGTATTAATTGCGTTGCCTGCGAACACTTCGTTGGTCCTTTCTTTGGACTTAAAATGCCCATCGTCGCATCGAGTATAAGGCAGTGCCTAGTGACTTACGACACTGCGATCAGAATACAATGGGATTCATCTTGCACTCTAAAACAAGAATCATGTTCATTCATTCATTCCCACACTTCTCTCACACCGTTCCATTAACGTCCGAGGAAGGGACGACCGCCGTCGGTGAAGTCATATGCACTAGGCGTTGACCCACTTATGCGACGTCTCCATTCGAACCTCGAATGCTTCAGATTATTCCCACATAAACATGGAGTGCAGTTGTATGCAGACGACGTGAGCATCATCATTTCTGGCGAAGCAGAGCTTTATTTCACGCACCACCACTAAGAATTATATGAAGAGGATACCGGCGCCATTCTCATTAGGCTTGAGTCAGCGAGCAGTGAACAGGACATCAACCAGTGTCATTGCCTACCAAATGTTACGCTCCATGAGCAACTGGAGTATAACCCTCAATCAACCTCAAGGATATGTTACGTAAAAAATAGATGACAAAATGCAATCCTTTTTAATAACCTTCCGAGAGCACCGACTACGACATTCTGACAAACGGCGAATGATTTTTTTCATTAGTGTGAATGCTTGGCCTCGGCTCCACCACGTCCACAAATTCTGGCAGTCTCGTCTTTGGAAATGTGGTAATCTACTGTCTTGTAGTTACCTTTTATAATTACAGCCACAACCCTCCAAGCTGCCCTTCAACACTAAATGGGTATTCCATTGATGCCTCAGAACATGTCCTACCAACCGATCCCTTCTTCTACTCAAGTTATGCCTTAAACTTCTCTTCTCCCCAATCCTATTCAATACCTCCTCATTAGTTATGTGATCTTCCCATCTAATCTTTAGCATTCTTCTGTAGCACCACATTTTGAAAGCTTCCATTCTCCTCTTGTCCAAACTATTTATTGTCCATGTTTCACTTCCATACATGACTACACTCCATACAAATACTTCCAGAAATGACTTCCTGACACTTATATCTGTACTGGATGTTATCAAATTTCTCTTCTTCAGAAACGCTTTCCTTGCCATTGCCAGTCTACTTTTTATATCCTCTCTACTTCGATCATCATCAGTTATTTTGCTCCCCAAATAGCAAAACTCCTTTACTGCTTTAAGTGTCTCATTTCCTAATCTAATTCCCTCAGCATCACCCGATTTAATTCGACTACATTCCATTATCTTCGTTTTGCTTTCGTTGATGTTCGTCTTATACCACCCTTTCAGGACACTGTCCGTTCCAATCAACTCCTTTGCTGTCTCTGAGAGAATTACAATGTCATCGACGAACCTCAAAGTTTTTATTTCTTCTCCATGGATTTTAATACCTACTCCGAATTTTCGTTTTGTTTCCTTCACTGCGTTCTCAAAATACAGATTGAATAACATCGGGGATAGGCTACAAACCTGTCTCACTCCCTTCCTAACCACTGCTGCCCTTTGATCCCCCTCAGCTCTTATAACTGCCATCTGCTTTCTGTACATTGTAAATAGCCTTTCGCTCCCTGTATTTTACACCTGCCACCTTCAGAAGTTGAAACAGAGTATTCTAGTCAACGTTGTCAAAAGCTTTCTCTAAGTCTACAAATGCTGGAAACGTAGGTTTGCCTTTCCATAATCTAGCTTCTAAGATAAGTAATAGGGTCAGTATTGTCTCACATGTTCCAATATTTTTACTGAATGCCAACTGATCTTCCACTCGTCTGTAAAGAATTCGCGTTAGTATTTTACATCCGTGACTTATTAAACTGATTGTTCGGTAATTTTCACATCTGTCAGCACCTGCTTTCTTTGGGATTGCAATTATTATATTCTTCTTGAAGTCTGAGGGTATTTCGCCTGTCTCATACATCTTGCTCACCAGATGGTAGAGTTTTGTCAGGACTGGCTCTCCCAAGACCGTCAGCAGTTCTAATGGAATGTTGTCTACTCCCGGGGATATTGTTTCGACTCAGGTCTTTCAGTGCTCTGTCAAACTCTTCACGCAGTATCTTATCTCCCATTTTGTCTTCACCTACATCCTCTTCCATTTCCATGATATTGTCTTCAAGTACATTCTTCCACCTTTCCGCCTTCCCTTCTTCGCTTAGAACTTGGTTTCCATCTGAGCTCTTGATATTCATACAAGTGGCTCTCTTTTCTCCAAATGTCTCTTTAATTTTCCTGTAGGCAGTATCTATCTTACTCCTAGTGAGATAAGCCTCTACATCCTTACATTTGTCCTCTAGCCATCCCTGTTTAGCCATTTTGCACTTCCTCTCGATCTCATTTTTGAGACTTTTGTATTCCTTTTTGCCTGCTTCATTTACTGCACTTATATATTTTCTCCTTTGATTAATTAAATTCAATATTTCTTCTGATACCCGAGGATTTCTACTAGCCCTCGTCTTTTTACCTACTTGGTCCTCTGCTGCCTTTACTACTTCATCTCTCAAAGCTACCCATTCTTCTTCTACTGTATTTCTTTTCCTCATTCCTGTCAATTGTTCCCTAATGCTCTCCCTGAAACTCTGTACAACCTCTGGTTTAGTCAGTTTATCCAGGTCCCATCTCCTTAAATTCCCACCTTTTTGCAGTTACTTCAGTTTTAATCTACACTTCATAAGCAATAGATTGTGGTCAGAGTCCACATCTGCCCTGGAAATGTCTTACAGTTTAAAACCTGGTTCCTGAATCTCTGTCTTACCATTATCTATCTGAAACCTGTCAGTATCTCTAGGCTTCTCCCAGTTAAAAAAATTCTGCAACTAAAGCCTTGTTCAACGCATCTAAATCAGTCGTCCAGTTCCCTCCGGGGATTCACGCATGAAACAGAACCCTCGTCATCTTGTGTGCAGTCGTATTTGATTATGATACGATTTGTCGAAGTGTTCATCAAAAAAATCATGCCGCCGGGTAACAAATTCACTTGGTTGGTTGTAATGTACGCGAATGTTCTCACCAGACAGATGTTTGGCATCATCAATCAAACACAAGACCCGTTCTACAAGAAGCGTCAATTACAGTATACTCTCGTACATAGATTCATTGGTTGTTTCAGAAATTCCATTTGGTCGTGGATAAGGAGCGAGTTGCTTTAATTACGCTAACGAAACCTGCCACCATAGATCTGAGTGCTATTTTCCAGCCTGACTCGCACATGTTATGGGTAACCATAAATCGGTCGTACACTTTATGTATGACTCATTTCACACACTACGGAATAGCTACAGCCTTTCCGGACACACTGAACAGTAACAACGACGTGGGATAGTGCGACAAGGATGCGGCAGAAAATGCGTCGAACGGTCTGAAAAGTCTTTAATCATCTCTCGTGATTTACATGAATGAGAAATACAAGTTGGAAATCACTGCCAACAGAAGATGCACTTGAGCTGCTAATGGTCTATACTAGTAAGGAAGAATATCCTAATCCCGGAGAATGGTAATTTTTTTCTTTTTCCCATTTTAAACACCAAGAAATTTAATTTCAAGTTTTGAGGATTAAAAAAGAAGAAGAGAATACCATTAGATGCTAGCTGTAGCAGACATTTTTGGACAAGTCGGTTGGGCTACGAGGGAAGTTATGAAGCTCCCCCATCCACCAGAAAGTGGTCCAGGGGTAACATCCTTTACCATCAAACGACCAGGGACCAGGGCTCATACACAGACGTTGATTACGTTCTGTACACTGATCATCAGCAGTTGTGGTCGAAATCTCCTGTCACAAGGAGTAACCTTCGTTCTGCCATTGTCTTCGTCAAAGCGGGCAGATAAGTGGATAGAGTTTATGAGAAATTTTTTTGCCTTGCGTGGAAAAATGACACTGTAGGGCGGAAAAGTAAACAAAGACCTATGCATGAGAATGCTGAAGGCAATGGAAACTACTGCATTAAAGACCCACAGTGTTTATCGACAGACATGTGGTAGGCATTTGATAAAGCGTCACGACCTCTTCTTTGGCAGATTTGTCCACAATTCTGAAGAGTCTGCCTGTGTCCAGAGTGCATATTGTCCAATATGGAAACAATCGTAAAGCAGAGAACTGCCTTTATCATAAGATTACCTGAGGACTGGTTCATTACGATATCCAGGGAACGTCCAGCTTCCCAAATTTTGTAACTGCTGTATTCAGAATTACAAATAGTATTCCAGTCAACATCTGTCTATCCACAAGCTTAGATTTTCGTCAACCATTTTTTTATAGTAAGTCGTAGGGTCAGTCTCCCCTTGGTCGTCCATACATTTCCCCAGGGTCATCCTTGAGATCAGTTAATACCTGTTTTCCTGCCTTCCGTAAATAATTAGTGTCAATGTTTTGCCTTCATCAATTTTAACTGTTCTTGCCGTCTTTTGAATGGTATTATTCTCGAAGTTTGAGTAAGCCTCCCTACTACAAGTAAATGTTGTATATCGGATATAGTAGTTTCATCACTGATACCTCTCCCAATGTCCTGAATAATAGTGAAGTAATGTCACCTACTCGAGGGATTCTGTTTTGAGAGACGGCTCTTAGTGCTCTGTAAAGGACTTCGCCCTATATCATTACTCCATCTCATTTTCATGTAGTTCCTCTTTCCTCCAGTAACATTTTTTTCGAATTGTAGATTGTAAGGAACAGTATCAATGTCTTTTATTTAACAGTAATGTTGTTAATACATATTTTTTGTCAGTAGACCATCATCAGACAACTGTTCAAGGCAAAAAGAAGCCACAAAACATAAAACGACAGAATAACAAAGGCATAACACAATAAAGAGTGAAAAAGGAAGTTGAATCTCTCTTGCATTAGAGGTAGCGGCGTCGAGTGCCTTTTGGTAATACTAAATGATATCAGTCAAATGCTGAGAACAGGTCAACATTTTATTCTACTGTGGGCTATTACTTTATATTTCACAATCTCTTTTTATCCTTAATAGTACTTTCATGTTCACCTACTGACCGAAAACGCCAACAAGAGTTAAATTAAATAAACGACATTGAGTCTCAGTGTTTCTTTTTACAATAGAAATATAACAATCGCTGCAGTTCCATAGCAATGATGTCTAAATGTATTGGTCTTTGAGTTCACTGTATAGTCCTACCGTATTAGAGACATCACTTTCTTTCCTTACTACTGGCTTGCCATCAGTTCGTAGCATTCGTATTGGAGCTTCTTTATTCTTCAATATTCTATACGTACATTTGAAATAGTCTACATCTGTCCTTCCCATCACGATGAACCCTTCTAAACCTATAAAATTCTCCTTCAACCATTCCTAATTAGCCATTTTCCGCTTACCGTTAATATTTTTTAGACGTTTTTACATTCTGTACTTCCCTTTACTAAAATGAATAACGATATTTTCCAAGAAAGGTTACTTGGTATTCTCTTTTTGCTGATTTAATCTCTAGTAGGCGTCGCTATTTCATCTGTGAAAGCTACCCATTCTTCTTCTATGGTATTCCCTTTCCCTACTTCAGTGAATCGTGGCCGAGCAGTATCCTTGGAACTCTTAGCAACCTCCAGTTCTTTTGATTTACGCACTGAACTTAATTTTCTGCCTTTCTTCAATTTCTGCTAATTTAATGTGAAGTTCCATTTGTATCATTTTTCCTTTTCTATGTACTAGTACTATCGAATCCCAGCCTCCGTCAGAATTTGTTTCTTATATCAACATATATTTTTTAAATTTCTTCATCTTATCTGAAGCAAGTATGTGTATGAACTTAAATCGAGTGAGGTGGCACTGTCGTTAGCACACTGGACAATCGTTCGGGAGGACGATGGTTCAAACCGTGTCCGGCCATTCTGATTTAGGTTTTCCGTGACTTCCCTATAGTGCTTCAGGTAAATGCCGTGATGGTTACTTTAAAAGGACACGACCGATTTTCTTTCCCAAATTTTCCGAACTTGTGCTTCGTCTGTAATGACCTCGTTGTCGACGGGACATTAAACATTAATCTCCTCTTCCTCCTCCATGTAAATTTCAGTTGCTTTGTGGCTATGCATCTATCTTGGCTACTACTGTGTACATAATAGCTCACACAAACTCTGTTTAGACCTTTTCCTGTGTTATACCAACTCGACTTATTTCGAAACTCTATACTCGATTGATCAGAAGTTCTGTTATTCAAACCACGAAACTTCGTTTGTATTCATTATAACTAACGTCAAACTATCTGTTTATAAATTCCCTAATGTATCTACCTATGTAAGTGATCTAATATTCATCGTTCTAGCCTATAGAACGTCAGGTTTGTTCTTAAGTACTCTGCTCCTGGAGATCCGAATAGGTCACCTCGTCCTGAATATTTTAGCCAAAAGTATGACATCTCCCTTAGGTCATTTAGTAGAGATTTATGTCTTTCGGAAATTATCGGATCTAGTGCTTCCTATATCTCGGCCGTTCACGGTACGAGAATAGGAAGGCCATGTTGCCTAATATTACAAGGTCAGATCACTCAGCCATCTACGTGCCGCTCCTGTCCTTGAATTATTTGTAGGGCTGGGCTTTCGACTGATACTCCCTGATGAAGTTGTACCCATGGCACAGCTGTCTGCTGTCTATATCTGAGGAATGCAAGGAACCCCACTTGAGTAACGTGTTAAGTTCGTGGAGATGGGGGTGGGTGTGGGAGGGGAGGAGTGTGGGAGGGGAGGCATATGTAAGGGGTAGGGGGAAAGGGTGACAAAAACTATCGACCCTCTATTCGTGTCATGCGATTGCATCAGTTCAACATCGCTCTTGAATTAAAAATATACATTCAGCGTTTTGAAATCAAATACCATTAACGTAAAAAAAAATATCCGCAATTGGTTTACGTTATCTTTCGTTTTGCATACACCACTTCATATCAGTGTCACATATAACATCTGAACTATTCTTTTAGCGGAATGACGTGGAACCATTCAGTTTACAGGATGTCTATAAGTGATTAGTGTTAAAATTAAAATTAATGAATACCTTTCAAGTCTTACACATGCAATTGTGCTCTATTCTTTTTTACTGGCTAACAATTTTTAATTAGAAATTCTTCTGTGGAATAGAAGGAGTTGTCCAGCACAAATGATTTTAAATTAATTTAGCACTTGCTTCGCTACCTGTCAGAGAATTAATGTTATTTGGCAAAATATGATTTCTGAGCCACTGACAGCTTTAACAGTGGGTAATAAAGGGAATTTTTTGTTCTAGTGTAGGAGGTATGGGCATCACTGTTCTCATATTGTAACGGATGTGTTATGACGAATTTCTTTAGTGAATACATGTACTGAGACCGCGCAGTTAAAATATATTGAAGGGGTACCTTCATTTTGTTCGAAGATGCTTTTCTTATTGATCGCTTGTGTGCAATCGATACTTTCTTTTTAAGTGATGAGTCATCGTAGAAAATTATTCAGGAAGACATTATTGAGTGGAAATATGCAAAATATCTCGTGGCGTCAATACATTTATTTGGTGTTACATTATATGAAGACCAAAAGTATCTGTACTTCATTCTTCAGGAAGGTCTGAAATATGTTTCTTCCATTTCAAGTTTTCATAAATATTACACATGAAAATTATTCATTTCATTTATTTCAGTATTCAAGATCTGGAGGCAACAATTTTTTCTCACGATTTTCTTTTGATAACATACTACCCTATTTACTCACCTGTGCTCATGTGCTACATCAATTTTTGTTATGGCTATGCTTGGTGCACAGTACTGAATATAGCGTGATTTTTCTTTTTCTTCCAATATTTATGGAGACACCATATTCATAGAACACCTTAACAATTATTTGGAAAATATTTTTACAAGATCTTCTGTTGCTTTCTCTGTAATAGGGCTTACTATAACACTAGAATCATCTGCTTGAAGTACCAATTTTGCTTGTTGAATGTTGAGTGGAAGGTCATTCACATATAAGTTGAATGGGCTCAAAATTGAACATGTTGGTCACCCTTTATGATTTGTCCACATTCACAAAAATTTTCTGTCTTTGCGTCATTGTGTGTAGCGAAAGTCTTTCTTCAGTTCGGTAAATAAAATTGAAACAAGCTGCGCATAAAGCCATCAGTTCTATGAAACTGTAGTATTTCTAAGAGAGTAAATTATCTACACAACCAAACTCCTTGTAAAGATCACAAAAATAGCAAATGGCTATTTGTTAATATTTAAAGCTCATACTATTTGATGAGTGAATGCATAAGTAGCATTCTCAGTCTAGCAATCCTTCTGAAATCCAAACTGTGATATTCTTAGTAAACTGTGTGCAACTGCTCTCGAGTACATTCCTTTTTTTTTAATGTTTTGGAGAAAGATGTCAGTAATGAAACTGTACGATAATTGTTTAAGATTGACTTGTCATCTTTCTGTGTAGTCTAACAATTGCGTATATAAACCTGTATGGATGAATTCCCTGTGCCAGTGATGCGTTGCATGTATCATTAATGACAGTAGTTATTAAACTGGAACAACTTTTCAGAATTCTATTTGAAATTCCATGAAGCCCACATAAGCCTTTTCCTAGAATTTTTGTAATGTCATTAATTTCAGCGAAAGATGTTGGTGCTACTTGTACTGTCTTAAGGTTTAGTGAATTGTCATTTTTATTACATATTCGCTCATTCAACTGAACCATTTAATCTTATAATAGGTGCTATATTTATAAAGTGACTGTTGAAAGTACTAGCCACTTGTGAATTAACAGTCACGATATTGTCATTTAATTTCATTGTTATGAAATCTTGTACAATGACTGGCTGTCCTGTCTCCCATTTAAAGATACAAGATATAGTTTAAACTTACCCATATGTATTTTTGGTGTGATTCACTGTTACTAGAAGCATTATTACAAGTTTTTATATCACGCTGTGCTGAAAGCATTTAACGTAACTTGATGTGATGTCACTTGATAATGCCAAATATGGTGAAATTAATTACCAGAAAATGGAATGAAGTAAGGTGTTTATTCAAAAAAGCGCATAGGTTCTAGAAAATCATAGAGTGTATGGATTAAAGCATAGAAGCAGAAAATCTGTTTAGTGATCTACTACAAAACATAGATATGGATGGTCAGTAAAATACCTCACATCTAGTGATCTCTCAGGTTTTCTCTGCCTGATTAACAGTGAGCTCCCAGGTGTCCTACAGAGCTTTATATATATACATATACATACATATACATACACACACACACACACACACACACACACATATATATATATATATATATATATATATATATATATATATATATATATATATATATATATATATATATATATTTCGTTCAATATTTCGATGACTGTCGTCTTCTTCACGTGCTCTTATGTGAACTCGCTGCCTTCACTCCTACAAGATTGAAGATTATTGTTGGTCTCACGCAGCTGTCTTTAGCAGAGTTTGATTCCTGATGGCCCCTGGGCCCTTTGATGCCCCAATGTTTTTACTGAGTATACACCGATACTCTCTGAAACGCTGGTTTCCTCAGCGTTTTACAGCTTTGAAAGATGTGATGGTCGACGCGAATGCCAGATATAAAGTGTTATTTAAATTTAAACCTGTGTATAGGTCTTCTGACATTATTTTTTGATACACTTCTTAATTTTGCTGTCCAACTATTGCTCAGGAGGAACCTTGGATAAAGTCCACACAGCGAGTACCTTATACATAACAGCAAAACTGGTTGCACGTGAAGAAGACGACTGACTTGACAGTCGAAATCTGGAGCAGAAAATGAAAACCACTCTTCTGAACATGCGGAAGCTCAATATTAACATAACATCTCGTTCGCATGTACAATGCGTCTGTGTCTTTAATGACCAGTGTTTCTATAACTTGATGTGTCTCTTATGATATATCCGGGAAAATCGGTCTAGCTGCGGCCGAATAGATCATAAGAGAGCATAAAGTATGACTATTACAACAGAATGTCCCTGAAATACATTCATAAATGCTGAAAATTGTGCAGGAATAGGGGAACATCGAATCGAAGTGAAATTTATTTGACATGACGATAAGACGAGCGACACACTTGATCCCACAACTAATAGAAGGAAACAAATATCGCGAGTACAAATAGACAAAAAGAGATCAACATCAATAACATGTTGGATCATCTTTTGCTGCAGTACATGCCGCATCAAGTTCCGGCACTGCATTCATTAGACGTGTGATGTTGTACTGAGGCAGAATGGCCAACAAATCTTGAATAGCTACCTCCAAGTCATGTACAGAGGGCGACGATGGTATCATGCGTTTCAGCTGGTCCCACAAACGGTCTGTAGGGAACACGTCTGGGGATCAAACTGGCCATGGTCTGGAAGTCTTGGGCAACTCCAGCTGTATGCGGACGAGCATTACCTCGCTGGAAAGTGCTCCTAGTAAACCACGCAGAAAAGGCCCCACATGGGGTCGAAGAAGGTCAACACGCTGACCCAACTAAGTTCCACATACAATTAGAGGGGACCAGCTATCGTAGGCTATGGCCCCCTGAACCATTACGCTGACTATGCGGGCGATGTGGTGTGCAACAATTCGGGTGGAACTTTACCAGGCTGTCTTCACACTTGTATGCGGTTATCATCCGGTCCCAAAACAGTTTGTGGTACGACAGCGAAACAATTCTCTTGTGGGAACACAAAACAGACGAATGTGTTCTTTGTAAAAAGACTTTGCGAGAAAAATGAGGAACCAGCTGTCTCAGTCCTCTTTCCGCCTTTCTCGTCAAACATTTTGCCAAGCGAACATATTCGCTCTCCTTTAACACACATTCTACGCCCATTTACCCAGCCTGTATTTGTAGCTAAGCCTTCATACACAGCATCTCCCTTTCGCTGCCTGTACGTGTTTCTATACCACTGTCTCCTTTTCCTCGCATTCATTTACAGTGCATCCCAATTCCTCTATCATTACACTGCCTAGATTTTGTTCTCCCACTAATACTGTTTCCACCGTACCTCCGTGATGATGTTAGGTTTGTGGGGCGCTCAACTGTGCATTCATCGGCGCTCATCGTACTTCGTTATCACCGTGTTAAAGATCACCAGTCTGGGAGGGTCCAGATCGTCCAAGCCTATGTACGGTCTCCACTCGTTTGTTTTTTTCATTTCCACTGCCTGCTCTCTCTCTCTCTCTCTCTCTATCTCTCTCTCTCTCTCTCTCTTGCTCCCGCTGTTTCTGTCTCCATCCATTTCTAATTCTCTTTTCCTACCACTGTCTCTCACTGACAGTTATTGCTGCTCTCTCTCCCACTGTTACTGTCTTCAACCATCTCTCTTTCTCTTTCGCTGCCACGTCCTGTCTACTCCAAACACTGTCTCCTCCATATTTCTATCAAACTAGCACTGTCTCCTCTCTCTTCCAATGTCACTGTCTCCCTGCTATTCTCTTTCAGCAAGAAAAGCTCTAGTATATTCGCATGCCAATTTACTTTATTTGGAAGGCTGGATGAAAACTGATGCAGCTGACTCCAGGCTTTCCTCTTAGTCTTTTAGGGGAGAACATATTCGGCATTTTTGTGCATCGACACGAACATGTTCAGGCGTGTTCTTCTTTTCTCTGCTTCAAGAGGCTGTGCTGCTTATATAAAACAAATATTATAGGTCAGTAAAGTTTTGAATGTTTATTTATATACTTGGACACATTTATATACTTTATAAGATATAAACAAAAAATACGTGTGCATAATATAATGCTACACAGAATCGTTTGTTTGCATCAGTTCTAGATACTTTGCTCATTGGTAGTAAACGATCGATAATGTGAGACTTACGATTCATATCTTAAAAGAGTAGGTCTGTTATTAAAATATTTTACTGAATTTGCAGTCTTTAAGGTTTTATTATTTTGGACTCTCATTCGGAGTTTTTTTCAAACAGGTGAAAATCCTTTTTTTTGTGCAGTGCCACTTGGGGCATATCTGTATAGAGTTGATGTGCCCATTACTCGGATACATCTGACATAAAGTTTTATTGATGAAATAGTGCTAACTAAAATTATTAGCGTCCTCAGAATCTTTGAAATAAATCTAGAACCCCGGCCACGTGTTGACTACGTCAGTTAATAGTGCATTTACTCCTCAGACCGGATATTATGTGCATATTTTACAGGCATATGTACGGTAAATTTAAACGTCTAATTTAGATAAAGGATAATGATAGTGAAAAAGTTTAAAGGAACCCCAATAATATCCCTCCTCCCAATAGCCCTCCTCCCATTTGGTACTTTTAGTAGAAAATGATCTTTAGAAAATGATTTTTCTGAAGAACTGCCTATGAAACATGGGTGCCTTATTAACTTCCTATGGTCCGCCCTAGACCACACCCAATGCAAAAGGACCAACAGATTTGTTCAATTTTTATGGTCTGGAGGATGTGTGAAATGTTTATATTTTGACTCTGTGCTGTAGGAGAGCTACAGTATGGTCGTACTTGAAATAGGTATAAAAATGTTCGTTAGCCCAAGAGGTATCCAAAACACTTGATTCCTTGTCTCTGCATCAATGGAATTTCCTGAAAAACCGCATTTCCACGCGCGGCTTTTTGGAACATACTCGTACTCTTCACTGTAGTGCAGCGACCAATGAAAGCGAGTCAGGCATTTTGTTTTTCTCTGTTAACATACTGTGTAGTGTTTAAATCAAGTATTTCCCTGCAGTGTATAGTTTTGATGTACACTGTTCGAGATACAAATGATTATCATTGGCCGCATGTCTCGTAAAAAATGCCATTTGTTCATCTGAGAAAGGTTCCTCGTTAAACCAAAACTGCATGTCTTAATAAAATTACGAGAAGCTACTGTGCCCATTCATGTCTTTTTAAAATAATATTTAAAATCTGTAAGTCGTCATTACCCTCAAACTCTGATACCAACAATAGGTGAGGTTTAATTATTTTATTTATTTTTAATGGTTACCCTTAGTGTTAATGCACGACCAGAATGCAGGGTGTCCCAACGGGAATGGTCAGTATTCACGGATATGACAGGTACCTCACTGGAAGCAAAAAATTCTTTTAAATATCCGCTCTAAAACGAAATCCTTATGATCTGTCTCCACTAGTCCAGTAAAGGAGATATGTTTCACAGTAGCGAAGATGAACCCGTGCGTTCAGCTATTGAAATATGTACTTTGGAGCCCATATTTATGGAAATTGTTTTCATGTTTTGGTCCATACTACTACTTTCCCAAATACGGAAAGAACTTACAGTATAAGAGATTTGTCTAACACTATTGAATATGGAGAAATGCTCATAGCTCCTAAACTACGCATTTTAAACCCCATGTTTACTAGATACTTTTGCTTCGAAATTTTGTTCCTGCTTCATTCTCGAATATTGGCCAGTACTACTGGAACACCCTGTTTGTTAACGTTTTAGGCACTGACTAAAAGAATCTGATGAAACTACATTAAGAGCACTGAGGATGATGCAACGTCTTCGAACACAGCTGGGGAAAAGCGCATATGAACGTACAGTTTCTTTTCGTAAAGTCACATCTCCATATTTATACTTTTTTTGTCTCTGCAAGAGTTTACAAAACTGTGATACGTCCCCGCTTACGCAGTGTATAGTCCAAGCTATGCTTTTATTACACCGCGCACGTGACGCTCGCCGAAACTGGAGAATGTGCAGCATAGTTTGCCGGCTGTTCGGCGCCTCCTTCCAGGGGCCACTCCAGCGGGACTCCAGCCAACATCCGGCGCATTGCGGGTTGCCTGATCCCGGGGGCGCAGCCACGGCAACAGCCCCAGCCGCAGCCTTGCCCGATCCCCAACTCTAATTGCCTAACAGGCTCTTAAGGCCGACCAGCACCGCAAGGGCTGGCTAACACGAGATCGAAAGTTCCTCTAAACCTATAAACTCGACGGGGCTCGCTGCGCCGTGCATTTTGTGATTAAGCTCATAGCCTCTCAAAGTACACAGACATGTGCGGAAATTACAGTCGAAACGGAGAGCGTGTTAGAATTATTTAAGTGAATCTAAGTCGAAATATCGCATCAGGGTTATCGTTACTGTTGTTATTGGGAGGATTTCCCCAGGACATGTTATAATACACTGCACACTTTGCGCACAGATCAGATGACTAGAGCACACATACGAAGACGTGTACTAGAGATGTGTATTAGAAACGAAACAACGAAATGGCTTGGAAGGAAATCGATAGTTCGCCAGACTCGATCCGAAAGGATCTGCACCTTCCGTATATTATAGAACCACATAATAAACCTAATGAAATAAGACAGGACACAACAACATGAAAGACACATCAGGGGAAAATGACGAAACTCACCCAAGCAACTACGCAGATGACGATGATGATAACTTTCTTGACAAAATCGCCTCGTACATAAGACGGACAGGTCACGTAAGAGTTGTGTAGTAGAAATAGGCGTATACACTGACGAGCCATTATGACTAGCAGTTTAATAGCGTGTTGTTCCGTTTTTCAGGGGCAGTACAACAGAGACTCTGCTTGGCATGGATTCAACAAGTTCTTAACAGGATTCTAGAAGTATATGGCACCAGATGTGCCTAGGTCAAGCAAATCCCACAATTATAGTCACGCAGCTGGCACCCGACATGTGTTCCAGTGGGTAAAGATGAGGCGCATGAGCACTATAAGGCCCATCAGATCAATGTAGCACGATTTTGACTTTGGTTAACCTGCTGGAAGAGGTCGTCGCCATTGGGCCATAGCGGGTGGGGGAGGGGGGAGGGGGACTTCAAGAACGAAGTGATGGAGGTGGCCACAATAATGTTCATGCAGTTCACTGGTGTCATGATGGCTTCAGTTCCCACCACGAATCCCAAGGAATCCCCTCTCAATGTCCCCTACAGCATAATTCTATGCTCACCGCACCGCCCTGCGCCTGTGGTGCGATGGATGTTTCGTTTAGCCATTCGCCTGGATGAAAGCGTGTAAAGGCACAACCGGAT
The DNA here is from genome assembly GCF_023897955.1 of Schistocerca gregaria. Classification (NCBI taxonomy): domain Eukaryota; kingdom Metazoa; phylum Arthropoda; class Insecta; order Orthoptera; family Acrididae; genus Schistocerca; species Schistocerca gregaria. Next base: position 761,317,798 of record NC_064922.1, read on the forward strand.
GTAGCCTGATGCAACAAGAAATGCGATTCATTCTACAGGCGACACATTCCTATCGATTCACGGTGAAAACTCATTGATACTGTGTTGACTGCAGTCATAACTGACGATATCTTTGGGTCAACACAGGAATACGGAGGGGCCGTATGATACGGAGCTCCATGTTCAACAGTGGGCTTTGAAATACATGCTCCGAAACACTTGTGCATGCAACAGAATTGTACTCTGTCCTAAGGTTTGCCGCATCGCTGCCTATCCTGTATTACACTGTGGGGACCTTCGACCACGACGTTTTGTGATGAGATGTGATCGTCCAATACCATACGGCCAACTCATTATTTTATCAAACTTCAAACACTTTCCACAGGTGTCCAAGAAAGTACACGCATCAGAAAAGTTTTGAATCACCTCGGAACTCCTGAAGGTAGACTGTTCAGAGATGCAACTAGACCCACCCAAGGATGTTAACAACCATGCATGAGCAGCACCTATTGGACGGAGGAGGTCCGACAGCCCACCAGTTCCGGTCATTCCATCAGGAAGGAGGTACACGGCTCGTGATGTTTGTAATTCAACCATACCAAGACGGTTAATACCGCGGTTCGATCACATCCGCATTGCTACTTTGCTCCACGAAGGGCTCTGAACAAGGGAAGAGTAGATGCGTCTCAGAGTGAAACAGAGCGAACTTGTTCGGACATAGAGGAGATACAGAGAGACAGGAACCGTAGATGATATGCCTCGCTCGGGATGCCCAAGGGCTAATACTGTCGTGGATGACCACTACCTAAGGTTTATGGCTCGGAGGAACCATGACAGCAGTGCCACTATGTTGAATAATATTTTCCTCGCAGCCATAGGACGTTGTGTTACGACTCAAACTGTGCGCAATAGGCCGCATGATGAGCTACTTCACTCCCGACGTCCATGGCGAGGTCCATCTTTGTAACCACGACACCATGCAGTGCGAAATAAATGGGCACAACAACATGCCGAATGCACCACTCAGGATTGGCATCATTATCTCTTCACCGATGAGTGTCGCGTGTTCCTTCAACCAGACAATCGTCTGAGATAGCAACCCAGTCGGGCTGAACGCCTTACACACATGGCCCAGCGGGCGCAGCAAGGTAGAGGCTCCCTGCTGTTTTGAGGTGGCATTATGTGGGGCCGACGTGTGCCGCTGGTGGTCATGGAGGCGCCGTAACGGCTGTACGATGCGTGGATACCATTCTCCAACCGTTAGTGCAAGCACATCGGCAGAATAGGCCGAGGCATTCGTCTTCATGGGCGACAATTCGCGCCCCCATCAAGCACATCTTGAGAAGAGCTTCCTTCAGGATAACGACATCGCTTGACTAGAGTGGCCAGCATGTTCTCCAGACATGAATCCTATCGAGAGTGCCTGGGATAGATTGAAAATGGCTGTTTATGGACGATGTGACCCACCAACCACTATGCGGGACCTACGCCGATTGGCCGTTGAGGAGTGGGACAATCTGCACCAAAAATTCTTGATGAACTTGTGGAAAGTATCACACGACGAACATGGCATGCATAAATGTTGGAGGAGGTGCCACTGGGTACCGGTGTATACAGCAGTCTGTACCACGACCTCCGAATGTCTCGCCGTATGGTGGTACAACTTGCAATGTGTGGTTTTCAAGAGCAATAAAAAGGGCGGGAATGATTTTTATGTTGATCTCTGTTCAAATTTTCTGTACAGGTTCCGGAACTCTAGGAGCCGAGGTGATGCAGAACTTTTTTGGTATGTCTAGTACGCCAGAGTCCAGTTTCCAACCGCAGCGCACAACAATGTCCCCTGTGTCAGAACCGCTTATTTAAGTGGATATCAACATTTGCGGTCCGTATTTTCGCTATATGACTGCCCATTCGCCTCTATTCCGCTTACGTTGTTTCCTTACCGCGTCACGTGCACGAAACACCGCTAGGAGCCATTCAACCACACGTTGCTCAGTGGTTATAATGTTTTGCTTCTTAACTTAGAGGTGACATAACCCCCCCCCCCCCCCCCCCCTCTTCCACCTCCCTCATAGAGCAGGACTTTGGTGGCGACGGGAATCCATAACATATTTCTAATCGTATCTGTAATATATAAACACCAGTCAATTGCAGTTATCTGTGAACTTTTTCTATTAAAATCCCCCTGTTACTCTTAGTAAATAGTTTCTTTGTAACATATTGTTATCACTTCTCTTCTTTATTGTTGAAAACAATATTTTCTTATAATATAGAACAACTTATCATATCGCATGAGGACCTGTAAAATGTACCATCTGTTTTTGAAGCTACGCTTCGGCGTCTAAATATGAAATGAATGAAATGCACAGAAAAGGTGTTGTTGCTTTCAGTAGGAAGAATGATATGATGCGGTTCACGTGAGACGTGACGTAAAGTTGCGCACAGGCCATACAACCATAGCGTGAATGCTAAGCAAACTATTTTTCTCACAGCTTGATCCGGTTGTTAATAACCAAGGTATACTTGTTGTTGAAAAGTTTAATTGTTTACGGGTTAGCACGTAATCGAAACTACTGCCAAATACATCATAAATGTCATGAAAGTGTAAGCGCAACATTTAGATGATTTTAAGAGTAAAGAAATACGTTTACAAATAGGCATACATACCATACGGATGGACTTAACGCATGTGTCACACGAACACAAGAGCAACATCAGTGTTCATAAGGCTAACTATCCATACATATTAACGGGTGGCATGACTGTAACGGAGACAGAAACCTGAACTCCGACAAATGAAAACCGTATCAGAACAGAAAATAGAAGCAAACGCTTTGTATGGAAAACTGAATGTGTTGTGTGTACGACTTGAGGGTAACCTTCGGCATTGGTACCACCCAGAACATATGCTTGTCTTATAAATTCGCATTACTCAACCTGATGGAGGAGATATGAAAGTCTGAAACACTTGGTATAATAAATGAATTGTGACCGGTAAAAACATATTTATTTCAGATGACGCCAATAAAATTCGCACTGAAGTCTAGGCTGTAATGTTAGCCTTTAAAGATTCCTTAAGTCATCAGGAAGTCAATTTCCTGATGATAACTTTCTTGGTAGATAGCTCGCGGGGATCCGAACGGGGGAGTGTTTTACCACCGGAATATTTCACCTGAGAGGATGCAATCATCTACCGACAAGTTCGATTTTAGTGTCCTCAAATCAATCATCCGCAGTGTTAACTTGTCAACGCCACGTAAGTCAGTCATCTTCTGCCACTGACAATGCTGCTACACTTCCTCATGAACCGTGTTTCCGACTGGTTTCACCACAGGTACCGCTCGATTGTGGCTGTTCATACTGTATGACTCTATGTAATTGAAGCAGCAGCCGCGCGGGGTAACCGCATGGTCTCATATGCCTTGTCACTGTCCGAGTGGCTGCCCACGTCGGAGGTTCGAATCCTCCCTCGGGCATGGGTGTATCTGCTGTCCTTAGCGTAAGTTAGTTTAAGTTAAAGTAGTGCGTAAGCTTAGTGACCGATGGCCTCAGCAGTTTGGTCCTATAAGGCCTTACCACAAATTTCCAAATTTTCCTAATTGAAGCAAGTAAGAAAAAAAACTACGCGAAACACACATAGTTCATCAGCCGAAAATAACGACAGCGTTCCTGTGATGTAACGGATGATTATTGTCAAATTTATCTCCGATTGAATATTCCTAGGTTAAGTTTAGTCACATAAGGAAAGTGGTTACAGAATATTTTCCGTTCCATCAAATTTATTTTGGTTTCACTTACTAAGCAGTCAAGGATTTTGCTACCGAGTAACATTTAAACAACATTGCGTCTCTAGCTAATGCGTTTTATTAGAATATTAGTGGTAAACGTCGTAACAGAGTAAACACTACGCAAATGTTTAGCTAGTATGTCTATTTGCTTGACTGTTTTCCAAATGAGTAGTGGATGTATCTCCCGTATAATGTATTATGCAGTTTTTGTGCGGTGAATACATTGTATCCCTCTATAGAATTACCTCGAGTCTTTATTCCACAGCCGGCTGGGTGGCCGAGCAGTTCTAGGCACTACAGTCTGGAACCGCGGGACCGCTACGGTCGCAGGTTCGAATCCTGCCTCGGGCATGGACGTGTGTGATGTTCTTAGGTTACTTAGGTTTAAATAGTTCTAAGTTATAGGGGACTGATGACCTCAGAAGTTAAGTCCCATAGTGCTCAGAGCCATTTGAATTTAATTCCACATAATTTTAATGACTGCTCAACTTAAATGTGTAAGAGGATGTTTTCTATGAGACTTCTACAGCACGTTGTCATCAATATACCACCAGTCTTCTGTAGAATTCTAATAATTTTAAGGTAAACAGTGCTTTAACTGACGTACTTTCATATGCTGTTCGATCTGTCAATGCGTATCTCCTCAACTTGGTCGTCATCGTCCACATACGCGGTTTCTGCACTTTCTACTGGTATGATGTGATGATATTTGCGTTTATAATGAGTAGTGAAAATATACCGTGCTAGAAGAAGTTTAACTCCAGGCACGAAATCATAAATAATTCCTTTTCCATGCTTACAGAGGTACCTATCATGGCTCGCTTTTTTGTGTCAGTTAAATACGAAGGGAACAAATTACTTCTTGTGTTTTAACCCCATAAAATGTTTAATTCTTCCAAACGACGTTGGTAACTTGTTGCAGTAGCCTAGTGCATACTCAGTTGCCAGTATTTGAACAGGTCCCTGAAGTCCCATTTAATGTAGTTTTTAATCTGAAACTGCCAGCCCCATTGCTGAAATAAGAACATACAGCCATCCCTTAAAGGCCGGCTGGTGAAAAGACTAAATATCACTGAAAGACATTTACAGTAATAAAACCTTGCTTTAATGCACTTTAGGCGCAAAAGAAAGAAAAAAAGAAATTCTAATAGTTTCCCAAATAAATTAAAACTTTTTGTTTGGCTTCTGGATTCCCAAGCATTTGGTACAATGGTTGTGTGTTTCCATTCCGTTTTCCTCTTTCACTTGAATAATTTATTCAGAAACCGCACTGCCTCAGCAACTGTTGGTTTATTTTTAGATACATTCCACATAGGGCCCTAATGAATCAAACTGCGTTGTCTTGTTTGGGCTTTATACATTGCAGAAAAAGAAATTCCCTCACAGACAAGGACATTTCACTTACGAGCGATGTGACAGTGAAAGGAGTATACTGGGGCACACTTGTATGTGGCACCAGAATAAGATAAGATTGGTAATAAATTAATATGAAACTAGTGTTCTATAAACAATGAGTGTCTCTGATAGGCTCGATAATGTGGATCGCTGACTGTGTGCGACCACAGTGCCAAAGATGCTGTACTCCTTTGTTGGAGTAAGGGAGCACTGGGTTTCAGTTGTAGGTAGCTGTTTGTGAGTCAAAGACGATGTAGTAGGCAGTTTTTATGGTGTGCTATGAGAAGCCACAAAGAGCTACATTAATTTAGGTACGTCAATAATATTGAGGTTGGAAGCAGAAGTCTTCAGGCAAATAAGGTAAAGATTTTAATAATTGTGATTTTAGATTTGCCAGCGCTTCAGCAAATATGAGTTGGCTGATACTTTAACCCCGAATGAAGGGAAATGATTTTGATAAAGAGGCTAGTTAGATATTTCATTTCTGTTATGCTTTCAGGATTTTTTTAACAAAGCAATGTGTAGTTTGATATTTTTACATTTATGTTGGATTAATGATGTTAGATAATACTTGCTGTTTAAATCTCACTGTTTGTGAATCAATTGTGTGTATTGTAACTTAAATTGTCAGATGTGTTCCAAAAGCCAAACTCAACTTGCAATGTAATTTTGCTCAGAAAAATCAGTGTTAGTAATGATAATTAATTGAAATACCCAGATGCCGAAGTCGATGTGGGCAGCTGAAAATTGTGTCCCGACCCGGACTCGAACCCGGGATCTCCTGTTTACATAGCAGGTGCTCTATGTATCTGAGTCACCAAGGATATACGTAAATAGCGCGGCTGCAGGGACTTATCCCTTGCACGCTACCCGTAAGACCCACATTTCCAGCTGTCCGCTATCTACACACGTAATGTCCCTAATAGGTACTCGCCCATCCACTCATTACTCGGTCTAAGGCGCTGCAATCATGGACTGTGCGGCTGGTCCCGGCGGAGGTTCGAGTCCTCCCTCGGGCATGGGTGTGTGTTTGTCCTTCAGATAATTTAGGTTAAGTAGTGTGTAAGCTTAGGGACTGATGACCTTAGCGGTTATGTCCCATAAAATTTAACACACATTTGAAAATTTTTTTTGAACAATCATTACTCGCGCCAACTAAGGTGACGATTCCCGCAAGAGTTCAGGCAATCCGTGCGCATTCGCACAGACAAAAGGATAAGTCTGTGCAGTCGCGCTATTCATCTATGTCCTCGGAGGCTCAGATGGATAGAGCGTCGGCCACGTAAGCAGGAGGTGCCGGTCGGGGCACACATTTTCAGCTGTCTTCGTCGAGGTGCATCAACAACACCTCTCGGCAGCTGAGGGTTTCAATTAATTATCATTCATTCCAGAGAAGCTGCACGGTCATCAATGGTATCTGTTCTTTCGAGAACGGTTACTATCTTCATATCAGTGTTACTAATTCACCATAATCAGTACCGCCATCAAGTCTGGGTCACATATTTTTGAAAGAAGTTGAATTTTCTTAAATGTTCCTCTTTATCAAGCAAAAGAATTTAATGGGCATTTCAAGTATTATCGGCAGCATTTCATACTGCTGAGCCTGTAATTAGCATATTCATATTTTTTATGAGAGACCAGAATATATCACGTTACACTGTTGCTGCTCTAGAGGAAAGATTATTTAATATTTTTCTTATATACACAGTGACCAAAGTTATCAGTTTTGAACAGGGCTATATGATTCAATGCCTAAGGGGATGAATGTATTTTCCAGTGGCTGTATTTCTTTATTGGTATTGAGAGTTTCATTGCGAAATCGATTCGTATAATGTTTGCCTAACAGTAACACAGACTAAGCACACCACTTGCAGTTACAACAGACTACACGACAATTCAGGTCAGACATTTAACATAATCGTGAAGTTTATTATTTCATTGGTTTTAAAGAACAACAGATAGTTGTTATTGCAGGAGTGTAAAATAACAAATTCAGGCAGAGTGAAGCACACATGTCACAGAAAAGGGGACCCACACAACGGCATTAATATACGATGTAACCTCCCCCCGCCCTTTCGCCTCTCTGACGGCAACAAGGCGTGTACTATTGCGTACAAAAATGGCTGTGAGCACTATGGGACTTAACATCTGAGGTCATCAGTCCCCTAGAACTTATAACTGCTTAAATCTAACTGACGTAAGGACACCACACACATCCATGACCGAGGCAGGATTCAAACCTGCGCCGTAGCGGTCGCGCGGTTCGGACTGAAGCACCTAGAACCGCTCGTCCATTACCGCGTGAAAACGATCATAAATGTGCTGAATGACATCCTGCTTCAAGCGTTTTGCGCCATTTGTTGTAATTCGGCAATGATTCTTGCAGGGTCTGCAGGACAATTAGTTTTCCGCTTTATCAGGTCCCACACGCCTTCAATTGGGGAGAGTTCTTGTGATCTCGCTAACCGCGGCATCAGTTGCTCACCACGAAGTGCTCGTTGCGTCTCAGCAGCCGTATGTAGTTGTGTATTGTCCTACTTGAAATGACGCATCACCTTCCTGTCTCAGAAATGGCGGCAGCATAGTGGTGAAAGTCTGTGCATTGCAGCGGGCACTGGTTACCTTATCCTGTAGAACCACTGAATGTGACCAAGAGTTCTAACCGAGGGTCCTGGAACGCCACGAAGCTTTGGATGGGCCAGTGTTTTCTGAGCGGATGCACTCTGAAATACGCAACTAGCCATCGATATGTAATACACTTGTACGTCCGTTACTCGCTTACAACAGGACGTACTCTCCTCACTGGAGAAAAGAGAGCAGCATTCCACTCTCCTAGCCGCTGTTTCACGATACCGGTGCCGTGGTGTCATCGGTAGTTTGGCCATAAGCACACACGATCGCAATCCTGCTCGAACCAAACGGTTCCCAATGGTCCTTGATGACACACCACGTGCAACATGTGCCCGTATTTCGTCATTGGACGATGTTCCGTCGTCCATTGCTTCCTCGCACAATACTTTGAGTCTGTATTATGCGGAAGTCCAGAACCTGAGCTACAAGTGTGGAAATGCTCACAGATCACAGTTGAAAGCTGAGACACACGACCGCTACACTGAGCCCAATATGCCCTGCAATCCGTTGATACGACCGTCCAGATTTCCACAGGCCCACAATGTGACCCTGTACAAAAGGCTAATGTAGTCCAACAGCAGTACCTACTCATAGGAAGGGTAGAATGAATGTTGTAAATGCTGTTCACCTCCAGACTCATCGCAGTTTTCTGCCTGTTGAGTGAAAATAGAGAGCACACAGACAGGCGTCCTGCGCACCATCTCTTCGGCGACAACTTCTTTTTCTGCAGTGTATCCTTGCATAATAAAGTCCTAATGTGGCTAATGAACTTCAGAGCCTTTTTTTTTTCACGATATGGGTCTCCAGGGAACGTTGTCATGAATGAGGTGTAGCAGATCATGTTACTGTTTATGTATGTTGTTGCTGATGACGGGAGAATGCACTCAGTCCAAATAGCATTGAGGGGCAATGAGACTAATGAGCAGTCGGCCGGTGTGGCCGAGAAGTTCTAGGCGCTACAGTCTGGAACCACGCGACCGCTACGGTTGCAGGTTCGAATCCTGCCTCGGGCATGGATGTGTGTGATGTCCTTAGGTTAGTTAGGTTTAAGTAGTTCTAGGTTCTGGGGGACTGATGACCTCAGCAGTTAAGTCCCATAGTGCTCAGACTAAGACTAATGTACACGTATGACTGACTTACCACTTACATTGTTCACTGGCACAATACTTTGTTATTAGGCAACTCATATGAGCATTCCTCCCCTCCAAATACATTGTCGTGACTTACTGTAAAACTGGGCATTGAAACAGTTACCGGAATTCGAGCCACTTGACCGCCTTGACATCTTGAGAGGAGGTCGTCGCCGCCCAAGCACGACCGACTCCGGTTCACTACTTCCCACGACAACGCCTCGCTTTCCCGATTGTGACTACGACGACGACGACGACAACAACAACATAAACACGCTCCGTAGATGACAGCGCAGTCTATACCGCGGTCACCAACTTGTGCGGACGTGGCGTGCAATTTATGAAAGCCAAGGGAGCTGACATTGTTCAATTACCATCGCACCGAATCGCACTACATTAGCGTCCCTTAGCAGGACTAGGGATTATTTCTTCGAAATTGACGTACACTAGAGAGGACAAAATCCTCAGTTGCGAATATGAAGTTAGGCAAAATTTTGCCGTATTTAACGTTAACCATAACATTAATAGTTATAGGGACCTGAACACATACCATCGTGCACACTGGTCTGCTGCATGAACACTGCGTTAGATCCAACGACGCATTTCAAACTGTGGACAGTATACTTATTTTTGTAATTCTGTTGCATGAATGTGCAAGATCTAAGCCCATTCTTAAACTTCTCGATACTTCCAAGTCGAAGTCTGTCTATGAGAAGTCAGTGTGTTTTTGTTTTTTTGTTTTTTCCTTCATAAGATGAACGTAAAGGTGTACACTGTCAAGTGCGGACAGCTAAAAAGTCACCTGAAGAATGATAGAATACATACATTAACGATCTCAAGAGAAGTGTGCTGATGCAGACATGTTCAGTTTATGTGTAGCCCGCGTCCCAGATCACACTGTTCCACCTTGATGTTTTCTTACATTATCTCATATCACGCGAGAATTCAGATATTGCGTCAGAAACACCCGAAACAGCTTTGATTGTTGGGATGTTTCGTATAGAAACGTAGCATACACAGAAGAGCCAAAACATTACGAGCAGCTGCTGAATAGCGCGCTGGTCCGTTTTTGGAACGGAATACAGAAGCTTGGCAAAGATTCGAAAGGTCTTTAGCAGATCTCTATGATATGTGCCACCAGACGCCTATGGACAGGATACTTGATTCCCGCAAATTACGGGCCGGTGCTTTGAGGGTGCGGAGCACAACTGTGGTTATCCTGCTGGAAAGTGTCATTGACCACGGGGAAGGTATCAGGTAAGAAGAGATGAGGGTCGTTTACAATAATGTTCAGATTATCCGCAGACCGCTGTCCATACTCCATACTGAATTCGATTACAACCATAGGTAACATAGGGCAGACCACTGAAGCGGCCTACCAAGGAACGTCGTTCACCAAATAACATGACCGTCGCTGTGGATCCAAAGTGCAATCCCTACTCAATGCAGTAGTAGCGATATCGTTGGCTCAACATGGGAACACGTAGGAGTTGTCTGTTGTCAAACTCCTATGTGCTGCGAAATACTTGTGACTCCAGTAGCAATGTACTCTACAGTCAGGTGAGCCACTGATCGCCGCCTATCGTACTGTATAGAGCGGAGAAGCCTCCAACAACACAAATAATGAGGCGAATACGTCTTACATCTTTTCGCCTACACGTGGATGCTTCGTTCGTTTCACCAGTGTTTATAGATGTTCACAATAGCTACGCACGAACAGCCTACTAGCTTCACCTTTTTTCGAAATACTGGTTCCCAGGCGCCGGGCTACAAAAATCTGCCCTTCACACAATATAGTCTTTTACAATCGTACTGCTTCCTACTGAAATCCAAGAACGTAGCCTACTAGCTTCACCTTTTTCGAAATACTGGTTCCCAGGCGCCAGGCCACAAAAATCTGCCCTTCACACAAAATAGTCTTTTACAATCGTACTTCTTCCTACTGAAATCCAAGAACGTGGCCGACATATAAAACTATTTTCTGACCTTTAGTTTCCGACTGCGTGAGACAAAATTATTCAAATGGCTCTGAGCACTATGGGACTTAACATCTGTGGTCATCAGTGCCCTAGAACATAGAAATACTTAAATCTAACTAACCTAAAGACTTCACACACATCCATGCCCGAGGCAGGATTCGAACCTGGTGCCGTAGCGGTCACGCGGTTCCGGGCTGAAGCACGTAGAACCGCACGGCCACACCGGCCGGCTGCGTGAGACATCTTCGGAGATAAAACGGGAGTTGTGATGCAAATATGCCGTTTTTCAAAGTAGCCTATGTCAATGTATTCCCCCATTTGCAATCCGTATCGTCACTAGAATTGTTCCCCACTAGTCTTGGCTTCGTTTATATTTCGAGGTTACTCGATGATTAAGGTCCGACCAATAGCTAAATGGAAACCACAGTGAAAGTCGAAAATGTTTTTTGCGCAAGAGCTTTCCTACGGCTACATAGTTTCGCTCCGGTTTAGATATAACGTTGTACCAACCTTCCAATACCCTCGACATAGAAGGCAGCCCGTGCTTTCCTCCAAATCTCTACGCTGGACTGCAGCTTGTTTTCCGTGCCAAAATGTTGTCTTCGTTGACAGCGGTTAAGGGAGCAGAGATGAAACTGATAGGGAGCCAATTCTGAGCTGTATGGCAGCTGCAGGAGTGTCTTCATTACCCCTTCAGTGTGAGTCCGAGACTTGTCATGAAGAAGAAAATGTCTGACAGTTACGTTACGTGAGCTGCAAAAACTCTTGGAACCTTCATATGTTCACTTTGCTCTCAGAACTAGAAAGGCTGGAGTGACGAGATCGACAGCCATACTAGAGACACTGCCCAACAGATGTGGACAGCTACTCTGTGGTGTCAGTTTCGCAGGCTATCGGTCCTCTATAAACGAAAAGCGCTGGTACGTCCTTTAGTGCATCACTTACTCGTTATGGCGCTAGGCGGCATTCAGTCTCGTTGAGGGCAGTGGTCATAGTGTCTTGTCTCATTAGTGTATAATGAGTATAGGAAAGAGATACCTTGAGGACTGAATACATGTCCAGAACATATGTCATTCTGTGGTGGTAAGGTGCTAACATCAGACCTAGGCTACCTCTTTTGTTGTAAAAGGACCTACGTACATTTTCCGACTAGGACGAATGTTTCCCTACAGGCGTGACAGCATTCACAGTGGACACCGAATGTGCAGACGCCTGTCACAAGAAGTAAGTAGTTTTCAACGTACAAATTCACGTTTGCTGCTGATCGCATCCCCATAACTTCAACTGTCAGTAAAGTCACTATACAGGGTGTTACAAAAAGGTACGGCCAAACTTTCAGGAAACATTCCTCACATACCAATAAACGTAAGATGTTACGTGGACATGTGTACGGAAATGATAAATTTCCATGTTAGAGCTCATTTTAGTTTCGTCAGAATGTACTGTACAACGTGATCAAAATTGGAAATTTTCACAATCAACATGTGTAGGCTGACGAGAATCCGCACGCAATTGTGCAATCACGTCGTCAACACACATTTTCTGTGAACGTTTGGTCAGGCATTGTTGGTGATGTCTTGATTGGGCCCCATGTTCTTCCACCTACGCTCAATGGAGCACGTTATCATGATTTCATACGGGATACTCTACCTGTGCTGCTAGAACATGTGCCCTAACAAGTACGACACAACATTTGGTTCATGCACGATGGAGCTCCTGCATATTTCACTCGAAGTGTTCGTACGCTTCTCAACAACAGATTCGGTGACCGATGGATTGGTAGAGGCGGGCCAATTCCATGGTCTCCAAGCTCTCCTGACCTTAACCCCCTTGACTTTCATTTATGGGGGCATTTGAAAGCTCTTGTCTACGCAACCCCGGTACCAAATGTAGAGACTCTTCGTGCTCGTATTGTGGTCGGCTGTCATACAATACGCCACTCTCCAGGGCTGCATCAGCGCATCGGGGATTCCATGCGACGGAGGGTGGACGCATGTATCCTCGCTAACAGAGGACATTTTGAACATTTCCTGTAACAAAGTGTTTGAAGTCACGGTGGTACGCTCTGTTGCTGAGTGTTTCCATTCCATGATTAGTGTGATTTGAAGAGAAGTAATAAAATGAGCTCTAACATGGCAAGTAAGCGTTTCCGGACACATGTCTACATAACTTATTTTCCTACTTTGTGTGTGAGGAATCTTTCCTGAAAGTTTTGCCGTACCTTTTTGTAACACCCTGTAAATTACCTATTATTCTAAGACAAGGATTCCTATTATCAATTGCTTCGTCAAGATGTTCTTTATGGGTCCTCCAACTTGGTCGATATCTTTTTATTGTATCTTTTCTATTGATTCTACGAAGTTACAGTGAATAATAACTTACTTGATCTAATACCAAATATTTCACACATTCATGAGGGATACTCTTATTCTTCAGATTAATTGCAAAAGTAATCTTCACACAATCTGGACGACTGTCATATACATAAAATAGGGCCTTCCAAACGTATCCTACACATCATTATGTCAGGCTAAGTAACTTTTATTGAATGTTGCACCTCCTTTCAAAGTGACACAGGTACATGAGACTTAGTCACAAAGCCTCTGCAAAATGAGCGGAATATCCTATCAATAGTTCAGTTTCTTAACAACAGAGATCCGCTACTTGGTCACCTGCGAACGCTTTTTGAACGCCCTCATCGCTGGAAAATCTGCGATTGCTGTGATTTAGTTCCTGGACTGCATGAACCATTCTGTGGTCTATGTCGATGGCCTTCTTTCCCGGTTAGCAACATCCACGCCTGCGGGGATTTAGTCAAATTGCTGGCACCATTTCACTGCGGGTGAACGTTGCATTTCCTCCATGTACTGACAGAGTTTCGCGGTAAATCTTTAGAAGTTTTCCCCACAATAATCGTATTGCCCCTGGTGCCTCAATTTCGGAATTCGTTTCTAGTTGCCATTCCACTCCCACTTTGTGATGTACCTGTTATCCGCAACACGTCACAACTGTACGTGCAGGAGAAGTGGAACATTTGCTGTCTTCTGCGATGCGTCGTTCCACTTTAAATCACTCCGCACGCATTTTCCTAAACTTTTAATGAAGGTGTCCGCGTTTGATGATTATTCTGCACTCGTGTAGCCATATAATAATTTCTTCTTCCGCATATTTATTCTCAGTACGTTACAGTCCCTGCACCAAGCGTCGATCCACTGTAACAATGTTGTTCAATGGGCTTGCCGTTCGACAACACGTGTATCATCAATTTTGACGTCCAGCTGTACAAACAACTGCATTGCTTATGTTTCCTTGTTGTCTAATTACTGTTCAAAATGATGAATAAAGAGACAAAATACGAACTAATTCTCTAGTTTCTCCATATACAACTGATGACGACTGGTTACGACTTTAATAAACACCTCTAGGTCTCTTTCCTTTTATTCGCCGCAAAATAATTAATACTTATGTTACAGGCACAGTACGTACGAAATTTTGATCAACAGATCTGAAGATTTCTCAAAGCTTCACATAGCTGTATTGACATCTTCAAATTTTGTAGCCCTGCCTCCTCAGTTGCATGTAATATTACGGTATATTGAAAATTTTTACTTATGGACCGTCTGACAGCAACTGAATAAAATACAATTTTATTGCCATACGCCTTCCGCCTTTATTTTCTGCAAGGCATCGTCAGTGGCAGATTGCGTGGACAATTTCTTACATATTACGCTCCGTTTGAATTTTTGGTGTTGTTCGTTTTCTTATGAATGCCAATTTGGATTTTTTTCCACACTCTACAGCACTATGAACTGAACGCTTGTTTCAATGCAATTACAAGCGTTCAGTTAATAGTGCTGTGGAATGTGGAAAAAAACCGCAAATTGGCATTCATAAGAAGAAGAACAACACCAAAAATTCAACAGGAGCGTAATATGTAAGAAATTGTCCACGCAATCTGCCATTGATGATGCCTTGCAGAAAATAAAGGCGAAACGTGTATGGTACTAAAATTGTGTTTTATTCAGTTGCTGTAAGACGGTCCATAAGTAAAAATTATCAATATACCGTAATATTTGTTAAAGCGTTTATTAATAATGCTGTCAACTGTCAGTCTGCCAGTGCCGACAGAATCATTAATAAACGCTTTAAGTAATTTAAAAAAGTTGCTGGTTCCCTGTCAACAAATCTTTGAAACTTAAGATCTGAAATGATTTATTGGGATCAAAACGAGTCAACGGTATGTAAAGTGCTAGACCTACAATAAATGTGTTGATAAGACAATGACACCGGATTTCACCTCATATTAAATATCAAGAACTGCATGGTTGAATAATAACGGCATATAGGAATTTGCCTTCCGATGTCTTTACGTAATGCTAAGATAACGAAAAAGCATTATATCATCTGATTCTGATTGCGGGCGACTGAAAATAGTTAATATGTAACCAATACAGAAACTGAAGCCAACTCAACGGTTTTTAGAACCATAGCAACATTTTATAGGAACGTTGCACAGGTTACCGCTAAGTTGTAACCTGCATGTCACGCGTCCTCTGTGTGCAACACGTGTCATAAGAACAGTATCAGTCGAACTACGGTCAATTTAGTGTCTGTTACACCAGTGCTGAAGCAAACCAGATGTGCCATTTATACAACCAATTTCTCTAGATATCATGTTATCGGCAGAAATCGAAAGCCGCCTTACACTGTTTACCTACCGAACGAACAATCGCAAATTATCCCCTCGAGTGATTGAATTCATTAAATAGTGTTTACGTTATTGTTTAATTAATTAGGTAATCACCAGTCGAATTAAACTGGCGAATGAGTGGATAAGCCACAGGCAAACAGAGACATCCTATGTTAATTAGGTTTTAATCAAACGTTCTACATCACTTTGCAATTCAATTATCAAGTGTGATTAAAAAAATTATTGAAGCAGGCACCGCTTAAGTTCGCATCCGTGTTTTAGTACGTCAGTTAGAGCGAAGCAGTCAGAATTGTCCAAGATACAGAAGGAATCTGGTCTTTCATAGTTATAAATTTAACCTTCACCCTTTCTCGATTCCCATGTTACTGTCGCGAAATACAGATGTCATGCAGAAATTTACGAATAAAAATATGTCGTCAGTATAAAATAAAAGAAAGTGACGAGTGAAGCGAGACAGTTGCTAATTCATTGTACTCGCATTCATAAGCAGCTCAGTCGCATCAGAAAATGCAAAAGCGTTTCAGTCTGCTGTTGTACACAGAGAAGTCGCGACGCTAGAAAATATGGAAATCGCAGGAAGAGCTTCAGAGGATCGACGCTTGGGGCAGAAACTGCAATTGACTCTCCACCTAAATGTAACGTATTGAGCATAAAAGTGTAGAAAGACCCATAATAATATGGCTAATAATCACTCAAATCAGACACACATTTCGAGAAGTGTCAAGTGATATATTGATTCCTCCTACGCACGTCTCGCGAAAAGTCCACGAAGTTAAAATGTGAGACGCTAATCGTTCGGGACTGGAGGAGGAAAGTGGAATGCGACAGCGTTAGGCAATGTCCTCTTCACCACACGCCGTTATGTGGCTTTCGGAATATAGATGTAGATGTGAGAACCAATTCTATTCCACCGCTTACGCCTTGTCCCACGGTGAAGCAGGGTCGGCTAGGGTTAATCGGATTTGGCATGTTAATGTGAAGGGGTGGCCGGATGCCATTCCTGCCGCCACCACATACCCCACGGGACGTTTTAGTGTACTTCAGCTGTCTGCATCTAGTGTAAATCGTGAAACAGCGTGAATGTGTTTCAAATGTATGCGAGTCGTGTAACTGAGGAGAGACGTGGGGACTAGCCCTGTATTCACCCAGTAAGATGTGGAAAACCGCCTGAAAACCACATCCAGGCTGGCCGGCACACCTGCCATCGGCTTCAATCTGCCAAACGGATTCGATCCGGGGCCGGCGCGCCTATCCGAGTCTAGGAAGCAGCGCGTTAGCGCTCTCGG
The DNA here is from genome assembly GCF_023897955.1 of Schistocerca gregaria. Classification (NCBI taxonomy): domain Eukaryota; kingdom Metazoa; phylum Arthropoda; class Insecta; order Orthoptera; family Acrididae; genus Schistocerca; species Schistocerca gregaria. The sequence continues at coordinate 761,334,697 of NC_064922.1, forward strand.
CTACTCTGGCGGGTCAGATGTAAGAACCAACAACCAACCATCGCTTCAGCTCCATTACACAGTTCATATGGTAGCGTTTTGTGGCAGAATAACAGACAAAGCACCGTTGTGGGGATCTGAAATCAATTAATTACAAAACAAAATAATTAGCAAACTTGATGGAAGAGGCGACGAAAGAGTGACAATGAAGGACAATTAGAATAAGGGAAAATGAGACGCGGAGCTCGCAGCGTTGAGAGAATGAAGTAATATTCTGACATACTGTTGGTCGCTATTGAGATACATGAAGAGCAAACTTGAGCTAATGTAGGAAAACTCATCCAAGTAAGTCTTGAATATAACGTAAATCAGATTACTGTACAAAGTACTTCCAGGCGTAGATGATTAAGAACGAAGAAAGGCCGGAGACACAACTACGACGCCGACGTTCTACATGTTTTCGCGCTGAAATGAATGAAAATGTAGACAATTCTGTTCATAGATTAACATCTTACGTTAACTTAATTTTGTTGCAATAATTGTCATTACAATGCTTCTGAAATTAGTATAAAATTTTCATATAAGAGTTTACAGGATTGACTGGCTACCTAAGCTAATAAACTTGATTATGGTTTCCATTTCTTTTCCCCAAGTCACTCCAGGCATAAAATTGGAGAGTACCCTCTAACTAGACACAGCTGTCATTTTCCGCTATTTAAGCCTACAATTAATCTTGATAAAAGTTACTACTTTTTACACTATATTGTTATTAATTTTCATAAGAGATATTACACTTTGGTGTGTACTCCTTTCTACACCAGGCTATTTCCAGCTTCGTGAGAATTCAGTCCGCCCGCCACTAGCAAAGTAGCGTGAAACTTCGACAGTGCCACCCACTCGTGGTGGCAAAACGTCCGAAAAATCATCAGACGAACGTCGGCCGAATAACCCTAGACAGAAGCCAACAGGCAGTTTGTCGGATTTACGATACCTTAAGAAAAGTACGAAAGGGGGTTGTATTTCCCTGAGACAGAGAAGTTGCTGTCCATGCATCAGCACGGCCTTAGAAAGCATCGCTCCTGAGAAACGCAGCTCCCCCTCTTTTCACATGATATCTTGCAAACCATGGATGAAGGGTATCAGACGGATGCCATATTCCTTGACTTCCGGAAAGCGTTTGACTCGGTGCCGCACTGCAGACTCCTAACTAAGGTACATGCATATGGGATTGATTCCCAAATATGTGAGTGGCTCGAAGACTTCTTAAGTAATGGAAACCAGTACGTTTTCCTCGATGGTGTGTGTTCATCGGAGGTGAGGGTATCATCTGGAGTGCCCTAGGGAAGTGTGGTAGGTCCGCTGTTGTTTTCTATCTACGTAAATGATCTTTTGGTTAGGGTGGATCGCAATGTACGGCTGTTTGCTGATGATGCTGTAGTGTACGTAAAGGTGTCGTCGTTGAGTGACTTTAGGAGGATACAAGATGACTTGGATAGGATTTGTGATTGGTGTCAAGAATGGCAGAAAACTCTAAATATAGATAAATGTAAATTAATGCAGATGAATAGGAAAAAGAAGCCCGTAATGTTTGAATACTCCATTAGTAGTGTAGCGCTTGACACAGTCACGTCGATTAAATATTTGGGCGTAACATTGCAGAGCGATATGAAGTGGACAAGCATGTAATGGCAATTGTAGGGAAGGCGGATAGTCATCTTCGGTTCATTGTTAGAATTTTGGGAAGATGTGGTTCATCTGTAAAGGAGACCGCTTATAAAACACTAATACGACCTATTCTTGGGTACTGCTCGAGCGTTTGGGATCCCTATCAGGTCGCATTGAGAGAGGACATAGAAGCAATTCAGAGGAGGGCTGCTAGGTTTGTTACTGGTAGGTTTGATTTTCACGCGAGTGTTACGCAAATGCTTCAGGAATTCGGGTGGGCGTCTCTGAAGGAAAGGAAGAGTTCTTTTCATGAATTGCTACTGAGGAAATTTAGAGAACCAGCATTTGAGGCTGACTGCAGTACAATTTTACTGCCGCCAACTTGTATTTCACGGAAAGACCACAAAGATAAGAAAAGAGAGATTGGGGCTCATACAGAGGCATATAGGCTTTCATTTCTCCCTCGTTCTGTTTGGCAGTGGAACAGGGAGAGTAGATGCTACTTGTGGTACGAGGTTCCCTCCGCCACGCACCGTATGGTGGATTGCGGAGTATGTATGTAGATGGAGATGTAGATGTTTATTACATGCTGGGATTCTAGACAATTCGCACCTCAAGCCATGTCATATTCATCTTGAAACACCAATGATGACAGCAGTGACAACAGTTTATACATCACTTAATGTTGTTATTCTTAGTTCTGTAATAAGGTAAACATATGTTTAATTTATCTATGGACATGTTTAACATTTTGAGTAGCCTCGTGTAATCTATACAGAAGTTCAGTTAAATAAATAAGTACGAGAAACTATAATACCTTTCATGTGAGGGGGATAAGTGAGAAATCTGTGGTCGGGGAAATCATTGTAGAATATGGCATGGAAGATAACCTACCAAATTATATCTATGTTTTCCAAGCTTACGAGAAATTTGTTAACAGATTAGAACTGTCTGACACCTCAGTAGTCGAAAGAGTTTGCTAAATTTTTGAGGACAATTTTCCCACTGGCCGAGTAAGTGCCAAGCCTTGATTCTGACACTTTCTCTCATATTCCAACCCAAGCACTCACTCTGTCGTTATTTTTCTCATTGTCAAAGGGGATACCTCTTTACTGTCCGTTAACATATTGTTATTGGTCGTAGGCGATTTGACACTCCTCTAAGAAGTTTAATATCTTACACAGAGCCTGAACTAGAAACTGCAGCCTTGTCCTTCACGAACAATTTACAAATTGATGGTCACAATGTTTTCGAACAGGGATGCTGTGTGTAAAATATTTTCATCTTTGTTTCTTATTGTGTTGTTGTGTTGTGAGTATGATGTTATTTGTGACGATGGTCACGTATTGCGTTTCCTGGTTCAGTCTTCCACCGTCCCTTCGCTCGAAGGCGAAAAACACGCTTTCCACGCTACGACAACCTTATGCAGCAGCTTAATTTTCTGGTCAGAATAACAATGTTTAAAAGTCAGATATTGGTGCATTCGTTTGGAAAAGAGATCTGAGGTAAAGTAGGGGGGGGGGGGTGTGGCAGGAATGGAGAACTCATAATATTTTCATGGATGAGGCAACTATTTATAACGTTGAGGCATAGTGAAACACAAAACTGCTAAATAAATGAGTAAATGAATCGGGAAGTATACTGTGCTGTCAGACAAGTGCCTTTCAGCGACTCCTTTTTGCATCGACGTTTTAGTAGTTCTGTACAGTAGCTGGCAACAAGTGAATAGATAACGCCAACTAACGGTACAGTGGTACTGGAATCAATTACAACATAGGTTACACATTGTGCTTTTCTTCACATTGCTATATATGTTGCCGGCCGGAGTGGCCGTGCGGTTCTAGGCGCTACAGTCTGGAACCGAGCGACCGCTACAGTCGCAGATTCGAATCCTCCCTCGGGCATGGATGTGTGTGATGTCTTTAGGTTAGTTAGGTTTAATTAGTTCTCAGTTGTAGGGGACTGCTGACCTCAGAAGTTAAGTCGCACAGTGCTCAGAGCCATTTGAACCATTTGATACATATTGAAACGTCCCCTTTGAAAAATTATACAAGACTGTGCTTAAACTGACTCACAATATTTTTAGCGCAACGCAATCTGACTTTCAAAAATCCCTACCAAAGAATGGCCCTGACTAACATTAACCTTTACGTTTCACAAATCACTTACCTCACAAAAATCTTCGTTAGTCAAGCTACTGCAATACAGCGAGCGCCACTACTGCCGGCTAAATAAGACATTCGAACTACTGAAGGCACTAACTACTGATAGGCATAGTTAGCAAATGAAAGATTTTGACAGAGAACAAACAATGTATTTACCTCAATAGTGTTCAAAATTCATAATGTATATAGCAGTTCATGACGCCCAGTCTTACAAATTTCAAAACTCCGCCATTTCTCTCCCCACATCCACCACTGCTGGCGGATCACCTCCAACTGCCCAACGCTACGCGCTGTTAACATCCAGCTGCCCAACACTACAATGGCGAACATTACGACAATACCAACCAGCCACTGACTGCACACAGCAGGGCCAGTGATTTTCATACAGAGCACTACGCGGCGTTACCAATAAAAAAAACCTAAACAGCCTTCTTACATAGCCCCCATGCTCCCCACAAAAATTTTTACAAATTGTTTTGGGCCGTGGCCAACATAGAGTTGAAAAAAATTTCATATTTACAATAACAATGAAACGAAATGCACACACTTATCGATACAATGTTGGTCAAAACCTAAAATTTTCTCACAGTCAATAAAGACAGTCCTGATTGTTCATCACAGTAAAATTGCAGTGTTTTTCTCAATTTCTGAGCAGTAAACGAAAATGCACATGGAAGTAGTGGATTTCCATGCAGTCATGAAGAAGTAGTGTTGTCCTTCCAACGGAAAGACTGTGCTGACTCTTGACATGCAGACAGGTAATGGTCCACAACAGAGCAAATCCACAGCAGAGTCATTCGAAGTTTTGAAGAATATTGGTAGGTAGGTCATCACAGAGCAGACCCACTGTAGTCCTGGTAGAGAGTATGGTATTGGTGGGCCACCAGAGGTGCAGACCCATTGAAGTCCTTGTAGAAATAATGTTATTGGTGAGCCATCAAAGATGCAGACCCACTGTAGTCCATCTGTTGCAACTGTGCAGGTGCACAATCACCATCAAAGAGTTTTGTGGACAATATAGCAAGTCCATAAACCACCACCTGTGTACTCACAAAACTTTTTGGAATGTCCTTAGAACCAGCAATTCTGTTATCCAGTCCCTTGCTGAATTATCAACACACTTGCAAACACTAACAGCCCCTACTTCTCACATATTGTCCATATACTATGACCAACAGAAATGTGTGTAGTGAAATGTAACTTACAAGTTACTTAATTTGATGAACTGGTGTCAATTACAATTTGTAAAATAAGAATACTATAACAAAGGTACAAAATACATCATTAAAAACATAACAGTACTGATAATATTTGTAGTAATAGGGGCTTTACAAAAGCATAGAAATAAACATATACATCAGTGTTCCAGGAATTATGACATACGTAAATACATACAATAATGAGAATAGTTTTCGAAACATTAATTTCACCCATGAGCATTAAAACAGAACAGAATAAATAATTTCTAAGCATCTTTACAAAGAAAATAACATAGTATTTGAAAAATTCTACAACATAAATCTTATTAGCTAAATACATAACGACAGGAAAAAGACACATAGACAAGGGTGCATAAGCATATAGCAGAATAACACAGGAGAAAAGGACAGGGTTTGTTTTCAGTGTAACATTTGGTACTGCAGTCCAACGCAAAACTTCATTCCATAGATCGTCCCTCTTATTTCAACATTTGCTCCAGCCAAAAAAAATCCTATCAAAGCACTCTTTCTGTATTCTGTTCACATCCTCTTTCAAAAATAGTTTTTCTCCACTGCACACTTCTTTTTTGGCCACACCATTTTCTTATAGCTTCTGAATGCATTTTTTCCAAATCATCGTAGTTTCTTATATAGTCTACCCCCTCTTAAGCTAACTTAAATCTACTGAGCTCAGATGCATAAACTAAGGGACGAGGCAATGCAACAGCACAAAACAATTAACACAAACAGCAATGACAAAAAATGCAAACTGACAAAGCAAGCAGCATAAATTAGCAAATCAAATGCAATATTACATCTAATATAAGGCAATGCACAGCAAACAATAAAAATAAATCATTAATAAAACTGGCTTAACAGAATAATACAAAGTCAAATTCAGTAACACTATGCCTGGCAAACAGCAGCAGCAAATGTAATAATCTATATCTAAACATGACAAAGCTCAAGCAGAAAAAATATTAGAGTAAAAATGGCCATGTTTAATACCTATGTCAATCTTAACACTAGGCTGATCCATCACAAGAACTTACACTACCAGATAAGTTAACAAATCGTAAAAAAAAATATGTATGTAATTCTTGTGAAGGGAAATGTCTATTTATGTGTCCTCGTTTTCTTGGAAGTAGATCATAAATTTATTATTGACTGCATCTGTAGGCATAAAATAACTATATTAGTACACCTATTAAATTTTATTTTAACCAATGGTGCAGTGCAGCTAGAAACTAGATATTAAACAAAATGAGTAAATAAATACATAAAGCAAACCATATGGCATATCTCTAAACTAGCAAGACAATAGCCGTGAAATGTTTCTCATCATTTCATTAGGCATTTTAGTAAATATCATAAATTAAGAGCTCCACAGTATAATCATATGTTTTCAAGTATGAGCATGTCGTATTTGCGATGCTTTCTACAAAGGAACGTCGATAGCGAGGATAATGGCCTCTTTTTTTTCTCTCCCTGTGTCTCTGAAAGGCACACACTAATGCTTTTTTCCAGGCGCCTGTCGTGCAGCTGGGTGCCCACGACACATTATGTGCAGGTAGTCAATTACCTTTCTTACTGAAATATTTAGGACAGCAGTTTCCGCTACAGTGACAGTCTCGTTTAAAAATATTTTCACAGATTGAGAATTTGAATTACAAATGTGTAGAAAATAAAATCCTATAAATATAACAGTGTCCAAAAGAATTTTAGGCGGCATTGTAACACATTCACGCATTTACATACGTTTCATAACTCTTAAAGTACGATTCTTGGTTTCCAACAACCTTTTTCAAAAACCAGAGTCCCTAACCACTACTCATTATTCTTAACTTATTACACTTCTTCAATATTTCAACATAAGAAATAAGTAGCATAATCAAATTCCTCATATACGGTAGCATCATCTTATTGATCATAAATATACCTCAACAGCATAATACACATTGTCGTCGTAATAATGTCATAACATCTCACTCAATTCTCAAAAACGTTGTAGCTTTCTGCAATAATGTCAAAACCTAAAAAAAATTCTCTGCCCATTTCAATAGTGTCATCTACCTCAAACTAACTTTAAAAATCATGATCTCATACCAAATACATCATTCAAAGCTCTCATAGTATCACAATGGTTCTGAAAAAGTATGAACAGTTCACAAAGTACAGACAAAATAAAATTTCGTAAGTGTGAAGTAATCCAACTGTATAATTGCGTAAACATCTGTCACTGATGTAGTAAAAAAAATGTTTGTCTCTCTCACTTAAATGATCAGATAACTGTGTAATTTATGTGTTAGAGAAATATGGTACCAACGTGTATTGCAGCAATGGAATGACATATATCACGGAAAACTTTCTTTGTAATTCAAAAATCTTGAAAAATGGAGGGTTCAAGTACAAAATTAATCACTGAAATGCGTGTCCTGTAGCGTTAAATGTGCGTCTTGTTGTAAGATAATTCTGTGGAAGTGTCGTAGTTATCGCCCTCCGAAAGCTAAGTTCTGCAGAAGTCAAAGTATTTACGTCATGACAAACAAAAGTGAAATGCTTTGCGTATAGATATCTTAGTTATTACGCTTATTGCCGTAATATGTAGAGATGGTAGGTCTGTCCGTGAAGAGGGAGATGATGTAAGTACGTTTTTCGGAAACGAAGAGGAGTTGTGTTGCCTTCCTCTGCACTACACCACACTGGGTAAACGTTTCCCAAAGCCCCGATCTTTGGAGCAGTAGAAGGTATAGGACCACATTATAGCTCGGTAACAACAAACGGCGCCCACAAATTCGTCTTTCAGTATTTAAACATTCAATGAATTACGTTGTCAATGCAACCCCTTCATGCACACATAGTCCGAAATAAGCCAAATTTTTAAGAACTCTTGGAAACAATAATACCCTGGAAATATTGTCCATGTGACAGTTTTTGGAGGGCTGCTCTTTTCATTATCGTTACTTTTTTGACTTCCTTGAAACGAAACGCCACGTCTTCCTCTTCATCCCAGAGGAGCGCTTTAGTTAAACCTCCTCATTAACTTGTACCATACTTTCCCACGTCTATGTTTGGTTGGAATTCTCTCTGAAGGCTGGCGCGGTCCAATGGTCCTAGCGGATACCGTATAACCTGGGACAAATAAAATCTCGGGTAATGCCTTTGCGATCACTTAGTAGCTGTATCAGGAAATGCTACTCCCACGTTCGCGAAGGCGAAAACGACGTTGTCCCTGGGAAATGCAGTGGAGTGTAGCAGACAGCTGTAAGGCAAGTTAGTGGCATAACTGCAATGAAATGAATACTCCTAGCTACATACATGCGTTGATATAAGTCAACGAGGACATTTGAAAATGTGTGCCCCGAGCGGGACACGAATCCAGGACCTCCTGCCTACATGGCAGACGCTCTATGCTTGTGAGCCACCGAGGACACATAGTGCGACTGCAGGGACTTATCTCGGGCACGCCTCCCGTGGATCCACATTCTCAACTTATTGTCCCACACTATATTCATAGTGTCCCTGTCCATTATACTCATTACTCGCTGTTTCCTGTTGAGTTTTCTCCCTTAGCGAAATGTCCCTGTTTTAAATCGCAAGCATATATATATATATATATATATATATATATATATATATATATATATATATATATATATATATATATATTGACGGTTTAAATCGGGGACCTTTCACTAAGGGAGAAAATCTCAACAGGAAACAGGCAGGTTAGCACACCTCAAGGCGGTGGCACATGATTATCCTACAAACAGGCTGCTGTTCTGGTGCAGAGAGGAAACTCGTAATCTTCGCAAAAGATAGCCAGACGGACCTCATAGGAAACACCCAAAACATGACAAGGAAAATGCAGTCGCGGTAAGGATAAAAATAAATTTAGGAATGTACGAGAACTGTGACAAAAATAACAAATGAAACCTTCCCGTCTAATATTGGATGAACGTTTGCTTGCTGACTGAACGCTGCGTCTCTTAAAATCTTTTAACTGCTGCTCTGTCAAGACTACCTGCTGATTATTACGACGAAACATAAAATGTGTTGTCGCCGTGGCCCTCAGTCGTTACCTGAAATTATTAAGACTGATTCTTACCTTTAATTATTTATACTGGATCGCCATCTGACTGCTACAGCAAACTGTGGAATGAATATACTTACTTCTCTTTAACATAATTATAAGCTGCTGGTGGAGTTTCATAATACTTTGTGACTGGAATTCTTTAAGTTGAAGTTAATTTAGATTTGATAAAAGCTGAAGCTCAGTTTAGACTTTTCTTTTAAGATAACAATAAATTCCGTAAAGCATTTACGTGAATGATTTTGCGATAGAAAATTCTTAATGCATTTAATCTGGTAGAAGTTAACTATATTCTGAGAACGATCTTGACAAACAATTACAAGGGGTATAGTTCTTTACAAAAATTCTTAAAAAGTAGCGTTGCGCTACATACCTAATTTTCCATCAAAATTACATAACTATATTCTGAGAACGATCTTGACAAACAATTACAAGGGGCATAGTTCTTTACAAAAATTCTTAAAAATTAGCATTGCGCTACATATAGCGAGTGGCTGGCGAGCACACCGCTTCTTTCAAAGTGTTAATTCATACCTCGCTTACAGCGACCTCCTCTCATGTCTCGCTAGCTACGACTGCCTCGTCTCACATCTTACTCGCAACTGCTCGCTTCCAACGCTCAATGCTACAAAAGTGCGGTCTCGCCGCCAACAATGGATTTTGGTGCAGACAATCCCTGCTACCATTACAGATGTATTACTGCGCGCTGTTTCCCGCTCTTTCTCAAAATGTATCTATGCGCGGTTTCCCGCTCTTTCTCAATAATACACAATGCAATTTAATTAACAAAACAATTTAAATAAGAAACAGTTCAGACAATTACATGCTAAAACAGTTTAAATACGCCTATTACATAATTACACAAAAAATTAACGATGAGCGAAATGTCGGGTATATCAGCAAGGCAGTAATAACTGAAAAGAAGAAGAAACTAAAAGGAACCTAATCGGTATACAATCTGGACCTGAAGACTTGCCCGTATCAAGCGATTTGAGTTGCTTCGCAACCCCTCAGGTATCTACTTCTAAGAAACTCATGCTAGCAGATGTTCGTGTTTCAAATTCTGGAATATTCCATTCGTCTTCCCTGGTGAAGGAATTTCGGAAAACTGCGTTCAATAACTCCGCTTTAGCGGCACAGTCGTCGATAACAATACCATCGACACTGCGCAGCGAAGGTATTGACTGCGTCTTGCCGCTTGTGTACTTTACATACGACCAGAACATCTATAGTTCCTCTATAGCGACTGTTATTTGCAAAGCACAGTGACTGAATCTTATTCGCTCTCTGTAATATCAGTCAGCTGATGGAACGGACAGGCCTTCGTTGAAAACTTGTTTTTTTTTTTTTTCTTTTCCAGACAGCCACCACTAGAGATCGATCGGGACAGTGTGTAGCTACCATGAACTCAACGCGAATGAAATTCTTGGCATATAGGATTTATAAGTCGTCAAAGTCCTAATATGACTAAGGTGATAAGTGTCCATCATCGGCTTACGAGGGCAGCCAAAAGCAAACTGTAAACTCCTTGTCAAGGGACATACTGAGAAGTGTCGGTAGAGCGAAGGAACTACGTCGTTTCATCTGCCAAGAATACCGGTGCATGCTGGTATCTGCCGAAAACAGTGCAGTATCTGATTTCTACTGATATAACCATCCTATACAAGTATTTTCGTAATATAGATGCCATTCAAATAAAATGGAATGGACTGCGTTAGTGACAATGAACTGTAACATGGAGGGCACATAATATGGACGATTCAGCAATAAATTTCATTTCACCCTTGGTTTCACATCTCGATGCTCAGGAGACAGCTAGTATTAACAGACTAATAGCAGGCTGCTGAATACTAACAACACAAATTATTTGTTAAAAGCAAAATTCTCTCCTAGTTAAGATTCTCGACTCACTCAAGAGGGCATTTGATAAATAAAATCATTCAACAACAACACTGTATACTATTTTGAAATTTAACTATCCTTTTTTCTCTAACAGTAGCTCTTAGACGCAAGAATAGATGTATTTGCCAATTCTTCTGTCTTTTTAAAAGGGAATTTTATAATTCGATGTGTTTTCTTGTGTTCCATTATGTAATACTTCCCTCCATATGTACGTATAAAAATATATTTTATTACAAGCTTTTTTTTTACTTTTATTGTAATGCTGCAGTCAGATTAATATGCTTTGTAGACAAATTATCTCTGACATTTGTATGGGTATCTTTATACAGTTTTGTTATGTATTATATTTTGTTTCATATTTTGTAATTAAATAGACAAATGTGCTGTTACTGTATGAGACGAAACTGCATCTGGTGAAATGTGGTTTTATCTGAAACCAGTCCATTTAAGAAAATGTAACGATCCTAGCTTTGATACTGCTTTTATTAGGTCACAAAGCAGCGTGTATTTTGCAGCAACGCTTTTAGTTATGTTTGCTCTGCCTAATGTTTTCTCCGTATTTAGGAAGTTTTCCCAGAGTTCCAAAGTGACCACTTTGCTCTTTCAACGTGTTGATTAGAACGTAGGAGTGCCCAGAGGAAACTGAACTGATGTTCCAGTGGACGGAGTTTTTGTTGTAGAGCATTCTGTGGCCTTGCCAACTGCCTTGCCTCAGTGACAACACCGGTTCCCGTCAGATCACCGCAGTCAAGAGCTGTCTGGCCGGGATAGCACTTGTGTAGGTGACCATCCGTTCTGCCGAGCGCTGTTGGCAAGTGTGGTGCACTTAGCTCATGTGAGGCAAACTGAGGTGCTACTTGATTGAGAACTGACAAACGGCCGGGAGAGCGGTGTGCTGTCCACATGCCGCCCCGCGCTCACATCCAGTGCCGCCTGTGGGCTGAGAAATACACAGCGGCCGGTCGGTACCGTTGTGCCTTCCAAGGCATTAGAAGGCCAATACGGCAAGCGTCGTCGATAATGCAGGTTCCTTTCGGTTATGCGATGTTTTTGTTGATAGTTATTTTATGTGATCATTGCTTTTGAAATGGCTGATCCTAGTAAACAGTGCTCAACCGTAAAGTTTACTTCTTGATGGGAAAAAGTGGCATAAGAAATCTTAGCATACTTAAAACGGCTAACAAGCGTGATGCAATGGGACAGATTAGAGCTTTTGAGTGATTGTTCGGTTTCAAAAGAGGTAACATTTTAACTATCGTAACTGAATTCATGCAGAAGGCAGGCGACTATTATTGTATTAATCAACAGTTCTGCATTCACGCTGCAAATGTTTGTTTCACGTACATCTTGAAACGCCGTATCCGTGTGCTGCAATCGCTCCTGGATATCTGATGATAGATAAATCCCAAAACGCTTCATCTGAGTAATAAAGCCATTCCTTGTGTGATGTTTGACTTTTGCCATTGCTACCAAGCCAGCCTGAATGCTGATCTACTGATTAATTAAATTTTATTTGAAGACAAATCACGCTCTGGTGTACATTACAGTGAAAATGTTGAAATATTTTGCGAAATCGTTCTAGAAGATCGACGGTGGACCTTTTCAGAAATTGGATAGCTGTTTGAAATGACTAGGAATTACTGTAGATATGGGCATGCCAAGTCCGACTGCTCAGTTCGTGCCTCCAATGATGACTCCAGAACGAAACATCGCGTTGGAACAGGAATTTAGAAATAATATGAAATTTTTTTCCACTCACGGTAATACTGGCACGGCCGTGAAACGAAGTAACCATCAAGCCAACGAAAGATCTGAAGTCCATCACGCATCAAAAAAGCACTTTAAGTGAAGGAAAAAGTCAAAATCATGCTGGTTACATTTTTCGATGTGAATGGCGTCATGAGTTCACTTTTCGTACCACGAGGTCAGACAGCTAATGAGGCTTTCTACTTGGATATATTGAAAGGATTCCACAACAACCAGTGGCGGAAGAATCCTGTTTTATAGCAGTTCAATAAGTAATATAACATATTTTTTTGCGAAAACAGGATGGTATTGAATTTTGGAGACGGGGGTTCGTATTTGAAAAAACGCAGTTGATATGCGTTTGACCTATGGCAGCGTCATCTAGCCATCTGGTTTCCCCCTTAAGCTAGACAAGTTTCGTTCTTTGTAGTTTTTCGTTTGACGCTTATTTCGTGAGATATTTTGCCGAGTCACGATCAATGGACCACCTAGTATACATATATCAATAGCGACTGGCTATCTTAACTCCGAGGTGTGATATAAATACAATAACCAGGCGGTACTTAAATAAGGACCAGCAAACTGTTTTCAATGGCGGTTAAGCCTTGACAGTATGGATCTACAGCGGAATGTATCAGTACTCCAGGCCCCTGTAAATGTTAATGATCACACCACATGCAGCATAAAACATTACGCATTAAACCAATTAGAATCAACACATTCTAGTCCAGACTCAGTTGCAGTAGCGATGGCCGCCCAAGAAAATACTCAGCCGCACGGAGCCGAGTAGTGGATTCCGACAACAATTTACCGGACAAGCAAGTCCCTTACCGTCTGGTTTGGTCGACGAAGACAGCCGCCGCAGATCCGGATGCCAGGAGGCATGAAGCAAGCGGGAAAACAACACCAACTTATTCCCAGTAACGCCTCTTTCTACGCTGGCGATATTTGTCACGGCACCATCACCCAGATAAACAGCCCCTTCTGGACGTGCCCTGCTTGCTGGCTGACACCGAACCTTAGCTGTCCGCCACAGCTCCCAAAATGCCCTTAGTGCTCGGCGTCCGAAAGCAAAATTACTTCCCCTTACTCAGCTTTACCTCTCACAGCCGATCGACAGGGTAGGTGGCGCCAGCTCACCGCCGCAAAGATGGCCCATACCGGAGGCAGGAATATCGCTGATCGAGCCACACGGCTAAGGTATAATTCACGATTGCAATACACCATATGATTTTGGGTACAAACCCTGTTTTCAACACAACCTCTATGCGATACGACGGCTTTCCTCAGTTATCCGTTCTTTGACCATTCGCGAACAGCGCCTAAGCGATGCTCAAAATATGACATATGAGTTCAGAAGGCTGGGTACAACGTTCAACACCGAAAGACGCACAGAGAGGATCTCATAGAATTTCATTCTATTGTTCTCCCTCATGGATCCTACAACCCGGATCTCACACCATCTGACTTCCAGTATTGGCTCAGTGAAGGAAGCACTCCTCGTGGCCAATAGCTACAACCAAAAGCGATTCAGACAGCCATGGCAAGAAAAGAAAGTAAGCGGGATGGGCATGAAATAGACAGACTGCAGTCAGCAACGCGCTCATCTTACTTCTAAAGAATGTCACTGACAGAGTTGGCAAAGCCCTTCGCCGAGTTGGTGTAAAGTCTGTCTGCAACACCAGTCGCAAGATCCAGGATGCGCTAGGCTCCACGAAGGACAGGACAGATGCATTACATAATGCAGGTGTTCAGAAAGTGGAATGTCAGTATGGAAGACCGGAAGGTGGATAACAACAAGCATACGAGACCACGAGCGATACACGACTGCAGCAGCATAGCAAGTCTGTAGTGGCCGATCACCGACAACAGTGCGGCAAGGAAATCAAGAAACGAAATCCACATACTCCCTGAAGGTCTTCATCTACTTCATACTCCGCAAGCCACCCAATGGTGTGTGGAGGAAGGTACTTTCGGTATCACTATCTGTTCCCCTCCAGCCCTGTTCTACAGCTGTCTTTGACGAAACGCAAGATAAGAGAACCCACAGAAATAATGAAACACGCCAACAACATGTGTAGAGAATATGGAAACAGGCTAACCCTCATCCTGTCCGGCAACCCTCAAGAGTCCAACAGGCCGCAACAGTGGCACGTTACGCAACCGCTACTGAAGAGTGACTACCACCTCATAGCCTGTTTCCAGTAGGGGGAAAACAGGAGGCACAGCTCATTCGCCGATGAGCACCTGTCATTAGAAGCTATGCAAAAAGCAGCAGACAACAGCAGATACTCACTCCGTTCACCGTAGCAACCTATTACAAAAATGTTTCCCCACCTTCCACTTCAAATGGCCAATCACAACCACGACCTTTCAAAATTGTGACGTAACGTCATAATCAAATTCAAATGGTTCAAATGGCTCTGAGCACTGAGGGACTTAACATCTATGGTCAACAGTCCACTAGAACTTAGAACTACTTAAACCTAACTAACCTAAGGACACCACACAACACCCAGTCATCATTAGGCAGAGAAAATCCCTAACCCCGCCGGGAATCGAACCCGGGAACCTGGGCACGGAAAGCGAGAACGCTATCGCACGACCACGAGCTGTGGACAACGTTATAATCAGTGAGCGGCAAGTACAAAATACAGAGTGACTCAAAAGAACGTGAAAATTTCGAATGTAGATTTACAGATGAGCACAGTTACTTTACACGTGTTTATTTATGTCAAGGCACAGATTTTGGCATTATTGTACGTATTCTATTACTTCTTGAATATCACATTCGATACATGAGCTTCTCCTCGTCGCACACATTCCTGCTGCCTAATAGCAAGATTGTGCATGGCTCGACCTAACATTTAGTTAGGAATTCTGTATATTTTCGCTCGTATTATTGCTTTAAGTTCTTCGATGGAAGCAGACCGAGTACGGTAAACCATGCTCTTAAAGTGGCCCCACAATAAGGAAATAAAAATCACACGCCGTCAGGTCAGGTGATTTTGACTGCATCGCAATGTCACCGTACCTTGTAATAACATGATTTCGAAAAAATCGTAGCACGTCTGCCATCGATATCGGTTACGTATGTGCAGTTGCTCCGTCATGTTCAAACCATCTGTTAACAGGAAAATGTGGCAGTTCGTGCACAAGTAAATTTTCTATCTTGGCAACATGCCAAACAGATGTTGCAGCGGTGGCACACCCATTATCATATTCAAAAAGCAGGGGCCTATAACGCCACTTGATGACCAGGTGCACCATACAGTGACCTTGCTCCTTGGCAGTGGACGTTCGTGTAGCTGACGCAAGTATTGCTGAATCAAGAGTGAAAATTCTGACTGCTGACAAAGCCACCAAGGTGAACATGAGCTTCCTTCGACTTCCACAGGCGGTTAATGATATTTTCATCTTCGCGCACTTTCGCTACATACACTCCTGGAAACGGAAAAAAGAACACATTGACACCGGTGTGTCAGACCCACCATACTTGCACCGGACACTGCGAGAGGGCTGTACAAGCAATGATCACACGCACGGCACAGCGGACACACCAGGAACCGCGGTGTTGGCCGTCGAAGGCGCTAGCCGCGCAGCATTTGTGCACCGCCGCCGTCAGTGTCAGCCAGTTTGCCGTGGCATACGGAGCTCCATCGCAGTCTTTAACACTGGTAGCATGCCGCGACAGCGTGGACGTGAACCGTATGTGCAGCTGACGGACTTTGAGCGAGGGTGCATAGTGCGCATGCGGGAGGCCGGGTGAACGTACCGCCGAATTGCTCAAAACGTGGGGCGTGAGGTCTCTACAGTACATCGATGTTGTCGCCAGTGGTCGGCGGAAGGTGGACGTGCCCGTCGACCTGGGACCGGACCGCGACGCACGCATGCACGCCAAGACCGTAGGATCCTACGCAGTGCCGTAGGGGACCGCACCGCCACTTCCCAGCAAATTAATGACACTGTTGCTCCTGGGGTATCAGCGAGGACCATTCGCAACCGTCTCCATGAAGCTGGGCTGCGGTCCCGCACACCGTTAGGCCGTCTTCCGCTCACGCCCCAACATCGTGCAGCCCGCCTCCAGTGGTGTCGCGACAGGCGTGAATGGAGGGACGAATGGAGACGTATCGTCTTCAGCGATGAGAGTCGCTTCTGCCTTGGTGCCAATTATGGTCGTATGCGTGTTTGGCGCCATGCAGGTGAGCGCCACAATCAGGACTGCATACAACCGAGGCACACAGGGCCAACACCCGGCATCATGGTGTGGGGAGCGATCTCCTACACTGGCCGTACACCTCTGGTGATCGTCGAGGGGACACTGAATAGTACACGGTACATCCAAACCGTCATCGAACCCATCGTTCTACCATTCCTAGACCGGCAAGGGAACTTGCTGTTCCAACAGGACAATGCACGTCCGCATGTATTCCGTGCCACCCAACGTGCTCTAGAAGATGTAAGTCAACTACCCTGGCCAGCAAGACCTCCGGATCTGTCCCCCATTGAGCATGTTTGGGACTGGATGAAGCGTCGTCTCACGCGGTCTGCACGTCCAGCACGAACGCTGGTCCAACTGAGGCGCCAGGTTTAAATGGCGTGGCAAGCCGTTCCACAGGACTACATCCAGAATCTCTACGATCGTCTCCATGGGAGAATAGCAGCCTGCATTGCTGCGAAAGGTGGATATACACTGTAGTAGTGCCGACATTGTGCATGCTCTGTTGCCTGTGTCTATGTGCCTGTGGTTCTGTCAGTGTGATCATGTGATGTATCTGACCCCAGGAATGTGTCAATAAAGTTTCCCCTTCCTGGGACAATGAATTCACGGTGTTTTTATTTCAATTTCCAGGAGTGTATGTTCAGCATATTGCCTATGCATTAGCAGATCTTTAAGTTGATGTTGCTGAACGATCTGCAGCTTGTACAGATGGAACAATCCATCTGTAAGATTTTAGTCCACTTCCAGTATTCGTTGAAAAATCTAACGATGAAACTCTAGTGGCTCTGCTTCAAGTCTAACGGAGCCCTGTGGCTTCTTACGAAAGCAGTTCGCACGGCCTCGATACTGTCTCTCGTACGAGCGGCTCGGAGTCTTCCTGCAGGTCTTTTCTTCAACGCAGATCTCGTTGCCTCAAAATTGAGGATCCAGATGTTTATTGCAGGCGTTGATGAAATACGATCATGCTGTTCGACACTGAAACGAAGGAGAAATTCTCGACGCGCGGCGTCTACACTTGCAATAAACGTGTAACGCAAATGCAAGCTATACAGCGTTGCATAGCTCTATGTTTACAGAGTATTAAATGGCAAGACAGTGTGAGCAGCATTCTGCACGTCATTCGGTGCCATCTACCTCGCAGCGTTGCCACAAAACGTTCCAAAATTTTTTGTACAAGCGACTGCTCACAGCTACGCATGTCGTTAGGAGGAGGCCACTGTAACCGTGGTCGAAACTATGGTTTCTCCAGCAAAGCTTTTCACGTTGTGATATGGTACTGAGCCGTGTCACCGCTCAACTCATTTGATTTGACCGAGAGATTATTTCACTTGTTTTCACAGCAGCGATAGGGGGCGTGATCGCTGAGCGCTATCGGCGCTGGTGCGCGAAGCAACTGTTTTCGAGGACGACTCGGCCGGGATAGGGCGACAGGACGGAAGCGGCGGGGAGGTAACTGGTGCCGGAAAATTAAGGACTGCAATGAGTGTGGCTGTTTGCGAGCATGTGGGGAGGACGGAATGCTCGTTTGCTTAGCGTGGTTCTCCATGACCGGCTGTTGTTTGTTGGGCTTAGCACTCAGATGTAACAGGAAACTGCATTGATGTCGTTCTCGTAATCTGGCTAAGGCCGAAATTTTCATATACTTCTATTATATTTAATGATCATTACTTATTTTGTGGTTGGTACTTGCAGCCAACATTTTGTGATTTGAAATACTTCAGAGAATATCATCAAGTGCCAGGTGTCTACTGTGAATAATTCTTAATTTGTTTCATAGTTTATGGCACGGTATCCACTATCATCGATCATTTTATGAAAGTTCTGTCCAAATTATTATTACATCAGACTTTGACAAAATTGGTGCCTTAAAATTACAAGTTTCTTAATTCTACTAATATTGCTTGGGATAATCCCATCATTTCTTGACATTGCCGTATATGTGTATTAAGTTGTGTTTCTTCTCGAGACTGACTAAACAGATTTTGGAACACGTGGGGCGAGTATTGAAAAGAAAATTTGCTAGATAACACAACCGTCGTGAAATTGAAAACTTGACAGTGTTTTCTCATGTCACCAATCGTTAATGTTATTTCTGTCTTGTAGCTTACTTAACTGATATAATTTAGAAATTTTGTATATTTGTCACTAAAGGTGAACTGAACCCATGTCACATGAGAGAAAAGTAAGTGACATTTGTGTACGGTTTACGACTGATTATTATTGCCATATTTTTTTAAGCGGGCAAAGGGGAATTTGTTGCACTCTTGACAAATTGATTTTTTTAATGTTTGATTACATTACAAGTTCAATATTTTTCTGGTGTAATTGTTAGCATTTGTACATGTTGCACTATTGTACGATATAAAATACACATTACTAACAGTAACTCTATGTAATGTTTCAGAGTGGGGCTTGTAATGGTACTTGAATTACGTAACCATTACGGCAGTTCAACTGAACCTCTCGATACCAGTAACATTCTACTGTGTTTCTGCAAAGTAGTTGACATATTTTTGAGACAACATTGAGATATGATTTCACTCTTGATACATCGATATGTTTATATTGCAGTGATATTATTCATATGTGTATTCTTTCTTTTGTCACTATGATCTTTGACGCACTTGTAACTCAGATTTTTGGGCGCGTAAGCGATATTTAGTTAGTTGTTGAGTTGTTAGAGAGTCGGACCTTGAGAAAGTCAAGTGTTGGACGTCATGTTGGAAAGACGCATAACGTAGTCCGCTTATAAAATGTGACCTTTAACAGTGTCTGTGAGAGAGATGTTTTCAAGTATGTTTTGTATTGTGAAGCGATGTTAGTGTGTCACGTAATATTGCAATAAAATCAATTAAAAAGAAGCCTAACTTAATTTCGCGGTGCTGATTATTTTTTTTACAGCAGTATTGTCCAGCAAAAGGGTAATGTTCAAGAATGGTTTGTGAAGCGCATCTACAAAACTTTTGAATATAGCAGGATAAAACCTAGGCCTCTTTGCATCCGAGCTTGGAGTCATAACCACCTAGATTTTCAACGATTGAACCACGATAATACGAGACCAGCGTGGGAAACACAAAAAGACGAGTGCCTAGTGTTTTTCATTATTACATGAAATGACATTATTAACTGTGCTCTAATGACACCTGCCACATAATATGACTGTTGTTTCCCGAAAATGCAATATTTAGCAGCGTGAGCAACACCACAATCGTTATTAAGTGCTGACCTTTGTTGTGGTAGGGTTGTTAGAGGCTGCATGTTCTTCTAGAATATGTTTTAAAGAATAATTATTGCTAAAATTTCCTTTGAAACTGTTAATTGTATTAACTTCGATGTGTAATCAATTATTGTTAAATAATAAATCTGTGTCAACAAGGCTTGGACCAAATAAATTTGCCTACACGTACCCCATCCTGGCTCTGCTGCCGCCTGTACATCACAGGTACGATACTTAATTTCAACTACTTTGAAGGGAAGTGACGGTTTCTTGCGCAAGAGTAGGATCAATAAACATATAAGATTAGGTTCTGTTTCATTTGGAACCGGGTTCGGTGAGCTTCTGCGCCCCGCGAGCAAATGCCAGCGGTAGGCAGCAGGCCCGCTGCTGATGACGGCGGGACGGCGTGTCGCTACCGGCTGCGCGGTGCCGGTGCGCCGTGGCGCGCCGCTGGCGGCGGGGGTGGGGGAGCCGGCCGGCGCGCTCTGTTTGGCGGGGCGCGCGCTCAGTGTCCGCCGGCGCCGCCTCTGGGACGCACCGACCCACACCGCGCCGCAGCGCTGCGTGCAGGTCGCCGCGAACCGCTCCGCGCCGCGCCGCGCGCCACACACACCACACATCAGCGGCTCCTCCTGTCCCGAGGGAGCGACAGACACCTGCCGACACCTTGCACGTGCACACACACTAGCACCACAGACATCGACCACTAACCGTGAGCACGAATGGGGGACAATGACAACTGCTGCTGACACTTTCGGCGACAAGGAGGTCGCGTGTTATTCCCCGAACGTCTCGAGTGCCACGTGCTCTGGCTAGAACCTGTGATCCAGAGGTGTCATCAGTACAGCCGTTCGCACATTTCTAATCACTCGCTTGATTCGGGTGTGACTTTCACGGAACTGGCTCGAAATTAGTGCAGGAAATCCGTGCTATTCCCGACTACATCCGTAGCCTGTGATTCCTTTTTTCTTTCCATGCCCCAAAGTCGCAAAATCGGTCTCTGCACTTGTGTTATGCGCCGGCCGTAGTGACAGCCACGCGATCAGCTCTTGCGCCCCGCCTGTGAAGAGAGAGGGCACGGTTCTCGCGGCCAGGGAAGGGCGGATTTCTCTCATGTCCTGAGTGGCTGCCATGGGCTTCTCGAGGGCGCCGGGGCGCAGACGCCTGCGTCGCTAGGCCAGCGCGGCCCCTGCCGGGTAGGCCGCCCGGAATGCGCCGCCGCTGTCGCTCGCACTGCAGGTTGTTGCAGAGTGCCCCGCGCGCGCGGTCGCGCCAGCCTTCTGGCATGGCAGAGTGACGCTCGGCGACGCGCCCCACCTCGACACTACTTTGTAAATAGCGTGTATACGTTCCGCTGGTCACCGCCGTAGCTACCTGTGTCCCCGTCTCCCACTGTACAGATACCGCAGCGAACCTACACCGTAGCGCTCTTGTTTGCGATAGTATTTTGTAAATGTAATTTTACTAGTGAAAATTTTTTAATACAGGCTACACATTCTATTTTTCTAACACGCGGTCTTTTCGTCTACCCTTTTGTATATAGTCCCATTAAAACGTATTGCAAATGTACAGAAAAATATTGTAGTACTCTCGATATAACAATTAATTGCAATACATAAATGTTAACCGCATTCGTAAATTTATAACACTAATTTACAATAAAATCATAAGGTAACTGAAACTCCACAAATAACGAGTAATATAACACAATTCTAATTTTTACTAAAAGTAAAGTTACTAATAAACAGGAACGTTAAATGTAAGCCTAAAACAGGTACACATGATTTTTAATTTACATTATGGTTGCTTTTTGAATTTTTGTGGTCTCTGATAATAAAGATCGAAGGTCCCTCGGAGTAAAACGGGTATAAGAAATTAGCTGAACAGGAATCCTTGGCGGCTGTCCAGCCCATGAAGGAATCCTGAGTTAAGAATTTCCCTTTTTATTAAGGAATTGTGCCCTTGTTTTTTGTAACGGGTGCAATTTTGATGTCGTTAGAATAGTGCAATATTTTCCGTCTGCTGAATTTCGGACAGAAGGCGCAGAAGATAGTTTATTTAGCTTTACGTCCCTCGTTTACACTTGGCGTTCTAAAGTGTAGTAACCCTCTTGTTTAAGTAGTCTAATCAACTAACACCTGTACTGAAACTGAAGATAATTCTCTGTTCCACTTCTATCAATTTCAATAATTAGTTCTCACTTCTTTCTTGAATACCTTCGCATGGAAAACTATTAATTCCGGTAGAGTATTCGTTTCATTCAGCGAAGACTTTAACCACAGAATAAAAACGGAAAGCGGGGTCAACGGATCAGTTTTGATTGAATAATATAACTTCATTCAGTTTACAAACCTGACTATAGATCACAGCTCGTAGGAAAAATTCCTCAGTTTTAGCTGTCGGACTTATTTTCACCGAAAAGTTCTTCCTTATCATTTCTGCAAACAGAATAAATCAGAAAAACTTAAACTGGTTGTTACATCATACAAAGTCTTCTCTTGCTCATTAATTTGATTACTTCTGGCTCTTCATCCTGATTGTTAATTTCTTCATAGCAGTAGATGTGTAGATAACATTTGCGAGTGTAATAGAGTAAGTTTGCTAACAGCTGAAGGCTTCTAGATAGATAACTCAGGTGGAATTTATAGCATTCAAGGTACCAAACACAATACAAAAATTATCAAAAAATCTATTGTCAATTTCGTGAAAGTGCAACCACCTATGTTAGAAACCCACTTGCTTAGGGAATAAGAAAAATAAACGCTGAATAAACATTGATATCTGGTTAGCTTAAAAATTTGGTCATTTGCAAGTTTCGTTCCCAATATAAGCATTCCATTAAACACTTTTTTACATAAACTGAAAATAGTATGAAATTTATCAATGTATGCAGGGACCAAAGCACTATTGTCTTCGAGCCGTCGACAGCCATTTAATCTGCACTGATATCAAAAAATTCATCGCGCTTTGTGGAGTGAAGGAATTGACGCAAGAGATTACAAAGTTCCATCACCAAGTTATACACTGAAGGCTATATCTAGTGGGTGACTGCGCTGTTAGGAGAACTTTGCTAGTTGGTACATTGAGAGCGCCTGCGGCCTCACACGAGTGGATAGTGGACTTGTCGCTCGGCATGGACGAGGCGAGAGCGACCGCCGGGAACTCCTCTTCCCAGGAGGACGATGACCCGCTGGGCGGCTACTACCTGCTGTGGAACCTCTCCGCGCTGGCCCTCTCCTCTCCGGAGGCGGACAACTCTACCAACACCACCGCCAACAGCACCCTTTTCATCGTCGACTCCCTGTTCCCCAGCGGGTATTCCCTGCCGCACATTATCCTCGCCTCGATCGTCGTCACGGTGCTCATGATCATTGTCGTCGTCGGCAACATGCTGGTCATTATTGCCATCGCGACGGAGAAGGCCCTGAAGAACATTCAGAACTGGTTCATCGCGTCGCTGGCCGTCGCGGACTTCTTCCTGGGTCTCATCATCATGCCGTTCTCGCTGGCAAACGAGATCATGGGCTACTGGATCTTCGGCAACTGGTGGTGTGACGTGCACAGCGCCATGGACGTGCTGCTGTGCACGGCGTCCATCATGAACCTGTGCCTCATCTCGCTGGACCGCTACTGGTCCATCACGCAGGCTGTCGACTACCTGAAGAAGCGCACGCCGGTCCGCGCTGCCATCATGATCGCCCTAGTCTGGCTGCTGTCTGGCCTCGTCTGCATCCCTCCTCTGCTCGGCTGGAAGGTCGACCGACCCGTCGAGGAGTTCCCCAAGTGCCAGGTAAGTGCCCGCCGTCCCGTTTATTTGTTCTGCCTCAAATGGCATCAGGCGATCACCCATATCTTGATGCACAAAATTGATAAAATCATGTAAAATAAAATTATGATTATTTTATAGTTGAATATATGACACTAGAACAGTGAAATAAATAGCGATTCCTCTTCTTTTTTTCCCTGAATTAAGAGACCTTTGTGTCATTCATATCTAAACCGAATTATTTATTTGTTCCAAAATGCTTCTGTCAATTTTTCATACAGCCAAGTTGTAATCTATCCTTTGTCTGTAAGCAAACAGCAAATGTAAGTGGTAGAGACAAAGAAACCTGCTAAGTGGTATGCCGTGCGTAAGTAAAAGTTTACTATATAAAAGACACACCACAAAATCTGTAGAAAGTTGTAAATCGCATCATCAAATGACATGTTTGGCGCTGATTTGGCTTCTGAAAAAGAAAATAGTTGTTCTTTCTAATTGCTGAATGCATCAGGTAGTGAGTGTAGCAGAATGTACAGTTGTTCGATAAGCGGGTTCGCTATGAAAAGGCTTAATTTTCGCGTCAAGTAGAGGCCTTCCTAATAGAAGATGCGTATTGTAATTGAAATGAAATGTTCAAACAGCAAGATGCTGTAAACGATTAGTCTGTTGGCTTTCGAACAATGTACGTAACCTATTTTGAGAATTCTTTTGCCTGAACAATAAAGACACAGAATAAAAACATGTGTGAGGAATCTGTAGGTGACTACGTTAATGCCCAGGTTTTATTCACGACACTATGAAGTACAAGTTTTGCCATTTACTCGTGCCTACGTTTGTACTGAAGTTTCGAACTAGCGAGAGTCATTAACAGAAAGGAGCTTCGCCCATGAACAAACATATTGTTGTCACAACTGAAAGGTACTTTATTTTTGTTTTTGAAAATCGATATATTTATCTGAATTTATTTACTTTCGTGTTTTTTACTGATTTCCTCTTATTGAAGCGTCTGTTTCCTTTTTTATCGTATGCTTGGAGGGATACAATATTATGACAGTGTGGGTAAATACAATGTCACATTATATCGTTTAGTACGTTCTGAAGTGCAAAATTCATAAATATGAGCCAGCAACTAGTTTTACAAAATAGTAAAATGACCATGTGCATATTTGAGGGACAAGAGGAAAAATTTAACTGTGTTTAGTTCATATATAGCGTGAACCAAAACTCCACCGACAAATTATCAGAGTTAGTTCAGGGATACCTACTGAGTATTTCGGTACAAGGGGCGCACGGACGCCCGCAGTTCGTTACAGTGTAACAACGTAATTATGACTTGTTCCGTTTATTACACTGCTCCATTCAAAATTACTTCACGACAGGGAAAATACCTGTAGTATACAACCACAAAAACGTATAACACAAAGCGCAGGGTTTTGCAGCAATTCTCAGTTGCAAAGCTACAGCGATGCCGTTGTCGTGGGGCGCGAGGAGCTCAGAATAGCGTCTTTGTTTTGTTGTTTTGTTCGTCCATTTTATTCAGTGAATCCATACACGAGATGACATGCACATCTGCCAAATCTTCATCAATAGGCCCATCCGTTGTACTGTTGTGCTTTACTGTTAACATACAACTAACGCTAATATAAAACAAAACACTACACACGACCGAGGAGTACTGAATGTGTAATTATAAGCAACGCCTTAGAGAGCATTACTGACGTCAACAGCAGGTACCGTGACGGAATGAAAACACGCACAGCGTATACTCTCGACATTTGTACTGTTGTGCATTATTTTCAGTATAGAGCACATTAAAGCTTTTTGAGACAAGAAACAAAAACGAAATGTAAAATATGTTTAACGGACCGCCAGAGACCAAGGACTTCTTATACCAAAATACTCGGATCTCCCTGAACATCTGAACATTTTTTGCTCGAGCTCACCCCGTATATGACGGCGTCAAAGTTAAAATCTTTAAGTTATTCGTGAGGTTTTTTCTCCATTTTTACTAAGAATAGTAAAAACTGCAGGATATCGTCTACAGCCTTACAGCAAACGTGATCTGTTCCCTTTCTTCAGGTGGTTCGTTTTGTTAGGAATCACTTGACCTGCTCTTAATCTGTTAATGGCAATAATTTCCTTCTGTTTAAGACGAGAATTAATAAACCGTGGGGTATGAAATGTGAGGTGTTGAACTGTCCAGCACTAAGTTACTCTGAAGTTAACTTCTTCATTTATGTAATTACTTCCTTCCTCCTTTTGCCTTTAACGGCAAACCGCTCACGGCAAACAAAATGCGGAATTGACATTACAGTGATTGCACTATGTTTGGCAAGCTGGTCAGTTCGTTCATTACGCCTTACTTCTATGGCCCTGTTTCTACTGGATAGCTATCGATATTGCAAATATTACAGGAGGACCCGCACTGAATAGTACGAAGTTTTCCCTGAAGCTGCTTTGGCAACACACTACACAGCACTCATTGAATTGGTACTTACCACCAGCCTATCAATTTTTAGCGCTGTTGAATATCAAATAGCTTGCATGGCTGCAAACAACTCAACTGCAACAGGCTTTGCTTCAGTGTTGAAAATTATTCTGCAATAGTATTACTTTCCCAAATTAAGGAAATGTAACGCTTTTCATGAATACTCCAAAAATGTTTTCTGACAGATCCTTTCTCAGTAGTTATCTCAATTATGTTTATATTATATTCAAAACAATTTTCACTCACCTTGTTGGAACTGAACTTTACTTACCATTACTATCGAAACATATTTCTATGCTTCATCAGCCGGTTTGTGTGTCTTAAATACTTTAGGTAAAAGCTGCAGAGAAACTAATCTAAACCTGTGAGATGAGGTGTTGCAGAAGGATGCTGTAAATTGAGTGCAGTGCTAGGAAGGGAGTGCCCTACGGAGTGGAAGAAGAAAGGCGTGTGAGAAGAACAGTGACATGGTGATAGTACATATGTTGGTATGAAATGATTTCAGTGTAACTAAAGGGAGCTGAAATAGTAGAGAAAGCCAGAGATAGGAATATACCAAATAATCTAGGACGTTAGATGTAAGTGGCACTATGACACAGGAGGCAATGGGCAAGGAAGTAATGACGATGTGCAGAAACGAATCAGAAGCAGTATGTCCGCCACCTGGGCCAATCCTCTCATCTCCACACACGATCCATTAGCTGCGTAAATATTACCAGGCTTAGCTTTTTGTCACGTATTTTCAGTTCGCTGGACATACCCTTGAATCACTGCACTTGCCCTGACTGCAGTTAAAGCTCATAGCAATGTTACTGAACACATTAAAGAATATGTGATATAAAGCCAACAAAAGATACCTAATACAATTAGATAAATGTGTGTGGGAAAAACAGAAATACACTATTGCGTAGTCCACATAAATGTTATTCTTAAGCTCAGGAAAGAAAGTCAACAGAGTTAATATGTGTTGAAAACACTAAATATTTGGTCGTAAACGAGCAGATCGGAATAAGCAATAGCGCAGAACATCTTTGTTTCCTTTTCATGATATTTCGTCGTACCACGTAGCGCCGAGACGATGTGAAAATTGCGTACACAATGTTTACTGAAGAATGTGCTCCTGTAAAAACGTCCGTTTAGAAGAACAACTTACGCTTCCGTAACACAATCGTTTTACTCCAACCGGATCAGATTGTTATTAGAAAAATCGCAAGTGTTTGTAACGAGACGAAGAAAAGTTGTCCATTTCATTTCAAGAATCCGTTATAACATCCACGATGTGTGTGGGAAGTCTTCGCCCTTATTAACAGGTATGTTAGATGGTGCTGCGTGTATGTTTTTCTTGCGACAGCGGCCAGTTGTGTGAATCTTGTTTCATTTGTTATAAAATACGCGTGGTGTCTCATGCTTTATTACATCGAACTATAGTCGCGAATTAAGAGATTCTTGAAAGACACACGCAGATACTAATTTTTATTTAGAAATACACTATATACATCTGAAGGAAAGGGTGAAGAGCAATAGCTTAGTAAAGCGTCGTGTGTGTTAGCAAAAATTGACTTTATGACACCAGTACTCTCATATGTTAATGAATTTTTCTATAATTCTAGTAATTTGTAGAATAACTATTCCACGTTGACTATAGCCTGCCGGAATGGCCGAGCAGTTCTAGGTGCTACAGTCTGGAAACGCGCAACCGCTACGGTCATGGATGTGTGTGATGTCCTTTAGTTACTTAGGTTTAAGTAGTTCTAAGTTCTATGGGACGGACCACCTCAGAAGTTAAGTCTCATAGTGCACAGAGCCATTTGAACCATTTTGAACACGTTAACTATCAACATATTGCTTATTAATTGATACACAACGTAATGACAATACGCTTTCGTAGCACATTTCATTCTGTTGCACCAGTTATGAACTATTCCCGTGACGTGTCTCCTATGACACATCCTCTGTTGTCTTCACTTGACTGCCGGCGATGATTTTTCGCAAGTGATCGTCTGAAGAAGGATTGCTGCTGACGTAACATCTCACGACGTCCGCACTTGCATCCGATATTACTCCAGATACCTTTCGCACTTTTTTATTTTTATTTATTATCTCTACAGTAACCTTTTGAATATTTTCCTCAAGTACAATGAGGACATACTAATGTTGTGCGCTTAGTGCACTAATAACCTACGTTAAGCTATTTTATGGAAAAAATGTAAACTGTAGTTAACAACAGGACATTTTAATAGTTTATCCTTCATATGTAGTCTAATCTTATTTTCGTCTTTATGACGCATCATCATTTCCTTATCTGAACCATATTGCGAATGACATTGGGAGAAATACGTTATTTTAACGAGAAAATGGCTGTTCTTATATCAACCACGTTTTATGTGCACAGTGTCTGTAGCTGCTGGTGTTAACTGATACTGAAGAAAGCTTTTGTCGACTATGGGGTCATTGCTCTGTTTGCTTAGTTCCGGTTCAAGGTGTGAAAGTTATATTTGATGTTGATCTGCTGCCTATTCCACCACCATCAGGAACATCTCTCTCTCTTATAAAATTAAATTAACTGCAGGTTACTGTACAGCACACGTAGCTCATAGTAACATTGAGTAATTATTGAATGATTTCTAACGATAAGCCCCCTAACACTTCGTCTTCACGCCGCCTACGTTTCTTTCCGTCAGCCATTTTTCGACAAAAGCAACGCCGCGTTGTTATAATCGAGCTAACTACGTAATTTTACTACAAAGTAGGCTACTAACCCGAAGTTTAGATCCTACAAGAATATGACGCATGCTTCTCATTGAACTCAGAAAATTTGTGGCGCTCCAAACATGTTGTGCCATAGGGTAGTGTAGCTGTAATCATATAATATCGTCTTGCATGGTACTATACAAAGCATCGCGGTGTAACATACGTTGTTAAAGACGGTGCTGACATACTCGTATCCTTCTTCCGTAATACATCACGATACTTCTCACACAGGAGACAACTTTGTATTGTGTGAAGAAATTCTCTGGTTCTCAAAACATTTTCTCCAAGAATACAACTTTACTAATAGATCTGATTAATTTTCCTCACAGTGCGCAGTTAGTCTTCGCAAATTATGCCCATATAGTTATATATTGACGAAAACAAACGAATTGACTTACGTAAAAGCGCTTCTTGACCTGTTAACAATTTATAGTACTTATAAGGACGATCGTTTTCCTGTCAGTATTATTTTCTTAGAGTATCTTGAAGGAAGAATTTATTCTTAAGATATTTGGCACTAATATAAAATTGTCTAGTAAAGAAACTGCGTTTATTTCGTCGAAAAGATGTACCTTTACGTCCACTTCATTCTGCGACGAGCGAGGAGGGCGCAATGTTTAGCACAGTGGAATCGCATGCATGGGGACGACGATTTAAACCCGTGCCCGGCCATCCTCATTTAGCTTTTCCGTGATTTCCCTAAATCGACTCAGACAGGTGCAGGGATGGTTGCTTTAGAAACGGCACGGCCGATTTCCTTTCCCAGTCTTCCCTCGTCCGATGGGACCGATGTCCTCGTTGTTTGTTCCATTCACGTTAAAAATGGTTTTTACCTTTCTTCTACTTAATGAGAACTGTATGTTCGCAGTACGTATAGTATTATCGAAGCAGATTAGAGACGAATGAATCTCGTTATGACTTGCTCTGAAATATTTCGGAATAGGTGACAAGACTGTAAACACATCTCCTTTACTTTGGCAAGTAAATATCGGCTGACGAGCCGTAACCTGAGTTTTCCTGAAGATATGACCATAGTACGTAACTTACTGTCTTTCTCATTCTGTGAAATGATTCACTGATCACCAAAGGTGACGGTGCTGACATACTCGTATCCTTCTTCCGTAATACATCACGATACTTCTCACACAGGAGACAACTTTGTATTGTGTGAAGAAATTCTCTGGTTCGCAAAACATTTTCTCCAAGAATACAACTTTACTAATAGATCTGATTAATTTTCCTCACAGTGCGCAGTTAGTCTTCGCAAATTATGCCCATATAGTTATATATGTCCTCGTTGTTTGTTCCATTCACGTTAAAAATGGTTCAAATGGCTCTAAGCACTATGGGACTTAACATCTGTGGTCATCAATCCCCTAGAACTTAGAACTACTTAAACCTAACTAACCTAAGGACATCCTACACATCCATGCCCGAGGCAGGATTCAAACCTGCGACGGTAGCAGTCACGCGGCTCCGGACTGAGCGCCTAGAACCGCGAGACCACCGCGGCCGGCACAGTACGTTAATTCGGCTGGAAACTGAAGAATAATTTTTACCTTTCTTCTACTTAATGAGAACTGTATGTTCGCAGTACGTATAGTATTATCAAAGCAGATTAGAGACGAATGAATCTCGTTATGATTTGCTCTGAAATATTTCGGAATAGGTGACAAGACTGTAAACACATCTCCTTTACTTTGGCAAGTAAATATCGGCTGACGAGCCGTAACCTGAGTTTTCCTGAAGATATGACCATAGTACGTAACTTACTGTCTTTCTCATTCTGTGAAATGATTCACTGATCACCAAAGGGCGCTCTCAAGGGTCCTTCAGTATCCCTAAAAATCAAAATGATACTTTATCTTGTTAAAGACGTGACGCAAACAAACTGCAAATAAAGAAAACCACCACGAGAATGAACGTGCATTTCGTCAGTGACAGTATCTTTTTTTCTCGTGTATTACGAACACTCCTTTACCACCGGCAAATGGCACACTTTTCTGTATCGGTCGATTAACCGACATTCGCGTGGAATGCCTGTTTCAGTCAAATGCTTATATTCTCAAATTATGTTTCACATGTAGAGTGATTTTTTGTTCCCTCTTTATGTTTGCAATGTCACTCTTCCTCCACAGGTCTCGTTTTACACCGAGGAATAGGGGAAAGGTACAGAGTACCATACTGGTGACCGGTGTAGACGGCGAAGTTTTCGTTTTCTCCATAATACTGTCTGACACTCGTTGTAGTGTGACTCGTCATAGTGGATGAGACAGCCCTTTGATCGTCGCAACGCAGGCCGACTTTCCCCCCTGTGGCTCATACAAACCATGAAAGGTGGATTTCTGTGATACCCGTACATACTCATCCACATCTACTCAAAGCAATGTTCTGTTCAAGCAGCTCTTAGGAGAGTCCCTCTGTCAGCAGGAAGGAAATTAACTTCACGTTGTTCAGAGAAGAGGGGGAGAGAGAGAGAGATAGATACTTTTTGAAGCGTGCGGAACCATTGCCCGCAAATTGCACAGATCTTTCGCAGAGAAAAGGCCCCCTCCCATTGTTTAGTAACACCACTGATGTAAATAGGTAACATTAAGGTTTTTCGTTTATAGGGATGGCCTTTGGAATTGGTAGCTGCCTATCACCAAAACAGGCTGCCGGGTTCAAAAATGGAAAGACGCACTTATGAAGTTCGGAACAAAGGAAACCGTGTCGCATTTACTTGCCTTTATTCGGGAAATAACGCAGTCCTGGAGGAATTACGTTGTTTCCAACGTTATTACAGCTGATGCTTTGCTCACAACGGATATTATCGCACATTTCACTACGAACGTGCTGCATTTAGACGAAATCTTATTCATGTACAACCCCGTATTACTTTTTTTATTTGTTTTATGTCCTACCAACATATGAGCCATGAGCAACAGGAACGTACCGGTAACTCCGTAGGTATTACCAAGGCAAAATTTAACCTCGATATGAAATTCTTTCGAAATTCAAGTGATACTGCAGAATGGCCTTTTCCCTTTTCCGACCACCAGAACACTGTCACAGGATTAAGTACTCATGCCCCTGAATGCTTGCAGAAGGCCTGCATCGCCGCCTTTCTTATCTGGAGCATATTTGTGTAACTGTCGATCCTGTTGGAGTTTTACCGGCACAACCAGAATGGCAAAACTGTCGTTATATGCAGGGTGGACCATTGACAGTGACCGGGATAAATATCTCACGAAAAAACTAAAAAGAACGAAACTCGTCTAGCTTGAAGGGCGAAATCATATGGCGCTATGGTTGGCCCGCTCGATGGCGCTGCCATAGGTCAAACGGATATCAACTAGGTTTTTTTTAAAATAGGAAACCCCTTTTTTATTACATATTCGTGTAGTACTTAGAGAAATATGTATGTTTTAGTTGGACCACTTTTTTCGCTTTGTAATAGATGGTGCTGTAATAGTCACAAACGTATAAGTACATGGTATCTCGTAACATTCCGCCATTGCGGACGGTATTCGCTTCGTGATACATTACCCGTGTAAAATGGACCGTTTACCAATTGCGGAAAAGGTCGATATCGTGTTGATGAATGGTAATTGCGACCAAAATGCCTAACGGGCGAGTGCTTTTTATGTTGCTTGGTATCCTGGACGACATCCGGGCCGCTCGCCGGGTAGTTATGTTATTTAAAGAAACTGGAAGTGTTCAACCACATGTAAAACCATGATGCCCAAGTAGGTGTTTTAGCTGCTGTCATGGCTAATCCGCACATCAGTAGCAGACAAATTGCGTGAGATTCGGGAATGTCAATAACGTCAGTGTTGAGAATGCTGCATCAGCATTGATTGCACCTGTACCATATTTCTATGCACCACGAATTGCATGGCGACGACTTTGAACGTCGTGTACAGTTCTGCCACTGGGCAAAAGAGAAATTACGGGACGATGACAGATTTTTTGCACGGGTTCTATTTAGTGACGAAGCGTCATTCACCAACAGCGGTAACGTAAACCGGCATAATATACACTATTGGGCAATGGAAAATCCACGATGGCTGCGACAAGTGGAACACCAGCGACCTTGGCCTGGTTAATGTATGTTGCGGCATTATTGGAGTAAGGATAATTGGTCCCCATTTTATCGTTGGCAATCTAAATGGTGCAATGTATGCTGATTTCCTGCATAACGTTCGAGCGATGTTACTACAAGACGTTTCACTGCATGACAGAATGGCGATGTACCTCCAACATGTTGGGCGTCCGGCACATAGGTCGTGTGTGGTTGAAGCGGTATTGAACAGCATAATTCATGACAGGGGGATTGGTCGTCGAAGCACCATACCATGGCCCGCACGTTCACCGGATCTGACGTCCCCGGATTCCTTTCTGTGAGGAAAGTCGAAGGATATTTGCCATCGTGATCCACCGACGACACACGACAACATGCGTCAACGCATTGTTAATGCATGTGCGAAAATTAGGGAAAGCGAACTACTCGCTTTGAGAGGAATGTCGTTACACGTATTGCCAAATGCATTTAGGTTGACGGACTTCATTTTGAGCATTTATTGCATTAATGTGATATTTACAGGTAATCACACTGAAACAGCATGCGTTCTCAGAAATGATAAGTTCACAAAAGTACATGTATCACATTGTAACAACAGAAACAAAATGTTTATTTTAATTTAAAAAATCTACCTGTTACCAACTGTTCGTCTAAAATTGTCAGCCATATGATTGTGACTGATACAGCGCCATCTATCACAAAGCGGAAAAAGTGGTCCAACTTAAACATTCATATTTCTCTACGTACTACACGAATCTGAAATAAGAAATGGGGGTTACTATTAAAAAAAAAACGCAGTTGATATCCATTTTACCTATCGCAGCGCCATCTACGGGGGCCAACCATAGCGCCATCTGGTTTTCCCCTTCAAGTTAGACAATTTTCGTTCTTTGTGGTTTTTTCGTTTGATGCTTATTTTATGAGATATTTGGCCCGGTCACGATCAATGGACCACCCTGTATACTGATGGATGGTAGTTTATAGTTAATCATATTGTTCCTGAATTCATTGCATCAATCTAAGCTGTTTCTAAGGACCGAAGGCGTAAGTGAAAGCTGTATGATTTATCCTTATAGAATGACGATCACCCACTTTATTTATTAATTTAGTCATCAGTCTTCCTAATGGTTTGATGCGGCCACGATAAATTTCTTATCCTGCGGATTACAGTCGCACATGCAATCTACGTCCTCAATTATTTGTTGTATTAATTCTAATTTTTATTTTCTCTTTGCTTTATACCCCGACTTTCTACCACTTTGTACCCCCTATAGTTTTACCCTCTATACCGCCATTTGATACGTCATAACACATGTGCTATCATGATGTTCCTTCGTCTTGTCTGTGTTTCCCATATGATACGTACCTATCTCAAACCCTTCGATTTTCTTCAGTTATGTTTTTCTCACTGTCCTTGATTCACTACCATAAGTGCTGTCTTCCAAACAAACATACATTTTCAGATATTTCTTCCTCAAATTAAGACTAGTATTTGATACCTCTAAATTTCTTTTGACCCGTAGCGCCCTCACTGCCTGTCTAACTCTGCTGTTTATGTTCTTTTCCCTTTGTCCGTCGTAGGTAATTTTACTTCCATGTTAGCAGAATTCCTTATCTTCCTTTACTACGTTCTTATGAGTTTTTATGTTATTCCCGTTGTTCTCATTTATTCTACATCTATTTCTGTTTTGCTTTCAATCCATATTCTGTATTCTTTAGGATGTTCATTCCACTGAACAGATCCTGGAATTCTTCATTTTCGCTGAGTTGCAATGTCATCAGGAAATCTTATCACTGATATCTCTTCACCCTGAATTTTAATCCCACTCTCTTTTATTGCCGTCATTAACTTTAGATATATACAGCTGCATACCTATCTTACTCCCATTTTCTTGGTCTTCCAGTCTTATTTTCCGCTCTTGGTTCTTGTACATTTTGTATATTACACACCTTCTCCTGTAGCTCACTCCTGGTTTTCCCAGGATTTAGAACCTCTTGCACTATTTGATATTTCCGAAGGCTTTTTTCTAGATCTACAAATGCAATGATCGTGTCTTGATTTTTCTTCAGCCTTGGTTTCATTATCAAGCGCAATTGAGAACTTTCTCTCTGGTACAGCTACCTTTCTTACAGCCAAACTAATCGTCATCTAATAGATACTCAATTATCTTTTCGAAGTTTTATCGAAAGGAAACCAAAGCTGAGTCGCGGTGTATCTCAGCTCGCTCACGTACACGGAGCCACGAACCATGTCGTTTACTGAACAGCTCTATTGTTTTATTCACCCCCTTTTCATTAGACCTAAAATAAATATTAAACATTTCATAGACACGCTGTAAATTTTGAGCCCCACTCGATTTATTTGGTTCTGAATAAAAAAACAAGAGTTCACCATCGTCATCACTACTTGTTGTACTGTCTATCGAAGGCACATTGTAGTTGAGGGCTGCCTCACATCGCTGTAAGTTGAACGCAATTTCTGAGAGTATCTACATACTGTACTCAAGGCCGGCCGCGGCGGTCTCGCGGTTCTAGGCGCGCAGTCCGGAACCGTGCGACTGCTACGGTCGCAGGTTCGAATCCTGCCTCAGGCATGGATGTGTGTGATGTCCTTAGGTTAGTTAGGTTTAAGTAGTTCTAAGTTCTAGGGGACTGATGACCACAGCAGTTGAGTCCCATAGTGCTGAGAGACATTTTTGAACTGTACTCAAGTTAACACGGCACCACATGAACAATAAAAAGGGAGGATGATGTTGCCATTAGAAGCAGCTTCCGTGTTGAAATGTCTATATATCGCGATTTAGGATATGTACTACTGGGTTGGTCCTTATTTTTCAGAATTTCGTGTATCTTCATGAACACCCATTACGCTTTTTAATTTTAAGAAGAACAATTTTAAGACATATTTTGTTGAAACTGAAGACGAGGAAAACGTGCCACAGTGCCCGATAAGCTGTGTCATGTCACTACACGTTGTTAACTGCTGCTCATGCTTGTGCTTGATTGCTACCATACTCCCGAATGAAATTTTCACTCTGCTCCGAAGTGAGCGCTGATACGAAACTACGTTGCTGGACCGAGACTCGAACTCGGGGCCTTCGCCTTTCATGGGCAAGTCCGCTACCGAATGCGCTATCCCAACACTACTAATTATCCGCCCTCGCACCTTACAGATTTGCTTCCGGCAGTACCTCGTCTCCTGTCATTCAAGCATCCCAGAATCTTTTCTGCGAAACTTGCAGACCTAGGGTATCGTGGAGACACGGCGTAGCCACAGAGAAGGGTATGTTTCCAAAATGAAATTTTGACTTTGCAGTAGAGTGATGAGTTCACTGCCGTCAATAGTTTGCTCATGTTGAAGGAGCAAAGTATAGATTTAGATTTCTTAACTAAAGTTCCTTTTCCTTAGGTTTCAAAACTTTTCGCCACATAGACTACAAAACATCTTAGGGTGGCATACGATGCGGCAGAAAGAGGGATGAAGTTACTGTGATATTTCAACGGACTGTTAACAGACGATAAAGAACAAAAAGAATTAATTTTGCGAAGTGTGCAAGATCAACGAAGACAATACTCTGTTTGTAAAAGAAACAGACTCTGAAGGAGATACTCTGCTAGAAATGGAGTTAAGTTATGCTGTATTCACACATTTTGTACATTCGCGTAGAAGTATTTAAATTCACCCATTTGAATGTATATAACCAAATTTGCAAAACATGAACACATAGGTTGATTTAAATTTTGTGTTCCAATAGAAAAATACACACACTTACTTCAGTATGTAATTCATATGTAAATATCTCATTGTTTTATGCGTTCATATTAATGAATCGTAATGAAATTTGACACATTATAGAGATGTGCAAAAAGTTGTTGTTCTGGTCTTCAGTTCAGAGACTGGTCTGATGCAGCTATCCATGCTACTCTGTACTGTGCAAGTTTCTTCGCCTCCCAGTAGCTACTGCAACCTACATCTTTCTGAATCTGTCTAGTGTATTCATGTCTTGGTCTCCCTCTACGATTTTTACCCTCCACGATGCACTCCAATACTAAATTGGTGATCCCTTGATGCCTCAGAATATGTCCTACCAATCGATCCCTTATTCTAATCAAGTTTTGCCACAAATTTCTCTTCGCTCCAGTACTATTCAATACCTCCTCATTAGTTGTGTGATCTATCCATCTAACTTTCAGCATTCTTCTGTAGCACCACATTTCGAAAGCTTCTAGTTTCTTTTTGTCTAAACTAGTTATCGTCTACGTTTAACTTCCATACATGTCTACACTCCATACAAATACTTTCCGAAACGACTTCCTGACACTTAAATTTACACTCGGTGTTAACAAATTTCTCTTCTTCAGAAACGCTTTCCTTGCCATTGCCAGTCTACATTTTATAACATCTCTATTTAGACCATCATTAGTTATTTTGCTCCCCAAATAGCAAAACTCCTATCCCCACATAAGGATAACCCTAAACATAGCAGTCAACCACACGCGTAAGCGGTATTAAACAGCACATACTGACATGACGCAATTTTACGGCCATTGGAGCTTGGGCTCCTGGTCTTCACTTTCAACAAAATGCTTCAGAAACGGGGAAAACAATGTGCATATGAAGAAACACGAAATTCGAAAACCTAAGGACAACCACAGTGTGCTACTTCCGATGTCGTTACAGTGCGTGTTAATGAAAGGGCGCTTATTCCCAGATAATGTCATTCAGCGCTGCCCACTGAGCAAGAACGAGAATCACGGAGGTAGGCCTGGGGTTTTGCCCGCGGTTAGAGGCTGATCCAGCACCGCGACCTCG
Organism: Schistocerca gregaria; assembly: GCF_023897955.1. Lineage (NCBI taxonomy): Eukaryota > Metazoa > Arthropoda > Insecta > Orthoptera > Acrididae > Schistocerca > Schistocerca gregaria. The sequence continues at coordinate 761,372,763 of NC_064922.1, forward strand.
GCGCGCAGTCCCCAGTTCGCAGTGGCCGGGCTCTGCGGCGGCAGCCAAGGGCAAAGTATGGCGCCCGCCGCCGCCCCTGGAAGCTAGCCAACCCGCGCTGCCGCACACCGAGTCCCGGACACTTGTTCCTTCTGCGGCGTGCGGCCGCCTTCAACAACGCATGGACGTAGCTATGAACGATAACGCTGTAAGTGCAGTGCCAGAGTAAGTCAGTGCGGGTCCCGAAGCAAAAGCTGCCGAGAAACCCTTCGTGTGCTTTATGGCTAAAAATCTAGTACACAAAATAAAACTGCACTTTACAAAAAAAAGTATTTTATCAGTCTTATATTGGCTAATTTAGAGATAACACTAGTTAAACCACTTACGAAAGTGTCTAATAAAACATATTGAACAATGGGAAATTGTGGAAAGTATATAATAAAATGAAAGCTATTTAATTTGGTAACTTGTATTCAAAATGTATGTCATTTAATCAAGAGAGAGTATGAGTATAAATGAAAAACAAAAGGAAATCAGAATTTTCTCAAAATCTTAAATGCATCATTTAAACATCTATTAACAAAATTTCTCATGCTCTTTAACCCCATCACAGACCACATGCACTATTAAAGTATAAAATTGTTTTGAGGTTTACTTTTAAATTATTACATCAAAACCTCCTTTTAACTAAGAGTAATGTATGGACTTCGGCAACACCTTGGACATATGACTGATAAATCGTCTCCTTTACCTAAAACTCGAAATCAATAAAGACTGAAAATTAACGGACTACGATAACCGTTAAATGCACGCAAAGCAATGCGACAAATATGTTTTGGTTACAGATTCGTTTCAGCACCAAAATAAAATTCAGAAAATCTTTTCCCCAGTGTTATTCAATCCTTAGCTATTCTACATTTCTCAAACTTTCGCATCTTCAAAAGAGAAGCACTTTTGCTGAGGCATAGCTTTTCAGCTGAGCGAACCTATCACCGTCTTATCTTGCCAAATACACAATTCACTCTCTCTGCTACTGCTATTCTGCCTACCGTGATCAATTTTACTCAACAGTGCCGTTGTTAACAACCAAAGATTATGTACCTTCTCATGTGTTCAAGCTTTACAAATGTATGTGTGGTCGATAAAATTTTTTGCAGTCTATCTCTTCCACAAATTACTGATAAACTCTTGCTATTGAAAACTGTACCTTAGTAAATTGGAACATTACGTTAAATCGATACTTTACAAATACAGTCGACAAACTATTTTTGATAAATAAAATTTCTTCATGATATAACTCTCAGACAATGTGTCTCTCTAAGATTCTTCTAAAAAATACAAGTCAAATTGTTGTGTAAAGTGTTCCTATACCATGCAAACTAGATAGCCTTCTCGTTGTACGAACCTTCCAATAGTCATTAACGTGAGTTCGTTTGAATGTTGTTGTCCAATGGTGTTAACTCATTTTTAATGCCCTTTTATGTTGAAACAAATTTATCCACTGCAGTTGATGATTATCAAAAACAAGTAAATTCCTGAAGTTATTTCCACATTTTGGAAAGGCGATTTCAATGAACTTGGCATTAAAAGTCTGTAAAACTGCAGTCCACGGCTCGTGCTATTTTCTGTAAAAAGCATCTGTTTTGAGCGGCTCAGTAAACTGCCTAAGCTTTCTTCCAAATCAACTGGGTAAGCACTGACGACAACTGCTGTTCTTTTCAAGATCTCTTCTGCTGTTAATGACTTAAATTGGCAAAATATTTCATCTTCAGAGCCGGTAAGCACTTTTACTTTTGCTACAATATCTGAAAATTTCAACCGCGTTGCTTGCGTGCACCAGTGTGGAAAAGCGAGTATATCGTGTTAAGGACTTCTTCAGGCGACTGCTGCGAGGCACTAGTCGCTTACAAGCGCTCTAGGACTTCGTTCCAAGCGATAGTCATTAACACTGTATTAGGAAGTAAATGAATTATAGCAATATCATTTTCTTATCACATCAAACACCGGTAACTGATACCTACTTACATTGTTGCATATATTCTACATAGAACGTACTTATTCCCTATCTTTGCTTAACTTGATACCGTATACAGATTGGTCGGAAACAGTTTAAAAAGCTTGTAAAGATGTTCCAGGGGAGCCTGTGCTGAAAAATAATTGTTAAGAAAAAATTCAATTAGTTTCACCGTTTCCGACATATTTGCCACTGAAGTCAGGCCGCCGCATGCGCAAATTCGAGCATTCGCCATTGTAGCCAAACGTGTTATTCGTTTGGTTTCCTCATATCGAACAAACGCAGCTTTAAATGAGCTGTTCAACAAGTGGAAACCTTCGATTTATGGACTCACAGACGTTTGTGTATTACCTCATTTTAGCGCGTCCAAGTGCCTGAATATGTGCGCTCAGTGACCTGACTGATTAACGCTACTTCACTCGAAAATGGCGCAACGTATTGAATTCTTTTCTTAACATTTATTTCTCAGCATATACTTCCCTGCAACACGATTACAAGGGTCCCAGACTGTTTCTGACAATTTTGTACAAGAAAAACAAATAAGTTTATCTTGATTCTTCAGCCGGCCGAGGTTTCCGAGCGGTTCTAGGCGAGACCGCTACGCTCGCAGGTTCAAATCCTGCCTCGGGCATGGATGTGTGTGATGTTCTTAGGTTGGTTAGGTTTTTAGTATTTCTAAGTTCTACGGGACTGATGACCTCAGAATTTAAGTCCCATAGTGCTCAGAGCCATTTGAACCAGTTTTTAGATTTTTCAATGCTTCTCATTTTCCTGTTGCAAATTTCGCAATCATAAGGTAAAATTGTGTTTTACTTTGTTAATACCTTACACTGTTGGTAAGCAGTGGTATTGTATCCTGTTAGTTCACCGAAACGGGCAAAGAAACGACGACATGACCAAATGCAAGAACTGCGAATCTATAACACATTAAATAACAATAGTCCACCAACAAGAAAGCCGTCTTCCCTCTAGTCAGCAGATACAAAAATAATGCACGAAAAGTAAATATTCTGTTGAGGGAATGATATTTTCCTATTGTAGCCGATAGAGTCCTATTCTATTTGATCAGGTTATAATGACTAGCTTGGACAACTTTAGGGAATTCCCCTGTACTTTTTGCGGTGTTGCCGACTTACGACACGTAATGTATATTACGGCCAATGCTTACATTTTGAAATGAGCAAAAAACTCTTACTACTCATTGTAGATTTGAACACCGCCGTCTTTCCATTGGACGGTAGGTACAATATCATTCATATATAACTTGACAGATTTTCTTACACACAGGAGCAGGGTCCTCCAACGCACGGGGACTCGTAGCATTTGCAAACTCTTGTTACATCGCTTATTTGGTACTTGCCGGCACCTCACATTAATTGAAGTATCAGCTCAGGGGATAAGCAGGTGTTTCAGAAACTGCTGCATCACAGTTCCTAGTTAAAGTGCTTAAATTGTTAAATAGCGCACATTGTTTCGAAGTATGACACCATCGGGTGACATCCGACGATAAGTCCACGTTCAAAGTTAGTGAGCTTTGCTAACCGATCTTCCTGCTGAGAACACAGCCTCCTTTTATACTACAGGACCCGCCTCTTGTGAAATATGGTGATCAGTTCCACATTACGTAGCACTGTCCGGATGCTTTTCACCAGATTATTAGTAATTCTATTCTGCGTCGTGCCAACGGCCTTGCCGCAGTGGTAATACCGGTTCCCGTCAGATCACCGAAGCTAGGCGCTGTCGGGCTGGGCTATCACTTGGATGGGGGACCATCCAGTTTGCCGAGAACTGTTGGCAAGCGGGGTGTACTCATCCTTGTGAGGCAATCTGAGGACTACTTGAGAGGCAGTGGCTCCGGACTCGTAAACCGACATACGGCGGGCAGAGTGGTGTGCTGGTCTTATGCCCCTCCATATCCTCATCCAGTAACGCGTTTGGGCTGATGATGACACGGCGGTCGGTCGGTAACGTTGGGCCTTCCAAGGCCTGTTCTGCGTCGTACAAATTCATGTATCATTGATGATGGGACGGAGGGACGAAGGGGCGAGTGGGGGTCAGAGTTACTAGCCAAACAGAATTCAAATGTAACGAAGTTATTGTACAAATCATGCGTTTAAGAACGTTTCACAAATTTAATTATATTATTAACAATATATATCAGGTATAGATAACGTGTAAACGTATGCAAATAGCTTATCATATTTATATTAATTTTAGTGCATTCTAACCAATACGTTTGTTAAATTTTTAACTGTAACAAAAACGGCAAACAAAGTACTGGGTTGAAGGAAAATGCAGAGTATAACACCGTAAATGATACTCAGTACAATAAACTTTATTCTGAGTGGAGTAAGTGTGCTAAAATGCAGTATAAGGTGACGAAAACACATAGGTTGTGAGAACTCAATTATCACACAAAAACGCGCGGATTTAGAAACGATGGATGAATAATTCATTCGCACACACACACACACACACACACACACACACACACACACACACACACACACAGAAACACACAAAAACAGAGAGAGAGGTGGGGGGGGGGGGGTAGAGAGAGGGAGAGATAGGTGGAAACGGATATATCCGTAACTGCAGAGAACGGCTACAAGTGACGTACATGTCATAGTCTTTTGTGGTCAGAGTCCATTTCACCGTGAGGCATACCTGGAATATTAGCCAAAAGCTCAGTAGTTTTATTATAACGTGGTAATAAACTCTGGAGAATTTTGTTGGCAAAGATGCGTTATTCAGAAAGACGCTCAAATATACTAATTAAATCTTCCAGAAACCTCTACAAAAGTAAATTAATTAATACGAGAAATGAGAATGTAATAAATGAATTTCCATTTTCTTAACAACGACCAGTGAGACTACAATTCCATAAACACAACAAGTTGCTGAAACTAGCGGGTAATCCGTTTATAATGGAATTCGGGAAATATATTGTTTCCCCTGCAGAGTCCAGTAGCATTAGAGGTAATGTGTGTCGTGATGAGTATGCTGAAAAATGGTAGCCACGTGTAGCAGAATTTCATGCTCTGGGAACGAAAACGGAACCTTACATAACCAAAAACACGTTTACAGTATTTAGTGTCGGACTAAGTTCACAAACCCCTCATTTTGATATTTGCAACGTGGTATACAACCACTGGCTAAAAGCACACTAGACCACTGGCAGCAGAGGTACGTGTACATCCACTCCACAGCAGATCACTAATCCACACTACAGAAGAAATACGGAAATGAAGGAGGATTGAACGAACGATGAAACGAAGAGGAGTTATAATTGAACTGATGAATTATTCTCGGGAGACATCCGAGTAACGTGCTCGTTTCAGAGCGACGTTTTCAAAGGCTTCAAATGGCTCTGAGCACTATGGGTTTTAACATCTATGGTCATCAGTCCCCTAGAACTTAGAACTACTTAAACCTAACTAACCTAAGGACAACACACAACACCCAGCCATCACGAGGCAGAGAAAATCCCTGACCCCCCTGGGAATCGAACCTGGGAACCCGGGCGCGAGCGACGTTTTGACAAGTGTCATAGTTGTTACCTTCTAGCTCCAGATGATCAACATTTTTCTTGCCTAAATTCATAAGGACTATTCAAAAGTGTAATTCAAGGAGAGGTTTTAAAACTTTGTACGTGGCTGGAGCAGCAACCATGGGATGAAACCATGTAGAGACAGTAAACACCCAATCACTTACAAAATGGAATGTTTATTAAAAACACTTTACCATGGTTACAGCGTTTGTAAAAAAACATCTTCTTCAGAAGAAAATACTGATAAGTGGATTAGACGGTGTGCGTGTATTTTAACATACCTCTCCCATAACATTTAATCCAGTTGCCAATATTTCCTTCTAAAAAAGACGTTCTTCAAAAACGTTTGAACCCTGGTAAAGCGGTTTTCTTTAAACTTTCACTTCGCAACTCGTTGTCTGTTTATTTTTTTCCACAAGACGATCACAGAGAATTTTTTTATTCGCTTTATAGTTGAACGTTTGGTCTATACAAACGTTTATTAGAGGCAGTGCAATAGTTCAATTAGAGCTGGAAGTAAAGTAAAGATTTTCTTTTCATCAATCTTTAGGATGATTTGATGCAGTCAGCCACAAAATCAATCCTATGACAACCTCTTCATCCCCCAACAACACTTGCATCCAATGTTGTCAATTATTTGTTGAATATGTTACTGTTCTTACCTTTTGCTGCTCCATCTAGTTGCATGAAACTTAATACGTGCCGTGTTGTCCTGTTAGTCGTTCTTGAAAATATTTTTTACTACATTTTCCTTCCCTTACCGAGTTTATGAGGATCCTCTTCATTTTTTATCAGTCTACCTTCTGTAGAACGCACCACATGTCAAACCTTCGATTCCATTCTCTCCTAATCTTCCCTACGCTCTTTCTAAGTCGATATATAATATAAATTAGTTTTGCTTCCTCTATCAAGCAAAAGGAACTACGCCTCTGGAAGGATATTAGGATTTCATGACTCGTCGATAACTTTTCATAAGGGTCGGGAAACAATGTAGGGAGATATCAGAAAGAGGAGAAGGAAATCGGGCATGTCCCTTTCAAAGAAACCGTACTCGGGTTTCCCTTATGCGACTTAGTAAAGTGTGAGAGATCTAAATGTCTTCCAGCGACTGGTCTATGAATGTCTCTTCTGTTGAATGAGAGTACAGAAGTCACGTTATAGTTCAACATAGCGTAGACCACGATGTCATTTGGACAACAAGCTTAAATGACAATTAAAGAACGTAATTAGTCATCGTCTGTTCGGAGGAACCGTCCTCGCGTTCGCTTAAATAATGTAGTGGAGAAAAATCTAAATAAGGATTGCCGGAAAAGGATTCTGTTTACCGCTATCTACTAATTCAAGTCTGCTTCCTGAACCACATCATAGCCTCGAACTCAGTACCGTGTTTCAAAATAAACCACATTGGCATCTCTGGAATGCAAATATTGTTGTGAATGGGGTCTATTTCTGATATACGCACTCATTCCAATGGATATATACTGATAATCTGTACAGACCATATGTGTATTCAATATTAGCGATTTACAAGGACCGAATTGTTAAGTAAATATACGTTAAGTTAAATTGTGCTGCTAATTTTTCACTAAGTGAACTTCGCATTAGACCTTTTAGTAGGAAACGTGTTCTTGCACACACACTGAGCCAGCTGATCCAGCTCTCGCTTCGCTTTTTATACTACGAAATGGGAGAGGAAAGCTTATGTTTTAAACAGCATTTCCCTTTAGGGGACCTTTCTCCTTAGTCAGCCTATAATAAACGATTTCTACGACATTTTTTTTAAAAAATAGTGAAACAATCAGCATCAATATTTTAACATTATTTATTGAGTCTTACACAGCATTTTCTAATATCTTTAAGTCATTCAATCATCATTAAGCACCCCGTGTGTCCAAAATGAGGTGTATCCATGTCTGAAGTCCTACAGTCAGAAAATCTTAATTGAAATGAAACAAATTCAATTGATAGAATATTGTGCATGAAGTAACAGCACTTTTTAAAAAAAGATATGAGGGAATAATAAAATGGCAGGCGTTTGAAACATAGATGTAGTTTTCCTGTGCGGTTTTGGATACACTTTTTGAAAAACTAACGATAAAATCAAAATAGAAAATAGCCTTTTACCCTTTGCGGATAGGCCCGAAGAGTAATTCAGCCAAATTTTAGATATATATCATTATTAGTTATCCCTCAATCATTTCCGTCAGCTTGAAATACACGGTAGCACGTAGTGGACAGTTTTGTGTCGAACAGACTGGGAGTGCTATTGAACAGCACTGAGTAGAACGTGAGGGATATTTACACCTTCGGTGCCATGAGAAATCAGAGATAGAAGAGAATACTCCAGAAAACGGACATCGCATTTCAATAGACGAGACATGTCTTATGACGCTGACTAATAATTTCTGTGGTAGTGTCATAAAAGTAGCGATCGATATAAAAAATTGTGAGAACACCCTCAATAAGGACGGCAACCTGAAGATAACCACAGTCTGGAACCCGGCAACCGGAACGTTGCAGTGGGTGCAGCGGGCTCAAAACGAAAACTTTATCATACATGGCATTGACTAAGCACCAATGACGTCAGAGAAGGCAGGGCAGCTGTACAATCACGGCAGCAACGACAAGATGACAGTCACCACTACACAGTGGCCAAAGAGTACTCGGCTGATCTTAAACTACTTGACATGGCTGGAAGCTTGAGAGAATTTTATCAGAAAATGATTGAAGTAATGACATAGTAAACAGGTCTCAAGTCTGCTGAATCAAGCTAGCCATCGTCAGTGTGTGACAGCTGCACAGAATCATTTGTGCTCGTCTTACTGAAGTATCGAAGAGGCCATTTATACGAATTGCAGAAAAAATCACATAAAAGCTTTGTGTCCCAATTATGTGAAGACATCACAACACTGTAAAGGATCCTCAGTAATGGAACTAGTATATATGCGAGCAGGTAACGAGAGCCAGTAAAGAACGTGAAGTGCGTCTTTCACAGAACGGTACTGTGGGTGAAGCAAACAACGGTGCTTTAGAGCTGTGCCTAGAGTCTTGGGACAAGTGCATGATTAACAGTAGACTGCTGTAAATTATCCAACTTTAGTGCACACATGTGGATCGGCGTCATAGCAACAGTGCTACGTTGCCAAAGCGAAATCAGACAATACTGACATACAAGCAAATTTCCATACACAACGATTATGATGACGGGTGTAAAGAAACTGATAACGTACAAACATAGCATCGAACGTCGATGACTCTAAATTATCCCTGCAATAGAACAGGTCAACTAAATTATTTTTTTTTTCGTTTTGAAAGGTAATTAGTAACATTTCTGTCATAATAAAATTACTTGAACAATAAACCAGCAAATTAGGAATTCACATTTCACTGTTATAAAACGGAAGTACTTTTGCAGTAAAATTATGAAAACATATAATAACTACTTGGTCATTATGTGTTCATTGGTTTGTACTCCCATCCCTCTTCCTCTTAACCGGTCTAATACAGATTCCTGTATGACAAATTGCCTGTTTACGCATCTGATATAAATCGTTCAAATAGTAAAAATTGTCTGATATAACTATTGAGCCATAATTATATGATCATGTAATTTTCTGTTACCATTTTACGTTGGCTTACAAAACACTCGTTCGACCTATACTTGAGTATTGCTCATCAGTGTGGGATCCGTACCAGATCGGGTTGACGGAGGAGATAGAGAAGATCTTAAGAAGAGAGGCGCGTTTCGTCACAGGGTTAATTGGTAAGCATGATTTCGTTACGCAGATGTTTAGCAAACTCAAGTGGCAGACTCTGCAAGACAGGAGCACTGCATCACGGTGTAGCTTGCTGTCCAGGTTTCGAGAGGGTGCGTTTCTGAATGAGGTATCGAATATATTGTTCCCCCTACTTATACCTCCCGAGGAGATCACGAACGTAAAATTAGAGAGACTCGAGCGCGCACGGAGGCTTTCCGGCACTCGTTCTTCCCGGAAACCATACGCGACTGGAACAGAAAAGAGAGGTAATGACAGTGCACGTAAAGTGAACTCCGCCACGCATCGTTGAGAGGCTTGCGGAGTATAAATGTCCATGTGGATGTAGACGTTCAGCATACACTTTCATTAAGACCTTTTTCGTAGCAGGTAGGTGGCGCAGTGGCTAGCACACTGGACTCGCGTTCGAGATGACGACGGTTCAATATCGCGTGCGGTTATCCTGATTTAGGTTTACCGTGATTTCCCTAAATCACTCCAGGCAAATGCCGGGATGGTTCATTTGAAAGGACATGGCCGACTTCGTTTGCCGTCGTTCTCTCATCCGATGAGACCCTTGACCTCGCCGTCTGATCTCCTCCCACATTGAACCCAACCCAACCCTCATCATTAGTGAGGGTAATTTCTGACATCAACAGAAAACGAATTCCTCTTAATGAAGGTAATTGACCGACTCAAAATATTAGTAAGGTTGGTCAAAATAGTAAAGCTTAGTACTACCGGTTTATGTGAATACCAGTCTGTACTGGTAGCACAGCGTACTTAGGATCTCGATTCATATGGTTTGTATACGGTGGAAACCATTTAGCGACAAGTACTTGCAAAGATATGATCCATATGGCTCTGAGCACTATGGGACTTAACATCTGAGGTCCTCACTCTCCCAGAACATAGAATTACTTAAACCTAACTAACCTAAGGACATCACAAACATCCATGCCCGAGGCAGGATTTGAACCTGCGACCGTAGCGGTCGCGTGGTTCCAGACTGAAGCGCCTAAAATCGCTCGTCGACATCGGCCGGCCTCAAAAGATAGATTTCGCGTTTACAGTGCGGTAACAAAAGTCGTGCGATACCTCCTAATCTCATATAGGGACTGCTTTGGTCTGGAGTAGCGCAGCAGCTCCACGTGATAGGTACTCAACAGGTCGTTGGAAGTCACCTGCAGAAATAATGAGTCGTGCTGCCTCTATGGGTTCCATAATTGCAAAAGTGTTGCTGACGCAGAATTTTATGCATGAGCTGACCTGTCGATTGTGTCCAGTAGATGTTCTATAGGATTCATATCGGGCGATACGGCCAGAATATTCTTCAAAGCAATCACGAATAAGTGTGGCCTGGTGACTTGGGCATTGTTATCCATAAAAACTCTATTGTTGTTTCGAAAGGTCAAATACATAAATGGCTACAAATGGTCTTCATATAGCTGAATGTAACTATTTTCAGACAATTATCGGTTCAGGTGGACCACAAGATGCATTCCCTTCCATGTAAACACAGCCCACACAATAATGGACCGACCACCAGGTTTCTTGGTTCTTTGTTGACAGTTTGGGTCGATGTCTTCTTGGGGTCTAAGCCACATTCAGAGCCTTACCGCCTTAAATGGGGACTCATCTGAACAGGCCACGGTTTTCCAGTCGTGGAGGATCGAGCCGATATGGTCACGAGAGTTCAGAAGAGGTGTTGCAGGTCATGTTGTGCTGTTAGCAAAGGCACTCGCTTCGGACGTCTGTTATAAACATCGCCGCAGAATCCTAACGGATACGTTCGTCGTAAGTCCCACATTGATTTCCGCGGCTATTTCACGCTCTGTTGCATGTCTGTTAGACTGACATGAATCAGCGAACGCCGCGACTCTCGGTCGTTACGTGAAGGCGTCTGTCACTGCTTCGTCCGCTGAGAAATTGGTATTCTAAACCCACTCTTGACACTGTAGATCTGGGAATACTACGTTTCCTAACGAATTGCGAAATGAAACGTCCCATGCGTCTAGCTCCAACTACCTTTCTACGTTTAAAGTTTAATACCCGTCGTGCAGCTATAACCACGTCGGAAACCCTGTCACATGAGTCACCTGATTACAAATGACAGCTCTACCAACGCACTGACCTTTTACTCATAGTGTACGTGATAATTCCGCCATCTGTGTATGTGCGTACGGCTACCTCATGACTTTTGTTACCTTAGTGTATATACCACAACATTACTGAATTTGTTTTCTTTTCCTGTCTGTTGTTGACGTAGACTACTATGGGCTACTCAAAGTGCAAACAATTCCTTCCCTAGAATGAGATTTCTGCAGCGGAGTGTGCGATGATATGAAACTTCCTGGAAGATTAAAACTGTGTGCCGGTCTGAGACTCGAACTCGGGACCTTTCTCTTTCGCGGGCAAGTACTTTACTGAGCTAACCAAGCACGACTCACGCCCCATCCTCACAGCTTTACTTCTGCCAGTATCTCGTGTCTTGCCTTCCAAACTTTTACAGAAGCTCTCCTGTGAATCTTGCAGAACTAGGTCCTGAGTTCCAGTCTCGGTCAGGCACATAGTTTTTCTCGGTCAGGCACATAGTTTTAATCTGGCAGAAAGTTTCGTATCAGCGCACACTCCACTACAGAGTGAAAATCTCATTCTGGAAACATCCCCCAGGCTGTGGCTAACCCATGTATACGCTATATCCTTTCTTTCAGGAGTGCTACGAGTAGTTCTGCAAGGTTCGCAGGAGAGCTTCTGAAAAGTTTGGAAGGTAGGAGACGAGATACTGGCAGAAGTAAATCTGTGAGGAAGGGGCGTTGAGTCATGATTGAATAGCTCAGCTGGTAGATCACTTGCCTGCGAAAGGCAGTAAAGGTCCCGAGTTCGAGTCTCGATCCGGCACACTGTTTTAATCTGACAGGAAATTTCAATTTCTTCCCTGTTTCCCTCATCTCTCTTTCCCTATTTCTAATACTTCTCTCCTTCAATAGACTACATACTGTTACTTTCTATCCACTTAGAAGTTTCAGTCTTGTTCTACGTATCCTTGAGCAGTCTATAGTGAAAACGATTTTCCATAAATAGTAGCAAAAATGGAGGGAAACCGAAGGTTTAAAATATCCATCCCCTTCATTGTTATTGGAGACAAATACCTCAGGTTAAGTGAGAATATGTCAGGATTGTATGAATGCATGGTGTCTGTTTTTAGGCCATGTTCGAAAGAACAGACACCACACATTCATATAACTGACTCTCTTCGATGGGCTATGACTTCACAACCATCAGCGCAGATGCACATTTACGTTCGACCTCGAGCACGGATCACATGGTCGTAGGCTGTGGATAAATAGGGGCACCAGGTGCGAATATGAGTCAGCCGAGGAGTGTGCCGACATTATCCGTGCATGTGCGATTAGCACTGTGTCCGCGTTTCCAGCCTGTTCCGCCTGTTCCCACCTCTATCGTTGCGCTGTGAGAGCTTCCTTGTCTGTCCTCAGCGTCGTGTGAGTCGTTGTGAGTGTCACATCGTTCTTTCTCTCGGCGTCACTTGTTTATGATTCCATTTTGAATGTCGTCCATGGCTCCAAAGTAACATTTAGAATGGTTCAAATGGCTCTAAGCCCTATGGGACTTAATATCTGAGGTCATAAATCCCCTAGAACCTAGAACTACTCAAACCTAACTAACCTAAGGACATCACACACATACATGCCCGAGGCAGGATTCGCACCTGCGACCGTAGCGGTCGCGCGGTTCCACACTGAAGCGCCTAGAACCGCTCTGCCACACTGGCCGGCTAAGTAGCATTCCAAGCATAAATACCGTCAGTTTTAGTTTTGATAAGTCCACGCATCATGTGCATCACAGTTCGTTAGAAATTCATGATTGCTTTGTGGATACGATCAAGGTCCGTTCATTATAGGTTCACACGGCTTACTTCGATTAGTAGAGGTGAAGGTGGTGTTATGGTCTACCATCTACATCTTCAAGGATCACGTTTAAGTACCTGGCAGAGGGTTCATCGGACCACTTTCACAATTCTCTATTATTCCAATGTCGTATAGCACACGGAAAGAACGAACACCTTTATCTTTCCGCACGAGCTCTGATTTCCCTTATTTTATCGTGATGATCGTTCCTCCCTTTTGCAGGTCGGTGTCAAAAAAAAATATTTTCGAATCCGGTGGAGATAGTTGGAGATTGGAATTTCGTGAGAAGATTCCGTCGCAACGGTAAACGCCTTTCTTTTAATGATGTCCAGCCCAAATCCTGCATCATTTCTGTGACACTAATTCTCATATTTCGCGATAATACAATAATACAATACGTGCTGCCATTCTTCGAACTTTTCAATGTACTGGTAAGGATCCCACACAGCGCAGCAGTATTGTAAAATACGACGGACAAGCTTTATGCAGGTAGTTACGTTAGTAGATTTGTTACATTTTCTAAGTGTCCGGCCAATAAAACGCAGTCTTTGTTTAGCCTTCCCCAGAACATTTTCTATGTGTTCCTTCCCATTTAAATTGTTCGGAATTGTAATACTTAGGTATTAAGTTGAATTTACGGCTTTTGATTAGACTTATTTATCGTGCAACAGAAGTTTACCGAATTCCTTTTCGCACTCATGTGGATGACCTTACAATTTTCGTTATTTAGGGTCAACTGCCAATTTTTCGCACTGTTCAGATATCTTTTCTAAAACGTTTTGCAAATTGTTTTGATCTTCTGATGACTTTATTGGTCGATAAATGACAGAGTCGTCTTTATTTTTAAACCATAAATTCCAAATGGTTGCTGAAATTTACTGAAAACCTCATAATAGAATCTTTACGATGTGGTAAAAAATCCAATCACATATTTTTTAGTTTAAATCAATATGCAGCTTCAATATGAAAACATATTTACAAAATTAACGTATTGTGATAAAATGAAAATGCGGTGGTAATATGGGCTACCCTACAAGAAAAGTCAATATTATTTCCTGTAAATTTTTATAGAACAATTAGAAAATTTCAAACCCTTTATATCAGGACATGTTTCATCATAACTTGTTTGTTTAGAGTTGGCAGAAGTCACGTATATAATGTTCTGTTTCGCAGCCAACACACTTGCTGTGCGCCCACATCTCGCACACCAGGCTCTGCATTCATAGCTCTCCTTTGGTGTCTTTGGAACAGAACCATTAAAAAAAAAAGAAAAGGGGGAAGCAGCATTTACGTCTCCAGGCTTTT